>NC_091822.1:139678623-140878623 GCF_038994185.2 Dermacentor albipictus | reverse complement strand
CGTTACGGGCCGACGCAGAATCAGCGCGAGCGGCTAGCATTGAACGCGTCAACGCCTGCGAAGATTACTAACATCGACTGGGGGCTGCACCAGAGGAACGGGCTATTGGGGCGAGCCGCCGGAGAATTGATCGCCCCGATGACTTCCGAATGCTAATGGTGGCGGAGCAAGGACGGCGAACGAGTGCGATAAGTGATCGCTCTGTAGCTATCGTGCTTATGGAGAGTACACTAAGGCGACCGGTGTTTGCAGTACTTTGTGCTTGCCGCCGGCTCTCCTAATGATACATTTATCGCGACTGAAAACAGGCGCCAATAGCGGGAGGAGTAAGGGGGCACCCGACAGCTGTTTTCTGCATTCTTCTTTTTACACGTAACACAACTGTATACGCTATACGACATAAACTACATTAGCAGTTTATTCTGGCCAAAGAGTTTCACTATAGCCGCCTCGTTCCAATTCTCGTTTTGTATTCACATTTATTTCTCAAAGGGCCAATGTTTTAGACATCCTGTCAGAAACTTCTTACTCTGAAAGTTTAAAGTAAAAGGTCCTCAACTGCAGTTTTTTGAATCACGAATGTAAAAACAGCGGACTGCTGCCTGATAATCATCTTTCTACGTAATTGCACTGCATGGTGGTGGCTTGCTACTGGAAATTGGATTACTACATGAGACTATTCACAACAACTACGGACGCAGCGAAGCTTTTCAACTCGTGCAAACTCTCCAGTTGATGCAACTGTAGTCTCGCTATACCAACGTGACCACTTGCGCATCCTGCCGCTAAAAGGGGGACACATAAGGCCTTATTAACATAAGACAGTCGACGGTTATGATACCTTTCTACAGCCGGATTGCTTCACCGAACAATTAACGTTGCCGTAATTTCAGCCGTAGGCCATAAAAGAAGCGCACCAGACTGATAACGTCTGTGAAGCGGGGAAAGAAACAGTCGAGCGGCAGACGCAACAACAGATCTTGTCATGCGCCTTACGACAGGCTGTAGTGAAGTTGGGGTTCCGAGCAGCCACAAAGGTTCCATGACTGGTGCCCGTGCCAGGTGCCGGGCGAATGAGAGAGAAGTCCCGAGCGACGTCCGAACGATGAGAAAGTTTGTGTACAAGTTATAGGTATAAATTTACATTTTAGATTCACAAGGAATGTGAGCACCCTACACAACACTCAAGCTCTGCTTTTAAGAAGTTGGTTTCATTGTTTCGCTCGACGAGGGAATTCGATGTATTTCTCGAGGCCAATTGGAATTGTAGCACTGCTTGCAAAGCCCCACCCATGGTGTAAAGCACACCGCCGCACTACGCCTCTGGTGTCAAGCCTTCGAGCCTGCCTACGTACGATACAATGAAGAGGCACGTGAAACAGGGGTCGACGCTGTTCCCGCAAAAGTCGTTGCGTTAACTATTTGCAGAAATTAGCGGGCTCTCCGCAACGACCAGCTTGTAGCGATTTCACGAATATCGTCTTGACAGCCGCAACTGCTTCCACACAATGCCGCGGTTGTTGTCACTTCGAAGGGAACTTCTTTGTTTGGCGTCTGACACCACGTGGCGACAGGAATTTCACCCGACCTTTTACCAGGATTCGTCGAAATGAGGCTCGACTTCTCCTGCGATGGTTAACGTCACGCACCTTGCGCACAAAGGGCCTTCTACCACCCGACCTTCTACCAGGCTTCGTCGAAATGAGGCGCGACTTTTCCTTTCCTTGCTCGGTAATGCCAGAGGAGGAGGGGCCCTCTCTCCGTGCCTGTAACGTGACATCGACGGAAGCAAGATCCCGCCCACACTTGTAGAGAGCCTATTTAAGGGGCTCCGAAATGTACTTTGATATACTTCATGCTTTTCTTATTTTCTTTCATCTACCTTTGAATAAACCGTGCAAGTTTCGCACTAGCAAATCGTCTCGCCCTTGCTTGGTCGCCATGGTCTGCCGGATGCCTGCAGCCCGCCGACAACGCCACGCTACCCAATAAGTAACGTCGGTCGAGCTTCGTTAGGCAGGCGCCGCTACTTCTCGGCAGCAGTACGGTACGCTACCCTGGAGTACGCAACAGCGTCCATAGCCAGCGCCTGGCCCCGTCGTCATCCAGGCGGGCGCTGGTGAAGTGGTCGTTTCGCGGAAAGCATACTACGATTGATCCTTCCGTTTAGAGCCGTAACACATGGCCGAGGACCCACTGCAGTTTGGGATTCCAGAACTCGTTTCGCTTGACAGCTTTGGGTCTCGAAAAAGCGATACATAGGTGCTCTCGATTATATATTCGTAATTTCGTCGCCAGCTCTTTTGGCGTAGAAAAGACGACGAAGCGAGGATGGCATTACATAGCCGCACGCTCGCCGGTGAAGCACCTTTGATCCAGAAGGAGCGCCAAGAATAAGAAGAAACAACCTTCACGCCGGTTATCTGTCAACATGCCCTGAATTCGCACGGTATGAATACCACCAAGGGCGAGATCTTAAGCCCAACGAACATACATGCCACTAAAATGTCATATACAAATCCACTTTTCGTTGCCTCTCGAGCGAAACCATATGCAGCACGTCGAAAGATCACAGGCATAAAATGTGCTCAAATAATACCACTCGGTTATTTTACTCCCAAGTATTAATACGCGATCAAAATGGCAATGCGTGGATCCTTCCCCGAGTTAGCGCAAACGTCACTGTAACCGAAGGACTGCCGTGTCACTTGCCCTTTACGGAACTTCTACCGACATTATACCGAGTTCATAAACGACCTTTCAATGAACTTCAACCGAGTTCGTTCCGATATTCTCCAACATTTCAATACAATCAGTGCTAAGGACGAAGCCAAGACTAGACTGAGCGAAACCAACTACGGATGAAACACGCCACGATCAATGGCCTTTCAGACAACATTGTGAAAGCAGCATGCAGGCAGGCAACAAGCGTCGACCAAAAGATCTTAGGCCCATGGAAAGCGCCGTTTGGTTCACGCGCGCGGGCGATTTCGTCCGAACTGCACAAATCATAAAGTTTCGCACTAAAATTACTAGTGGGAAAACTGGCGCTGCGGTTGTTCTGATAAGACGGGTAATAATGCACCATGCATGGTGCGCAATAGATAGCCTTCTCTAATCTCCACTTCGTGCATGTGGCTTCCGCAGTTCTCTTGGTTTTGTTTATTACACTCTACATCCCTAATTTCCAAGCAGCCGTATTCATCTAAACGTATGAAAATGGTCTATGCGTATTGTGCACAAAACACTGCAAGTTGTTACATTTATAACGCGAGTTGTTGAAAGGCAACGCCGAAATGTTCGATTCGCAAGGCCGCAAAGCCGCTTAGAGTTAGAAGGTCAAAGTTTGGCCAAATCCATGTACTAATTCTCTTGCTGGCTGAGCCGCTATACCTGCGACTGTTCCCGTGGACACTAGCGCCAGAGTTCCCTCTAGCATTCCCTGCCGGAAACTAATGAATGACTAATGACGCTCGCCTTGTTTAGGCTCGTCCTGGCAGGCTTGGTCTTGGTCCTCGGAGGCGTGGGTGAGGAGGCCGGCGGGTGCTTGTCGTTGCAGTTGATCTTGGAGTTGAGCAGGAGCTCCGGAGACGACGGTCGCGTCTCCGGTTCCCGGCTCTTGATCGTACTCTGCGCAAAACAAGTAAGAACCATTAATCCACGCACACACGCACACTAGCAAGCTTCAGCTCGTCCGTAAAAGTACTTCAGTTTACGGATTAGCGGGTTACCGGATACGCTTGCGCGAGCGGTCGCGTTGGTGGCGCCATCTTGTGATGCACAATTGAACCTCGAACGACACAGCTATTGCTGCAATAACCAACCGCACTCTTCCGGCCTTCTTTGTGTAAAACGTCGGCGGCGACCTAATCGACAGCGTGCGCTCCGTCTTTTTCTTTCTTTCTTTCTTTTATTTAACTTTTTTTTTTAACGACGAGAGCACCTATGCAACAAAACAAAAATTGGAGGACGTTTAAGCATGGCCTTTAAGAGTGTAACGCAATAGCGTTCAAAGACCCCTTACTGCTTTTCATGCTTCCCGGCAACTGCAGCTCATGTAACCGCAACGTTTACCGGGAAACGCTGGCGGCGAACGCTATGCACGAGGGCAAGCTTTCTGGTAGAAACGCGGCCTTTTACGCGCTGTAGGTTTTTTTTTTCAGTACATTTGTTTGTGGGCTGTCGCTCTAAATATTAAATATTCTGAGGGATAACATTGTAAAGAATGAAAGACAAGGTATGAGCAACTTTGGTGGTAGAAGAGTGGTTGAGTATGTGTCGTTCGGAATTAGGTTCGAAATTCTTTTTGACAAAGCGACGTCCAACACTTCACAATCTTCATAGGTTTCATATCATATAACGTCAATATTGCGTATACTTTATCTGGCGATGTTACCTAGCAAAGCTTTGTATTCGCAATGTAGCACGCGGCGTATGTAGCCTTCAGGTGAAGATGTCTATACACCAATCGTTCAGGAAACCTCCGGCAGCTCTAACAAAGAGACGCTAGGCAACCGGAAATATATTTCCATCCCGGCGGGCGCCATAACAAGCTGTTTTCCCTGCTTTACCTCCTAGCCGTTCGGCATTGCGTTACGTTCGCGCCTCTGAAATCGCTGGATCGGCGCGAGGCGACGATTAATCTCGTCACGTCAACACGTTGAACGTCGGCCGGGAAACAATGGCGGGGAGGGAAGGGGACGTGGGGGGGGGGACGTGGGGGGGGGGTGTTGCGCCCCGCTCCGTTCTCAGCACGCCTATACGTTCTGCAACCCGTCGCGTACCTCCCAACCCGACTCTCGATAACCGAACGCCTCAACGACTAGACGCTCGAGACGATAGAAAAACGCACAGTGGCTTCGCACGGAAGCAGAGCGTGCGCGTGTTTTACGAGCTGGCCCTCAACATCGCTCGCGCTTTTATAGTGTAGACACCGCCTCATACACGGGCGCGCAGTAAAACAAAGCGCGGACGAGAGCGAATAAAAAAATCGCCCCAAGCGTTGCAGCGCTGCAGGTGAAGCAATAACGTCAAGTGTCGACAAAGATAAAGAAACAAATACTAATAAAGCCCGAATGATCGACCGAACGAAGGGGCAGAGGTCTGCCTTAGACGAACGGCCAAACGCACGTAGGCCTAAAAGGCCCGACAGACGCGCTGCCACTGGAGGCAGTAAAAAACAAAGCATTAATACCCGGGGTGCGCTCTAAACAGGCCCGGCAGACAATGCGTGTACATTACCACACGCGCCGCGCGTGGGTGCGATGAGCACACGCGAGCTCTAGCGAAACAACACAAAGCGAGAGCCTATTTGACAACAAAAGCAAACAAACAAAACAAACAAACGTGCACGAACACTCTCGACACGCGAACGAGTACGCCCACCCGCCCGCCCGCCCGCCGGCAGCGCCGGGGACAATATACAGGCGGCGCAAGCGGCCGATGAGGCTGCAGCTGCGTCGTCGAAGCCTCCCCCTTCGCCAGCTACTAATTAATTAATGAATGCGCTCCGCGTGAGCCTAAAGACGCCCCAGGGGCCCGAGAGCGACTGGCGTGCGTGCGCGTACTTTTTTTTGGACCGTTGCACGTCGAGAGAAACGCGGTTGCACTATGTGAGCATTCAAACTCTCGCCGGCGGCTATAAGTGTATATACACAGGGAAGCGTCGGGAACCGCGCGCATGGCGCCCTTCGACACGGTCGCGATTACGGTGAGTCGCAGTAAAGTGTCGAGAAGGTGTAGACAGATGTTACATCGTTTCTTTTTTCTTCTCTTACGTCACTGCTTGCAATAAAAGCGGGGAGGGCAGAGGGGGAACGACGCGGGGGGGGGGGAGATTACGGGCTCTTCAGCTTATGTATATAGCGTCGTATAACCTGCGCAGAGTGGTGTTGTTATCTGCGGCGATATTATCTGAGCACGCGCGCGAGTACGTTGCTCGTTTGCACACGCAGCGCGGCGCCTGGCTGTAGCATATTAGCCAGCGAACGCAATGAAACAAACAAATTGAGCGGTGTCGGTGGATATGCCAGTGCTCGTACTTATTAAGCAGGCTGCGCCTCGCCGGTCCCTTGTCTTAGCGCAGTCAAATTGCATTAAAGAAAGAAAGAAAGAAAGAAAGAAAGAAAGAAAGAAAGAAAGAAAGAAAGAAAGAAAGAAAGAAAGAAAAAGAAAGAAAGAAAGCAGCGTGAAACACGAAGATTAAGTTGTAACTCAAAGATGCGAGAAACGAGAGAAATGTATCGTCTCCTTGTCGCCGTTTAAAGCGAAGTTTTCTTCGCGAATCCTCACGGACTTTACTGACCGTGGATGCTGGGTGCTGCCTGCTGCATTGTGGAATACCGCGCACCTTTAAAAAAAAGTAGAAGAAGAAAGGAAAACAGAATCCTAATGCGGTCGATGCTGGCATCGAACCTCGGTCTCCCAGCACAGCAGCCCTATGCTCTAACCATAAGGCCACAATAATTAAATTTTGTTTGACATGGTATTCATAACAATGAATTGAACGACGCATGCTTGATGATCTGTCGTTGGTTGTGACCATCTGGTCCTCAATGTTGCATATCTATGCGTTTAATATATTTATATATTAATATATTATTACACATATTGTATGATCAGTACATCTACACGTTTGATAAACGTATATCTCTATCATGCCAGTGACATCTAGATATACGTTTGATAAACGTATATTTCTATCGTGCCAGCGCCGTCTAGACATTTGTACACATGTATAACATTGTGTGGCATGGGTGCGCGAAAGCTCGTGCGCGCACGTCAAGTTGCTTTACGCCAAATAGAAAGGAATGAAATGCGCACATTTATAGCATCTAATTAACCGCCTCTCTTCACTTAGATTCCAAGCTGCGCATAACGCAAGGCTTACGTTACGGCCAGAACTTGCACAGCCGGCGGTGAGGGACGCCGTGCTAAGCAGCCGAGCCATTCCTCGTTTTCTGGCAGCAGCCTAGCTTTAAATCATAGGCTGTCGTACGAACACATTCTTCTCGCTGCTGCGTTTAACGCAAGCGCAGCGTGCCAGCTGCAATGGTAAGATAATTAATATGCCATCATCTCGTCCAGCTAAAGAGACGATGGATTATTCCAGCCTGCCGGACATTTGCGCCGTAACAAGAGGGCCCTAGGTGAAACGGTCCGCGGTGGCGCCACCGATAAGCGTTCCCACCTTCCACCCGAAAGCGAGTCTCCCGCCTACAAATGCGCACTACCACCCAGACGCGGCCTCTCCACATTCATTCTGTTGCAGGAACCCAAGGAAAGGACACAAATCCCCTCCCCTCCGCGACTAACGGAGTGGATACGTCTCGCATTAAGCACCCCTCCCGCTTTTACCTCGCTCCTTTAGCGAAGGGTCAGGACCGCGAAGTGACCCCCACTCGCGCCTCGCGAATCGTCGTCATCCGTCCTAATCACGAGACACACACACACGCACACACATGCGCGCACCATACGGCGGTGCGTACTTAATCCCATCGCGTCGCTCACTGACAGCTGTTGCTCTCGCGGCGACCGCGAGTATGAAGAGGGCAGGAGGGCACATAAGGACCGTGGAGAGTGCTCCAAAACAGTCGTGGCCCCAGCGCTTGCTTTCCTTTCTCGCAACGCAGGAACAGCAAAAAACAAAAACAAAAAAAATACTAAACGAAAGAGACGCAGCCTCGTGGTCGAGCAAAGAAGGCAGCAATTACCGCGCGCGCGCGCGCGCCGACACGCCTCCGTGACTGCTCGCGCACAAAGAGAGGGGGGGGGGGGGGGAGTAAAGAAAAAGAAGCTAGCGGCAACCTTCTTCCCCCGGAGAACGAACCGGCTCGATCTACGATGCCGAGACAGGATACGAGGAGATGGGGAGGGAGAGTCACAGAGGAATCGGAGAGGGAAAGAAAGGAGTTCAGAAGACGAGAAGAGACGCACGCAAGTGCCACATCGACCGGCATGGATCTGACCAGAGTACTAGAGAGAATGCGCTCAGAACAAAGGGAAAAGAACTGAAGAAGAGGACGGGGGTTCAGGGTGCAAACATATTGCGGACGCTCCCCGCCATACAAAGCACCATGAGCACGCGCGCCGCAAACAGACACGCGAACGAGCAAATAAACAGCGAGCGACGCCTTTTAATTAGAGCTGCGTCCCACAAGCACCCACTACCCACGAACTCCTTTAGGATAAGGGAGCGCGAGACTTCCTAAGGGAGTTCAACCTCGAGGAAGTTGTGGTCGTGTCACACGGCCAATGAGGAGCTTTTTTAAAGAAGCCACCAGAGACGCATTCAGCGGTGTTTGGTTTTTGTACAAGAATGTAACTTCTAATTACGCTCGTCGCTATTATAATTAACGCACTGCGATCTATGTTTGATCTGTGTTTTCCTTTGCGGCGTGGCGAGTTGGCTCTGCACCTGCTACCCGAACTGCTGCAAACTATACCAAAACGCAACGTTTCGTCCACGGTGACCTGCTGAGGTCTCCTTTTGTCTACTGTGCCGGTGTCAGCCATGAGTGACGGTGCACACCGACCACTGCACGACGAGCAAAACAAAGGCCACGTTTACATGAACCCGACGCGAGCGGGTCGAGCCAGATATCGGTATGGCAGAGTCCGACGCGACCGCGTTGACATGGACGTGTCTGGACAACGACGACACACAGCGTCGAGCCGAGATAACAGCGTGTTCGAACTGGACTTCTGGTTCCCGCTGTCGCTTGCAACAGCTCTATTCCGTGTGTCTTATGGGCATACGATCACGTTGCACTGAGGTTGTCTTGGCCTTGTCCTGATACTATCCTCGCTGCCGGTGCATAAGTGGAAACGTCCCAGTGTTCCCGCGCAAGACTCGGCGCTGGCGGGCCGGACCCGTTCGCGTTTACATGCACGCTACAAACTAGTCGGGCTGGCTGGCTCAGCCAGACTCGACGCTCGTTCAATCTGAACGACTAGCGTGTACATAACTCGTCAGGCATATACCAGCCTGACAGTCGGGTTCGTACAAACGTCCTGAAAGACGAGAAAAACACGACGCCAAGCGGCTTAGGTCGAGAGTATTGTGCAGCAGCCAGCACAACTGTCGCTGAATTGTACCTGAACATTTATTTAACCCAATAGAAACGCTCTAAATGCACGCACATTCATTTTAATGCAAACAATAATTAAATTACCGGAAGGAGAAGGGGAATTAGCAGTTTTCCAACAAGAAACATAGGCACGAAAGTACTACCTTCAGCCACAGATGAGGATCGCCGATCTCGCTTGACCAAAAGCTCCATTAAACTCCCTTAGCGGAAGTGCGACCGGGTGACACCGGGTGCATCTCCCTCGAGATAAAGCCGACAGAATTAAAAAGAGTTTGCGGGCGCCCGTGTGCACAGGGGTATTAATCGAGAACCACCGCTCTTAAGTCCAATCGGTGGCTTGCGCAGTTGCACGGGAGGCAAAAGCACCGTCGTCGTCTCCGCCGCTGACGTTGTGTAAAAGCGTTTCCTCACTTGGCGTGGATCTCGCCTGCACGGCGTGGAGCAAGGGTATAACCTCGATGGAGAAAACTACGTTACACAAACGTTGCGGACGTTTATTGTTCCTCACTTTTCCTTCCTTCGAAAAGACGAAACGCGACGGGAGAAAGACGCGGCGATATGAATAATGCATCGCCGACATTTTCCGTTCGGGGAATGAGATTTAAAAGGAAGAAGCGTGTGATCGGATTGCGGAAGAAGAGCTGCAAAGCGTGGCACGTACGCTAGTAGGGATATGTGCGAGGCTCTGTGCGACTACAACGCCGAGGCAAACTAATGCCGCGGTCAGAAAAGAAATGACGAGGGGGAGTAGAAGCAATGTTGAAAATGAAATACGGTCGATCAGATTCGTAATTGTCGTTCTGTTGTCAAGTAGAGATTCACCAATCTTTCACGTAAACTATCCCTTCCTAATTATTCAGTACGCTGTAAGTACGCTGTAAGCACGCAAAGTCTCGTAGCGCATGCCACATTAAGAAAGCCCACCGCTTCGTTCAGAGCATCTCTTTCGGGAAGCAGAATCGAGCGCTATGACAGGTCATACGGTTTAAATCACGCCCCCATAGTCATTAGCAAACTCAACCTAAAGCTATCGGTAGAAACAGCAATCGCACATTCTCATGAAGTGGTTTGGATATCTTCGATGCCAATCAAGCTTCCACGACGAGCAGAGATATGAGCAATCAGGACAGCAATCTTGAGGCTTCAAGAAGATAAGCAGTATATCGCACAACGCTGAACAACGCGTTTAATTGGACGCATTAGTGTGCCTGAGCCTCTTTCAGAACGACACTATGCTGTTTCTTCCTCTAGGCTCTTTCTGAAAAGAAGAATGGGGGTGGGGCCCCGTGCTTTTAGGGCAACTACAGCCATGCGCCTAAATGTCGCGCACGCAACTATCAACGTCATATGTATTGACTGATTTGGATACCACGTACAAGCGGTGGCTGGTGCCAAAGTAATAAAAATACTTACATAATAAATAATTCTTGTGCTGCGTTTACTTTCGAGCCTTGAGATCCGTGATTAGATTTCAGAAACAATCGAATCTTAATGCTGCTTACTGTCCTAAAAGAAAAGACAATGCGCGATCCTTGCCTTCAAAAACTCCAAAGCATTGGGCAGGTTTGGATCCTCTACTTTGGAATGGGTGCTACGACAACAAATCAGGCTTTATAGTTTGTGCGCTACCTCCACGCGTGACGCATGAACAGCCGTCGTCGCCAAGTTTTCTCAAGGCTCGTATATGTAGCAGCGTAAGAACCCTACCTACACAGGCTCTCTTTTGCAAATGCTGTGATAACGATAGCAGACAACAGAACCAGGCCCGCCTTAACACGCAGCACGCGCGCCTCCATGACAGCGCTTCAGGTGGAGACTGAAAAGCCCAGCAGGCGAATGGACAGGATCTGCATCCGTTGGGCAGGCCGCAGACACTCGGCATAACAAAACTCGCACAAAAGTACCAGGCGCTCTGATTCAGCTGAAGAGAGGAAATCCAGCGAGAGGCGTTAAAACGTGGAAAGAAGAAAAAGAAAGAAACGCCGCTTTCGAAACAGCTAAGACGATGCCGGTTGGCAAAGCGGCGATATCTCCGCGGCTCTCGGCAACCCGGGCAGGGAGCCAAGAATCTTTCATGTCTGCTCGACGAGCCGTGCGCGCGCATGGAGGGAGAGGGGGGGGGGGATTACACGTAGCGAAAGGCATTACACGTAGCGAAAGTGCCAACAGGATGAGGGCAAAGCCAGTTATACGAAGTGAGCACGGGTCAGAAAGGGGTTGTCGAGTGCGTCACCGCGAATAGCGCAGGAGCGCCGTCTCGGCCTCTGCGCCTTCGCCGGAGGAAACGAGCGGAGTCGGTCCGCGCATCGCTGCTTGGAACAGCTAATGAGAGGAGCAACCAGTTCCGAGCGCCTGCACCCGGCGAGACGTCTTTAAGTTCGAAGTCGTGCGACCGACTAACGGGGCAAACCGCATGGCGCGCACTTCCGACGCTTTTTCGACTTCACGCCGGGAGTCGGCGAGTCCACCTTACGCTGCGCGATTACCTCTCCGCATTCCGCATAGGCACGTGCTGTACGCCTTTTTTTTTTTTTTCGCTTAAGGACGACCACTTCATGGACTGCATATCGCTCGGCGCGAAACGCACGCACCCACCGACGCCGTACGAAGAAAAGCCGAAAATGCGTCGGAAGTGTACGCTACATGCAGTGGCGTAGCTAGGTCGTCTGGCACCCGGGGCCCATACGTCTTCTGTCAACCCCCCTCCCCGGGTGTAGCCGGCGGAAAGAGGGGTGTCTTCAGACGTATATGAACCCCCCCCCCCCTCACTGGCCCCTTGCACCCGGGGCCCACGGCCCCCCCCCCCCCCCCCCCCCCTGTTGCTACGCCACTGGCTACATGCAGCTGTCCCTTAACGCGTCTGCACATAAAGCGAGTTGCGGAGAGGCGGGCGGGGTAAAGCACAAAGTGGTGCAGCCCGTTCGATACTATTTAGGCAACGCGACAGGCGCCTTCAAAGATCGTATTTGAGAGAGACTTCAATGCCCTAACACGTCCCACATGTATGCGAAAGCCACCTCTAAAATTGCTATAGACCAGAACACGCTAGTCTCGCACCCAGACTAACCGAACGCATACTCTCGCACCCGGGTTGCCCGGTCGACCGGCGCTATTTTGTACTGGGCTGCCAAAGTGTGTTCGCCGGCGACCAGTAGACATGGCAAGCGCCAGCTCTAGGGCTCCAAAGTGCAGAAATGTGCCCGTTCACACGGATCCAAAGTAGAAGAAGTCATCTGGGCATCATTGCGTCGTGTTTGGATGCCAAAACAACCAGCGGAAAAGGAGCAGGTTGCTTAGCGCTGTTTGCGAAGAGCACAAGACACGTAGGGAATCGTGCCGGTGCGGTGTTTTCAGCCTGCGCCGATTTCCATCCGCAACGAAGAATGCCAAGCTGCGCCACCGGTGGATAGCTGCAGTGAATAGGAAGAACTACCAACCCAGTGAAAATGCACGAGTGAGTATTCGATCTGTGTATATTTTGGTGTCACGTTCAACTTTGGGCCCTACAAACGTAATACGCAGGTTTGCTCCGAGCACTTTTTGGGCAACAAGCCTACAGAGCAGAATCCCGCGCCGGTGCTTCGCCTTGGCTATAACAAAAAGGCAAGCCTTTTCGTGTTTTCATTCAGGCAGAGCTCCCGACGGTTAAGCGGAACAGTTGAGTTTGCGGTTAGCGATACTTGCAGCTGGTGCACGGAATGACCATTAAGCGTGAACGACAAGTTGTAGGCCTTGCTGGTGAGCGTTATTAATGAAAGTAAACCGAAGTCTGCTCGTCACGTAGCATGCGTCCACAAAAACGTAAACGACGACTACTCGTCGCCGAAGGTGTTCTTGCAGCGCACCTACCTTTACGAGCTGGTGTTGCAGGTGTCATTCGTAACGAATTCATTTGAGCCTCCTGAGCTCTAAACTGCGTGCGGGCTGTTATGCGGGGCAAAGCGCAAAATATTTCCGTTCATATGGCGAGGAAAATAAGGTGCTTAATTATTCTTGTATTTTGTAACAAAATTTTGATCGTTCTCACTAGTTTTTTCTACTGTTTTCTTTTCTAAGGGAGCGCCAACAATCCGATGGCCTCGCACAAGCGAAACAGGTCTGGTACCAGGTAGCTGCAGTTGGTGGGGCTAATTTCTTGGAATGCAGGTGCGGTTGTTGTCTTGTACCAAAGGGGTCCTGATGATGCAGCTTTAAGTAGGGATGGTAATTTTACGTGCCCTGTCATGGTTTGTGCAACTGTACAACACCTGCATCTGTCATGCTCGCCCTGTTATACGGGCTTTGACTGCACATGTAGTTGAACATTATAACTACTGTAGTACCTCATTTTCCAATGAGTGCAGGTTTAGCATCATATGCTGCTTGTTCGAGTGCTGTAGGCTTTTGTTCTGAATGTTGTACTCTTAAGTGGTTGCACGATACAATTGGCCTGGTGTATTTTCTATTTCATTTTGAGAGGACTTTATATCTTCGCAAAAGTGATGGCATGGGAAAGAACTACAGCCCTTCTTACTATAACATATATTTTGTTTTCAGTGTGCAGGTGGTGAAGGGCAGGCGTCTGCTAACCAGGCAGTCAAACGACCTCGCCAGTTGGTTGCCAAGCGCGGCCAACCCAGTAGAGACCATTACAAACAAGACCAAACTGAAAGTGCAGATGACAGTGTTCTGCGTGCTTTAATAATATATGGCACCAACACAGTGCTGTAAATTCCTTCACAGGTTACGTGCCAAAAAGCTCACAGGTGTTTTAGCATATAGCGCGCGGTTTGTACAAACGTAATAGCGTACCAACCCGATGTATTCGCTTCTGCAGTCTGCACAGCACTCAGTGTGTCCATTGTGGACTTTCACGAGGTCTTGAAGTTTGATTGAATCCAGACAGCGAAAATGACAGGTTAGAAAAAACGTGAAACACGCCTTCCGCCCAGCTAAAAAGCCCAAGTTTCGCTTTCGCGCCGGGTCGCATCTCCCGGCGTGGCAGCCCAGGCCTGCTACTTCGCGGCGCTTGGGATAGATGGCGCGACCGGCGCTCATCAATATGGCGGCGCCCTTTGAATTCACGGTGTTCTGGTGTATAGCTTCGGCCAAACATAATACGAGCGAGGCAGACAAGCAATTTGATCAATCGATTTATTTATTGATTCATTCATTCATTTATTCACTGATTTAGGTAGAACTTGCAAGCGTTATGTACAAAAGCAAAAATTAAACGAAAGAGTCACGCCTTGAACACAAAGGATGTGCCCCGAACCAGTGATATCACCAGTACGTGGAGTGTAATACGCAGCGTATCAGGAGCCCGCAACAAGTAACGCCCCGGAGCAGGAAGAAAAATATGTCCCAGTGTGCAACAAAATCCTGCTATGTCTCGAAATAGAGCCAGCAGTATTTGTAAATATACAAATAAATAAATAAATAAATAAATAAATAAATAAATAAATAAATAAATGAATAAACCCTGTAATCCCGCAAGGCCATCTTGAGCAGATCACTTTGCCGAAATACGATAAACAATAGACGCACGAGATCAATCAGATAAGCGCCACGAACCAATGGTCGGCAAGACACCACGTCTCGCTACGAACAAACAATGGTCCAGAAGTGATAGCGGTGGGGTCAGGAACCAAGATATACGTCTAACAATAAAACCAACACCCTCACTCGTAGTAGGAAGAAGCTCGCTCATGTCCCGCGAACAGCCTAAACCTCAAAGCAAAACGTTAAGCTGCCCCTCCACTACGATGAAGACAGGTTTACAAAAAATAAATAATAACAACAATAGATAAATGAAGACGAGAAATAGAAGCAAGAGAACTAAGTATATACATCAGCTGTCTAATCCCAATTCAGACAACCAAATGCTTCACTTCCAAGTTCTCGAAGCAATCGTGCGGTATATTGAGAGACGAGACTAAAAGGCAAAACTAGGTCAACCTACCACAGAGCTCGAACGGTCTCTTCGTTTATTTTCGCGCGGTGGACTCCCAAGAAAAATTCGTCCACTGTGCTTACTCTCTTTATTTTTCTTTGTTTATCTGAAGAACAAGCATTCACTTTCTAGACATATCGCTCGTGAAATGGAGCCGGCGACAGGAAGTAACCAAAGCCTGACAAATGCCACGACAGGTGGGCAGCACAACTTGGCAAAAAGAGTGCGAAACAAGGGAAACGTAAGATACGAACAACAAAGCGACATCGGGAGGGAATAACTAGCGGAGAACATAACGAAATAGAAATAAGAACCCACAAGAAAATATAACGACAAAAAAAAACGAAGGCAATTCTATATAGAAGAGATTGGAAACTCTCGCGAAGGGCGAGGCAGCTCTGACCAGAAGATAAAGCACCTCCCAGGAGCACCCCGAAGAACAGCAAACTCAAAAGAGCGGTGTTCATCCAGCTCCCTTCCGGTCGTTTTCGGTCTAGACAAAAGAGCAAGAAAGCGCGCAAAGCTAACGATCGACAGCTCAGCGTTTCGTAAGGAAGAAACTACCGACACCGACGAACAAACGGCGGCCGCGAAAAGGAAGAAACATTCCACAGGAAGAAAATATGACGGAAGCTAAAGAACCGACAAGGAGATCGCTGAGAGAGAGAGAGAGAGAGAGAGAGAGAGATGAGAAGGAAGCGAGTGGGGGAAAGAAAAAAAAAAGGAGCGACACAAGAGGCGGAGCGTGCGGAATAAACGCGGTCGGCAGAGAGAAGAATGAAGCCGAGCAAGACAGGAAAAAGCGAACGCAAAGCGAAGAGAGAAAGAAACGGGCACCGAAGATGCGGACGGGAAACAGCTCCCAGGAAGTAATCGTGCTCAAAGAGGGGCTCCCGCTGGCGAAAAGGCGGGTGGGAGGGAGGCAATAGCGCAGCGGATCGGAGGGACGACACCTCGGCGCCGCCAACGTAAGTGTGGAATGAAGGAATCGATCGACAGAACACCCGACCGGTGGCACCCGCAGAGGCCTCCGGTCGTCTATATATATATACACGCACACAGTCCGGGAGCGACGAGGCGGAGTTCCGAGGAGCCATAATATGACGCTTCTAAAGAACACATCGCATGTGTCGGCGGCAAACTGCCCGCCAAAAGAAGCAAACGAAGAAATAGAAAAAAAAGAGACACGAGCATAAAAACACAAATCGACCGACCTCTGGCGCAACTCGAAAGAGTTGCTTGAGACGCGATGTTTGAGACTCGATCGCATCATATTTCACGGCGTCCTGGACATTCATTTATTAATATTTTTTTATGTACTTATAGTGTGCTTTGAGCACTTGCTAGCTCTGTGGCGAACCTGAACCAAGCAAAAGTTCATGGATCAAAGGTAGATAATTCGGTATTACGCGGATTGCGAGGCGAACAAGCCGCCGTTCGACACGTTTTCAGCAGACCTGCAACTATATATGTGTACCAAAGCCGTGTACATGACTCCATCAGAAATTTCACAGTTGCCACTTAAGCGCACATGAATTGTCTTCATAACGTCTTGCAGCGTGGAATGTTGTCGCTAATTGTCCCGCGCTGGAGAGGTGAGGCGAGCAGATTGGCGATCCGTAGACATTTTCCTGATTTGTTTTATCTGAACTTTAGTTACTATAATTAAACGTTTAGGCGCTTGCACAATCCATAACTGACATCTCAGCAGCACTCGCTGCGACCTCCCTCTGCGCGTCTCGGGAATCTTCACAACATTGCGCCAGAGATCAAACAAAACACCAATCCCAACTCCTCGTCGACAAGAGCCAATCAGGCCGCATACATTCAAATACGCACAGCCAATCGTGGGCGGGCGTCGCCGAGTTCGATCTCGATGACAGCCGTTTGCATAAAAAGAATTATACCCCAAAGAAAAGTAAAGATACAGGGAAATCTACAGAGGCAGCCGTTGGGCTTTAGACGGACTAGAGCGAAGAACTACCGGCGTCTATAAAAATAAAGTGCCCAAAAGAGTCGAGGAGCATTCACCGAACAGTTTGGGAAATAGAAGACGCCGCTTCTGTCACCAGTTCAAAGGCAGGCGACAACACGGTCGGCCGGCCAGACCCTCAGGCCGAGCGGGTGGTGCACCGCGTGAGATTCCCCCAATAGCGGCCTCCCCACTTGTGGGTGAAAGACATTTTGAGAGCAAAAACGATAAGAAATAACACTGCTACACAACACAGGCGACGAAGAAACCTAAATATAGACAGCTGCGCGGCAGTATGATATGAGGTACAAGCATCTTCCTTCCTACTAATATATACGCCTTCTTTTGTAATCTTATTTTGACACTTAGGCCCAACCAGGGTACTTCAACCACGTGACCTCCACTACAAGGTACTCCCTTTTCTAGCTATGTTTTTTTACAACGCTGATGATGAAACTGAAAGTGATATAACAATTATTTTCACATAGCATAACGGCACTCCAAGGGCCAAACAACTGTAGGAATTACGAGACACGTCGAGTAAGCTATAGCTTATTCCACTGCGCCCCGTCCAGCAGACGTCGTTAAACTGACTCACGATAAGAAATATGCGAGGCCGCTGAACGATTTCAAACTGTGCTTACGACTAGCACGGCGCAGGAGCAATGAAATGGTGTATTGACCATAATCCGTTCACATATCTACAGACTGCCCCGCTTGACGGCGTAGAGGGAAAGCGCCGCGGCCTTCGTCGAAAGCGCGGCCTTCGCTTCCTCGACGCTAACGCCAACGCGCGGTACCGCTCCATTCTCGTGCCTATTGTTTCTGCGCGCAACAAAACACGCCCGCCTCCATTTCCGACAGGCGCCTGCAACATAAACTCGATACGTATGCAGACATCATCGCGCTGTACTGAGAGCAGTGGTTGCACGCTACCGCGCTCAAAGCGAACCGCCTGGACGCTGCAGCCAACTACATGTGCTGACGCCTCCAAGCACAGAGGTCAAACAGAATTCAGCACGCCCAGCATCGTCGAACAAGTTCCGTGCAACGTCGCGAGAGTGATGGAAGTTCGACTAGTCGTAGCAGACGGAGGACGCGTTATATAGGAGCACGAGCAAAGTGGAACTTGTAGTAAGCGTTTTAGTTGAGCGTGTTTATACTCCGCTAAGCAGCTAAGCGGAGCGGAAGCGCGAACGCGCATGCGCCGTCCGCTTAGCCGTAAGCGGGCTAGCGGAGCGAGGAACACGGTCTGTTTAGAAGCTGCCTGAGCGGAGCGTGCAGCGCAGCGGTTTGGCTAGCGTTGGCGCCAGAAAGGATTGGATTGGATGCTGAAAGCAAGCGCGCTGGCTATCACGTGGCGTTCCCCAAGACGGCGCTTTATTTTCCATTGGATAAAATGGACCGGTAACGCATTACATATGCACGTCTAGATACTTCATGGAGAAATAAGTTATATATATACACATATAAGTTTTACTGTATAAGAGTGATCAATAGGTGTTTTTATTTTCTTTCATTACCCTGAATTTAGCCAGGGGGCGCTGCAACTACGAAAGGTCTAGTGTTCCTGTATATGCTCCCTCCCTGCGGGAGCATATACAGGAACACTAGAAAGGTCCGCTCCGCTCCGCTAAACGCATAACTAAAACGTGAAAATTGCCCGCCGCTCCGCTGTGGCTTACCGGGGCAGCTCGGAGCGGAGCGTACCGTAAAGACGCTCAACTAAAACACTCTACTATCCTGAAGTTCCAAGCGCGTGCAATCGGGGCTTGAAACAGGTTACTGCTTAAATACTAAGTCATGATTTGTGCAGCGACCGCCCCACGTATCACTGGAAAGAGGCGTGCGTACGAGCAGCAGATGACATCACTCTACGAGGGAGTCCTGTACGTACCTCAGAACCACCTGATTAAACGGGTAACGCTTAGGAGAAGTTGCTGTTCCTAATGTCAAAGCTTACTCGAAACTTGTTGAATGAATTTGTCGGCAACACTATTCCAACAGGTGAGAAGACTTCGAGCAGTCGTCTTTCCTACATGTCGTGAGACTTACCGCCTGGTTCTCACGTGCCTGTGTCAGCCGCCAAAAGTTTCGAAACGCACGTGCGTATGAACGATGTACAATAAATTGCGGGCTTAACGTTACGATCCATCTACGTTTCTTTCTTCTTTTTTTTCAGATGCCCACCTAAATCCAAGTACACCAGCGCTTTCAGATTTCGTGCCCCAGAAGAACGCGGCCGCTGAACGCGGTATTCAAACCCGCGACCTCACGCTCAGCAGCAGGATGTAACAGCCGCCGAGTCGCCACGGCGGGCAACAACGCCGTATTTACCAACGCTGCACACAACTATAGAAATGCAGCTAGCCCGTATCTGCCCTTCGACAAGCGGGCAGCACGTCACACCGAGAACGGAGTGCTGTGCGCAACACAGACGCGTACCATTGTCTTTTCCGCCGAACGAGCTCAGCTCAAGAGCACACGAGGTCGTACACTCGTGCCCACGAAGGAGAGAGAAAGGAAAAACGGCGTTAGAGAGCAGCAAAGGGCAAGGGCGGAAATGTGTAGACTCTCTCCACCACGGCAACTACAACGGCAGCGGGCTAGAAAGCACGAGGAGGAAGCGAACCTTCCAAGGCCACGTAATGGATCTAATGGACGAGGGGCACCACCATTACCCTGCCATTCTTTAAGCCACCTTACCTCAGCTGCAGGCGAGGGCGAGGAAAAGAGGATAATAAAAAGGCGAAGGAGAAAGGAAGGAGAAAAACAAGACGGGCTTTCGCCCTTCGCCCGCTGCATCCGTCGTTCTCCGGCGTCGATCCGAAGCATCTCTCCCTCCTGACCTTGATTATGCGTGCGCTGTCACAGGCAATGATCGAACAACTAGGCAGCCGAACAGCGAGCGAACTTGGCGTTCGCTCTTGGCGAACTCTTCCGCAAACACACGAGACAAGGCAGCGGAGATGCTTTTTCCTGCGGCCTCACGTGGTCCTCGTACGGGCCCGCCCTAGCGCAAGTTGTGTTGATTCATACGAAGTCGTTTCCTCGACCAAGGTATGTTAAGACAACAAAGAAGCAGGAGGGTTCAGCTTACGTCTTCATTGCGGTGAGAATTTACTCGTCATCTGATACCGCGAGAAAAACGCAACTGAAGATAACAATGAGGTTTCGGACTTTTCAAAATTTACTGAGTCGAGCTTACTATACCATTGACAGTGCGCCCAAGGTGCGTGTATCGATTGGATGAGAAACGTGCAGAAAAAAAAAAAGCTCTTTTCGTCTAGGTCATTTTTTTCTGTGTTTGTTCTTTCTTAGGGGCAACTCTTCCTAAAACATAGCCTCCTTTCTTTTTTTGTCGCGGATTGAAAGCGAGGTCTGGAATTTGGAGAATCACATCATTTGATCGCGCACTGAAAGTTTCTGCGATAGTTGCCATGAAACAGTTGCTAGAACATACCCTCGCCCTTCTAGTGCCTTCGTGTAGGCGCACGGTGTCTGGTTTAGGAATTTAATCGGGAATCACAGATTTCTGTGGGCGCCGGGTAACTATACATTAGTCCACAAGTGGCGCTGTCCTCACGGCGATTTCATTGGCTTTATTGTACATGATTGCGGAAGCCTACAAATTAACTCTATAGGTGATATGCAGTACTCAAAGAGGCCGGAAAGAGATTCCATGATTACCATAATCTTGACTCTCACGCACGCCAAGAGATAAATACATCTATCAGGTTCCCCAATTACACTCGACCTGCGTCAACAAAATTCTTCCCATGCCTGAAAATTTAGTATATTACCACTCAGAATGCGTCTCCTCTTGTAGCCGTTTTGTTGTTCTAATAGTGCATCTGCCGGCTGTCGTGCATGTTCATGACCTGACCAACTGTATTTCCTACAATCGATCGCAACATCAGTGTACCTTCTCCGATCTCTAATCCACATGGGCAGCATTCCTGCCTCCTAACGTTGCTTCTATCTTGGTTCATTCAAAAACACGTGAATGCGGGAGTGAATATCAACTCGTAGAATGAAGGAGCACAGTTCGCAATATATAACGCACCTAGTCAACAGCTGCCGCCTCACCTGTTTTTTAACCCCAGGAAAAAACATGCGCAAGTGCTTCAGTACGCGCGCGCGCGCTTTTTTTTTTTTTGTGTGTGTGTGTGTGTGTGTGTGTGTGTGTGAGAGAGAGAGAGAGAGAGAGAGAGAGAGAGAGAGAGAGAGAGAGAGATGAAAACCGTCACCATCACCGGCATCCAGCGCAGCACAAGCGGAAGCAGTCGGGGAGAAAGCAAACGCGACACAGCGCAGCGGGAAACCACTTCACCTGTCAGCCGGTACGGGCCCAAAGCGCCGCACGCGCGCTCGTTTCCACTCCCATTGTCTGCATTCCACAAAGGACTTCGCAAAGCCGCGCCTGTATGACAGAGCGCGGCAAGCTGAGCGACGGCCCCGCGGCACACCGAACTTTGTTTCCCCGTAGTTCTTTACTTTCTTATTGCTATTGCGCAGCGCGATGAATGAAGCCGGGGCGAAAGCACCCCCCCGTCGCCGCCCCTCTTACAATTACGCTACCGTGCCTCGCAGGAAAGCCGACAAGAAAACTGGCGAACAATTAGGCGCCGATTGTCTCGCCCTTTAATATTGTGCACGCACGTGTCCGAGTCACCACAAGCCGTAATTCAACAAGTTCCCGGCAACCTTTTATTTATTTTTTTCCTCCTTCGTTTCCTCCCAAAAAGGACGTGTAAGGTTCGTCGACAGCGTTGGGCTTCTACAGGCGCTCAGGGCGACGCGCGACACTACACAATGTTATCGTCTTTCTTTCTCTCTCTCTCTCTCTCTCTTGAATTAGCGGACTGCCCAAACGCCTGACGTCTATTGAATCATCGAGACAATGCCGACAGAACGCGGTTCTCCGTGGCTTTGCAACGACGGTGACTTTCGTAAATGGCAAGATATTTGCCTGAGAGATATCCGGCGCGTGCCATACTATAAGCAAGTTGACGCGTTCTCATTGCCGTTTACACAATAGCGGAAACGAAAGCTGGAAAAGTCGCTGCATACGGGTAGCCAGCAAGTCTAAGCAAAGGCACTGTTGAAATATATCTTTTTACATTGTGTTTCGACCAAAATACGTTCGAAATGATCTGCTAAAGAATTCTTCGTTCCGAGGGAACAAATTAAAAGCCAAGACACGTTTATGAAGATTACATTGATGCTAGAACATTCAGACTATGCGAGAACGCGACCGCAAACCGCAATAAGAGCTCCATGTGCTTTTTGTTGAGGACACCATCACGAGAAGCAGCATCCAGCCTTGTGTTCCCGGCTATGTATCCTCCCTCCAATAACACCGTAAAGGGCTCTGCGTATATCTATCACGGCTGGCGGCATGTGCAAGCAGATGACGCGGTTGTCCTGTGAGTTGCGAACAGATGAAAAAAGGCGCTGTTACGGGCAGCCTAACATTAAGCTATCAGTTGGTTCGGTTAACCGCTTTTGACAAGGAAAACAATATTATAAATGATTCTCACTTCGATGCGTTCTTCGCAAAACAGATCAATGTCGCCAAGATTTCGTTATTAAATAATTGCCCAACTACCAGTCGAAACTTTATCTTCTCCTTCCTTGCCTCCGAAATTCCTAAATGGAAAACATTTTTACGCGATTAGTGCGTTTGGTGCAGTGAAGCAAAAAAAAAACAAACAAACAAACAAATAAAGAAAATTATATTAAAGCCACAAAATTGGTCTAACCTCTACTTCTTGCCTTATTTATCGACGCTTATAAGTGCGGCTACTGGACGCACGCTCTCCTATCAGCGACGAAAATGACGGTAATGACGCTACCAACTATATAATATATCAAGGTACTCGCACGGCCCACCGCAACGAGGGGGAGAAAAAAAACGGTGTATCGCGGTGCTACTTACACGATGCACGGCTGCCAAAAGTGGTAGATTGAAGTGTCAAATTACCGGGCAGGGTGAAAAGGTGAGGGGGGGGGGGGGGGAAACGTCCGTCGGGGAGGCGACAGGCATCGAAAATTATGGCCACATCAACGGCCATACCCGCGCGCCAGCCAGAGGGGTGATGGGGGCGAATCTCTCGGTTCTCCCCCGCCGAGCCACGCGGGAGAGCCCAACCCCCGAGGCGCCCAACCCGGCCGCCGCCGCGTATCGAGATGAAATTGGAATGGTGAGAGGCACTCGGAGGGCAGAGTCGCCGCAGAGCGCAACCGAGCCGGCACCACGCGAGGCGACCTCTTTCTCCGAGGGCGGCCGCCGCGCGGGGGTCATTAGCAGCGGCGGCGATGGCCGCCGAAGCCGTGAGCTAAGCGTGAGCGACCCCGCCCAGAGAGCGCACCCATATCGGGTGCTAGCCACTAGTTGCGTGCAGCGCGCCCGCGGACAAGCGGGGCCGTCCTCCTCGTCCCGCATGCTACACACGTTCGCAGACCTCTGGCTTCCCGGCGCCGCGCGCGACCGGAAGAACGGCTTTTGGTCTCACATACGTGACACATGCGACAGCCGTCCGCTAAGTTGAAATAAACGCGAGGGGACGTCGCGTGAACACCAGATAAATGATATAGCGGCTAATTTATCCCTAAAGCATCTATTGGCGACATGGTATTTACGAGACACTTTTCAGAACAACCCATGAATGCAGGCCAAATCCTTTTTAGAGTACGGAATGGGTCAGTTTTGCTACGATCTCAGGCTTAATGAGCCCAAAAACAAAATGCGCGCGGAGACGGCCTCGTACAAATTCCCCAGCACCCCCGCCCCCAACCCCAACACCCCCACCCGCCACCACGACGTCACAGGGTTAAATAGCGCTAGCCGAAACGTGTAAACGCGCCTGAGAACAAAAGAGAGACAAACAAAACAAGTTTTGGCTTGCCGACGGCTAGTTAACTATCAATATAGAATGTATGCATTGCACTCTGGAGGAAGCGAGGTCACAACCGGGCAAGCATTTGGGAAAAGTGCCAGCATATACTGACAATAAACGTGCAGTACCCACGATTGAAGAGAAGCAACATCGATAAGGATTTCAAGTGGATGTTTTTTGTTGTTGTTGTTTGCATGAACGCAAGAGAAGGGGATTCAGACACCGAACAATAGTAGCGGCGTTAGAGATCAGGCTGGTAGGCATTCCATGATGTAACTTCGCAGAGCAGGAACACGCTACGAAGTTACTTAATAGTAACGGCTACTCATTTAAATAAATAAAACAAAAACATCATGCAAGATATTTTTTTAAGACGGCGTAGCTACGTAAAAGCAAGCATGAATATAATAAAATACGCGTAATAACTGTCGAACCCTTGCAGTTCTTTTCTCAATATGTACGAACGTGAATTAACCATATGGCCAGCTGCCTTAGATATACCGAGCGTAGATACAAAAAATACCTCAGGCGTAGGCTACAGCTTTAAGTTGTTTCGCTATTGTATTGTACAAATAGGCCCGCCTTCCATATGTCTTCCGTAAGTGAGAAAATATGATACAATAATTCTAACAAGAAAGCTTTTATCGGCAATAAGTGTACAGTGCACACGCCAGTCCCATTATCTCATTCTATTGTACATGCCACAAGCAACACGACACAAACGGCAGTGCACACTTTGCCAGACGATATTTGCACGCGCGAACAAAGCCGCCCATACACGAACACGACGCAAATTGAAAAGGTCCTGAGACATCAAACGCACGAATATTCGGATGCTTGAACAAGATCCTGTCATCAACGTTACGCATTTCAAGGGTCTGACAGAATACGTCCGGTACAACAGCATGACACCCTAGAGCTGCTATAAAAGAAGCACCTATCTTATTCTTATGCTTGTTCTGAACAGAAAAAAAAGAAAAAAAAGAAGACAGACCGGGAACCAAAGCAAAGGAAGGGGACGTGAACGAGGCGAGAAGTCTACGGCACGCGCGCGTTATAGTTGCCGCGTGTGAAAAGCCACTGTGCACTCCGAAAACTCGCCTAACTCCCACGCTTTCACTTCAGACATGTATAAAAATAAACAAGAATATCAAAAGAGGAAACAACAAAAGAGCAAGTGATGCTTGGTTAGCCGAACGACAACGAACTTGTGTTACTCCAATCTTATAAATAGAAGTGTGACGGACAGGCTTAGTTACTGACACTCCACGGTTCTCGGGAAACAACCCAAATTCAGAAAACAGGACAAAAGTAACACGCAACGTGACAAGCGTTGCCTATGGTATAGAAGACAGCAGGAGCGGCAGTGCTGCACGCAACTATCGCTCTCCGGCGCATTGGCGTCAAGAGAGGGAATGCTCATAGAGCTCCGCGTACAATATATCTATATTGTCCTCACTCCGGAAGAGGCCTCGTGGTAATGCGCCGCCAGCCGATAAGCGCGCCGCTATGAGTGGAACGATATGTAGCGTCAAAACGAGCGCAAGGTCGAGTTAGGCAGCCAGCAGGGAAGGAAGAGAGGGGGGGGGGGGGGGCGAAGGGCGGCGATACTACACGTTATCAACTGCCACGGAATAAGCGGAATTTTTATGGCCAAAGATAGGAATCGCGTGCCACCGTCTCCCGTTCTCCGCTAAAGCAAGCGACTGTGAATATTCAGGCCACAAGCGCGCTCGTTTGCAGCGACTATTTGTAGTTGGGCACTGTTAAAAATTCAGCGCGCATAATGATCCCGAGCACCTAAACATTTGTTTGATATATGGTGAAAGTCATGCACAGACATTACGGCCCAGAGCATTTTCAGTGCCCTACAAGGAGCTATTGTATCTACAAATGTTCTCATAGTAGCTGTCTTTTTATCGTGAACTATTAGCCTTGCAGTGGCCTCGAATTAGAAACAAACGCATCTTGGAAACGCATGTATACCTTAATCGTCAGCATCTGCTCGTTTTGTCCTCCCATTCAATTCCGATGGCGCATTGCAGTTCGTCAGAACAGCAGTCCCAACGGACCAACTCTGTATGCAAGCACACACACTCGCTCCCTCATACGCTTGAACGTGCACAAACAAGACCATCAACGTGATACTCAAATTATAACCTCGACCCCTCCCCGCCATCCCCCTCCAAAGCAAAAATAATATGCCATAAAGGCAGGCTGAAGCCAAAATTATTGCAGAAGGAAGTGTGATAAATGTGTTGTGAAACGTCGCTAACACACGCTCACAGTGCTGGAGATCCATTACCCGGAAGGATGGAAATCCGGTTACTCACACGGCCCGCTATATATACGAAGGAACAACGCTGCCCGCGTGAGCGATCCTCACGATCGAGCGCAAAGCTTTCAAAGTGTACCATCTCAAATTACACACGCGAATGCGAAACTCTCACTGACAGGAACAACGCGGAGGGCGATGCGATCACGAAAACCAATCCGTCATTTCGAAAGCCTCTGCATCGCTGCTTTCCTCGCAAATGCGAGGTCCCAACGTCGTGAATAAGAATGCGGCGGCTCCTCCACCACCTCCCATGAAAGATAGAGAGAGACAGAAAGAAATGAAGGAGTATTATTGGCCAGTGAAAATAACAGGCTATAACACAATTATATCATGCGGAAATAAGCGAAAGCCTGATCAACAATATTTAAGCACCTCATACTTCTGCCCGCCCAAATAAAATTATCAATCAACGCCTGGAGGCAAAAAGGCAAGCCGCAGATATCATTGTCTTATGCTACATTCGGAGATTGATGAAACAGTTACGTCGGCTTCGTGGCAGGCTTCAGTAGCGTACCGGTCAAATCAGCGCTGCCGTGAAATGGGCGTTTCGAGCGAACTGCGCGCGTTTTTTTTTTTTTTTTACGTCCCGTGTTCGGCGATTTGTTCTGCGAGGTATTTGCCGATCCGTAGAAAGGTGGTGCAGCGAAACTAGGAAATTCGCTGACATACGACCGAGTCGGCTCGCGAAAGACAACGTGTAATTTGGATATCGCTGGGTGATGCCGTCTTCCAACCGCACGTAACGCAGGCTGCTGCTACTGGATATGACGATGCTGAGGAGATGCCCGAAAAGATTCGAGCGTTCGCGACACCGGCGGAGGATCCCTCTACACTTAGCTTTCTGTGCTTCAACGGCGGCTAATCCTCGGCTCTTGGAACAGTTAGTACAACTACGTAAGTAGCTTTGCGCGCTTTTCACATAGTTTCGTAGTAGAAAAATCTCAATTTCCCCTCAACTGCAGAGAGTGTACGCAACGTAGCACAGGCACGTGACCAGCCGCGGCGGCGGCGTCCCACAGCGTCGCACGGTCTTTTCTGGTCGTTGGCTCGCCTCTCACGCAGCCGCGTAGCAGAGCAACGAGTGGGGCAGGGGGGAGGACGAAGGGAGGAAGGAAGAGGGGGACCCTAAATCACCGGGGCCCCGCTCTCGAGGAGGCCAAAGAAAACGAGCGGCGGCGGCGGCGGTCGGTGAAAAGGCGCGCATTCGGGCGGCGCTTACAAAGGGGCCCCTCGGGGGCGGTGGAGGCAGCAGGGGCACCGCCGAACGGCATACGGGCCGCGAGGAGGGCGCACACACACACACGCCGGTGCGACGCGCATCGACCCATTCGCGGTCCGGTCAGCATCCGTTCGCCAGCCTTGCCCCGGAAGGAGAGGCGACGGAGGCGCCCAGATCGCCCTACACAGGCAGCGCGCTCCGTGGGTCTTGAGAATGAAGTGGACGGCACACTCGTAATCACTGTCACGCAACTTCTTTTTTCCCCCTTCTCGCCAAAATGGTTCTGGCTTCTGGAACATACATACGGTGGGGGATGGATGGGACAAGGATTTAACGATTATGTCGTCTGCTTCCACGGCAGGCGCCTTTAAAGAACAAGCCTAGGAAAAATCAACGATAAACTAATTTGCGTTTGCTCGTTATCGAGAAAAGACGGCAATAAATGAGGATGGGGGGGGGGAGCCCCAATTATATTGCTTCCTCGCAAACATTAACAATTATTGAGTAATGAGGAAGAAATAAAATAATTCCGCGATCATTCTGCACGTTCTTCGTACAGAAAGAAACAAAGCACAAACCGGTATCGCCTTCAGCAGCTAAGGAGTATCGTCCGCATGACAGAGCCATGCGACCAAAAATTCGAGCCACCTGCCAAAGATCTCCCGGAAGGGAGGGAGGGTTAATGCACATTACGGTATAGGGACAATGAGACGGTCCCAGAGCTTATAACGACGTGCGCCCTCATCGGGTTCTTCTTCTGGGTGCTCTAGTTTGGCTGAAAGTGCAAACTAGACATGGGATAATATTCGTGTGCAACCATCAAGAACGCGCTGATGCGCTACCTGCGTTGTAAAATGTCGGAAAGGTAATGTTTGGAAGCATCTCCTCTTCGGCTCTCCTGACACTGGGACAGAAAACTAGCTCAGCGGACGACGCGTTCGACCGACTCTGTTAGCGCGAGAATTGATTGATTGATTGATTGATTGATTGATTGATTGATTGATTTTTAACATCGCAAGGCAATGCTGTGGCTGTGAGAGACGGTTAGTGCTAATAAACTAGACAAAGTGAACTTTGCCTCGCGTGAAAGGCTGAACAGACGAACAAATTATTTCAAGAAACGCATCAGCGTAATATGAATGTTTGCTCTCCGCCGCACTGCCGACGAATTCATTAAGAATGAAGAAAAAGAAAGTAAATAAAACCATGCAGATCCCTTCCACTGCGGGAATGCGAAGCATTTCGTAGGTAATTGGCTGTCCATGGAACATCGTTTGGGGTTCTGTAAAGGGTTACCTGATGAACCAATGTGCTTAGTGCAAGGCGTAAAACTGCGCGTACGAAACGAGAAAAAAGAACAAAATAAAAACGTATGCTCCAAAGTAGACATCGCATGCTTCTATTCGACTAGTCAACGGGTGGTACCTCACAACGGACAATTCGCCACTTGCCACTGTTACGAACTTCTAACCGGTGCCACCAGTGTTACGACATCCCACCGCTGCCACCAGTGTTACGAACATCCCACCGCTGCCACCAGTGTTACGAACTTCTAACCGGTGCCACCAGTGTTACGACATCCAACCGGTGCCACCAGTGATACGAACTTGTACCGCTGCACCACGATTACGGCTTTGTGGTCCCGTAGCGCTCGTCACCCGTTTCGTGACAGAGCGTTGGTAGCGAAGACTCCGAGCCTGGCGTCGATGAGAATAACAAAAGGGACTTTATACATTATATACAGGTTATCATACAGGACATGAACGGGTCGGCACTGGGGCCGAGTGCTCACAACAAACGCGACTGTTCTCGCACGACGACGTCCGGCGAAAACGCGTTACACATCTCACCCCAGTCGGGACGACACTCTCTCCCGGTGGGGTCGGCAGATCCTGTTTTCGAGCGGCGTGTCACTGCTTTTATAATCCCCGAGGCCCATTGTCACTCAAACGGCCCAATACAAAGTCAGCACACGACGGTCGTCCGAGGGGTCCAACCAGCGACCGCGCTGGCCACCCGGTTCAAAGTTCGCGCGCGCGGTGACCTCCAGGCAAGGGAGGTGCGGCGCCGGGCTGTCGGCCACACGCGGACACGTTTAAACACGCTGCTTCGCCGAGGCTTCTCCCGGACGAAGGCGCAGCATCTTGTCTTGTGAAGGGAGAATTATGGCGCTCGCAGGATAGATTCCGCATCTTGCAGATTCGGAATCCGGGCTTGTGATAATGGCACAACACCACCCGCAACATATAAGGCTCGAGCAACACTCAATAATTGACGACCCAGCGCAACCCGGGTATCTATCGCCTTTCCGGTCGGAAGGAAGAATCACCGTTAAGCAGAAATATTGGGCGGCGCACCTGGAAGTTGACTCACTTAAGCTGATGACTCACGAGCGCGGTCAAAGAAATGGCGGGTGGCAAACTACCCGTTACACCCGACACACAATCTTCCTTCGGCTCTACGCATCCCCTTTCGCTTAGCGCAAACACACTTTGTTCTTCTTCCAGGAATAGAGACACGCGCCGCTCGACGCACTGCAATGACAGTTGCGCAGCGTGCAGCAAGAGAGAGAAGAGAGAGAGAGAGAGACCGAGGGCGGAAAGAAAGCATCCCCCATTGTTTTTTCTCATCGCCCTCACATATTCCCTCTTGGCCCAACGTGGAGGGGACGAGCGGCTGATGGTTAGCCTTGCGTGACCGCGTGGTAGGAGGAGGCCTTTCGTGCGTTCGCGAAAGTCCACAAAAGCAAAAAACAAAAAAAAACCGTTTTCCTCATCGCCGTACGCCCTTTCTCCAATACTCTCGGTTTCCAGAACTTCATCTACGTACGGACCCTTGTCGTGCGCAGCGCTGAAAAAAAGCAGCGGCAGATTCTAAAGACGGCTCAGCCGTCGCGCTGCGTGCTTTCCCTTCGACGAATCGACCAGAGGGAGGCCGTGTAGTGCACACACGTCACGCAAACCAGGTAGCCAAGCAGACGTGCCGAACTGCTATGTGTAGTCGCAGAGACAACACGGAAACATAATGGTTGTGCAAGTGGCCATCGAAGCGCGGGCCAAGGCTGTTTACAAGCGGTACGTCGCAATGCTGATCGAATGTGCACCCGAGGTATAGCGTTACACAACATCGCACGAGGCTACGGAAAATGGACAGTTGCACAGCTGCGCACTGCACAGCGCATTAGGCCTTCATACGACACGCTCGTCTGCAATCAAACGTCAGCATCTCCAAATGACCATCGCCCGACGGTGAACGATGAACCGCCGCCCAACGATAGCTTAAGTGGATCGACCAATGTTCGTAAAATACTTCGCTGTCTCTCGCGTGCTCATGAATTATTGGAATCGAAAAGGGGGCGCTTGGAAGCGAGTACGTGTAACTAAATCAACACACACACAAACACACACCACGGTTCACCGGGTGCCGCGGAAAAGCGGCAGTGTGCCTTGACGAATGCGACGAATGAATTTATTAAGGGCCAATACAAAGTCCATTCCTTATCACAGCGTCGAAAGGAACAGAAATTAGCAGTGAATGTGATGCTTGCCGTAGCTTTTGCTGTCCTTGCCGTTACGTGCTTGCTCAAGAAAAAGGAGCTCCCAACCAGTTGATCTGTCTAATTAGGCGCAGCAGTCAAAATGCGTTCCCATCATAATTTCCACGGGCTACACGCACTCTCCTATCAACTTTCACCATGCGTGCTAGGATTAGATTACCACTGAACCGAACGCATTTCCACGAAGCCAGGGTAAATGCCTAACGATAATGACCAAACAAAGCATTAAAAATACCATAACAATACCGTTTAACGGTACCATGAAACACTATCATCAACGGTGACCATTAAAAAACGGCACGAAGCAAAGCTGTTTCTTCACTCGCTGCCTGTCAATATCGGCGCAAAGAAATCAAGAACAAATAATAATAAAATACGTGGTACCAGTAGAAGACGACAGAAGCACAGCTGATAGTCTTCCCAGTGCTGCACGATCATATATGCCGGAACAGTTTCCACATATATTTCCAACGAAATAGCGTTTTAGGCTTCTGCGCAGCTGCAATGCTAACTAACGCAAGCGATCCCGTTTCCAGAACCGGGAGCTCCAGCAAGCGTCTGGCACACGCGGAATTCGTGAGCCACGTGTGTATACCCCGTTCACATTTCCCTAAACGCCGTGGCCGGGCGGCCAACATACACACGCTCCCTGTTATAACTTCGCGCGATGCTAAGCGAGGCACGGGGGAACGACGAAAGAAAAAAAATACAGAGAGAACGAATCGGAGATGAGTGCGTGCGTGCGTATAGCGCGCGAGTTTTACGGCTCGTGTCCGCGGTGCATAAGGAAAAGGCCGGCCTGTCTCGTAAATCAAGCATGCCGCGCCGCCCTTGCTTCCTTTTTCGCTTTCTTTCTTTCTTTCTTTCTCTTTTTCTTTCTTTCTCGAGACGCCCTTCGACACAAGCACAACACGGTTATACGGCCGGCATGTACCATAGCAGACGGAAATAGCAGCGACCCCGTTGAGGCGGTCCCGGGGGCATAAAAACGGCTAGCGTTCTAAACACGGGGATAGAGAGAGAAAGAAAGAAAAAAGGAAAGAAGAAATAATAAAGATGACGAAAAATTAATAGAGAAGAGGAACGAGAACGAAAGGGGTGCTGGCGCAGGAGCCAAAGGGTGACAGCGGGGAGACCCGTGCAGTGAGAGAGACCTGGCGCAACAACCGAGTCGGCGACAATGACTCGAGCGACACGGCGTGACGGCGGCGAGTAATGCGGGGGGAAGAAGCGCGAGGGTGCGAAAGTTGGCAGCGGCGCATTACGAAGCGAGGCAGCGGCGACAGATTGGCCAATAGTGTGTAACTAGGTGATCGATGGAGTCCAACCGTCCCTAAACAATGTGCGAGGGTCATGAGAGTAGTTCCCCTAATGGAGCCCTCTAGATTAGACTACACCCCCCTTCCCCCTCTTTTTTAACGTTGACAGAATTATGTGGCTGTTTCGTTGTTGTTGCTTCTCGTTTTTTTCGCCCACATTCGAGGAATCCGCCCAGGCAGACTCAAACCTCACTGCAAGACGGCTGTAACCGAGTTATTCAGCACAGCGAGAGAGAGAGAGAGAGTATGTGTGTGTGCCCAAAAAGAAATGCACAAAGAATCTACTTACTTCTTGAAGTAATGCGATAGCTCCATATTATTAAACAATTAAGCAGCCCCCGAAACTACGCGCACTGCTATAGATAGCGTCACGGTGGACCGGCGCCACTTTCGGTTCATGCGTCTCTTCTGTCATGGCAAACTTTCATTTAATATAACACGTGGCCTAATCTATCACTCCCTCTAGCTCAGCGTGACACCCCCCCCCCCCCTTCCCTTAACATCGACGCAGCCTTCCTGGGGATAACAAAGTCGTTTCGCTAAATGCCCGCAATCACAATAATTTATGTTGCACCTTCCGTCCAACGACAGCGATCTCAGCATAATGGCGTACGGCATCTACATGAATGCGCAAGGAGAAGCAGCACTTCGTTAATGACGGCAAACAGGAACAAATAGGAATCGAGTGGATCGGTGAATGCCGAAGCCGCAAGCGCTCCCGTTCAGAGAAATGGATTAAACATAAACTTACTAAAGGTATATATATATATATAGTGAGTGGATTCCCCGCTGGCCCCAGCGCAAATTACATACAGAAAGAAATTCGATAAACGTATCGGTTTTTCTGCGACACAAGACGTACTTGCTATGCTATCGCATTCGCTCAGGCTCGGGCAGCCCGCAGAGGGATTCGCGATTCTCGTGAAATAAGGAGGCCACGTAATCTCTGACACAACTCAAGCAGATACATGGCACACTTTTATTCCAGCGTACACAAAAATGCGTGTGCGTGCGTGTGTGTCCGCGCGTGCCTGTGTAGAGAGAGAGAGAGAGAGACGCATAACGCTATACACAAAACTATAGAGCAAGAACACTTTAAAAAAAGTGAACCTATAGAGAGCGAAGCGAGAAACGAGCCGTATACGTTCGACATTTACATTCCATCTCCGGCCGAGCGGTCTGGCGCCTTTCTCCGGGGACCATTTGTTACCCAATTCCGGACTGGGTGGTCCGCGGAGCTTGGAGAGGGTGAAGGCGAAGCGAAAGCCCGAACGAAAAGGTGCTGCTTCTCACCGCTTCTAGTCATTATCTTTTCTTTCTTTTCTTCCCTCCTTCGCAGAAAACTGGCTCCGATTTTCATCTGCACTGCACTCGCCTCTCTTGCCTTTATATTTACCTTTAAGCAACTGCGTGGGAGCTTTTTTTTTCCTTCTTTATTTCTTTCTCTCTATCTTTCTTTAATGAGCGAGAAACAAAGGAGTGAAGTATGAGGGAGAGATAGAAGGAGCCTTGTTTGAAGAGCGCATCTCGTCTGGGCCGCTTTCGCACCCAGCGAGGGAAAAGCGCTGCTGCTTTCCAAACGCGCAGCAGCCTGTTGCCCTTGGCTCGAGGCCACCGCTCATGCATACGTAATCGCGCGGGCCGGCGTCCGCGCATTCTTTCGCAAACCGCCCCGTTTTCGCACCGCGACGAAGGAAGAAGTCGGCCTGGGGGGCGAATACCACACACTTCGAGGGTGCCGAGACCGAAAAAAGACGACGGCGAGAGAAAGGAGCCTGAAACAAGCAACGATGTGTGGCGTGCGTGTCTCTCTCTCTCTCTCTCTCTCTCTCTCTCTCTCTCTCTCTCTCTCTCTCTCTCTCTCTCTCTCTCTGTGTGTGCGTGCGTGTGTGTGTGTGTGTGCGTGCGTGCGTGTGTGTGTGTGTGTGTGTGTGTGTGTGTGTGTGTGTGTGTGTGTGTGTGCGCGCGTGCGCGCGTGATTGCATGCGTGTACGCGCGCGTGCATATGTAGATATATAGATATATATACACAAGACGCTGGCTAGTCGCATTGAGAGGCACTCCGCGTTTCAGCGGCTGCGCTGACGTGCCGTGTGGTACTGGGCAGAGGGCCAGGCGCGGGGAGAGGGGGGGGGGGGGTGAATAGCACCGAACTGTTCTTTTTCGAGCGGTTATTTGGCGGAGCAGGCCTGCCTGCCTGCCTGCCTGCCTGCCCGCATGCATGCTTGCTTGCCAGCCCGCGTCAGGAGTAACGGGATCAGCATTACAAGAACGAACGTCGAGGGTGAACAAACGCTGTCGCTGTAGAGACGAGCGACCGCCACGCGTAAACCATTAATCATTGCACGGTGGTTAATTTCGAGACTAAGGACTTTCGATACGCGCCTCCGAAACGAAACGAGAGTGACGAATTTAGTTACGAGTAGGGAGAAAGACGGGGCCTGAGCCTATATAGCTCGCTCTGGCCTGCTACATTACACTGGAGAAAGAGGAAGAAAATTAGCGACGATGATCAAGAAAAGGAAGTGCCGTATATATAGCACACAGAAGTTACTGTACCTGGAGGCATTTTTTTGTTTGTGCCTTCTGTCTAGCACAGTGGCTCGTAAAAGAGGCCAGGGCTGCGTTGATAATCACGGCGGAGTATAGCAGGGATCAAACAACGAAAGAAAAGCCGCGAATTATTTCGAGAAAAAAAGAAGAGAGATACACACAAAGGAACGAACAATGCGTATACCACGTGTATGCGCGTCTATATGTAGCATTCAGCTGTCAAAGCAAGTCGACGGGTCGACATAACTCTTTTCGACAAAACGTTTTTTTCTCTCAGTATTTCCGGACAACGATTTATTTCTACAACAGTCAGGCATGCATTCTGTACTAAATGAAGAGAAATGAGGCCTCTGAGACCGCGGTATCAGTAGCCTAACGCGCCGTGAACAACTGTGATTCATAGCAAGCCTGCCTTGTTGCGAGAGAGGATCGGCTCACGCGCTACGGCAACCGATTACACGGACAATTTGTTACGACACTATATGAGCCTTCACGCACGAGAAATAGCGCTAATGCGTTTACGAGTTGGTTACATCGCGCCGTGACACGAATCTACAACAAATGATCACATCTAGATATGGTATAGGGGGCAAGAACAAGCATCAGGAACAATAGAACGAAAGCAAATAACTATATAAGGCGAGCCGAATTATGGTGTTTCAAAGCTACAAAGCCAACCAGTGGGTTCGATCCACCGCTCTTCATCATGTTCAAGAGAGACATGTAACTATGTAAACTGTCGCGTTACTTCTGCGACACAGACAGCGCGCTGGACAGAACATTGAAGCTGTGCATGTGCAAGAAATCTGGCTGATCGCATCTGCAGTTCCCTAGCTTCGCGTGGGATAACGACTACGTAACAGTGCACGTAGTCTCCGCAAGAACAGATGACGACAAGCTCATACGTACATCACCAAAATTATGTCTCTATCTATCTATCTATCTATCTATCTATCTATCTATCTATCTATCTATCTATCTATCTATCTATCTATCTATCTCTCTCTCTACCCCCCCCCCCCGTCACATGCACACACGCACACAGGCACGTATACGCAGAATCTGCTAACCCGAGTGGGCGTCTGCATGTCCGGAGACCCCATCTGGAAAACCTCGCCATTTACTATGCAGAAAAAAAAAAATTTTGTAAGCTGGTGTGCGAGCAGGGTGTCAAGTTCACTTTAAGTAAAACAAGGCCGCGAAGAAACAGTCAGCCATAACCAAACCTACCGCTCGTGCTAAAAAAGAAAGAAAAAAAATTAAACATGCTCGAAGGACCAACAGACAAGCTATAACCGCTTGGCGGCCGCTTCAATGTAATAAATTTCCACCACGCTCCAAAGAGATTGAATCGATCGATTAAGCGACGCGTGAATCCGACGAGAAGTGAGTGAGAGTAGAAAAGCCAACGAACAAGGAAAAGAAAAAGTACATACATGCTGCGGCAAAATTAAAGCGGCCGACCACCAAGTTGGACAGTCAAAACAGGCAATTATGAAATCAATAACCTTTTCTCTCTTTTTTTGTCACTTTCGCGAGACCCTCCGCTCCTTCCAACTACAGCGCGCTCCTTTTCCGCTTAATCTCGCGCGCTCTCCTTCTCCCCTCCCGTGTGAGAAGGAGTGAAAGCGAGGACTGGAATCGGGAACCGGGGGAGTGTCTTTCGGAACCCGGCGCGTAATGAATTAGGCCCATGACAAATGCGACCGCGCTGCTGATGAATACACGAGCAGCAAAGCAGCGGGGACGAAGCGTTTGCGCATTTATTGCCCCGCGCGCCTGCACAGCTGCTGGCAAGCAAGAGAGGGTGAAGGTGGGGGGTGGGGAGGAGGGGAGAGGAAGAAGAAAGCAAAGAACTGCGACTGCCGTCCGTTAATTACGCCGCGCAGTGAGTAAGTACTTCGCGTTCGTGCGCGCGCTCGCACGCGCGCAAGCAGCTGTGCGTGCTCTCAATAATAATACGCAGAAAAAAACAAAGCAGAAGAAGAAGAAGCGTCTCCACGTCCGCACGAGACTTTCGAAAACTCGGCCTCCTTAAATCTGCCTGTGGTCGTCAATCTTTCCGCTCCCTTTTCTTCTTTTTTTTTTTCTTTCGCCGTATTCCGTCGTGCGCGACTAAAATAAATGAGTCCGCCGCACTAAATACAAACTGGGAGGACGATTTTGCTCGCGCGCTTTGCGCGGTAGCAGTGAGGCGACGCGCCTCGAAGAAAACTTTCGGGTCCCGTGTCCTACCATGGTTCACGATGCGGCACAAAAGCGTGTTTGCGGGTTATAGTGTACTGGACTAGAATATGGTTGTAGCTCGGTGTTGGTTATACCTTAACGTAAAAGACGCATTCCCCCCCCCCCCTCTTAATACCTTTTCGAATAAAGGAAACGTCTATTACGCCTCAAGTGCCAATATATCTAATTTTTTCATGCGTTATAAGGCGAAACTTATTTGCATACTTGTGATACTTGCAAATGAATTTTTTTAAAAACTTGAGAAATTGCGGAGTCCTGTTTTGCCGCAGAACTGTGGCGGGACATCGTCTTTCTTGTCACCTCTATTTCTGTGGCGAACACCGGAAAGAGCGTCTATGTTTCGATCAGCATTCTGGCACCAATGCATTTGTGACAACAATGCAATTGTGACAACATAAAGCTTCCGGTATCGCGTTTTTCTTTTTTTTTCTTTCGGCACCTAAATTTGCCAAGAAAGACGCAGGTATTTTGTCTTCTATATTAAACTATAATGGCGCATATTTATATGATGTGTTCGAACAGAGCAAACATGCAACATGAATTGTATGTTGCTTCACTGTGCGTTTCGGAATGAAATTTATACATTAAACAACCTTCTGACTGCATAGGAAGATTGATGCCATCTCAAGAGGGTCATATATAGTTACATTTTATGACCACTAAATTTAGAGGGTCATTCCAGCGAGCGAAAGAGCACGTTTTATGGTGCCTGCGCGTGTTAACAGTCGAAGTCATGCAGGGCGAGGCTCGGAGTGGTCTCTGAATTTCACATGTGGGCATGAATGCGGCAAAGCGAAGGGTTCTGGTGCATCGTGAATAAAATGCCACGCTAATTGAAACATAAGTAAGCAATCGAGACGGACACACTGAAAGGCCCCACTGCCGTGCATCTTCCTTCCGCTACGAGCTCTGCCCGGGCTTGCATAATTTTCACCCCCTCACCCTGCCCCAATAATTATAAGTTATAAAAGTACTATACGTAAGCTTACCGTAAATTTAGGTGCACGTCAAAGAACCCCATATCCCTGAAGTTAATCCGACGCCCGCGATACACGACGACTCTTTGATTGATGCTGTGTTGCATAGGGATGTGAGAAATGAATGAATGAATGAATGAATTTTTCGTCTAGGCAAAGGGAAGAATACGAATGCATTCCGGTAACCAAACGTACAGCTATATGACAATCGTACTAAGTTATTCATGAAACGTTTCCGTCAATGAATCTAAATATAAACAGTCAATCTAAACAGCCTATCAGTATTGCGCCTCCTCTCGCATCAATTGACACATTTGCTTGTCAATGACAAAGGATCCCGGGCCCACATGTTCATTTGGAAATGATGCACGAGATTGCAGTGATGGGTGATTCATCAAAATAACTGCGAGCACATCAACATTGGCATACCCCGGCAGACAAAAAAAAATAAATAAACAGCAGGCATAGAAGTCTCGCGACAAACAAACAAGAGCGAGAAAAGAATTAAATGGATACACAACACCGCGAAGACCAGTGTCCGAGGGGCAACCTTTAACCGCACATTTATTTCGTCGAATAAATTTTGAAAACATTACATGCGAAAAGGGACACCACAAAGCGAACGCTTCAGCGACAATAACGCATACGCGAAAGCAAAGAAAGAGCATCTGCAGAGACACGAAATCAATAAAGCAAATTGCAACAAGATTTGCCAAACAAAAAGTGGTGAATATAAGCGGAAAGGAAGGAAAGAAAGAAAAAGAGAGAAAGCGATAGACATCGTTGAAAAAGCAAATGTCCTCATTATCACGCTTTATTTCTTCGATTCCTTCTCCCTTTCCCTCTCTGCCTGTCCCTCCACGCGCCACTCTCCCTCTGCCTTCGTCGCCTTCGCTTCCTTTCATCGCAATTTTACCCTCAGCGCCGACACGAGCTGCCACCTTTCGTAGAGATATGCAAAGCCTACATTATGCAATTTCAAAAGCGCAGACAAAGCGCGAGGGACGAAACGAGCTCTCGGCGCGGGGAAAAAGAAATAACCGAGAGGGGGAAAAAAAAAAGTAGGCGGTCGTCGTGACGAAAGCGCAGAGGAAGTCGGGGGGTATGGGATGATGACACCCTTTACGAGCAATTTATCCGAGGCCGCCATCGCCCCAGTCGGCGGGAGCCAGCAGGCTGGCTGGCAGGCATTCACTCGGGGCGAACAGACGAGCTGGAAAGAGCCGCCGAACGATTCAAAATTGATTAGCCATAAAAACGATAGTGTCTTCGACTCGCTTAACGGCAGAGCCTTTAAAGTACTGCCGCTAGTGTTATAACAACACGCTTAACGCGAGTGCAAGACGTCTCGGAGGGCCCGCGAACGGTGTGCGCATGCAGTAAAAGGCGAATCAAGGAAGGAAGGAAGGAAGGAAGGAAGTCGCTCTACTTGAGGTCGCGCATTCGGCTCCTGGCCACAGAGGCTGCGCTGTAATGCAAGCAAAATGCAAAGGCTTCGGGCGCGGGCTAGCGTTCAAGAATTCCAGGTGGTCACGGAAATTCGCTAGAGCCAGCCGTCCAGCATATCCGTCTCTCCGTGTCACCTGTGTCGGTTTACCGCGGCAAAGTCTATTTGTCGATCAACGACACCTCGGCGAGGTAAAAGAAAGTAAAGCAAATGTTGAGGGAAAAGCTAAACGAAAGTTTCTTTAAACTTTCAGCATCCGAAGTACGCCAGTGGATTCTGCACGCGGGGCTAATGAAACATCGCTTAGGAAAATATAACTCGGGCTCACGTCATAGAAGCTTGGTGCGAATGAGCATTTCTGCTAAGAAATGGTCGTTCGACGTTATCTCAGTCATTCCTGGCATTTTAATTGCGCCTTTCCTTTTCGAGCAGCAGGTATAAAGAGAGTAAACGTTTGTTTGTTTGTTTGTGTGTGCGTGTGTGTGTGTGCGTGTGTGTGTGTGCGTGTGTGTGTGTGCGTGCGTGCGTGCGTGCTTCCTGCTTAAGGCAGAATTCGATAAGTTCAATAATAGGAAAAAAGAAGAAGAATGAACAATGAAGTAGAAATAAGGACTGTGTATGCGTTTATAACAACGCCAATCCACAAAGAAAGCCGAATACACTGAAACAGTGTGATCATCTAGAAAAGGTGGTGCACATGTAGGCCGCTGTTCCTTTGACGAGGCGATTAGGTGGACTTTCACCCGCCATGCATATATATAGCGGCGAGGCATAAGCACTAAGACGCGCAGTTGCAATGGAAACACATCCAAGCTTCCTATAATCACAACTTATGATGGGGGGGAAAAATGAAGAAAAACGTTTGCAGCGACGACAGTGATTTGTAAAAAGGCGAGGTAAAGGGCGCAACGACAAATACGAACACTCTAGCCAACGTTGTCCCCGCCAGATGAAAACAGAGAATGTCGACGCACACACGAGAATGTCCACGCAACCCATAACGAGAATAAGCACCACAAAGAAAGAAATAAAAAAAGTTTTAAAACGTGAAAAACAATATGGGGTTTTGCGTCCGAAAACCACGATCTCATTATGAGGCACGCCGTAGTGTGGGATTCCGGAAATTTGGACCACCTGCGGTTCTTTAATGTGCACCTAAATATAAGTATACAAGGGTGCTTTAGCATTTCGCGCCTATCGATATGCGGCCGCCGTGGCCGGCATTCGATCCTACGACCTCCTGTTTGGCAGCCCAACACCATAGCGGCTAAGCAACCACGGCGGGTAAATAAATAAATAAATAAACAATCATAAAGGAAACGAGTCACGACTGCAAGGCAAGATCCTAATTCAGCGCCTGAGGGGCCTCACTTATAGTTTGTTTCTTCATGCCACCGACATATTTCCTCCACGGCAGCTCGAGAACGTCAATGGCTGGATTGCCTTCATAATGCAAAGTCTCGAAACAGAGAACTAAGAAGGTAGAAAAGTAAAAATAAGGACACCCGGCCACTGACAACCCAAGCGACAAAGAGTCAACCCCAACGCTAGGAGTAACAGAGGGAGAGGGAATAGAAAAATAATAAAGGAAAGACGAGAGCCAACGGCAAGCGGGTGGCCGAGCTGAGCAAGCATGTTGAACAAGAAGAGCTAAAGAGGCGACGCTTAGACAGTCAAGTGCGAAAAAAAAAAAACATAACCCACTCTCTCTCAAGGGTCGTCGTCGCGGCAATAACAGCGCATAGAAACGACGATCGGCGCTCTCCCGACACGCCGGCCGCCTCGTGCAGCGAACGTACACAGTAACAGCAGCGGCAGCAGCAGCAAAAGCAGAAGCGGCCGAGTGGCGTGGCCCAGTAAAGAGCCCGTATAAATAGAGCCATCTCGGCGTGCACTGAGAGATTTATACGGCGCCAACAGCAGCTGGTGCGCGGCTACAGAGGAAGTGGGCGGATGAGGAGGGCACGCGGCCGTGTTGTGCCGGGAACCCGGCCGTCTTTAACGAGCCGGGAAGAAGACGAAGGCGACAGCCCGTCGCGCAGACCGCGGCTCCGGTGGGCCGTAAAGACGCGCAAGAAACAACTCTCGTGGGACGGGGGAGGGGGAAGGCGCGGGCCTTCCTGCGTGCGTGAGTGAGTGCGTGCGTGAGTGCGTGCGCCGAGAAGTTAGCACACTGCCGAGACGGACACCGAAAGCAGCAACAGGAGGCTGGGCCTTACCACGTGGCGAAGGAGGCAAATAAACGCGCACACGCAGGTTGAATTGAGAATGGAACTTGACATGCGCCTTTCCACATCATTTATTCCATCTCAGCCGTGAAAACTTACTTGCCTCGGCTCATGAAAAACGTCAGCGAGTGCACATACCGTTCTCAAGAACGGATGCTGCGGGGCGACTTCAATCACTGGCGCGCCACATCACACTACTACGATGGTATTCAACGGATTTCACCAACTCACGCTTGCACTCTCTCGGCCCTAACTTGCGACTTCGCCTGCCACCTGGATGCTGCCGCCGCGAAACAACTTTACTGTGTCGCGTGTGGTAGGGCGTCGCATTTACAAGTTTCTATTCGTTCCTATAATGAGAATGAGCAGCAGTGCGGCGTGCAATTCGCAAAAGTGCGGTGAGACTCTAGAGCACCTTCTGTGTCATTGCCCGTTCTTCGACGCTCAACGACGTACTCTACAATCTGAACTCGGCCTTTTAGATTATTGAGTGCTCTCGGAGGAAAAAGATCCTAGGACCATGGCCTATGTATTCTTGCATGCGAAAGGCCACAAAAGCCCTTCTGCGCTTCTTGAAGGCTACTGGACTGCACGAGCGCTTGTGACGGTGGACATTCCTCCGCGACAGACTCTGAATGGCTGAATTAACTATATTCCTTCTCTCTCCCTCTTATCTATTCTTCCCCTTTCCCCTCCCCAAGTGTAGGGCAGCTAAACGGGGACGTTCTGGTTAACCTCCCTACCTTTCTTCTTTCGTTCCTCTCTCTCCACACACGCCCTAGGCATTACACCAGAGCCTTTCAGCCATGTCTTTTCACTATTCCAGTGCATCTACAAATTCCAATTTCCTAAATTTTATGAATCATCAAAGGACGCTGCAAACGAGCTTCTGTTTGCACGTAACAGGGCGATGCACACTATTAGCGACAGTGACAAATGTTGAGTTCAAAGGCCTCCGAAGCTCCGTCTGTGCGTTTAAGTCTGATAGTCTAATAATCCTGTGATCCGTTCGAGCAAGAAAACAGGCGCACACACGCACACACATAAAAAAAAAGGGGCGTTCACTATACGTAGGCTGGGACGAGGCCGTTTATGCTATCGTGCCGGGTCACGCAAACCGGCTCTAAAGTGGTTACGTCGACCTACGCGGGAGCTAACAGACCGCCGCTTAGCCGGCTATCGATCTATTCCCGATTTCGATGAAACGCCGATAGTTGGAGAGGGTATACGCACGCGCGCAGCCGCGCTTGGTGAGCACGCGGAGGCATGCACGAGCGACGCACAGACGCAGCCATCCTTCAAAGGACGACGTACGGCGCCTTCCCACCGTCCGAAAACACGCACGGCACGATTAGGACACGGATTCTGGAGCGCGATGCAACGCCTTCGCTGAAGATAAAAGAGAAAAGAAATGAACGAATGAAAGAGACCAGCAGGGGGTGGGGGGCTACACGCGCTGCCTGGGATCCCACGGCTATACGGCGCTATAACGTCGTGCTATCAAAACCGGGTCAGCCCCTTTGGCTCGACGGTTAACAGCGGCGCATAAATTACACGCGCAGCCCGACTTGCCTCCAACTTATAAACGGGCGCTTCGGGCTGCGACCGAAGCCAAGCGGGGCGACCAACACCGCAGTGCAGTCTGCCGCGTTAACCCACACCATCCTTTTTTTTTCTTTACTTATTGCGCTCTTTCCTTCCCACGGTGGGTCAAAAGACCGCACCCCAACGCTGCCCTACCGAGCAGCAAGCTCAAAAGCTAAACTGTAGAGTGCGAGTCGCCTGCCGCCGTTACAGCCACCGTTTTTATTCGGTTGTAAAAGCTGTGGCGGAGACCGGTTGCGCCGGCCACGCGACACGGCGACACAAAGGGAGAACACGGACGCGGGCATGGTTGGCGAGAGGACTCGGCGGCGGGATTCGAGAGGGTTGAAACAGAGAGAGAGAGAGAGAGAGAGAGAGAGAGAGAGAGAGAGGAAACAAACATCGGAAGCGCCCGACTAGCTTGTCACGAAGTTCAAACACGGTTTCAAGAGCGGGCGTGCCGAGGATAGCAGCGGCTGCGAGGAGTGAACGATCCTTTCAGAAAGGCTCGGTGCGAAGACAGGTGCGCCGTCAGGTGCCACCGACTCCCGAGAGTTGAGACACGGCGGGTAACAGCCACTCGTTCGAGACCGTTTTCCAGACAAAAGGCAGTTTTAAAGTATACTGGTTTTCTAAGCGCGAACGAAAAGCGCAACTTGTAAGGCTTGCTCGTAAAAAGTGCGAGAAACAGCCACGACACTAAAGGGCCCGAAAATATAGCTTGTACGCGCGACCGCCTTTAGGTTTTTACGAGGCGATGCAAATGTCCTCCGTGGTTGTTTCCTACTGCTGCCAACATTTCAGAAAGAGAAACCGTCGTATACGCACCGTACTACCAGTCTTTCACCACGCAGGGAACGCGAAACTCCCGCTCATGCCGCCATCTCGAGAACACGTATGCCGTGCCCTCAGACGGTTGTAACTGCTCTAAAAGCCTTCATAAATTTCAACAAAAGCAATATTGTATTTGGCATTTGGCATTTCCTAGCGCGCACTTTTCTTTCTTTCTTTCTTTCTTTCTTTCTTTCTTTCTTTCTTTCTTTCTTTCTTTCTTTCTTTCTGTCTTTCTTTCTTTCGTAACGTATTATTCCGTTGATATTATTTCCTGGCTTCTGCTTAACTGCGGAAACTGCCCTCACAGTTGCTTAAACAGTGAATTGCACTAGTCGAAACCTCGAGTATATCAGCGGCCACGCAAATAAGTTGTACTCGTTTGAGTTCGTTGCCGGAATGACGACGGCGCCTTTTGTGTCTGGGCCCCCGGTAGAGTGAGCTGCTCCGGACAGCATTAAACTGGCAGAACTACAACCGTTTTCGGAAGCGACGATCCGTGGCCGTGTGCGTCGCTGCAGCATTCCTTACGTCGACAGGTCTCTTCGTACGTTTGTAGAATTACTGCGCATCTTCCCACGTGCGCGCCACTGGCGCTCTTTCTCTCCCCTTCTTTCTCTTTTAAATCCGTACGTGCCCTTCCACCAAAGCAGGGTTGCAAACCGGACGTGTCGGTAACCTGCAAAGCCTTTTCTCGTGTCTATCATCTCGTTTGTTTGATTCTTCCGGAGTATCTAACAGCAAAGGAAAGTGCGGAAACACTCAAATACTCGTTCCTTTATCGGTTGACCCCCTTCCCAACTGGCTGAAGAACCCGTCGTACGCGCAAACGGGTGCACGTCCCCTCCGTGCGCCCGCGTCACTCCCGAGGGCGCGGACGCGCGCGGAGTGCACCGTGATTGACGAGACCGCGCGACGCCTTTCGGCTCCTTGTCGGAGGGGGAATGAGGCCCCCCTCTCCTCCTACCCCTCTCCCCCCACCCCCCGCGATTTGTCTATAAATAAACTCCATGAAAAAGTAACCTTGTCCCCACGGCGTCGTAGGCGCTATACATAATATACAGCTCAGCAAAACGGAGAGGCCCTGCAAGCGGGCTTCTCGGGTGCGTATTTCCTCGCAAGCGTCCAGACCTGCGCACGGCTCGAGACGCGCGTAACAAAGCCTCTATAATGTGCGACGAACAGTGAATCGGTTTATATTCACGGGACTTATCATTTGTTCCTCCCTCTCGCTCTACGTCTCCTCTCTCTATTCTATAACAAGACAGCGACGCATCGGGAAGTCTTTCACGAGGGAAGAAACGCACTTTACATTTTTTTTTCTTAAAGCCCGATAATCAACACTCGTGCTCTTTACACCACGTCTGTTGCGACATTAACTAACATCGCGTGGACCATCTAGTACGAGTAGTAGTAGTTTGCGGATAAGCGGGTCCACGTCCGGACCGAGTGGGAGGGGAAAGAGGGTGAATGCAAGTCCGCAGACGTAATAAACGAGCAAGAGCAAAAATTATGAGCGCTATAAACGGTACGCGAGAAAAGAAGTCATTTTGAAAAACACGGCGTACGTAGCTTGCCGCTCCTACCGCGAAAGAACTTCCTAGTCGTTAAAACTTCAGACACTGGCGAACAAAAGTGATGGTAATAAGTATGCGGCTCGTAAGCGCCGCTGAATACGTGAGCTTCCTAGGGTCAGAAGCGCTCAGCCTGACACTGATGCCTGCATGCGATGCTCGGATAAAGAAGCTTAGAATGCGCGTGTAGAGTTAAATACCACGGCTATCTATCTATCTATCTATCTATCTATCTATCTATCTATCTATCTATCTATCTATCTATCTATCTATCTATCTATCTATCTAATGAACATTTTCACGGTACTGATGCGATTCCTTGCGTGGGCTCCTTTTAAGTAAAATGTCCGGAACCTGATTGCAAAAACAACGAAACAGCAATCACCCACATGCAATAAAAATCGCGGACAGGCTTCCTTTCCGTGAAACATCGTGCAGCCGCGACAGACAGGACCTTTTCATTCAGAAGGCGAATCACTCAGCTCCTCGGTCCGATTACACACACAAGTGCAGCGGCGAGGAAACCAAGACCGGAAGTCGACGGGAAAAGTAACACGGTATCAAACAGATAAATCTGCCCTCACAAACAGGATGGGAAAATCCAACAAAGTCCAACAAAGAAAACCAATCAGCCCACTTCCAAAGCAAGCGCCGGAGGTTGTGGTGCCCAGGATAGCAAAGTCACCGCGCTCGCAAAATGCCGTTCGCCCGCCGAGTCTAGGCGAATCCGAGACAAGAGATGAGCTCCGGTGAGAGAGGGGGGGGGGGGGGGCAAACAGACGAAAAAGTGCCGCCACAGCATAACCGGAGTGGCAGGAAGTAAAGAGGTTTGAGCGTATAAGAGGGGGGGGACGCCGCGCAGGAAAGGAACAAAAACACGCAAAGGCAGGCAGGCATCAACGAGGCACTACACTTCGAGAGACCGATCTAGACAAGCGAGAGGAGGGAGCGGCGGAAAGGCAGCGAAACGTGCGTTAAACACAGCAAAAACCAGGGTGAGCACAAAAAAAATAAAGAAAAAAGAAAGGGACAGCGCCGCGCAACGCCATCTCGCCTCTATACTTACACGCCACCCCTCAGAGACCATGTGTGGCAGCGCGTTGGCTAGCGGGGGCAGAGTCGCACAATGGGTCGGTCGGCCGGTCGGCCCATACATGAGGAGAAGGGGCATAAAAGAAAGAAAAAGGCGCAGCAGCGAAAGAGGGGACGGGGCTGCACCTCCATCGCCCCGGAGGGCAGAGGGAGGCAGGAAAGTTTCAGATAAAGGCAGCGCGCGCGTCGACATGGGGCGCGCGTTCTTCTCGGGTCTGTGCGCTCGCCAGAGCATCCCCCGTACGTGCGCTCCCTAAAACGGTGCACCTTTATCGAATTGTGACGTCGTTGCCGTTCGTTCATCGTGCTCCGAAATCGCACTGATGTCGGTGGGTGGAACGGTAACCACGCGAACATACCTGCGTGCACAACGGACGTAATTACGGAGCTGGCGTCGCGCGGCGTAGCTGTGTCCATTCAGAAGCGCGCCATGCCGAAGATGCGTGCTGGGAAGATCCAAACGCGCACGACGTGTTATGCGCTCAGGACGATGACACTTGTCACCGATCGGCGCCTCTACGCGGGTCACTCACAACGGAATGCCTTACCTTAACGCGGTGCGTGACCGCATGCCGCAACGTCCACCGGATCTAAAATTAATTTTGGGGGCTTTAGGCGCCAGAACTACGACGCGATTACGAGGCACGCCGTAATGGCTGGCGTCGGACTAATTATGGCCACCTGGGGTTCTTTGACGGGCACCGAAAGCACGGCACACGGGCGTTTTGCACTTGGGCCCCATCGAAATATATGGCGGCCGTGGCCGAGATTCCATCCCGCGCCCCCCTCGGGCTTATCAGCGCAACGCCGAGGCCACTACACGCCACCCCGGCGGGTGTCCACACCTGATCTCTTACGAAACACTGCATCGCGGTAGAGGATGGTGCTATGCAACCACACATACAGCGTATCCAAAGGCGACGTCAACGACACTCAGCACGCACATAACGCAGTCTGGCTTGGGCTTCGTATGAAGGTCGGATAGCGTGATAAGCTTTGCTCTGCTATTGCTATAGCTGTCTTTAGCTACCAGCTGACGCCGGTTCCAGAACCCACCGTTCTGCACGCTTATAGTGCCGCAAGTGCACGCTAACATCCGTTCATATTTTTTTTCTCCAATCTCTTCCTTCCATTCCGGTCCCCGTTTCCATCCGCCCTGATCGTCATCAGGGAGGGGGATCTCTTGCGCTCGCTGTCAAAAGCGAAAAAAGCATCTAGTACGCCAAGAAAAGGCAGCTCCGACGGGGAATAGTGTCAAGCTCCCCTTATGCCCCGAAAGAAGTCGACGGAGCCTTGCACGTTTTGACGGCCCTTAAAAACCGCGTAGCTGAGGGTTTTTTTTTTTTTTCGTATAGTTGGTAATCTCATTTTGTCTACCATGGGCTTCGGGGGAAGCACGTATTCACCTTAAGGGGCAGGCAAGCTCAATAAATCTAGTTAGCGAGACGACGGCTGAAAGAGCAATCGCCCCACAACAAAGAAGAAAACCTCAGGAAAGTCAAGCAACCCGAGTCAAACCGGGCGATTATATTTTCTTCGAAATCGCTAACGAGGATGCGAGAGCGAGTTCGACGATAACTGGACAGGGTTAGCCTCTCATACGGGATCGACATGCTGCTCCAAGTGCAATACATGATGAGGGTTGAAAGAATTATCACAAGAAGGTAGCGCCTCTTTTTGGAGATTTTATTTGCTCAAAACCGGGGGGGGGGGGGGGGGGGGGGCTTGGAGACAAGAGGGCAGTAAGAATTCACCAGTTAGGGTTCAGCGTTTCGCTTCAAATTATTCCAAACATAAAAAGTATATAGGACGTTCAAACTGTACTTACTAACGATTACTGCGTAGAATCACGAGTAATAAATCCCGCGAGGCAAGTGGGGCCTTCAAACTATATCATTTCCGAAATTCTGAGCGCCGCACTTTGGCGGACGCTTCTCTAAAAACAAAGATGAAAGCATCTATTTCTTTCCTAAACAGCATCTGTAGGCTCGAGCGAAATACAGAAAAACGTTGCTTTCATCGCAAGACAAACGCAATGAAAGTCGTGCACCCGGATCGTAATGATACACGCAGATACGCGCCGATTAACCAAATGGGTCTTTGGAAACGCGACCCGAATCATGGGAGCACGTTATATCAAAAAGGTTGCATGTGACATGTTACCAATACAATCTCGATATAGAAATGGTGAAAAATATGACGGAATGTACAGAAACAAATCCTATACTTCGTACCGTCCTACCTTTGTAAGAGTTGGCGGCGCGCATGTTAAAAGGGGTAGCTGACCGATGCCGTCGTCCGATCGACTCATCCACGATAAGGACGTTGTTGAAGGGAGGAACATGTTTTCATCGAGAACGAGGAGTGCTGTGTTTATTTACAATATCTACACGAAAAGTAGAGAACGTTACGACTCATCAGTCTAGCGTGCTTGAATTGAAGTACCCTAACCGAAGAAGTTTGCTTAAATCCCCTCTGTACTCCCAAGATCCCTAGGCCAGGGAAATCTGCCGTTCCACTATCGTCCCATCTGAGCGTCCGAAGTCGCCCAAGGATCGTAAACAGGGATTGTTCAGTCAAGCTGGCGCGTCTTGGTTCCTGGGATGACCAAGCAATTAGCTGGAGCGTTGTCAAACGACCGTAGCGGTTACCGGAGTCCGTGCAGAAACGCCATAGAACACGCTCTTGCAGGAGCTTCTCGCTCCCATCGTCGGTGACGACGAGAGTGAACCAACAAACAACACTCGATCCGTCAAACTTGTCTCGCCTTGTCGCCGCAGGTATGTCCGAGGGGACACATTGTTAGCTTCCCGAAGCGATTCGTCGCAGTGGTGCAAGAGAGGCGAGAAGGTCACACCCCAGCTGGCCGACGGTAACAGTGTTCAATAAACTGTAGTAAGGTATGCGCCATGGATCTGCCTTTGAAATCCTAAGCTCCTCCCAAAAAGAAGTTTATCAGAAGTAAGCGGCATTTATGTCTTTCACCAGATAGACCTCGACGAAATGAGGCCTAAATTAACACAAGAGGGACTGAATAAGGCCACTTGGCGACCGCGTTTCTTGTACAATTTATCGCAGCTCTGATGCGTTTAAGTTAGATGTTGCACAACTTTTGCTCTTACGGCAAAGTACTAGCAATAAAATTTCGTTACAGTATTTTGTATGTGTGTGTGTGCGTGCGTGCGTGCGTGTGTGTGTGTGTGTGTGTGTGTGTGTGTGTGTGTGTGCGTGTGTGCGTGCGTGCGTGCGTGCGTGCCGGAACGACCTTTCTCGTTTAGCAAAAGAAGCAATGTGCAAGTTGTTTACTGCTAAAAACTCGTACATATTTAAGGAGAAGCAGAAGAAAGAAAATATTACCATATATACACCAACTGACAGCTTCCCTGTAGTATTAGGATGTGACCAAAACTTCCTGTTCACTTGAGTGGTGAATACCACAGAGGGTGAAAACAGGCGTCTGACTATAAACACTATACAACTGTTTGCCGACAACTGGCTTAAGAAAGAAAGAAAGAAAGAAAGAAAGAAAGAAAGAAAGAAAGAAAGAAAGAAAGAAAGAAAGAAAGAAAGCGAAAAACGTCTGCCTCAGCCGGCAACAAGCGACGGCAAGCGCGAAGCACGCACATACGAAATAGCCTCGATAATAAAAAAATAATTCTAATTAAAGAAAGAAAGAAAACAGTACAGTAGATACTCTGGGCAGAACAACGAGAATATTCGGCATAAGCATGAAGTCCGCGTATCTCCCACGGGAGGGCAGACGACGCGAGTCGTATTATAACCATGCTACCTCCTTTTATAACGACTCCACGAGTGGTGCTGCCGCTGGAATCGAAAGCGCCGTTCAATAGAATGGAGCAGGTTCTCGCCCCGCGGCTCAGTTTTAAACAGAACAAATCCGCGCGTGTCCCTTCTCTCTCTCCCTCTCCCCCCCCACCTCACCGCCCTCTCTTTTTCCGGGTCGGTGCGCGCATGAGGTTCGGGCATTCAATAGCACAGCGAGCGCGCGTTGTTCGCCTTCTCGCCTTCTCCCGCAATGGCGCTACCGCGGTAATTCCGTGCAGCTCGGGTGACGCCCCAGCTCCGCGCAGACGCTTGCCTGCCGTCAGTGAGACCCTAGATTGTCCGCACGCTAATTTTTACCGTTTGCGACTCGCCGGTTTACGGGAGAGGTGCACGGCCGCAACACAGCTAGTAGCAACATGTTGTGAAGCAGAGTTAAGATACTGGAGTGACCTACCACAGTCCACTTAAGTGGTGGTGCAAAGCTTCGGTAGCCACAGAATCGTTAACGTACCGCCACCCGTCCGTGACCTTCCTACGAGGAGAACACCCGGAAGACGCAAAAACTTTTCCAACGACTTTGTAGTTGGACAAAGCGTCACAAGGTGTTGCTACCAGCTTTGCTACCGTATGCTGCTGTCGTCCACAGCTCTGGCAACCCGGCTAACCGCAAACTTAAGAATTTTGCCGATGTGCTAAAGCTCTCTATCAATGTTGAGTGCCGTTACATGGCATCAGAATATTCGGCATAGAAGCCGATTATGCATCACAAGCTTGTAATCGGTCTAAACGCGCAATCAGCCTAAGCGTAATGAAATTAACATAAAAATACCTTCCTTATCTCTTGTGTTAAAGCATGTAAGTTTTGGTTCCTCTAATTAGCCAAGCTGCCACGATCATTCGACAACACTCAGAGGCCACAGGAGCGGATGGTCAGGCGTAATTTCAGGAAACAACACTAGCTGTGGCCAGGCGCTTGGTCCGTGTGGAAGTACGCGTTAACGATTTAACAATTTAGTACTTGTATCAAAGCCGGCGACGAAGTAGTTCGTCCAAATAAGTACGCCAATCACGCCCAAATACATAAATAAAGAAACACAGCGTTGGGAAGCGGAAGATGTCATGCAGTGAAGTACCACTTGTTCCTGAGTTGCCGCGGGACATCGCATCGCACGGTTCGCAGGGTGTTTACCCAGTTGAGATGTTATGTCAAGTACAAGACGTCGGCTCCGTAAGTCGAATCGATTAAACATTTAAACGAGGACCTTTCGGGTGTTTTGTAGTCTCACTCTCACCATTCCCCATCATTCGCAACGCGAGTGATAACGACACACAGCGAAGGTAAACAGGGGCGACAGAGAGCGAGAACAAAGCTGAAATTTCTATATCTCCAAGACGCCGAAATAATCCCGGCTTCTTCCAGTGGTCTCCCAATGTCAATATCCTCGCATCAAGGACGATGCGTGGCCACAGCTGAGCTACTGCAAAAAAAGAAAAAAAAAACACGTACCACGCCGATAAGAAACGAGACTTGCGGGCGAACCTGTCAGATAACAACAAACATTGCGGAGTAACCCGGTAACTAAATGTGCTCTTCACCACTTCCAGAAAGGTGGCGGAAGCATAGTTTTCAACTCACTGCACGGAACTAGCGAAGACCTTCAAGCTCCCATGTTCGCGTCGATATCTTCGTCCGGCGCGTTGCTAGCAATTCAAAGCGCCGCTGGCGCACACGCTAGGGAGAAAAGCACCGCCGCAGTCGTGAAATATGGCCATCGTTTTCTCGTCGCCTCCTACCCCCCCCCCCCCCTTCACAGCCCCCAATCCCGCCATCACCACGGTCGCCGTCAAACGAACGAACGCTTTTAAAAAGCGAGGGCCTCTTCAAATGGCTTCCGGAATTCCATGAGCCGCTACGCCGCATCGTCGACGCCCTTTTCTCTCTTTCCTTGAATGTTACACGTACATATAGGCCGCAGCATATAAAGAAGCCCGTAATGGAGATCGGATATACGCGAAATCTCGGGAAAATCGCGGAGTTTACGCGCTCGCACATTACGGCCGACGATTTACATTCAAGAGGGTTGTGTACGCGCATATAAAAGGGATTCGCGATGGCTGCGCGGTGTTCTCGAGTGGCGGCGATCGCTCGACACGCCGGTCTGTCAGACATCGCCTTTACCCAGGCGCCGTAATTGAGCGAGCGTCACAAAGCACAATAAGGGCAAAGATGCTGTATAAAAGGCAGCGAACATTACGCTCTGTTCAATAAAGCGCCTATTTAGATGCGGAAATGTCTGGAACCCAAGGCAATGTAGCTTGGGTATTAAATGAACGATTCTTTATAGATCCTATCCGATTCAGTGTTTTATTATTTCACACTCGCATACTATTTCTAAATGTATTCCGGTCCATTTTTTTTTCCAACTTGGAATATGATCACCTAAGAATTAAGGCTTCAATTTTGTTTAAAAAAATAAGATTCTTGTGGGACGGCTGATTGATTCGGCATCCAAGTAATACAGTAACGGTTGAACTGCGATTGACTGTACCCAATGCTAGTTCATCCACTCAAGGCATACGAATATTGTTAAGAATGGCGAGCTGCAAAGCAAGATTGCCACCCGATTACGACAAGGGGGGCAAGACGCGCATTCCGCACCCTCTCCGTCACTGCAGCTATAGGAGGCGTTCGAAGAAGCGGCCCTTGTGCTGAAAACCGCCGCCTTCCACCAGCCCCATCGACATTGTGACGGGACGAGTTCGGTGTGTGAACAATGGTTTCGGAGTTCCCCAACGTGGACCTGATATGACACGCATGGACAAGTTGCCGTGGGGAAGTCGTATTTTGGTGCTTCTCATGCTCGTCCAGACGCAAGACAACGAGCTACCCTCGATGGGCACCGATACTTCCCGGAACGGCACCCCTCCAACGCCGGCGTCAGGCATCAGAACGCGGTTGCCTTTGTGCACGTAAACTGATCTGTGGAGCAGCGGCGAGTTGGTGATGAGTAAACGAACAGTCGCCGCCTCGTATGGCCGGCGGACCTAGTGTATAAAAACTGTTGTTGTGCGAATGCTGGGGACACTTCTCTTGAGCAGTCATGTTAGACTGATTCACTTCTCTCATGCAGTCAGGTTGGACTGATACTCTTTTTCTCAAGCAGTCATGTTAGACTGATTTAATTTCTGTAAATAAACCCATTTTCCTCGTTCTCGATGAGAAACAGTTCTTCACTTCATCAACAATCTCAGCGTAAATAAGTTGGACGACGGCATGGGCCAGCTACCTTCGAATTCATGCCGTACTCCAATCTTGGCAAAGGACCACGAGCGATGGGATTGAGCCCCCAATCCTGACAATATACAAGCGAAATCGCAGCCTCCGTCGCTCCTACTTTCGCTCGAAGGAACATCGTACCGAAGCTACCAACTAAGAACAGCGAGCAAAGAAACCGTATTCCGTACGATGATATCGATTTGCATTCGTTGTTATAGATATAGGCTTTCCATATCATACCATAGAACCAGTGGACATAAAGGATATAGAGCCTTATTATTTGTTGTACTTAGAACGATTTATGGTGGAGAAGGGTGGTAGTGGATGACAGAAGAACTATTATTTTGTGAACGGCCCCCGCTTTCCTTAATTCCTTCCATATTGGCATGTCGAGAAATTGAAAGTAGCATACGAGCCCAAGAAAAATATTTCGTTTCAATATTCCTTTGTTCCGCGTGTTATTCGGGCAATTAAGCAGAGCCGACTGACCGATCAATGATAACGTCAGAATTCTCGCTATTATTCGTGTTATGAGTGTGAAAAGTGTAAAAAGCACAACTTATTTGAACAACAACTGGTTACTCTTATTTCAGTCCTCAGTGTTGCCGCACAAAAGGCCTGGCCAACTCTTGCAAATCAGCTCCACTAAAAGGAAAATACGTAATAAAGGAAACAAAACAAAATGTGCCCTTGGCCACACAGCGCCGTTCGCTTTATAAATAGAGCAATAACGAACACGCAAACGCAAAGACAGAGAAAACAAATTAAAAAAAAAAGACTACACGAGGCGTAGGTGGAGAAAAATCCAGGAGCGCTCACGAAGCATCGCGTATCGACCTGCCCATCGCGATTCGCAACGCATAAACGCCGCCGCCCATACAGAAAAAGCGAAGCAGACGATGACGAGAGCAAATATTACCAGAAAACGAAGAAAGGACATCTGCCGCGTGGGAGAGAGGGGAGAGAATGAGAGAGGAGAAAAGTGGGCGAGGAAGAGGGCGAAGGCGGTGGGAGAAGGAAAACTTCATTCCTCGTCGATTTGCGCGCGCATCGCGTGAGAGCGCGCTCACTGCACGTGCGCGCCGCGTTGGCGCGAGAACAGGCAGAGCGGAGAGCAGTTTGAAAACGAGTCACACGCGGGCGGGCGCCGCGCGGTCTCTGCTGCAGCGGCGGCGCAATGGAAAATAAAGAAAGGAAGGACCGGCCGCACTGCTGATTGCGCCGCCCGCCTTTTGTAATGAAGAACGACGGGCTCTTTACGCACACGCCGCCCACGCCTCGTTAAGTAAAATTCTTAATGTAGCCAGCGCGTCTCTCATTTCTTTCTTTTTTCTTGGAGAGGGGAGGGGGAGGCGGGGGCGGTGGTGGAGGGGTTTAGCACAAACGGTAGCTCGGACGAACCAGAACAGCCGCGGCTTTGAGGAAGAACGGCCGAAAAGGAATGCAAAGAGAACATTGTGCGGATGTGGGGTAACGAACTGGCGTCGAGAAACGTTTGCCTTCCGTATCGCCGCGGGAATGAAATAAGTATGCTTGACGGAGCGCGACCGGTTTCTTCGCCATTCTCTTCGCGGGGGCAAGACGCGCCCGCGAGAATATACGTCTGCCTGCGAGCGCGTATTTCGCTCGTGCCCTGTGTACCCCTGCACTTTCTTCTTTTATTTTATTATTATTTTTTTTGCGTCGTTTACTTATTGATGTATACGGTTGCTTGTCCAAACCCTCCGGAAAGACGAGCTTTGCATGGTTGGAGCTTTTGAAAACTGGCACGAGGCGCGAGTGTTCAAAAGCTCCATTTGAACTTCCAACAGAGTCTTTCCATTCTGGAAAACGGTGAAAGGATTTGAGTCAAACGAACAGCGCCAATTCAGCGAATACAATCCAATCAATTCGTAGTAGTATCAAACTGACAGGAAACATGGCCGCAGCGGTCGCTACCTTTTTATTCTGATGTAATAGTTCATCGCGACCTGTGCACAGTTTGCCACATGCGACTCTGGCCACACTGGGCATGGAAACAGTGCTCAGCCCACGACTGTTCAATTTTTCTTACGTTCGTGTCTGCTTACGCCTATGGAATCAGTGCAAAGAGCTTCGTTGATGAGTATGTGTGATACGCGCGTCTGAGCTACAATGTCCTTCAATATCACTGTACAGCGTACAATCCAAGATAACGGAGAGCACATAAAAGAAGCAAGGCGACACCGCAACAACCACGGGCCATATTCTCTTCTTTCTGCCCTGCGCGTCATCTGAGGCCCTAACGCTACAGTAATCACATACAGATCAGCTCAGGCAAAATAAAAAAAATAATAAGAGTGTTCGCGTCCCTTCATTTTCCTGTTGCTGCACATCGTGTCGTTCGTAACCAATCATACAAGCAACTGTTTTGAAAAATCCGGCGACAAAGGATAGAACGAAACGTTTGGAACACCTCCGCTAAAATAAATCACTCAAGCCACGATACCATTCTTTCAGTCTCCTCCTTCCGCTTCCCTTTCCCAACCCACCTGCCTAAACACCAGAGCAGCAACCTGCGGCCACCGCGGTTCGCGCTGCTTCGCACGCAGCCGGCCTCGACAGACAAGAGCTCCTATGGGCCGAGCAAAGAAGGCCGCTCGAAAAGCAAGAAACACAAAGGGAGGGGGCGAAGACAGACAGACAGAAACAAACTGCCATAATACACAGCGCACGCACAGAGATCGCGGACCGTGGGCGCCTGCGCCATGCCCCACCCCCGTCTGTCGCGCGGATGGACGTCGGAACGCGGGCGAGGAGAGTTCGGGCAACAGTGACGTGACGGGCTGCATGGATGGGGGGGGGGAGAAGGGGGGGGGGAAGAAGGAGCATGACAAATCACTCCTCCCTCCACTGCGCGCCACGCCGCCAGCCGGCAGAGGTGTCGACACACACCGGCCACCGAGGACGACGACGACAGGCGTGCGCTTACAATATACACTGTGCCACAGGCGCCCCCCCACCCGAAAAGCCGCGCGCACTCCCTCTCCGCAAAGGGGGCACCTGCCGCGGCAACCTGCCACTGTTTTACCCTGCCCTCTTCGCCGAAGCGCGACTAAATCGCTGACTAAATTGCACGTCAAGCACGTCTCGGCCTGCCGACGAGATTCGGAAAAGTGGTCGGAAACACAAGGCTACCGAAATCAATCGGCCCTGGTTTCCGAAAGAGCGGACCCAACGTTAGCGAGCGCTGTGGGCGCTTCGAGCGAGCTGAAGCGCCGTATCTTCTACCACGGTTTTGCATCCGTAGAAGCCCGCAAAGACGAGAACGAAGAGAGAAGACAGGACGAGGCGCTTACTTACAACTGAAAAATTTTATCGAAAAGAAACAAATACGGAGCTCAAGTTTCTCGATAACCCGCCGTGGTTGCTCAGTGGCTATGGTGTTGGGCTGCTGAGCACGAGGTCGCGGGATCGAATCCGGGCCATGGCGGCCGCATTTCGATGGGGGCGAAATGCGAAAACACCCGTCCACTTAGATTTAGGTTCACGTTAAAGAACCCTAGGTGGTCAAAATTTCCGGAGTCCTCCACCACGGCGTCCCTCATAATCATAAATAAAGTGGTTTTGGCACGTAAAAACCCACAATTCAAAAATGTCTCAATAGTTAGCACTTTATTTAACCCGTGATCCTTGGCACGCATGCGCAGCGCTCCTAATCGCGTTTTCGCACGCATATATTTGTTTCCCATCTGTTTCCTAGCTCCGGTTCGATACGCCGCAGAAACGTACACCGCACAGCCCACGCAGCCGACGAAAGGAAGAAACTCTAACCTACAAGGGTGGTGGTTTGGGCTAGTTGGCTTTCCTTAATGTTAAATGGTGCAGCGCCAAGCAGCACAGAGGGACACAGAAGCGCTCGCCCTCGTGTTGTCCCTACGTCCAGTTTCGTGCTGCGCTACCTAACGTTACGAAAGCTAGCCAATACGTATTAGCGTATTCCGACAAATGCAAGCCACGACGACATAAAGTGCGCTGCAGAGGATGCCCGCCTTCATTAAATAAAAATAAAAGAAAGAACGAAAGCGAGCATAATCGCGGGATCCATGGCAAAGCCCAACTTCAGGCTGACCGAAACAGCGATATCTTATGCAGCGTCTAAAGAAAATGGCAAAGTTAGCTATTAGGGCGCCGCACTAAAACCAAACCATAAGGTGCCTGACGCACAACGTGAGTGGAATTGAAACAGCGCACTTAATTCTCCCGGCAGCAAAAAGAGCGCCGCTTTAGCAATAACGTCCGCAGCTCCGATTAAGCCGCCAGTGCCGCTGGGGAGCGAGTCAGGTGTTACGTAAGGCGATCGTTTCCGAGCGAAGAAGAAGAAAAAAAAAAACAGCAACGGAAAACAGGCGCGCAAAAAACGCGCGGCAAAGAGAGAGATTCGTTCTCGCTTCACAAAAAGGCCACTCAACCAGATCCACTCGCTCGCGCTACCCGAAGACACCTATACGTTACGTAAACTATCTAAACTACGACGCGAAGGGCCACACGAGCCGAGGGATACGGTGCGAACGAACAGCGAGCGAGAGAGGTGGCATGCCGGGAGCACTGTCGAGCAAACAAGTGCGCGCACTTTATACGAACGCCCACACATCGCTTCCTGCCAAAGACTAACGTTCATCGTTAGTCCTTCAAGAAGAAGGCAATAGAAAGAATCATCCAAGGCGGTTGCGTTCATCGTTAAGCCAAATTCAAGGCGCCGCGACTGTATACGTGGTGCATGCACCATCGCGGAGGCAACGTGCTCCCGATCCCTAACTGCATATTCATCTAGTCCTTTCGGAGAGCTCCGACAGCGCTTGAAATGTCGCGCAACCAAGCTTTCGTGCAATGATTAAGCCGCGCGAACGGTAGGCGGCGGAGCTTTTATTCCATACGGAAGACCATATGGTAACACAGCCACGGCGTTCTGAAACGACTACACGAATACGGGCTGGAAAAGCGTACGTTCGTCGCAAAGCTATAGACTACTAGCAAGTACCGAAATAATAATAATAAAAATAATAATAATAATAATAATAATAATATCTACAGACCAATAAGTTATGCCACGGATAAAGTTAATATTTGAAACAGGTGTGCGATTGATAACCATGCTCTTTCTTTGTGCGTATACACAGACAAACATATGCTACACATGGAAAGGTTCGTCGCTTTCGCGGTTATTGCAACTCCAGGCTATCATATCAGTTACAATATATACCACAAATATATATATATATATATGTGGAAACTCACGCGCCTGCGACTATTCGGTACGATGAGTATTCTCCACGTCGTGCATTGCAAGCGCCCGGCCACGCAAGTATTCCATTTGCAGTTCGTATTTTACGGCGCACAAGACACGTAACCGAAGTCTAAAGGTATATATACCTGTAGCCCGGTTCACAAATCACATCGTTCATTTTTCACCTCCCACACATCCCATCTTATTCATACAAGTATATTAAAGCGGAGCGCGCCACAAAGGAAGCTTCAGTTGACACATGTGACACGCGAGAGCTCGCTTTCTTTAAACGGCACAGAAAGCCCTCGCGCATATCGCGCTCTACCAAAGGAGATGTATGCGCGCATTGTAGCTCGTAAACAATGAAACGACTTAGGGCAGCGTGTACAGGCGGAAGCAGTTAATGCCCAGTCTTATTGTCCGGCTTACGTCGCAACACCATCTTGCAGCCCCAGCATACCGTCGCGGAACGCGCTCTTCTATGACTAACTTTTATTTCTCCTCGCACAATTTTCACGGTCGCTCTGTAATCATTTTGCGCACGAAGACCGAGATCCTTTCAACCGGCCAGCCTAAGCGAACGGAAAGAAAGAAAGAAAGAAAGAAAGAAAGAAAGAAAGAAAGAAAGAAAGAAAGAAAGAAAGAAAGAAAGGAATAGACGGGCATGCGAGCGAACAAAGGGGGGCTGCCTTCTTCAACGCGAGCACATAAAACCCGAGCACCGCTCCGACATTTTCTCGCGCGCTGCGGCTTTCATTGGTCTCCTCTTCATCGCTCGTTCGGCTTCGCGAACGAGCATTATTCGACGACGACAGAGCGACATATTCTTTTGGCGCTGGCGCCGGGACGAGCGTTCAATTTGCGATCAAACCGTCATCTCGTCCTTTTTTCTTATCACCCTTTCCCTTTTCTTCTTGCATTTTTTTTTCTCATTTTCTTCTCTTTTTAGTTTATTTCTTGCTCTCTTTTCCCCTCGCAAGACGCCCGCGGTCCTGATTTCCGGTAGTAGCAAAGGATTTCGGCGTGAAATTGGCGCAGGAAGAAGATGGGCTTCCGGAGGTGCAGCGCGGCCGGGGTTTAAACACGAAGGAGCTCAAACGCGCTTTCATGTCGCGGACAATGGACTGGCTTTAAAACCGAAACCAAAGACGTTGTCGGTCGCCTTCCCATTCGGGAACAGAAACAGGTCGAGCAAAGTGAATGGCAGTGGTTCTTGCGCCCGCTTCTGACAAAGAAGGAGCTGACGGAAACAATGAATGAATGAATGAATGAATGAATGAATGAATGAATGAATGATCAACTTCATTCGTGTAGCATCGCACGAAACCTCAGAAAGAAGGGCAGAAAAAAAATTATTGCAGCACGCATGACTTCTACGTATAGCGAAAAGGAATGACCGAAAAAAGAAATGAATTTTCGAGGACGAGAGCTTTGTCAATCATTTGGCTGGATATTCATAACGAAAGTACAGTAATCGCAGAATGTGCTATGCCAATAGACGAATAAATTACGAGGAAGTGACAGAATAGCTGCATCAAGGTTAATAACCGAACGAGTAGGTTAGCGTTGACCTTGATTTACGTTCATAGCGCAATTCAGCGACAGCGAACAAAATGTAACGCAAGGTGCCAGATGTGCCGCCCGCGCGTTCTCATTCTTTCTCTTGTGAAACTGTAACAAAAATGTCAACACGTTTGAATATAGTGCGTGGAATATCCCATTCGCCTCCCCGCTGGCTGCAAATTACTGGCATTACCGGAATACCAGAGAGTTGTGGCGTAGTGCCAAAGATCTACGGTTGCCGCGGCCACTGCCAACATCTGCCAGCTATACACAGCGCCAAGCGCACGCGCGGTTTATTAAACAGGTGCAAAGCGTGTAGGCGGCCAAAGCGCTAGCGGTAACGACAGGGCAAATGCCATATGGCAGAAGCCCACTTCTGCCGTACTGCCTCCCCCCGCACCTTCTCTATCTCTCTCTCGGCTGCTTTGACACCGCCACGATCGACGCATACCCGCGCGCACGGAAAACAGCGTTCGCTTGCGGCAGCACCGACCTTATCGCTGCCAGAGGAAAAAAGAAACGCGATATTCTAAGAGTGAGAAAAGAAAAAAAGTATAGGCAGCGTCACACGCACGCAGTAATGAACTGCGCACAAGTGCCTACTGCCAACAACTGAAAAAAAAACGCGATATATATATATATATATATATATATATATATATATATATATATATATATATATATAACATTTATCAAAGCAAACATATTATATGAAGTGCAGCGCGAAGGTGGATCCGACGAGGGCGAGGGCGTTACGTCTTCTTACTCGCTTCCATCTCAAATCATTTAACAAATTCAATCACGGCGTTTTGTCTTACCCACACTAAACGACATGCTGTGCGTGTAAAAGGTACACCCGCATTAACGCCGTATACATTCTGCACGTCTGTACGCATCGCGAAGCACCTCTTTTTTTTTTCATCGTTCTTCTTTTTTTCTTTTTAACTTCCAGGCGCTTAAGGTGTAAGGCGCTGTCCTCTCTCCGCCCGCGAGAAGTAATTCAGGCAAGAAAGCCGTCGCACGCAGATTGAACGCGAAGAAAAAGGAACGCGAAGGTGGAAAGAAAAAAAGTGCCAAACTCGCGCCGCCGCAAATGTGGCCAAATCGGCGTTCCCACGGGGCGCGCACTCTATATATATAAAGTCGGGTATTATTACTCGCCAGCCACGGTTCGCCGTCGCTCCATCAAAACGGAGCTATAGCGGCGCCCTGCCTCCTGCCTCCCACCCAACCGGAACGCGGCGGGCGCCGGCCGCCAAATTACCATCCACCGGAACGCGCAAAGATCGCGCGCGACGCCCATGAGAGGAGCACGGGAGAGAAGGAGATTGTTGTTGATGGGAAGGAAGGGTTGGGGTAAAGTGCAGCGCAGTAACTGTCTCTCAGCAGAGGACACCTCAACCGCGCTGCACAGGGGGTAGGGAATGAAAGTAGGGGGAGGGAAAGAGCACGGGAAAAGCTGCCGGGGTGACGGGGAGGAGACTCCACGGGCGGCTTCTCAGAGGGCGAGGAGGCCTGTCGCCGCTTTGCAGTTTGCAAAAGCGGCATCAAGTGCTATATACTTTCGTCCGCGCGTGCGTGCGTGCGTGTGTGCGTGTGTTTCCGTTACTGGCCGCTCTGTTACTAAGAGATCGAATTATGCCAAAAAACGGTACGCATAGCGTGAAAGCACCGACCAGCCCAAACTACCGGTGCAAGATGAGCCCCGAGAACGCGAAAGAAGTACACGAGAACCTTGCGGGGGGCGGCGCGACGAGGTAGCCGCCGTAACCGCGGTTTATTCAGGCCGGCCCACCACGGTAGCAGCCTCTCAGGCCGAGCGCGTTAGCGTGTCCTAGTTTATCGCTCCCGGCACGCGAGCCCACAACCTTATACAATGTTCGGCGTGATGAGTCAGTGTACACCTTCAATTTGCAACGTACATAAAAAGATGTGGGGGAGGGGGAAATGAGGAGGAAAGAAAGATATCAGGCCTTCTTGCAAGCGGCTGTACCGCAGCGCCTTAAGCACATCCCTTAAATCGCTATATAGCAGTCCCAACAAAATCGAAACAGCACACCCGCCTAGTCATGAATATTTCCATCATACAGGGTGATCACTTTCTTTTACGGTATTTTTAAAGATAGCCTGTTGCAAATAACATAATTGTAGTTCTTGAGCTGGATTACTCAGAGAGGCGGACACCTATTCAACTAATAACCAAAAGTTCACTATCTTCTGAATTAATTACTTTACGACAGATTTCGCAATTTATAAATTGCGGCCGGTAAGATTGCAAAACGTATCCACTTGGAATGAATTTACAGAATGACGCCAATCTGGAGATATGCGCTATCGAACTTGCTCTAAAGAACGCACTGTTCTTCCAATTACATTTTTTCGCAAAACGTTCTTTTATACATGGAAGCACAAAAGTAAGTACAATGCCCATGTATTTCGTTCCACACTTTGGGGAATATCTCGAAACTGGCACCATCCTGGAAATTCGTTTCAACTGGATACGTTCGGCAAACTCAACGGCTACTACAATTCTTAAATAGCAACACGGGTCGTAAAGTAGTTAAGAAGTTAATTAGAGAATTTTCGTTAATTAGATAAACATATGCTTCAATTTCTCCTGCTAGTAATGTCCGCTTCGGATAATCCAGCTTAAGCAGAAGAATTATGTTATCTGCCACAGGCGATATTTAAAAATTCCACAAGGTTTAAATACAATCACCCCGATTACGAATAATAAGAAAAGTAACGATTTGTAGCAGAAACGACGAAGGCTGCAAGGCATCGAGCGATGAAAGGCTACATTCGTATTGTAATGCACCTTGTAGCGGCAGTGGATGACAATGGCTAAGCATCGCGTTTGGTGACAATACTCGGCACTTTATCATTCATGACCCAACTTCCAACAGCACGGTGCTTTAACACACATAAGACGAAAGAACTCCACTATGCAAAGAGTTTGAATACGTTTTTTGCAAAAATGCAAATGTAACCGCTACAGAAAAAAAAAGTACACCCGCGTTCGCTATGCCAAATAATAGACAACGATGAAGTTATATTTGTAGCAAGATTGCGGATTCCGAGAAGTCATAAATATCTACTCTTGTGGACTGACTAAAGAGAAGAAGAATTAAAATAAATTAACGATAGGAAAAACAAACTAATTACATAGTGACGCAAGGATCGAAATGCACACACGGCCGAGCAAGACGATGGGGCTGATAGGAGCGACCATCCTGCGCGTTTACTTGCCGACAGTCGGTACAGTTCCAACAGCATTTTATTTACATTTAGTTGGAATACCTTACAGGTAACTAGGCAATCGTTCATGGCACTAGCGTCGATATCAAGTTCTATTACAGCGACACTAAGTTATAACAACAAGGCAACAACGGAAGCTGCAGAAACAGCGTCAATGCTATATAGGGACGAACAAAACTGTAAACATTTCCGCCGCGATCACAGATCCATTGTGCTACAGAGCCGCTGAAAGAAATAAAGACGAAGGCGCAACAGCAGATATTTTTTTTTTTACATAACGCCCAGAATGTAGCACAGTCTGCGCTCTACAAGGTCGGCAAACATTAATCGAATCATCTCGCACAGAAGCCTCGTTTCACCACATTGCACTTGCTCATTCACCGCAAAGCGTGGGCTGCTCCACAGGTCAGCGCAGTGTATCTGCGCACCGGAAGCCCATCATAGAAAGCTCTGCAGTGCCGCCGCCATTTCAATCGTTATAAATACAGAAGGGCAAACAGGGGCCCCACTCCACTCCATTAGGCGGCGGAACCGTTCCACCCCAGCGACAGATGGAGCAGTACGTGGAGAGAGAGAGAGTGAAAGAGAGGGAGGGAGGGAGAGGCGGGAGGGGGGGCAATCACGGCGTTCCCAAGGCCAGCAAGAAATAAAAACCAGACTCGCGCGAAAGGATCCGAGACCGATCGAGGCGGGCACTATAAGAAGCGGAAGCAGCAGAAGCCGCGGGGTCCAATCGATCGCGCCTTCTCGAGCGTCGCCGACTGTATACAACTACTCTCGCTGGGTCCTCGACAATGCGGCACGTATGCGTGAGCTGTGGCGATGCACGCCGCAGCGGTCAGTCCTGAGACAGCGCTCTTTTACAACGGTTCTTCACCAGTTCGATTTTGCCTTCCTTCTTCGTTTTTTTTTTTTTCCCCGCCACAATACTCACTGATGAACCGGAATTGAAATGTACCTTGCGTTACACGGCGGCACGTGGGACGCACGCAGTACTTACGCGCGAGCGCGCAGACGCTTGCGGTACCTCGCGGCGACGAAAACAGCCGATTTTTCCTCGGCTAGGCACATAGCCGAATACGGTAGTGCTGCACGCAAGCTATCTACCGGGTCTCGTAGGTCGACGTACCCACGCATGGGTACACTCAGTCGTACGCTCATTTCACAACCGTGAGTGACGAAGGGCGCGAGCGGAAGCGAGCACGATGAACTCGAGCGACAGTGCGCTCGTCCGAGTAGAGGTGAGCATGTAGGCAAGTGAGCTTGAGCGCACACGAGTATATCCCTGCGGGTGCGTAGTGCATAACACTAGTGCACTAGGAAGAGCGAGTAGTACACCTGCACTGCTCACTTGAGTGCGCATGGGCGGGAGGGGTAGGAGCGTGAGCAAGTGCCGTTGAGTGTGAGAGGGGGCACGAGTGCGGATGCGAGTGAGAGCTTATATTGAAGAAACAAGAAACAAACAAGGAACACACTGATGAGTGTGAGCAGTGGTGTAGCCAGGAATTTCTTTTTTACGGATGTGTGTGTGGGGGGGGGGGGGGGGAACGCACTAAATCAGAGAACGGGGAAGTGATGGGGCTGGCAAGGCGGCAACCAAGTACACAAAAACTTCGGAGGGCGAGAGACGGGGGGCGGGGGGGGGGGTGGAGGTGGGGGCAAGAGAAGCGGAACTGGGCGCGCTTGAAACACCGACGTTCATTTTCTCTTCTACTAATCAACCAATTGTTACGCAATTAACGAAAAAAAAGTAGTTTTCAAAGAATGCTTAATCCATCTAAACTGATTTAGCGTTCCTCTTTGGTCTCCCTTTAATCCGTATAGGAATGGCATCCCATTTCGGCTTCGTAAGTATATGCACTTCTTTCGGACGAAAGGAATCGACGACGTAACGCGAAACAGTGCACACTTACTGCGTCCTGTTTGGCCAACGTACGACGACACGTGATTTCTTTCTTTTATCGTGTATAGACGGACGCTTATGGCGAAGCCCGATAAAACGGTCTAATCCACCTCTACAATGTTGTACCTGCATATTCTTCGGCAGGCGTACGCGGTATTCTATAGGTCCTACGTGTGCTACACATGCCTTGTAAAGAACGGCGGGTTGCACAACAAGATTGTCACCTTGCCACCCGATTACGACAAGGGGTGCAAGACGCGCACCTCCCGCTCTCCGCCGCTGCAGCTGCGAGGCGTTCAAAGAAGCGACCTTTGCGCTGGAATCCGCCGCCTTCCTCCAGCCCGCTTCGACATTGTGACAAGACGAGTTTGGTGTGTGGACAATGATTCCAGAGTTCCTCAACGCGGCGCTGATCTGACACGCCTGAAGAAGCTACCGCGGGAACGTCTTATTTTTGCGCTCTCACGGTTCCGCATGTTGCATGACAGCAAATGAAAAAAAGGCTGGATTCTTTCTCAAATGCAAACTGTTTATTATCTGCAGAGCGTCGGCGTGAAGCGTGTTGCTGCCTTCCTCGGCCGCGTCTCTCGTGCGTCTCCCGTGCAGTCTCTCTGGCTCGGCTGACCTCCGGCTCTTCTCTCTCCCTCGCTCGAACCCCCATGTCTACTCGTGGGTCTCTTCTTACCGTCCCAGGAACTATGGCAGGGCATCGGTGCGATGAGTCTTTCCTCGTGTTTACTCAAGGGTCTCATGCGGGGAGCAAAGTACCATGCGGGGCGTCTCGTGATCTACGGGATTGCGGCGGTGGAGCTCGCTGTCTGACAGGTCAGCGTAAAATGCGTGACGGCTAAGTTACGAGAGTGCGCGCCGCTCACACGGCCTACCCAAAATTTGCGACTGTCCTCAGGCGCACGTGTCCGTCGATGTCAATAGGGAGTTTTAGTATTGGGGACGCAAGGCGTTGGGGCCCCAAGCGCTTGGGTGCGTTTGCGTTTGCGTACGCAAGCAGAAACGTGTTATAGGTTAGCGGCCCCAAACGCAAACCGCAATGAGGTCGCATGCGCTCGCAGCACCACCAACGTCTGATCGTTGCTGCGTTATCATGCTATAAAATATGAAATGAAGCATACGAAGTAAAGTACATTAAACTCTTTTTATTAGAAGCAGTTAATAGAGAGGTTTACAGCGTCCGGTAACGGGGTAAACGCAGGCTGGGACGTTGGGGCGGAGCCATGAACTAGAGCGTCTTGCATGGTGCTGCCACCTGGTGGCGCAAAGCTCAAACAGACAAAACAGCTAATATTGCAGTAACCAAGTGTATTTTACTTTGCTGCGGGTATAAATTTTTGGCAGCAACACAATTAAGCCATTGCCGATAATTTACGCCAGCAGCGAAGTAGAATAGACTTGGTTACAGCAATATTACCTGCTTTTGTCGATTTGAGCTTTGCGCCGCCAGGTGGATGCACCAAGCAGGACGCTCCCGTTTATGGCTCCGCCCCAACACCCCAACTGCGTTAATCCGAATACCGACACGCTAAACCTCTCTAATACACATAAAAACGACGTCTGTCGACACTTGTCGAAAGATTTATTAGATTATCTACCCGCTAGCTACTCGTAAGTTCTCCTACACCGCAAGAGTCACGTGGGTAATGTGACCTCTTAGGGGCAGCGATGTTTTCGGCCGCTCCAACAACCCAAGGACGCAAGTAGACGTAGCGGTCTGCGCATGCGCAGTAACGTCGCCCCTAGTTCTTGCGTACGCAAGCCGCTTGCGTCCCCAACACTAAAACTCCCTAATGCCTCGGTGTCCAAGGCACGTTCTTTGTACTTCCTCAGCTGTTCGACGTTTACACTTTTTTCGTTTGATCTTCCGAGGATGGGGGTAGCCCTGCTTATAACAGCCATGTTGGGCACTGTCAGTGCCGTTATTTCGAACGGCCTTTCGTATCTGACATCTAATGTACGGAGGAGAGTTTATGTGGTGGATTCCAAGCCTGTTGTGAACTTGCGCTGTTCGTTTGTTCACAAAGCCCTTCGTTTGATCCGTGAGGATGATGTTTGGAACGCCGAATCTTGGGATCCACCGGTTCGTAAGAAATTCCAGGTAGTACTTGGAAGATGTGCTTGGCACTGCTACCGCGTCCATGTACCTTGTAGCGTGGTCGATGCATACCAGGATATAACCTTCACCTCCATCCAGGGGACCCATGTGATCGAGAGAGATGACAACCTTGGGCTCGTTTGGAACTTCTCTGGGGCTGAGGCACCCTTCGGCTCGTGTCGTTCGTGAGTTAATCATCTGGCTCGTGTGGCATGTCTCGATGTAGCGGCGGATGTCCTTTACTTTAGATGGCCGCCTATACTTTCGCTGGATCAAGGCTTTCGTTTTCTCGCTTCCGAAGTGCCCGTTGTTGTCATGAAAGACTGTCATTACGCGGCTTCGGAGCGCCGCAGGAAGCACTACCGTTTTGCAAGCTCGTCCGCCCTCGATCGATCTGCTCACGACGATGTCGTCTTCCACTTCGTAGATGGAGTTAACAGTTCCTGCTTCCGCCTGGAACTTTTGGCATTCGGGATCGCTCTCTTGAAACTGGTGGTCCGCGGGACAGGATCTGTATGTCTTTGAGGCGACGGTAATATCGTCCCTGAGATCGATGCTGTGCTCATCGTTAGCGCAGAGCCCCAGCGCGTTCTTCCTCGTGGTAAACGCCTTATGGTGACGATGAAGAACTGAGCGCAGCTCATCTCGTTCGTCGGCGTTTGCGTCGCGGGACATATTGGATACTGCCTCTTCGATCTGATTGGTGTAATCTTCGTCAGGACCGGGGTCCTTCGTGTTCAGCTGTACGAAGCCCGATATCGCTCGCCGGTAGTTCGTCTCGGACCTTGCGATTGCTAAAGGCTGTTATTAGGGTCTCTCCGACGCGATGCGCACCGTGTGCGCTTGGTGCGTGACCCGACGGCTCACTCACCGATGGCTGAACGGGGACGAGGGTGACGTCGTTAGTGGGGTGGAACGTGACGTCAACATTCGCAGCGCGGCGCCAGTCCGAACCAAGAATCAGATCCATGGCACCTGGCAAGGGCGCGATCACCACATCCTCGAGTCGCACGGTCGATGTTCCGATGGTCACGTTTAGAGTCGCCATTCTCGCCGGTCTGATGCATCGGTCGAGCACTTCTATCGTTTCGGGAGACGTCCAAGGTCGGGGATGAACCTCAGGGCCCACGGAGCTCTCGCCGAGGATGGAGACGTTGGAGCCGCTGTCTATGCAGACTCTGACCGGTCGGCCCTCAACGAAGCCCTTCACGATGGGTAGGCTGCCGCCCGTCGATTGCAGGAAGCAGTTGGCTTGCCTGGAGGTTGTGCCGGCGTTGCCTGCGTCATATCTGGCTTCTCGGCGTCGTTCCGCGTGGATTGTGGCCTCCGTCCTGGGTCTGGTGCACTCTCTCGACAAATGTCCCATATTGCCGCAGTTAAAGCAGGCTCGTGCTCGCGCCGCTCGATCTGGTTTTCGGTGTTCGCGCCGCATTGACTGATCGCTCGGCCCGGGACGTCCGTCGTCAGCTGCCGCTCTGTTCTCGTAGCTGTTCCTCGTTTGGTTTCGTTGGCTCTGTTGCCCAGCCTGAGATTGTCGGCACTGCGCTGGTTGCGTCATTATTGCTTTACGCCGCCTGGAGTCGAGCAGCGCTGCGCGGTCTATCAAATCAATGACGCTGCTGCATGGCTGTGCAGCGAGAGGATTCGCCCAGGTGTCGTCTTCGATCCCGCTGAGTATCAGCGAAATTCTCTCTTCATTCGCAAGCGGGTAGGGAGACTTGTCCAGTAGAGCATTCTTAGAGTACATGTACTCCACTAGGGTCTCCGAATTGCGCAGTTTTCGTGAAGCTTGCAGGTCCAAGAACTCTTGCATTGTGAGTTTCCGGTCGAAACGAGAGGCAAGTGCTTCCTTCCAAAGGTCCCACGTTTCACGAGCCATACCGTAAGAACTGTGCCAGTCCTTTGCGGCACCTTGCAGCCGGGTTGCTGCCGTCGCGAGCGTCAGTGATGGGGACCAGTGGGCCAGTGCAGCAATGCGTTCCACCTGCGTAATCCACGTTTGGACATTTCGTTGTACATCACCGTCGTACTCGGGGATGGCGGACGCGGTATCGTTCGTAGACTGAATCAGCACGGGCGGAGCTGGCGCGGACATTCTCGACAACGCTTCCGTCATCTGCAGCTGCGCGCGTGCGAACATGGCCACGATTTCAGTCATGCTTGGCGTACCTTCTGGAGCTGTGGCGGTGGTGTTCTCCGGCGAAGGCTGTGGAGGTGCGCCACGGTTGACTTCTGCAGGCCGTTGGTTCGCTGCCATAGCGGGGGCTTGGATCCCGTCGTAACGTTGGGAGCCCGTTTCGTCCCCAGCTTGCGCCTGCGTTGGCTTCGGTACCGCCGTTGTGTCACTCGTAGCGTGTGACCCTCGTTGCTGGGTTAGAAGCCGTCGCAGTTGGTCAACCTCTGCACGCAGACTCTCGATCGTAGCCGGCGCCTTTGAGTCCGCCTTTTCGTGGTCGTCGCCGTCAGCTTCGGTCTGGAGGCGAGTGTTGTCGTCTTGGAGACGGGTCACGAGATCGTCCTTGCGGCCGCTGCACGGAAGTCCACGCATTCTTAGCTCGTCAGTCAGCTGTTGCTTTTTCAGGGCACTCAGAACTTCACGGACAGTTGATTTCATCGGTGAATAGATGAATGTCGACTCCGAGCTCACCGATGGCGTTCTGCTGGGCTCCGTGGTGGCCGCTCGTTCTTCGTTCCGGAAAGACGCGTCTGCAGATCCTGTCGGCTGCGCCATGACAGCAAATGAAAAAAAGGCTGGATTCTTTCTCAAATGCAAACTGTTTATTATCTGCAGAGCGTCGGCGTGAAGCGTGTTGCTGCCTTCCTCGGCCGCGTCTCTCGTGCGTCTCCCGTGCAGTCTCTCTGGCTCGGCTGACCTCCGGCTCTTCTCTCTCCCTCGCTCGAACCCCCATGTCTACTCGTGAGTCTCTTCTTACCGTCCCAGGAACTATGGCAGGGCATCGGTGCGATGAGTCTTTCCTCGTGTTTACTCAAGGGTCTCATGCGGGGAGCAAAGTACCATGCGGGGCGTCTCGTGATCTACGGGATTGCGGCGGTGGAGCTCGCTGTCTGACAGGTCAGCGTAAAATGCGTGACGGCTAAGTTACGAGAGTGCGCGCCGCTCACATGCAGAACAACGAGCGTCCCTCGAGCGGCGTCGATTTTCCGGAACGGCACCACCTTCAACGCCGTCGCTTGGGCTTCGGAATGTGTGTGCCTTTGTGTCTGAAAACTGGTCTTCAGAGCAGCTGCGAGTTGGTGGTGTGTAAACGAACAGCCGCCGCGTCGTAGGACCAGCGGATCGAGTGTATAAAAACTGTGGTTGTGCGATTGTTGGACGCACTTCTCTTGAGCAGTCATGTTAGACTGGTTCACTTCTCTCATGCAGTCCTGTTGGACTAATACTATTTTTCTCAAACAGTCATGTTAGACTGAGTTAATTTTCTGTAAATAAACCCCTTTTTCCTCGTTCTCGATGAGAAGCAGTTCTTCACTTCATCAACGATCTCAGCGTAAATAAGTTGGACGACGGCATGGGCCAGCTACCTTCGAATTCATGCCGTACTCCAATCTTGGCAAAGGACCACGGACGAAGGGATTGAGCCCCCAATCCTGACAACTGGCTGACAGCGGTGAGATGGACTTTGCGACATGGTGCTGTATCTGTGGTGAGTGCTTGGTTTTTGCTTTGACTCTCTAGGCTTCATTTTGTGGTTGTTCTGTTTAGAACAGTAGGGAAGCTAGATTGTTGTGTGTTAGCTAGGTTGTGTTTTCCTAGCTAGATTTAGAGAGCAGAATCAAGGCAGTAAAGCAGCAGTCATGGAGTTAAGGACACTGCTGAGAGACGAGTTGTTGATTGTTGGTGAGGAACTGGGCCTAGATGTACGCAAGGAAATGCTCAAATCGGAATTATTGGAGCTAATTTCCAATCAGGCCAGTGAGCAAGATATTGAAATGGGATTGGAACTTCTCAAAAAGAGAGAGAAACGGGAAAAAGAAAGAGAAGAACGAGACAGAGAAAAACGAGAGAGAGAGGAACGCGATAAAGATCGCGAGATAACAAAAATGCAACTTGAACTTGAAAACAGACGTTTGGAGTTGTCTCAAGGAAGTGAAGGAGCTCTGGGTCGATCAAGTGAGGCAGAATCGTACCGCATGGACAGGCTATTAAAGCCATATGAGGTCGGGACCGACATAGGCTTGTTCCTAAGCAATTTTGAAAGGACTTGCGAAAAGATGAACTTCGGTCCGAGTACATGGCCACAGCGGTTGCTGTCTATGTTGCCGTGTGAGGCGGCGGAAGTAATCGCCAGATTGAGTGTGCAGGATGCATATGATTATGCGAAAGTTAAGGCTAGTCTCCTGAAGAAATACCGCCTTTCAGCCGAAGCTTTTCGGCAAAGGTTTAGGAGCACAGGCAAGAAAGATAGCGAGGGCTATCCGGAGTTTGCATATAGCTTAAAGGCCAACCTAGTCGAGTGGCTTAAAAGCGCGGAAGCGTACGACAGCAGAGACATGATCATTGAATGCATGTGTCTAGAGCAGTTTTACAAAACCATTCCCCAAGCTGTGAAACTGTGGGTGCAAGATAGAGGTAATGTAAACACTGTGGAAAGGGCGGCTGAATTAGCCGAAGAGTACGCAACCCGTAGAAAGTTGAACGCCGAGGAGGGAAACTGGGACGGTCGAAATGGACCGCGGAAGCCATTTCCGTTCAAAAGGGGTGCGCAAGCTAGACGATCCGAGCCTGTAGACATGGCGGAAAAGCCCGCAGAAAAGAGCGAGGAGAAAGTTAACGGAGAAACCGCACAAAAAGAACAGAAAAGAAAATTCGAATCTGTCAGACCAATTCGCTGTTACAAATGCCACAAACTGGGACATATAGCTGTAAACTGCGAGAAGCCAAGCGTAGTTTTTTCCTACGTGGAGGAAAAGGATGAGAATATGGAACTTTTAAGTCCATATCTCCACGACCTGCAAGTTAATGGAAAACCATGCCGAGTGCTAAGAGACAGTGCCGCCACGCTGGACATTGTCCATCCGTCTTACGTGATGGTAGAGGACTTCACCGGAGAAGTAGCATGGATAAAACAGGTTGTAGAAGAACACAGCGTGTGTCTGCCCATGGCCAAAGTCAAGATCAGTGGACCATTCGGGGAGCTAGAGACTGAGGCTGCAGTTTCCAAATTTTTGTCACTGCAGTATCCCTACATCTTTTCGAATCGTTCGAATCAGTTACTGCGTGACAGAGGGCTCAAACTGGGAGAGGGCATAGTACAGGCATTGACCAGAGGCCAAGCTCGTAAGATCGCGGCGCTTTCGGCTGAAAATGCTCAAGCTCCTCCAGCTGAAGCCGAAAAGGGGATAGCTTCAATACCCGAATCCGAGCTAGGCCCGAGGGACAAAAGAACAGTTGAGGAGAGCCTGCCAGTTGACCAGCTCAATGAGAGCGTAGCACTAGAGTGTCAGAGTTCTAGCCTGCAGGAAGAGCAAGCAGACGCGCTCACAAGCGAGACAGGGTCGTTATTATCACCGGCCTCAAAGAACTTTGATCAACTCTTACGCGTGGATAGAGAGTCACTGGCAGCCGAGCAAAAGAATGATGAGAGCTTAGCTAAATTACGTGACACAGCTAAAGAAGGCATTGCTAGGCGCAACGTAACGATACATGAGAGAGGAGGATTGTTGTATCGGCATTACAGAGATCGGAAGGGTAAGATTTTAGATCAGTTAGTCATACCTACTAAGTATAGGGAGGACCTTTTGAGTCTTTGTCATAGAAATGGGTGGTCCGGCCACCTAGGCATAAACAAATCAAAGGAAAGATTGCTTATGGAATACTACTGGCCTGGCTGTTTCAAAGATGTAGAAAACTTTGTAAGATCATGCGACGCCTGCCAGCGTTCTGGTAAACCAGGAGAGACTTGGAAAGCTCCACTGAAGGTAGTGCCCTTAATAACAGAGCCTTTCAGACGGCTTGTAATAGACACGGTAGGGCCTCTTCCAAAAACAAAATCAGGCTACAGGTACTTGTTTACCATGCTGTGTCCGGCTACCAAGTTTCCAGAAGCAATCCCTTTGAAAGAGCTCAGCTCCACTGAAGTAGTAGACGCGCTTTTGACAGTGTTTGCACGAGTTGGGTTTCCAGCCGAAATTCAGGCAGATCAAGGGTCAGTATTCACGAGCGCACTGACTTCCACATTCTTGCAAAAGTGCGGGGTAAAGTTAATACACAGTTCTGTCTATCACCCTCAGTCAAACAGTGTAGAGAGGTGGCATTCGGTGCTTAAGCGAGTTTTGCGTGCGCTCTGTTACGAGCACAAGGAGGACTGGGAGAACTGTCTGCCGGCAACTTTGTTTGCTTTGCGAACGGTTCCACATGAAGCGACAGGGTTCTCACCAGCAGAACTAGTGTATGGGAGGACACTCCGTTCTCCACTGAGAATGTTAAGAGAGATGTGGGAGGAAAGAGGGGAGAGTCCAACCGTGGTTGAATACGTGCTAAATTTACTGGAACGGCTAAGCGCAACCCAAGAACTAGTCGGAAAGAACATGGCACTAGCTCAAAAGAACGCCAAATTCTATTACGACAGGAATGCGAGGCTTCGTACGTTTAACGCCGGAGACCAGGTAATGATCCTCAAACCTTCAAGAAAGAACAAGCTTGAAGTTCACTGGGACGGGCCTGTTAAAGTGTTGCACAAACTTTCAGAAACTAACTATGCTTTGAGAATGCCCGGTCGCAGGAAGGAAGTGAGGATATATCACTGTAATTTGATGAAGCCGTATGTAGAGCGGAGCGGAGTCGTTAACTATACTGTCAAAGAGCCGGATGGCATTGGTACCAAGTTTAAGGAGGATAGGGCAACCTCCAACTCTGAAATCGGCCTAGAAGAAGTAGTAGATCACTCGGTAAGCTCGCATGCTCTAAGACCCGAGCAGCTAGATGAGCTAAAAGGGGTGTTAGGGGAATATCTCGACAGATTCAGCGATCGGCCGGGTAGAACCGAACTGATAACGCATGAAATTGAGCTGACCTCTGCCGAACCAGTAAGATCAAAACCTTACAGGGTGTCTCCAAGACAGAGAGAGATTATGGAGGCAGAGATACAGCGCATGCTAGAGTTGGGAGTTATTGAGCCCGCTGAGAGTGACTACACGTCACCGCTAATACTCGTAGAAACCCCTAACAAGGACCCTCGTCCGTGTGTTGACTACAGGAAGTTAAATGCGATCACTAGGGATCAGCTGTACCCGATACCCAACATTGAGGAACGAATTGAAAGAGTTAGCGCTGCTAAATACATTTCAACTATAGATCTCGTGCGGGGGTACTGGCAAGTTCCCCTTTCAGAAAGTGCCAGCCGCTATGCCGCATTCATCTCGCCTGTAGGCACTTTTCGCCCTCTCGCACTCAGCTTCGGGCTGAAGAACGCGCCGTTTAGCTTCTCTAAGTTAATGGATATTGTCCTAAAAGACTTGCAGGAGTTCGCCTTACCTTATCTTGATGATGTGGCCATTTTTTCGGACAGCTGGGAACAACACGTATTGCACCTCAAACAGGTGTTCTCACGGTTGAGGGAAGCCGGCTTAACGATGAAAGCGGAAAAGTGTAGGTTTGGTTGTTCGCAGGTTACTTATCTGGGCCATGTTGTTGGTCAGGGCATGAGACGGCCGGCTGAGCTGAAAATAGCTACGATTGGAGATTTTTCTCAGCCGCGCACGAAAACGGACGTTCGTTCATTTTTGGGACTTGTGGGGTACTATCAACGGTACATTCCGAATTACTCGCAATTGGCAAGTCCATTAACAGACGCCCTCCGAAAGGGAGCACCGAGTAACGTACACTGGGATAAGGACAAAGAGAACGCTTTTCAAAGTTTGAAAACGCTATTGGTTTCTCGCCCTGTGCTTCGCGCGCCAGACTACACAAAGGAATTCATAGTTCAATGCGACGCAAGCGACAGAGGTATGGGCGTGGTACTTAGTCAAGTCGGCGACGATAACGAGGAGCATCCTATCCTCTACGCCAGCCGTAAACTAAATGTAAGAGAGGAAGCCTACAGCGCTTCAGAGAAGGAATGCGCTTGTTTGGTTTGGGCCGCCCAGAAGTTGTCGTGTTATTTGTACGGAGCGAAGTTCATCTTCGAGACCGACCACTGTCCTCTGACGTGGCTCAATCAAATGTCACACAAAAACGGCCGCTTGCTCCGATGGAGCCTCACTCTCCAAGAGTACAACTTCTCCGTTAGATATAAGAAGGGAAAGTTGCATAGCAATGCGGATGGTTTGAGCAGGCTAATTTGAATTCTGCGTTTGAGGGTCCCGCCTAAATTTTAGGGTTACTAGTGTTAAATTTATTAAGCGAAGAAGATCCCCTCTCATTTAGCAGGATTCCCTCCATGATTGCTGAATTTGTCAGCAGGAATTTGCTTCAGAAATTGGCATAGTGAAATGCAGCATTTTTTTTGTTTCTGCACTTATGTTGTTGTTGTTTTTTTTTTTTTTGAAGCCTAGCGAGTCTAAAGTGACAGCCAATGCACGTCATCTCGGCGCAGAGCCGTGTTGTGGGGTTCATTTTGCAGTTGCCTGTCCTTGTTGGATGTTTTGGGGCGGTGACATCAATGCACAAGTGGTCGCTGCGAGCCAAGACATCAATCCCCCCCTGACCAGCAGCCGTTCTCTTCCTGCCTAGCGGTTGTCAGCGCTAGACAGTCGAGACTTTTGGGGCCATGGAGGCGCTGTAAAGAACGGCGGGTTGCACAAGATTGTCACCTTGCCACCCGATTACGACAAGGGGTGCAAGACGCGCACCTCCCGCTCTCCGCCGCTGCAGCTGCGAGGCGTTCAAAGAAGCGACCTTTGCGCTGGAATCCGCCGCCTTCCTCCAGCCCGCTTCGACATTGTGACAAGACGAGTTTGGTGTGTGGACAATGATTCCAGAGTTCCTCAACGCGGCGCTGATCTGACACGCCTGAAGAAGCTACCGCGGGAACGTCTTATTTTTGCGCTCTCACGGTTCCGCATGTTGCAGAACAACGAGCGTCCCTCGAGCGGCGTCGATTTTCCGGAACGGCACCACCTTCAACGCCGTCGCTTGGGCTTCGGAATGTGTGTGCCTTTGTGTCTGAAAACTGGTCTTCAGAGCAGCTGCGAGTTGGTGGTGTGTAAACGAACAGCCGCCGCGTCGTAGGACCAGCGGATCGAGTGTATAAAAACTGTGGTTGTGCGATTGTTGGACGCACTTCTCTTGAGCAGTCATGTTAGACTGGTTCACTTCTCTCATGCAGTCCTGTTGGACTAATACTATTTTTCTCAAACAGTCATGTTAGACTGAGTTAATTTTCTGTAAATAAACCCCTTTTTCCTCGTTCTCGATGAGAAGCAGTTCTTCACTTCATCAACGATCTCAGCGTAAATAAGTTGGACGACGGCATGGGCCAGCTACCTTCGAATTCATGCCGTACTCCAATCTTGGCAAAGGACCACGGACGAAGGGATTGAGCCCCCAATCCTGACAGCCTTTACAAACTTCAAAAGCGGAGTAATGCATCTGATCACCTGACTTACCACAGCTCTCCCGTTACTGCACAAATACAACTGACAAGGAAGGAGAAACAACAACTCCACTCGCGCAGCGCGCGCGAACAAAGGATGCTGGCGCGACACGGCTAGCGCACCATAAAGGCGCCAACTCTAATAAATTGCCTCTCACGTTCCGCCCCCTGTCCTCTCCGGGAAAGAAAGAAAACGAGGATCTCGGGAGACCGGTCATAGATCCACTTCCTCTTGCGCACTTCCACAACAATCGTCAAACAGGCCCGAGACACAAGAAAGAAAGAAAGAAAGAAAGAAAGAAAGAAAGAAAGAAAGAAAGAAAGAAAGAAAGAAAATTCCCGCACGACAGGGAAAAGGTGTAAGCAAGCGCAACTCGACATGGAAAACAGATATCCCCGCGTACACCGCCGCAGCCGAGTGAAGAGAAAGGGGGGGCAGCTACGAATCTATCCGGGCGCAGCCGCGCGCTAACACCGAAAGCGGGCCGGAAAAACCGCCCGTCGCAACAAGGGTCCCGTGTAAATCCAAATATGCGACGGCGCCTGAAACATTCACGACCGACGACGCGCAGAGGGCGCACCGCGCTGCACCTCTCTCTCTCTCTCTCTCTCTCTCTATATATATATATATATATATATATATATATATATATATATATATATATATATATATATATATATATATATATATATATATATATATATATATATATCATGTACCGCGTCTTTCCATTTCTGTGTTTCCTGTTCGCGTTTACTTTCGCAGCAGACCGGCGGAGTCACAGCGCAGGGCAGGCGCGATCGCACGCACATCCAAACGCTCGACGACGCACTCTTGGGCAAAGAAGCCGCGGCTTCGATCCCGCCACGCTCCCTCGCTCTGCCAACCAACCCACCAACATTCTCGCTACGCCGCGGTTCCGGTGGGGGCTGCAGGAAAGACGGCAAGAGAACGACGCCCTCTCGCCGAAGCTCATGCATGAACGCGCAGCCGAGGACGGCGCTTGCGCATGCAACGAACGACAAATGCGTTTCGTTTCACTTTGGCTCCGCGCGCACGCTTTCGCTCTCTATTGCGCTTTGTGCGGAGCGCGCGCGTTTTAGCGTCGCCTCGCTCCCCCCTTCGGACTCCGTGTTCCCTTCGGTTTTCGGTCAGTTTTATCCGCCGTCGCCGTGACAAGATTAACGGCCCGACCGATCCGAATTTACGACCGCAATTCGTCAAAGCGACAGGCGTTTCGTAGGCGCAGAGCATGGGAAGAGAGGGAGGGAGAGAAGCGGGCGCGGGGGGGAGGGGGGGGGGATGCCGACGACGGAGAGAACCCACGGGGTTGACCGAAGGCTTAAGGCCTGCTTCGGTCTCTCACTATCGCAGAACTTTTTTTTTCTTTCTTGTGTTTTGACGCCTATACGCGGCTTTCTTCATATCTGCACTCTGTCGTCGTGGTCGTCTGGGGACCACCGTAACTTGATATTCGCCGGCGTGTCAACGCGGGCCGCCGGAGACGCAGAAACATATATCAGTGGAACTTCTCGCCCACCGAAAGGGGGATCAACGAATCAAACAAAAAGAAATGCGATACCTTGACTCAGCTGGTGCATAACTGCGGCGCGAGGAATTTCTTCCAGCGCACGAAACTTGTATTTGCGACGCTAACAGGGAAACACGAATCGCGCAGCAATTAAAGAGGGGGAAGAAAACATAACAAGAAGAATAAAGGGCGAGGGTGGGCGCGGGGGAGAAGCACATTTTACTTTAATACACAGCAGCGCCATTCAAAGCCAAGCCTTGCAATGTGCGGTAGCTTAAAGACTGAATTGAAAATATGTTTTTACTTTACGAGGTTACATATCATTACCGCTACAGACGGCATAGCGGTAATATACCGCATACTTTTATTGCGAGTGCTTCTGCTGTATGTTCGCGCGAACGACTACTACTATACTTTAGCGAAATTAATCCACCCTATCATACACAATACATAAGAACAAGGAGTTTGATCTTGGCAATATTTTTCTAACCTAACCATCCCTGCTAGTGGAATAAGCAGTTTGATAATGAACGCGTTTCATACAAAGGGAACGCGGTAGGAGTAGGCGATGACATATCCATCCTTGTGTTGACAAACATTTAACATACGCGTGCTTAGAAGGGGACGTAATTAGCAACTGTCACTTATTGAATTCGGCACGAGACGACAGGCACAAGCCATGAGAGCAAGCAAGAAGGGCCAAAGTTTGTCCCCTAATTTGCGCACTTACTGCAGGCGCATCAGGTTGAGAAGGGAAGGCCGTAGTATAGTGAAAGAGAGTCACTCTATATCGGAAGCTGTAACGGTCAGCCGTATACTACTGTAAATGTTCTTACTCATTCGCTATTGGAATGGCGAACCGTGTCGATTCCGACACTTGTGACGTAGCAGAAACCACAAGGCACCTGCTGAGTGCCTGCCCAACATACAAAGATGAGAGGATTCCATTTCGGACAGCTTTAGCGCGCACTTAGATGACATACTTTTTTACAGAAGAGAAAATCTTGAGACCGTGGCCTCGTGGGAATGCGATGTACAAAGCCACAAAAGCGCAACAGTGCTTCTTGAAATGCACAAGCTTGCATGAATGATTGCGATAAAATGAACGATGAGCGCTTGATTGCGTGTGTTCCGTCAAAAGTGTTAACTTCTCACCTCCTTATCATCACCCGGACACAGCCTGGTTAACTTCCCTAGTTATCCCTGATCACTCTCCGCCCGACTTTAGTTGCGGATAATCGAAACGAATTGAAAGGAAGGACAAATAAAAGAGAAAAAAAAGTAATAATGAGAGGTAAGGAGATGGATACTCAATCACGCATCAACTAATCTGCAAGTTTCTTTTTCAAATTGCGCCAGTGTTTCGACAACCCACTGAAGCAAAGAAACTCACCGAAAAAGGTCACGGTGACGCTCTGCTGAAAAACTGAAAGACAAAAGAAGAGCCAACACAGAAAGAGAGAGAACGGAAAGAGAGACCAAACAAAAGGCAGAGAACGACCAACGTGACGTGTAAGATGCTCCCCGACAGTTCAGCTGCCGAGAATCAAAAGCAGGAACGACCTCATTCCAGAGCGCAGGCGAGGCCAGACCAGCGAGCCACTTAATCATGTCCGGACGAAGCAATTACGCGCGCGGCAAATCAATGACTCTCAAGCGTCGGCGAGCGATAAGGAGGAGAGGAGAGCCTTACGCAACCCAATGAAGACAAGCCGCTAGCGGGAGAGCCGCCTGATTGAGCCACTAGACGAAGGCGCGAGTACGGGGTAGCAAAAAAGAAACACCGGGGGAATAGGCGAAAAAAGAAACAACAACCTGAAAACAAAGACGGGAGTGGGGAGGTGCAGGAAACAAGACATTACTCCGAAAGCCAAGAACAAACGGCAGCCGTGGTTACGACACGAGGCTTGCATGCAAGTCCTCTGGACTGAAGCGCGCGACGGAGAAATTGTGCCTCGATAAAAAAGCCTTACAACGGTTTTTTTTGTTGTTCTTTTTTTTTAAGCGCAACGGCCCCATGAAATTAGCAGCAAATATATTCATCCGCTGCAGGGTAACTTCATAATTTTCTTCTTCCAGGGTGGCATAATTTGTCGGCTTTAGGATTGGATTGGATTGGAGAAACTTTATTTATGCCTGCAGTTGGCCGCTCGCGCGCCGAGAGCTTTAGCTCGGGCCCAACTCCTACGCGGCCTATTCGAATATATGTAAAAGGAAAAACGCTTTTCTGAGATAACCCCTGGACAATGAATGAAATTTGTTGCATTTGAGATAGAGCGCTAAATTCTAGTGACTGTTGAAAGCGGCTTTCGATTTAGGAACTGAATTCTGTTGAAAAATTTTCAAAAATTCGGAAGTTCGAAAAAAAATAGGAGCACGAAGTTTACAAATTAATAGCTCTACGTCAAGAACAAATATCACGGTTCTGTAAACGGCGTCCGTTAGATGATTCAAAGTGAACAAAATCAATATGTCGATTTATATATTACGTGAACTTTTTACGTTGTGAACAGGGGTTCTGCAAAAGCTCTATTTCCATATTACGAATTGTTTTTAGATTCATTTATAACATATCAATTGTATCCACTTTAGATGTACTATTAGATGCAATTCATAGAGCTGTGATACAATTTTTCATTGCCGAGTTACGGAGTTGTAAGCTTTATAACTTGGTTTACTGGAAATTTGCGATTTCTGCCAAATTTTAGTTAAAAATTGAAGACCTTAACGAAAAATTCGAAACGAACACTCACTAGATTTTAATTTTTTATTTTAAATGCAACAAACCTTGTCTAGTTTGGTGCAGTGGTTGCCGAGAAAAGCGAATTCTCCTTTTACGTGCATTTATATAGGAGCACCCGAGCTAAAGGTTCCGCTTAAAATCTGTGCAATATAAATAAGTAGAACTGTGACTGCCCAGAAACTACGGATTACACGACTGTTCCAGTGTACACTATGTGAAATTGCAATTTTCTCTCTACTTTCTCGGTTGCGTTCGTACATGGAACTATTAGGTCTGGTACGGGTCACATCCTCTTCGGTAGTGCCTGTGTGTAAGGATTCCCGTCGAGCACACATTACCTGCCTTCTTTCATATTTTAATCACAGACCAGGGTGTGCCTGAGACAACGTTTGACGCAAATGATGGTAAACAGCAAAGCGTAAGCGCATTTCTTGCCCATACGCATGACTCACGTAGCATAGCACATGTTACGACGATGACCGGTCTGTGCATTGCCAATCTAATGGAAAAATTTCCATCCTAATTTAAACACTACACCATCGCTAAGCTACCGTAAGCTACTATCACTTCGAGCACAGATGATCCAAAAGCGACCTCATCGATTGCCGTATGTGCGCGCTTCCTTCGAACTTCCAGTGCGAATGGCTTCATACATAAGCGTTTTCATTTTTCTTTCTTGTTTTTTTTTCTTTTTCCTCGTCGCCTGTGCTGTGCTCACTCATCTGGGGCTGTACTATATTTCTTCATCTTTTATCCTCCCCTTTCCCGTGCACAGAGTAGCAAACCACATTTCCCATCTTCTAAACCTCGCTACCTTTCACTTGCTAGCAGTGGAATCCAAACGCGTTCGATTTAAAGCCACTGCTGTGACTTCAAAAAGAGCAAAAAGAGAAACCACAAGGGCCGAGAACAACCAGGAAAATGTCCAGGTACGGCTATAAAACGACTCCAGCACCGTTCTGCACACGACAGTTTCCTGCTGTCGCGGCCAACGTAGTGCGTGCATACATAGTTGCCGTGCCAAAGACAGCGCGCTACAAGAACAAAGCTGGCGCAAATAAAAGGACCGCGAAGCCGCGTCAAACGAGTCTATTCCCCGCTGGAGAATGCCCCCTGCCCCCTCCCCCCCCCCCCCTTCCTGCAGACGAGGTGCGTTCGCGTTAAAGAGATTTCAATCGCCGCATGGCAAAAAGAAAGAAGGCAGAGAGAGAGAGAGAGAGAGAGAGAGAGAGAGAGAGAGAGAGAGAGCCCGGTCTGAAGAGGCACGCCGCCGGGGCAAGGCAGAGGGGAATCCCCCAGCCGCGGAATCCAAACCATTTCCCCTCCCGGTTGCATTGCAGGCCTGCCTGCCTGCCAGGCCCCCTGCCCACACCGCTGACGCTGCGGCCGTCGACTCGGAATCGACGGCGGCGGCGGCGGAAGAGTTATCGAGAACTCGCGTCACAGCGGTGCCGCTCCCCACTGTGTCGGACGCGTTCCCCCACAAGTGCTCGCGCATTTGCTAGGCAATGTATAAGATGCCCAGCGAGTGATACGGAGCGGCTCGCCTCTCCATCTTGCGAGAAAAGCACCGCCGCGCGCCGCTGCTGATGCACGGTGAATATCAATGCTCGCGCTCCTCCTTCTCTCGCTCTCCGCGATGCTCTCGACGCGCGCTTTCGGGCTCGCACAGCGTTCCTCGCGAATCCCCTTCAGCCAGGACGACAAGGCTTCGACATGTGCCGCATTTATCGCAGCCGGGCGGGCCCCGGAGCGAGTTATTCCTTCTGGCAGCGCGTACAGAGCGCGCCGTCAATTTAAACTGGCCCCGTCTTTCACGAGGTGGAATTTGCCGTGCCGAGAACAACCGCAACGAATTAACAGCCTTCGTCAGCTAACATCCGACGGCTCTACTACAGAAATATGAATGGGTTAGACATTTATTCATTTATGTAAAAGACTGGTCACGCTATAAGAATTTTTTTTTTTTTTAACTGAATGAATGAAGCCTTCATATAAGGCGAAAAGGATGCTCCACCCCGTCAATACAAGATTTCGTCGTTGAGTGCCACTGGGCTATGTTGCCACGCTGCGAATCAAGCCTTCAACCAGAACGAAGCAATCGCGCTATAAACAATGGCTCGATGCAGAAATTTCAATCTAAATGCAACGCTGAATTGTCTTCGACAGCCCGAGCCTAAACGGATAGGATGGCATAGCTGGGACCACTACGGCCCCACTACGGTGTTTCTAAAGGATCAGTGTAGAGAAGCTGGAACGAATAGCATTCGGCATTTGGCAAGTAAAGGAGTATGCTAGGCGTTACGTCGACGCAAAGAAACCGAAGTGCCGGTCGCTCAACGGGGTTCTGCTGTACTAGTCCGTCATTCGTCCCACCGTGTCTACATTTGAGACGTTAGACAGGCATATAATATGACATACGCGGAGCCTGAAATGATCTCGCGAGACCGCAGCGCCACCTTTGTTCCTTGGCGTCGCACGCCGCCTCTTTCCTTCTCAGAAACACGCGTTACGACTCCTTGAGGCAAAGTCTCCGTAGCCGTGAACTAAATGTGGAAGACAAATCTCTGTAGCAGAAAAGACGGAACGTGGAAACGCCGCCTTATACAGTTATTCACAAGCTTGTACGTGGCACGTAGAACTCAAAGATGAAAAGGAAATAGCCCTTTGTTGCATCTACCATACATTCTCAGCCCCGAATGATATCGATGGCTTAATGTGGTCTCGAAGAAAATAACGTGAGCCGCTTAACGAGATAAAGCGCGTGAGAGCTCGGATGTAACAAGGTCGGCACTATACCGGCGCTTAATATGGGCCAGCGACCCCTGCTTTAAAAAAAAGGAAAAAAGAAAAAAAGGGAAATAAAAACGAGAACATTCCGCACAACGACCATTAACGCTGCACCAACACGAGTTGTAGTGGCGGTTTCTTTTCCTGTCATAAAATAAGAGCGTTTCCTGTAAACGATATTTCGTACCGATTGGAGCACACCGCGTGCTTTATCACACACATACACACGCATCGGGAAGAAGAGCCTTTGACAGGCGCGAAATTGCACAGTGTAGCATAAAGAAATTGAAAAGCTGTACACTTACGATGCAGGTGCGACAATTGTTCAATTACCAGATGCCAACAACTGCTCTATTAGCAGATACCTTTACGCAACAATTGCCACGCTACGGTATAATCTGTCATAGAAGTCAACGTAGGCGTCAGTGAGCGATTAATGAGTCAATAGACCTTTAATTCGGAAACAATTTCGCAGCAATTTATTCACGCCCACAAAAGTAGCGACCACATGTGTTCAACTGTAGTTGCTGCCCAATAAGCGTGCTCAAAACTACATCGCCTCTTACAGCTTGTCTCGTCAATAAAGTAATCCGTTATATGCAATTGGTAACTGAAAGAAAAGTAACCGAATTACAGTGAGCGTGTTACAGAACAAAACTGTAATCGATCAATTACAAAAACTAATAAAAAAAAGTGTAGCTGACTACGCGTACTCCATTACGTACAAGTCTGAAACAAAGCAAAAGCTAAAGACCACGACGACAAGAGACGGTGAGACGGCGGCTACGCACTCTCTCCATGCTTTTGTGCGTGTATACTTGCCTTCGGAAGACAAAACGCCGTGCACAGAGTCACGCATCCCATAGGGTGAAGCGCCCAGTGCTCCCGGGTACCTGCCTCGCCAGAGTTTGCAAAGGCAACACTTACCTGCAACGAAAGAAAATGTGAAACAGGTTAGACAATGCCCGAATTACACGGCAGATATATTTTTTCACAAATAGCACAACCGAAGTCGTAGCATGTGGATGTGTCTACGTCACTTAGAAACAACACACAAGCAAAAGGGTACGCGGAAGATTGAATTGTTGAACAGCAATCGAAAAAGGGACCTCGCTGTATACAGCGACATCGCTTGTTCGACACTGTTGAGTACAAAAGAAACGAAAAGGTTAGCAAGCACACTGTGCATCGGAAGCACGCAATTCTTGGATGCTCTGAACCGCGCCCCACTACTTGTAAAGAAACTGCCTATTGAAGGACGAAGCGGCAATTCGAAACAACGACCCGCAATAGTTATACAACCCTCATCGCTGGCGGGCGGGAATGCAGAAAAATTACGTTTACCCAACGAAGGACGTAGAGAGAGAGAGAGAGAGAGAGAGAGATAACGTCTGGCACCTGCATTTTGCGTCATTAGCGTTTTTTCCCTAAGGACCGGCGTCAACAAAAAGCAGAAAGACGCCGTATAGTATAGCGAGTTGGTTGCGAACGAGCCAGCAAAATACTACAGCTGCGATGAGGAGGAGAACAAAAATCGGAAACTTCCACGCCGCAAAAGCGACATCGCACCGTTCTCGCCACATGGTGCCGCTTGACTTCTCCGCGAGTGCATTCTTTTTTTTTTTTCCCCCGCATCACATGCAAGTGCCGACGCCAGGCCTGCCGTCGAAAACGCCGCTCCGCATAGCGGAACCTTCGAATTTCACAATCGCTCGTATAGTACCTGCCCGTGAAGCCATCGAAGAGCGTGCGTGCGCCCCCCCCCCTCCCTTTCCATCGCGCGTGGGACGGTGAGAGGGGGAGGGCGAAAGCGTGACCGACCCGGCCGCCACGCACGCGCGTTCACGATCCGGGCTGCCCCTCGTCCGCCTCCAATCTGACGCCGGCGAATTCCGTTTCTTCTCCGGGCGCTTTCTTTCTTTCAGTTCTTGCTATTTCCCTTTCTTTCTCACACAAGTTCTTTTCCTCTCCCTTTCCTTATTGTGCAGCGTTGAACGCGAACCCCTCCACTCATTCAACGCTGACGCAGTGTGTGCTGACGAATGAACTGAAGAAAGCACATTGCTAAGTCGCTCAACACACACACACACATACAACTAAGTCGAGCTAAACAGATATTACAGATATTAGGATTTATGTTTAAGTCAATAGGATCTGCGATTACAGATTTGTGAAATTTACAAGCAGGAACTAAAAAATGGTACGCCCGTCCTTTCCGCGCCAGCTGGCTTTTTTGGCAGAAAACACATCCGTGTATCTCACAAGAAATAATGAAGCATGAAAAGTGCCAACATAAAAACAACATGCGGCCAACAAACATTAGAAAACAACTTAAGCAAACTACTACTGAATACACAGAAACAAACTTACTGTAGACAGCGTAACTTTCAAAGAATTACGCATTCGTTTCAAACCCCTTAATATCTTTGTTTTTTTACCATAGCAACTACCTGTAGATTGGACACCGCCTTGCTAATAATGCGCTTTCTTTCTTTCGTTGCCGTGGATGTAAATCTTTTTTTCTTTCTAAAACTGACACGATTCAAAGCCTACCTTCGCTTTGTTAGCAAGCTTCTGTAAGCTCCCTACTATTTGTGTACATGGCATTTGCGTAAATAGCGACTGTGCAGCCGCTACTATATTACGGGGGCCTGCGGCTCCTTCGAGCTGTCCCAATGCAAATAAAATTATTATTATTATTATTATTATTATTATTATTATTATTATTATTATTATTATTATTATTATTATTATTATTATTATTTGCGACAAAGGGTCTGTCATTCGTAGGGAGAAGAGTTTCTTGTAAGCGAGAAAATTTGAAAAACGGGAACTCGCAGTGGCTCCACCCATATTGGTCTATGGTGCCCCTTCTGCGACGTCAGCACTGGCTCATTGGCAGATAGCAGCAAAAAAATAAATAAAAGGGGGGGGGGTGTCCCGCAGTACTACGTCAAATCGCCCCTTTCGGCGCGGGCGATTCAATTTTAGGAGCAGCAGCAGGACCTTCGGCGTCAATTTTTCTAAGCAACAAGGTCATAATAGGATGGCCCACAGAAAACGATGGCAAGACTTCTAGACGAATAATATATCGCCTCTAACTGAGCTTAATACTTTGGCTCAGTGTCACTCTTACGTGTTCTTTTCTTTATTCTGTCGCCGGAGCTGCGCGCGGATCGCAGCCTCAGAACTCCAACGCAACAGGATTGATGAGCGGCGACCGCGTGCTTCTTTCGATCCCGGAACACCGTTTTGTGACTCGCTGCGGCCTCGCTTGGCTGGGCGCCGCGCGCAACGCGGCTGCACGAGGCGCGGGCGCACAACACCGCGTCGCCATTGTTTCCGCCGCAGGCGAGGTCACGAAGAGCGGTTGGGGAGGGGGGGGGGGGGGTGCTACGATGACGTACCGCGGCGGCGGCAACGGCCCAGCGGCAGCGAACATGCGGCCGGCACCGGCTCGGCCGTATGTATGATACACCGGCCGCCTCCGCCACGGGCGATTAGAGGGGCCCACAGTCGGGTGCGCTCGCGAGAAGTACCGCCGGGTTACTTTCGCCGCCAAAGACGCGCTGCGGTCTGCGGGACGGCCCGGCTGTGGTCTGTTGGTTGCGCACAAACCGTGCATAAAAGCGCTAGAGCGATTCGCCTTTAGTGTGCTTAAGATGCTGGCAAAATGTTTAAAAAAGCAGACAAGATACGAAGAACACGTGCTGGCGTACTAGTAGCCATCTCATTGCCCGCGCTCGAACGTATTTATTGCCTGCAAACGAATTCAAATTTACGGACATAGAAGGCGCGAGATTGTATGCTCTACACCTGTGTACTGCGTACGAACTGATCCGTTTCACACATCGCCTGAGAATTGTATTAGGCATGTTGCCCGGCACTCTTTCGCGCCAATTAAGGAATGACTATGTCAAAAATGAGTAATCCGCATGAGAACAACCTGCAGCCGCCTGTGTTGCTTTCGATGCAAATAAGGAATATGGTTATGGGTCATTATGTTATAGTTACGCATTCGGTTTAGCCATAGCCTCCTATATTTTTTCATGCCCGCTCACTGAGTGGGGGAACAAAGCGCGCCGTCCGTACCGCCTAGTTCATGCGCCCGCCACCAGACCACGCTGCCTTCCCATACCCTGTCCCAGAGCAGACGACGCGACGCCGCCGCTTGCGCACGCGCTCGTGGAGACAAGTTTGGCGTTCGTATTTGAGATGGAATTATAAAATATAATCGCACGTTAAATTGATGTTCGTACACAATGTACAGTGGAAGTAAGCAACAGAAAACATGTTGTGGAGAGCCAGCCCTTCACCAAAAAGCGCCGAACTGTGAGATCAAAGCTCACAGTTTGAGGGTCTTTCGTGACAGCGGTTTTATTTCAAACACTTTAGCCATGTCGTGTTTGTCTGTCGCCTTCAATGCAAAATTTGTGAATATTGGGCGAAAAAACTTTGTCAGCAACAGTTGCAGCAGGTTCTCTTGGTGTCCTGGCGTCGAGCACATCAAAGTTTTGTGCTCGCGGAGTATTGCAGCGGCATTACTCACAGCCTCCTTCAAAGGCTGATTCATGTGCCTTCTTCTTGCGAGAAGAACGCCGATAAATTTCTCTAATGCGTAGAGAACCGCTAAAAGTTGTCCCGATGGGTAGATGAGTCCACCGCGGTCTTGGTGCTTTATCAGCGAGTCCGAGGGCGCCGAGGCGTTTGGCTTTTTTAACAGGCTGACGCACTCCTCGCAATTGATATTTTCTTGTACAACTCTTGCCAAGTAGCCGCCGACCATAGCCAATGCTGCGACATCTGGAGTAGGAAGCAGAGGCTGTCCTCGCTTGAGTCGCTCTGTGAGCTCTCTACATGCATCTGCAGGGAATTCCTCGCTGGTTCCTTCCCTTGTGTTTTTCTGTTGCGGCAGCGTTGACAAGTAATCGCTGCCTTCTGCTGCCATTACGTTGCTCGTACCAGCCGCCGACGCGATGCCAGTCTTCAGAGTCTTCTCAATACCTGACAGAACAGCTCGGGCATCCGTTTGATCATTTGACCCTGCTGACTTCCTCAGCCAGCCAAAAAACGACTCGATTGGGTCAGACGACATTTTTCTCGTTAAAACAAAGTGAAAGCGCATCTCTTCAAGAAGATATCGAATGCACTCAACATTTGAACGAGTTGTCATCACCAGGCCTTCGTAAGTCTCCTTGGTTAAGAAGTTCTTCGCCAGGCACTGGCTTTTGAGATCGGCCAGGTAGTCGAGGAAGCTTGTTTCAAGCCAGATTAACCGTTCATCGCTTGTAAATTCGAACTGCTTGCAATCGGCATTGTTCTGGTGTATGTGCTGGGTACAATTGCTCACGTCCATGAGCATGAACCAGCGGTGCACGGTGTCCATGAATTCAACGGTCGGTCCGACACCCGCGAAACTTGCGTCGCATGTGTGGCCCGCTTGCTCTTGCAGGAGCTTCAATGCCGCTGTCACCGCAGGAGACAAAACTTGGATTGCTCTTTTTACGTTCATTTTTTCGATGTTTGTGGGGAACACGTGTTTTCTCGTTAGAAATCTAACTGGCTTTACAAGGCTGCCTTGCTGCATTTTGTAGAGGCTCTTCAAGTGGTTCGCCGTTATTTCGCCGCCTTTTCCAATGTCACGCGATAAAAACTGCGAGCGCACGTTTTTGACCAAGTGGCACTGATCGAATGCTAAGAAAAGCTTTCGATTCGGTGTTCCTGGGTGCTCAATGCAATGCGTGAGGCTTCCGTTGCATAGAAGTTGGAACGCTAAGACATTGATTTTGTGGTTGTCGGTGACAATGCGCACGATGAAAAATCCTATGTTTTCAACTTCATTCAGGACGTGTCGCATGAGCGTGTGCAGCTCGCGGCCAGTGCAATTTCTCGTGAAAAAGTATGCCACGGGTATTTTAAACGAAACTGAAAGGCCGTTGAGGACGAAGCACAGAAGTGAGTTGGCTAGCACAGGCTCATTTGTTGTTTCCTTAGGAAAGCTCCCACCATAGTCTACTTCACCGATGAAGGCGTCCCTTTGTTTATGGTAAAGTAGCCTCTGTTTCACGCGCATTTCGTCGACAATTAAAGAGCACGCTCTGGCTTGCGATGAGGGATGAGAAGCGAGCTCGGTTGACAGCCTTTGCTTCGCGAGTTCCGTCACGCCGACTTCGCCACGTGATGTGCCCATAAAACGCTCCAGGGTGCTTCGACTGGGCAGCCGGAGAATGCCTGTAGTCCTTATGTGCTCGTATGCGCGAGTCGAGAGGTTACGTAAAACTACAGCATGGCGCACTGTCAGATCAGACCACGTTGGTTTCGTTTTCCCGAAATTCTTAACTTGTTCTACTAATACTGACGCAGCCAAGTCTTTCTCCTTCGCTTTCTCGACAACTTGGAGGAATGCATGAACAAAGCACTCTTCCTTGAGCTTTTGTATTTCTTGTTTATAATTGTCGACGGTATTCTTGAGCCGCTGAATATGCGCGTTTAAGTCTCGTTCTTTGCGTCTCCACTTTCGTTTGTCCACTGTCGAAACCGAGAATTGTGAGGACACCTGCACTGCTCTGTCCATCTGCAAAGTCGCGGTGATGCAGCGCTCGCTAGCGCCGTTTTTCACGGGTGGCAACGGTTCGGTAGCGGTGCAGTCCACAGGTGACAAATCTTCAAAGACGACGTCGACAACCGGCAATTCGTAGAGCGGATGCGGACACGACTCCATTTGGTTGTCATCAATGACTGCTCGTCGCTTCGGCGGTGGTGGCTTGGCTAGCGCAGCAGCCTCGCGCTTTTTCACTGACGCGTAGCTTCTCTCTCTTTTTTTAGGAGGCTGCAAGTACGCCGGATATTCTTCGAAAATGCTGGGAATAGCATCTTTCTTAAGTTTCCGAATTTTGCAACCTTCCTTAAAGTCCGAGGAACTGAAGTGTCGGCTGCATACAGTAGAATAGCACGACGTCGTATTCGGCACCCAGTTTTCACGAGAAATGACTTTCAGCCATTTTGCGCACAGTTCCGGATCACTTGGTATTTCGTGGAACGATATGCCCGGCGTCCGTTGTTTACTGGATGACTTGCAGCGTGGCACACAGCAGTACGGCATCTTGTCGGGCGCAGGACACCACAACCGATTCCACACTGCAGATAGAGAACTGATTGGGTATCAAAAAAAAAGTAACGCAAGGAAACGATAAGAACTGTGCATCGTAAATCACTGATCTTACACTAGTAAAGCAATACACGTTGCAACAACGCCAACAACTAACACGTGGTCGCGGAAAATCTAGTAAACAAACGTTCCTTTCATTTATGTACACTGCTTACAAGTTCGGTCATGCATCCCTGATATTTCAAGAAAATATGTATATAAACATGCTGCTGTTGCAAAACGCATACGCTTACCTGCAACCAACACGACGGAAATCGCACAACTCTTGCTTGACGGATCGGCTAGGGTGCTTCGATGGGCCTCGACGCGTAGCTCGGTCTGGCATGTGAGGGCAGCATTTTAGGTAGTATGGGGTGTGAGCGCCTCTCGCGGAGAGCCGAGGCGTAAATCGAGGAGGAAAGGAGAGGGCAATGGACGGTCTCCGCGGCACCATTGCGCGGGCATGAAAAATATAGGAGGCTATGGTTTAGCACGGGGTGATACCTAAAGACAATCAAAAACGGCTGCCCCGACTCGCCGCTAACGACCAGAGCCACAACATTCCGGCGACAAGCAGAGATAGGGCGCTGAAATGCCGCTGGAACGCTGCCGGCCGCTTCACCGCACACCTCGATCCATCACGACTCGACTGTCCAGACGTTCACCGCGGCTGCTCCATATACATTCGCGCGCAGCTTCCGTAGAACACAGCAAGGAATCCACGAAATCCTCGCACGACGTGGCGCAAACACAGCAACTGTCTTTGGTACAAGAGCGTCCCAAGCAAGCGAGCCCACGTGCGTAACGGAGAAAGGGACCAAAGTAAAGCAGGCGAGGGAGCGCAGAGAACCAGTTGGGCAAGGCGCAGCACGCCGCCTTTCCTTGTGCGGCCAGCGATCGGCGACCTGCATACATTACACGTCTCGGCGGCACGTGCGTGCGCGGCTACTGAACGCCGCCCGCTGGCGAGAAAAACGTCGAGCCCACGCGGTCGCACAATGGACCGCTCCATCTCGCTCTCGACGACAGGCCACGGAGAAAGACAACGTCGACTCGGGCAAATAACGCGCGCCGACAGGGCTATCATCACCGTTAACTGCTTGGCCCGCATCAATGGCGCGCGCGCGCGCTAGCCCAACAGTATGATACCCGGTCGCTGGAGTCTCATCTAATGGACCTCCCGGAGTTCGCGTAGCTTAGCCACAGCAAACGTCGCAGGGACGTACGTACAACAGTAACCGACGACGTCTCGCAAGCCGCCGGCGTTCCGAATAATAATATTTGGGGTTTTACGTGCCAAAACCACTTTCTGATTATGAGGCACGCCGTAGTGGAGGACTCCGGAAATTTTGACCACCTGGGGTTCTTTAACGTGCACCTAAATCTAAGCACATGGGTGTTTTCGCATTTCGCCCCCATCGAAATGCGGCCGCCGTGGCCGGGATTCGATCCCGCGACCTCGTGCTCAGCAGCCCAACACCATAGCCACTGAGCAACCACGGCGGGTTCGGCGTTCCGAACGGCGGAGATGATATATTCCCGATTGATCCAGCCAGTTTTCGGCACGGGTCGTGCTTTAGGTAGGAGGTCAGGATATACGCGATGCCACTATAGGGAGCGACGTACAGCACAAGCGACAGAGTTGCCGAACTAGCGGCGCCTGTCGGCCCGTACTCCTCCTCCCACTTCGCGCGCCGGCGCAACGACGGCGGAGACACTGATTAGCCCCGGTCAGTCGAGGCCGTCCGTGCATACGAGATGAGCGTGCCATCGACCTGCTCGTCCACAACAATTAGGGACGACCGTTGTCGCTTGTTCCCTCCCGTCTCCCGGCTCGCCATTGATGAAAATTGAGCGGGCGAGCCAGCCGCTTGCAGTGAGCCTTTTCACACAAACTACTAAGTGGCAAAAAGAGAAAAAGAAAAGTGAAGTTTACGGTTGTTCACGAGAGGTCGAAACGAGCGACACGATCCTTAAAGTCAAACGCACAGTTTTGCCTGGAAGAGGTGTCACGCACTGCCACTTACACGGCTACGGTCGCCGACCCTCGCAACTTTTTTTTCTTTTTTGGGTTTCTTGCTTCTCTAGTGTTTCTATATTGCGATATGCCCATAAAAGTGTGCAAGCCTACAAGTACGAAAGCAGCTCAAGTAAAGATTAAAAAAAACTTAATTTAAAATTAGATTTTATTCTGGAATTTTAGGGACCAAAACCAAGATGAAGCACGCCATCGTGGGTGACTCCGCGTTAATTTCGACAACCTGCGATTATTTAACGTTCACACAATGCACAGTACGCGAGCGTTTTTGCATTAAGCCCCCAACAGAATACAGCCGCCGTTGCCGGGATAGAACTTGCGACCTCGTGCTCAGCAGCACAACGCCTCAGCAGCTATTGGCTACCAAGTCAGTTGACAAATGCATGTGCTACTGACCACCTGTGAATGTAATTTTGGTTTGTGTCACTTCCCAGGTCGAAGCAGCTGTTTTTCTGGTTTGCGGCACATACTTCCACGAAATGACATCCCAAAATGTATCCGCAACGTCAAGGCGCGTGGTTTCTGCTCGAAAGAAAGGATAAAGCATGTTTCTTTCGGAAAGGATGGCTCGCCGCTTAAGTGGACAAAATAGATTGATTAGGTAATGGGAGTAAACAGCTAGGTAGCACGGGGATCGCTCTACTAAAGCTTGTTCGCTTTTTTCCCACGCTCGCACTGCTTCCTGACGACTTCCTGACGACGCGCTAACGCGATGTGCACGTTTCTTTTTTTTTTTTTCGCAAAACAACACTGGATACCTTATACAACCTCCTGTAGCGCGTGTATCAAAAGTGAGAGCTTGCCAGCTCCCGAGTGGGAGGTCGCAACGTCACGATCTCACTGCTCGCGAAAGCCAAGGACATCGCAAACACGTACTACGGCCCGCCCAGTAGCGAGAGGCAACATACAAAGCACAGAGGAAGGACTTCTTTACTCCACTCGTCTGCGTCTGCTTGTTATCGTTCCGGCGACACGGAACGCTTTTACGCAGACAGATCGGCGGGGAAGGTTAGCGCGGCCACTTCCACGCTTACTCGGCCGGGCCGAGCTAAGAGGGAGGCCCTCCCCATTAGCCTTGCGTAAACAGAAACACGCCAGCGTGCGGCGGCGCCGAACCGAACTGCCACCACTCGCTCGCTAACCAGTCTAGCGACAGGCGAAAAAAAAGTAACAGAACAGTTCGTACTCCTCGACCCGCCGAGAATAGAGAGGGAAAGAAACGGACGGTAAGGACAGCTGTCACTGCAGAAAGTGACGCAGCAGCAGAAGGCAACAGAAGTAGCAGAAGAAGCGCGAGCAGCAACGGCCGCAAGAGAGAGACGCGTTCGCCCCCATGAGGGCGCCAGGAGACGCGCGCGCGCGCGCACGGCGCCGGGAACGCCATACCGCGGCTTCCGCGCCGCGCGCCGGACGTGATGGATGGGGACAGCGATGGAAGGAGCCAACGGTCGCCCCCAATCGCTTTCTCCACGCTGTAGCTTAGTGAGCTCTCTTTCGCGTTTCCTCTTTCTCTCTCTCTCTCTTTCCCTCCGTCGCTTTTAGGAGACGCGTATGCGCAAAGTATGTGTGCACGGGCGGAAACCGCCACGATGCGTCACGCACAAACGAACTCTTCTCTGTCTGCATAATGCACGGACGTGACACGTCGCCTCCTATCGTATGATGCTGGGTTGATCAGTACATGAACGCTCATGGACGCGGTACCTTCAAAGGTGCCAAGTCCTCTTCCCATCTGACAACGGTTCCTAGGAAGAAGAGAATGCGTCGCACTTGCCAGATTATATTATAACCGGCGCACGCAACGAATAAATAAGAATCTAGTGGTGGCGGCGGCGCGAGTGGGTTAAAAGAATGTGATAATTGCACCGCTGCCACCAGATTCACATCTCGTCGAAAACATTCAACCTTCGCGAGGAAACACTGCAGCGATGGAGGCACGACGTACACGAATCTACTGTAGTTGTGAGCTGTTGTTCTCGTGCTGCTTTATCGATTAAAAAAAACACACACATAGCGAGCACCACAAGTTCGCAAAATATGGACCCGTGCTCAGAGGATACAAAATTGACTATTAGTATATAGCGAGCTCGGGTCAGACACACCGGCAGCACGCACAAACCTCGATTCGGCATCCCGCAAAGCTGTATATCCCGGTTCGCAGCCTGGACACCTTCTCCGTTTACTAGCGCCGCACACAACTGTCACCCACGCCGTCCTACGAATAAATCCATCCCCGGTATTCATGGCCGGAAAATGCCGCGGACAGGCGGCCACTTCCGCCGTCACCGGGGCCAATGAAAGCGAATCGATCACCCGGTGGACTCGCCCGCTGCTGCGGCGACACCACCGGCAGCAAAAGAAGGAGATCCAATACCCGCCAGCACAAAGAAACCAAAAGCGGTGCACGTCTTCTGCGACAGCATTGTCCCATTTTTTGGTTCTTCAAGCCGCCCACTCACGCAGGGCAACCTCGTCAGACGTAGTCGCCCACTCACTGCACCGTACCGTTCGCGTTGTAGTCTCTCAACCGTCCCTGCACTCGGCAAGGGAGCGGAGTGCATTACTCGGCGAGACGCCCCCTCTCCACGGGCGACCGCGGCGGGAGAAAAGCTAATCGCGCCGCCCTGCATTTTCTTTCTGGCGCACGCGAGCCGCCGCAATGCACAAGGAGAGAGACAGAAAAGAAAAAGAAAGAGGATGCAACGGGAGAAGGAGGCTTCACGGCACACACGCCCGCTCTTGTTTGCGGCTCCGGCGATGCGATTAGTGCGGCCGCTGGCCATCCGTCAAAGGCAGCGGCCGGAGGGGTGCCTAATTTAATCAGCGCCGGTCCCCCGACGACGCTGGAGCCTTTTTTGCATTCGGCGGCGACCCCCTTTGGCGCTGCTTCTCCCGCGCAGCTGCCCCGAGGCGCCGCTACACTGTTGTGGTGATGGCGGTTCTCGTTCAGGCTCGTAAGACGGGGAAACATTGCGTTGTTGACTACCACTGAAAGGCGACAGCGATGGAAGAACAGTATGTACATCTTATCCTTCCCTGTTGTACTTGTTGCCCCGGCGGACAATGCGTCCTTTTGCGAAGCTAGTTTCGTTTTTTTACAGCGAAAGTGGTTATGACTCGGATGCCGGGATTTCTTTGCCTCTGTCGACAGAACAGTCGACAGAAAACTGTTTCACGAATTGAAACGCAATGAACCCAGCTCCAGTGGAATTACACATGCAAGACACATCCCAGTATTTGTTTAAATAAAGAAAACCCCACAAAAAAAAAGTGTCAGAACCACGTGATAAATGATAGGGCGCATTCCAACAATGCGAAGCACCTAGTGTTCACCGCATGCGTTTCCCCGTAAAGATCACGGTTGCAAAAACTCCAGTGAGCGACATAACTACACTTCGATATGTAAAAGAAGAACCCACCTAGCAAATGCTTTCATTTATGCAGTGATAGCGCTGCATAAATGAAGACAGGGGTCGTGTCGCGTCGCCTTATAAGTTCGCCTTACCTTATAATAGAGTGCATCGGCATATCTTAAAAGTCTGGCTAAAGTTAGCTAGGGCAACCTGCTTTCAGGTGTTCCTCTCAAACGACAAAGAATAGCAAAAGGAAAACAGAAACGATAACGAAAACGGGCTCCCTGTTTGCTACTTACGTCTTACGGCTTCGTTCTTACAGCGCTATTTCCTGCAGTGACCTCTGTGGTTAATTTGTGTCACAATGTTTTTTTAGCACCGACAGCAGTATTGGCGCTAATGGTCGTCGCCTTTTTCGTAAAATCCTCTCTCTATCTCAGACACACACACACGCACATCTCTGTGATATGCTTCTGTATTGCGACAGGGCAGCCTGATACCACATATTTCGAGAAAGCCACCCCTCCCATATTTCCGCCATGTGCGAACTGCACAGCAGTGCTACTGATTCATCTTCGAAGAGCTTTCTTCAGCGCGAGAAACGACTCGGACGACAAAGTGGCACACGCGGTCAGCGCTGCGTGCTTCTGTGTCACACGTGTGGTTCCTCGCGCACGCAGATCCCTTTGAAGATTATACCAGACCAACTAGGCCAACTTTCAGTCCTACTGATGTATACAGTTCCCGCAGCTAGCACGTAAAAAAAAAAAAGAAGAACGTATGGTCATGTGCGCCGATGCGCCCGCAGGAGGAACGTCTACGCGGCCAGCCGTTTCCTACACACAGGTCTCCATGGCACCGCCCCCTCCCTCTCTCCCTTCCCTTCAACACCCGCACGAGCATTACATACATCGCCTCGCCAATTACGTATTCCCCCCCGCCCGAGGCTCTCCTATTCGGACACCGGTGAACCAGAGCCTGCGGCATCGCTCGCGCGGAATAGCCGCCAGCGGTGCAAAAAGAAGACCCCGTTGCTGCGACCGGCAGGCAGCCCGGGAACGAGAGAGGGACCCGCGGTTCCCGGCTCTTCCGAAACCGGAAGGAGTAGCGGCGCCCGAAATTTGCATAGTAATTAATCGCCCTCCCTTCGCACGGCGCTGGCTGCACTTCGGCGAGCCCGGCTGCTGCCGCGGTAGCAGCAGCCGCCGCCCACTGCCGAGGCGCAGTCGGCGGAATTGAGATGCAGTGGCGAAAGACGACCGCGACAGTTCGAGCCAGCCTCGTGTAGGTTGGCTCGAATACGGCGAGAGGGTGCAAGCGCGTTATAACCCTCCCGTCCTGCCCACCCAAGAGAGTTTTCTCCCACATCTGGGTCTACGCCTGGCCACTGCGCGATGGAATGCAAGCACTATTTATTTACTTATTTATTTACAGATACTGTCAGCCCTTGCACAAGGCTATTACAGGAGAGCAACAAATAGAAATGTATAACAGTTTGCATTCTGGAATACAACCATTAAAGATGTTTCTTTCCATTTAAATCTGACAGGTCAAGGGACAAATCAATGGGGCCAAATAACATATAAACAACTTGTAAGCAAATAAATACACCAACTCATATATATATATATATATATATATATATATATATATTAGTAGTTACAAATCAGTCAGGATGGCGGCGATGCGTTTTATGAATGAATCAGTTGATCAGTACGGGACGGCATCTTCGGAAAGGGAATTATTCCCTTACAGCTGTTGCAAAGCAACTATACTTAAAAACGGTCAGTAGAAAGAGCAGGAGTACAAATGGACATTGAATGACGGTGCCTAAAGGCCTCACTGCGAGGGATTTCAAAATAGTCCGTGTATGTTATATGAACATGAATATAAATATCAAAATAAAGATATTTAAGCCTTTGATACTTAGTCCTAGCGTATAATGTGGGTAGGCGTACAAGTAGGCATAGTCTAGAAGGGTAGTCCGACCACAAGGCATTTATTGAATATAAATCTGATTGCTAGGTGCTGCCCTTTTTTCGATTTTTGATGTGTTTGTAGCAGAGAAAGGATCCCAGACAACGTTTGAATATTCGATTATTGGCTTAATTAGCGTTTTATACGTTAAACATTTTGTTTCTTGTGTCGCGAAGGCCAAATTGCGCCTGTCACACGGGAGCGATTTGGTGGCCTTAGAGCACACATAATCTATGACATCGTTAAGCGACAATCATTTGTGAAAATCAAGCCGAGGTACTTGTGCTGCTCAACTGGTATTTTAAGTTCTTAATTATAAATATCAGAAGGGTACTTTAAATTATTTTTCTTTCTAGAGACTGTCATTGGTACCACTATTAGTGGACTTACCTCCATTTGCCATTCATCACACCATTACTTTACCTTCTGTAAGTTGCCGTGTAATTTTTCCTGGTCAGCTACTGTTTCAACTTTTTTGTATATAACGTGGTGATCTGTAAACAGCCTGGTGGAAACATTTATGTCATTCGGAAGGTCGTTAATAGAGAAATAAAAGTGTGCCCTTACTTGGGGTACTCCTGACTCAACAGGTGAAAGACGAGATTTTGTGTCTCTATAAGCTCGACATATTGCTCGTGAGAATAAAAATAACACGCGACCTAATTTATAATGGTAGCATTTTTAAACATTACCTCATTTTTTTTCTTAGCACTTTATTTAGGCAAGTCTTTGTTGATGAGTCCTCGAAACATGGCACATATTCCCACAAGGGGAATGGACTACACAAAAACACATGAAATGAGCTTCTACAGGTAGATCATTTCTACGTTCTAGAGAACATTCTAGAGAACATTCTAGAGAAGAATCGCCCGTGGCACATAGCATAATTCTAGTCCTTAATTAATTACTTTACGGCGCATATTGCAATTTACGAATTCTAGCCGTTGGGTTTGCAAGGAGTATCGATTATAATTCATTTTAAGAATTACTTGTTTCCAGATATTCATTGCCCCCACCCCTCCCGCTCCCGTATAGATGCCCTAATAGACACACATAAACAAAGCCTCTTCTCAGAAAACAAGGACAAGAAAATGCACATCAAGCGCTAACGCAACGCTGCCAGCGAATAGCACCACGCGTTCGTAAAAACTTTACAACCGAAGGTGCTACCAATAGAGTATCTACAGTAATTACGTAATCAATATTTAATCGCTTCTGGGATCTGCGTACCGCCAACCCTTCGCTTCTGTAGCCGCAGTTTCGCGCCTTGCTTCGCGCCTCCCTCTGCGCCGCTAAAAACCAGAGCCCCCGTCGCACGAACTTCTCTCACTTCCGGCACACGCAAGCCGGCGCCGACGTAGCTGCGGGAGGCTATGGCGCGTTCGCACGCCTTCCCCGTGCAGCGCTGCGGCAATTGCATGCAGCGAAGCGAAAGCTGGAATTCCACAACCTCTGCTCAGGCTGGCCACGATGTCACGTCCACTTCATTCAGCAGAACACATCCCTCCCCAGCAAGTTTTCTTTTGAAAGCCGAACCAGGGGAGCACATCTGCTTCGGAACAAGGTAGTCAGTTACGTCGAGTTACGTCGAGTTACGTCGAGCGCTTTTGAAGCTCGATGTGACGTAGGGCCCCTGCAGCTAATCGCAAACAGGGGTCCGGAATACCTTTGCAAAAAAATATCTTGCATGATACTGTTTCTACTGTCGTACGTTACTCCTTGCCATCATTTTACTTTGGTCTTTGTGGTCTGTCATCTTATTCATTCCTCTTTCCCACACCACCTTCCCATCTTCCATTTCTAAAATTCACATTCCTTTTTCCTGAAGAGTAGGCAGGCGCAGTGCCTCTTCCGGTGGCCCAGTTGCAGGCCTGCTCCTTACTTTTATATGTCAGCTGCACAACTGTAAGTCCAATAACGAAAAACAACAGCACAAAGGCTACTGAATGCAAACAACAAGTAAGCACACATAGGCCTGAATTTCTACACATTACCTTCGTCATGGTATCTACGCCTTCGAACGTACGAGACTTTGAGGACTAACGGAGAGCCCGTACGTCACAATTATTGCCAGAATAAGTCGATAAAAACGTTCGAACAGCAGGAAGGGAAATGCATCCAGGCCTCTATAACGCAGTACATAATTCGTGACAAAATGCTGGGAAAGCGTCCAAACAACTAAGTGTTATTTATGTGCCACAGGCGGAATTAAGCGATCGCCACAGATTCGCAAACTAGAAGCCAGATCGGTTCATGCAATTCAAATGACCAGACGCCACTACTCGAGTCGAAATACTCCCCCACCCCCCTCGCCGTAAGATGCAACCGCAAATTTTTCCCAGCGCTGCTGCTACACCTTCTTTTGAGAAAAGGCAGTTCTTTCATGCCACTATTCAAGGGATTTTGAAAGCATACATTCAGAAGGAACGCACGGACGCAGGAAAAGCAGACGACGGATATAGGAAGCACAGCAGCAGACGACAAGGAAGGGGGACGATGACGCCTTCTGTGTGTGCGTGTCAAATTTCCCGTTCCGGAGAACGAATAAGTTCCTTCTCTTCACGAAAGAAGCCAACCGTGTCACCCCGCCACTGCGTTTTAAACTTCCCCAGCGGCACTCGGAGGGCGCCACCTCCCGCTTTGTCATTTTCTTTGCCTTTTCTCGTTTCCTCGCTTCTCCCTTCCAAGGCCAGACATGTGGGATGCACGATACCAAGGACAGGCGTACGGGGGGAACCGACGGAAAACTCACGTTGACGCGAATGAAGAGCGTTTAGAGGATAATAATACACGGCTGCAAAGATTAGGCACTTCCTTTATTCTTTTGCGCATGTTTCCGGATGTGCGTCAGGCCCCATGGCGATGCGCGCTATTCACGGGCAAACGCAGTGCATAAATTTCAATTACTCTTAGAATTATCCTCCAATGTTTCCCATTATTAACCTGTTGTTTTTCTATTAAATGCCCCCCACCCCCCCAACACACACTTCTTTACGGACAGCACGAGGCCTGGCCTGCAATAAAGATCTATTGCGTCAAATTAACGGACGACTTCCCATCCAGCCACCGCGTGGGAATTTCGCAACCAGATTCGGAAAAGTGGTTTCCGCTGCTACCGATACGGCGGCAATCTTCGGTCCACTGGAGCGAAGCCGAAGACCGCCGCCGCCACCGCGATCAGAGAGGACGAAATTCTTTTTTCTCATTAATGGCATTCGCGCGGATTTACGGCCCTGCATTAACGCGCGGGGAGGAAGATGACGCCGCAGAGCGAGCTCGGCGCGATTAAATCCCGCGTAATCACATTAAGTGGATTTGGGGCGGAGACGAGGGTGACTAATCGAAGCCTTACCTATAAATAAACTCTCCGGGCTAAGTAAATAGGTTCGAGCGCGCGCACCCAAAGCGGCGACCCCTAGGCAATACCCCCCTTCCCCTTCTCGCCCTCCCCCCCCCCCCCCCCTCCCAGCAGCTCACTCTGGCTTGGACGCATTTGGATTTTTCTGTTGGGTGTTGATTTTTCTGGTTACCGAACCCACATGGCGTAAGCAATGCGACTACGCGGAGTTGTTTTCAGCAGGCGTGAAAATCAGGCTTGGCGAGCAGCAAAATAACCAACTGGAAAACTAGGTTGAACTTTTATGCACTCCATAAAAGACAGCGCCAATGAGACTGTTCGCGGCTGTGTATTTTTCGCCTTCTTCACACGTTATTTTAATACATTGTAGGCTAAACGTAATACAACTTTACGAACCTGAACACGAGAGAGCTTTCACCACGAACCAAAAGAACCGGCTTGATACAAGCAATGAAAAAAAAAGAGTAAGGTGATGAAGCAACAAAGAAAAATCATGCTGGCCACGTTATTTCCTTTTTTGAACATATTTCTTCCAAATTCTTGTTGCTCTCAACCTCTCAATGAATTTTTTATTTCCTTCAAATGTAATTGCCCATTAACCTAGCTACCTAGCTTGACTGCTCAGGAAATACTATCTTTTTGTTTACAGTTTTACCTCTTGCATCGCTCTTGGGCTTCCTTCCTGTAGTTATTATTCCTACAACTACCCGATATTCTCATCCTTCGTCGTGAATGCGCACCACGTTTAAGTATCACCATAATTATCGCGCTCATCATCATCATCACCATCATCATCACTGAAGCGTAGATTCAAAAGTAACGAGTTTCCACACGCCTGGGTTGAAGCGAGAACGAGTACAAAGGCGACAGACGTTCCTCCTTTCGCAACGTCGACTGCGCCGCTATACACCACCATTAGCGCGGTGCGGGCAAGCTCCATTATTCGAGCCCGCGGTCGCCGCCAGCGTCAACGGTCTCCCGGCGCATCCCTCCGCCGTGGGCCAGACTCGCCCATCCAATTTCACTGGCGCGTCCACGAAGATAGTCGGATCATCAATAATGCGGGGACGAACACCGGAATAAGGATAGGGGGGGGGGGGGGGGGGGGGTACGCGCGAGCGCGGCGAAGGCACGAAGAAAAAAAAAGAAAACAAAGAATAGTAGGCAAAGGCGGCGCCGCTGCAGTGACTTACGCCCTGCGGCAGTCATGGTCCACTGAGTGCGACTTAGGACGGAGTCGGCAAGGTTCAAGCGGCAGCAGCAATGTGCGAGGAACAAGGGAAGAGGGTCACAAACGGAGAGAGAGAGAGAGAGAGAGAGAGTGAGTGAGTGAGTGAGTGAGTGAGTGAGTGAGTGAGTGAGTGAGTGAAACTGACAATGCAGAAATGGCGCAATGGAAACTCGGACGAAGCGCCGACAGGAGAGCAAACTGCGCGCCTAAGTCTTCCGATTTGGTGCCAATTAACGAGAGCTAAACATTTTTTTTTTCATTTGCGAAATACGGTGGTGCAACGGTTCGCAGTAAGCACACGCCGTGGTTAAAAAAAAATAACAGCTGTTTAGAGGCAGAGAGAAAGAGATCAGCGCCGCTTGTCGCTGTGTGGGTCGCGAAACAAAGAGCAATTCTTCTATTATTCGAGCAACAAAGAAATGTAGCACGGATTTAAAGCAGCTCGTTCTTGCGAAACAAAAGCGCAGCATAGCTAATCTGTCTAGCTCTACAGAAGAGGAAGGAAGAGAGACGTGTTGGGCAAGGGACACACCTACTTGCGAAACAGCTACGAACGTAAACAGACCGATGCGCGCTTTCTCAGTATAGCTGGCGCACCTAGGCGGAGCTTTGGGGAGGATGTTGCAAAATAAAACACGTAACGGTTGCTAAAGAGGCTGCGTAACTCGTTTAACTAAGAAAAGAAGAAGATATAAGAGGACGATTCCTAAACACTACGTAACTCGTAGAAAAGAAGAAGGAGAAAACTCCAAGGAATATAGTGCAACAAGATGTCAAAAGTTGCCGTAAGAACGACTCATTTTATAAAAGCGGCCGGATGATCCCATCTTCTAAAACAGATCGCCTTTCACGTCACGTGCCGGCGTAACGCGATGAGGAGGAGGCCGGCAACCGATGCTACGGAGGAAGGAAACAATTCACAAGTTACGGACGGCGACCACCGCGGGAGAAGATAAAGACCAGTAACAGTAAAAACAAACAATGACCGAGTAGGACGATGCCCGCATGCATAAAGCTGTCCAGGCCCGGGAGTCGGGTTACGCGGCGGCAGCCACCGCAATAACAGGTTTCCGCGCGCTTTTCTGTCCGCCTCCGGCGCGGGCTTGTTCCGAGAGACGCGGCCATGCTCGTCTCACACAACCGCGCCACCAAGGGGGGCACTGTCGGCGCTCTCTTTGGGGACACACGCGGGCGCATCGCGTCGCGCCGTTTCCCCGATTCGCGCGTTAAAAAAAAAAAAATTATGGGGTTTTACGTGCCAAAACCACTTTCTGATTATGAGGCACGCCGTAGTGGAGGACTCCGGAAATTTCGACCACCTGGGGTTCTTTAACGTGCACCTAAATCTAAGCACACGGGTGTTCTCGCATTTCGTCCCCATCGAAATGCGCCCGCCGTCGCCGGGATTCGATCCCGCGACCTCGTGTTCAGCAGCCTAACACCATAGCCACTAAGCAACCACGGCGGGTCATTCGCGCGTTTACCGAGCGATGAAAACAGTGTAGCACATCGCGAGAGTGTAAGGAGACCTTTAATCGTGTCAAGTGGCAGCAGCTTGCGTGGTACAGCGGAAGGGGATCGGAAAAGGACAGAAGAGGGTAGACGGAGTGAAACTGGCAATGCAGAGGTGGTGGTGGCGGTGATGATGATGATATATGGGTTTTATTGGGGCAAGGGCCGGCAGTGCACAGGTGACGCAGCAGAAGCCCAGGTGAAGGGTCACAATAAAGGAGCCTAGTGCAAAAGTGATTCAAATTTTCTGGGCTTTAATGTGACCAGAGCCACAATATAATTACAAGGCACGCCGCATAGTGAGGGGCTGCAGATTAATTTTTACCACACGGTGTTTTCTAACATGCACTTCAATCAAAATACACGAGCATTCTTTCTTTTCTTTTCTTCTTTTTTTTTTCCCCCGCTTCCCTTCTCCCCCCTGATGGCACGCTTCCGCGTGCTCCGGAGAGAACAGCGGGTTCACGGCGGCTCGCACCCAAGCCGTTACGAAGTCGTTCGCGTCGACGTAAGGCAAACGCGCTGGCACGCGGAGGCCTGAAATCTCGTCCAGACGACCATTTCTGCTAGCCAAGTGAAGGTAACGTAATGCGATTGGTTATCAAGCGTACTAGTGAACAACAAAGCGAGCGCTGACGCCTGCGGATATGATGCCTGTCTGACGCGCGATTACGCGTGTGTAGCTCGGATTACGTGGTTATAATGGGCCTTCCTCGTAAGTGTACATCTAGCTCTCCCGCCAGGCAGTTTGACAAGCTCATAGGGGCGTAGTCATTTTAAGCGAGCATGGTTCGCTTGTCCTGACACAAAAATGTAGACGTGGGTACCGCGATAAAACCACGAGACAAGCTCCCAGTACCTGTAGCCAGAATGTGCCGCTAGCACTTCGTTTTCGTATGAACGATTACGGGCGCCGCCGGTGGTCGGGGGGAATGTGTGCAATGCGGAGGAGCAGACTTGTCAACCCGGATGATTATCTAATCGGAAGCCCTCAACCCAACCGTCACGGGTCATCAGCATCTGCGCGACGCGAAATCCAGGAAAAGGGGTAAAACGCCGCCGCGGGGTCTTCCAAACGCACAAGCGCCTAGAGCAACCAGCGGCATCGCCGGCGACCCGAGCAGCGAGCGCCAGTCGAGGCCAGCCGACGATTCGGCACACGACGGACCCGGTCAAGGCTTCCAGCAAGGAACGCGCCGCCTAGGAAACCGGGCGCCGCGCGTAGCTGAGGGCACGGGGGAGGAGGGAACGTCGGGGCAGCAGCGGCAGCAGCAAGGAAACCACCGCGGCCCCATATAATACGCCCCTCAGCGCGCGCGCGAGGCCAAGGTTGCTCCCCCCCGAACTCCCCTTCGCGTTCGGCATCGCTGCAAAGAAAGCGGGCTCGCCCGACGAGCGCACACCGCTTCCATGCGCCCGCATTGAAAAGAACGGCCGCCCTCCACCGCTTCGTCACGCGCTGGGCGCTAAAATAAAAATTCAAAAAAGAAAAGAACCCGGGGAAGGAAGGCTCAGCAAGAAAAGCACGCCCTCATTCAACTTTTTTTTTTTTTCATAGTGGCACCAAAAACCTCGAAACATGGGCACAGTAAAAGACCGGCAGACACCACCCTCGAGTTAGTGTGTACACACGCACAAGATGCGGCTATCACTCATTCCTCGTTTCCGGCGACCCCCGCCCTCTGCTCGCCCACGATTTCTCGCTCCTTATAACAGGACCATTTAGGAAAACACTAAGGATAAGCTACGGTTAACCAAACCTAACCAGAATTTACCCTCTCCTGTATGCGTAGTGTATGCTGGCACTCTGTACCTACGTTGAACAACCCCAGCAGGTTAGAATTAATCCGGAGTCACCCACTACGGCGTGGCGCCTCAGAATCAAAGTAGTTTTGACACGCAGAACCCCACAATATAATTTCTAAACACTCTACGACGAAGGAAATGTAACTTTGCGCAGTAAAACTGCGTCGCAGGCCACTGCTGGCTATGCGAGGGTTCCCTGTTCCGTTTGAATGATGCGGCTGTCTTTTCACATCGCTTAGTTAAAAACCAAGCGCGTTCTCCAACCGAGACGGCATCTTCATAACAGGAGCTTGACTGACAGAACATAAATGACACAAAACGCATACCTTAGTTAAAACGCGCATGCTGCTTCAGTCGCCAAACAAACATACGGAGGACCCGTGCTTCGCAAGGAACGAAACTACGCAAGTGTGCGAACATACGGCGGCAGGTGAGGCAGACAATGCACGCCCCCTTTCACCTTCAATCGGCCATGCGTCATAAGATGGCCTCGACCTGCACGTAACTTGGAAACCTTCCTCAAAAGTACTGTATCATCTAGCTATCGCATTGTTTTCGACGTAGCTTATCATACAGGTCTGAAATTTCACATGCATATATTTACTAAACATCCAAGAGTTGTAGGAAGCGACTGCCTGTCACATCGAAGTTCGCGTTAGATACCTACTATTGTTATTTCCTTAGGCCGGAAAGAGGCTGGACGGTGCATTAAATGAAACCTCTTCATATTGCATTAAAGCGACGCGTACCACGAGGTTTAACATAGACGTGGGTGATCTAAAATAGTCGTGGGTGATAGCATTTCCGCTTAATGGGTATTTTCGGAGTACGGGGGGGGCGTTGTCACATACAAGACGTCCAATTAAAGCACAGCGGAACCAGAAAACAGGCGAGTTCTCTCGAGTATTCATTATTCTGCTGGAATGCCATGCAAACCTAATTGCACATCATACACCTACTTGCACGCTTGCTAGTGATCGTTGAAACTACGACGTCCCTCGCCCCCTCCCCCCCTCCACTCGTCTTTCTTTCTCTCTTTTTTGTATAAATACGGGAACCGACAGCAAAATAGTCCAGCTCGGCGGCTTGTCGTGAGCGCTGTAATAGTGCGTCTGCACTGTAAACCAAACGGTTCAGCGTCTGCCATTCATATCGTCCTGCCATTCCATTTAATTCATACATAACAAGTGCTCTAAACCTAACCGGAGTGGAAACCTGACGCTCCATTCCCGTAGTCATCGCGAGCCAAGTGTTTCTCAGCGGGCAAAGCCGCTTCCGCCGGTTCGCGTTTTTAATACCTAAAAACGGGGGCACTGTCCCAGCTCCTATAAATAGACATGCCTTGACGATGGCGTACGCACAAAATGTTTCGAAACGAGGTGCGAGTCCGTGCTCGCTGAGCGACGCTAAACACCGACCTTCCTCGCTACGCCTTTTTTTTTTTCCCCCACGCAACTTTCCGCGACTAAATTGCGCTGGAATCTAGGAGACAGGTAACAACATAAAACTGTCTTACCAAGATTGATCACTGTCCACGACGGGGGACCACTGACAACGCAACGGTTTAAATTTTGCTCGAGTAACGATACATAAATAGGCGATGAATATAACAAAAAAAAATGAATATGATGAGTGAAGGTTGAATTTATTTTTAAATATAGGAACTTTTTTTTTAATTTTCTCGAGAACAATATAGAAAGCCTTTATGAAGTCGAACGGCTGAACAAAGCGAGAAAAGAAAAGAACGAAACAAACAACGACGGTGTTATCTTTGGAAGGCGCTCAGGCGCAATTAAAGATTATGTTTGCGCACGCACTGAATGACAACGAAGAGAGAATGCAAAGCGCCAGTGAGTCGTGTTTTTTTTTTCTTTTTTTTCTTTTTTTTTCCTTTACAGCAATGAAAGCCAGTCGCTTTTGCCTGATAATAATAAAATATGCGGAACACGCCTGACACAGGCGAGTTCACAATTAAACGACAACATCATACGTATACCTTATCTCCTGAACTTCCGCACAAACAGAGTAGATAAAGCACGCGGCTCGAAATAGCCCAGAAATCTCAAAAACAAGGTCGCAAGCAAGGTCAACGCACATTCACTGACATTGAATATATGCTTTCTGGCTAACTCCGGATGAGATGTGACAAATGGCCCGGTCAACCAACGAATAATATTCGAACGTAAACGTGTCGTTTATTTCTTGTGGTTGTTGTTTTGTTGTTTTACTCCGCATGTGTTCGCACTGAAAGTGGCTTCTTCCCTCCCTCTCCTTTCTTTCTTTTCATCCCATATGCCCCTTTCCCCGTGCAGGGTAGCAAACAAGACGTGCGTCTGGTTGATTTCCCAACCTTTCCTTGCTTGTTTCCCTCCTTCTCCTCCTACTCCACCAGTGAGTAAGCGAGTGAGGAGCCGAGAGTCAGAACCACAAGTACTTCGTGGGGTTACAGACAATACGTGTCTTTGCATTCAAGCAGGCTTGCACAACAAACGAACCTGATACCGCCATACACAGCTAATCGATGAGAGACCGTTGGGAATGCACAAGATAGGTACTGCTGCAAGAAAATTGCGCAGGGACGCTCTATTGTTGCTTCGCTGCCGAAAGCAAAGTTCAGGGCTTTCTCACATGTCAAAGACCCCTAGAGACACGAATAAGCAACGGTCATTGAGCAAAATAAACATTCCTACAGAAGAGGAAAAAATAAAACAAAGCAAGGATCTGCTTTCCCACACCGTAGCACGCGAAGTTCATCCACTTTTTGCGCGCTTAAAGGGGACCGCAAAATACTCCGTTGTCACGCCTTCAAAAGAAAAAAAGTCACAGCCCGCAACACTCGACAAACAAGCACACGTGCTGAGATACGACAAATGCACGTGAGCAGATAAAGAAAGAGAGAGAGAGACAAAGAGAAAAATTGTTGTACCGCGTCGACGGTAGCGGGGGGCGTATCGAACGGGAGCCACAATCCAATTCGATCACAGGAGACAAGCGAGGAAGAGAGCGGGACAAGGAGGAACAGCCACCGACGTGTTCGTACCACAATCGGACACAGCTACGACAACGACCAGGAGTCCACAGCAATGAGAGAGCAACCGCATCAAGAAGAAAGTAAACAGAACAGGAAGAGAGAGGAGAGAGAGATGCCCAGGAGTCGGAAGGGAAAAAAAAACGAAGAAAACGTGCACGAAAATCCGCATACGGAGCAGCAGCGCGGGCCCGTCAACGCGCAAACGCACTTCAATCTCCCCTCGTCGGTCGGTGCACGGTGAAGCGAGCAGAAAATGCGAGGACCGCGCGCGAGCGCCTCAAGCCAAACACGAACGTAAGAGCATCGATCGCTGGCGCACGGCGATAGCGGCACGAGCGGGAAGAACCAGCCCGCACGCGGCGTCCGACAGATTTCGCCAAGGAACAGGCGAACTCCGTCTCTCCTTTCCCTCTCCCCCCTCTCTCTCTCTCATGCACGACGCGGCTAATGGCGGAGGGGCACGCACGACCGTTCCGGCTGTCCGCGCGCGCGGAAACGACAGCAAGCGAACCGAACGCCCTTTCTACACCGGCCGTTTGCCGTCGGGAACATTTGAGACCGCATGCTCGATTCGCCCGCACTTCCTGTATAGTTTTGAACTTGTTGGGGGGCGGGTGCTGCGCGTCTATCTTCCCGTTTCACAGGCGCAACGTGACGCCATCCGCAGCGCTTTGCGCACGGTTTCGATGGACCAGTGGCACGAGCAGCCCACTTTGTGAAGTTTCGTGCCGAACGAGCTCATGACAGTGCCTCCTTGCGCTTTGGATACAGACAGTGAAGATTAGCAAGGAGCCGGCTCCCGGAATAGCGTGAGAGCTCCCCAAGAGGTTAAGAACGAATCGAACGGACCTACTAGGGGGAACGGGGCTTCCACCTTATCAGAACCACCTGAGAGCAGACGTGTTACTATTATTATTTTTTCATTGGCCAGCGATCAAAGTTTTCGCGGACAAGCAAGCACCCGCACAGCACTCGAGAACGCATTGCGAAATAGGTATGGAGTTCTGAAAGGACTCCTGAAGCCAGCAGCATTTCGACATATGGGCACTTCACTGCACGGAGAGTACGTATATTGTGAAACTCGTCGGGCAACAGGACCCGGTGGCATGCAGAGCTGATTTCGATCCGTGGGGTGATTCAGGACACACTCATAAGCTGTGTACGCAGAGATCGCATAAGACTACGCCAAGAGACAGGCTAACCTGTGCCTCGCAGAAAGCGTAGCCTGTATAATTTTGACAAAGAGATACGTTATACGCGCCTGCGTGTCTGAACTACATATTTATCTTAGTAAAAAGGATGTGCTTAAGGAAGTCGACACTACACGTCAGAAATACGACGAAACGCACGAACTGTATTGACTTCTTTAGTTCATTATATGCTTCCTGGCTGTAGCTATCAAGTTTTATTCTACACAATCCTTTTTTAATCAATAGTTTAAATATGTCGCACCCCAGAGCCTACACAACTATTTATACACTGAGCGTACCTGTGCATTTACTGTGATTAAATCAGTATTATATACATGACTTCGTCTGCTTCGTCGCTACTTGTATGCCGAGGCACGGCACAAGCGACGTACCAGGTATCGCACTCATAGACAAGCACGCTTTAAGCTGTTAAAGCGATGGACCAGGGATGCTACTCTGGTCTAAGAAAGACATGTTCATTACATAAATGAAGCTTTGAAGAGGCGCGCCCTCATTCCAGAATGCCTTGAGCTCGGGCCGCGTCCTAGCCCCTCGCAATCAGCAGCTGCTGTTCCTCGAGGACGGGAATGGCCAGTGCTCTCTCCCAAAGCTCGTTCGTTTGATAAACGATGTAATGATACCTGTCTGCAACCCCCCACTATGTGCCTGAGGGACCCGGGTTCTGCGCAGAAGCGGCAGTGCGGAGATCACTGTGTAGGGGCTCAGATTCCTCTGCGTCCATACCGCATAAAGAATTTAGTAACAAAGAATTTCCAGCCGCAGTCGCACTTTGGCGTCCCTTCAAATCACCGGGCACATTACAAACTCCTCCCATAAAGTAACACCGACCTTGATGCGGCGAGCTGGGAAACAGAAATGAGCCGGCCTAAGTATTTAAGTCACAAACGTTGAATAACTAGCAATTTTTCGGGAGAAGAACTTTTGCCGAGAGTCCGGGTCAGAATGCAGCGTTCCCGTGTTCTGCTTCTGTTCCCGTGTCTCACGTTCACGACGTTTATCGCCAGTACGAATGCACAGACCGTGTTCACCGTGCCTGCTGTCATTTCGGCCGGTTCCTGCTCTCCAATAGTTCATCCGCCCTTGGAAGCTCGTGTTTCTTTTCTTCTTCTTTATCTTTCTCTCACTCTTTTTTTTTTCTCTCCAGAAACTAAGGTCAATACATCAATACAGACTGGAAGAAATAACGGCGCCGGACGGACATCAACTACTCTGGCCCAGCTAAACTTGCGACGCAAGCCACTCAATCATTTTCCTCCAAAAACCAGGGTGGGCCTCGAAAGCAGCAAAGCACCGAATTTCCTTGAGAAACAATGCACAAACCGAAGCCAAATCGTCTGGCGTCATGCCGCGCGCAACGGTTTCATTACAAAGACAGCAGCGACTCCGAAACATCGAAATGTAAGGAACCGGTCGCCCCGCCCAGCGCCCCAGCGACGGAAAAGGGAAGGGTTGCCCGCGGACGCGTTTTCGGGCACGGCGGCGCAAGGAGGCGAAACGAAGCGATAACGAAATAAAGATAATAAACAGAAAGCTAGGAACAGCCCGGTCGTTTCACAAGCGGGCGCGGGAGGAACGCGGAGAAGCGACGTGCTCTCCAAAGCGTGGCGCGCTCACATGGAGAACCCGCCGACATCGATCCGGCGGAGAGTCACGTGACCGAGCCTGGCGTGACCGACGAGTCGCCTTCCGTGCACTGCGCTCGTTACGCAGAGAAAGAAAGAAAAACGGAGGGGGGGGGGGGGGGGGAGGATGCGCAGGCACCGCGCAGACGCCACGTGCGGCCGAGCGACAACAACAAAACAAAACAACGGGACATTGCGAATGGGCAGGGCAGATTCTCACGGGAGAGTCGTACGCGCACGCGAAACGCGCGAGGAAAAAAAAAAGAGAGAGAGAGAGAGAGTAAACAAAAAAAGGCAGCGAAGGGCATGGAAGACGAAGTGGGTGCGCGCGCACGTCGAGACGTTGCGTCCGGTCCGCGGCGAGCTGACGTGACACCCGGAAAGGCGTGAAGCCACGCGCCGACCGTTGTACGCGCATCAAACGCTTCCCGCCGGTGCACCGGGACAAGAAGATCGCCAGGTGCGCGCATCGCCTGCTGCTGGTGGTGCGAAAATTGAAAACTCAAATTGATTAAGCGCAACTGACCTCTTTTAGCGGGCCCGTGAACATTTAGCAAAACGTAACATGTTGTAAGGCTTTTGTTGACATGTTGTAAGCCTGATTGTCATAATTGTTACGCGGACAAGAATACATCGGCGCGTTAGCGAATTAAGATGGTATCTTGCATTACTGAATGCAAAAAAAAAAGGAAATGCGGCTCAACTGCATCGTTCTTTTTTTCTTTTTTTTTTCCGATAGAGGAAACAATCCACGGAAAATCTAGAGCAAACGCACGCTGTCGCACTACCGTTCTCAATAACACGGTTGGCTGCACTTCGAGACCTTGCACTACGCGGCGTCCAGCTAACAGAGCTATTTTGAATGCACGTCACGCTCACTCTTTCTATTCCTAGGGATTGGTTGACCTCGGTGCATTATTGCCCGCCCGGATTTGGCTGTGGCTTTCAGAACGCGCGCCAGCATGTTGAACAACGCTGGTAACGGTCAGTGACCACCATAGAACCGCTTATTTGTAGCGCTTGTAATTAGCATCGCTTGTCGCCACTTATTGCTCCCTCCTGCCTTCTAACATGTGTGATGAGAAACAAACCAGCAGAGAGAGAGAGAGGGAGGGAGGGAGAGAGAGAGACGACAGAAGCATTAAGGCTGACAAAACGGGGCCTATAGAGAAAGAGGATCAATGCCGGAATCCCGCGTCAGCTCGCCTCTGATGGGCCATCCGGTCTGAATCGGGACTGCGGTCCTTTCCGAGCATCCATTGGCGCATCAATCCACCCGCCGCGCTGGAGCTTGCGGTGGGGGACGCTCGCGCACGCATCGATGAACGGCGACCCTGCGTGCTGCAAGTAGGGCACGCGGAAAAGAGCGAGCGAGCGAGCGAGCAAGTGAACAAGTCGAAACAGCAAAACGAGTCGCCCCTCTTGGGCTCTCGCCATTTCCATAGCTATCGGGTTCAGGCGCTATGAGCATCCGTCACGCTTATTCCTCATTTGAGGTTGATTGAGCGGCAAACAAGGGGCTGTAAGCGAAGCGCACAATAACGCGTCGACAGTTTGGCGAACGTGACCAGTGACGGCAGGTATAGGAGTGGAAAGGTGGCAACCATACAGGGGCGAGATTGAAGGGAGGAGATTGAAGGGGGGGAACCTTGGTCGGGATTTTTGTTGTCTCGACCGGCCCTATTCCTTTTGATCTGCGCTTCCTAGCTACGAAATTCAGATTGGCTATTTAGTAGCCAAAGATGTCATTATGTCGTGGTGAATGAATGAAAAGGGATAGCCGTCGCAACTGAACGACGACTCATCGATTTATTTTCATTTCCACAAAACAACAAGCGAAGGGCTGAGAGTTGGTTCAGTCGACAAAATCGCGGGCAGTGCAAGCAACTCAGCTATCTTGAATGGCAACCCGGAGAGCACGCTCTCGCCAGTGACCCGACATGCGAGTGACCCAATCAATACTGCGGTGTCAACCCGGCTGAACATGCATCCCAATAAAGACTTGTTCGTGTCGAACAATACTTCGTCGGGTAGTCGGTATCAGCTAGTCTGGAATAGTGCGACCAAAGTGTGCTAGTTTGAACTTTCGGATTGTTGATTAAAACGTGCACACAATTCCGATGAACATTCTAGCGCGCATACCAGAGGACAAACAACGGTTCTACGATTGTGACGTTTCTGCGTACCGATACAAATAAAACTAACTGCATTCGATCAGTTCGTGAGAGTGCAGTTTTCAACTGTCGCTGAGCCAACGGGGACATGAAATGACACTTAAAATAACAACACTCGATATAACGCTTCTGAACAATTGCCTAGAAATTGGTCAACGTCCAACCTAGTGGTCAGGTTACTTTACGTCATCCTGGTCACATTCAATCTCACCTAGCGCCAGTGGCCCAAAAAAAGGAAGCCGCGCGGTAACAATTCCACGGATACACATGAGGCGGATATGCGCCGCACCTTTCTGCCGATGATATAATAGCCCATTTGCACTCGTGAAATTTCAGCCGAAGTAATACGTGAACCAATTAAGCGGCGACAACGGGGACTGGAACGCCCGACACGCCGCCAGCGGGTTCGAAAAAGCAAGAAACGACGGCGCACAAAAGAACGCGTCGCGTGGCGCGGTCGAACGTCTCTCTCAACATTTGTGGCCCCCGGCGCACAACGCTGCAGCCGAACGCGCGCGTAACGAGACAGTATAGACGAAGCCAAGGCGAACTAGCGCACGCGCGCACACACACACAAAAGAAGAGCGCAACCGCAATGAGAGCCAACAAAAGGGGTCGGGGAACACGGCCGGGAAGACAGCAGCAGCTACTCGTGTGAGTCGATGAGGTTGGCGGAAACGGGAGCGTCACCACAACCAGGCAGACAAAACATGTGTGTAATATAGGCAGACAAGTCCGCCCGCGGGAGTAATAAGGGAGCGAATTAGCAGACGATAACGGAATTTTCGCCCCAGTGCGTGCCCGCCGGGAAGGCGGCCGAAAAAGAGCTCGCGGCAGCACGACCCGGCGCGGCGACGTCAGCCACCCCAAACAGGCGCGAGCTCCCGAAGCACACCCGACAAACTCGGCACCGGGCGAAGATGAGGGCGAGGGTCGGTCGGACCCCGCTCGCGTCGATCGATCGCCGAAACGGGAGGGGAGACAGCGGGGGCCGGGAGAGAAACAGCCGCCGCTGATGACAAGAGGAGGCCCTCTCGTCAATCACCTGGCAATGGGCTACGCCGACAACCCCTCTTCCGTGGCTTCCCCGTATAGTTGCATTATGTTGTGTGTGTACATACTCTGTTCCGGAATGAAACTTCCCGAACGTGGGAGGGAAGGAGCTGACGCGGCTAGAAAAAGGTGCCGGCTCTATGCAGACGTCGAAAATTAGGTAAGCATAAAAGAAATGAAGAAGTAAGAATCGGTTTTGGAACGAACGTGTGCCTTCCCGAATACACGGCTTCTCAATCATTTCTCAATACAAACGGAACGCTGGCGGATCAGTTCCACCTAAGATTCCAGCAAATGAACAAGCTGTGACTGTGGTCAAGCTGAACTTCACCATCGACTGCAGTTTAATATCATTTTGTTTCTTTGAAACAAATTACTGCTATTTCGTTAGCTGTTGTAGAAAGGTAGAAGCATACAGAGACGAAAGAAAAAGGCAGGGAGCTTAACCAGAACGGAGAATCCCGTTTGCTACACTTCACAGGGGCAACGCGCAGGTAGAAAGCCGAGAATGTAAAAAGAGAGAAAGATCACAGGCATGACCACACGCAGTCACATCATCGCACACTGTTACAACACAGGATCGCGTACACCAAATGGAACACCAATGAAGGATAAAACCGTCAAAACTGTATAGGAGTGTTTTACGCACATATAAATGCGGTAAGGTTCGTCTTACAACTGAGCACAACTGTTGTGACGAGGTTTAGCCAAACCGTGTTTAGCGGTGCTACGAGCGCACAATATCTCAAGTTGCAAGGTCTCAAGCATTAAATCCGTCCACGCACACTACGCTTTTGTCTATACATTGATGCGCAAACCTTGACGTTAATGGAGCTCTATTAAAAGCACTAGCTCCAGGCGGTCTACGCCTCAGCAGTTGGCATTGGATTCGAACGCCGCCAACTATAACAAGTGAAAATTGACGCTGAAGCAAGCGGACCAACGTACAAGGTCCCTGGTAAGTAAACGAGCGACAAGGTAGCGCTCGGGATTGTTGCCGGTATTCTCAGTACAGGCGTAATGGCGCGCTGATAAACACCATGTAAACAAGGAACAGCTGATAGCCGGCTACAAGTGATGTAACGCCGCCAGAGAGGGCGCATGGCCGACCGCGAACCGACACACACACAGACACACGGACAATCAGGATTCGCGCTACTGACCACAGATGTCATACCTGCCAAGTACGATATGTAATATACCATCATCATCAGCAGCCTGGTTACGCCCACTGCAGGGCAAAGGCCTCTCCCATATTTCTCCAATGTAATATATGGTGTGAGGTATGTTCACAATAGCAAAATACGAATCATGCTCACTCGATATCGGCTTCCGAAAAGTCATTTCTGACTGCAAGTGCCATTGCTGAACATAAGCTGTCGTTTGTTATTCCTTTGTCGTCGCTTTCAGCGAATATTTAGAGAGAGAGAGAAAGTAAAACCACCTTTCAGGAGGACATAAGCCTCCCCTATTACAAGCACTGAACTACGACGGCACAAGGACACCTGCTCAAAATTTTGAATGCGGTAAAAAGAAACATTTCGAACAAAGCTGTTCAATCAAACAAGTGTCTAGAATAAGCAAACTGAATACGAATTGTAAAGAAAAACAGGAAGCGCTCAATCTTAGTCACTGCTCTAGAAAGACCTAAATCCGTATACACGCCAGATCAACTTTGAAATAAAATACCCATGAACCAAATATGGACAGACGGTCGTAATCCACGACATAAGGGGACAGCAATGTTAAGAAAACGGACCGCCGCGGCTCCAAAGCCCCTGCGCAGTCTCCGGCCCGTTTCAAGGTGAACAACACAACCAAATTGAGAGTCACCTGTAAATGCGCATTAGGCTGACAGCTCGGGTGTTTAGCAGCTTTTCCTGCATGCAAAGGGCTGGGCGCCAGCAGAGAGCGAAGGGAAGTTACAATTAACGTCTGCTGTTTCTCTCTAATTTGCCCCTCTTACTCACACACGCAGAAACACAAAGGGAAAGACCGAAGCGTGCCGTTGTCAGATACACCAAGTCAACGTGACGAACGTGTTAGCTCTCACCGTTACGCGGCGTTACATACGCAAGGAAACGAAACAAAGCAGTTGCCAGTCAATCCGAATGTAAATGGGCTCCTCAGAGGGATAAGAAGAAAGACAGGAAAAAGAACAAGCAAAAGAAAGAGAGAGGGAAGAAAAAGCAACAGAGAGAAAGACACGTCTAAAGACTGCAGCTGCCCGGGGAGGTAGAAACAAACAAGCAAAACTCAAGAGGGGAGAAGAAAAGAAGGGGGAGTGGGGGGTGCATGCAAGCGTCTGAAATTTGTCTTCCGCACTCCGCTGCGCGCCCGCGCCATCACGATTTCTACCCCTCTTGCCCCCCTTTTATCTTTTTCGTTCCTTTCCGGCGCCAAGCTTCGCTCAAAGCCGAACTCCTGGAAGCACGAGGTGGGGGGGGAGGCCGCGCGTGCGAGCGTGCGTGCGTACGTGCTCGCCGAAGTGAGGGGGGGGATGAAGGAGAGGGAGGGCCCCGTTTGGGAGCCGCCGAGGCGTGCAGCTGGTCGGCGCCGATAGAATGTGCCGCCGCCCCCTTCTCGCACGGCTAGGGCAGAAAGATGGAGACAAGGATGGGAGGTGGGGTGAATGCGAAGGCGGCTGCGACGCGGGACCAGCGAAGGAACGAGCGGGAGAAAGGGCCGCTCTCGGAAAATATTAGAACGGGAAAATGCCACGCTAGAGGCAATCACGCAAGCGCAGACACACTCGCACCCTTATCGCACGGCTTCGTGTTATGTCGCCCTTATTCTCGCACGCATGCCGCACCGAAATGCAAGAGCAGATTTTTCGATGGAGAACATGACATTTACGGAACCCAGAGGTGGGACGTAATGCGAAACGCATATCTCTCGCATTTACCGCTAAATCGCCACTGATTTCTCCCTTTCCGCGTCAAAGATGTTCGAGACTCTCAAAACAGTTGCACCCTTTGGGGCGTATATTTGTCCCACGAGGATAATCGCCATCTGCCATGCTTGCGTTTCCTTTCTTCAAAACGCTGCGCTCGCTACTTTCCTGTGGAGAATGCCACCTAACGCTGACAACGCGCACGCCGTTCGTGACTCGAAAGTACCGGGCTCGCCGCGTTAAAGAAAGAAAATGCGGGCAAGGCAGATGACGATTAGTGCTGTGGCTGGCATAAGATACACCGCGAAGGGTGCATATTTAAAGAGTGGATGACACTATTTACAATACCACAACCTCTCGTCGCTTATTCTTGCGAGACAGACGACGACGCATAGTCCTGCGAGCCTCTGCCCTCGTGATATCGCAACAAGGCAAAGCTGCCTTCAAACACACACACAGTTAGTGCACGCTTCGTTCTTCACACACACACACACACATTATAGATCATTTAGCTTATGCGTGCCAATCAAGATACGTTAAAGGAAAATGCTTGGACGATGGGCTTCTGATTAAGTATTACTGACAAATACATACGCCGGATGGCGCTGGGACAAGCAACGCAACTACGCTCGCCAGCAGATCATTTTCGAAGATCGAACACTTTTGATGATGTTTTGAACATTTCAAGCGCAAGGCGCACATTTATATATTATGCGGGCCTGTGGTGTCGAATCATCGGCGACTAAAACATCGAAAAGCAGCCCAAAAAGCCCGTCAACACGATATGAGACAACGATCTGACCCCCACGATGAGAGAGAGAGAAGGGAAAGGGCACGAGCACGACGTATTCCCTGGCGAAAGACGAACAAACAGCGGCGACAATCGCTTTATCTCGGCCGGCAATTAGGGCATTTGGCAAGCACTCAGCTGCGCGTACGCCACAAGAATTGCACCATTTCCTATCGGCCTCTCTCACGGGTCAAAACCAGCCTGTATACCGTGCGAGCTCCGGCGCTCTTACTTTTATCGTAGCGTCGCGCTAGCCTTCTCCAGTGCTTCTGGCAGGACTTCGTCGCGCCGTTTTAAACACATCCGAGCACGTCTTAATCTCTGACATGGCGAAAACTCTATTCTGCATACGTCGCGTCACAAATTCCAACACCGACGCAGATGCATCCGCGAGAGCGGCAATGAAAGGGCAACCACAGAAAAAAAAATGCACCTCTGCCAACTATCTTCGATTTCGCGTCAATTATTATTACCAATATTTGATATGAAAACAAACACGCTTGGGCCAAGCTGTGCAAATCCTGCACCTGTTTCCGATTATTCAGCCACAGAAATTACTCCCTCCGACATTTCCACCCTGGACAATTTCGCCTCTACATATGAACCAGTTTGTACCCGGTGTGAATGCGACAAAGAGTCGCACGCCACAGGCCGTGCTGCTGCAGATTACTGTCTTCTACTTAGTCGAGATATATACTCAGCACACATACATCTACCCTCCTGATGCCTCAACCACTCTCTAGAGGCTTCCTCCTGTGGCCTTTATGTGCTCTCAACAAGACAAATGCTTTCTTATGGGCTGCAGCGGAGGAGACCCTCAGCGACAGCAGAGCTTCACGGCATCAAATAAGCTGTCCTCTATATACTGCACAGAACGCCTGACCAATGGGCGATTTTCACTGATTCTAAAGAAGCACTACAAATACTGTGCAGTCTGTTAAAGAACAAAACTATCAGCCCGTTTCTTTCGAGATCGCGTTCCTACATCAGTTGGCCATTGCAACAAGTCACAGTATGACATTTCAGTGGAGACCGGCTCATGGTGGTATTCTGACCAACGAAAAAGTAGATGGAAGCGGCGTGCAAGGGTCTTCAACACCAAAACTATAAGCACATTTATTTCACTAGATCTGACGCTTCCCAACTAGCTAAAAGATTTGCTTCTGAAGAAAAGGATCGGCTCCTGAAGCTTGCCGACCCACCATTATTCTTTCCTTTACTCAATCGACCCACATCTCAGATCCTGACTCCCATACAGCATTCCTCGCCATCCGGAAGCTCTAAATCATCGCCTTCGCCTGAACACTGCCTATGGAAACGGCTTACGGTACCGCTTCAGTCAAGTGACAAGTTAACACTGCAACAACTGTGGCTCAATTGAAACCGTGGAGCATATTCCGTCGATGGCATGCCGACGAGTATGCGTTTTATGAACATTGGATGCATTCACCTACACAGGGACCTTTGTCATTTGACTGTGTCTTAGGCCCTTTAGCCTGCTTCACGTAACAGAGGCGTGAATGAACTGTTTATTTACATACTTAGCAAACATTGGTCAACTCGACAAACTTTAGGCCTACGTTGACACCGTCATGCACCTTTCACGCGGCGAATTTTGTCACCTCATCGTGGGACGGTGCAGACACTGAACCACCCTACCATTGCACGCCGTTGCCCATGAGTAAGAAAACTCGGTGCACAGTTTTCTTTTTTTAACTTATCCCCTTTTTTTTGCGCCTCTGCCCTTTTGTCGTTCTCGCCCCAATTCCCTTCCCCACGCAGAGTAGCATGTCAGCGATGTCTATAAAATCTCTGTTTTTCATTAGCGGGCTCTCCCTCGCTCTCTCTCACGTAATGCACATAGAAGGAACACGGAAGGAACCAGGCTGGCAACTGCCACGGACAGGGGCACGAAGCCTGCGTTCTCTTTAGGAAGGAGCGGATAGAAAAGGAAGTTGAAGTTAAGGAGAAGGGAAGTAAAGAAGAAAGGAACAACAAGATGACAGGTCACAAAGACGAACGTAAAGCAAGGCATACAACGAGCAATTAGGAAGTGAACATGCACGCCGCAAGAAAAAGAAGAAAAAAAAGGAACTCGCAGGTCGCATAACTAGAGAAGAATGTAAAAATACAAAAACAAGGTTACCCAAAAAATATTTTGATTGTCACATCAATTTTCAGCGTTCGAAATTCAAGAGCGAGGGCAAAAGAAAACTTCAAGGAATGGTTATACAACGTGCGAGGCACTTCCCCGCAGTCGCGCGGCTATATTCGAACCAGAAACTGGGTCGCCGAACATTCCAGACGCCGGTGACCCCGATGCGCGCGGGTCGGTCCGGTGGATGGATAGGGGCTCGCAACTCCTTTCGCCGCCCCCCGCCGCACGACGGCCCACGCTCACAGAGTCTCCCCTGCCGGCTGCCTTCGTGAAGGTCGACGTGGTAACTCGCCGGTAGCCGTTCCTCTTGACTACCACACGCGTAGCTTGGCAAAAAACAATGCGTTAGAGAACTACAACGCAATACAACGATCACGCACAAACGTGGGAGAGCTATAAGCCGCGCTACGTCCCCCCCCCCCCTCCCACCGATTTGTTGCGTCGCTTCTGATCTCCGCCGGAAAGAAAACGACAACAACGACGCGAGCAATCATATTCAAACACGGCCGCAAATAAGCACTTCACTGCCGAAAAACAATAATGATGAGCACGTCCTGCAGTGAACGCGGCCTCCGGCGCGAACCCGCACTGCTACCACATCGCGACGGGACATCTGAGGGCCTCGTCGACAATCAGCAGCTGCGCCGACTTTCATAACAGCCCTTGCGGGAGGGGGAGATCTACACGTGGATCGGGGCACTTTCCCAGCGTTGTACTACACGCGACGACGAACGTTACAAGCTGGAATTCCTGAACGCACGCTGGCGGCGGCGCTTCGCCAGCTTGCGTGCCCGCATTTTCCACCGTGCCCATCCCCATCCTCCCCCCCCCCCGCCCCTCCTGTCCCCACGCACACACCACGGTTGCCCTTCTCTCGTGCACCGCGCTCCGTCTCTTCCAACTGCGGCCCCGTTCAGCTCCAAGAGGTGGGGGAGAAGGGGTTGCTGCTCCTCGCACGTGGGGGGCATCGAACCTTGGCTCGCTGGCAACGGCGCCGCTCGGCTCGCCGAGGTGCCGTTCCCAGGCGCATGGACGGAGGGGAGGTGCTGCTACCCTTCCATCCGGAGCGCGAGCGAGCGCGCACACACACATGCGGACGGCGAATGCTCCCTTTGCAGCCGGCCAGGCCCAGCCAGCCGTTTCTCTCCGCAGACCGGAAGGAGAAGCCGTAGAGGGAGGAACGCCCCGCCACTTGGCCCCGTGCGCGGCAACGGTGGGCGCGCTTCGCTGGGCGCGCGCGACAGCGCACGAACTAAGAAGGGACACGTCCAGAGTCCGCGCGTGAGGCCAGTGTCATATCCGTCTGACTTGCACGATGCAGCGCCACGGTTCGGCTCCGAACTTCGGGTCGGATGCGGCGGGCGAACGCTGGACGCAGTGGCCGGGTCTTAATGAGGGAAAAGTCAACTCTTCTCGTTTTGTCATCCTGCAAGCGCTCCTAAAGCGGCCTTCCGCGAGACCAAGCGCTACTGTGATCCTGATTTATTTATTTATTTATTTTACTCCATCAGCACGCGGTGTAATTAGAGGCTGCGCTTGGAGTCATCTCCACGACCATTATTGTTTCAAATTACTACAGAATTCAGTTGAATGCACTCAACCAATAGCATTTACATTACGTGCATACAGCTCAAATGTATGATACAGCAGAGCGTCTCCACGAGAAAGCACGTCAGGTCGACACTATGCGGTGCGAATGGATATACGAAAGCCGTCGCATAAGCAAACGGTCAGACAAGAAATGCCACGGTTTCGAAGAAAGATATCTCACAATAATAATAATAATAATAATAATAATATTATTATTATTATTATTATTATTATTATTATTATTATTATTATTATTATTATTATTATTATTATTATGCTGAAAACGAGAACTGTATGTCGACTTTATGCTTTACAGAACAACATAGGACAGCACAGGTCACTACGGACATTTTGCACGGTCGCGGGTGACATCGGTTACCTTCCTCAATACAGCAAACTCTACCCGCCGTGGTTGCTCAGTGGCTATGGTGTTGGGCTGCTGAGCACGAGGTCGCGGGATCGAATCCCGGCCACGGCGGCCGCATTTCGATGGGGGCGAAATGCGAAAACACCCGTGTGCTTAGATTTAGGTGCACGTTAAAGAACCCCAGGTGGTCAAAATTTCCGGAGTCCTCCACTACGGCGTGCCTCATAATCAGAAAGTGGTTTTGGCACGTAAAACCCCAAATATTATTATTAATACAGCAAACTCTGGATTCAAGTCAAAGAAAACACAACGGAACAATCTGCCAATAAATAGACAACCCGCACGATGAAAGTGATCGCGAGCGGGGCTCGACGCATGCCGCCGCTCACGAGCTGCTCGTTACCCGCGAACAACAAAAATGCTCCTCTTGAAAACAGTGTGTTACAGCCGTGTAATCGATGACCAACTAGCACGGCGACAGCCGTTCAGGCAATGACACCCGTTGAACGCCGCGCGCGCACTGACAAGGAGGCCTTCAAGGACTCGCTAACAAAGCAGCGCGTTTGATGTCCCCGCAAGTGCAGGCGCGACGCCTTCGCTGTGCGGCCTACCGCCGATGCAAATCTCCAGCACGCACTTTTGTTTTCGGGACGCCTCTTGCGCTTTCTCAGCGTCGAGACGCCAACTCTCGCTTCCGCGACAAATTAAATTGCATGCGATGATCACGAGTAAAGAAAGAACACTACGCCAAAAAAAGGGGGGAGGGGTTAATAGTAAACAGGCAAATCGAATAAAATGACCAGACGGAGAAAGGGCAGAGCTGTCGTTTTAAAGAGAGGGCACACAGTCGACAGGTGCCTATAGGCCCTCCAGCCAGATTGAAAACCGTATTGAACCTGCGCATGAGTCGAAGAAAGCCACGAAACAGAAGAGAAGCCAAAATGACACCCGGTGCCGTTCCACGTGTAAAGGCATTAAACGCCCAGCGGCCGTGAGGAAAGAAGGCGGGCGTTAGAAAAGGTAACCTCTTAAAATAAAAATAAAAAAAGAAATGGGCAGGGGCACGCGAGGCCGCCAACGAGAACATAAACAGACCTCCGAGAAAACCGAACAGCCACCGGAGTCCGGCGCGGCAGGAGTCAACATAGGGGGGAAGTGGACGCAAAAAATGTCGCAAATCCCCGCTATCAAGCCGCGCGATGCAATAGAGAAAGAGAGAGAAAAAAAAGGAACGCAGGAAAGGCAGCTGTGAAAACGGAATCAAACGCGACGAGCGGGTACTAAAGCGACCGAAAGCAGCCGGTGCTGGCAGCAAAAAAAGAAAAAGGAAAAAAACACAGCGCTAAGAAAAATGACTAGACATGGAGAAGACAATAATGAACTTGCGAGCCGATAAACAGAACCTTAAGCTCCTTCTCTTTTTTTTTTCTCTCTCTCTCTCTCTCTCTCTCTCTTTTAAACCTACGCTGGCTTCCTTTCGCTTTCCTTTTCCGCTAGCTCTCGTTGGCGCCGCAGTTTGGTTAGCGCTTTGTTTGTTCGCAATCCGCGACACTGCAGCGACTGAGAAAGACAGGCCGGCGATGTCGACATGGCCCCCGGACACCTCCTCCTTCAGCCGTGCGCAAACAGCTATGTGTGTGTCGGCTGCTGCTGCTGCTGCTGCTGCTGCTGCTGGTTCGGCGTGCAAGGCCAGAAGCTGTGGTAGGCCAGCCAGCCCGAGGCTCGCTACGCGGCTTACAGGCAGCACACGCTCGCAGTAAGTAATTGGGGGCAAGGAAACACTGGGTTCCTGCTCCGGGCGGTCAAAGAGCGAGGTCTCTCCACGTCGGCAAGGGAAAAAGAATAATGAAAATAATGAAAGCAAATCGTAAAGAGCGGTGAAAGCTCGTTGTTGAGCACTTGTTGAGAGAGTTCCGAGGGAGCTTCTAGAAGGCGTCCGGTGGTTCATTTGCGGGAAAGGGCTGCCGCTGAGTTTGCGAGGAGGTTTTGTGTGCTTCCCGACTTCAAGTGCGCGATGCTTCATTTTTCGGTATGACGGAGCTGTTTTCGGCGGCAGTCAAACTTTAACGAAAAACGCAAAGGGCCCGAATTCTCTGTTTATTCTCTTAAGGCCAAGATATAGTCCGGCGTTCTCGGCGCGCCAGGCCGCGGCAGGCGAAGTCGGATACGCTGCGCTAGCGACGCCAGGGGTGCAAGAAATTTGCGTCCTCTAGAGTTCGGCGTGCGCGCGCAGCTTGAGGCTGGCGCCATCTGTGCGTCCAGGAGCGCAACTTCGCCGCGGCGAACAGCTGTTTACATGGCGCATGCGCATCGTTCGGGTAGCGCGCGCGCTTCTCGTTCCGCGCGCTGTTTGTGCGCTAAAATGAAAACTTTTGCGGGATGGCGTTAACTTGTCCTGACAGCCAGAAAAAAAAACATAAGGTTTTACGTGCGAAAACCACTTTCTTTCTGACCTGGGCTTCTTTAACGTGTACCTAAATCTAAGCACACGGGTGTTTTTCGCATTTCGCCCAAATCGAAATGCGGCCGCCGTGCGTGACAGCCAGAACATCGCACTCATATTGCTAGTACTTCGGCTACGTCAAAAACGGAAGCGGACCATGTATGTACATGCGAAAGCTATTCGACAAGCGCCCTCAACTCGGCGACTACCACCAGCTAGTACAGGAGCTGCGAAATGCAGCTTACCTGTGGCGAGACCACACTGCTTTCGTATAGCTTCCCACGCGTTGTTCTTGCGCTCTCTGTCGCGGTGGTCCATGCGTTTCACATCGTATACACATGGAAGGTTGCAAATCGCTTCAAGCAGGCGTCCTCACTCGCGCTGTCATCACACACAGATGTTGAAAAAACCACAGGCGCACTGTCAGTACGCGCACCGCAGGCCGCCATTCTGCCTTCTGCTCGCTGCCGCTGCAGCGCGCAGTGCATTCTGGTCTAGCGGCAGCCGCGTGAAATAGAACACGCTCTATGTCCGCGCCGGCGGCGTTCTGCTCGCCAAGCGCGCCTAAGCACGCCGGCTACGCCGGGACGCCGGACTGTAGAGTGCGCGCTTTTCACCGACGTCGCTTAACCGCGACGCGCGTGGCCGCGCGCGCGCGTTACGCCGGACTATATCTTGCCCTTTAAGGACCACTAAAGGAACGTGATAAGTGAAGTGGGACGGCCATATTTACGCTTCGCAAACGCCACATCTGGCACACTTTTGCCCGACGCTTCAAGAACCAAGTAATAGATCCGAAAATTAAATAAAAATGACGCTAACGCTCAGTAATAGTGGCTACGAGTCAACGGAGCAGTTGTCTGTGACATCACACACAGCAACAAGTCAAGCTGTCTGTTCGTTTGACAATACCCAAGAAATGCAAAAAGGAAGAAAATGATATATCAAATTCATGTCCATGGGCAGCACTACGTCGTGATCACGGTGTGTACGTTCGTGTTGAGACATTAGAGAACTTCATCGCGTATTAGAATTCTCTCCTGCACACAAGTTGAAGAATAATAAAAACGAAAGAAAAATATTATAGCACTTGGCCGCACCGCAAATCCTCCTGGCATGAGAGCGGCAGCATTCGCTCCACGCAGCTGTGGAAGCAGGTCGTGTTAGCCTTGCAGCCGATGCGCCAACGCGGAGGACAATTAAAAGTTGCTGCACAGCAAGCTGCACTATCATCCCAGTGACTGCTCGGTTGCATTGTTGTTACTGTACACGAGGTTGAGGGTTCGAAATCACGCCGATACTACCGCAATGCTGTACAGAGATGGGAGCCGGAGTAATATCCATATATGTTAATTTAAAGATCTCCAAGAGGTCACAATTAATGCGGAGCCTCACATGACGACGTGTCCAATAGGCCGGATGCTGCCTTGGGATGTTACAAATCAAACCGTCAATTCCACAAAGTGCACGTGAGACCCATGGCGAGTGTAACATTTACGTTTTATTTTTCTTATTTTTCGCTATGCAGACTAAGTGAGCGTGCGTGCGTCTGTCTCTTTTTCTCTCTCTCTCTCTGTGTGTGGCGAAATGTACAGCGTCAATGTCATAGCTGCATACTGGCATAAGGTAGCCTATCTCCTCATTTGTCTGTACTCATTAGACAACAATCTTACTGCAGTGTGAAATAGCAGGCATGTGTCAATTCTTACTGTATCCTTCTGGTCGACAGCGTCAGACAGAAAAAACGACAGATTCAATATTTCAATATTAACAGCTTCAAACGCCACGCGTTAACGCCGATGCAAACTGAAGATACTGTTCAGATTAACCTTTGCACTTCATTAGTCAAACCAGGAAACAACACATTTTCCAGACAGCAGCACTTCGTAGCCGCCGAAACCGGGACTTAAAGACTCTGAGAACGGCAGCGCGAACAAGTAAGTAGTAAGGGGTAGCACACTTTGCTGGCCGAGAGAAAGTGCGTTCTAATAATCTCAGCGCATCCCTCGCTCCATGTATGCGGCTACAAAAAAAAAAGTTAGCGATCGATCAGCATTCCCTGGGCTCATTAAGGCGATCTTCATTACCAGCAATTTGTCGTCCGTTCGCGAAATGCAAACAAGAACAGCCTTCAATTTGCTCAAACCCGGTTCGGTTGCAAAACCAGGCGCTCTCCCAGCGCATTACAGCCGGCTCCAATAAAAAGACAAAGCAGACCGTCTGGCCAGGGCCGACGCAATCGGACTTTTCGTCTCTCTTTTTTCAACTACTTCTTGCTGCTCCACCCTCGTAAGCAATCAGGGTCGTTTCTTCTACAGCTCTCTCTTACCTTATCGCGGCTTAGTGCGCCACAAAGCGACAACATTTCGAAAGGGCAACCGATACTGGCGTATCTCCCGCACAACGTTTCTGTCACCGGGAGAGAAAGAGGCAAAGATAACGGGGCTTCCGTCTAACTCGGCACGCGTACCACCTATCTTTACTACACGTATTGGGTCGACGAAATGAATTACAAGCAATAAAACGGCTAGCAACTTAGACGCTCTCTACACCACAGCTCGCGCAGACTATTATAGGACGAAGTGCAGCCTTTGCAGGAGTAGCAGCCATACGCCATTAAAAGCTTCCGGGAAAGGCCGCATTTTCGATGACACGCACGTAATCGCATTGCACGGGCAACGACGCTCAATCACGGACTTCAAGGAGTATCGAAGTACCTAAGCGACAACGCTATATTTCCACTCCGCGAGATACGGAGTGGAAGAAATAACTGCAAGAATAGGGCACGATCAGAGTGTCTGTTCTCCCTCTGCCTTGGAAACAGTGCACTGCACTTGTAACGTGCAAGCGCCTCCCGGTTCCTGTTTCCTACAGCAGCGGCTAGAACAGCAAGACATATAATTAACTTCGCAATGAGTTTGCTACGAACGGCGAGGCTTACACAGATCAGGACGGCTAAAAGCGCAAGGTGAAAGAAAACCAAACAGAGGGAACACAGAAAAAAAAGAAAGAAAGCGAAGTAAAGAGGAGCAAAAGGTGGTGCAGCCAAAAAGAGATCCAAGGACAAGAAAAACAGAAAGCACTTTGCCACGCGCCCACACCGCCAATCAGCAAATAAAGAGCACCGGCCTCCCATAAACAAGAAGGAGAAAAAAAAAATGAGACAGAGAAATAGAAAAAAAAAACTCTATGGCAGTCCATTCCCGCCGAGGAGGAACTGAATCCGAGCGCGCGCAGACGCAGAAGAGTGACTGAAAAGACGAGGCAAAGCGATGGAGAATGAGAGAGAGTTGACTCGGCTGGGACGAAGGAAAAAATGAAAGGAGAAAAGACGTGGAGAGAAAGAGACTTCTGGAAGCCTTCACGCCGAGTGGGTGAGCCGGCCCAAGAGCCAGCCAGGCAGTCAGCGATCGATAACACGACAGAACACACGCAAACACAAGCAGACAACCGCGCACTGCCGTCAAGCGGGGCGGGCTGGCGGGCAATAAAGAAGCGCGAATAACAACGCAGCAAAGATAGGAACGAGGCAAGATGGAAGAGGAGGCGGGGGAGGTAGTTTAGGGCGTGGAGAGGAGGCCAGAAGAAGGCGCCACTTCCCTCCGCCACTTCCTCGCACTATATGCCGCCGTCGCGACCGACCCGTTCGGACGCTCTCCCATGGAGCGCACAAATGGCGAAAAGTGGATGAAAGCCAGGCGAAAGAAATGAAAGGAAGAAAGAAATGCTTTCGCGACGACAACAGAAGCGGAGCGGCGACGACGAAGGTTGGGTGGGGGAGGGGGCGGAAGTGGATATTCTCCTTACATCGACCAAAACGGGCGCCCGGTATGGTAGAGCAAACAGATCGACACGGGAGAAGGGAGGGAAAAGACGAACCCGCAGGGAGGAATAGGTAGAAAGATGGTAAAATATACCGGTCGCTCCGTCTCGAAGCAAGCTGCGTACGCAAGTGCTATTCAGCTGGGGAGGGAGGGGGGGGGGGGGAAGAAAGGAAAAAAAAGACAGCGCCCCATACAAACTACAAGAAAGAAAGAAAGCGCCCGGTATACCGAGATTGAACTGAGCAGCGAGAAATAAACAGAGCACGTAGCACAAGAGGGGCGTAAAGGGTCTCGGTCGAGCAAATGCAAACACAGTAAGGGAGTGCGCCGCGCCGAACAGAAAGAAAGTAAAAGAAAAGGAACAAAAAAAAACGAACGAACGATTCTCCGTCGATCCGTTGTTCTCGTGATGCGATCGACGAAGAAGCGGAGATGACAACAAAGTTCCTCTGCGGAGGTACGCGTAGCGAAGAAGGACGGAGAAGACAAGCGCTCCACGTGAGCGACGACAATATGTACGTTTTGTCAATCGGTCAGCGGACGATAGCAGCTTTTCCTCTTGCACCTATACCGCGATTTCTAGCAACTGCAAGCAGTGAGCAACAACCGGTGGTGAACCGAGTTTTAAGGGGTAGTACACAAAATGCGGCCAGTAAGTGCAGTCCTCGGGGGAGTACGCACGCGCTGTTACAGTCCAACACAGTACCACGATTTCCGCGTCTGTGCCTTAATATAGTTCACTAGGGGGTCAAGATTAACTGCCGAACTTCAATAACACTAGCACGGTCAAAATGTCTTGCCAAGCACAAGGCTTTCGGCGAAGAAACTGAGAGTACGATTTCTTCTCAATCAATCGAAAGAGGGGTAGAAGTGCTCCAGACAAAGCGGGAGGGGGGGGGAGGGGGGAGAGAGCACGTTAAGAAATGCTTCTGTTGACGCAGTATAGACAAGGCAATCGTTACAAAGTAACAATACGGCTTCGTGGTAGCCGAATTGTCGCCACAACGGATCGATCGCTAACAAAGCGGGAGGCTAAAGTTGAAGCAACGACGGTGCTTTCCCGAAAAAAAAAAAATAAAGAACGAAGGAAGCCGCGTTTTCCACTCCTTCTCGTGCACGACGTAGCCTGTCTGAGAATCACGCGAGCGGCGACTTGCAGACACGCATGCCTGGCTGCATGCTGCAGCCTCCTCGCAATAAGCACTCAAGGCGACTATCCAACAAGCGCTACAGGGATCGCGATATGGTTTAATTGAAGAGCTCTGGCTTACGAAAGGAACTGCAACGAGAGAGAGAGAGAGAGTTTAATCACAGCAAAAGCGTTGAGCCGAGAACCTGTACTAGCCGCCACGTAAAAGCAGCGCAAGGCACTGAAATGCGGGCCCAACAAGCTTTTTTGCCTGAAACTTCCACCAACTTGACCGAATCGCCGTTCCGATTCGACGTATTGTGCGACTACTGCGCGCCTGCGTGTTAATAGGCTCAGCGTTTTTGTGCCTATTGAGAGCGCAGTGCTCCTCAATGGATCATAATACACGCCTAGGCGCGATTTAATTATTATTGTGGTCAAAGAACATCTGAAACATTAAGCAACTACCTCTCTCTATCTATCTATCTCTCTCTCTCTCTCTCTCTCTCTCTCTCTCTCTGTGTGCGTGTGAAATAGCAATTTAGCTTTATCGAGACTTATGGGAACGACGACATCGCGTCAGTTGGCGGCGCGCGACCTTGCCGAGAAGGATGCCAGGAGGGAAAAAAAAAGAAAAGACGAAGAATCTCCCACGGCCCGCGCCGACGCTTCGACGGCGTTCGCAAGGCCCGGCGCCGCGATCTGCACGACGGAACCAAATAAACGGGGCTCGCATTCACGAACCGTACACACGATTTCGTGCAGCGCGCAACACTGCTCGAGGAAGCCCCGCTTGCGCAACCGACGGTCCGAAGCGCGGCACGTCGCGCCTACTAAACGCCTCGCGCGCTCTACACAGGCGAGCGGAGCGGGTCTGGCACGGTTCCGCGCATGCATGCATACAGCCCGCACGATAACCGACGACGGCGACCTTGGTGGACGCGGCGCGGAAAGCGAAGCGCTTTGACCTCGCACAATTAAACACGCAGTGACGGAGGCAACGATGAAACAGCTGCACCGTGCGAGCGAGTAACCGAGTACGTTTGCGCACCCTCCGCGGAACAAACGCAGGAAAGAAACGGGCGCAGTGGAGAGAGAGAGAGAGTATATCTGAACAACTCGGGCAGCCCGAGTTGACGTTGTCATAGTCCAGCTGTGTCCCCGGTCGCCAGGCGGCTGATTCCGGATATCAGGACTCATGAACGTTCTCTAATGTGCGTCGTCAGCAGCGGGCCATATAGTCCGGTGCGGCCGTTGCGGTCCAGACGTCCCAGCAGTAGTGGTGGCAAATTTAGCCTTGTGCCCAGATGTTATTAAACGCCTTCAAAATATCAAGTTAATTTCTCAAGAGAAGACACAAACTCGATAGTTCGTTTAAATATCCTCGGCTCATAACGCACACCCTCCACGCTCCCACATCATCATCATCATCATCACTTCCTTGAATAACAGTCTACTGCGTAAAAGCACAATGAACATGTGCACGCTATAAACTGTTTTCACGCACATGTTCAGCTCAACCGGAGATTAATTGGGCACGAACGTTCGTTGACTGACAAAACACCGCCTATTTTTTTTTTCTTACACTGTCGCGATTGCAATACCTAACATTAAAATAACGAAAAAGCGCGTTAAGGCCGAGGTATGGCATAAAAATATGTTTCGCGAGTGCCAGCACGTGTCAATGATTGAAGAGTTGGCGCTGCACGCATTGCCTTGAGCATGCGCAGATCAGAGCTGAGCAGTTCAGTAAACGCAACCATCAGTCGGGAAGGCGGGCCATCAAAGCGATAGTTTACCTGACGTTTCCAAAACTTCAGAGGCTTTAGCGGTAACATGCGATAAAATTTCTCTAACCACCCGCCAATTAAAATTCTCAGACGCTCAGCTTTCACAATTTAACACACAGCCCAAAACACATTCGGCTCACGGTCCCCCCCCCCCCCCCGCACCAGTACATTTATTTACATGCTCCTTAGGCTGCACATTCTTCCTACATTTCATTTAAAGTAAATGTGCGCTCTTCGGGAAAGTGCACGTTGCTTCAGTTATCCCCCCAACATATACCTTTGCAAGTGATGCACTACGAAACCGCAAATCCTGTCACAAAAATTTGGAGGACGCTTAAGTTTCGCCTTTAAGAGTGGAACGCGGTAGCATTCAAAGACCCCCGACTGCTTTTTATGCTTCCAGGCAAGTGCAGCTTATGCAACCGTAACGTTTACCGGGAAACGCTGGTGACGAACGGTATGCACGAAGGCAAGCCTTCTGGTAGAAACGCGGCCTCTTCCGTGAGTCGATCTCCCGTTATTATTTTGCACTTTTAATATTTCAATCTGAGAAGAGCTAACATAAAAGACATGCGCTGCCATTTCTTTTTATTATTATTACCATGATTATTGTTACATTTGTTTGTGGGCTGCCATTCTCAAATTTCTGAGGAATAACCTTGTAAAGAATCAAAGACAACTCATGAGCAACTTTGGTGGCAGAATAGTGGTTTGGTATGCATGGTTTGGAATTTATTCGAAATTTTTAGTTCGCTAGATGCGGGACGCCGGACGCCGACGCCGGATGTTCTTCCACGCGCCGCCCTTAAACGCTATCCCGTTAAAATAAATCGCCGGCGTGCAGCACGGCTGGCACGGCACTCCGCCGACTCCGTCGCAAGCTTCACGAGTGGTGTGCCGAGCGCGGAAAGGGGAACAAGAGAGGCCCGCATGTGTACTCGACGTCGTCCCCTCTTGACAAGCGTCGCGGCGTCGTGACGCCTACGAGAGCGGATAGCGCGCCCGCCGCTACAGATACGCGCCGCGCGGCGCCCTCGCGACAGCAGACGACTCCGCTGCATTGCGAAGGGCAAGCGGAAACAGCGGGACCGGCTACGCAAGCGGTTGTGAAACGGCGTCGTATCGCTCGATCACACTCGCTGTCTCCTTATATATACGCGCAGTACATACAGAGCGAGGGAAGGCCGCTGGCTACCGGCGCACACAGGCTTGCGAGAAGGGGCACACCAGAGATTGTTTCTTCACGTGAGCGTCGCGTTTCAACGTGTCTGGGGCTGAAAGGGACAACAGTTGTAGTAACAACTTAATTGCGTGCATCACGGACAATCAGTTGGGAGCGCGGCGGACTAACAACAGCGCCAGAGAGAGTGAGAGAGAGAGAGAGAGAGAGCTCTTTAATCGAAAGCATATACAGTCTTTTTTGCAGGTGTGTATACAACCGCCGACATTTTATACCCTGCACAGGGACGTGGAAGGGGATTATAAGATTCCACAGGAGAGCGGAAATAGTGAAATAAGAAAACCGTTACGTTTGGCTGTATTTAGTTTGCGAGTGCACGTGTTCGTCGACGCGGACAAAACAAAAACCCACCCCGGCAACCGCCAAGCGATTTTTACTCACAGTCCAATTAGGCGAAGCTCCTGTGAAAGGCGACTTTCGCTAGACTCGTGTTGACCGAAGCAGAGCGGCATGAGGACGCTCTGTCTGATGCGCAATGCATGAGAATCGCTCGTGCCTTTTGCTAGGCGTGGTATTATACCACGCCATGCGTGTTCCTAAACCCCTGCAATCCCTTGTGCACAGGACTTCCCTTTAACACTCGCTGCATGTAGTGACTGTGCTGCTTTACTTATTTTTTTCTGGGCAGTTGTCCACAAACGCGCAGGGGCAGCCAAGTCATGTATGAGGTCATATCGTGTCACTCGAGCTGCGGTATTGTGGCCTCCCTTGGGTCAAGGAGCAAAAAAAGCAAAAAAAGAAAAACAACTGTTCATTAACATTCCGGCGTCAGTTGACGTCTGAAAAATACCAAGCATAACCGCCGCTCCGGTTGTAGAACGCAAGACGCCTTTGAAGATATGGAGGAAGCGTCTGTGGTGTAGTTCCCAGACCATTCTCTTTACAATTCCCGTATCCGTAAAAGAGTTTTTTTTTTTTTTTCTGGTAGGAAGCGCGCTGTTGCTTTGATGAAGCAACGACTCTCAGTTCTCTTTCACACTTTGAGCGGAGCAGGGGCCGACGAAAACTTTGCGGCACGGATGCCGAGAAACGCGACGTCAAAAGCCAATCAACGTCAGAGTTATTTTGTTGCGGGCAAAGCAGTCCCCTGAGCGCAGTGCGCCTCCACACAGCGCAGCCGAAGTATGCAGCTCCACGGTCACGGAAGCGAGAATTAATGGCAGCGACACGGCCGCGGAGCGAGGCTATTAGACAGTTTTAGTACTGCGTCATGACGATACGTACGCAGCACGCAAGGGCTTTGCGGAACGTAGGAGCGCGTGTCGCGTTGGGGCTTTTAGTACTGCGAAATGCCTACGTACGTAAGAGGGCGAGCGTTAGACGCCGGGCGCGTCGGAGCGCATTGGCCGTGATGTAACGTGTGGGCGCGTTCCCGCTTCGTCGAAATATATCTAGGCCTTTAAGAGACTCTACTTTTAATGCGGATGAAATGCACGAATCACATAGAGAAAAATAAAGACCAAACACTTGCTTTCTGGGGGTGGCACGGTCATTTCCGATGAACTGCGCCAAGAGTAGGTCGAGCCTTTCGCGCAAACAGCGCACGCTGAAGACTTTCGTAAAAGCAAAATTCATATTTTTGGTTATACATTCCCACTTTGCAGGATCCTGGAAAGGGTTCTGCGCGTTTACTGCGCGCAGCAAAGCCAAGTCGTACGCCACGGAAAAGAACAGTCTTCCTCTGGTCGCCTTCGACGCCGCCATTTTTCGAAACTCTTGTCTCGCGCTCTCCCGAACGAACGAGAACCACGAGAGCAGCACGCAAGGCTCCCTACGTACGCACGCAAGAATCGGATGCGTGCGTACGCAGCGGCCGCGTACGCATCTCGTAGCGTTTGTGTTGCGTTCTGCACATGCGCAGTTTGCAGAACGCAGCGATCTTACGTACGCAACGCCGTTGCGTACGCTACGTACGCAGTACTAAAACTGTCTATTTTTATGCAGCGCCGCACGCTCGGAAGCCAGCGACCTGACGCAGACATAACAGAGGCAATCTCGCGCGTACTCCTCGTGTGTTATACAACAAAAGACTCACGGACGCATGAATCGTAACGAAGACGAAGCGGGGTCGACTGAAGCCGTTCCGCGCAACGAAAGCGGCGGAGGTTGCGCGCCCCTGACAGATGTCGCTGGTGGCGGCGCTCTGCCGCTAAGAACACACACACAAAGCGCGCGGATATCGGGAAAATAGAGCGCTAGGAAACTCGAAGCTCGAGCGTGTGGCGAATGAAGCGTCGCGAGCACTAAATAAAGCGAGTGCGATTTGATGAAGGAAGCACAGTGAGTTGCCACGCAATTTGCATGCTCGATCTCCTGCGACTGCAAAGCGATATGTTTATTTTACGTTGCTTTCTCAGTAAATGTTGCGCATGTGTGTACACACGCTGTTCGGACGAATCATAAAACAGGGATGTGAACGTTTCCAAGTCGTCGGTGCACAGCGTTCTCTCAAAGACAGCCTGCTCATACGGGAAATTAAGAACGGAAAAGTTTCCTGCTTATTCCGATCGCTTGAACGTAATATTACAATCGGACCGATGACCAATCGCATCACCGCGCCAATAGCGAGCTCGCGATTTACGTTTTTCGCAATTCCAACAAACGTTTCATCGAGCGAACAGCTTCCGATGAGATTTGTTCAAGCGAAGCTTCACCGCCATCCAGCAATCGGCGGATTGCCAAGCTCGACGCATGGGGCAAAAAAAAGAGATAAATCAAAGAAAGGCGTGACGCAAACGCATCGAATTTCGAAAGCTGCCAGGGGTGCGTGTGTGCATGTATATACCACGCCACTGATCAATCACGCGGTAGACGTAGACTTGCGTGACGTCGTTGCCGTTGGCCCGCGGCCGTGGGCTGTGGCAAGCGACAGCCGGGTTTAGCCTAGCGACCGAAGCCTTAGCGTAGTACGCAGTGCAAAGGCGCTACACGAGAATTTCGAAAGCCGGCGTCAAGACGCAGGAGATGCACCGTTCTCGCTTCTGAAAGTATACGGCGCAACAGCGGCAGCAACAACATGACGATGGGCTAGACAGCGGGAAAACAGCAAACAGAGACCGTATGCCATCATAACGATTCTCTGTCATTTATTCATTCGTTTCGCCCATCGCCACTGGGTGCGATGGCAACGAGCCGCGCCACCGTTATTACCGGGATCGGCCACTCAGCGAGACGACGAGAACAGATAATGAGTGGATCGTTACAAGATATAAGGTCCCGCCTAAACAGACGTAGGGTGCCATCAGAAGTACACGACGTGTAATTGCTCTGTACCCTGCTTCCACGCATGCAGTGTTTGAATGAAGTCGCTGTTACAAATGCAGGTGAACCTGGAGAGACGCATTAAAAAAAATGAAACGGGAAGACGCATTGGGGTAGTTTAGGTCGCAGTTGTATGCCTCTTTTCTGTGTCACGGTGTAGCTTAGGGATTTTTCGAGCTTTTGTTTATGCTGATAGCGCGCATAAGCGACCCATCCGCAGAAAACGATATGGACAATAAACAGTATAATAAATAGAATGAAGGCTCAACCGTAGCTGGAAAACCTCTAAATGTCCGGCTCTAAGCGGAACGCAAGCACAGTGACAATTACACACACACGAGCGCACATACAAAGAGAGAGAGAGAGAGACGATGTAAAATGAAACAGCCCAGAAGAGTACTGTGGAATTCGAGACCTGCCATCCCATAGAGGGCGACGTGGTACAGAGTGATAGACACGGGAGTTACCAGTGCACGCGGGCTCTGGCAACAAATTTCAAACGGACACTCACGCAGCCTCCCCCATTGACGTGTGCCCCCGTGTCCAAACACGGAACAAGAGCGCCGGCGGCGGCGGCGATGGTCGCTCAGAAAGGAAGGAAGCGGCAAGCAAGGAAATCCAGTGTGGCCTCTCCGGGGACAGCGGCGGTGCGCGCGAGAAAAAGAAAGCCAGCGGTGGTCACAATGGATGAATAGCCGAGGGGCAGCCACAGCGGACAGTGCGGTCTGCCTAGGAGGGGCCTCCCTGCCTTCCCGCTCGGCGTAAGCTTCCTGCCGCCCTTCCATTCCACCAAAACCGACCCCGAGAGAACCTCCTTTCCCACCACCCTCGGTCTTCGCGGAGCACCTCGGCGGGAGAGTGAAAGACCGGTTCCGCAGCGCCAACCCATCTCCTCTTCTTTTCTCTTCCTCCGAACGAGAGGAGCACGGAATAACAATAATAAAAAAATAGAAGCGCCTTCTTTGAAGAAGGGAACGAAGAATGGAAAAGCCAGGAGTGTAAAGGATGAGGGCCCCCGCGCTACAACAACGGTTCGGACTGCTCTTGCTTTTCGCGGCTGAAAATGCAGTGTGAGAGGAACTGCCCACTGACTGCGGGGCGAAAAGGACGCCACGAAGAAGTGGCTCAGGTCGAGCGTGCCCGAGCGATGCGGTCACAGCGCGCCGGCCGAAGGTATGCACGCGCGCATGCACGCGCTCCTCCGCACGCGATGCTTTCTTTGGTCGGGAAACCCTCTGCACCAACGCAGCGGCTTCCCCGATTCCTGCCGCCACCCACTCCGCTGAGTGGTAGCACTCCCTGTGTGAAACATGACTGTCGTTTGCACCTCATTAAAGTAAGACCTCCGAGGAAGGAGAAGTGACACACGGTTCCCGGAAACCCACGTGCGCCCGCACCTGCGCTTCGCACACGTTGGGGAGCTTTAGCAGCGGGCCAATAAATTAGGGCGGTCTATAATAGCCGTGTGGGCTAGATATAGAGATCTAGAAATGGGGGACTCAAGAGGCTCAACGTTCAGCGCCTTGTCTTGTCCTTTCATGCCGTGCACGTGTTTCCCTTGCGTTGTTTGGCCACGATGAATTCGTACCAATTTGCTCAACTTTCATTGCTTGTAAGGAAGATACCGCACGTGCTAGCTAGCACCCTCTAAGAGAACCCAAGACCGAGTTCGGCGGCCGTAGCTGAGTAGAAGGAGCATCGCAAGCGTCCACAGAGGTGGTTGTGGATTGGCGCCCAGCGGTGGCAGACTGTCATTTCCACCCATTCAATTGCCCTTTATTAAAAACATGAAGCTAATACCGAAATTTAGCCCTCGTTCCTAATTATTTCTAAGTACAAAATAAAAATGGCAAACTTTCAAGGTTTCTTTCCATTCGTTGCCTGGTGGCTTCATATGGTTGTTGCAAGACATTTTCTTGACGTAAGATATTTGCACATTTGAAACGAAACGATATCACCACGTTGCACAGTGAGTCAGCGGGCAAACGCTGGTGGCTGCGAGGGTGTAAACTGGGGTGGACGGCGCATCCCATCTGCAACAAATCCCCTTTTCTTATTGCCCACCTCTACCTGCACGCATACATACGCGCGTCCGCGTACTTCATTTACTTGCTCACTGAAACACTGACACCGTCAAGCGCAGTTTTGAAACAGATCCTTTCAAGTGGCGAGTCAAGGCTACCCACATAAAGGCTAGCTTAGAGATATTCACCGTCTTCCCGCGTATGCCAGACACGCTCCGCAAATGAATTTCGCGACAGCAAGCAACTTGCAAAATGTGCAGACCCGCTGGACGTACCTCTTCCATTGACCTTCTCGTTGCCCCCCTCCCTGACCTCAGTTCATTTTTAGGAACAAGCAGCTTGGACAAACAGCCGGCTTGTCCGCGTAACCCAAGCAGCGCGACGCGGCGGTCCTCCCAAAGAAACAAAGACGACGATGACGCCAGCAAGCGCACCCCACTTCGACCCCGCGGCGACGCGTGTGGCGCAATCGGAGTGCTCGGCATCGCCGCAGCTCAGCCGGACGCGACCGCAAGCGCTGCTGAGAATACAAACGCCGTGCCTGCGGGCTACGCACGCTACGAGAAAGAGGGAAAGGACCTCCAAGCTGGAACGGACCGAGTGGAGCGTGCGGGAAATACGACGGCGGCCTTCGGTGGGCACGCCGCCGCGGCGACAGCCGTGCTTGCGCATGTCAGCGACCGCGAGGATTCCCGGCGGCCCCGCCCGAGAGAGCGCGCTTCTCCACGCCACAGCTTCGGTACACCACAGCGAGAACTGCGGAGTCGCACTAAAGGGTAACTAAAACGGGGTGTCACCCGCTACTAACATTCATTCGGCCTAACAACGTTAGGCTGGATAGAAAGGATCAAGCGAGGATTAGCGTCGCACAATGAGCTTAGCCCTTCTGCTTTCCTTTAGACGCGCGAACGGTTCTCTTTACTCGTAACTGAGCGGCAAGTTCCGCAGCACTGAGGAAGCGCTGCACAGAGTTAGTAGACAGTTTTAGCAGAACGTTTTTGACGATCCGGTCCGCTCTTGCGTACCCGCTCGCAGTTAGCGGAGCGGCGGACGAAGAATCAGTTTTAGCGGAGCGCCCGGCTGCGTCCGAAAGGCATGTGCTTGCCTGACGCGCCACCTTGCCGCAGAAGGTAAAACCGCTATGAACATAATATTCAAGTTGTAAGAATTGCCGCAATAAAATAATATATTCGGAATTGCTCAAGTGTCTGAAGGCATTTCACGCAATACATTGCATTTTCATTTCTTATATATATATATAATCCTTACATTAACAAAGCCGTTACGCTGTGTTGTAGCCAAGACAAGGTTTTTTGCTCTTTCAGTACACCTAAAACGTGGTCCGCATAAACAAACGTGCACACATGGCATGGTTCTGAAACGGGTTCATGGCCACAACCTCCCGAATAGAAGAAGATCTTCGTGTTTCCTAAAGTGTACTCTAGGTTTGCGCTTTACAAATCCCGATTCAAACGACCTCGTGGACGGGCCATCAGCACTGGGGGCAGCCATTTTGCTTCGCTAGACCCGCTTGACGCGCTCGCCGCGCTCCGCTGAGAAAGCTTTCTAGCGGAGAGGGGGCGCCCGTCCGCTCGCCCGCTCACTGCTGAACGGGTCGCGCATGCGCACTTGCGCTTCCGCTAGCCCGCTGAGCGGAGCGGACCGTCAAAAACGCTCTGCTAAAACAGCCTAGTGAGACGGGAGCGTCAGGCTCGGGCTCCCTCCCCCTCCCCCCGTAGCGCGCGCGTCGCGAAAGGCATCGAGTTTCAGCCGAAAGCTAGCTTGCAATAACACAGTACGCCCGTGTTTCGGGCAAGACGGGCAAGAAAATGCGGCGAGATTCCTGCGAGATCACGGAAGGACATTTCCGTCAGCGGAGTGCCTTCGCCCAACGGAAATCTCGAGAAGAGCCCGCACAAGACCGGTGAGTGGCGAGGCCTCGGCGGCGTTCGTGACGTCATGTATAGTGTGTGAGTAACATAGCAGCACCTGCAGTGTCAGTCGCGACGCCATTTGCATCGTTGCGCGCTTGCTGCAGAATAGTTTAAAGTAATTCACAAGAACCGTTGTCTAAAAAACTGAATGTTTCGCCTTAAGTAGATCTGAACTGCAGTTGAGTGTGCTTAATTTTTTTACTTCGCCAAAGATGCACCGACAAGCCCGAGTATCTAATCTACTGACACCTTATGCTATGTTACTCGAGCAAGGATAATAATAATTATTATCATTATTATTCATCAACAGCGTTCATCGACCACTGACTACCCTGCTCGCAACAGCCTCGGTCGCCAGGTCGCCCAACAGGTCGGCCAACCACGGCTTCCGCAATGCTCCAAAGTTTTTTTTGTGAGACAATGTATACACAACCGGCGCCGTCGCTGTTTGCCCACGCGACAACAGACAGAGCGAGAACATGATCCAACAGCTAGCACAGGGCTCTCGTGCGTCACGACCGCCGCGGGATGAAAATAAAATGAAGACACGCAGGGAGCGACAGGCGGCGGGGCATGCGCAGCGGTGCCCCCCCGCCGAGTCACAGACAGGGCCCCCGGCACGTCAGAAGCGCGGCGCGCCACACCGCTGCCTCGAACAACGACGAAGTTCTCTAGCAGACAAACAGGCGAGAGACTCGCGCACTGTGGCCACGTGTGCGCCGCCGCGCGCGGGCCTCCCTTCTTCAAGGCTTCATGGGCTGTACGAGACGGGCAAGCACGTTCGCGCCGCGCCCATCGCCAGCGGCCATACCGAATGCAGCCCGCGAGTGAGACTGTTATACCCCGACGGAGGCTCACAAGCAGCGAATCTACATACTAGGGAGGAGGGAGGGAGGGAAAAGAAAAGCAGAAGGCAGGGAGGTTAACCAGAATAACGTCCGGTTGGCTACCCTACACCGGGGGAATGGGAAAGGGGAAAACAAATATGACAGGGAGAGAGAGGAGGGAAGGAAAGAAGAAAATTGCTGCGAATTCGCTGACGCGTGTGGTCTTACAGAAATTGCATTAAAGGTCACATACTAGGGAGGGAATGAAAAGAGGGTAGGGGGAGGTTCGCGAAGAGTTGTTACAGAGAAGCGAAAGGGTGAGGCTGCCACGGCGTCCGCGACGTCATGTAGACACTATGAAAGGAGAAAGAAAGAAAAGAAGCGAGGCTCACGACGTTTGGTCAGTCTGTAAGGCGATGAGAAAAGAAGAGACGTGTCACACTTAACCCAAGAATGAGTGTGACGAACACAAAAAATTGTATAATCGTCGTCTTCGTATTTTTTGAGATAAGAGAATATCGGCAATATCCGCAGACTCGTTTCTCACATGCTGACAAGTTCCAAATTCGCGTGATACAGTGATGTAGGAAACCGGCTGAAAGCAGACACGTGTGGTACCTGCACTGTGACCGAATGCTGTTTACACGAAAATGCAGGCATACAGGGGGAGAACAGTAAGGCCAACCAAGTTAACCTAAAGAGTGTATTCTATTCGCTACCCTTCACCGGTAAAAGGTAAGCGGCGAGGCAAAGATGTGAAGAGAATAAAAAAAGGAACTCAGAGGGGGCATGTTGGTTATGTGCGAGGCCAGGAGAGACGTTCGTTGCGTGCGTGTTGATTAGATTAACCCTTACTCCGCATTTTCATCTAGAAGCCTTAATTCCCGTAAAGCGTTAGTGAGAAGCACAGCGACGCAGTAGTTCGAAGCACGGACACACAATAATTAAAATTAGCAAAACAACCACGATAACATCGTCCACGACGTACTAGATGTACTAGACGTGTGCAGAAAACGTTATTGAGATTCAACGCAACAGGCATAGATGCGGGACAACAGGCCGATATTACGTCCAGCTAGACATGATCGCTCGAAATGTTTACATTTGAACCTACATGAGGATAGCGCCACTGTGACGCACAACGCTCATGAATGGACGGACGCCACGTGTTCTCCAGAGTTGTCACACCAGCGAACAACACGAGTGTTTGGTGTGCCAGCCATATGAAATATCGCTTAGCTCTCGCTTCCAGTTTCCAGAAACCAAAATGGACCAGCTCACGATCCCCTGCACGCAAAACACCAATAACAGTTCATACAATTAACTCAAGCTAAACGTGCAATGCAGCGCCTGCCGCTCTGTTCTCCATCGTCAAATATTTTCTTTCTTCTGGGCGTGCTCGCTTAGGCCGCGGCCCAGCACGCAGCCTCAGATCAGAGATTCAGACACGCCTGTAGTTCTATATAATTATGCGGTTATCGCGCTCCTTCAAATCTGGTCCACTTTTCCGCAAATAAGTATCTAACGCTATGGTTAGATACGCTATGGTTAGCGCACGTTTATAGGTAAGCGTTTCATAGGTATCCGATAGACATCTCGATGAACTCGACAGGAATGTAAATAGCCTGCGCCATGGCAGTCATTGCTGAAAAAAGATAGACCAATATCTTCTTTTTTTTTGTGTCTTATGTAACTCTTCTTTCTTAAGAAGAGTTACAGAAGAGTTCTTTCTTAAGAAGAATCACAGAGAATAAATAAATGGTTACAAGTTTTCTTACTTTTAAGGTTTCGCACTGCTGCTTCATGAGTACCAGTTGGGTGCACTTTCGCACGAGCAGATGCGTATCTGTTAAACCCCGTAATTTCGCGACCTCAATCGGGCAGGCACACTCCGAGGAGGCACGCTTGTCGTTCGCTCCACGGTGGTGGCCGCGTGCCAGGAGTACGCCGCGGACTCACCCCCCGCCGTGAGCGCGTTTCGTGACGAGAGAGAGAGAGAGAGAGAGAGAGATACACGGCTAGACCAAAGGCTGGACCCCTCCTGTCCTTGCGGTCCTTCTTGCCCCTTCCGTGGCTTTCACCTTCTCTCCCAACCCCTTCACCGCATCTCATATTCTCCTCACACGCGCGGACGCTAATAAAAAATGCGGTTCGTCTGCTCTGCACGTGTGGCCTGGACAAGAGATATTTCTATGTACTGGTCACGTAAAGCGAACCTGCTGGCGATTCCGCGCCTAATATGGCTACGCCTGCACAAAGGACGCTAAAAGCCACGATGTCAGCTTATGCACATTGTCCAACCTGCACAACACAGCTAATGAGATATAAAGAGATCTAACCGGTACCGAGTTTCTCAATGTACAGGCTTCGCCGAAGCGAACAACGGAGAAGCAGTTCGAGCTGTTCTGGCGGTACGACGAAGGAAAAGTGCAGTCAACGTAAGGTATTCATTGTTAAAGGTGTTCTGGTTCCTTTCTTTCTTCCTTTCTGTCCTTAATTTGCTGCTTGAAGGTATAGAATACCGGCATGAAATTCTTCAGTGGCCAACATTTTCCTGCTCCACTTTAAAAAAAAAGGGGGGAGGGGGGGGGGGCGGATTCGCATATTAGCACGGCAGAATCGCATACCAGGCAGTAGTTTTCCCTTTCGTACACACATCACTTTGCTCACTGCTTAACCCGGCAAATATGCTGCCACGGGGAGCGCACTGAGTTGCTATCGTGATGCCTCCCTTAATACGAGAACCACCGAAAGCCAGCTCGTAGTCTCATGTAACCAGACAGGCACGAGGGCCTATACCGCGACGCACCGCCGCCGATACCGAACACGATGTCCTCCCATACACGACACACCGGTCCTGCACACCCAATCGGCAAAGGGTATACGGGTCGGTGCGGCCCTAAAACAGGACATACGATTGAGAAAGGCTGCAAAGGCAAAACCAAAGACGACGCTGATGAGGAGGACCTGCGTCGCGCAGGACTGCACGAAGGCAGGACTCGGTATAGCGTTGATAAACGAAGTATTTACCTACAAGAAGACAATTTAAAAAAAAAAGGTAACTACCATGGGAACGCAGCAGCGACGTTCAAGGAAGAAAATTAAGTAATTACAATAAATTACAACATCGTTGATCGAACCTGCAATTTCATTCTTTACTTGTGTTGACGGCTGTTGCATGGCGCGTAAATATGCTCGGTGTCTCTCTTCCGTGTGTCCTTCTTCACAAGCGTTCCCTTACTACAGCCAGCTCCGATGTAGGGTAGCAAACCGCATTGCCTGTTCAGCCCGACTTACCACCATTTAACCGTTCTTTCGTCTCTCGATACTTCTGAAATGTGCGTCTTTTCGGGTTCATTTGAGAGGCTCTTTCCGTCTACTCATGTCGTTTCACTCATCCGCATTTAGGCAAGAATGCGTCGCAATAAAGCATCTGCGTCGTTCATGGCTATGCCTTCATTTACTTGCGCTGCACGTGTTTGCGTTGTCGCACCAATCAGCATAGAGAAGCGCGTTAGCTGTGCTCCTCCAGTCACTGCCGCAAACATGGACTGCATACAGGCGAGTCCAGTTATGTAGTCGCCAGCATCCGGCGACTACATAAATTGTATTGAACAATGGGACACGGACACAATCTGGGAAAAAATTCCGCGCACGATATTCGGACAAATCCGCGGTGACGTCAGCGACGCCATCTTTCCATCGCTTCGGGCACGAAATTCAAACAAAAACCGAACTGTGCGTAGCGTTCACTTTTTCTGGTAATGAAAAAAAAAAATTCTGCGGTCGGAAAGCTCAACTAGCCATTCTTAGAATACCAATAACAACGAAACGCCGATCTAGGTTGATTCATTGCTTATCTTCAATGTCCCTCTAAAGCCAAGAGAAGCGTCGTGCTACGAAAGTGTCCCCACTATACTTAAGAGGCTGTCCTCGGAATATTTACTGTGAGAATCTCGCATTCCAGCCCGCCAAGGAAAGGCAAGCCAGACGATTACGAGGAAGTGCGCCGCCATTCCCGCCCCGGCACACAGCGCGGAGCTCCCCCTGCTCGCTATCGCGGGGTGTAAGCAAGCCTTCGCGCAACCCAGAATAGGAAGCGGCGAGATTCCAGCTGCGCGCGAATACGCTCTCTCGACGCAGTAGTACGTATACCGCCGGAAACGGGAGGCCGCCGCAGCAGCAGCGGCAGGGGCAGCGGCACATGGTCGGTGACGCTCGCGCGATTCCTGCCGCGACGCCCCGCCGCACTGAAGCGGGGGAATTCGCCTTCAAAATTAGCAACACTTGCCTCCGAGAGACCGGGGGAGGACGGCGTGGTAGCATGGGCGGGCATTAGCGCAGCCTGTTGACAAAAGACATTACGCGTGTCCCTACTCAGACAACCGAAGTGCCGACGGCTGCTTCCGCGTAGCTTTCTTGCAACGGTCTTTTGAGTGATCTATCCGCGTCAAACCGCTGCAGCGGCAGAGGAATTGAACCCGCGAGCTCGTGCTCTGGGGCACATTCCGCCGCCGAATGTAACCCGCATTCCCATACCCAGGCAAAGAGCGAGATAAAGAAAGCCACAGGCACAGCCTCACTCAACCAAAACACGGAGCAGTCGCACTACCCCAGGGGTATAAGGCAAAGAAGACGTCGTCGTCGCCTGACGAGAGACAAGCGAGTGAATGACCGAGCGAGCCTTCGGGACAGCAACAACGCGGTGGTTGCTCGCTGCCTGCGTGTTCTGAATGCGGGCCGGCAAGCGGTAAAAGAAACCACGCAAACCCGCGTCCCGGCGACCCACAACAAACAGCGAAGGAGCGAGGTGGAGAGAGAGCGAACAAGGCAGGAGAAAAAAACGGAGAGGACAGCGCCGCTGCAGAATGGCGGCCGCGGTGCCCTCCTGAACTCCCGCCGTCGGACCATGGCCGACCCGCGCGGCTTAGAGAAACACCACGTCGCGACTATCCTTTCTCCTTTTTTTTTTCTGTTCTTCTTCTACTCATTCTTCTACTTCTTTTCTTTTTTCTTTCTTTCCTAATTCCGAACAAGCCAGCAAGCGAGACCTGAGAGCCGGTACGACGGTTCCAGCATCGGGAACGAAAGTCGGCACCTGTTCTTTTCTACCTCTAAAGGCGCCAAGCTACAATGTGAGCAGTATTGGTAAATTAGCCGTTTACAATATCGTAACGCTCTTACCGGGGAGAGGGGGCTTAATAGGCAAGTCGGGTGGCAACGCCCCCTTTCCAGTCCCTGTGCAAGCGCTCGCCGTGACGTAATGGATTTTGACAGTAGCGTGCTCAGGCCTGGCTAATTTCTCATCTTTAACGATAGACTATATATATATACACTACATCCTAAAAGAACCAAAGACCGAGCTTAACAAGTTCCGATAACTTCTACGGATCCACAACTGCCCAAATACGAAAAATACACCTTTGAATCTGTGACGTCACGCCGAAGTATACGGTCCCGGCCCGAAGGAAAAGACACGGAACCTTGGCATACGCTTTCTGTTGTGATCTTCAGCGTACTAAGGATAAAACTAATATTTCTTTTTTTTAAACAACTTTATCAGTCTAAATCCATTAAGTGTTTCTCTTTCGTGTCTGTTTAATACTAAACTAGAGTTGCTGAAAGGGACTCCAGGATAACTAGAGACGGGGCGACCCATGCCACCAATATGCATCCCTGAAAAAAATTAGGGAAGCGGTAGCGAAGTGCGCAGGAATTCCAACCCAAAACACATTGGCAGTTTTCACAGCCTACGATAGCTCACCCTCACCGTTTCCCCACGTAGTAATTAGGACGTTTTATCGGTCCTAAACGACCCCTAAATGCGCTCGAATCGGTTAAAAGTCCACCGAAGCCCTTTTTTCACCCGAACCCCCTGACAGAAAAAAAAATACACAGTTCGCAGGGCGCACTTCTTGTTGAAAGCAACAGCGACACCTTGCTGCAGGCGCTGCGTAATACATTACAAGTGTACGTGCCCAGGTCGACAAACTACATCAATGATCAAAGCAGCAAGACTTGAATTCCTAAAATGTTTACTTGCCGCGTTCATTTTTCACTTCACTTAACGAGACGGAGGCACGTGACAAGCACGCGCCGAAGGGCAAGTCCACGCTTAAGAGCAAACAGCAGCTGCCCTCGCGGGAAATCGTCGCGCTCGTCGCAGCCGCCCGGCCGTCAAGCCTCGACGAACCTCGCGCCCGGCCTTCACTGCCGAGGCTGCTGCCGCGTCCGGTGGAGCAGCGACAGATGCTGTTCAATTTACCCCGCCGCCGACGAGCTTGTCAAGTAGGCGTCACGAAGTTGCTCACTGTGGTGAGATAAAAAATTGCTTTTTGCAAAACAAAACCAACTCTGCACCCCTTCCGAAGGCTCCTACCTTCGTATTCGCCTGTTTTTTTCCCTCCTACAACGCCAAATCGGATGTCACGCCTGTGCTATGCAGTTGGCTTCCTCGTATGAAGAAGTCAAACCGAGAACAATAGGGTAACACATGCGCGGTTCGCTAACCGGCGCCTTGTGTATCGCGCCGCTGCAAAGCATGCGAGAGAGGCCACTGGTATACGTGTAATATCTGTCCCGCTGAAGGAGCCGTTGCCTAGAGCGCTTCTCAATAACACCAATTGCCAAAGAACAGCATCACCATCACTATTTCGCACGGAGCAAGGGCAAAGAAGGTTCGGACACTTCAAATGCCGATTCGCACAAAGCCAGCCAAACATCTGAAAGTCAAGAGAATCTTCTCACGACGAAGCTATACTCCGAAACGTGCGAGCATTAGAAAAAAAAAAACGGAGGGGGGGAGCGGGGGGGGGGGGTGGTATAGAAGGCAAATAGACAACATACGCGGTGGAGTAAGAAAGTGGACAGGGAAGCGACACCGGTAAGCGTGAGACCGGGGGAAGGGAGAACACGCGCGCGCGCCTATCTCCGATCCATCAAGGAAAAACGGCGCGCGCGTGATACCGCTCGACGGAGAAATCGCTCGATTCTTTCTTTCGTTACTACAGTCCCTCTTTTCTTTACTACTATCTTAAACCTTTGCTTTCTCTCTTTCCTTTTTTTTTTCCCCGGCGTCTCCTCCACTCTTTCTCCTCCGTCTCGAGAAAGAGCACAACGTGGCGAGAAGAACACACCGACGTCCGAAAGGCAAACCGGTTCGCGAACTGTGTGCGGCCGATGCAAAGCGCGCGCGCGTACCACGTCGAGAAGCCCTCGGGCCATCGCGCCGCGGCAGGCACATCTCGGCGCGCATGCACGCGTAACCGCGCTCGCCGTGTCACCGTTCCCATGCGGCCACGACACGGAACGGTTTATAGTGCTACACTCTTTGAAAAAGTTACACCCTTTGGGGGGTATCTTGTCCCACACCAATAATCGTCATCTGTCTTGCCCGCGTTTCCTTTCTTTAACGCGGCGAGCCCGGTACTTCCCAGTCACGAGCAGCATGTGCGTTATCAGTGTGACGCAGCATTCTCGACAGGAAAGTAGCGAGCGCCGAGTTTTCAAGAAGGGAAACGCAAGCAAGGCAGATGACGATTATAATTGCGGGACAAATGTACACCCCAAAGGGTGCAACCGTTTTAAGAGTGTACGGGACTCCGCTCGCGCAGAGAACTTGCCCGCCAGAGACGCGACCTCCGGCGAGTCGAAGAAAGAAAGAGGGGAGGAGAAAAGAAAAGGAAGGTGCGCAGCAGTGGCCCTCTCTAGAGAGCGCGTACAAGGGGGGGGATAAGACCAAGATGAATAGTTGTCGTTTGCCCCCACCCGCGCAATGCCGCGTATCTTTGACAGCGCAGTCAGCCGGAAACCGGAGTACCGTCGAGAGCTGTGACTGCCGATTACTCCCGTGACCAGTAACCGTCCGCCGGCGAGTTAGGCAAGGATTTGCGTTGGTCGCGCATTATGTTTACGTATAGGCCGGCCTGTCATTGCGGCTTAACGCGACAGAGCTTGGAGAAAGGAGGACGCACAGCGGTTTTGTTATCCACCTGTTTAACGCGAGGGTATGACGCAAAAATCACTGCCTAGACCTTATAGCTACTAGCGAACAACAGTAACGTGAGCAAACGGCGACATCTTCGAAGTTGTAGGGCATGGAACACTCGTTTAGTATTCGCACAAAACGAAGCGACAAATTTGTTGAAGCTTAAGGGGACACTAAAGCGAAACAATAAATCAGTTTAGACTAATTAAGCATTGTTTTAGAACCCTACAGGCAGTCATTTAAAAAAAATAGTTTGATTATTAGATGAGAAAATGAAGGTCCAAGTATGAGTATTTGAATTTCGCGCCGAAACCCGGAACGTCAGCGTGACGTCAGGGATCCCAAAGTATGTTTTCGCATTTGGGCCTCGTTGGCTGAATAAAGGTTCCCGAAACTTGCCCTGTTTAATATTTTGTTGCTTTAGAACACAATGTAGTCAATCTGTACCGCTATGTATAATAAGTAGGCCTTAGAAGATGCCATCAAAATCCAAGACGTCACAGCCCCCAGGTGCGGGAACTTCAGTAGGCGTCGCCACCCGTATTTCGTTCTTGCGCTATTTCTGGCTTACCAAGCGTCTTATCGTTGTAAGAGTGGTGTTTTTGGTGTTGTAGAACGGTAATTTACTGATGCAAAAGAAATCATTTTTCACTTTAATGTCCCTTAAACTAAAGGACCGTATACAATCGGCGTCACTCTTGCGCAGAGCGCAGGAACGCCGGCTTCCGGGGCGCTCCTGAGCCAGCCGACAACGTCTAAAGCCCAGACTACAGGTACGCTTGCGGACGCGCGCAAGTTCGCAATCGGCTTCGTGGCACTTTTGGGCCCAGCAGCTACCGTCAGACGTCGCTGGCTGGCACCAGAGCGGACCCCGCAACCGCCGTTCCCGCGCTCTAGACAAGGGTGACGCCGACTGTGACGTTCGAGAGGCCAAGGTAAACGTTCTCGGACGAAACGACTAGGTCCCTCCCGTCAATCTCGGCAATCACGTCAACACGGGTAGCACACGAGAAGGAGTAAGAAAAAAAAACGATCCCGCAAATGGACAACACACGGCAACGGACGTATAATGCACGACGCCAAGACGAGGCAGTTTGCGCGCTTTACTGACAAACACGCCCGAACTGGTCTTTCGTGCCCATCTTCGCATAACTGTTAAACATCGACCCCTCAACGCAAAATATCTGTGGTGTTTCCTCTCAAACGCTTGCCGCAGCCGCGGCACCTCGAATCTGCCTCGCCATACGAACATCGGTCACGCCGTTTCGAATAATGTATTGTAGGGGTTGGAGGACGGGACTTCGGGATGTAAACCAAAAACTTGGGAGGATTTATTCTACATTATGTACAGGGAGGTGAGACGTCAAGTACCAGTCGTACAGTCATTACGGGCCGGCAGCAACTCGGACGCTGCGGCCCGCGGCAAGAAGTTCGAGAGAGGTGAATCAGGGACTCAGGGCATGTCCCAGAATGCTCAGGTCTCTCTGGAAGGCTTCTTATAAACCCTTCGAGCACTGCAAGTCACGTCATGTTTGACCATTGGGAGAGTCCACTCCAATGACGCCACTTTCAGCCAATGGTAGGCGCCCGTGTCGTGGTGTCACACCTGGCGGCTTGCTGCGGTCTTGCCTCGCAGACTGGCAATGCACTTCGAACGAGGAGAAGGGGAGGGCTGCACCTGCTCCATTGTCAGATGCCCACCTGCTAATCCCGGCGGCGCACGAACTTGTTGGCACGTAAACTTGTTGCCTTAAACTTGTTTGCTCGGCCGCTTCTCTGGAATGCACTTTCCTGCTTCTGCATTCCTCAATTAGCTGTGCTGCCATCCGATGTGGTCTGGGGAACTCGAAGTAATCGCAGGAAACAGGTCCATATCTAACAGCTCGTCCTCGCCCCGGTAGTTCTGAATGGCCGGTGAACTCAATTCGCTGGCCATGAGGAACGCTGATAGAAGCTTCGGGTACTGGGGTGGAGCCTCGTTTGACAACCCTCGGGATCCTGGGCCCTGGAAAACAAACGTCAAACAAACCAAACAACACAGCGCTGCCCCACGTGTAAGCGCAGGCTCTTCACCCCCGACTCGCCAGGCTATTACTGAGTCAAAATGAACCCTGATCTTTTAGTTCCCCAATTTTGACAACAGTTCCAACCACCCTTCCAAACAGCTATCCATTTCTCCTCGATTGCCGACAAGACCAGAGTACTATTGTTGTTGCAAAACAAAAGGGTCGCTGACGATGCAAACAACAAATGAAAACAGCCGAACATAACTTAAGTGGCCTAACTACACGAACAACATGTTTCCAATCTATCGCAGTGGCGTACTTATCGCACGTATTGGTGCCACTGATCAATCTGGTCAACCTCACAAGTACGTAATCACAAGTGCACCAGCCTTGTGGTCACTAAACAGAACGCGTACTTGCATTGTAGGCAAACTTTTCATTCACGCTTACTCACGTTTCTTTCCTGAAAGTCCTACCGGACACGTGACATAAACGAACAATTAAACTCGCGGGACTTACACACTCCGCAGAACTCTTAAAATGATGCGTCTTCTACTAACTCTTTCCACGCACGCTCACTAAAGAAGTCAGAATACGGCTGCCCTCCACACACACTAGCAACCCAGTCATAAAGTCTGCTTCCTTCCGTCCACACAGGACACGCGCTTATGGAACTAAGAACGCTTCGCCGTGCAAATCATGCACTCACTGAAAACCTACGCGCTTAACCTTGCAAAATTCAAAGATACTTAAAAAGAAAGAAGGTTAAATAACACACGCGCTTTACCATAGGCCTCTGAACGATAACCTTGACCCTCAGGTTACTCACACACACAAAAAAAAAACCTATCTACTTATTAATGAACATCTCGCGAGACTACATGTTTACATAAAACGCATCTTTCAAATCTCGGAGCTTTCTCAAACCAAAACATAAACAAAGCTCATACCTTACACGTTGAAAGAAATCCCAGTCTCAATTCGCGAAAAACTTTCCGATGCTCAAAATAAAAAACAAAATAACATTTCACTTCTAGGGAAGCTCTCTTGGCTTCCCGTTCCCGATTGCTTACGACTGACTCATACTCTGAGCCGTCCCCGAGCTGGTCGCGGCTTGAAAGCTACTCTGGCTGCCGAGAGACAACAAAAGGGCTGACTAACTATCAGCTCCCCCAAGACGTTACGGTCTCCTGCCAATTTGCGTCCCCGCGCCCCGCTTTCAATACGAACTCGATTGACCGCGTCGCTACTCCCCACCTGGTCTCGTCCTGCCACCTTGCGTTTCTTCGAACTGCACGCTGAGCTTTGAAAAGAACTACGGAACGACGAGGAGGTTAACTGCCCCGTGCCCTTTGTCCGCGTCCGCGCAGAACATTCTTCGCGGTCCCCCTTTGACCGGTGGCTCGACCATTTTGGATGCGTCAACATCGTCCTAGACGACCGCACCTTCTTCCTCGCGCCCTGCCCTTTTGGGTTTCTCGCCATCTTTGGCGGCGCTACATTAATTACCGACTTTCGGTTTTTACCGCGCGTCTTTTTAAGGCGCTTTCTCTTTGCACTCATTTTCATGTCGCCTTCTCGTACCTCGTGCTGGCCGGTACACATTTCGTCGGCCCGGATCGGTCTCTTACCCGCACAGTCTGAGTGATTCTCACTTAAACCAACACTCTCTCTGCCTCGACTGGCGGACAGCTCAACCGACTCTGGCACAATGCAGCAGGCTTTACTCGAGTTAGACCACTCGCACTCTTGCGAACTGCCCTCTGCTACATTGCCCAGCGCACGCTGTGCATCGGCACACAGCCCGTCGGTATCGATCGCTGTCTCACGCGCACAGTCCGAATGATTAATAACTGAATCATCCCTCTCTAGGCTACCTAGACTGGCGGAGAGCCGCACCGATCCCTGAACAATGCAGTTGTATTCTCTTGAGCTACGCAGCTCGCAATCCTGAGAATTACCCTCAACTGCACCGCTCAGCTCGCACTTCACTTCTGCACGCACATCTGGCTCTACATGGGTGCTCGCTTCTGTCAGGTCAGAAGTACCCTTTTCTTCGCTAGCAACCTCGCTAACATAACCAGCGACGCACACACGCGGTAACTGTGCCAATTTGTTCGCAGCTGGCCTAGCTGTCTCTACAGTCATCTGTTGGCACAGCACCTCGTCGCTCTCACTCTGGCCTTTAACGGCCTCTGTTGCCACTAAGGCATCGTTAGCAGCTAGCCTTTTCCCTTCACTTATGAATCTGCAGCCAATCTCACAGGCACTACTCTTTTCGTCGGCTTCTGGCGAAAGTCCGCTAGACACTTCCTCATTCTTTCGCTCTGTACTACCTACAGAATTCTCAGACAGCCGTTGTCTCTGTGCCAATAACTGATCACAATGCTGTATCTCTTTGATCAGTGCTGCCTTCTCTCTCTCATACTTTTGCTCACGCTCAAGCTTACGTTCCTGATACTCCCGTTCGCGTTCATTCTCACGTACGTGACGCTCACACCTAAGAGTAAGTTCTTGAAGCTCCTGCTTCCGTTCATTCTCGCGTTTTTCACGCCTACTCTTACTCTTAAGTTCACGACGCTCCCGCAAACGTACACGACGCACACGCTCCCGTGGCTCCTGTATCACCTCCCAAGCAAGCCTAATGCTTTCATCATCATTGCCACTATCATTAATCGCCTTTATGATAGCTGGCGTTTTCATCCGTTCGTCCGCCTCAACTCCCAAATCGTCGCACACCAACAACAAATCTAACCTCGTCAACCTTCTAAGATCCATGGCAGCTGCCCCGACAGGTGGTTAAAACTGTTTTCCTTAATTAATTTGTGCAAACACACAATGCAACAAACTCCCGATTCCCAGAACTATCAAAATTGAACACACAACCTTTGAGTCTGGCGAATCATAAGGAAAAAAACCACGCGCTCACTTACGGTTGCAGCACCCTGCCATCCGGTTCATTCGTCCGCTGTCCCCGGTTCCTCCGGACTCCCTGGGTCGAAGGCTCGCTCCTTCTTCGCTACTCCCAGTTTCTTCGGACCTTTTTCGACGAAGGCTCTCTCTTCTTCGCTCTTCCCGGTTCCTTATGATCTCTCTCGACGAAGGTTGATCCGTAGCGCTGCCACCAGCTGATGCGTTCGGAGGCGATCCCACCGCTGCCACCAGATGTAGGGGTTGGAGGACGGGACTTCGGGATGTAAACCAAAAACTTGGGAGGATTTATTCTACATTATGTACAGGGAGGTGAGACGTCAAGTACCAGTCGTACAGTCATTACGGGCCGGCAGCAACTCGGACGCTGCGGCCCGCGGCAAGAAGTTCGAGAGAGGTGAATCAGGGACTCAGGGCATGTCCCAGAATGCTCAGGTCTCTCTGGAAGGCTTCTTATAAACCCTTCGAGCACTGCAAGTCACGTCATGTTTGACCATTGGGAGAGTCCACTCCAATGACGCCACTTTCAGCCAATGGTAGGCGCCCGTGTCGTGGTGTCACACCTGGCGGCTTGCTGCGGTCTTGCCTCGCAGACTGGCAATGCACTTCGAACGAGGAGAAGGGGAGGGCTGCACCTGCTCCATTGTCAGATGCCCACCTGCTAATCCCGGCGGCGCACGAACTTGTTGGCACGTAAACTTGTTGCCTTAAACTTGTTTGCTCGGCCGCTTCTCTGGAATGCACTTTCCTGCTTCTGCATTCCTCAATTAGCTGTGCTGCCATCCGATGTGGTCTGGGGAACTCGAAGTAATCGCAGGAAACAGGTCCATATCTAACAGTATATATAGACACGAAAGCGCTCACATCATCCCGCAGTTCCTCCTTTGTGTAGGCGACGGCGTTGCAGAAAGCGTGGCTGGGCTTCAGAGCTGCTTGATCAATCGTGGTTCTTTCTTTTTTTTTTCCCCTCCTCGCGCCCATAACGACCGACCTTCTTTTCTCGCCACCCGGGACCGTAATGACCGTGTAGGCAGCACAAGCCCCCCCCCGAGCCGCGCGAATATTACGCCACACAAACCGCGGGAAGAGAGCGCGAACGTGTATGCCCGGCCGAGAATTCACAAACGGGGCGAGCATTGTGGAGGGAGGGAAGGAGAGAAGGCGGGAGCCGCTCTCTCTCTGCATAGACGATAGGCAGCGATGGAGCCAAATGTGCGAATGATGCGAAAACGAAAGTGCCACTACACGCGGTCTGTGCATATGCATATATATATATATATATATATATATATATATATATATATATATATATATATATATATATATATATATATATATATATATATATATATATATATATATGTTCTTTAAAGAGTGGCTCCCTTTCTGAACACCCGCGGGTTTCCTTCGCTGAGCTCTGCGAGACGCGTCTTCACCGTCTGCCGTCATAGCGCGCCTTTGTTTTCCCGCAGAAATAATGCGCAGCTCGCGCGCGCGCTGTTTTATGATCGTGTAGCAACGAACGCTATACGATTCCTATACAGCGGTTCGAAAATTTACGGCCGCAGACGAGGGCGACAGGCGCTTTCGCGGCGCTGTCGAAAACATTGGCCCCCCGCAGTATCGACCCGAATTGAGAGACTCTCCGCGGTAAGGTTTGATGCCCCGCGACCGTTTTGCTTTATCTCTCGCAGATTCGACAACGCGCGCGCCTTCGCGCGCACGTAATATCCGAGCGCGAACACTTGCGCAAAGCAGTGACGAGGACAATTGCGTGTTGGGACTGTTGACACGTCATACCTTTGCGTGGCGCACGCGACCTGCGTCGGGTGCTCCTCGCAAAAGCCCAGCAATATGATGACCATTAAGGGTGGTGCCCCGTTTCAAAATGGACGCTGGCATTACGACATCACACCCAATTTGATTATGGAGCTTGTTTCTTTGTTATTCGCTAACATAAGCTCCAATCCTGACTAATTGTTATAAATGATCCGACAAAGTTTTGAGGGCTTTGATCGCTACTTTTAACATCACTTGCGGAGTTTGAGCTTCGCCAGTCTTGCGAGTACCACTTGCGTTCGTCGCAGCTATCCTCACACTGACGCCTGCAAACGCGAGGTATACTCCAAAGACCTTGCATACAAAGCTGGACGGGTGTCCTCACGTTTCTTTTTTAGAAAATATGCTTAACTGTTCCCGCAGTATTCTCGCCGGCTTAGTTTTCCTCGGCGGCCATCTCCGTCTAAGAAAGGCTTACTGGAAAGCTTCAGAAGCCGTTCCCTAATTGAACTAGCCCGATCGAGGTATATCAGCTACAGCTTCAAAAAAAGAAAGAAAGAAAGAAAGAAAGAAAGAAAGAAAGAAAGAAAGAAAGAAAGAAAGACAAGTTCGGTGAGACAGCGTATAAGCACAGCGCCTACTGCTCAAGTCGGAGAGACTGGGCGGAGGGAGCATTATAAATGAAAGATTTGCCGTCGGTTTAACTGCGCCACAATGCTGAAAGTGGAAGAGCTTAGTTCCGGTACGTGTAAACACTGTACTCGAGAAAAAAAAAAAATCTCGTTGTGGGCCGAGTACAACGCGAGGCCAGAGCCAAACCTGGACAATGCCACTGAACAAATGAACCTGGAGGCTAACAAATAGTAATTCAAGGACAACTTCACCTACCTTTCTATAACAATAATAATAATAATAATAATAATAATAATAATAATAATAATAATAATGAACTTGAATCGCTTTACAAGCCAGACTAGATATACAAACTTCGCGAGGTGAAATGAGCCTAAAAGAAATCAGCTATGGCGTGGCGCTATTTCCCGGAAGAAAATTATGCGCAAGCTTTATCTGACAAGAGCGAACGACGACCGAGAAACTAGAGCCAAGTCGTGACCTGCGCTGAAATTCCGTTCGCGCATTCTTCTTGTAGCTCAGGACGTTAAATATATCTTGAGCCGGGCAGCTAATGTTTTTCTGCGGCTTTTACTTTCGTATTATGAACCGACGACGTTGTGGGCCGACAATATCTCCCTACATCCATTCGACGGCTCCACATCGATGTTCGGTCGCGAGTAAGGACGACGTAATCAGTGTTACCTTGTGCGAAATCGCCTTCAGGCACGACGTGCATGCGGACAGCAAAATGAGCAAAGTACAAACACCGCAACAGCAAGGAGACTACAAACACCGCAACAACAAGGAGACATACACAACAAACTCTTCCTACCGCGTTTAAGTCTCCCTCTAAGCCGAGAGCACCTGAACATCGATTAAGTCTCGCAAACCTGCTGCCCAAACGAGGACTCTATGAGCTGCGCTGCTTGCAAATGCACTGGACACCGCCCTCGCCACGCACACTCGGCAACGAAAATCTCAGCCTCGGTGGCACAAGGGGGAGAACGAAGAGCAGCAAGCCCACCATCGCAGGAACAGCCGGGTTGCTCCCTCCCGAGATTTCCAGAAAGACTAGCGTTGGGAAGCTGGAAAAGGGCGGCGCGGAGAACGAGGAGAAGAAGAAGAAAAAAAAAAAGGTGCAGCACGAGAACAAAACCAAGGGAGACACCACCGCGGGCTACGGGCAGCACCGGGAGCAGCAGCAGTGCGGCAGAGCGCCCAGAGCTGCGGAGAGAACGCGAAGCCTATCGAACGCGGAAGGAGAGAGAAGGAAAGAAGGCGAGGACCAAATGAAAGGGGGGGAGTGCGCCCTCTCATCGTCGTCGAGCGCGCTGCCACAGGGTGGCGTGCACGAGGACGGCACCACGACGGCAGCCAGCGGCTGGGCGTGGCAGCTCGCCTCGCCTGACCCCGCTCCGTGGCGGCGACGGACGAGGGAATGCTCCTCTGCCGCGAACACTGAGCGAGAAAAGGTGGCCTCTCCGCTGGCCGGCCGGTCACCGCTTGGGACGCGTCCAAGCGAGCGTGACAGAGGGAGAATATTTTTTTTTTTATTATTTAACGGGGGAAGGGAAGGCATCGGGGATGGGGAAGAGGGCGGGGGTTTGAAGCCTCGGACGCCGCAACCCCGCAGCCATCTCGCTCAAGGCGTAATCTCGAACTGTTCCGATGCGAAATGAAATATACCAATAGAAATTGGTTGTCTACTTGATGAATAAGTAAATAACTAAACAAAAAGAAGTGAAGGGAAGGAAACTGCTACTGACCGCACTACAACTGTATAGCGAAATGGTGACGCCTGTGCGGCGGTCAGCTTAAAGAGGAGCGATCAAAAGAGTTTGCTGATGGTATACAGAACGAAAACAGCCCAAACTAATGGGACCAGGAAGAGAGGCAGACAAAAGTACTGACAAAGTAAAACGACCCTAAACTTCGGTGAGTATGACGAGAGCCGGCGCATCAAGCATGGCCGACTCCCGCCCGGACAGCGCGCGTTGCCAGGGCCGGTATTTTTCAGCGATGCCTTTTCCGATTCTATGCTTTTTCAGGCTTTTCGCGCTTGGCCAGTGGTCAGCGCGACGGTCTCCCCACATTATCAGCGGCCGTGTGTGGTGGATGATAAGAATAGCATAAAATAAGGCATAAGGCATCGCTACAAAATAGCGGCCCAGAGCGGTGGCCAGGGGGAGAAGGGACACAGGGAGCAGAGAGGAGGACGGGTGAGAGAAGGGGACTCTGGGAACGGTGCACGTAGTCTTCGGTGTGCGGCGCGTGGGTGCAGACGAATGCAGACGACACCCCCGCCGGTTACGGCGCCCTCCGTGCAAAAGCCCATTTCCAACCTGTCACGCTCGATTTCTGTTCGGGACGACGTATGCGTACATTCGTCATGCGTCTGAAAGCCGAGAAGACGGGGCCCGTCGTAAGCAGCTGAGAATCACGTTCGTTTGCCTCTAGCCATAGTGTATACCCCCTCGCTCCAACAAAGAGGGCACACGCGAATATCGCGAATGTCTGCCATACGGGGAATGGAGCGCTCCATAAATGCTACACCGCGAGCGAGAAGACGCCATCCGCCCTGTTTTTCAAACAGTTTGGTGTCTGGGTACGTGCGGTGTTTGTTAAGCGTAATGAGGGCCGATTTACGCTCGAGTCGCCCATCACAGCAAGCCGCACCGCACGCGTGCCGTCGCGCGAAAGATTGCACGCATCAAACACTGGTGCACAAATTTCGGTTTACAATGTGTGAGGTATATATGCACTGTGCGCACAGTGTAAATGGTAATTTGTGCACAAGTGCTGGATGCGTGCAATTTTTCGCGCGACCGCAAGCGTGCGGTGCGGCTTGCGGCGATGGGCGGCTCGAGTGTAAATCGGCCCGAACTCCGTAGGTAATATGCCGATCCGCTTTCCGCCACTATTTCTAAACCTGTCCGTTACACCCTTTACCCAAAGAAACAACTCATTTATTTAAATTATCTTATTTACCATGGTCGACAGTCAACTGGAATGAACTTGCCAACGAAGCTGCGAGCTAAGACACATTGTTATCCTTTGTGGCCCACTAACATTGACGACATATGTAGTGCCGCCCGCAAAAAAAGAAAAAAAGAAACGAGTTGCTTTTCATGTATGCCCTTTTCGTTTTGCTGCGTGAACGAAGTCTGAACTGCCCGGCTATGCTGCCGCGATTGAGACCACACTATAATCAGTTAAAGTAAGTACATAAATAAATAAAATTTTAAAAATCTCTTTAACTGGGAAAAAGTAAAGGTTGCGTACAGCGTCCCTGAATCTTAGCAAGTGCCGTTATGTCTTAACGTTCAACGATTATGGAAACAAACTTGCAGCTATGCGAATGAAAATAGATAAAGCACCCTGCACGTGTTGTTGCTGTTGTTGTGGTTGTTTATCCTGAAATGTGAAAGAATACAGCAACCGTGTACTGACGCAGCAGCTGCAGATCAAAAGCGAGGTTCGAAGAACTCTTCACCGAGAGTGTCATAGGCGTCACGGATTGCGCCGTACGTGCGAGTTTCCGTTATCTGGATGTCGACACCCACAAAGGGGACTGACCCGGCATATCAACGCGCACAACACAGGTCATGTCTCGATTTTCCATGTCTGCGCGTTTTAGAGTCTATGGTTGCGTCCGTGCGGAGGAAAGAGCATGCAACGGTCGTCCATTCAATTGCGACTTGGCCAACTCGTAGCGACTGGGAAGCTTTGTAATGCTTTCGAAGGAGGAAGATGGATCCCCGCACGGATGAGTGAGGGGTTGTGCAAACGATTCTTGGTATACCACCCTTTACAAAGACGTATGAAGTGTACCCAAGGGCGTGTGGGCCCATTATTAAGGCACTGTTTGTTGCCTTTGTAACCACTTATATGATCACCTATACATAAAAGCGTGTGTCCCTTGTAGGTGGTATCCACTTCTCGGAAGTACGCCGGACGCAGCAATGTCAGACGACTACGCGTCGGCAAGCATTGCGGCGGAGTGGTAATAGTGACACACGTAAACATGTACTGAAAGTTCTTTTTTTTTATATGTTCTCGATTTTGCTGCTATTTAGGTTACTCCTGCCGTTCGACATTTTTAAGATTAAAAAATGAAAAGCACAAGCGCTGCTATGAAAATTCGGAACAATAAATTTTGAGCTACAACAGGAAAATCAAACGTCCGTCCTTGCAATAAGTCACCGTGTAAGTGTGGCTGACTCGAACATCAATTCACGTCAACTCAACAAACGCCTTTCAATCATTTCCTCTCGTTATTGGTATGCGTATCTGGCTTTTCGCCACCGCACGCACATTATCGGCCAACTCAACAAGGAAACGCGTCATTCCCGTCGCCTCGCTCGAAATAACGGAACGGCAAAACGGCCTGGAGCAAATATTAGGCGCAAAACAAATAAAATTAGTCCAGCAGAACACATTACCTGGCGAAAGCAAAAGAAGAAAAAAAAGAGAAAAAAAAAAGCGCAATGCCCTGGCAACAGCGTGACGGACAAGCCGAATCACAGTACGCTTGTCTGCTGTCCAGGGTGCACGACATTCCGCTGCAGAAAAAAGAGTGCGCAAAAGAAGAAAACTAAACTGCACAGCTGGCGTTGCCCCGTTATTCCAAAGAGAACAGAACGACGGACGGACGGACGACCCACGAATGCGAGAGCTGCGACGACGTCGTTGCCGAGTGTACAACGCGCAGGCTGCCTTAATGGACCCTGACCGAGCGAGGCCACGCGCGCCACGTAACGGCGATGCGAGCCAAGTACGCGCACACTCGCGCGCTCACATGCACAACACACACTCACGCACCGGTGACCTCGAAAGGCGCCGCTCGAAACGCGATTCGCAGCAAAAAAAAAAAAAAAAGGTCATCGATTGCCCGCCTCGCGCCGCCTCTCGGGGATGAAGAAGACGTTCTCCTGCGCGCCCTTTAAGCACACACACACGAGCGGTGCTCTCGGCCGCGAGGACAGCGGCGGCGGCGCGGTGATCAGCTCCTCTCTTGCGTAACGCGCTTGTCGTCTGGAGAAGCACGTCAGAACCACACGGCGTCGCGTCGCTATAAGCGCGCGATCCGAGCTCCTCATATGTCACTGGCGAACTCGAGTTGAGACGCCCCTCCACCCCTGGCCCCACCTTTTAACGGGGCAGGAAGAGAATCCGGCGCAGGCTTTTCAAGGTGGATCGACAACCCGTGACTCGCAACAGACAGACAGACAAAGAACTTTAATGACAAGGTCCTGAGAAGCTTTGCCCTAGGGCAGAGCTGCGGGCCGCTCCCACGTGGGGACTGGTAGGCCGCAAGGAATTACACATTACTGTTACGCTAACTATGACGGTTATAGCTCATCGATCGGTCGTCAAACAGGCGTCCTTCCTGTGGGAGGTAAATGTCAGAGTGGATTCTTGTGACGGCACAACTCGTTATTATTGACCTGGAGCGTCTCGTGCCTTGCCAGCGTAATACCTTAGTCACACCGGGCACGCCGATGCTGCTTCCGCTACTACGCAGTTTGAGCGAAATCAGGCGACGGCAATGAGCAAGTCTAACGCTCAGTTTCATAAAATGCGCCGCGCGAACAGACGGTACCGCACGCCCAAATGCTCCGTGGGTTCGCTCAATCTAATCTCTGCGCAGAACAGCACGAAAAAGAATAGCGTTTGGAATGGAATCGTCCGAGCATTATGCGGGCGGCTTCACAGGACTACCACACTATACCGAATACTAGACTGTCCTGTCCGGTGAACGAAAACAAAACGAGAAAGGGGAACAAGAAAGCCAACAAAAAAAAAACGCGCTTTACTGTTTCCCCTTCTCTTTTTCAATTTCTTCATAATTGTATATCTCCAGGACAAAGCAAAACCCGAGTCTTTGCACATCACTCAAGTCGGGGGGTCAACCGTTGACTCCGTTACCATATACTGGGACCACGACAAGCGCTCAGGGAACTAGCCTGGGACAACCCCGAAAGAAACGACAGGAGGAAGGCAAAGCACAATCACAGAAGGCCGAGTAACGACGACGACGACGAAGAAGAAAACGAGGGCAATGTCTTCTCCGTCTCGCCGAGAGATCGGCGCCGTTCGGGCAGAAGGAGATGGGGGGCGCCCAGAGAGGAGCGCGCGAGCGGTCTCATTATGGCAGCGTCCACCGCCGACCAGGTCGGCGAGAAACAAGCAGACCAGAAGAAAGGCGGACGGAGAGAGGCGGCCGGCTACACGTATACGCGCGCACTACCCTACGCGCACGGCTGGCCGCGATGCTGCGGGGGCGCCGCGCTAGCCGAGCGGAACCGCGCCGAACGACCTCCACGCTCGCGCACGTCCCCTCTTCGGCCGCTCGTGGTGCGCAACGGATCGCGACTAACTGCGCGGGGCCATGTTGCGAAGATTTATGCTGTCTGCGCTCTCAATGAGGTGCCACAAGTGAACGTTCATTTTGCCATGTCAGTGTCGTAGCCCTTACATATATTTTGGGGGGGATGTCGTCAGAGTAGTTTCTGTTTTGGAAACAGTTCTCCGTCCGCTCGTAACGTGTGCATCGTTGCATTATCACAGGGACGAACTAAAATTTCAAAACCAATCGGGAACCAAACTTCACCGTCACATTTCTCATCCTCTTAATAGAGCGTTTCAGATTAGGGGACGCAAGCCGTTTGCGTCCCCTAACCTAAACTTCTCCAGGGAAATAAAGGAGCGATCATAAAAGATCGCAGGACCTTCACATTCCTATTTTTACCTCTTCCCCTTCCCGAACAGTGTACCTCCGCTGATGATAAAGGTCGACCCTGGCATTCTTGACGACACCTCGGCGATCACGTGACCGTGCCACGATTTCTCAGGAACGAGCTGCGCATAAGCACCGAGGCCTGAAACTAGCGGTTCGAAGGAAATATATGGCGCGATGAGAGGCGTAGTACTCCCATAAACGACGACTCCGCAAGGCGAAACGGTTCGCACCCGTAAAGCTAACAACCGTTTCAACGAACACCGCGCGACGGTGGCATAGTGTAATCCTGATATATATATATATATATATATATATATATATATATATATATATATATATATATATATATATATATATATACAGAGAGATAGAGAGAGTATACATTGCCATCCTTAAGAATATTTGCTTGGCGCGTAAGAAAGCCAACAGCAGCACCGCCGCGCTGAGCAAGAGCACAAGAAGCACAAAGCGTGATCGATACTGTAGACGACAAGCACTCGCTCAAAGGGAAGGTGAAAAAAAAAGAAGAAAGACCTAAATGAAAGAGAGGGTGTAAAAAAGCCCTGTCGCAGTAGTTACTCCTCGGATTGAGAAGACGACAATTGCAAAACATTGCAAAGCTACACATCGATCCCCTGCGTCATGGCGAATGGTAATCGCTCAGATGATGGAGAGGAAGGCGAAAACAAAAAATGAAGAGCACCCCGCACGCGGCGGGGCCTCGCGTGACGCTTCCCTTCCTCCAAAGCCTCCGCACGCACACAGCCACGCGTCGCTCCGCGTGAGAGCGATACGCAACGACGCCGCAGCGAGAAGAAGCAACACAAACGACGCCGGTCGCCGAGGAAGAGGAACCGAAGGATGAGAAGAGCATATATATATATGGCGGGGCGGGAGAAAATGAAGCGCAAACAGCATCCTGGGCGCCGCGCAGCAAGCAATACGCGAACGCGAGAGAGGAACGGGGTGATGGGCGGCGGGTGAAGAGCGATCGTTCGGCAAACAGAGGGGGGCGGCCGGGCCTCCACCCGAAGACGTCGACACGGATCGCGGCCGGCAAAACAAGCACGACCTCCTCCGACCAACGATGACGGCGAGGCGGAGACAACGGCGCAGCAAACGGCACTCTCTTCTACAGCGCGCACGAAGGGCCACAACAGCCCTCCATCATCGACCCTTAGCCGTAATCAAAGGCGACAGGTACAATGGGCGCCCCGCGATTTATGTGCGGTGGCTGGCTCGGCCGGTGGGGGAGCGCAGTGTACTGGCGACGACCGACAAGCGGTAGGGGTGCGACGCGGTCGCGAACGGTCGCCTCCGACGCCACGCGCTGGCGGAAGTTTTGAGAGAAGTGGAACGCCCCAGTGTTGCCCCGTTTGAATGCGAGAGCATACATTACCCAACGGCGACAGAGCGGAGAGAGCTGATCGCGGCGCGTGAAGCATCGCTGTTGTCCCGCGGCACTGCACTATTTAGTAAGAACAAGCACGGAAGAAAGAAATCGAAGGTGTTCCAGCGCACGGCGTCAGCGTTGTTATTCTAGCTTTCCCGTTAACTTCCTGCCTTCTAAGGAGTAACTTGCGTCATATACATGTATTCATCAAACAATGCACCTCTTCGTAAATTCACACAGAGGGCACAAGACCACCCATATTTACGATTTTTTGCCGGGCTTCATCAAAGGCAGGCTGCAGTCTCTTGACCTTGTTCTCGGTTTCGCCAGGAGCACCCGCGAGAAATATGTGCCACAACTATTCCGCGCCACAAATGTGACGAACCCTTGCTCCGGGGTTTAGCGCTTATCTCATTGACCCAACGCAACACACGGGCCTAAAGTTGCGATATAACAATGCCGGACGACAGTGTCGGACCGCGGAACAAGGGACCGAAAGGCAGCGTCCCGGAAATTAGATAATGAGGTGCCAATCATGCCTCGCCGTGACCATAATGTGAACGCCACGTGGCGTCCAGACAGCGGGCCCCATCGCCGATTTATACCTCCCCGTGAATCCGGCGTAACAAGTAGAAATCGGCTGAGCGAGAACTAGACAAGGAGCGCGCCAATGCGCTTGCACGACGCCGCCGTGTTGCTAGCCGCTCCTCCAACCTGCGACGCAGCCGGATCTTCTCAAAAACTCGCTGTCCGCGCCAACACGTTCTGCGTACCCAACCACCACCGCGGCCGGAAATGGCAGCAGCGTGCGAACAGGCGACAGGCACCATACAGCGCCAAGAATCACGTGGCGCTGTGAGAGGACAGAACCTAAAAAGAAAGAGAGAAAAAAGAAAAAAACGACAACGACGGCAACGAGACGAAATGAGACACGTTCGCGTTTCCGCGAAGCACGGCGAAGCGTGGCCGCATGACTATGCGCGCCGGAGCCGCCAAACAAAGGTAGAAAACGAAACACGTAAGCAGCAATCGGCGTTGCCTCCCATTCCCTTTTTTTTTTTCTCCCCATCGCCTAATTTCGCGTACTACGCGTTCCACGCGGCTACTGCAGTATTTCGCGGGAAACTGTACGAGCAGCAGCAGCAGCAGCAGCCGGTCACAAGTTTTCCCCTCTGTCGGCGCACGTCGCACGACCTACGAATGCAGCAGCCCTCCCGTAGCCGCCAGCGTCACCGCCGCTGGCACGACGCCAGACGTCCTTGCGTCGGGTTGGCAGCAGCAGCAGCAGCGGCGGCGGTTAAATGCACGCGCGCCCGGCGCCACGGCCGGCGCATCTCGCGCGCGGGAGGGCAACCCCCATCGAGAGAGCGCTGCGGCGCGCCCGCTCGCACGCACGCAACAACGCGTCCTCTCTGTGTCAAGCATCGCCGAGAGGCACGAACAGAGTGGCAACGGCGCGCTCGATCTACGTTACGGCGGCTGCAAGAACGACGCAGTCCCGAAACAGTCGAGCAGGTGCCTGTATGTCGCGCGTGCGAGCGCGAGCGAACGATTAACAAAGGCACTCCCCTTCCACTCGCCGCAACCTCGCGTAACGCACACACACACACTCGTCGCCCTCAAAAATGCAAAGAGAGAGAGAGAGAGAGGGACGTGCCAGAACGCGAGCGAGATCGAGCGCTCACGCGAACAGCCTTCCCGCGCTTCCTTCCATTAAGCTGTTTCTCGCGCCGAGCGTCTCTTTTTCACACCTGTCACGACAGAGGCACAGTTGCTGGCGGCAGCAGGTGAAGACCGAGAGACGCGCAATGCCGCGCAGGCAGCAAGAGCAGCGTATGATAAGCGCGGGCCGACGACGCGGGCGCTAATTGCGCGCAGCTTCAGTGTCAACAGGGCGCCCCCCCAAGATGAAACAAACGCGCGCGCCCGTACACTGCCTAGGGCGGGTGTACGACACGACGAGTTGGAACAGGAACACCATTATCGTTTCCATTAGTTGCTATACGCCGAGCGGAGAACAGAGGGGCACGCTCCCTGACTCATCGTTTCGAACGATTGCGAACAATCTATTAGGCAGATGCTGCGGGGTGAATGATGGTCTGACGCACAATGTCGTAGCAGTGTGTGCGTCGCAGGTTTGTCCGTAGCATTGCATTGAACTTATGTGCATAGCTATTATCCACGGCGACTGAGCCTGAAGTTGAAATCGTCTGGGAGGAGGTGTGAATGCTGCGTCAGCAAGAACTACACATACTTCAAAAAAAAAAGAAGAAAGGAGACCTAGCTGGAAAGCCAGTACATATCCTAGAATTCGCCAGTGTCCTTATAGTATCGAAATAAAGCAGTCACCATCGATGTGGTAGTAAACCCAATGAAAGTTAAACGCTGCAGAAAGAGTATTTGCCTAGCGATAAAATAAAGTGGTCGGTCGGAAGATTACGGCCGCTTCAAACAGCATGAAAAAAGCAAGGCATTGCAGTTTACGACTACCGATGCCCTCTCGCACAGCTTTAAAAGTGGTGTATAGCGCAGAATCCTATTTAAGAAATAAAAAAGAAAGATGAAAGAGTCTCGACAGAAGCCGGCTTGGCGATTATGGGCGAGTTTCCAGAAAGGTTTCAATGTGTGTTCTTTCCTGCTGCCCCAGGAAGCATATGCCTACTTCGTCGTGAAAAAGAGGAGAGGAGATAAAGAGGCGGGGAAGGGAGACACGCGGTATGGAGAGGCAGCCCCCTTAAACACACACACACGCACAAGAACGCGGCAACCTTTTCGTCCGCCTGCAACACCAGAAGTATACCGGCAACTCGTGTATTTTGTTACTGGACTTCTCGCACTTCGCGTTTCAGTAATTCCGTTGACAAAAGGCGCGCCTCTATATTAACAGCAGGTTGGGAAAACACATATTGACGGTTATATAGTCTAGACCTGCATCATCCAGACTGGCCGGGAGGCTGCAGAGGGAGCTTCTCCTCTGTGTGTGCGTACGCGTCGTCCTACGTGCCTTCAGCGCCGTTCGTTTCACGTCCACTACGGTTTAACCGGCCCACTTCCGGCCCTCTTCCACCGGTTTCTGTAATCGGTGCTGGTAAAGTAAAACGAACGATCCTCGGTGAAAGTGTGACACGCTCTGTGTACCACAGCGCCCGAGAAAACTAAGTCTGCGCGACGCACCAAGAGAGAGAGAGAGAGAGAGAGAGAGAGAGAGAGCAAGAGCAAGGTACCGGACGCACTCGGTCCAGATGCGGCGGAGAGTATCAAGCCGACCAATATTGCAACAAAAAAATAGTAATAATTATAATAAAAAAAACGCGCCCAGCCTAGCCGACCCCGCCGCCAAGGGCTTTATCGCTCCCCAAACACGCCGGGCTGCCTGCCGTAGCAATGATCGTGCTCCGGCCGTAGAGATAGGCTGATCGCGTCCGCTTCCTTCCCGACATGCCACTTCTCGTGCCCAGAAATTCGCCGATGGGCCCCGGGGCGCCGGCGTCGTTTCTTCTTGCCTTACTTTATCCAATGATAGCGGCGATGATTACCCTGCCCCTGTGGACGGGTTGCGTCGAGTTCTCTCGTTCACTTGCGTGTCCGGGAGCTTTCGCTCGCCTTGCATACGCCGCTCTGTAACGTCAACTAGACGACCAATGCACGCCTTGAATTTTTTAGCGATGCCCAAACACACTGGTTCAACAGTGTCGATGCGCTTCCCTCTGCAGGGACGTCCCTTTCTTGAGTCTGCATCCACGTGGCCCATGATGATCTCTTCCTCTTAGGTCGGAGTGCGGACGCTGGCCGTTTGGCTTCTTGTGAAATGAATTTCGCTCTTTCTGTGTGCGTGAGTGCCCATCTCTCTGCGTCTAAAAAAACTTAATATCCCCTGCCGCAGCACCGTGTAGCGTAAGTGCAACGTAAGCGCAGTGGTACGAACGGCAAAAGACCCGTCGTTCCTACGATTTGCTTTTTTTTTTTCTGTAGGCGACTGGTGGCAGGAATGCATAGCGAATAATCTATCCTGAAGTGAATTTACTTAGGGTGATGACGTAGAACGTTAGCCAATAACTAGCTGCGAGCTCTAGGCACACCTCATGAAACCTTGTGTTCTGGTTAGTCAATTAATGAAGAAAGCAGTCTGATCTGCATGCAGCCGCTTTATGGGTGAATTAAGTGACTTTTTTTTCTTTTTCGAGATAGAAATTGCACGCAATGGTCGTACGCATTTACGGGAGTCGAACACCGAACAAAGATCGCCGAACAACCGCGTTGAGACGCTCGTTACCCCAGCCATCGCGCACACATCCGAGCGCAAGGAAACAACAAGCGACTTGTTAATCCATAATGAACGTGAAACCGAGCAATGACACTACGGGAACGGCGAACACGAGATACGGGGAAAAATGACCAGAACGGCACCAGGACCACCCGTGACCCGAGTGAGTGAGTGAGTGAGTGAGTGAGTGAGTGAGTGAGTGAGTGAGTGAGTGAGTGAGTGAGTGAGTGAGTGAGTGAGTGAGTGAGTGAGTGAGTGAGTGAGTGAGTGAGTGAGTGAGTGAGTGAGTGAGTGAGTGAGTGAGTGAGTGAGTGAGTGAGTGAGTGAGTGAGTGAGTGAGTGAGTGAGTGAGTGAGTGAGTGAGTGAGTGAGTGAGTGAGTGAGTGAGTGAGTGAGTGAGTGAGTGAGTGAGTGAGTGAGTGAGTGAGTGAGTGAGTGAGTGAGTGAGTGAGTGAGTGAGTGAGTGAGTGAGTGAGTGAGTGAGTGAGTGAGTGAGTGAGTGAGTGAGTGAGTGAGTGAGTGAGTGAGTGAGTGAGTGAGTGAGTGAGTGAGTGAGTGAGTGAGTGAGTGAGTGAGTGAGTGAGTGAGTGAGTGAGTGAGTGAGTGAGTGAGTGAGTGAGTGAGTGAGTGAGTGAGTGAGTGAGTGAGTGAGTGAGTGAGTGAGTGAGTGAGTGAGTGAGTGAGTGAGTGAGTGAGTGAGTGAGTGAGTGAGTGAGTGAGTGAGTGAGTGAGTGAGTGAGTGAGTGAGTGAGTGAGTGAGTGAGTGAGTGAGTGAGTGAGTGAGTGAGTGAGTGAGTGAGTGAGTGAGTGAGTGAGTGAGTGAGTGAGTGAGTGAGTGAGTGAGTGAGTGAGTGAGTGAGTGAGTGAGTGAGTGAGTGAGTGAGTGAGTGAGTGAGTGAGTGAGTGAGTGAGTGAGTGAGTGAGTGAGTGAGTGAGTGAGTGAGTGAGTGAGTGAGTGAGTGAGTGAGTGAGTGAGTGAGTGAGTGAGTGAGTGAGTGAGTGAGTGAGTGAGTGAGTGAGTGAGTGAGTGAGTGAGTGAGTGAGTGAGTGAGTGAGTGAGTGAGTGAGTGAGTGAGTGAGTGAGTGAGTGAGTGAGTGAGTGAGTGAGTGAGTGAGTGAGTGAGTGAGTGAGTGAGTGAGTGAGTGAGTGAGTGAGTGAGTGAGTGAGTGAGTGAGTGAGTGAGTGAGTGAGTGAGTGAGTGAGTGAGTGAGTGAGTGAGTGAGTGAGTGAGTGAGTGAGTGAGTGAGTGAGTGAGTGAGTGAGTGAGTGAGTGAGTGAGTGAGTGAGTGAGTGAGTGAGTGAGTGAGTGAGTGAGTGAGTGAGTGAGTGAGTGAGTGAGTGAGTGAGTGAGTGAGTGAGTGAGTGAGTGAGTGAGTGAGTGAATAAACTTTCATTAGGCCCAGCAAAACGCGATAAAACGTGTGACGCGCACGCAGGCGACGACGAACAACGCAACAAAGAGAAGCGCAAAAAAAAAAAAAACACGTGCGGTCGGCAGCCTACAGCCGCGTGCCCTTGGAGAATTCCCGGCCGACGCAGCGGCAAAAAGGTGCGAGCGCAATCTGCAGAGTAAATACCGAGCGAGAGGGGCTGAAGCGGCTCGCCGATTTCGCGGCGCCGGCTGCAGGCGAGAGCGTCCGCGCCAGCTGCGACTCGTTTCATGCACGGCGCCGCGACGGAGGGAGGGATTCCCCGCGGACCACCCGACTTGGCCCCGAACGCGCGCAGGGGCCACTTCCGTGGCCGGAGGAAGTCACGCTGTCGCGGTCGGCTAATGTCCACCACTTAAAAACGTCGGCGGCGGCGCCGGCGAAGGGCCGAAGCGATGGGCTCTCACTTTCTTTTTCGCGCCTGTACATACACACACTGCTGCGGTGAGAGAAGCGTAAATGTGCCTCCCGCTAACTGGAGTCAATTTTGCTGCCGTCGAAATGCACAACGACGAACTGGGATCGCGCGCGAAGCTGAAATGCAGCGCCGCGCCGCGGGAATGCAAGCTTGTTAATCCTGGCACTATGCTAACATGTGAGGATCGTTGTGAAAACAGGCAAGCGAAACTTGGTGATCATTTCCACTTTAAGCCTCATCTTATGTCGGTTCCTCTTTTGTATATTGCCAATTTTCTTGCTTTTCTTTTTCTTTTTGCGACGTTTTATTCAGTGACCTACAGAAATGGTTCGTTTGAGCTAAAGGAGATTAATTATGCATGATAAAATAATATAAATTTCCCATGCCCAAGCCATAAAGTGTGATTTATAACTACGAAATTACGCAATAGAAGCAGTGATACAAACATTCCTCTAAGTACGCGACTGGGGTGTACCTAGTGTTGGTGGAACACACATCTGTTTAGCTGCACAGGAACCACGGTTACCCTATTATGTCTGGCCGTCATGAAAAAAAAAATGAAATAAGAAGAAACACAAAGACAGACATTGGTTGTCGAGTTAGCAGCTTAACCTAATGACGCGCTCACGAAAGGAACCAGAATAGTGCAATGGACGGTCCGCTGTCGTCCAACAGCAATCGCGCCGGCCATACGAGAGAGCGGCACCACGAAAGAGGCGAAAGGCAAAAACGATCGAGGAAGTAGGTCAGCTGATGCACGCGGCTGTGAAGGCAAAGAGGAAGAGGGTCGCGGAAAGGGACGTGCAAACAGCGACCCCGATGTGTCGACGGTCGCTCGGTCCCACATCCAAACCCGCCTTTCAGGGCGCCGATATGTGTGTATATATGTATCTTAACAAAACAAAAAGAAATCGTTGAAAGGGGCAAGCCGGAAGAAACAGACGCACACAAAACTAAGTACTCGGAGGAGAGCGTAAGAACTTGGTATAAAGCGCAATTGTGACAATAACAGAGGGGGCGCGGGGAAAGAAGAAAATAGGGGGGGGGGGGGGAGGGGTCATTCATGCCCGCAACGTCCGTGCGAAGAATAAACGTCCCCCGGGCTCGGGCGCCGTTATAAATCACGGCGCCGAATCCTCAAAACTCATGGGCGCCCGTCAAGGGTCGCGTTATCTCAGAGCCTGCGTCAGAGCGGACGGCGACCCGATAGACCATTTCAACAAAAGCTCGCGAAGCAACAAACGCATCAAGCGGACAAACAAGGCTCGGTGGTTCGTACAGACGGGAGCAATCACTGGCGCCGGCTCACCCAAGTCGCTTTCCTTTTTTCTTTTTTTTTTCCACTAGCAGATCTCTTCACTGTCGATGTCTACTTCGTTGAAAATGCGTAACAAAACAAGAAGAACCACCACCCATCCACGAGTCGCGCGAGCATCTCATTCTGTCTCGTTTGGCCATTGTAGAAATGCTCCGCTCAAAATTGCAGCCGACGCCTCAAGTCACTGGACCACTATCGAGAAATCTTGCCAGACACCGAGCTGCACTGGCTGTACCCGCAAACGCTTTTGAATCGTTTGAATCCCAAACGCCGCGGAAGCGATGGGTCACCTAGTACATTGAAGACGAAAAACGCCCCGACAAGAAAGATGGGGTCCAACTGGTGACACGAGCTTACCAACGTTACCAATGCCATAAAAGCAAGCTCCTACGCTTTGGAATGGCGAAAACTCAGTCGACAGCCGGACGGCGTGTTCACAGCGCGTGCTTATATGCAGTGTGCTTGATGGCACACTTTAGTCTTTACTTTACTTTAGTCTTTAGATTTGTCCTGTTGCTCTTCCTTTCCTCTTTCCTTTTTCCTCCCCTCCTACCTATCTTCCGTTTCTGTATTGCTGTCACCTCCCTTCAGAAGGGTAGGCAGTCGCTGTGTCCCTTCCGGTGGCAGTTGCCAGCCTGCTCCTCGCTTTCCCTTTCCTGTTAACTGTGTATGTGTATATGCGTTCAAAACAAATAATAATGATAATAACTGATGGTTCGACAACTCTAAGGGAAAGCTGCACCGGTGTAATATTAATAGCTATGTCGACAGACATCTGACGCAGCCAGAAATGGCCTATATATAGGATGAACGAGCAAGCGACAATGTCTCTAGAAGTCTTTCTAACGCGCACAGATGCGTTTCTTATCGGTTCGCTAATCGTTAGGAAAGGTGCGCAGCTTTCGTCAGTGAACGTAACGATAACCACCGGATCAATGAGCCCCGCAATCAGCCCTATAAAAGCGTACGGGCATTAAACTACGAAAGCGGTTGTTTCTACTGAAAGCATAGGATGTGCAATCGGTGTGTAAACCCCTCGAACATAAAATAGAATGAATGCGGGCATTACTTCCTTACTGCCGTTACATCGGAGCATAAAACATGCATTTGTATGTTTATGCTTCATTATTTATTTGCCAGCCGAATATCAACGGATTGATGAGGAACCAGCACTTTCTGGTATAAAATATCCGCGATTGTTCTTTCACAATTTGCAAACATTGGTACTTGCCCTGAGGAGACGGATTCAATGACCACGCGACCGCCATGCGCGTTTACGATGACTCCGTTCGTCGAGATCAAGCAAGACATAATGAAACGAGTAATCAAACCGCCAAAAAAAAAGAAAGAAAACGTAACGTAGCATGTTCCTAATCATGATTCCGGCGACAAAATCGGACTCCATTCGCAAAAGAAAGAAGAGAGAAAAATGGATAAAGCTTCATTACCAGCATTCGTTCCCTGTAATGTCTAGAGAAAATAGCCAGGATGGCAGTGGAAAGTGAAATAACCTTTACGTACAAACGTGCCCGTACTAGCAAACTGTCTAAATTTTGAAGTTGAAGTTGAAGTTGAAGTTTATTTACATCGCCAAAAAATCAACGATGCGGGTAGGCCCGGGCAAAAAGTGAACTCAATCACTTGAGGGACGCCCGAGCCCCCCTGTACAAGGCACACAGCGAAAACGCAAAGTGTAAAAGTCATAGTAACACTCTGGCTATTTAACAAGGGCAAAAATATCTCGTATATGCGTGAGTTTGAACAAAGCATCAACAGAAAAAACACAGCATAATAGTAAAAAAAAACAGAAATGCATAGCAGCAAGATAAAATTACACAGGATACATCGCAGCAAGATACGAAAAAAAAGAAAAATACATGAACGCGGCTTTCAAAAAGAAGATATTTAGTGAATTAATGGACTTCTCACGTCAACAAGTGAACATGTTTCAGGAATTATACCCCTTGACAATAATTTATTCAAAACAGTGGGCAGGCTATGTCGGAGCATCTGTTGCCCGTACATTGTACGGGAGAAGGGAATGTGCCAAATTTCTTTTTTGCGAAAGGAGTATTCTGAAAGATTTTGACTGAGACAGGGTAATTAAAGAAAACTAAGCTGATTTTTTTGGATACAACGCTTATATTTTAATGCTAAGTAATATTCGTACACGGTATTAATCGGCAAAATTTGGTAACGAGCAAACAGTTCCCGAGTGTGAGCAAGGTAGTCTACGTTTGCAATGTAGCGTACAGTTTTCTTTTGAAGCATACATATTTTATTAATATTTGTTTTAGTGGTAGTACCCCAAACCAAAAAACAATAATTTAGGTGGGATACAAACAGCGCATTGTAAATAATTAATTTTATGCGTTCGGGCAGAAAATGCCGAAATTTTGCGAGAATTCCGGTGCACGTTGCCAGTTTACTCATAATGAACTGAACTTCAGCGTCCCAGCTCATGTTCTTGCTAAAAATTACCCCTAAAATCTTGACAGTGTCTACAAACTGGACACGTGAATCGCCTATGTTGAGTGGGAAACTGTCTTGTACTGAATAGAACCGCTTTAGTTTTTTTCGTGTTTATGAGTAAAGAGTTTGCTTCAGACCATTCCTTAAGTTTCGCAAGACAATTTTATAAGTTTAGACACTCTTGTACGCTGACTATACGTTATACGCTGCAAAGTACGGCGCCCAAAGCTTACCTGTTATTACAGTAACAATGGGAGACCGTAAGTAAAAGCCACACGCGGATATGACAGATCATTTTCAGGAACATCTGACCTACACGAGAAGTCACCTCGATATGAAAAATACCAGCGGGGTTCTATTCTCAGGGTTCTATCGATTCGATGTGCTGGCGCAGAAAGACAGAGCGAAAGAAAACACTCCGGGCAGTCGCGGCCGAATCGATAGATCCGTCCAAGCGGGTGGTAACAAACTTGTCTCCATCAAGTATTTCACAGAGAGCACTGTTCTGTCTGCTGTCTCCCAAGGGACGGCTATAGCGAGATGAAATCGACGCGCGGTTCTTGACAGGGAGGGAGGGGGCAACGCGCAAAAACTCATCGATTGCGTCGGTCCCGCTGCCCGGTATGCCTCTCCATTTTCCTCAACTTGCAAAACAAGTACTGCGCGCGAATGAACGCTTGCGCAATGGCGATGGGTGATGTCGCAACAGCCGCTACGGCGCATTTCTAGCTAACTCGAAGAGGGCGCGTAGGCGTCATCCGGAGAAAACGGCACTCCCTTCATCGCGGGAAAACGATGTCATCGGCCGGGCAAGCAGAGCAGATTGCAAACGAGTTTTATGACAAAGGTGCTGAAGGGCTGCTTGGCCTTAGACCGCCAGGAACGTATCGTGCAGCGCTGTGGAAGCGACGCAAGGAGTTCGGTAATCGAAATGCGGGTTTAATTATTATGAGAGCGAGGCTGTGCGTGAGGTCGACGCGACGGGCTGCAAACTATATATATATAAACGACGTACCAACAGCCATACAACACAGTCGTTCATTTTTAAAGTTTAAAACAAATTTATTTATTACTGAGCAGAACAATTCCACGTAATTGCTGGTAAAAGACACCGAAGTATTTCCTGGTGCGAACGCTGCTACTGTGAACGCCTTGCTAGTCTGCCCAGCTTCGCACGCAACATACGAGACTGAATATAGCTAGCAAAAAAAAAATGGGGGGGGGGGGGAACTATATATATATACAGCGACATCGTCGGCGTCGAAGAGGTAATACAAACGGGTGAGAATAAGCACCGCGGTAGAACAATGAAACAAGCACGGAGTACCAGCGATAAGATGGTAGAATTCATCCTCAACGTAAAATGGCACTTAAGGATAAGAGATATTTCAGACTAAGCAAGAGAGAGGCGCTTCTCTCTAGAGAAGCGCCTTCATGATGCGAAACATTTTCTGCCATCCGTTTATGAAAGCATCATCAAATTCAATGTACCGACTACCTCTATCACTCGACACAAGAAATACCCAGACTATAGTGGCTCTATTACCATCTTTACTCAATTACTGCGAACGGGTGTTGCGAGTCCGGAACCCTTCAATAAGTTCACAGACTCCCACATGATCTAGACAAGAATTTCGCGGCACTCACGGAGGACTTATGCCTCCAATGTCAACTAAGGAGCTCCTGGATGACGCAGAAGTTAAAGTGATCATTCCACGCATCTGCGCACTACAGAAAAAAAAAAAAAGACACGCTCTGCTGTACGACCAAGCGTAAATAGAACTTCAAATGCTGCCGCAGCGCAACATCTGCACAGAGCAGCGCACCGCTGTGGCAATGCCCGCGAAGCCGGACAGAAGCAAAAGCGAAAGGCTTCGGGTAGCAGGGAAGGGGGGGGGGGGGGGGGCTAACAACGGCCGCGCGAGACGATCGATAACCGCCTCGCGAGCAGTTGCACATATTTGCACAAGTAACTAAATATTCAATCTATACCACTGCATACGCTTTCTCGACGGCCCTTTAAAGCGGCATACAGAGCGGCAAGTGTCAAATAGTGGGTATGAGTTTGATTGCCGAGTCGAGATGCCTCTGAGTGTAAGCAGGTGTGAACGCCAACGAGCGCTGCTAAGCGTGTGTTTGTGCCTCTCTCATTTGTATTACAGCAGCCACCGGTCGGGAAAACGATTCCGCAGCCATTGCGCGTGAGCATGTGCGAATGGATAACCGGCCGGTGGACGTCACTGTCAATAAAACGTCGGCGACCGCGCGTACCGCGTAGTTTCATCGCGGCACTCTCATCTCTGCAACCGTTGCGTACTGAGCCATATCCCTTCGACACGCCCAAAGAAAAATAAAGTATGAGCAATTAAAAATGTATAGTTACGTCTCACCTACGTGCAACGCGAAACGAAGCGCAGGCGTGTCCAACAACCTCCATCGAGACACACGCGCGCGCGCGAGCACGTACACAAGCCAGGCGAAGTGGCTATCCGTCCAAGGTTCTAAGCAACAAAAATGAAGCGGGAAATGCGAGAAGCACTACGAAATGCGCTGTCGTCCACTCGTACAACCAGATGTCTCTATATTACATGTGCCGCACGGGGCAACCGGTCCACCACTCGCAATCACGAGGAAAGAGCGAAGGCAACGCAGGCGCCCAGCCAGCTCTTGCCAACTCGCGCAACCCTCCCCCCCTCCCCTGACAGAGGCACAGCGCGGCACTCCCCAGTCCCTCCTCTTCACGCCCCAACGGGCCGCCGTCACCTGCTTCCATCATCCGGGGCGGCATCACTGTCACCCCGTTTCGAAGCAGGGCCTCGACGGATTGCGCACTCTCTTTTGCTTCCCTCCCATACTACTCCTGTCTGCGCCTGCCTATATAGTCTGGCACGCCAGTCTGCAGACCCCGTTCTATCGTCCACATCAAAATGGAGGACAGGAGAAAAGAGGGGGGGGGGGGGGGGGGTTCACTGGCGTAACGCCGCACCGACTCGGAGCTACGCGATGACGGGGGTAGCTTCGGAAGGAACGGTCCACACGCGGTGTCGTCATCAGGTAGAGAGCGAGAACGCGACTTCGTCCACTGTACGCGTAACTTTCCCGTACCTATGACATAACGAAGAAATGACTTCTCTTTTCTCTTGTTCGCTCTCCAGCCGTACTTCGAAATCTCATTTCTGCCTCCTTTTGCCCGTATAGTACACATATGCATGGGCGGAGAAGTAAATCATGAAGCTGAATAACAGCTCGGTTAATTTTTGCTGGAGTTAACGTATGCATACAGTGCTGAACTACAGCGCTAGTATATTATGTATAGCCACTCAGAATGAAGTCTACGCGCAGAAACTGTCCTTCGTGGGCAATTTCAATGCACTGAGCAACCTGCTTAGTGCAGTACAGCAGTTCCGATTTTTACACGATGCTATTAAAGGCAAGTGACGGTGGGCTGTATTTACTCATTTGCCAGCGTACTTTTTCATAGCATTTGACGTGATCGACTTGCGCTCGCAGAGCACCTCTGCGAACGTGGTCACACGCGAAAGCAGTCACAGTTCCGTTGCCACCAAAGCAGAGCCTCCTTATTCGGCTATCGTTAAAGCACTAAGGGCACACAAACGTATCTCGCACTCCAGCCGTTATCGCGCTTCTGCTGCGCTTGCTTCCCGTATCGCTTCTTTTGGCGCACGCAGAGAGCGACGTGACGAAGGACGGCGCGACAATGATCGGAGAAGGAAAAGCAACGACCTCGCCGGCCTTCGCAGAAAAGGCACGGCGTCACACAGCGTCGTGCGATAGCACGGAACAGTGGCGGCGCCCAGATCGACGAATGCGGAAACAGATGGAAGAAAAGAAGGCAAGAGCGATCAGAGAGATCAGACAGATGATCGCGAAGTACCGTCGGCCGATTTCGTCGATGTGATAGCCAGCAACGATGTCATTCATCGATGAAGGGAGGAACGCCAGTGATAAAGGGGTCTCCAATGAATAGGAATAGAGGCGCGGTTTACACGATCGAGCAGACGAGCAAATCGACGACGGCTGCGGTTTGCAGGTGTTCGCTACAACTTAGCGCGCGATCTTGCGCCACGACGTTCCAAAAGTGCGGAAATTGGACATTTCAAGCACCCGGAATCCGTAACTAAGTAAACTCGCGGTGTTACCTGACGTATTTCGGGACAATATCGAGGATTTCGGGACAATGCGGATTCTACCGGAGGTGCGCTGACACGGAGAATAGCAGAGGTGTGAATGTCGCACGTGAATGATGCCTCGATGTGCCGAAGAATCAAACAGGCACGGCGTCACAATATGCGATCGCCCCACGCCGAGATTCGACTACCCCGATTTCTAAAAAGTAAAGCAGAAGCCTCGACGCCCCCCGCATCGTCGGGGTGAAAAAAAAAAAAAAAACGAGGGCACGCTTGCTAGCTGAGGCGAAAAATAAAATGGACTAACGAGAATCCATTCATTCTGCAACCATGCAGCTCGTAATTTTCTAATGACCTACTGATGAGCGCACGTTTGCGAAAACCGTGCGGGAACCGAAGGCCAAGTCGCGATCACAGCGCAGCGAAGATGGTAAGCACTAGTAAGCACCGTTCCGAAGGCGAACCTAGTGTTCCTATATATGCTCCCGATACAAGAACACTAGGCGAACCTGGCGAACCACGCTGCAAGTGGCCGCCGCCAGAACGATCGTCGCGAGAGGGATGCAAAGGGTGGCGACGGCGGAGGTGTAAAAAGCTGCGAAGGCTGCTGCTCCGGCTGCGACGCCACTGCCGCCTCCATCGCCGAGGCGGCGAGCGTTCGTGTCGTCATCGGCGCTTTGTAGTTGCGACATCCGGTCGGGAGAAAGAAGAGGGGGCGCCCAAAACCGCCCGCCGTCCGCCGCTCAAACCAGCAACGGTCCGCGCACGGCCGACGGCGGCGGCCATGGCTGCAAGCGCACTGCCCCTCGATCCGCCAGACAGCGCTCAGGCAGGCGAGCGCGCGCGAACACAGACGCACACGTTTCTGCCGACGCGAACGTAAGCAAGCACAGGGACGCCAGTTCAATCCTCCCGCCGGTTGTTTACAAAACGGCTCCTCGCCCCAACCTCTCTCTCTCCCTCTAGTTTGACGCCCCTGCTGCCGCCCTGCACACACACACACACACACACGCCCGCCTCCTACGCAAAGTGGCCGTGCCACAGTGTCGAGTTTTCTTTTACTGGCGCATCGTCCTTTCTCTCCACAAAGAAACATGAATACAAAGAAGCGAGGACAGGGGAGGGGGGGGGGGAGGTTCGCACGAGGCAAACAGAAGCGAGAAGTTTCACCCGCGCTAAATGAAACCGCGACCTTCTCTAAATGTCGGCACGCGCCTCTGAACCTGTCTCGCCAATTTATCTATTTTTCTATTAATGTACATACATATCGTTCTAGCGGGCACTACAGGGTGCGGGCGTTGGAAATTAACACATATTGTGCGCCGTGCATTAAACAAATAAGACAAACGAGCACGTAATCAACAGAGAAATTTGGAATGCCAGAATCTAATAGTGCAATGGAGTAAGCATGAGCTACATGGAACGTGGAATCTTGCACCAGCAATGAGGTCTCACGCAATACCACAGACAACTTCGCCACAACGTCGCGGAATCCGTTCAAGGTCACAACTGTAAATCTGATGACGTGTACAGTAAAAAACCATCACTTCTTAGCAAGCGATCGAACAATCTGTGTTTGCTGCTTATCCCGTGCCCAAGTGTGTTATTCCAATGCTTTTGTGATTGTGTACTAGTGGCAAGGGCATTACTGGTTTGTGGCGATGTCGAGACGAATCCCGGGCCTCTCAATGATTCTAGTGCACAGTATACACAATTACTTGCGGTAATCAGCGACCTGTCGTCTAAAATTGACTCGAGACATGCCGAAGTTATGGGAGCACTAGGTGAACTTAAACAAAAACAAGACGCACTCGCTCAAACCGTATCTGATTTAACTACCAGGCTAACTAAAGTAGAATCCTTTGTAGAGAATTTCGAGAACTCGCCGCCTATGGCCGAAATCGAGGAAGCAGTCAAGGAAGCAGTCAAAAATGAGAACAGTGTCCTTGCCTCTCGCCTTGACGACCTTGAGGATCAATCAAGGAGGGATTACCTGCTCTTTTACGGTATCGCTGACAGTCCCACAGAGACTTGGGCTGAGTCTGAAACCCGAGTTCGGGACATACTGTCAAAGCATTTTGATATTTCTATTCCAGACACGGCTGTATCTAGAGCGCACCGATTGGGGTCGTTTTCTGCGAATAAAAACCGCCCCATAATTGTTATGTTCTCGGCATTTAAGATTAAAGAACGCATCCTTTCCTTGAGGGCAAAGCTAAAGGGCTCTGGTGTATCTGTAGGTGAGGATTTCTGCAAAAATACCAGGCGATTGCGTAAGAGACTTATAGACTTCGGAAATGCCAGCAAACAGAATTTTACACTTCGTTATAATAAACTAATCATTAACAAAAAATGGCTGTGGCTTAGGTAAGGTTAAGCCCAGGATGCGAAGCATACTAGCCTTTATTTTAGTTGTTGAACCACTGTTTAGCCTGGTGAACTGCTGTTGCTTGGCTATATTTGGTTCGGCTAGACGAAGAAACAACTCATGCATTACTTCTTCGCCTTCAAGAGTGGAACGCGACAGCGTTCCCGTCGACCCGCCAAGGGGTGTAAGACAATGGGCTACAGGGCAGCGACTACGCGCCCCGCATTGGACGCGGTGAGCGTCGAGCAAAGCAGCGTTCGGCGCGGCAACGAAATGTGCGCCTGAGCAAGAGACGCACGCCTTAGAAACAGCGCGTTTCTAAGGCAACACCGCATTCACTAGAGGCGCTTTTGTACCGCTTTGAAGCGTTGTACTCGTGGCTCAGTGGTAGCGTCTCCGTCCCACACTCCGGAGACCCTGGTTCGATTCCCACCCAGCCCGTCTTGCAAGAGTTGAGCCAAAGCCACTTCTCCTCTGTCGTGACGTCACGGTGTCACGTGATTTCATGGTCACCGCCGCGCCTGAGGAGCTGGGTTGAGCCCTCGTAATATGCTTCGCATAAAAAACATACGTTTACTGCGCAGCCACCGATAGCATCTGTGAAATGTATCCCCCTTCACACGTGCCAGCCGCCGTACCTGAGTCCGCTGCCGCCCAGGGGAATGATTCTTCATAGCTATCTGCCGTACACCAAAACGTCAAAAGCCTATCAATACTATTCACTAATGCACGAAGTGTACTCAACAAAGGCATAGCTTTATCATCAACCATTGATTCCTGTTCTGCTGACATTGTTATCATTACGGAAACGTGGCTGACAGCAAAAATAAGCAGCAGTGAAATACTGGATTGCGAAAACACTTACAGTTTATACCGATATGACCGCGACATTCGATCAGGAGGGGGAGTTCTTATCGGTGTCAAAGATACTCTTGTTTCTCACATCATTCCGATTACATCGTCATTAGAACTTGTGTGTGTACGGGTTGTCATTTCCAATCGCGAGTTTATTTTTTGTGCCTGTTATAGACCACCCACTGCCCCTATTTCGTTTTGCCATGAACTTCATGATGTGATTAATAACCTCATTGTTAGATACCCCACATCACCCTTGTTTGTACTAGGGGACTTTAATTTTCCCAATGTTGTGTGGTCGAAGGATGACGTAGTTGTGAAACAGAGTTGTCCTCAATTTTTAGAATTTTTGGACCTGTGCCGCGATTTTAACCTTATTCAACTTGTGCACTACCCCACACGCACTACACTGACTTCTGCCAATATCCTGGATCTCATTCTTACCACTGCCCCCAACTTAGTTTCACCTCTAACGTTCCTGCAAGGTATAAGCGACCATGTAATGATCCATTTCACTCTTAACGCGCATGTTACTACTAAAAAAAGCTCGAAGATTATACTAGATTACAACAGAGCTGATGCCTCGTCAATAACAGCCGAATTTGAGTCTTTCATTACGAACTACTTAATGAACTTTTCGCAATGAACAGTTGATGAAAACTGGTCTCTCTATAAAAACAAACTTCTATCGATAATTGACCGCTACGTACCTAAAAGAAGAGTGCCTTCTAACCCCCGATCACCATGGTTTAATAATGCACTAAAGCGCCTGCGCAACAAAAAAAAAACAACGGGTGTTTCGCCGCGCTAAAGCTACAAATCATCCTGATCATTGGTCTCGATATCAATGCATTGCCAGTGAATATTGTTTGGCAACAGCCAGTGCCAAAAACACATTCCTAAATAATACTCTGCCCTCGTTTCTGGTTTCTAACCCACGGAAGTTTTGGTCTATTGTTGCAGGTACTAAAAAGAATGTTCTTCAATTAATCCAATCAGACGTGCCAGTTCCAACTCACGAGTGCTGCGAAATTCTGAATAATACCTTCTCGTCATTTTTTCAGCGATCAGTACATCCAAAATTTCCATTCTTATCGTCCCCAAGTTTTCCGCCTATGGATCCTATCTCGCTTGACTGGATTGGCATCGGCAAACTTATCAGAAATCAAAAAATTTCTTCATCCTGTGGTCCCGACCTCATTAATTCAAAAATGCTAAAGTGTACTGAAGTTTTTTCAAGTGTTATTTTATCGAAGATTTTTGACCAGTCCCTACAGCTTTCTACCCTGCCCAAAGACTGGAAGGTGGGAAAGGTGGTTCCGGTCCATAAATCAGGTGACACTCATTCCTCCAATAATTATCGACCAATTTCATTGACATGCATTCCAAGTAAAATACTAGAGCACATAATTTATTCACACCTCATTAATTTCCTCGAGATGAATTCTTTCTTCAACAACGCACAACATGGATTTAGAAAATTCTTTTCCTGCGAAACCCAACTCTTGTCCTTTACCAATGACTTGTTTATTAATGTAGATCAGCAACTTGATACTGACTGTGTATTTCTGGACTTCTCACGAGCTTTTGATTCTGTTCCTCATGATTTACTTATTTTCAAACTTTCCCTTCTTAATATTGACCCAAACGTATTTGCATGGATTAAGGATTTTCTCTCTAACAGGACCCAGTATGTAACCGCTAATGATTATACCTCTAGACCTTGTTCAGTTACCTCCGGTGTACCGCAAGGATCCGTACTGGGGCCCCTGCTTTTTCTCATCTATATTAATGACCTTCCTGACTGTATCTCTAACTCAATCATTAGGCTGTTCGCGGACGACTGCGTCATCTACCACAAAATAACTAACTTTAATGATTCCAGTAAGCTTCAAGATGATCTGGTTAGTGTATCAAATTGGTGTAATAAATGGCAAATGCAGCTTAACACAAATAAATGCAAACATATGCGTGTCTCCTGCCGCTCTACCCCTTCTGATCCGCCCCCCTATTCTATTAATGGTACTGTCCTGTCGGTTGTTAACTCTTATAAGTATCTTGGCCTGCATATTACTAGCAATCTTTCGTGGAACATGCATGTTGAATATATCACTAACAATACTAACCGAACATTAGGTTATCTAAGACGAAACTTTGCATCCGCTCCGACCTCACTAAAGCTTACCATGTTCAAAACGCTCGTCCGTCCAAAATTAGAATATGCGTGTGCCATATGGGACCCTGCTCATTCCAATCTCATTAATTCACTTGAAAGCATTCAGAACCGTGCAGCGCGCTTTATCCTGTCTAATTATTCACGTCATTCTAGCGTAACATCCATGAAACAAACATTAGATCTACCTGACCTTTCACTACGTCGCAAGCATTCTCGCCTTTGTCTTTTTCATAAAATATACTACCTCAATCCTTTCGTGAAAGAAAATCTCTTCACCAGACCCAGTTACATCTCATCTCGCATCGATCATCAATACAAAGTTGAAGTGCCAACTTGCCGCACTAATTTATACCATTCTTCATTCTTACCAAGAACCGCCACTGCATGGAACCGCCTTCCCGCCTCCTTAGTCACCATTTGTGACAGCACCAATTTCAAGCTTGCTGTTCAAAGTGCCTTATAGTTCCTTCATTATTTTTTATTTTCGTTCTGCAAATAATGTACTCCACCACTCCTTTCTGTTGTGCCTGCCGGCCTTGAAAGTATGTACAATAAATAAATAAATATATCTCGGCACTACGATATGTGTCCCGGGTGCAATACTTAAACCGCTCAAAGCGGCTTTTCGGTTCTTTAGTAGGCTTAATGGCGCTCCAATCCAACCGATGGTCGTGCTCGCGTTGACAGTTAACTGCAGCGAAGTCGATTTCAGCTACCAATTCTCCGCCTGCCTATACGTTAATCCAGCTCATGTGTGAATAGTGGTTCTACAGCTTATCTTTACTTTCTTTATTTTTCGCACAACAATGGTGTACGCTGCAAAATATGAGAGAGAAAGTTAAATTCTAGCGACCCTTGGAAGGGGAATTTCGATTTAAGGCCTGAATTTTGTTGAAGTAATTTTCAAAAATTCGGAAGAAAATATGGAAGCATGAAGTTTATAAATTAATAGTTCTCCATCAAGAAAAGGTATTGCGGTTCTGTAAACGGCATCCATTAGATTATCCAAAGCGGACAAATTCGATGTGTAAATTTAAAACGTGAATTTATTACGTTGTGTGCAAGGACTCTGAAAAGGCTGTATTTCTATATTACTAGATTTTTGACATTCATGTGCAACATATCAATTCCGTCCGCTTTAGATGCAATTCACAGAATTGTGATGTCGTTTTTAATTGCCGAGTTAGAGTCGTAAACTTCATAGTTTCCCTTGCTGAACATGTGCCATGTTTGCCCATATTTAGTAAAGAATTGATGACCTAAATAATAGATGCGAAACGAACCGTCACTAGAATTTAAGTTTTTCTTTTAAATGCAACAAACCTCATCAAGTTTGGTGCAGTGGTTGCCAAGAAAAACGAGTTCTCATTTTACGTGTATTTGGATAGGAGCACTCGAGCTAAAGCTTCCTCTTACGAAAGGCGTTGTAGGGATCGCTCCCTGCAACTGCACCTTTGCTCTACAAATTACGCGAGTTTCCGAATGGAACACAAGCAGAAAATCGACGGCTTAACTAAATGTCTCTAAGCGAAGTTATACACCGTTCAGAAGAGTACGTGATTACAGCATTAAACTTCGCTACGAATGGAAGTCATTGTGCGCAAGCTCCAAGGCTCTGTATCATTTCACTCCTTTCTTGCTGGGCCGAGAATGCTACAGCGTGCGCGTAGGAGGAAATATAAAATCGTGACGCGAAGGACAACGAGCTCTTCTGGGAACCAAGTGTTTTCCTCGTCCCAGATTTTTTTGTTTATCGCTGTCTTTAACACCTCATGTATTTTTTTTTTCTTTTTATATTTCCACGCAAGGACCAACAGACTTGCGACATCTCAATAAGGCATGCGTAAGTTCACTGTTCGAGGTGCGTAGGGGGCAAAACACACGGCCGGCACGTCGCACTCCCTCGTACAGAGCGATGTCGCAACAACACCTGTCCGCACGTGACCCGCCAATCTGACAGCGCGACCGCTCCGCCGTGCAAAGTGCCTGCAGCGTTCTGCACCGCTTCGAGCTGGGTACGCTATCTTGCGATTACGTGATGCGATGCAGCGTAGCTGCCGGCCGGGTTGCATACACACTACACACGCAGGCACGGAGTGCGTAGGTTTGAAGATCCAGTGCAGAGGAGGAACTGGCGAGCCAAGAGCAACAGTGGGTGAAGTTGTGTTTGGGTAACAACCCTGCAGGCGCCGCGGTCAACTGTAGACAGCACAGCACTCTTGTTTTTTTCCCCTACCCGCTCTTAGAGACATCGAGTTTATCGGTCCCAGTTTATCACTCAAGGGGCAGTTACAGTTGCAGATACGTTAGTGCTAATCTAACAACCATCCAGTTGAGCAAAGTGCCCGATGGGATGACCTACTTGCCACTATTACACAGCTACCACAACCTCTTCTGCGGCACAATACGAATTGATTTCATGTGCTAAAAGATGTCTTCATACGCGACGCTTCCCTAGTGCGACGTACTTGGCGCTCTTACTAACCACTCTCCTCATCTAGGTTAAGTTCAAGCACTTTATTGTTATTTTTTTATGCATTTGTCCTTTCACTCATCCCCGCCAACGAAACTCGAGAACGAATTTGCTGCTCAAATGTGGGTTCACTCTGCCACTGAGACCACACACGATAATCGAAACGACGTTACGGGCGATCGTTCCCGCATGACCCGTGCAGGAACTACTTGGCAACAAGCGGAACTACACGGTCGCCGCACCGGGTGGCGCATTAATCGCCGCGTGGTCGCACAATCTATAGAAGTCGTGCCCCGGAACCGGTATCAAACGCAGACACATACGGATGACGGAGCAACGGGAGAAGAGGGAGAGAGCGGCCAGCCGGCCTGATGGACAACCTGAGGCGCGCCCGCCAAACAAGACGCTCGCCCCTCCGCCGTTACTTTGCCGCCTCTTGTTCGAGGCGCCGGGGCGAACGACGACCACGATGACGACGGCGAGGACGCGCCTTATCTTTCTGCGAGCCTTGCGGTACTCTCACGGTCAGAGAGGAATAAGTGGCCGATAACGGGGGCGAACGGCCACACGGCTTTGCCGCCCCATCCCCCCCTCCTCCCCCCACTCCCGCACTCTGAGCGGGGAACGCGCGTCCGCGCCAGGAACGACACACGAGACGGCCATACAAGCGTACGGCAGCAAGGAACGACGACGGCTCAATCGACGACGCTGGCGGCGGCAACGGAAACGCGACGCCGCGGCAGGGGCGTCACAAGGCCGCCCCTGCCGGCGCGCGGCTTCAATATGAGCCTCGGCGACGGGGTGCCACTGCGCCGCTCGTGGTGTCAGGGAGGGGAGGGGGGGGGGGGGGGGCACTTTTGGCGAGACGCCGCGGTTGAGGTCACGGAAAGGAAGCCATAGCTATACCATCTCAGCAGAGGTCCTTGGGGAAACACCACCGCCTTTTACACGATTTCCATCGCCTGCGACGCGCTCCCATCTTATCCTAACGCAACGATCATACGGCGAGTGCTTGAGCCCAAATCTGATCGCTTATCGCACAGCAGATACGCAGCACGTCCACGAAAGCTTATCTATATGCGGCGCATTCGTTGGTAATTTGTCCCCGATTGGATAAGTGGACACCGTGCACACCATAAAATATATTCATAAATGAAGAAAAACCGCTTCCCTCCACGTTTTTACTGGGTCGGAAACACCTCGTGTCATATGAACAAGCCTTGGAAATTCTTTAGAGATCACAGATACACTAGCGTAACTGAAATAAAATTTTAGATTCTGCGTGGGAGATGCCACAACTCCGTGAATTTGTATATACGCATCTATTCCTTATACCATCATCATTTATCAGCCCTTTCCCTCCCCGTCCCTTTTCTCCAGTGTAGAGTAGCAGGCCAGAGCCAGTTATAGCTCAGGCCGACCTCTCTGCCTTTCTGTGTATATATATATATATATATATATATATATATATATATATATATATATATATATATATATATATATATATATATATCGTGACTTCGTTTGATTTTAGCATGAAATACATTATAGGAACGTGTGTAGGGGGTGCATTAATTTATAGCCCGCACACCCAACAGCCCTCACAGCGCCTAAAATAAATAAATAAATAAATAATATCAGCGTTACGGAACCCGATGGTCAAATCTCGACAACTTTTGCTCAAGTCGCGCAACAGGCCTCGCAGAATGCACAGTATCAGCCTGTCGAAGCTACAGCTGCTACAGGCTTCGTACTAGCTGTTACAGGCTCTGGCTACACGGGAGATTGAGAGAACGCGCTTGAGCAACAAAGACTCTCCGACAGCATGCCAAGATCCCTGCCGCCGCTTCCGAGGAACAAAAATAGCGTGGCGCTACTATAAAGAAGAAAGCAGGAAAGAAATAAGAGAACGAGAGGTGAAACGACATACGGAACCCCGTACAGGTCTAAAAACAAGACTGCATGCCCGGCCGCATCTGTTTACACAAATTACTCTCGAGTGCACGGGAATGATTCATGCACCCGAAAGACGTACCGTTTCAGACAAGACTCCACAAAATCAAGACGACGTACGCAATCAATGTTATAGAAACGTTGCCGTGACAACGACGTAGACAACGAAAGAACGGCACACACATGGTGATAGCAACACGTGTTGGCCCGCCACAGCGTGTACGAACACGTTGACTTCCGAAGAGGTGGCGGAGCTACTCAAGTAGTACTTTTGACATTCGGAAGCTGTGGATGGTGAGAATCACTGCCCATTTGCCTCTTCGGTACCTTGAATCATATAAAATGGAATACAGGCCTCGCTGCAGGGAAACGTAGTCAACCTGTTCGCGCATGTTCCGGACAGGAAACTTTTAGACCCAAGACAATGTGTGTTGCCGCGCAAGTTTCTAAAAACCAACTAGACGACGCCGAGTTGCTACGGGTATTCGAGGCAAAACGCCAAAAGCGAGGCGAAATGTCAAACGTAGATCAGTGCAGGCTGGAATAGCAAGCGATTCTGAAGACCCTGGGACGTCGAATATATGTGTTTCCGCGAGCGAGCAAAAAAAAATAATAATAATAAAGGAATAAAAAGAAGTGTGTGCGCTCGAGCACGCGGTAAGCCGACCGAGCAAGCAGCAACGCCGGCGCGCTTCGCTGCCGTTTGAGATTTCGCGCGGGAGTGTGTGCGTGTGTCAACGAAGTCACGACTGGACTCGCCCGAACAGGTGGCGGCCCCCCGGCACGTCGTAAATAAAACACGGCCCTCGAACAGCAGCGCATAAACGAACGGAGCCGCCGCGGCTCCAGAATCTCGGCTTTGGCCCTCGCCGCTGCAGGCGTCTCTCGCCTGTGCTCGATCGCGTCTGTCACTCCGCTTGTTCGAACCTGTTGCCGCCGTGAGCCACGGCGTCACTCGGCAAGGTCGCGCAGTCCGCAATTTCCTTCCGGGTCCGTGTGGAAGGAAGGTCGACACAGACGTATCTACATGCGTTTCCGCATCGTTGAGCGGTCGGAGAGCGCGCCCAGCACGTACTACGTGTACTCCAGTGCGGTCGCCATGTCTCCTCCCTCCGAGCTTTAAGCAGGGGTGCTAGGGACCCTGCTTTAAGTAGCGCCCAATCATTACCGCTCTCGTTGCTGGTGCTGCTGTTCTTACATTTATTATTTTGTTTATCCTCAAGCAACTATCGGCTACAGTAATGGCTAGCGAGTAATGTTCGTTATGGAATATGTTGCTGGTAATCTCCTCCCTCACGTTGTTCAATCCCCGATCGACATGGTCTACTACGAACTACTCGACACCACAATGACGCCAGATTTAAGCACACAGCCCGCGTTGGCTCCGTGGCAACGGCGCTTTACCGTCGATCACGAAGTTGCGGGTTGGGATCTCGGCCGCATTGAGAGAGGGGCAGGAATGCAACAACGCTCGTTGCGCTTTGACCTAGGTGCACGTTAAACATCCACATGTGGTCAAAATTGATACGGAGCCTTGCGCTACGGCGCCCTTCAAAGCCCAGGTGTTGCTCTGGGACGTTAAACCATAAGATCTGGTTTGGATATACTCAGTCTCCCAGCGCTGCGGTGTCCCCGATGGGACGCATAAAAGTGACGTAGCACCTTTTGCCGTCCAAGTCATCTAATGGCAGTACCTCTGCGGTTAAATGTATGTAAAACTACAGGTTTTTCTTACTTCATTCTTTAGATAGAGGGTGTCCGTTTTAATAGCAGATATACTTTATTGTTTACTAATACTGCTGTTAACATTGCTGTGCACTTAATTTCGGCAGCAAGCTCCACGTTCTACATGTCAACGACCGTTTATAGCTCAATTAAAGCCTCCCTGGCGATCCCTCCGGCAACGAGCTGCGTCACCCACCCACCCCTGCCCCACTGAAATCCATGCATCACTCACGCTCCCATTTCCGGCTCTTCATATTTCGCCTTTTTTATCTACCCATCAATCTCGTGCGGCGCACTTCTCTCGCGAGCTCACAGCAAAACCACTTCCCTTCACAGCGGTCAGCCCCCTAACACCCCCCCCCCCCCCCCTAAGCAACTCGTTCTCCAAAACGACCATGCAACTCGACGCAAATACCGATCCACCACATTCGCGCGCGCACACCCCCTCGCGTTTCTCTCGCCAAGGTTACAGCTGCTAAGCTTATGACAGTGCGGCGCACAAAGGACGAGGTGCAAAGCGCGGCCGATCGTGAAATCAGAACGAAAACGAGAGAAGCGGCTTGGCGGCCCTGCTTCCGCCGAGTTCGCACCTGCGGTTCACGAACGCTCCCCGATATCCAGGCATGCAAATAAATGTTCTCGGAGCTGTGCCGCGGAAATGCGCTCGGCAGGTGTGAAACTGGTGTACTCGAGGACGAAGTCATCTTTAGGGTTGGTCGACAGCGCCTCAGGTCGGCAATCGTTCCTAGTTTACACGTACGTCTGTAACAACTAATGCGTGACCTTGACAAGCCAATAGGCGACAGAGCAACGTACAGTAGGGTCCAGTGTAAAAGTGCATAAACAGCTAACTGGCACACACAAGAAAAGAAGCAACAAGAAAGCTCAATTAATGTTTTTTAAATTTTATTTAAGCAAGATGTAGCTGATATGGTACGAAAGGCAAGGACCTATGCAAAAAACAGAATTAAAGAAAATTTTCGGCTGTAGCTGAGCTCTAAACGTTGAATTTTGGCTGTAGAACATGACGGAAAACTAATTGCGCGTTCCCTTTATAAGAGTACCATACTGTGTGCGCGAAATCACATAGCAGAGCTGCTCCGCAAACAAACGAACGAACACCTAATGGCAGGCTGTTCGCTGGGCTTACTGTTACATTTATCTCCTTCCACGGTATGCTGTTTCCCCCTTATCTGCGTGTAGGTTGGCCTGACTGGCGAGACCATAGTTAACATCGCCGCATTTCCTCTTCTTTCTTTCTTCCTTTCTTTCTTTCTTCATGCTATATGCATAAGGAAATGTCGCCTAAAATTGGCAGTGACCTATCGCTCAACATAGCAACCATGCAAATGCTGCACTTACGACATAATGCATGCGAAAGTGTGATGTCAGTAATACATGGAATGCGTGTTAAAAGAACAAGCAATATTGTAAAAAAAAAGATAAAGCAAGCACGAAATAAGACACGCCGGCAGCAGCCATGCGAACACGGTTTCGACAGGAAGGCGACAGATCACGACGACTAGATTTCCGGCAATAACTTTCGTTTCACGCGTAAACGCAGCAAAGGAAAAAAGAGCGGTCATTCAGCTACCGGCTATTGCTGCGACTTCATGCACACCGGGTCGTTTCCTAACGCCGACGCGACGATCGGCACATAAACGAGTGCCCATACCAACCAGCACCATGAATAGGTCTACCTACCACTACTACTACTACTACTATTACTTCTATGTGAGTCAGCGCAAGTGCTTCTGAAAATTATTTATGAATCTGAGTGTGTCACATACCAAACAGTCAGTGACTGCATGGGATTAACAAAAGCCCAACGTTTCGGCCAAGGACAAGTCGTTGCAAGGACAAGTCACAACACACTTGAGAATGACAAATGTACCCTCGCCGAAACGTCGGCTCCAGACTGCAGCCTCTCCCTTGTCCACCCACTCTTGTTTAAATCGTCTCCACCGACCTATGACGTGACGCCATTTCAGTGACAGAGTATTTTTTGGAGACTGCTGCGATTCTATCACCTTGACGCTCGTGTGTTCCTGCATCCGGTGCGTCTCAAGGATGCATGGCGTTATTCAACGACCCGTGGCGCTATTCAAGGACGCATGGCGTTAATGTTAACAATGCCGTCGATCCTAAAGGTAAAGTACAGGTTTTTCGTTGCACACTATGAACACGGATAGGCGTAGTGCAGTAACACTACTAACTAGTGGCCAACGCCAGTAAGGAACAGCGTCGGCGGGGGCTAGCGGCCAGCGAAATAACAGTTATGTGGTGAACATTTCGTTGCCTCGAAGTCCGAAGTTAGTCATACTTAGTTCCGCTTGCCCTAGGGTACGTAGCTCCTTGTTTGATATCTCCGACCACAGAAGTTTGACGATAGACAGACTGGAACCGTGATAAGGTCACCCCCATTATAACGCCTGAAAATTTGAGAGCCAATATAACAAACACGTGGTGTAAAACATCAGATGGCAAAACCTTAAAATCGTGATAATAATGATATCCCCGCTATCTATACGGCTGTTTAAGACACCTCTCCATTGCGCCTACTACGGCAGACTCCCCCTTACACTTTGTAGATGTTATTCTTGAACTCGACCACATGTTCAGCCTGAGGTGGCAACCCGACTCGGCTGGTGGTGCTACCGTGGGCGTGGGTCAGTTTTGCATTAGTCTCTCTCGACGAGAAAGCTTAAAAGTGAACAGTTCCTTGCAGTGGCCAAGTGAGGGCTTTGAGTGCGCATTCACCATGGGTCAGTTTTTTTTTCTAGGCGCCCAGAACTTCAATGAAATATGATGAAATCAGGCGCACTGCTATGCTTGGGTCTTGAATATCCTAAGTACTTACTCCATCTAAGGTCACAAACACAGTGAAGTCTGCAGACAGAAAGAAAATAAATAATCTGCTCCTGCATATCTAGGGCACACTTTTGCTCTTTTAGCTATTTTGGGGAGGTTTCTTTCTGAACTTGTAACGTTGTCTATATTGATCGTTCTGTTGTTATATGAAAAGAATTTGCCATCGGCACTTTACGGTGACTAAGACCCTTGCTTTTACTTTCACTTCAATTTTCATTAACTCAATGTGAATTCGATGCAAATTGAATTCCAAAAATCTGGAGACACTTTCAAAGCGCTTATATGTCGCTATACAACAACCCACGCTTTTATAAGACTTGCCGTGGAGGTTTGTTGACGAATGAGTTGATCAAAGAGAGTAAAAAGAATGAGAGGGAAAGATAGAAGAAAAGAAGAACGTTCTATCTTTAAGGAACTAAAAAAAAGATGATGGTATTCCCGCTTTCAAGCGATTGTAAACAAGGAACTGTTTTCAGCGCCCATAACGCGCCGACGGACAATAACCCTTTACCATACACAAGCAGCTACAACAGCGCCGAGAAAAAAATGCCTGCCAAGTTAGCAACGTTTCGAGCTGTTCACAATGCATACGGTAGACACACGTTTCCACACAATAGAACATGCATAAAGAATAGCCTTTGGTTTTTGTTTAGCTTTTTTTAATGCCATAAAAAGAGTACGAATTTTGGAGCGCAATAAAACACGACGATAAATTTAGTTTAACAACTCGCCGCACGTGAAACTCTCGTTCAAAAACTACGCTTAACGGTTACTTGCGTTTTTATATTGATCGCCTGTACACGCACAACCGCCGGGTGGGATACACGAATTTGTTTTTCGCATCTTGCACATCTGTTCTGATTACTTTTGTATCTGCATTGAACAGATGGTATACACGCCACTACAATCACATTAAAAAGAAAAAAGAAACATAACTTACCAACGAGCTACTATACTAATTAACGGCAATTTATAAGGACCGAAGCCAAGGACCGTCAAGCGTTTAAGTAGGTCAACTGACGAGACCTGCAACGGCTACAAAAAAAGAAATGTGCTACAAAAACTTTACGAAGCAAACACGTCGGGCACGCCGATTTCTGAGCGCACGGTCAACAAACCAAGCAAATAGAGCATGGGGTTGCCATCGAGCTCGAAAAAGCCGTATTGACTCGTAAGCAAGTTCTAGGAAGTGGAGGTAATGAGCAGGCCAGTGAATAAATACGTGTTGAACTGCGATTTCCAAACATGTATTCTCACGCGTTCCATTCGTACTTTCCTTTTAAAACGTCAACCTAACAACGCACATTTACTGAGTTCCCTTCTTTTTTTCCTTTTGTGTTTCACGTGCCACCATGTACCTCGTCAAATGCCACGAAACATGCCTCGCTCGCGCAACGAGAGACCGCGCCGACACCGAAACGTTTCTCCATACCTGAAATCTGAGCTCTTACACTGTTCTGTGAGACTGCGCAGAAGTCAATTCGATGTGCCAGTGCCCAATCACAAAGCTCCGGGGGCAGTGACGCACATACCGAGGAACAAAACTCAGCTGCCGGCATATCGCTCAAAATTAAGCCAGAGCCCCTCCAACTCAGCGACGCGCAAATGACGCACGCTTGGATGCAGCCCAATCGCGCCCAATAAAAACTACTCCACAACCGCACGTATTCAGACTGATAGTACCTTCTCCCTCCCTCTACCCTGTTTTCTTCCCTTACGCCCCTTCCCTTGTGTAGGGTAGCAAACCGGGCGTGCATCTGGTTGACCTCTCCACCTTTCCCTCCTTCTTTTCCTCCTCCTCCTCCTACTCGACGGACCCAGTTCGGCGATCACGATCGTCAGCGCGGAATCTCGGCGGAAGCGACCTTCTAAATTTCCACGGAGAGCAAGCAGCACGGGCTCGCTCTATGCGCGGGATACGGAAGCCCTCTTCTTTTTTTTTTCGCAAATGGGATGTCGACGTGCCGCGAAACCCACGCTTGCGCCGCGATGACAACAGTTCCCTGCTTCGGAAATTATTCAGACACGCGTGTCAACAAGGAGTGCGAGGGGAATTGAAACAGAATGACTGCCACCCGACAACACGTTGGCCCGGCAATAAAACAAACCTGTCGTGCTCCTCTGACCGCGCGCGCGCCCGCACGGTGTCTCAAAACGCAGCCGAAACCTGTCGCATGTTTCCACCCCCTCCCCTTTCTCAAAGAGGGACCCCTTTTTCCTTGCTGACAACTCCCTCCCCCACTTCGCCCTTTCCTTGTCGCAACCGAAGCTCGCCGAGCTTCCGTCCTCGCTGGCTCGGCCACGAGGAGACGAGCGGGAAACGCGAGAAATCACTTAGCCTAATTGAAGCCGAGAGCCGCGAGTGTCGCCCAGCTGACCGAGAGAGTCCGCGCAACGGCGGCTGCGAGACCCCGGAACGACAGTGCGACACGTTTCCTCCACCTCCCCCCCCCCACCCCCAGCCCGCTCCCCCCCGTGCAATACGGCCTCTGCAGAGTTGTTAAAAATGCGGCCAGGGATGGCGCTTAACGAGCTTCGCTCGCGCGCGCGTCCATCGTTTGCGCCATCAGGAGGAGAACCTACCTCATCTCGGACGAGGCGGGGGGTCTCCAATCCTCTCCGCACCCAGGCGCCTCACTCTTTTTTCCCGCTCTCCCAACCACCCTTCCACTCTTCATCTGCTTACCTCGTAAGCATTGCTCGATGCTGCACATTCCCCCTCTACCGCCACCTCGGCGACATTTTTCAGCGCTTCCGCGCCCTGTAATTTCATTACGCGCGACGCGACCAGGAAAGCGAGGTGGTTACGTCGTGAAATAAAACGGAGAGAAGCGCAGAAAAGAAGCAAAAACCGCCAGGGTAGAGGCGCGGTGGTGGCTCCGGCAGAAGAGATGAAATCGAGATCAGCGAGCAAGATAACCGGTTAACTCGTGGCGACCTTCCATTATCATGGCGGATGCTCGAGTTATTTACGTTAGGGATGCATTTGTTCTTCGCTGAGGGGGACTCGACAAACATGCATACACGCAGTTTCAGCACTACCATAAGCCACTGGATGCTGGTGGTAATAATAATAATAATAATAATAATAATAATAATAATAATAATAATAGCAAAAAGGCGCGGTGGCTGAGCGAGCCAGGCAGAGGGACAGTTTTTCTTTCTGTCTTTTTTTTTTCGAGTGGAGGGTAAAATCGCAACGCCCAGCGCCACCAGACAGTGAAGTGGACGAACAAGCTTATCGCGGCAAAAGCAAACATCAGTCCGAGAGAGAGAGGGATCGGGCACGCAGAGTGCTGGCCGGCCTCGGAGAGCATCGAGCGCAATGCGGTTGCCAGTGTTGTATGCGTTGCTCGAGGCAATCGACGACGAACGACAATGGCGACGAACAGCGCAGAGCTCGTAATGAGGGAAACGTCAGAACAACGAACAAAGAGAGAGAGAGAGTAATTGAAGGGAAAGAAGGATGCGTGTCGCGAAAACGATGCGCGCTTTCTGTGGACCCAGCGGAGTAATTATATATATATATACCAGGTGTAATGGAACGCGCCCGGTTGCAAACGAGAAAAAGCGAGGGGAGCAGATATGACGCTTTGCTGTGTCCGAACCTCAAAACAAAAAGAAAGAAAGAAAGGAAGAAAACGAAAAGCTCCTCTGAGTCAACTTAAGTAACCACCTCGACACTTCGTCCTTCCTACGGTTCATGGCGAATGACGAGACCGGATGTCTAGCCGCTAAAGCATGCTGTTTGAGGTGCCTATAGATAGGCTCCAAATATAGTCTTTTAGGGATGTGCAGGCTCAATCAATAAAACCTTCAGCTCTGCATCTGGAGATGCCGAAGATAAATTATGCGTTTCTCTAAGCAACACTGAACACTAAAAACCTGTTTGGTTAAATTCATTTTTAATTTCTCCTATAAGAACGGAATGAGAAGAGTTCCGTAGTTTACAATGTTTGTTTCAAATTTTGTGCGATTACGCGCGCCATGATATAATGTTGCGGAGGCACCGACAAACAAGCAGCGTCTCGGGATTTCCGAGTTTCAAGCCGCTTTTTTTTTTCGCTTAGGTCATTGGTTTGTGTACAGGAAAGAAACGCTCAACATCAACCAAAGTTGCGGCACATATCTGCACTTCGGAACCCTCGATAACGCAATGCCATCTGGTATTGCAGAATGTTCGTCGGTCAGAACCTTCAGCAGTTCTTTCACTACCGATACAAAGGGGTCTTGTCAGAAACAGACTGAAGTTTCTAACTAACGCCATCAAGAACAGGTCCATTGGGGGTTAGGGGTCGACCTTTCCTCGTGGCCCAAAATTACGCCCCACATTTCGGGATAGACTTACGGCCGAGCATTTTAGTTTGTCGATAATGTCGCCTAAAGACGTGAAGTGAGCGCAGAAGTGCGGTGCGTCCCCTTCGTGTGTATGGTCGTCTAGCGCAGTCTGAGCCCTTCTAACAGCAACGCCCTTGACTGCGGCAAACCGGATTCATACATTTGGCTCAAAATTCAAAGGGCAACTCGATGATTTCAAGGATGCCTATGGCTCAAATTAAAGGGGGAAACAAACCTTCATCCTACTCATATAGTTGCGATTAGGGAAATCTCCCTTCTTCTTGGCTGCAATTTCTCGCATCTAAGCAGCTGCTGAATTGGACACACGCTTCAGGCTCTTTACGTGGTGTTGACGTTCCCATTGTAACGACGTCAATCGCCTTCTGGCATGGCGGTTAGTAGTGTCCGGCTTCGGCCAAATATAATCGTCGTGTTCAAGCCAAATGGCTGAATCCTGTTTCTGCCAGGTATTTCTAAAGGATACGGTTTAAAAAAATGGAGCCACGACGGCTGCGGTGTGAACCAACTTAGCAAAACAACAAAATGGTGGCACGGCTTGGTCGTTTGATCTGGCTTTGTCTAGCTCCACGATGGCAACGTCGTGGAGCTAGACAAGCCTGTCATTGGAGGCTGTGGTTCAAGCCACATCGCATTCATTTAGCCACACTTCCAGAAGAAAATATCTAGACTCGTTTCCCGATAGACTTTGTCCACGGCAGCCGATAACTGTCCCTATGCGCAGTTCGTTACTTTCAATGTTCAACAGTCTCCCCCCGCCCCCAGTTTTCAAGGTGTTCTAACAGTACATTTATTTTCGAGTTCTAAGGACCCCCGAAATCTTATTCCACGTTCAAGGGTTTTCAAGGAGGTGTACGAACCCTGGCTGCAAAGCCATTAATTACGGCATTTGCACCGGTAAGGGGTTGTGGTAATTATCGGCTGTCTTCAGTCAAGTCCACCAGCGGATGATAATACCATAATTAAAATAAGGCTAAAAAATAAGGAATAAGCCACTTCGAGGCTCTGAAAATCTAATATAGGCTTCAACATGGAAATATGCATTTGTGCGTGCAATAAAAGTGCCACTAAAATGCTTCTAGGCCTATAGTTCACGCTTATGTTTTAATTAGGTACGATAAGGTCGTAAAAAAAGCATTTTGCTGAAAGTTCTTGTGTTACTAATGGTATTAAACTTCAATCATCGCACGTGATACACCATCCGCTGCGCCCTAAAGCTAAACTCACTTAAACAATAAGGTATGTCAGGCAGCAGCTGTAATGAAGTTGCATAAGCGCTATAATGCGGCCTGTCACCTATCAACTGTTCGCTTCAGTTCTACTACTTGCGTAACCTCGCCAATTTCCTTATACAACTGTTCATATTCATGCGTTACTTCGGAGCGAAATAAAATGCCCAGAGTCTGTTGGGATTCTCTTTTATTTCATTTTTAAGGGGGGAGGGCGATGTCACGTGTTAGCAAGGCATTGCGCGCGCTTCTTCCAACTTCAGGTTCTGACGCACACGCAAATCGATATCAAGAATGAAAGAAATTAAAGGCTTCCACTGCACGTGACTCGCATGGCGCGTCAATAACTAGGAACGCTTCAGACAATACAAGGTCAATGGATGAAGACACAACGTCGTAGCAGGAAGACGGCGTCTTCTCCGAGCATCTGTGAGAAAGCAACGCTCCTTTCTATGAAACGTTTAAGCACGACTTTCGGCGAGCGATGAATTCCAGCAGGATCTTAGGACGCACCCGTCCAGTGACAAATAGTTGGGTGGATGCGAAACGACTGCACTGGCACCGCATAGTTAGGCATGAATGAGCCGGAGATCAACTGCGTGTCAGCCTCGAAAATACAGTGCGGGAAAAGCAATTGCGTCTGCCAGTTTCACAACGTGACTGCTAAGAAAGCGCGACACAGGCGCTGTGACATGCGTCAGGCCTTCGACACGCGATTAAGGGACAGAGAGAAAGGGAGACCGCGCGATGACAGGGCGACCCGTACGGTTAACATTTTCGAGAAAGCATTAGCGTTGAATTTCATTCAACTACTTCAATCGAACAGCTGCAGGAGTCCGCGAATACGAGTACACTGCTGGATACGTCATCAAGAGACACAGAAAAGTCGTCGTGCACCGGTCGCTACCATGTGCACAGTAACTGCACATGCTTGCTGAAACGAGGCACCGAAGTCGTACTTACCGCAAGTGAAAATCGTATGGTAGAAGAAAAAAAGTGCAATAATGTACAGAACACTACGCTCCCGCGTGTTCCGGGCAATCCCCCATGCACAAGTTGACCGACAGCTATCTCTTCTGCTCTGACTAGCTGTCAGGAGGGGAAGAGAAAAAAGAAAGTGCAAGAACGAACAGAGCTAACGTGCATGCATCTTGCTCAGGGACGCGCCGCCGCAGAGTAACTCACGCGGAATGAAGAAAACTGAACAGCGCGCGCAAAGAAAAAGAGTTGCGAAGGAATATGAAAAGCAATGAAAACACGAAGCAAACTCGCATCTGTCCTACATTTCCATCAACACACGAGCCGGCCTCCCAAGAAAATGCACGCTGCCTTTCATATATAGAGGTCACTGGTCCCCTACACGACAGCACGGGAAAAAAAATATATATACGGCCAAAAAATACCTCAAGCATAGGCATTTCACCGCAGCACATTTCTTCCAGTTACATCTTATGCGCTGCTATCTGTATACGATCGAAAATTAGTCGCTTAAACGGTTTTGGAAAACGCAAACAACTGCAGCATTTGCAGCCGCGGTCGGCGTGCACTACACCTCGCGGTTTATCCATTCAATCACACATGCGATTCCCATTTTCATATTCCTTCGGTAAATGAATAGGTGGCGCGCAATCCCAAATCGCGGTTGTAATTATAATTTAGGCTTTAGTGGAAAGCCTGAACGCGCGTGCATTCTTGGCGTTCGACGTATCGGTCGGGAGCGGCAAAATTAGTCACACTTGCGCAATATTATTTGCGCACGAGTTTTTCCTCTTTCAAGCGCGTAAGAAACACAGATGCTGCTGACGCCACACAAAAGGACAAACGGCGCACGAACGGCTGGCACGGATAATTCTTCACAAATAATATCACGGACGGCTTAATCCGGTGCGGGCGATGATTGGCGAGGAACGTAGCGCTATACCGATCCGCCGGCGACAGCGCGCTCCGCCAGCGGCGCTTGCCCTGCGAAGCATGAAAAAAAAATCACGGCCGTACCCAAAGCACTAGTGAGAGTCTCAAGCTGCACAGGCGGCTTGCATTGCAATCGGCGGCGATTACCCGGAATGATCGGCCGCTCTCGGGGTTAGGCCTAAGCGGACAGAAGCCACCGACCCTCGCGGACGTGAGCCGAACGGGTCCCCGTGTAACGCGCCGCGTCGGGATGCATCGATTTCGGGCGGGCCCGGCGAGCGAGGCCGAGGCCGGCGGCCCCTTCCGCAACGGCTGCCCAACTCCCGAGGCCCGAGCCCCGGCGGTTGACGGGTGATCATGACAAGCCCGCGCGGAGAGACGCGAGAGGTTAGGCCTACTTACCTCCAAATCCTCGTACGTCCTGAAGCTGAGAATGGCAAAGCCGTCGATGACATCCTCCTCAAAGATGGGCTCCTTATTCCTTTTCTTGCGGTTCGGAGGCCTCGGGGGCTTTGACGAGCGGCCGGGCGACTCGTCGCCCTCGTCGGCACTCTGGCCGCCGCGCATCGCCTGCTTTTGCATCCGGGCGGCCCTTTCGCGGCGCCGACAGCGGGAGCCCCGCACTTTGGCTTCGCCTTCCATGGCGACAGACAACGCGGCGGCGGCCGCGGCGGCCGAATCAACCGCCGCGCCTCCGGGAGCAGCACATCGCCAGGCACATCCACACGGCGGTTAATCCGAGCACGGGAGGGAAAACACACTAGATCCTGGCACAGGGTCGACGACAATCCAACGATCACCGTCCGACGTTCGACTGGAGACGCTTTTCTTTTTTGAAACCGGTAAAAACGCCGTCCGAGCACTCGACACGAAACCCCAATTGTTCGCTTCAAATGGCGGAGGGAGATGGACAGACCTCGCACGGGGCCGCAGCGCGCCGCGGCTCTCCTTCGGAAGGAAGTGCCTCCGCGAGCCGGCTCGAGAAAATAGTGCGCCCGCGCGCGCGGCGCACGCACGCTCTCCTCTCTCCTCTGCTGCCTGCCGTGCTCCCCTCGCGACGGAATGCGCGCCTCCGCCACCGCCACCGTGCAGCGCGCGAGTTCTTCGCCGTTGTTGCTTCTGCTGCCGGTGCCAGCAGCCACGGGCGCGCTGCCGCTGCTGCGGCCGTAGCAGCGATGGAGGGGAGAGGACTCCTCCCGATACAATTAGGAGAGCGGCTCATTTGCGCGCGCGATCAATGCGAGACGCGCAACACGAGACCTAAATCACGCTCCTCGGCCCGCCGCCGCTCCTTGGATCGTAGCAGACGAAAAATGTGCAACCGCATGCGGTAAGTCACGTGCACCTCCTTTCGCTTTGCCAACTTCGTTCGAAACGAGAGTTTCGTATTGTTGTGTATTTACTTTAGCAACGCTGGTGACATTTTTTAGTTCGTAAAAATGGCATTTTTTCTCGATAGCTCGCTTCGAGTTTTTTCTTGTTTGATATTTTCGCAACATTGATGTTTTTGTTATAAGAAGCCGATAGATTATTTCCGCCAATTTTCCTATTGCTTCATTTGTTATTATTTCTATCTGTGCCTGTAGAGCGAAATAATTAATATAACTCGTTATGTATATGTTATGAGCTGACTAGCTGGCAATGTGACGTATTCGGACTTAGGTAAGAATTCGCACTTTGCTAGCTTACACCGTAGTCCACTTCAGAATCAGTGCCACAGAAAAACAATATTATGCGAGCATTTAGCCTTCTAGTCCTTTTACCATTGATAGCACAGCACCAGGCTTGTTAGGGAGTTTCATAATAGCATGCAGTTAGGTAAGTGACAAATTTCGACTAATTAATCTATAAGTATTTTCATGAGAAAGTATATTACATTTACTTACGATCTTGCAATTCGTAATAGACAAAAATGACCACGGTTAGATTCACTCGTGCAATTTTTATATCTGCGCCAATGTAATCAATAACTACGTTAATAAGTGTGGCGCTGTTTGCCTGGCTAGCTAGCTGCACACTGTAATTTGCCGTTCAAAGTTAATTACGAACGAAAAGAAAGGGTGGGGGGTGGATACTGAAGGGGACCGATTTTCGTTAGTCGCAACCATATAAAACCAACAGATAACGAAGCCATTGAAAGCATAGAGGGAATTTATGTGTTGTTTTAATTGACGTTTCGAAATAATGAGGTAAAGTGAAATTAAAGTTGACGACAAAACTATTTGCTACCGGGAGGAGCCGAACAGCCACTCGAGTAAACCGACTGAAGAGGTGGAATGGGCTATTGCACAATTCTGTAAGTCGCCCCGCCCTGCAAGGCCTTTCTAACCATGAACATTCGAGCGCAGCCGACGTTATCACTAGCCCGACGGTATCGCAATGGTAGGCGAGGTGGAAAATAGACCGCCTGTTCACTATGGCGTACTTCGAATCGCGTCTTCTTTCTTTCCGTCTTTCTTTTCGGGTACTCGTTCCGAACTTTGGTTTTGTCATAGGCAACCAAAATCTACCGCGTCGCAGTCTTTCAAATGGAAGTCGCTCTGTTTCATTTGTGATGACCTGGACGACGAACGTTTACGTGCGTGTACCTTCGTGCGTAGTGCCAGGTTCTCTCCTTCACCTAATCTTTCAAACCCCCTTCCCCAGCGCGAAGTTTCGGTAATTTTATCTCATCGCAGCTCTCTCTTCTCTCTGTTCCTCTATAAGATGTCCTCTAACCCTCTGACTACCCTCCTCCGACGTCTCCGCAGTTATGTCCACGCTACCGCGGCCCTCAAGACAGACCGCGATGCTAACCCTGTCTGTGAAGTCGACCCCTTGTTACGACCGTGTCGCCCACACCACGGCGGTATTTGTGGTGAATCAGGCCCGCTTGCTGTGAATATGTGGCGTGAGCCAGTCGTCTTGCGTGCCAACAATATTGAACAATGTTCAACAACGCGAAGGGCTTAAGTCGCCCTGGCGTTTCAAGAAAGCGAGGATGGGACCTGCAGCTGCCGCGGATGTTGAGGTCGCACACAACGCGCACCACTACAGCATTCCGAGAATGTTGGCACCTTGTTGCTGCCAGTCGAGTGCTCGTCACTTCCGGCTGCTCTGGCCCCGACCGTTTACAGGGGGAGTTCTCACGCATGTCGATGCCAAAACAGCGCTTGTGCGTGTGAAGGCTTCCTACGATCGTCGACGTTGAAACATAAGGGGAGGCATTCCGACAGCATTTGATTTCCCGGCCTAGGAAAGTGGGCTCACTTCGGGGTTCTCGAAGAGTGTAAAATAAGCCCCCTCCCCTCCTATTAATATACACTCGTCGTTTTTAACTTTGCGCGTGTAAGTACATTAATAAATTCTGCTGAGCTGCGCCTTGTCACTACTCGGCCTCTAAGACTCCAGACGCTCTTGCACTGTCTGCTTCGGTCACCTACCACCGTCGCAAACACCCTAAGCAACCAACCAAAATAACACTAGTCGTTAAAACAACACCCAGACTTGGACAGCGATTGCCACTAAGTGAGTGGCTGAAGGAAAAGAGTAATGATCTCGCCTCTTTATTGCCCCTGTTGTGTATCGCGTTGTCACGTGAAATACGCTGAACGGTGCGCTGGTAAACAGACTCCAATGAAAATAGAATGGCACAATCAAGGTAGCCGTTTTTGTTCGGCATGAAAATAAAGATATATGAACGATCACTGATGGAACAGACTAACTAAATGAGTGAGCATGACACAAGTTAACTTCAACGTTAATGATACGAAGTAACACAATGAAAACACATAGGCCATCATTTAGGAAGTTGGTAAGCAGATTAGCTGCATGGTCACCTTCGCCATATACAAAAAGTGCACGCGACTAGGAAACATCGGGAACCATTTGGAGAATAAGAATGCCCCTAAAGGAACACGCATATTTTTTGGGATCGCGCACTATGTTGAATTTCCTTTTCTATTTTCTTGTGTCTCGGCTGACCTCTTCACATTTACTTCTGTGCTTTGCACTTTGTACGCAGGCAATTTATATCTCATTTTGTTACTATTGGACTTGTCCTTATACTTAGTAAAATGATCTGTTGGACGATTTGGCCGCTTGTTCATATAGCTGAGAAACCGAGCATGAAATGAAAAGGAGGACGAGGCTAAACTTGTCCATTTGCACAGTCCTCTTCGATATCCTCGTTGTTGTTTTTTTTTTTTCTGAATAAGAACTTTATTCATTCGCCCAAGAAAATAAAAGCACAGGAACAAAATATACAGAAGGAGGTCCCAAAGCTCAGGGCTGTAAAGGGACCTTGATCGTTCATCTTCTAGTTTCTTAGCTTTGTCCTTATGCATTTATCAATTTTTTTATTCGCACAGGTGTTGTATCTCTAACGCCCGACTTGTTCAATGCCTCTAACGGGGCCTTTGGGTTATGTTAAAAATTTAAGGAAGAGTTAATGTAACCATGCATTACTGCATCGACTAACCTATACGCTTGATAGTGAACAGAGCTCGGACAGAGAGGTTCGACGTACCTGCGCCTTATGGGGCGGATAATTGGATCCTCGTGAAGTTCACCGTTGCCGACCGCTTGCGCCATGGTGTAGAACTTGTGCGCCCGGAGCTCCGCCTTTTCGGGGAATCGGCGACGACGTCGCGAAGGATGAAAATAGCGAAACGTTCCTTATTCGCTCTGTCGAGGCTCCCCGTTGTCTCAGGTTTCCATGCGAAAGCCGCGATCAATTAAGTTCGCACGAGGCCCCAGGGAAGCTAGCTGCACGGCAGCAGGCCGCGGTGAGTCACAATGTTATTTCTTTCGTCCGCATTGTACTGCCGCAGTGCGTTGTGAAACGGCCGAGATGAATCGAGCGTTCCCAATATACCGTTCTTCGCGGATAACAACGTAAATTGTTTCTGCAACGTCTCACTGGGCAAACACGGCGCGCAACAAAAAAGAAAACAAAGGAAAGAAGGCCTTTCTTCGGCGTATACGTGCCCTCTTATAAGTGCGAACTTCGCATTGTATACATTCCTCCATTTGGGTTTAGTGCTAGCAGTGGTCCTTTTTGTCCTTTTGTTTGATGCTGCTATTGTTCAAAGGCACGCACCTTGACGTTTCCTTTGACGCTTTTTCTAGTTCGCCGCCCTCTGTCTGGCAGAATGCCGCACAGAGTGCGGCGAGTATTATGAGAAGCACTTGAATGTAAGAAAAACGTCAGAATGTAAGAATGTCAGAAAAATGTAAGAATGCAAGAAAAACTTTCTGCGTTTACAAAAAGTTTATTTAAACAAGGGATGATACGAGCACTGAGTCACAATCACGGCACAATTCCACCAGGACGCTAACATACACAAGAAGCGAAGGATTGTATACATGTCACGTTCTCAAAGTAGTGTCCGGGTCCTCACTCATTGACGTATAACAACATAGACCAGCGGAAAAGCACAATTGACTATAAACTGTTTGTCACATGTATAAAATGATGTTCAATGTATACAGTGTACACAATGGTTATGTACAATGATGATATGACAGACACTTGACATAATTTTGAAGTAACGCTATGAGACGTGCATATACAGAAATGATCATGTATAAGAGAACGACAGTGACTGCTGGCTGGTTGCTGCTGCTCTCTTTGCGAATACAATACAGCACTACCGTAGTTACCATTCTTACAGGTGTCAGGGCTGCTGGCCTTGTTTGATCCGGAATTAAAAAAATTAAATTATGGGGTTTTACGTGCCAGAACCCCTTTCTGATTATGAGGCACGCCGTAGTGGAGGACTCTGGAAATTTTGACTACCTGGGGTTCTTTAACGTGCACCTAAATCTAAGTACACGGGTGTTTTCGCGCCCATATAAATGCGGCCGCCGTGGCCGGGATTCGATCCCGCGACCTCGTGCTCAGCAACCCAACACCATAGCCACTGAGCAACCACGGCGCGGAATTACTCAGCTGATGAAACAAACGAAACCTATAAATATACTCATTCCGACAAATATACGCCATCAAGAGCACAAATCTTTTTAAAAGGCAAACCTTTCTAACCTTTTTGTGCCTTCTTCCCTAACCATTAGGCCACAATCGCACGAATACACATATCGTGCCAACGCCGACAGCCTCTCTGAGGTGTTCGCCGCTTGTTGTTGATGATTTCCAAACTATAGCACATACCCATAACCTGGGATTGGCCAATAAGAGAGCGGTACGTTTCAAATAAATCAATATAACGGATGAAATAAATGACAGTATAAGAGTTGACACATTGCACTGCGTGAGTGGGCGAGAGTGCATGGGCGCGCGCGCCAATTTCCTTTGCGCCAAAGACGTAGGGATGAAATGGGCAAATTTGTATAATCTCGTTCCCCCGCTTCGCGAGAGCCTCGCCTCGCGCTGACTCCGAAATGAGCGTCGGATCTGCATTGATTTCTGTAGAACCTGCATGTTTGAACGAGATTTGATACATCTGATGGCCGCCAACTCCCTTGTAGTGAATCTTGTTACATGAATCTCCCGCTACAGCTTCAATCGCATCCTGGGTTCGGGGTCTACAAGCCTTAACGAGGAATTTAAGAGAAAAGTAATTTGATCTGTGCGAGCAAATTTTCCCGATGCAGTACTAAGAAGAAAATAAAGAATAAAGGAAACCTTTCTTATCCACCGTATGCGATGAGAAGGGGCTTCATCAACCAGAATAGATGCAAGCACAAAATATGGGTGACGAAGCCACTTTCACGTATGCCCCCACCATGGTGCCGCGGTTTTCAGCGACGTCTACTCGTGCCTAACCAATTTCGTGCGGATAAAAATAGGCTAATTTGTATTCTGAAAGAGTCAAAGACGGCACTTAGCATGCAAATTTAAAGAACTCTACTCGAGCACAATAGCCAAAGTACGCAAAAAAAAAGATGCCTTGAAATCCGTGACCTCATACCGACATACCAGTGCCAGATGTACAGCTCTGGCGCCAAATCCAAAAGTAATAACTTTGACCTTCGTTTTCCCTTCTACTAATCAACTTGTCACCGTCAGATTAGCGGAAGTCGAGTTTTGAACGAATTCTTAATCAGATTAAGCAGAGCTAGTGTTTAATTTTAGTGTCCCTGTAATAACGTAACACCTATCTTTGTAAACGATCATCTGACCCCATGTAACACGGCCATGTTTTCCAAAGCCCTAACACTGAAGAAAGAAAAGAAGTGGATGTTTCTTTGGACTGACAACTATCAAATCAAGGTTAGAAAGACTACTAGCAGCAGAGTTTTGCGCATCCGTGATCATTCCGACTTGACTAGAATAGACTAATAGTATAGCAACCAGTGTTCATTGTCTCACCGCTTATCATATCAATAATGTCCTCTTTCCTGGAACCTAATCAAGTTAATTCTTTCATAAGTGGATTTCATTCCGCCATTCATTTCAATGCTAGAAGTTTTCGCAAACACTTATGCAAAAACACAAATGCAAAAACACAAATGCAAAAGCACCCGTGTGCTTAGGTTTAGGTGCGTGTTAAAGAACCCAAAGTGGTCCAAATTATTCCGGAGTCCCCCGTTACGGCGTACCTCATAATCAGATCGTGATTTTGGCATGGAAAACCCCATAATTTAATCAATATTGATCGCGTCTACTGTGGCTACCATCAAGAAGTCTTTGGCGCTGTGAGCTTGCTGCTTGTTTGACTCCATTTCAACAACGCCGCATACAGAATAGTCCACCGTGCTCAGGACCGGAGAGCTAAAGGAACGGCATGTTCGCAAGGGCGTGGTCGTGAAATATTTTAGGTAGCCGCTCTTGCGTAAACTTGAAGCCACGTATCTTTCGGGCCACGATTTTGACCGCGCAAAGATCAAACACGAGAAAACCGGCATGCATGAGAGGCTCCGCGCGCCGCGCCACAATTGTGGCAAGTAAAGAAAAAAAAAAGGCACGCAGCAACTACAAAAGCCCAGCAACGTGTTCTGCTGTAGCCACGTGAGCGTGTTCGGAGTCTTGTTGAAGGACTTGCTCGATGCGAAGCTTCAGCACCATTCTCCAGCACTTCAACATTTCCAGCAGCAGTGTTCATTCATGTTGAGGGAAGGAAATTGGGGCGGCGTGCTGTGGCCTTCGCTGCTGACAAATCCCCAAGGCCACGATAAAAAACTCGATGCGCATAAAAGTGAGAACATCCGTAGGGGGCTGCTACGCAGCCATCTGCAGCCATCTGCAGACGCAGCCACCTGCAACATACGGAAACGCTGACATTCTTCGAATCGCTGCGGCAAGTCCGACGAGCACAGCACGACGTTTCGTTTCGTGCGTAAGACTCGAGCCACCGTCTTTACGCGAGTACTATATCTATTGATAAATGACGTACAAGCACCGTTGGAGAGAACGCGCGATTAGTGAGACAAAAAATGCCTACATTTCCCGAGCAGTTGTGTATCGCGTGATGGCGTGATCGCAGGTGTACCTGTTACCGCGGGCGGTGAATGTAACGCGCATGCAGCTTCGTGCTGTCATGCTTTGACATTCAGAATACAGCACTGTGATCATTGGTAACATGCATAATAATGTCATAAGGAAAAAAAGTAAAGGGGTCTTAAAATTAACGTATTCTTTCGAATTTATATTTTCGTTCATTTCGTGGTAATATGATTATCATTAGCAAAATAAATGGCGATCGAAACGTTCTTTCCTTTATTATTATTATTATTATTATTATTATTATTATTATTATTATTATTATTATTATTATTATTTCGTGCTGGTACGTTAGACTGACGTCACGGATGTCGTTTCTTTTTTTTTTTTTTAAGGCCACGTGTCTTAGTGCGTGAGCACACAATGTTCAGTGTTTGGCATTTGTAGTCATTTTTTACAAAAGAAAAAACAAAACCGAAATCAAAACAACTAGACCCGAGCAGACGTCGCCCAGATACATGACGTCACTTTCAACTGATGCGGGAACTTCAAGGCAGCGACTGCTACCCGTCTTACCTTCTTGCGCCGTAGCTGACTTGCCAACTCTGTTATTCCAGTAAAAGTGGCTTTCGTGTTTTTTTTTTTTTGGGGGGGGGGGGGGGTAGGGCTTGGGTAATTAGTGAATTATTAGGGAAGCTGGGCTTATTTCCTTTTTTTTCTTCTTTTTTAGAGTCCCTTCGAAGTGGGCTATGTATAGTCGTACATTCGGCTAACTGCCTGAAACGCAGCCTGTGCCTGCCTGTGCAGAATCGTACAGTCGGCCGATTCTGCACCTTGGCTAACTGCCTGAAATCCGTTTTGTTGAAAGCGACTCGTGGAATTGTAACGTATAGTTTATAGCTTCGCACTAGAAAACAGGTGCAGCGAAGTACCCTGCACTGAGTAATGGTGGTGTTTACGCTATAGGTTATCGACTTGAGAAAAAAAAACAGAGAGAGAGAGAGAGAGAGAGAGAGAGCACTATGGAAGCGCGTTTTCCCCGAGCGCTCGGAGCTTGAGGTGCGAATGTTGTCTGTGGCTTTCTTTGCTATTTAGTGCATATCGGTAGTCGGTTCGTAGAACTGCTTGGCGACATCTTGCCCTGGCTGCGTCAGCTACGCCGAGTTATCGCGTTTAGGCGACAAGGCAAAGATGTGCCTACTTGCCATATTCAATGCCAACTGGGAGAGTGGCCGCCTTGAACACTGCTGGAAACGAGCTCGTTTTATCTCCGTCCTCAAGCTTGGCAGGTCTCCAACAAGCATAAACTCCTACCGTCCGATAGGCCTTCTCAGTTGCGTCGGAAACCTGACGCTACGCGTCAGCTTTCCGGCCGCCCTACACCTGCAACGGGACTCGAGCTTAGAACTGCGGCACATTCTCGGCCCATGGCAAAGCACCACCTGCGTGTTGCGCGCCGCGGAGGCGCTGCTTGGACACTCATGCGGACCACAAGCGTTAGCGAAACCTTGTAAATACCGTATTTACTCGATTCTAAGCACCCCCTTTTTTTCACGATCGCGATGCCCAAAGTGAGGGGGGGGGGGGGGGGGTGCTTAGGTTCGAAAAATCTAGAATGACCCCCTTCTTTTCGCTGCGACATCACGACGAGACGGGTGCGAGAAATAACATTTTATTTTCCAAATATTCAAAAGAAAAATCGGTGCAGACAGTGAACCCACCGCTTGCCTCAGATGCTCAGCCACTAACACTGCCACTCGAGTTCGTCGCACTCGAGTTCGTCGATGCATGCGGGCGTCACGAGCCCGCGCGCCTGTGCAGTCCGGCTGTACGGCGAGATCGCGCCGCGGACGCCGTTCCACCTCGGGACTCCGACGGCTCCGGCTCGATGACAGAGTGAGCACGCGCGCTTGGCGGCCTTGGCTACGCGCCCTCCCTAACAAATAGGGGGGTGCTTAGATTCGCATGCAAACTTTTTTCCCACTTCTTTCGTGAAAATAGAGGGGGGGGGGGGGGCTGCTTAGAATCGCGAAAATACGGTAGCTCTATAGTGCATGTGTGTGCGTGTGCGTATGTGCTTTCAAGTGTTTATTACTGTATATATCATAATCATCACCCAGTACCTGGAGTAGCATGTCAGGTGAACAGCCAGGCTGACATATCTAGCATATCATTAAAGCTTGCATCTCTCTCTCTTTATCTCTCTCGACTTGTTCGGCCAGCATACCCTAACGTTCCTGTCGTCACTGCGTACCGTTGTGCTGGCCGAACCAGTCGATTTTAGTGCAGCCGACTTACGGAACAGTAGACAAGGTCAACTGTCGCTTTGCTGAAACGTAGCGTGGTAACCACGTGCCAGCCATCGACAGTCCAGTAAGGCTCGCAATATGCGACCTGCCAGCCAACAGTCAACACTGCAAAGGGGTACATTCATATGCACCGCGCAAAACACAAGCCGCTGCACGGAGATCTGACCTTCTTCGTTCGCGGTACGCGAAGCAGTGACCCCACGATGCACCCGAAAATCGGGAGGAGTTAATGCTCATCCATAATCCTCAGTGAAAGACCCGCTGAAGGCTTCTTGTGGCAACAGCGACCACCCTGAGGGGGCCGCGTCATTATGCAGCACCGTCCCCGCCGCTAAGCAGCGAAATGAATGCGTCACGCTTCCGAAGGGAAACCACTGCGGAACCATGCATGGACAATGCGGCAAGCCAGCGGTCATTGCCCACCTGCATGGCCGAAAATTCCCCGGCGTCGCTTCTTGGCCCCCTCTCTACCGGCCTGCACCCTCCACCGCGTCTCTCCCCTCCAGATCTCATGGCATGCAGGGGTGTGGCGGTGACTGCGGGAGGCGCCCTATCTTTTCTATCGGGACAAGCGAGGAATCTGGAGCGTGATGGACGATTACATGCAGTATAGATTCTCTTATCTACGTATGGGAGGGGAGGGGATGTGGGAGGAGGCATACATAGCATTAAAGGGGAGCCTTCGTTGACGACTCGCGCTCTTCCGTCTTAATTACTTCTAGCGGAAACGTGTAGATTCATTCATATTTTTCTTTCTAGTGTTCTTAACTCTTCGACCGCTAAGCCTTGCACAACGGCGGCTTCCTTGGCCACCAAGCCTGAGGTGAATGACGGTGCATGCAGTTAGGCCATCCCTTGAAGGTCGTAGGTGCTTGGAGCCCTTGACGACAGTCGGACTGATGCCGGAACGCTGCAGCCAAGGTGCCCGTAAAAGCCTTTGCCGTAAACGCCGAAACTCTACTGTTGTTATCCTGACTGTCTGAAATGGACTCGCTTTATCGTATTTCTATTACTATGGTTATATGTGCTGCCAAATGTATATTATGGACCCTTCAAAAATTTATTTTCTATTCATGGAACGCGTGAACAACCGGTTATCATTGTTTTGTACTGGGAGAAAAATGCATTCATTAGAGCTTTTATTCGTTCCTAAACACGGTTTTAACACTTCGCGCGTCGCGGGATGGTAGTTAATTTCAGTGCGATGTGTAGTGCTGATGCTCCGCTGACAGTCCTGCATGTGGACCGCCCTTTGTAGGTGAGAATGATAACGGTGTGCTCATGACTTCCGTAGGTAGACAGCTTGGGCATGGAAACTACTCGACCACATAAACACGCACGCACTACCCGCCGCATTGTTCAATGGCTATGCGCGGCGTTCTGTTGCTAAGCATGAGGCCGTGGGTACGATTACTTGCCGCGGCAATCTCATGATACGATGGGGGTACAATAGGCAAAAACAATCACGGACTGAGCGTTAAGTGCCCGCTAAATTACCCCAGGTCGTAGAAAATAATCCGGTGCCCTTTACTACGAGGTCTAGATCTCAGTCAGAAGCCCTTGTGTTCATCAACCTCATCAGTCAGTTGACCAATCAATTATTCACACATGCGCAGACTTTTTTTTTAACTTATTCTTTAATGCGAGAGTTAATGCCTCAGGGCATACAGGGTTATGGGATGCGGGCGAATAGGATGATTAAATGTATGAAAAAAAATGTATATGCAGGGTGTCCCAGCTAACGTTAGCCAGAGTTTAAAAATATGCCGATGTGCAGTAAGGCCACGCGACCCAATGCATGTTGCTGACTCTTGTATGGAGTAACTCACGCTATTTTTCGTATTCTGCTTAATCGCATATTTAGTGAACATTAGTTAACGAAATTCTGAAGCAGTGAAGTTAGGCAAATATTTCCAATTAGGAGGTTGTATAACGGTTTGCAAAACGTCTGATTAAGCAGTATCTAACTTTCTATCTATTAATTATTGTTTTCCGCTTACTGCCAAATGCCCGCGAAATAGAAAAAAAAAAAAACGTGGCATGCCCGCTTGTGCTCCAAAACGTTCCGCGCACAAACGAACGTAGCGTTCAGCAGGGTGTGCTGCCGCTTGCAAGGCGACAGGGCAGTGACGCATTCGTTGGCTTTGCGATTTACGCCAGCAACCATTATCGCTTGTGCGGTGATAACGCTTGCCCTGTCGCGACAGCACACCCTGCTAATGCTATATGGTCGTGGGTACGCGGAACGTTTGGGAGAATTGCAATCGCGGCGTGCAAGTGGGCATGTCACGTGGTTTTTTTTTTTTATATATATATCGCGGGCATCTGCAGTAAGCAGGAAAAAGAAACTACTGCTGAATAGATAGAAAGTTAGAAACTATTTAATAGGGCGTTTTGCAAACCGCTCTACGACTTTTTAAATTGGCATTTCTTGCCTAACTTCGTTGCTTCAGAGGTTGATTCCTTAAACTTCCCTAACCATATGCAATTAAGCAGAATACAAAAAAGAAATTGTGTGAATTACTCCATACAATAGTCAGCAATGTGCATTTGGTTGCGTCCTCTTAGGGCGCATCGGCATATTTTTTAAACTCTGGCTAAAGTTAGCTAGGACATCTTGTATATTTCTAAGCTTACTGCCAGTAAGCACAGTATTACATGGAATCTTGTCAAGCCTCTAAACAGGCAATGTGGTCCATTTTTCATCATACGCAGACCCTTTATGTCTCTATCGTTACCCGCCTTTGTTTGTTTATTTGTTTGTTTGTTCGTTTGTTTGTTGGACGGTGGCGTCCCACGGGGCGGATATTGAGCCCTATTCTCTGTAACCTGACTGTGGTTGGCCTTGCTGAAATATTACCCAAGCCAAATCGCCTATCAATGTGCGCTGATGGTTTTTGTCTCAGGTCTTCTGCTGTGGCTCGTCTTCAAGTACGCGCAGGACTTTAGCGGGCAGCCACCCTGATATTTTCGCATCTCCGCAAATAAGGCCTTAGTGTGTCCATCGAAAAATGCTCGTTAGTGGTGCTTACGCGCAAACCCATGAAATTGTGCCCTGTTTCTCTCAATGGCCAGGCTATCACATACCAGAAGTCTAACCACTTCTTAGGTGTGGTTATTGATAGGGACCTTTCATGGAGTGCCCACTGCATCTACCTGAAGCGGAGACTAATTTTGATTGTACATATGATGAAGTTCCTGTGTAGAAAAGGCTAGGGCACGTCGATGAGGTCTATGCTGCAGCCGTACAGAGCACTGTTTCTGGGCTTTTTACGGTACAGCTTGCCGGTTTTGGCGGACACATGTAAAACAAAATATTAGTACCCCTGAAAGTTTACAAGTCCAGTCTATACGGACATGTCTTGGACTACCACGATGCGCCTCGACTCATGCAACAGTCATGATTGCTAGGGACTACTTGGTTCCAACATATATAACGATTGACAACCTTAGAGCACACATTCGACATCTGTGTCACGTACCCAGCTACTATATTGCAGATTTGCCAGCACAGCGACCTCAAGCCACATTTTCCGAACTTTTTGCAACTCATCAAGACTACCTTCCAACGGATTTTACATCAGCAGGAAAGGAAGACGACTGCTACCACTGTGGTGCCCACGACAGCCACAAGTATGTCTCGTGATTCCGGCATTTACAAAGAAGACCCGTCATTCAACAGTGGCTCTACGTCAGTTGACGCTGTCATTACTGAACGAGGCATATGGATAAAGAAGGCACGTTCACACCGATGGACCTATCTGAACCACTAGCTCCACAGGCGCCGTTATCCTCTCGGCATCGCAATTAAGTTCATAAGTGTCCCACATAACTTCTACGGCAACCAAACTTGCCGCCCTACGTGCCGCTGGTAATTACATCGCACAAGCCAAAACTCGAAAGTAGGTCGTTTTTTGTGACTCCAAGGCAGCCCTTCAGAGTCTGCAGTCAGCCTTACGAGGCCTTACCCATCAACAACTGATGTTCGAGACCAGAGAGGTTTTACATCAAGCCCTCATAAACGGACATGACATCATCTTCCAATGCCTTCCGGGGCACTGTGGCATCGTCGGAAATGACCTTGCTGATGATGCCGCCTGGTCAGCCCATAAAGAAACCTTGACTGTTCCTACACACTTATCAAGGACAGACGCTGCGAGGGGTCTTCATTTACTTGCCCAAAACAAGACTGAAACTTCGTGGAACGCCACGATATTTTCCAACTGCCGCCTCCACCGGCTGGATCCTAGACGGAAGCTACACATTCCATCAAACTTCTCCCACCGTGATGCGACTTTACTGTGCCTTCTCTGGTTAGGGGTGACATTTACGAAAACCTACTCATTCCTTATCGGAATGTCCGACAAACAGATCTGTGACTCACGCCACTGGGAAGACACGATCAGGCACGTGTTGTGTTTTTGTAATCTCCACCGAACGTGACGTTCTTCGGAGTGTGTTAAACCGATTAGACAGCAGTCCATTTCCAGAGACCAAGATTCTCGGACTATGGCCCCACGTGTTGCAGGCTTGCGAAGCGACGCGGGCATTGCTACGTTTCATGAAATCGACTGGCCTCAGTGACCGATTGTAGGCGTGAAGTGATAGACAAACGCATGCGTTCGCACTGCGAGTATCTTCTCCCTTCCCTGTCATTTCTTTCTTTTGTTCCGTTAAACCCTTCCCCCATGTAGGGGAGCAAACCGGACGTGCGTCTGGTTGACCTCCCTACCTTTGCTTCCATCTGTGCTTCCTCCTCCTCATCCTTGTCTGTTCTTCAGTTGTTTGTGTCAGAGATGCGTGCGTCATGGGTGAAGCCGGCTATTGGTTCTCGCTTAGCCAAACAATACATATAAATAAACAGGTCAGCTCGAGTAAGCAAAAAACTGAAATGAATACGATGATCTAATCCAATTAAGTGTCGGAAGGCGCTCGTGAATAGGCGATTCACAGAAAATTCATATTAGCACATCGTACATCACAAAACATGCAGTGACGTTACATTTTTCGATTTTCGTTTGCCTGCAGCCATATGCATCGAGCGTGTATGAACTTCGTTAGCTTTTCGGAAGCGCGTCACAAGCTATATTCGCGTTTTGTTGCCGCAATACTTCTTTTAAAGCAAACTGCCAGTGAATTGAATACCTGCCGTGCTGTGCGAAGTTCTCGTTCAAGCTTTCCGTGAACTATGTCTAAAAGCCGTCCCACTTTCCTTTGTTTTTTCCCACAGTAATATTTGAGGGCAAAACGATGTTGACATTGGTTGCGTGATTCTGTTTGTGCTTTGATGTCTCTCCCCTTTCCTTAAGTCCGGGGTAGCCAACCGGGCGCGACATTAGTTACTCTTCCTGCATTCTCTCTCTCATATTATAAAGAGTAAAGCTGTCGCGTCGCGTTGGCTCAAGGCACGGACTCCAACCGAGCATTTCGTAAGCGCGGTGTACATACATTGCTTGCGCAGACTAACTCGCGAGCGCTTCTGCGACACCTGCAGCACACGTAGCAGAAGGGCAACCAGGATCACGCTGCGAACATCGCCGTGGCTAAATGTCGACAGCTGTCACCGCTCCGCCACGCGTTCGCCTTATACGCTTGCACTTAACACAGCTTCTGATATGCAGGGACGCGAGTGCTGCCGAAATAGTGTGAGAAAATGGCAACTGCCAAATATTGTATAAACCCCCTTGTCAGTACACTTCTTTTGTTATCGCTTTGAAGCAATCATTTGTTCTGGTTTCTTTTTTTTTTTCCTGGGGCTTCTATTGCAGAAGTGTTATGGCAGGGGGAATGGTACACGAATGTTGTTAAAACATGTAGAATATGAAAAGAACTTGCTGCATGGTGTCAGAATAATAATTAAGAAAAAAAGGTAGATGAAAGCTCGTGGCCCTGCAACACGCGGGTGCTTTAATAACGTTGCTGCAACTCTGTATTAGCTAACTCGTGCAGTTTATTTGTATATTGGGCACTCGGCTGGTGCACCTAAACATCTAGGGAATTCCTGCCTACGGGCGGTAAGGCACGATAATCCCCGTCGTTCATGATAAATGTGAGTGTTTGCTACAGAAACAGTGCAAAGTACGAACGTATTGACAAGGTACGCCTTTTCAGAATATTGCTGAGCGAAAAGAGTGACCATATCGTTAGCGCAGACGAAGAGAATTTGACTACGCGATAAAACACAAGCGCGAGTACGGAGTTCTCTCGAATTACACGTGGATTTATCGCGGGTAATAATAATAACATCAATCAATCAATCAATCAATCAATCAATCAATCAATCGATCGATCGATCGATCAATTATCAATCAATCAATCAATCAATCAATCAATCAATCAATCAATCAATCAATCAATCAAATGTTTATTGTGGAGCCCAGGAAGAGCTACGGAGACTTCGTACTGCGACCTTTTATTTACTTACATATTTTATTTACTCTTCTTTATTTAGTCATAAACTACAGAGGCATACTCTAGTCGTGGAAGGCACACGGTAGAATACAACTTCAGAAAGGCAACAGGGGAGTGGAAGTCATGTGATATACGACAAGCCGTACCAAGAGAGCGAAGGGTACGTTGCTTCGAACGTTCAGCTTATGAAGAGAAGCTCAGCGTTTTGTCGAAAGGCGCTTTCCGAATGGTGTATGGAAATTGCCCATAGTGTGCTTTCCGGTTAGAACTTAGAACCGTAGTTTTCGAAGCATTTAAGAGTAGCTTATTGTTTCTGCGCCAGTTTGAGTATGAAAAAAAATGTATGTTTGGTGTTCAGCACAGTCCTAAACAGTGTTGACAGTACTTTAATAATAATAATAATAATAATAATAATAATAATAATAATAATAATAATAATAATAATAATAATAATAATAATTTTTTGCACGCATTAAATAACAAGTTACAAGAATCAGGGCGGCCAAAGCCGCAATGGGCTGGACTGGTAGTACCAAATAAAAAATTTTTCAAGGTCATTGCCTTTAAACTGGCAAATAATCAATAAAATGGGCTTTTAGAGGCCCTTTATTTTGCTTATATGCTTTGGAAGTTACAATGTTTCCAAATTGTGTCTGACGTTAAACTGGGAAAAATGTAGCAAAATTCAGCAAATGAAAAAGAAGGTCATTCGCGCCCTGATTGTTTTGTGGCCGCTCAAGGGCTTAACAAAAATAAAGAGCGCAGAAGCCTAATACGTTGAACCCGATGACTCATTTGCTCCCGAAGTCGTTAAGCTGCGGACGCGGTTAAAAAAAATATATATATAAATAACAAAGCCTGTTGACCGGCACACCAGTCCCTGTGTGTTCTGGAATGTTCTGCGCGTCGCGCGCACAGGCACGCGGAACATTTTTTTTTTTTTTCAGTGGCAGCATTTTTCATCCAGCGATAAAAACACCCCGCCGGCGTACCGTGTCAAAGCCGCGATCACGATAAGGATGCACGCCAGCGTCTGGCACCGTTTCAGACCTGCCCTGGCTGTTTGTGTTTTCTGCTCTTGACTCGCAGCCGTTTCGTTTTGCTTTTTACAACGAGCTTGCTGGCGGTCGTTGTTTCGTGCCTCGTGTACGTGCATTGTTTGCGACTGCGTGGCCGCTATTCTCCCTGTGGAATCGCCGATTCTCAACCTGCAGGATGCGTCCGTTCTTCCGCGTAAGGCGCGGCTATGTATAGCCAAGTATTCCGTGTTCTTGCTTAACGCATCGCTTCCCACCTTCATATCAGATAATTCATTCATTCATTCATTCATTCATTCATTCATTTAGCGGTCGCAGTCGTGACACGTGTCTCGGTTCAATATGTTAACCGTAGGTGTACTTCGTATCACCACGATCAACTGCAGAGTGAAAGAAATCCAGCTCGCCCAGGTCTCCTCCTCCGGTCCTATCTATTATCCCCGTCTTCACTAGGATACCATGCTCTGCAGTTCCTCAGATTCAACGCACTCAATTAACGTTCGGTGAACAAACCGGAAGTGTATGTTATCACCCAGGTATAACCGTTCGGTCGGCAAATCTCTTCTGCGCACAACTGCATAATTTTCTGTTCCCCACCATTTCGTACTAACGATTTGGATTAGCGGTGTCACCGCTCGGTGACCGCCGATGTCGTTCGGTAGTGTCTGACTAGTGACTAATTCGTGACTAATGTTACTAAAAAGGCTAACCGCATGCTTGGTTACTTACGCTGTAATTTTAGCTCTGCCCCTTCTTCCCTGAAGCTAACTTTTTACAAAGCTTTAGTTCGCTCCAAATTAGAATATGCTTCAGCCATTTGGGATCAGACTCAGTCTTCATTAGTTTCTACTCTTGGAAGTATCCAAAACCGCGGTGCACGCTTTGTCTTATCCAATTATTCTCGCTATGCAAGTACCTCTTCAATGAAACGAATTCTTAACTTACCTGATCTTTCGTCAAGCCGCAAATCTTCCCGTCGCTCGCTTCTTCACAAAGTTTTTCACTTGAACCACCTTTTAAAGGAAACCCTTCTTGCCCCTCCGTCTTATATTTCGGCCCGCACTGACCACAGCCTTAAAATCGGGGTGTCATTGTGCCGTACAAACCGGTACAGTGACTCATTCATCCCTAGGACAAGCACGGACTGGAATCGCCTTCCCGCATCAATCGCACTCATCACCGACTCTACCAACTTCAAGACCGCTGTTCAGAATGCCTTTTGTTAATACTTTTGTTAATACTTTTTGTTTGTATTTTTACTGCATTATTTTTTGTTTTAACTCCACTCCTTTCTGAAACGCCTTCGGGCCTTGAAAATACGTGAAATAAATAAATAAACAGACTAATTTATTGATGAAACTAGGCTTCAGAAGCCTGCGCCTATACAGCGTGTGAGTCTGCGTGATGATGATTAATATAGTGTTTGTGGCGCAAGGGCCAAGTATGACAAAAAACCGCCAGGCCAATGGTAACGCGTTCAATGTGAAGCTATAAATTACAGAAAATGGGCGTGACAATCCCGTCGTTTATTGAAGTTGCGTGATCATCGAGACTGTTTGTCACTGTATAGCGCAAAATGCTTTCCGATAGCCTTAATAGTTGAGCACACAAACATCGTCATTCCTGCCTCCAAAGAGGTTTCGCTTGACTGATGCGTACTGTGTTGGACCTTTGCAGAAACGACACACGACCGCGCTTGTGAGCAGCATGACTGTTTTGCTCATTTTGGCCGTTAAAGAGCGAGAAAGAGCACCAAAGGTCACAAGTCTAATAGATTAACCGACTGCCCTGTTTCGGTCGAACTCGAAATTACATATGCTGTAAAGAAAGAAAAAGAGAAAATGTATTGGAGATAATTCTGCGCATGAACGCTTCCACGAACATGCAGGCATGGCTCTTTCCTTTTCATCTTTTCTCTCGGCAGCTCGCCTTGCTGGAGTTGTGGTGTCAAACGCCTTTTGCTCCTCTTTGCCCTTGACTTCTAGCGACTAGCGCGCCACCGTTCTCAAAAAGCGCTATTACTCATCTACACATTGGATGCTGTACCGTGGCTGCAGGCAGCTCACGTATTTGCCGTTTCCATTTTTTGCGGCAGCTCTCGAGTCACGTCGGCGAGCGTTGCTGTGCGTATACGTTTTCGAAACGTCCAAAGACACAACTTATGTATACGTATATGTCTATATCGTTTCGGATGAAGCTTTTGGAAAGGCACGCGACATTGAGTCCGCTTTCACTGGGAATGAACTATTTCCTTTCGGATTCGAACACTATAGCTTACTTCTCATACGGTGTGAAGGATCGGGTGCCTGATCTGCGTATATAGTGATTGCTGAAAGTATAAGGATATCGCGGCGCACTTAAGGACAAGTCTGCTATATAGGCAAAAAAAAAAAAGTTATCCCCATCTGCACGCGTGCTGCGTGGTTTCGTTAATTATTTGTGAACCTTTCGCTGCTTTTGTGTCGCTTTCTACTTTTTGGGTGTGAACGCGAAACACTTCTAGTATCATACCTTTACTGTTCGTATCTTTTGCACCTGTTGCGTGCTTGCATTGCAAATGTCCACGCATATATTAGTCTTGCAGACATCACCTTATATCCTGGAGCGGTATTCTTGGTCTTTCTGGAACTGCTTTCTTCACTGCCTGAAGGCAACAGGCTTGAGTGCCCGACTATAGACATCCTACACCTAAGTTTTCTCTCTCTCTCTCTTTCGCTTTCCATTCCTCTCCCCACGTGTAGGGTAGCAAACTGGACTCAGTCTGGTTAACCTCCCTGCCTTTCCTTCTTCCCTCATCTCTCTCTCTCTCTCTCTCTCTCTCTCTTGGTCTTTCCGGAGCACCAATTTCAACGGACCACGATGTGATAAGCCAGTGGGCACCACTCCCGTCTCTCTTATGGTGAGGCGCCGCCGCGTGACACAGACGTGAAAGCATATCCTCGAATGTGAACGACCGGGCTGAATAAACACCGTTCATGACGCACCGTGATGACGGAACGTATAGGGAAAGAAAGTGGCATTCGTAATCTTCGCTGAATCTATTCTCCATTCAGCTTAGCTTGATTACCTCTGGTATAATTACAACCGCAGTATCGCATATCCCCCCACCTCTCAGCTATGTTTTGTCCAACAAGACCTATCTATACCCGTCGCAGTCCGCATAGCGGCCGCTTGTGTGCGTGTTTGCGACTCTGTTTACGGACTCAGTGCGATGCGACTTGCCTGTTTTGCCTTTTATGCCTACGTGTTCGTGCGTGTATAGATCTGTGTGTTGTGGATTTGTGGCCCTATGACGTTGCTTCTTTTGCTCTTCTTACTATACAAATATATCTTTTTTTATAATGTTGTTTCTGCTATGGCAAACATAGTAGCCGTCAGCATTATAGGGTGACTACATCTCTTTCTTTTATTTTCATTTCAATAAAAAAGAAAGGCTACAATGTCTGATATTTCCTTCGTGTACTGCGCGTTATAAATTCTAATCACGTCGTGCGGTCGGTGCCGCATAAGTGAGAAGTGCAAGAACACTTTCAGCGAAACCAGATTGCGAAACATAAAAACGGTTCTTTTTTTTCTATTTTGTTAGCGGCTGCAGCACGAATGTTTTCTATGCGATGCACGTCTCATTAAGTAAACATGAAATGCACTTGAAGCCATTAATTAAAGGAAGCAGTGACAGCGTTAGCCTTTCACTGAGAGCTCAAATACACTTCTCATCTCAGTTTCTTTCGTTCTTTCTGAATAACACACAAAAGCTTCAGTTACATCACACCCATAGTCTATTCAAAGGTTTAAATATAGAATGAAGTTGGGGCGGTCGTTATGCAATACAACGGTGCAGAAGACGGCACACAAAAGCGGCGTGCCAATTGTAAGCATTCGCGAACTCTCGGAAGGCTCGCAGCATAACGTTACTTGGAGCCGCAGTGAAAATGGCACACAAGAGGCAGCAAGACATGGCATTCAAGGAACTCAACATATGTTATAGCCATACATGGCTATGACGTATTTTTTTAGAGGGAGCCAGATATGGCATTTAAGGAACTCAAATACGTCATAGCATGGCTATGGCGTATTTTGAGTTCCTTAAATGCGATGACTTGCTGCCTCTTGTGGGCCACTTTCATTGCGGCTACAAGTAACGTTGTTGCCGTAATATGGTTAGCATTGAAGGTCTGTCTGATTATCATTTATAGCAGAAGCCCACGAACAGAACGGCAGCCCGAGACCATTGTCGCTAACTTCAGCGAGAAAGTCGCTAAATTTAGCAAGTCACTTTAGCAAACTTTTGTGTGTATATATATATATATATATACATATATGTATATATATGTGTGTGTGTGTGTGTGTGTGTGATTTCTTCTTGCCCAATCAGTGTTGTGGACAGCAACATCACATTACTGCTTCTACGATCATCGAGAAGTCAACTGTACAGGCCACTGTGATACAGGCGCAGATAAATCGAGACATTCTCCACGAGCGCACGCTGTAAGAGTTGCAGGACGATCCCACCGCTGGCGACCAGTTGTACGGTGTAGACGTAGTTGAAGGGAGTAACTACCCATCGCTGGCATTCAGTTGCACGGGTTGTGGTCGGGCGTGAAACATGCGGTAGCTGGCCCATGCCGTCGTCCAACTCAACCACTCCTGGGACGTGACTGTAGGGAGGAAATTGCTCTCATCGAGAACTAGGTGTACAGGATTTAATTGCAACGTTTACATTAAAACAGGAGATGCATTTCAACAGCTTAGCATGACTGCAAAAAGGAGCACGAAGCTCCCGCCACGAAGCACACAGCACACGAGCACGAAGCTCCAAGCACACCGCTTGCCTTCGTGACTGTTTCTTCAACAACCTTTCAATGTCTCATAACTTGCGTGTGCTACCACTTGCGATTGCGGGGGCTGCCATGTAGCTTTCTCTTTTTTTCCTCGTTCCAGTCCTGACATCGTGAGTGCGCCGTATACCACGCCGGCGCGTCGTAATGGAGCTCTGGGATCGCGAAGCGAGGAAGGACCGGCCATGACCCGAGGAGTAGCAGAGGCGCGCAGCATTTCCTCACCTCGCTTTTTCTTATATTTCGCCAGATGCCGTTTGGATGCTTGGTATGCTTTGCTTCCACTTCGGTAGGTGACATAGTCGCACATATGATCTACAGGATGGTGTTATTATTACGCGAATACATGTTGTTGCCGAAGCTTTCACTGTTACTGCTGAAATTATAGACTTCAAATATCACTTGATGATGCATTCAGTATAGACCTCTTGCTGTACGATCTAAACAGCTGTGCCTTCTTGATTTCTTTGTACCAACAAGGGCAAGTGACGGTTGTGAATTTATATCAGGCTTTGCCTCTCATTTTGTTCCGTATTGAACGCTAGCTAACTTGTTTTGTGTGCGTGATTTCTTCTTGCCGAATCAGTGTTGTAGACAGAAACATCACATTGCTGCTTCTACGATCATCGAGAAGTAAACTGTACAGGCCACTATACATCTTCATCTGTACATGTTTCATCTTTTGAAGATGAAAGGCAAGACCTCTGCACAGCTCTCAATCAGCTAGATGGAAAGCCGTTCACCTTGAACAAGATCTTGGGACCATGGCCTCGCATATCGCAGCTACAAAAGGCCACAAAAGCGCCGCTGCGATATTTGAAAGATACCGGATTGAGTCAGCGTCTGTGATCCGGACTGAGTGACCGACTGATATCCCCAGCGGACTTTCTCTTCTTTTAATCTTTCCGTCCCCCTTTCCCTTTCCCCAGTGCAGGGTAGCCAACCGGGCTCAGTCCTGGTTAACCTCTCTACCTTTCATTTATCATTTTCTCTGGTGTGGTGCGCCTTATCTAAACGATGAGGATGACTTGGTCCGACATTCCGCGACTAATCGGTGTGTCAGAGTGGATAACCCGCAGATTCCATATCACATGCTGCCTTGATGGCAGGCGGCACTGATCTAGTACTTGTCGGTGTGAATCACAACTGTGACTGCTGCAGCCAAGAATCACTAGTATCGCAAATGTTTTTATTGTATCTTGTATGATGTTGGGCGATTAGCATCAAATGACACATCCATGTGCCACATTTCTTTTTTTTCTTTAAAACTAAATAGAGAGAGAAGCACAGATGCGTAGCACAGTCAGCGCCGATCGGGGGAATCCCCACTTGTCGAAGCATGTTCCAATACTGTGCATTGTTCGCAGCGTTTTGACTCATCCTTTCTTTCTTCATGCAGTGCAATATGTGTGCCTTCTTGTTCTAGCGGTTTCCCATCATGCGCAGCCTTCTCTCATTCATCCTTTCTTGCTGTCTCTCAAAGGTGACCGACAGTGACAGCTTTTCCATCGCACGCGTCTCGCACCGTACAGAACGATGAGGTCATCGCCGCCATACCGCGCGGCGAGAATACGGAGAACACTGCTTGCAGATCGCGACCGTTGCGCTTCTAGAGGCCGTCGGCAGCGCTGCACGCAACTAGTCACGTCGCGCGCGGTTGTGCTTGGTTAGAACAATCCCGACGACGACAGCGCCTAATGACCTGCTAGCATATGTACATATGCGCTGTCACGAGGTGTGCGTCAGAATCATTACGCTCCTTGGATGCGCTATTATCTGCTTACCGGGCTTTCCCGAGCGTTCGCACGGACGGACGCTTATATTTGCGTCACATTCGCTGTATTTCAGACAGGAGCGTCCTAGCGTGCCGCTGAATTACGTGCTGTCGCATACATGTACCTCTCCTCGCGTGCACTTGCGTGCCAGCTTTTCGAAGGCTCAAATAACTTGTGAAAGCCAGAAACATCTCAGAGAGATCGCAGCTCTTTAATTAATTAATTTATTTATTTTGGTCCACAACGTTGCAGCATGCAACCTCGATGACATCGTAGTTGCGAAATAGCGACAGGAAGAGAGAAAGATTATACAAGATGAAAGGCACGGAGTTTAAACAGACTAACCATGTTAACCGGGGAGGTTATGTTAACCGGGGAGGTACAGGGTTGGCTACTCTGAACTGGCGGCATAGAAAAAGGAAGGGAAAAAAAAGAAGACCGTTAGAGCGATAGTTGTGTAGGAGAAAGAGTACGACACGGTAACGGGAAAGAAGGAGAAAGGCCCTTTCAAAGCGTTCCGCGCTTGAGCAAGCAGTGGAACAAGCACTGGACCGTATGAATGCGTTTATAAGGTTAAAACCACGTGTGGTATAGAGAGGCTCCTGTATATTTGTCAACGTCCTAACCCATGGCTATGGATCAACACTGTAGTGCAACAGAAAGCTTTAGCCGAGGCCCGACTACGCGGTTTCTCAATATAATTGCATGGGAAATGGTCAGATGTTCACTTTAAGCTACATGCTGTGTACTGATTTCAGCGAAATTTGCTGCGAATAGGAAAGATCAGCTTTTAGGCTTATTATTTCTGGGGAAAAATGACGGTGAGTCAGCATATATTTATAATTCACAGACCAAATGTTTCGAAACTAACCTAACCTAACTAACTCACCTAACCTAACCTGACCTACCCTAATCTACCTATGGGTAACAAAAGTTACCCCAGCTGTCTTGGCATTTTTTGCAAAGCATGGATCCCATTCAGAAAATGCCTGTGTAAATTATTTATGGGCGAAAATTCTGAGAATTGCAATAACTGTTATATTTGTGGAGTAACGGAGTCGCGATTTTGACAACTCAGTTTTCTCTTCACTTTATTCAGTATTTGCAACGCGGCCCGTGATACGAATGAACATAGGCTAGATATAGCGTTCTTCCGATTGCTCTGCTTCAATTGTAGGTTAAATTATTGTGTCTTAAAGCAAGCCTGATAATGTAAACGAACTAGGCCTATAGAAAAGAAGCTCTCACCACTACTGTATTCAAACAGCATTCGTCATACCGGACATTACACAAATATCAACATGAAAGTTTAATAATTGTACTGTTTTACTACGACACCAGTCAAGAGCTCGAAAGGTGGCTTGACGTGTTCGTCCGTCCTACTCATCACGCCAACGGCCATGACGCTGTCGCCTATAAAGCTCCTCTTTCGCCGCTACCGCCACTGGAATTCGAACTCAGCCCCTCAGCGGCAATTTGTAGCCAGGAAACTTCAACGAACTCTTCGGGACATCGCGCCTGCTCTTTGTAAGACACCGGGGCATCGCAGCCGTTGTTTGTGCCTGCTTGATCCATCCCTGCAACTGCGATTGCTATCACACCTCTCCCGGTGTGGCACTACGCTACTGTGCCGGCCACGCTCGTGTGTAGCTTTCAGAAACTCGTACTTCTTCCTCATCGGAATGAGTTCAACGTCGGAGGGCTAACTGCATAGCATTGCATTGATCGAAGCATCGACTTACAGCTTGTCGCACGTTCGAGTGGGCGTATTAGAGTTCTGCGGTAGCACCGCAAAGGTCACGCAAGGCTGCAATCAACATTTATTTCCTGACGGTGCAGGCTTCGCCGGGTGCTGTGAAACCTTGCAACCTCTTTTAAGCTCGCGTGTCCTCGAAGTGCTGCTTGAATGCTCGCACAAGTTTGCATCGCCGTCGCCAAAAAAGTCGCGGGAGAGCCAGATGTCTCCTATTTCCTAGTTATTGTTCTTCCTCCCCTTCGTCCGCCGTTCTTCCTCCCCTTCGTCCGCCGTTCCCTATGGCGAAGGTAGCGCACCAGATTTTTTTTTCTTTTGTTCTCTTTTGTTGTGGATGACTTACATGTCCTCATGTCTACATGTCTACATGTCCTATTGCTTGGCGCTCTTTGGCCATGAGTGGCCCTTGCGCCATAAAACCCCACATATCATCATCATCATCATGTCCTCCTCCTTCCTTTCGTTTCTTTCTCACTTTATTGAACTGCACGTTGCATTGTCGCTCTGAACTTGACACTCAGAGTATAACGTCGACATGTGGAGTGTTCGCGAAGTGTTTACCTAAACTCTGTCGGTTCGCGCTGCCGTTGATCCCGCGTACGTCGCCGCGTCTGTTTGCGCCTCGCACGTTGCACAGAGCGCGGTGCGAGACCTCGCTGCCCTGGGGGGCGCAACGGCGCGGTGGGTGACGCGTCGCGATCAACGGCTGGCTGCTGCTGCTGCCCGACGACGCGGCGGCTACGTGACAGCGCACACAGCAAGTGGCAGCTGGATGGGCGCCCCGGGAGAGTCACCGGCAGCCGCGAACAATGGCCCCTCTCTGGGTGCGCAGTTGCCGTCGGGTTTCCGGTCCTCGGAATAGGGCTCTGCGTGCCTTGCGTGAGCATCGTAACACGTGGATCGGTTGGGGTTGAGCCCTTGGTGCTTTCTTTGCTTTTTTTTTTCTTTCTTTTTTTTGCGACTTAGAGTTCCATTCACTGTTTTCTTTTTTTTTTTCTGAGACAGTGCTAGTTGTATTACGGAAAGGGGTCTCAACATTGTGGAGAAGCCGGAGGCTGTGTTCGCACCTACATTTTCCACAGGCACATTACACCAGGATTCTTTTTCGGGGTGAGGAGGGGGGGGGGGGGGCAAGCTAAGGTAACATTTCTGTTTCTGTGCAAATAAAGAGGGCGGGGGCTACCTTTACTAGTGTAAATGTGAATAATGCCCACCGTTCGCCATAAAGACGCGTAATCCCGCAAAAGAGAAATAAAATAAGGTGTATCTTACAAGTATACGCCCGTGAGATAGACCTCTCATTTGCTTGACAAACAAGGAACCGCGTCAAATGGGCTCGCGCAGGAAAGAAGCGCGGGAAGAACACTGACAGGAACAAGTAAACAAGCGAAAGTGTAAAATAACGATTTCTAGTAGCCTTTCTTTTTTATTTAGCTCTGGAAGAAATACAGAGAAATATATATACTTGCGGAGCTATCACGGTTCTTTTAGATCCCTTCTTTACTGCTCTACCAAGTTAAGTGCCAAAACCGACTCGTATTGTTATTTGGGAAGTTGCGCACCGATGCGTGGCCGCCAGTCGTGTACAGCCGCGCAGAGCGCAGGACGCTGCGGTTCTAGACGTACGCCGCCCACCACGGAATGTTAGAAAAACGCCCACATAAGCACAGCAGAGACGTGTCTACGTCAGGCGGTTAGACTGATAACGGTAGACGCACCATTCAAAACACACGGAATCCGCCTCCATTTGCGGCGGCGTTTTCGCTACTTCCGTTTTAAATAAAAGCTTGTTGATCCTTAAATAATTTCACAAGCAACGGTTAAACTTGGTAATTTTCGTTTTTCCTTCCTGTTTCGGTGTTGCCTCGGCTCTCTCCTTTAGTAGATCGCTTAATTTCTTAACTCCTTGCGACTCCCTTTTCCAGTTGACAATTTTGCGTGGAAAGTGCTCTACAACTAAGAAAAAACCAGACGAGGTGACGGGTCACGTTGATATTGCTTATGGGTTTAACGGTTATTGCAGGGTTTGATCATGGAAGCTGTTTCGCATGATTTTATTTTCCATCTTATCTAACCTATATCACGGATATTTGGTTCCGAGAATATGCCAGCGTCGCGGCGAGCCGTCACTCGAGGAAATATTGAAGCAAAAGAAAAAGTTAAACGCAACTGGCATTAGACAGTTTTAGAATAGCGTTTGTCGCCTTACGTACGTTAAACGTAATCACCTTTTCGGGAGGTTGCTGTGCGTGCCCTTTCAAGACTTTTAGTTTACCGTACGGGAACGCAAACGTAAGGAAGACGTTATAAAGCAGGGCGCAGTCTGGTGCCTCGTGCGAAACGTATCCAAGCCAAGACAATCCATTACCAATCATCCTGTTGCTGCTATGCCAACGCGTCTCTTTGTGCACGGGCGCCGAAATCGCTGAACGATCTCAGAAATTGGAAGCACTATATGCGCTCATAACTAAAGTTTCAAGTGAGTTTAGAGAAAGCGATAGCTCATTACAATAGTTAATGGCGATCAACGCGAGTCAGAGCGCAGCCACCAGGAGAATTCACGCTGAAGCCGGAGCCATGAGTGCCGCGATGTTCGACAACGCCATTTCTTAGCGTCCGTAAACATTACGAACGGTAAACTCGCCAAATAACGTACGTTATCATAGCGCACGTAAACTGCAGAAACACAACAACGTTCAGAACATGCGCAGTGATGACAACGATATTTCTTTGCGTACGTAATGCGTTTACGTTTGCTTGCAAACGCCAAACTAAAGCTATCTGTCTCCGGCCGCAACTCGTTCCACGAGCATACGGACCAGCTGACTACGAACTGAATCCCTTTCGTGGTCACTGGACCAGTCTAAACAAAGAAAGTTGAAGTAAAGAAGCAACAGCGATGCGCGTGACTGTTGCAATAGATGGTAACAACTGAACGCATCTCGAGTTAATCGTGAGGGCACCGAATCGATGAGAATACTGGCCTTCACACCCCAGGAGGTACACCGCCATCCAAAAGGAGTGAAAAAGGCAGCCAAATGTTGACCGCCGAATAGCTGTCAAGTCTCAAAAATGATTTGGCGGCGCTTCAGGAATGTGTGCGAGGAGTGGTGGCTCGGGCACCCCGGCCCACCCCCTGTGTACGTGCCTGATTTCCCAGTTGCATCCAAAATATAAAATACAAAAATGTTTGCGCTCTATTCGCGGATCTCCCGTGATGACGACGACGGTGATGACGCACAGTCTTCCGTGGCGCCAGGTATAGCTACAGAGCGACACAACAATGCGTTAAAAAAATTAACAATGCTTCGATGAACATGGAAAACTATTTCCTTGAGCAATGATAAATTCAGACAACTACTGAACTTACAGTCTTCATCATAACAAATATATTCATCTGTACATATGTCATGTCATATAATACGTGTCACATACGGGTCATGACTTTCTTTTTCTTGTTATTGTTGTTTCGATTTTGTTTGCTTTATGTGCTCGCGCTATGTACGTTACTTTGCGCGAGTGTTACATCGCTTTTTATGTTACCGTGAATTGTACTTTTCATTCCTTTCCCGATAACTCTTTGTATTGATTTAGCGTTTTTATTTTTTAACACTGTTTTGGAAACATGTGATCATTACAAACATTTTTAGCTCTCACATTTTTTAGCGCTCATATATCTGTTTTCTCTTGTCATTTGTTCAATGACGCCTCCCTTACTCAATGCTCCCCTTGGGGCCTGTAAGGTACTTTGAAATAAATAAATAAATAAATAAATAAATAAATAAATAAATAAATAAATAAATAAATAAATAAATAAATGCAACGTGGCTGTAAGCGGGGCTACAATTCGTTTTCTGTGTAGATACCTAAAAATTCAAGTTGACCTAAATATATGGAGGTGCGCGCACGTTGGCATCATGTAGTATTGCTGGCTAACTAATGAGGAGCCACAATATGACGAAGTGCTTCTTCACCAAAATCTTAATCGAGAAGGGACATTCATTAAACGTCGCAGCGTTTTCATGTAATCCCATATACCGTAGACAGTGTTGTACGCACGACGACGAGGAAGTCCGCTGAAATCCCCGCAACTTTGTTTGCAGGATAAACTTAATTCAATTCGCTCAATTGTTCTGTTCTCGTAGTTTATAGACGGCGCTATAGTGTCGTGGTCGAGTGGTTGCGCATTTTGTTTTCTCGACGGCAGCGCTCAATTGAAGCAATTTCTGGCCTAGACTGCGAAGCTAACATAACTTGAAAGACGACCATAACGATGAAATTTTGTGTCGCGGTGATTTATTGGAGGAATCTACGTGAATATCTAGAACATTTCTCTTTAGCATGTCACCGTTTTACTACTCCAGGGAAAACTTTTTCCTTTAAAGCCCTTCCGAAACCTTGGATTAAACTTGAGCCTTCCGATGGCCCTTTCTCTTGGTGCTACCGAACTGGGTTTAAACACAGGAATGTTCGTTTGTAATGCTCCTCAATTTTTCTTTCATGTGTGTGGAAGACAGGATTTGCAGGCTAAAGCTTTTCTTTCTATTTAGTATTCTCGTATTTCTCTACTGTAATATTTAGCCATTATTCAAATCATACAGGTTTTATTTTCGTGATATTTAGTTACTAATTTCGTATCTCTTTATTTTCCTCGAAATTTAACTTTCTTGAACCTTTGTAGCGTCCGGTTCGTTGACGATTCCCCAGAGTGGGACGCGCAGTTTTGCTAAAGAAAAACCAAGAAACCAACCTGTGCCACGAGTGGCATGTCCCTTGCGAAGAGTCACGAGCCATGAGTGTAATCTTTTCTCCTAAACCATCCATCTTCCTACAGATGATCACACTTTTTGCTACGTCCGGTGAATCCACTAATATGCGAAGCTTAAATGCTAAGCTTTCCTGATTAAATTATTTTGTTGTTGTTGTTGTTGTAGTTGTTGTTGTTGTTGTTGTTGTTGTTATTGTTGTTGTTGTTCTTGTTGTTGCATTTCAAAAGTACTGTGAACGTTGTTTTTGTGTTTTGTATAACATAGCGATCAAATAGCTGCTTTGCGACCTGTTCCATCAGCAGTGCGTATGCTTGCATTCTTTTGCGTGACACGTGAAGTATATATTTGTAAGGCCCCTTTTACTGCCCTTACGCGCAATATTTGCGAAAGTTAACTTCCACACAGCCTCTCACATTATGTTACTTTATTTTGCAATCACCCGTTTCTTTTGCTTTAGGCGGTCGTAGCTTATAGTTATATGGCGTGGGTCGACTCTGTGAAGTGTCGCAGCTGCGAGAGAAGTTAATGTATATGCTTACAGCATTGAATACCGACAAAAAAGAAATGTACTCACAATGTTCGCGCTTCTTGAACACGCACACAGTGACAACGTATCACACTGATTTCACTGGTTAACTCTTGCAGATGTAAAGAAGAACCTTGCTGACCGGTTCCGGACAACCAATGGGCACCATGATAACCAAATCAGTCACTAGTAGGCTGCCGAGCATGCAACAACTGGTGGTGACTAACCTGTTTTATCACCATCAGATGACAACGCCAGGTGAGAACATCAGGTGACAACATCAGGTTATATAATTCATGTTGATTCACACGTGGATTGCATTAGAAAGAAAAAGACGGCGCAGACGTGACTCACAGCAAAGGAATGCCTACAAACACCGAGCATTCTGCGTCCGGCCATCGCGCTGCCTATTTCTTTTTTTTTTTTCTTTCGTGCGCATGTACCGACCAGCCACCATGAACATAATCTTCTATCATACAACGTGAATTCTTTCGACACATGAATTTGTATATACTTTTATACTTTGCGTTGTAGTGGGCATGCGACGTAGCCGCTCGTTATTATAGTAGCCTTGTAATCACGACTGCGCTTCGGTCAATTAAGAGCTTGACATCATTTGGATGTAATGATCCCCGCATACGTGTTCTTCTTTGCAACCTGCAGCAATAATAAAAAAAAATACATGCGCCATTGAACGACACGTGGGTATGTTGGTTTCTTCCTTATAAAAAAACGAGGGAGGGGGGGTTGGTATTGACGCGTGAAGTGATTTGAAATCTTGAAGTGCCTTAGCGCAGAAACGGATGAAAAGCGTCAGGGCTGGCGTGCAGGATTGCGTGGCACACAGTCGTCTTTAAATGATTAGGGTAAGTGGTTAGGTTAATAGCTGACCACACTCGACGGTACCCTATATAATTACAGGACGGACTATGTACCACCGGGCCGTCCGTTCCAGCAACGCGTATGCGTCGCGTTGACGACCTTCGCGTGCCGTGCATTTATCTATTCCATTCATGCAATCTTCTTCTTGCGACATCGCCCCGGCCACTTTAGTCTTTTAAGCTTGTTTCCCGCCACAAGACGGCTGCGCTTCAAGCGCGCGTTGCACGCGCTCGATGTAACTTCAGCTTGTAATACCTTTATAGTGCGCGCTGATAAAACCTGCACGGCCGATCAAGTAGGTATGCGTTACCCACCATGAAGCACTCGCATGTTTATCGGCCATCGAAACTAGACCTCGCCAGGCAAAGAAGAGCAACGCTCTGCAAAATAATTTTCGCGTTTGGCGTATAGCGTCTGGCGTGGAATGTGGTAAGCGTTGTGTGAAAATGCGGAAGGTTTCATGCGATTGTGTTAACCGGCGAAAAACACGTCGCCATCACTGCACAATACAGGCACATAAAGATGACTATTTAGCACCGTTTAGCACTCGTTCAACACCGATAAAGGCGCTTGAATTTGGGCCACCGTTGTTCTAACCTTCCATTTAATTTAACTGAGTTAAAGGGGGGTGCGCGTCCCAGCTTATGAAGAGAGAGAGAGATTATCTCCGGTTGACTACCCTGTACCGGGGCAGCGGCAAAGGGCTTATGAAGAGCATCAAATCTTACCAATAATTAGATTACCACAAGCTTTCGTGGATGTTTTTCATGCAAATCCACTCATCTACAGTTTTCTTCTACCTTTCTTACTCTTTCAGAGAAGCGATCATAAAGGATTAGGTAACTCGTTTCGAACCGAATCAGATGAAGTTGACATCAAGCAGAGAATTGTTTAAAAAAAACAGAATAACTGTCCTTTTTATGTTTTTGTCTACTGCTGATTTGCATTTTTATAAAGTTATTCTGTGCAGAACGTGGACCTTTGCACATTTTACCCGTGGATAGCGCTTAGTTTCCATTTCTGTATCTTTGTTTCGGTATCGTTTCGATTCAATCGTGGTTTTATTATATTTTTGTCACGGGAGCTTTCCTTTGTTACGGTACCTAGTCTGAGAAATCCTTTTATGTATAATTTCGCTTTCGGTATCGGATTTCTGAATGACTGCATGAATAAACTTTGTCTTGTCTTGTCCATTGGGTGGGTGAGGAAAGTTAATATGCTGCGGAGCGAGCCTTTTCTAAGCCACTAGAGAAATGAAGATCTTAAAACTAGCAGACAAATGAAACATGTCTTCTCGCCTATACCTAACTTATCCTAACCACTTTCTCCTATCTGACCCGAAGTATCTTTTCTAGCTCCGTGAACAAGCAAAGGTATATAGTTCGTACTAGAATAATTGTATTAGCCTCGACAAATTGCGTTAGCTCCCCCAGAACATAGAGAGTTGTCTTTACTCTGCTGCCACATCGCTAGAGTACTAAGAAAGAAAAAAGAAAGAGGAATCTAAACCAAAGTTTAAACCGTTGGAACGCCCTCCTGTGCCGGCCATTGTTCCACAAGAGAGGCAGCATTCTTGGATGATCTCTAACGGTGCAACGGAACAGTTCACAATAGATAACTGGTTAACCTTAACCAAGATGCACCTAGGTGAAACAAAGGAAGCAGAACCGGCTGACGTTAGAATGAATGCCTTTAACGACGCGCAGTGTGGCGGTTAACAAATATTTGAATACGAAGGCGGCAACGGAGAGTGTAGAGTCGAATTGCATCTAAGGTATTCTGTATTTATAAACAAATATTCTTATCTGCCTATCTAAGCTCGTCCTTCGCGTTACTAGCGACGCATTTGTCAAACGACGAAAAAAGCAGCCCCGTAATGCGCAGTGTTGGGCCAAATGAACTCGTGTGTATTTCTATTGCTTTTTAACGTTGTAATTGTGCTTGAAGTGCCATTTTTTCTAACTGAAAACAAACTGAAAGACATTTATCAACATTATAACGGTGGCGGCGGTTCTTTTTCCAAAGAATACAACCGTAAGATAATAAATGTTACAGGGTACGATCAAGTAGAACGTAACTAGCTAAATAGAGTAAATGAAGTCTGTGCATAGTACTAAACGCATTGAAACGTAACAGATACGCAACAAGACTGGTAAAAAAAGTATCACCACATGTTGCGTACAGTGACTCTGTTACGTATGCTGAATCCTATGCGTTCCGCGGCCCATCGGTACAACCTGTGCTTTCTGCCTTCGTCCAGCTGCCATCGCAGATCCACCGCGCCCCTTATGGAGTTGTCTCGGACTGCGCCCGTCAAGGCGCCACTACCTGTCAACAGTGGGGTTGCATCCAAGCCGCTCACCTGTCTACCATCTGTGGATCTATCGCCCGCACCGTAGTTCACTGTTGGACTTCACCGGGCAAAACCAACTATAAATGTACTACATACAACTTGCATGCATCAAACGGTTTATGCCGCAGGGAAAACTATGCTGAATCCCGGCATAGACGCTTATACTGAGTTTCAAACATGTGCACCGAGGCTATACGATGCGATTTGAGATGAGCGGGTGGGCGGACGAGGAACATACGCAGATGACAGAATACGCGACCAAATAATGTACAACTCGAACGTCCGCTGTTTGAACGGATCAAACACTTGTGATTGCGAGCATTGACGCCTACAGCGGCTGTTAACTGCTTTGTCCAACGGCCCACTGTTGCACAGTTGTGTGTGCCCCTGACTTTTCAGTTGTTTCCGGTTGTGTGTTATTTTTGAGCCGCATCAATGTACAATGGCGCATTGTTGAGCGTCGGTGTGGCTGTCTTTACCCAGCGGAGGCTTCCTGACAGCGCTTTGATGGCAGCTATGAAAACTACCGCCTGTTGAAGGCCTGAGAGCATTGTGTTTGAGCAATATTCTTGCCATTGTTGTTACTGTGTTGTAAAATCGAGTACCCGTCACCATAATAGGATATCAAAATCTGTCTTCAGTTCTGATTTCAATAAAAAAAAAGCAGTGTCTTTTCCTTGAGTAAATTTAGGAACTCTATTTCTAAGCAGACACTTCAGGCCCGTAAATAGTTTGGAGAAATGATCGCCCTTCAAGACAGCTTTTATTAAGCAGTAGTATATTAAGGATGCTGAAAGCGAATGTACAATACAGAATTGTTCAAAGTGAATGTACAATACAGGCATACCATACAATACACAGGTACACTGTATAAACGAGCTGTCACAAATTTAACGTTAACCTTTTTTTGTAATCACTTTCGATATATAAGCCATTCGAATCATTCCGAGAAGACGCTTCGTGAGTCACGAATACCACCTGAAAAAGGAAAATAGAAAAATAGCTCGCGATATTAACGCGATTCGATTATCTTCCGTGTGCAGAACGACGTGCCCGTATACAGCTCACAAAATGACGGCCTGCCGTCTTTTTGACGGCCGAATGCTTGGAAATAGAGCTGCCAAAATATTTCCCGTCATTCAAAGCAGCATTTCTCTTTTACAGTGTATGCGTGCATGCAGTCACTGGCGCAGGTCACGTGCGCAGAATATGTTAACGCGACAGCGTTGAGGAGCCTGCGTCGCAGGAAATTAGGCGTAGGCGTCGGACGTCGTTTCGGCAAGAGGATTTTCGAACTACGCACACCCAGGCCCTTCATGTGACGCAAGGAATTTACTGAACTATGAACTTGTCAAGCTAAAATACGTGGAAAAATCGTAAAGTACGACTTACACACAACCTACAGACATGATAGCTCTCGTATTGCATTTTGACTGTACGAGGAAAGATAATTATGTTATCCGAAATGTCAAAGAAACCCCTTTTCCAGCGTTTCTACGATTCACAGACCGGCCGCGGCGTCCGCAATTTGCGCGCGCCGGCGCGCGGGTGTCTCGGGGGCCACGGAGTGGCGCGCTTGGTTCCTTGCAGTACCTACAGCTGGCGCTCGCCTCCGCCGCGTTTCTACCACAAAGCCCGCCTCCGTGCATAGCGTTCGCGGCCAGCGTTTCCCGGCAAACACTACGGGTGCATGCGCTGCAGTTGCCGGGAAGCGTGAGAATCAGTCGGGGATCTTTGAATCCTATCACGTTCCACTCCTAAAGGCGAAGCTTAAGCGTCCTCCAATTTTTCCTTTCGAGTATTGAAATTGGCGATGCGCGCGTGGTTGCGTGCCTGGTGCAGCTTATACGTGAAAATATGCGGTGCCGGTATGGTTTGATTGTAGTAGTATAAAACACAACAATACGCTCAATTTATTCGACGTGGGTGTATACTGATGTCGCGACGGCGAGCTAGCTGGCGTTTGTTGAGACATCTACTGATCGATTAAATCGCCTCGCTCCTCTCTGGTCGCTTGACATGCTGGAAATTTCGTAATTTCGCGAAAGAGCGGCTACCTAAGGAACTATAGCGCGCAAGCTGTGTGCTTTTGAGCTTATAAGAAATAACGATGATACATATGCATGCAAATGAGAGCGCTGCGCCAAAAGCAAACAGCGAAGCGGTCTTCCCGTGATTGACGGTCGCGATGATACGAAGTTCTAAAGCCGTTGCGACGCCGCCCCTTCTGCCCTCTGTGCTTTATCTCGCCTGCAGAAACAGAAAAAAAAAGGAGAAGAAGAAAAAGAAAATCAGTTGTTGCATTATGCAGAACGTTTTTCTCTTTTTCATGCGATAATACCATGTTACCATCAGCTTCAGGCGTGGTTGCGCATGGTTACACACATCGTTGATCAGCCAGAGGACGACATTTAAATTTCGACACCCGCCGTTCCGTCCTCCATCCCCTTCATATTCCATTCCCCGTTCATATTTCTCGATCTCTTTATAAGGATTGATAATGCTGTTTACTCTTTTTTATCAATAAATGTACGACGCTCCCGCCGATACTCGCTTGCTTCTAGCGCCCCCTACTCATATCCCAGATTTATATCCCGATCCCGCAGCCGCCCAGCTCTCAACAACTACTCCAGTCGTGCACGTCCACAGACTGACGTTCACAGTGGGGACCTGGCGCAGTGCCAACGCCTTGGGCACAGGGGCGCGTCATTTTATCTACTAAAGCCAAACCTGTGAAACAAGTCCAAGTACAGCTTAAGACTAAATTCGTTTTGGGCATTCACCACAAATAACGCTGCCTTGTCTTCTGAAACTATCGAGCGTAGCACTTGCGATAGCTCCTACGTGTACAGGGTGTCCCACACAACTTGAACCAAACATTAAAAATATGCATATGCTACGTAGCTGGACAGAACCGAGGTAATGTTGTTTGCAGTCGCTTGTAGATACCCAGATTGATATATTTTCATTCCTCCTAATTATATAATTAGCATCAGTTAATTAATCAACTTCTCAAATATTATGTTTGCATGAAGGTTGTCAATGAGGAAATTGTAGAGCAACGCGAAAAACTCGCGTTGCTCGAAAGAAGCCCTCAAATGCACGCAATATTGCCGCCCGACTGGCCGCTCAGGCAATATGCGTGTATTCGCGGGCTTTTTTCACGCTCGGAAAAACACTTTTATGTAGCACGTATCGAGCAACAGAAAGCTATATCGGGAGTTTTTCGCGTTGCCCTATAATTTCCTCATTGACCCTCTTCATGCAATTATAATATTTGAGAAGTCGATTAATTAATAATGCTAATTATCTAATTGTGTGGAGTGGAAAAAAAAAACATTATCTGAGTATCTCCTAGCGACGGCAAACAACATGAACTTGGTTCTGTCCAGGTACGTTGCATTTGCATATATATATATTGCGCATACGCTTTCACTATCACATGACGGACTTGCATCTTAACGTGAAGATTTAGAAATAGCATTCCCACGCGTCATTTGGTATACTCAAGCCTTTTGTGTGTGTGTGTCCACGTGTGCATGTTTCTTTTTTTTCCCTTTTTTTGCGTTTTCCTCTCTGTCATCTTTTAACCCCTATCCCCCATCCCCAGTCTAGGGTAGCAAACCGGAGACTCATATCTGGTTAACCTCCCTGCCTTTCTTCTTCATTCTCGCTCTCTTTCTTGGTATACTCAAAAGCCAACACTTCTTTGTATATCTTTTGCGTTGTTTTCTACGCCTGGCGGATAGCGTCCCCTATATTTGCGTTCCGGAATTCTAGAACTCCCTAATATTTTATGAATATTCGCTGTCTTCTCTGCGACTTCGACCAGGGTCATTTCGAGCATTCACCGTGAACAACGTAAACGGGCAGGATACGTTGGAGATCACATGTAGTGTTAACCGTGTGATGCCCCGCATACCATATGTTCTGCGCGGTTTTAATACCTCAAGACTCTGCTTTAAGCATGGCAAACTTAACACATAGCCCATAGTACCATTTTTGATGCTCTGAAGAGAGTATTCAGTGGTGCATTGTTCAACAAGCCTATTACTAATTAAGTAGTGACCCTACTAAGATATCACTCAAATAATGCATCATTTTTTTTTTAGAAATGTACTTTCTCTGGCTAGAAATAAAGGTGGACGAACTGTTCTGATTTTCCTTGATGTCGAACCGTGTTTGGGAGCTATTCAGGGTTAATGAATAAAGTTAAGAATGTGACAGAACATCGTCTGGCGTGGGCCGCGAACATTCTCACGCTTAAAAACGTACACTCGCCTAAAACGAACGATGGTCATATTTATTTCTCGTTTCATCTTAAGTGACTGTGTGGCTTAATGCGTTGGAAACTGAAGTTGAAGCTTTTTACTGATCTTTATTTTAATCGTTCTACACCTCTGTCTCGTGAGGAATACCGGATCACGTTCGCGGACGGACTGCGCAAACACTACATAACGAAACACAGTTTTATTCTCTAGCGAAGCCTCGCCGCCTGCGGCCATCGATGGCTCAGTTTGGAGAGGACACTTGTGTGCTCTTGGCAAACAGCCGGGCTTATCGTGACAGTAGCAGCGTTCCGCGAGCGAAGCAGCAGTATAATGAAGGAAGAAAACCAAAGTACGTGCTTCTGCTAACATTATTTATTTATGTTGTCATTTTATTCTTCATAACTTCGTAATTTCTTTGTTTGACTCGTGACACTCCTTTTGAGTCTGTCTTCTTTCTATTTCACATCTTTGTTTTCTCTCTCTCCCTCTCTGTTCTTTCTAAGCATTCTTTCTTTTCTCTCTCCTCACTTCGGCCACGGGGCTTTCTCGAGTCCACCGCGAGGAGATGAAGGAAGTTGCAGCGCCCGCAGAATTTATATTTCTATTTATATTTCAGAATTTATATTTCCTAAATTCTCTTCTTACTTATGCAACGTACTGCTGACGCCCACCGGATCCTTGGTCTTCACTGGTAACTTCAACGTGCATCACCAGCTATGAACCACCAAGATTGACGGCAGCCTAACGTAGCGACGGAGCACTTGCTTTGACTTGACTGATTTCCAAGCACTTTGCTGCGTGCACAGACAGTGTTCCCTCTATCCTGCTTTCCTCTTTCTGTTCCCCTTTCCCTTCCCCCAGTGTAGGGTAGCAAACCGGACGCTCGTCTGGTTGACCTCCCTGCCTTTCCTCTCTTTGCTATCTCTCTCTCTATGCAACAGACAGTATACCGCCGCTAAAGAAGCTCGAAATTGAGCGTGTCGTCGTTGCAGCTGCTGCGCGCAACTTCGATTATGTATACGCACTTTCATGCGCGACATGCCGTCCACAAGGCTTTAGAAGAAATGAGATTTGCATGCAGTGCTTCCCTCTTCTTTCAGCCATCGACCTTTGAAATAAGCGCTTCGATGCGGCTCCCGTGTACATTGACTTCTCAAAACCGGTCCGCAAGCAGACGATGACACATGCGCGCAACAAGGAAGCCACTTTGTGTGCACAGCGGATCGGTTTCTCGTAGCAGCCGGCATGCGCGTCGGAGTCGTCGAGTGGGACTTGGCATGAAAGACTTCACTGTTGCACGGCGTCTATGAGTGGCGCATCCTGGTCAACACAAGACGTGGTTATAAACTAAAGAGAGAGAAAGAAAATATCTATGATCTGTGTTTGCTATAGAGCGCTCGTGCTTGCCCGCGAAGAAGGCGTGTCTGCCACTTAGATTCTCCGCATCGCGATCCTATACGGTATATGAGCGTCGTATATGTTTGCCGTTTTGTGTCACACACATTATGCGCTGTACCATCTTAGTCTTTAGAGGTCTTTTGCGAGTGAGTACTATGCAAATGGCGATCGTTTGACAGAGATATACATACGTAGCATTTGCTGTGGGACTCGTATTTTAATCGCTGTAGCCTTTCGTCGAGAGAGAGAGAGAGAGAGAGTGTGTTTTTATTGATAGGCAGACAGTTATTTTTTTTTTTTTTTTGCTGGCGTGCGTATGACCGCTGACATGCTACGCTGCATAGGGAGGTAGAAGGGGATAAAATTATTCCAGAGGAGCGCTGAAAAAAACTTAAGAAAGGAAGAGTAGTATAAAAAACGTATGTGAGCCCGCCTGATAATGATATTTACAGGTGAGAAACGTTATAATGATATTTGCACTGGAACTGTCGTTTCTCTCAATCACGCCGCGCAACCAATGATTTCTACCGTTCCTTCATGGCGGGAAGTCATTACGCAGACAGAAACTTCTTCTACGAAGGAAAAACAAAGAAAATAAGGAAGGCATGCAGTTGATGCGGTGCACTATAAAGGCGGTATAAGAGCACTGACATCTCAACGCGGGAATATCATGCCGGCTTTTCTTGGAGCGCTAAAGAGAATTAAAATCGTCGCTTAGTAAAGAAAAGCATCGTCACGAAATTTGTTCCAGTATTCAGCACGAAAGTATCACAAAACCAGTTGCATATTACGGCGACTCTGGGTCGAAGACGAGAGAGGGACTCTTGTAGCAGACGAAGAGGACACGAAAAGCTTAGTACAATATGTACATATAGCAACTAATAGTATACAAGTAGCGGCGCCGTAGAGTGCACCAGACCGATGGAGCAGCTAGTGGCGGCTCTTTCTCTGTCTAACAATGTGCCGGTCCTGCCAACACCTGGTCCTTTCTTAAATCCCTTTGGCAGGAAAGAGCCGAGGCGAGCGGTAACGTCAACCGCATCGCTTTGCTCTTTCGTCGTGGGAGAAGTTCAAGCTGCATACCACCGGTCTCCACGGCCAGGGGTCAGCAGTTCTGTGGAATTCTGAAGGCTGTCAGTGGATTCGTCGTGGTGCTCTGTGCCACCGGTCTCCTCTGTACGCCCTACGGAAAGAGCTCGACAGTTTCTTAGAACTTTGAAGGTCGTCAGTGGACGTTTGAAGCTCAGCACAAGTGCAACCACTTCAGAAGAACGAAGGGGGAGGGGGGAGCGCCCGTTGCCTCGATGACAGGCACGCAGTACAACAACGTGTGGAGATACGCGTTTCGTATTGTCCGAGGGCGCATAAAAAAGTTCAGTTTCGCAGGCTAGTGCACAGACCTTAATTATACGTAATAAATTAGATAAACTCATGACAAACTAACAAGAGTATACATCGTACATGTATGTTTCACCGGACGCTGAAATTTAATATATATCAAGGATACCGCTATTCTGCTAAGAAATCTTTCGAAGCCACTAGCGCTTTTCGCTGCTCTTCCTTCTCATCTTCCGACGCCCTTTCCCCCTGCATTGGAGCCCACCGGGCTTTTACCTGTCTGCCTTTCCATTATGATCTCTCTCTCTCTCTCTCTCTCGCCAGCGCGACGTTGATCCGCCAGTATACGGTTACAATTACAAGGACGCCGATCTTGCCGTGACGCAACACTGCGTTGCCCTTTGTGTACTGCGCACTGAACACGGCAACGTTAAAGGCTAAACCCCATGAGCGCGATTTTGTGCGCGGCAGCGACGAGCGACGGATCGGGCCGTTGCTTCGCTCGGTCTTGTAGCGCGATCGCTCGGTTCTGCAAATCTAGAATTCGTCGCTCGTCGCCCGGAAGTGCTATGAGCGACTAGCCAATAGTAAGCAGCCGGAACGGTAAGTACATTAGTGACGTACTACCTGTTTGCGCACTTGCGCGCTTCTCGGTATACAAACGGAACGAGCAAACTACCAAATTTTGATATCTAAACAAAATAAACCTATTGCAAGACCTTCAGAAGTACTTTATGTTGCTCTGTACAGCCAAACAAATCAATTTAAATAATTATAGCAACTGCCACGCCAGGTTTGGCGCTAACTCGATCCCCCAATACCGGCAACACTGGAGAGCTGTCGCGCGAAGCGGTCGCTCGCTTGGAGTTTTTACTTCTGGGCGACGAGCGAATGCGAAAGCCATCTCCATCGCGTCGCTGTCGCGCAAAAAATCGCTTGTATGCCTAAAGCGAAGCTTTCTTTGCCAACCAACCCCCACTTTCCTGACCGTGGCTGTTGGGTGCTGCCCGTGCCTTGCCAATAGATGGCACTTAAAAGAAATGTTAAAGAAAATAAAAAGGGCCATTAAATTACGTGCCCGATGGTAGTATTCGCAGCCAGAAAGAAACGTTCTCCTCGCCCATATAGTGCCACTCTGGAGTGGCAGGCTCGGGGGCAGCGCGCAATGCAGTCGCACTGAGGATGGATGGCTGTCGAGGGTGAGGGACGGGGAACGCGCGGGGCGGCCGGCCAGGCACCGGCACAACATTTTCGCCTAGCCGCATCCGAATCGCTGCCCGTGCCCGCCCTCGCTTCCTTCCTTCGTCCTCGAGTAGATGTGGGCGCATTGCTGGCACCACCCGACTGCCTGGTCGGCGCTCGACAAGACGTGACTCGCATATCCTGCCGCAGCGGCGCATTCGCGCGAGGGACCGGCACGAAGAACGAGCGCTGCTGGGAGGAGGGCGAGAGGCAGAGGTGGGACTGCGGCTTTTCCCGAGACGGAGGGGGTGGGGGAGGGGCAGCCGGATAAATTGCCTGCAAGTGGAATAAAAGATGCTGTCCTCACCTCATGCAAATTGAAACGGATACGAAGTGCGTTTAAGGGGGTGATATCGGGCAACCCGGAGGGAAGATAGATTAAGGGGACGCGGAGGCGACAGCGACATATATATATATATATATATATATATATATATATATATATATATATATATATATATATATATATATATATATATATATATATATATATATCGGGAATTGAGAAAACAGAAAGAAGCCAGCAGGTGTTCCTGAATAGATGTATAGCGCCAGGGCCGAACTAGGCGCACCAATAGTGCGCCTAATTTCATTCATGCACTGGACAGCACTATGCACGTCAGTTTATATATTTTTGTTAAGCCATCCGATAAGCGTGCCTGCAGTGTGCACAGATTTGACACCGATTGTAAGCGCGATCGAAACGTCCACGTGCTTGTACTGCTAGTGCCCTCCCTACCCCTCACTGATTTGTTTCTCTTCACTTGAACCTTTCCTCCCTGTAGAGTAACAAGCTGAACACGCCTCTAGTTGACCTGCCTAGCTTTCCTCTTCCCCCTTTTCTCTGCGCTGGTGTAGACGTGCTAAGATATGTGACGCTGATTTTTCGTTTGTGCAAGGGAGAGAGGGAGATAAAACTTTATTGTGTCCTTGATGGGGTCCAGGGGTGGCGGAGGTTGGACGATTAAATGTGTTGTTGGTGTTGGTGGGATGGAGGGGGAAGGGGATATTAGACTTACTTAGAACCATGTGGTACAGCCGTGCGGGACCTAGCAGTGTAGGAAGATTCTGACTCGACTGTTAGCACTGCTACGCGGTTAAAGGGTTTGCCAAAAAGCTGGAAGTATGCTGTTTTGTTGATTTCGCCCGAGCCCATGGACCGAAACGGTCCAAAAGGGCCAGAAAGTAGCAAAATAAATGTGAAAGGAGGTCAACCAGACGAAAGTCTGGACTGCCGCCCTACATGGTGGAAAGGGCTGAGGACAGAAATAAAGAAATAAAATTGAGCAGTGCGGGCACACAATACACAATGTATTATACGATGCAAAAGAGCACAAATGGTCAGCCATGTCGGCAAACGACAATTTCAGCATTGATGCGCGTTGGTAGAATCCCTTCAACAAACAGGGCACATGAATACGCATTTCATCGAAAAAAAAAAGTATAAGCAGTTGCACGATGAACGCGTTACGGAAGACCATGTTCACAGTGCTTTCATGACATTAACATCTTCAAATCTCTGTGAGACTTTATTTACTCTTCGCTTCTTCGAGCCAGTTGGTCATTGTATTTTGCGCTTTAAAAACAACGTTGACTCGGGCGTCGACGCAAAATAAAGCGAGCCGATTGTGAAGCCAGCTAGTTATCAAAGGCGCGCGTGTGGCGATCCTGATGCACGACGTGTGTCCTCGCAAGGGTTGTAACGCTGTTTGCATTGCGAGCCGATCCCGAGGCCGCGTTATCAAAGGCCGGGCTGGTCCGATGCTGATGATGCTCTCGCATTACCGTCACTCAGGTGTAGCATCAACCCCCTCCCCCCCTATCTCTCTCTCTCTCTCTCTCTCTTACTATCTACTAAAATAATATACCAAAATGCTTCCTTTCCCGGGTCCACGCTATTCTTCCAGGGATCGATGCGGGTTTTCGTTTCACCGTCTGTCCATACATCGCTCGTGAGTATGACTTAACACTCGTTAAGCAGACGACGGAAGGGAGAGCCCTCGATCTTTAATGCGAGGTGATCTGCGTCCGGACCAAGCAATGCCTCCTCCTCCGGCTCGCTGCTTACAGGGACCAGCGGCTTCGGAACGCATCGCGGTGCAGGCTTACTCGGAGGCGTAAGGGGGGGAGGCCCGGTAATTTATAGCCGCTCGGCGGCCGGCAACGGAGAGCGTATCGATTTAACGGCCCCCGCGCCGCTCTAATTGCATTCTTCTCGCAGCGGTGGGAGAGCTGTCCGTTCGCGCGGCCCGGCGCACCCGCGGCCACTCGCTGGCCGCGCGGCTTTCGACGACTCTTTCCCTGCGGACCGCGTGCGGTCGCATACTCACTGCTTGGCTCGCGTGAGAGCGTGCCCTTATCTGGCTCACCGCGGGGATGAGAGATCGCGGGAAGCCGCGGACATTGCACGCGGAGAATTCGAATCGCTACTTCTGATCCTGTGGATGTTTCCAGCGAGAGCTCCGTGTAGGTGCCGCGAGAAATCCGCGATGGAATGTTGCGGGCACGCGCGCGACCCCCTGCTGCAGCAGCAGCTGCTTTCTGCGCCTGCTTGCAACGATTATATATATACAGCTGAATTTGGGAAAGCAAGTTGATAACACTCTCAAAATGAGCCTAATTGGATAACCAACACGCGGCTTGTCTGAAAGTAGACGCCAGAAAGAATATTTCACACTAAGGATTTATTGCCGAGTCTAAAATATTTTATTGCTTGTTTCCGCGCCTTTGAGTCGCTTTGTCGCGCGCGCACAGGCTCGCATGTATACCCATAAGTTTTGTGCAGTACGTCGATGGATATGTATCTTTTGTATGTGTGTGTGTACCGGTAACAATAATGATAAAAAGAACCTTGCCTGGTCACACGGATGTAATAAACATGGTAAATAGCAAAGATGAAGACAGAGAAGATCAAGGTTCGCCGGAGGGTGGAGGTTTCAAGCGACCGCCACCGGTCGATCGACTGGGGCATGTCACTGGGTGGAGCCAACGTTTCGACAAGGGAATTTGTCTTCGTCAGGACAACGACTTGAAGAAGACCAGTCCCCTTGTCGAAACGTCGGCTTGTGACAATCCCTTGTGACAGCTATATACATATAGAAAACGTGGTATTTCTTTTATTAGAACAGGAAAGTACCTGTTGTGGAAATTCCTGAGCATTTCGGCTGATGTAAATGTGGCACAAAACTGATCCGTGCGTTCGCGTCCTCATTATCGCGTCTGTGCTCGACTTGTCCTGGACATGCAGAGGTACCAGCGGCAACAGTGATGTCCATTGATAGGAGGGGGAGGAAAATAGAAAGAAGACTTCCGTCCAGCTGCTCCCTGGCACCAATACACGCTTTCCATCCGAAAGCGGAGCATTGTTCTCATTTCCCCGTAGTGCGCGTTTCGCGCCCGAGAAACGACCCTCTCTGCGAGGAGTGAATGGCGGCTCTTAGATTACACCATTGTGAGCGCCCGACTGCAAGTACTCGGGACAGCTATAGACATTTCCCAACGGCCATTACCGAGAGGAGGATCGCAACGCTGTCCGAGCTTCGCAGATCGCCGTATATAGCTTTGTCTTGTTTTTTGTTTTCTTATCTTTCTTTTTCTTGAAGACCCAGCGTCTTTCAGCCAATCGGATCCCTTTCGCCAATACTCGAGGCTGTAACTGAGTGAGATCATCTTATCCTCGATTATCTTTTTGAAAGGCAGAGCTCTCGACCGCCAACTCTGTCGACGTCGGCATAAGCTGTACGTAAGCGAATGTCTTCAGCAGAGTATTAGAAAAGAAAAAAAAAGAAGAAGAAGAGAGAGAGAGAAACGTTCTGCAAAAACTTTGATTCAAATTAAAAGCTCTATTAGGGGCGCGCAACGACTACCCGATCATGCAAGTCACTACTGATAGCGTTATCGTGTTCGAAAGACAATCCATTCACTTTCGTTTTCTTTTTCTTGCTCCTTCTCCAAGCCAGTGTATAGTTATCGGATCGCAGTCGTCACAAAAAGAGTCGAACTTGCTTCTTGTAGACGTAAGCAAGAAGCCAGATGTATGGTACACACGCCTGTGTGTACGACTTATATATTGCACATTGCCCCGTCAATTACAATATGCACCCTCGGGGCATGACGATGTTAGCGTTTTCGTTCTTTCTTTTTTTCTTTTTCTTGAGTTTAACGCAAATGAAACTTGTTTGCACAGTTGCACCCAGTCGGGGCCAACAGCCGTCCTTTGGCCTAAATCTCGCGCGAAAGGTAGACCGCGGTCATTTCGAAGAAATAACTTCCTATAGTGCTTATTCGCGTCCTGAGTGGCACTGACTATTAGTAGATCCTTGTTTCCACGCACGTACAACAAAAGTTATTATTTGCGAAACCACTCTACGGACGCACGTTTTCATACTTACGAGTTATAAAGACGCAATATCACTGCTTTACTTTTCTTCCCACATTGCATCTTACCTTTATATATGCTGCGTCTTTTGCTTTTGTTTTTATTTCGCTCGTCGTTAAACACGACTCATTCATACAGCTTTTTTTTTTCTTTTTTCAGGAGACTGTAGGAGACCTCCCACGTACAGTAGAACCGGGGCTTACCCTGGGATACTGTTTCGTAAATAAACGATTATTCCTCCTCCTCCTCTTCAGTTTTGTTTGAGGAGATGCCGACCTATGCACTATATATATATATATATATATATATATATATATATATATATATATATGTGTGTGTGTGTGTGTGTGTGTGTGTGTGTGTGTGTGTTTGTGTGTGTGTGTGTGTGTGTGTGTGTGTGTGTGTGTGTGTGTGTGTGCGTGTGTGTGTGTGTGTGTGTGTGTGTGTGTGTGTGTGTGTGTGTGTGTGTGTGTGTGTGTGTGTGTGTGTGTGTGTGTGTGTGTGTGTGTGTGTGTGTGTGTGTGTGTGTGTGTGTGTGTGTGTGTGTGTGTGTGTGTGTGTGTGTGTGTGTGTGTACGAATGACTTGCTTGTGGTGCGACACCCATGAGCCTCTTACCAGCCACCGCTGTAGCTCAGTTGACATCGCGCTGCTCAGCACAAGGTCGAAGATTCCATCCCGGCCTAGGCGGCCGCATTCGGAAGAGGGAGGAATGCAAAAAAAAAAGAAGAAAACGCTCGTTTATTGTCACTTGGGTGCACATTAAAGAACCCCCAGGTGGTCAAAATTAATCCGCGGACTCTTCCAACTACGGCGTGCCTCATAATCAGAGTGTTGTTTCGTCGCGTGAAATCACAGAGCTTATTTTCTTTCTTTAATTTAATGAGTCTCTTTAGAGAGCGAGAGAAAAGGACCGTGCACGGGCCCATATATGACTGCCTAACCTAACGATGAGCGATAAGAACAAGAGGAACCGAGGGGCCTCATTTCTCGTTAATCACAGCCATACGAGGCCAACGCGCAACCAAAGCAAGGAAGGCATAAGGACGTTATTTGTAGCTTTTCATTGAAGTGTAGAAATGATAAATTAAATGGAAATAAAAGTGAACGAAGAAGAACTAATTGCCGCGATGAACTTCGATGATCTAACGACTAACTAACGATGAACGCTTCACCGTGGCTGTGCTGCCAAATTTTCTTCTCTCCTTCTACTCATCCTTCAGTTCCCTTTTTCCTTTCCCCATTGCTGAATATCCAAACCGGGCTCAGCTTTGTTAACCTCCCTGTCTGACCATTTCTTTCTGTATCTCCCTCTCGCTGAATTAAATAAAACAAACAGCGTCTACATAAAAGAGCTAGCGCCAGCATAACCGCTTCGGCCTTCGCCCACCGTGTCTTCCGCACAAGCCCTTTCCACTAGCGTCCAGTTGTCGCAGAACCTCCTCTTTCCATGCGTACTTTCCTCGTATCTCTATGCCGCAAAAATATGGCGCAGCACAGGTTGTGCACAGGTTGCACATGTGGGCTTTGAGTACGCGCTTCTTTACCAGCGGAATCTGGCCCTCAAACGCGTCGAGCCACAAGTTTGCTTTTTCTCTTATTGATTCACACACCCCCTTCACCCTATGCGTTTGTCGCGTTTTTCAGCCCGACGCCTCTTCCCGTCCAAAACGATTGAACGGAATCGTGGAACGTGATTTCGCGAGCTGACAAGCACAGACGCCGTCAAAAAAAAGGGGGGCTGTGCATTATGCATGTACGCAGAAACGACTGGCGCTCAGTGAATGAGGCGCGTCTCCCCGTATCAAATGTACGCATGCAAAACGATTATATATATAAAAAAAATTGGAGGAAGAGAAACATGAAATGCGGGAGGACGAAATGGAAATGCTTGCATGAACAATGCAAGAAATGGATTTTCCAAATCTGGAGTTATCTAACAGCCTCCTATATGTATACATATATATATAAAAAATGGTGTACGCATACATGAAGTGTACATGAAAAAAAAATGAAAAAAGAAGGGACCTGGAATTTCAAGAAGCGCCCGTTATATAGTCAGCAAAGTAGTTTCGAGTTTCCTTCCATTACTGAAGGATACTGGTTTTTATTGGCGTTTGGGTGGTGTGCTCTAATTTTCTATTTGTGCGGTGTGGAGGATTTTGGCACCATGGGTGATGCCGGCTGCTTCTTCTCACTTATCCAAACAGTGCATATCGGAGTTTCGGCTCAAACAAACAAACAATTACTGGCACCGAAAGAGACGCTCACGCAGAGCAATTACCGAGCTCAGTCGCAAGGCTAATCCAGCGTGTAGCTGCCGCCGATGCGGCTACAAGTATGCCTGAAACATTTAAAAGAAAAGAAGGAGAAGGGACGCCGCACATACGGCGCTGAGACCGTCTCGTGCACACGAAATCAAAAGCAGGCAAACGAAAGCCCTTCCACTTACTCGACTTTTGATCTCCTTTGCAGCACAAGTCGCTATGCTGTCAATGTCTTTCTTTAGTAGTGCAGGCAATTAAATCACTGCTTCGTTGTTGCGTAAAACTTGTCGCGTTATTCTGAATTACTGATGCCTGTCGGTATTGTGTTTTAGCATCATTTGTGTTGTTTGATGAGGCTTACTAGACATTTACTTTCAACATCAGGTACCTGTGATTGCGCAAGTTATTCTCCATATTCCTTAATTCTCTCTACTGGAACTAAATTAAATTCAAGTAAATGTCTGACAAAGCAAGCAACGAAGAAATATATGTAGTTTGTGGATAGTACAGCGGCAGTACATAACAGGAGCCGAGTTCTTTTTTTTTTCGCTTCTGCTGATAAAACGCGCGCTATAACTCATCCCGAAAAGTCTTGATCCTCCGCTAGGGAATTTAGGGGAGTGGATGGCCCAGACAAAGTGGGCGCCATCGGTCTGGCGCGGGAAACGCGAGCAGAGTACTAGAGAACGCCGAGCCTGCTCATGCGCACTGCGGCTCACGCGTCCTTTTGGGTGTGCGCCGAGCATTACGACCTGTATGTATACACGCAGCGGCGAGTCCAGTGACTAGGCGAGCAGACAGCGCCGGCATACGCAGACAGCTCAAGCGCGGTAGTGCCCACGGTGTCTACGCGCAGGGAAGCGACACTGTTGGCGCGAGCTGGCCCCTTTTTAAATATTTACACCCGTCAGCCGCCGCCGCTGGCGAGCTCCAGCGGACGGCTTTTAAGCTCGCCCGCTTCGCTCGTTGTGTGGTCCCTCGCGAAGAGAGGGGAGGAAACGGGCGCCGAAAGGGGTGCGTGCCGGAGAACGGAAACAAGGGGAGGACCGGCAAGCGAGGAGTGGGAGAGGGCTTCAACGGGTGTCGAGGCACGTAGGGCACGGTGCACGCGAGTGTGCGCACGCGAGGTGGGGGAGGGGGACGCGGATGACATCCGCAATTACACACGACACATGCACTGCGCCAACCGAGCCAGATCGGAGCGGAGCCCCTAACACGTACCATTTGTACGTGTGTCATTTGGAGGGCCGCGCGCGGAGACAGAGAGAGAGAGAGAAAAGCGCGGCCTTGTCGGGTGTCGTGCTTTCGCGGTTTCGCAATCTTTTCGCGCTGACAGAGTGTGTGGACGCAGTCGATACGCGTTCCGGCGCGGCTGCCGCCGCCGCTGGCAACAAACCGTGAGATGCTCTTCTCATTACGTGCGTGCGTGTGCGTGTTTTGAGTGTTTGTGTTGCAGTCCCTCCCTCTTTCGAGGTAAAGGAAACCGTGGCGGGAACTGCATGTTTCGCGTGCGCATACCGTGCGAGGGAATGCGGAAATTTGCGCACCTCCTTCGCCCCCCACGACTCGCAGACACGGACCCCCATTTGGCGGCGCGGTTAGGATGCTCTACAACGCCCCGAGAGAAGTGTAAATGATAGCATCTTTGCTTACCCCAGAACTGCGGGCGAGCGCCCCTTCCAACGGTCGCCACATGTGGTCGAGGCATGCTTGCCGAAAAAGATAAAAAGGAAAACAGTAAAGAAGAAGAGAGAGACAAAGAGAGAGAGAGAGACCGTCCGTTATACAATCTTATTTTTCCGCACTTATAAGTGGCAACGACGCGGAACGCAATATACGAGAATGCGGCTGTCTTTGTGCAACCTTTCTTGTTTGCCGTCCTTTTCTTAATTATTTATTTTTCCGCGTCTCCCGTTTTCCCAGCTGCCGGTTCGCGCACCTGCTGCGTTATTCTCCCGCCGAGTCGAGGCGATTCGCGGAACGCAGCGCATGTGGCAAGCGATCCATTTGTGCTGCAAAAAGAAACAGAACGAAGGGATTTCGACACGATAGAGTCAAACAACCTTCCTCGTTATACGGAATAATATCAAAGGGCATAACAAAGTACATGAATATCGTACAGACTCAACGGGCCCGAGTCAATCAAAAAAACTAAAGAGCGCTAAATTGCGACTGTAGCCTTAGCTTGTTGCCCCCTTCGGTTCTGTCGCGCCTTTTGTGTGGCTTTAGTTGTTTTCGAAGGATCACGAGCCAAGTTTTCAGGTATAACAGAACGACCGAATGTTCTGCGCCTGATCGTCGCGCGATAAGAAGAACACACCCTCGGCTAAACGGTGACGTGCTCCGTCTCTGTTTTAATTGACGGCGACACGGATATGTACGCTCGCCGGAAATAATTAAGTTAACAACAAGAAGGTCCTTGCATATTGTTTCCATCGCGAACCTTGCCAACTCAGCTCTCGTGGATACGTGACATATGTAAAAGGTGACAACAACCACGACGAAGACGAAAAAAACAACAACTTTAAATAAATAAGAAAGAAAGCAGCCAAATGAAGGTCAGATTCGTTCCAGATATTAAGAATCGATATAGGAATTATTCACGGAGATATAAAAACATGAAAAATGAGCTATAAATTAATCAGTCCCTTATTATCAATCAATCATTGATGGATAATAGAAGGGTAAAATAAGAGAGAAAGTTGTTTTACACTGACATGGGTATATTTTGCGTTGTTCTTTTGCTGTAAGAAAACGGGGGGGGGGAGGGAGGGGGGGCAGGTAGGCCTCTTTAGGGCCTGCTGCTCCGAAATCCCAAGTACGTACGATAATCACGCAAGTCTTAAACAACACGAATAAGAAATAAAAAAAATCCAAACGAGCACTAGACCCACAAAAACAAGTCACGACCACACAAATGTCTCCACGGGTGCCTGCGAGCACCGGTGGTATGGTCCAGTACCCCTGAGACAGTCATCCATCACGAAGGAAGAGGGGAATGCACGCAAGTTCTTTCAGGTATACATACATAATTTAACAGCCTTAAGAGAAGATTTTTGCGCATACCGATACCGTTGGTTTGTTTACGTACACATTTCGCAACGGTATCGCAATTGCGCGCGTGAGTGCGTGCTCGCGGGCGCCGTTCAATAAAAGCACTTGACTGGCACCGTCGTTTGCCCGGTCTCTGCGGACCTTCGCTTGCCAAAGTACAAAGCCACGAAAGCGCCGCCACCGGCGTGTCTTGAGGTGCACTACACCCCACGACAACTTTCTGTGGCAACACAGGGCGCGTGCGTGTGTGTGTCTACTTGCCCTTTAGTCCCCTTTTCCAAGTGCATGGACGGTAAACAACCATGCTTAGTTCTGATTATGTTCCGTGCCTTTTCTTTATCGCTTCTTTCGCTATCTCTCTTATATTCCATTTCATACGTAAGGGGCAACGCTGTAAAAGCTAAACGCAACTAGTGTGGTGATAACGGTCTCACTCCGCGCGTTTCGCAGTGCACTTCTATTTTTTCTTCTTTTTAATCTGCGACGCTTTCGATGGAATAGGCTTCATACATTGCAACTACAACTTGTGGACATGAACTTACGTCAAATTATGCAATGTTTGTGGGCATTTGTGGACATTATTCGTCCAGTGTGCGACGCTTTATTTTTCGTCGCGAGCGCCACTGGTGTGCTGTGGCTGCTGGTCGGAGAAACGTGCCACTCCGCTCGTTCGGTGGTAAGCAGGCGCAGATCAGACACGCCTTGCACGCAATAATTATGCGTCATGTCTTGCGACATGCAAGTACGCGACCTAATGTTGCATCGAATCTTACGTGGTGCCTACCTAGAGCTTTCTTTCATCTGTGAGGCACGTCGCACTATATTTTTGCTCGCAAATGCCAGCAGTGAGTGAAGCGTAGCGTTTGTGTAGCGTTGCCTGCCATGTATAAAACGGAGTATACAGTTGCCGAAAGGCAGTGATGCCAGTCCAGGTCTCTGCAATATACCCGGTGTTTCAGCGAACACTTTTTTGTTTCGGACATACTGCCAATCCCAACGGGGATTTTAGCAGGAAGGGCATACATATAATAAGCATATTACACAAGTGTAAATTGGTTCAACATGTCACAAATAATAGCGTGGAGTAATTACAAAAGGGCTTTGTTGTGCGTACAATCATTTGACAAGTACACGTGATATTGCATGTATAATTAACGAAACGTTAATACAGGAATTACAAAGTGCGCGCTATCATAAAAATATTAATTAAAAGTTAGTTAGAATACGCACGTAGTGAATGTTTAGGTAGTACAGGATTTAATCAACGTCTTTCTATAAAGCAAATGGTATGGTTAGTACTTTACAAGTAGTTTATATTTGGGAAACACTTAATTTTCAAGTTATGACAGGAAATATCTTTGATTATTGCAAATAGTTATATATGTAGGCCGGCAATTCCATTCCCTTATCGCCTGCAGAAAAAACGGAAAACTTAGAGCAGTTAGTTTTAAATCCGTATTCCTGAATAAAAAGGGGGTGTTTATGCCGTGAGGAGTTTCTGAGTTAGGTATTTGGTGCTATCGATTCGAAGCACGTTGTGAAAAAGTTGAAACAGCATTTTCTGCCGTGTCATTTTGGCACGGTTACGGAGGGATAGTATTCCATCTTTATCCATTAGTTCGGAGGGGGAGTCAAATATGCGCTATTTGTTAAAAATAAACCTTACTGTTTTTCTTTGCACGCTCTCTGGTTTGTTTATTAAGTTATTTGTGGATGGGAACCAAACGACGTTAGCGTACTCGAGTACTGGTCTAACAAATGCGTTATAGGCAGGAAGCTTTGTTGGTTGCGGTGTTGAACAGAGCCTTTTCAGGAGAAATATATGTTGTATTTCAGATGACCTTACATGATTTACGTGTGCCTCCCACCTCAGGTCATCTGACGTGATTAGTCCAATATACTTGTATTCTTTAACTGGGGATAGTTGGGTGTTGTCGAGTGTGTAAGAAAAGTCTGATCTAAGAGTTTTCCTGGTTATTCTAAGTAAAGCTGATTTACCTATATTTAATGTTATTTGCCACTCTATGCACCAGTGTGATACTGATTTTAGATCGTTTTCGTGGGTTAGGTGGTCATTGGGACAGTTAATTTCTTTATATACTGTGAAATCGTCGGCAAAAAGCCTAATGTTAGTCTTGATAGATGCGGGTAGATCATTAATAAAAATAAGCAATAAAATAGGAGCCAAGACACTTTCCTGAGGTACACCTGATGTAACTTGGCTTACTTCAGATCTTTGGCGCTTAATTTCGACAAACTGTGTACGGTTTGTTAGGTAAGCACTGATTCAGTCACTAATTGGTCCTTTACCTAATATTTATTCAATTTTCATAGATAGTTTTTTTATGGGATACCCGATCAAATGCTTTGGAGAAGTCATGTAGAATTAAATCTATCTGTTATTGGTTGTCAGTGGCTTGTGACACTTCGTGTTCTAATTTGGTTAATTGAGTTACTGTAGAAAACCCTTTACGGAAACCACGCTGGAATGATGATAGAAAGTGTTTTTCTTCTACGTAGATATTAATGTGCTTAAGGATGATGTGCTCAAGCAACTTACATATTGTACTGGTTAGTGAAACAGGACCGAAATTGGAAGCGTCCGTTTTGTTACCTTCTTTGTGAATTGGGATTACCTTAGCCATTTCCATTCGCTTGGGAGAGAACATGTTGTTAAGGATTTGTTAAATATTAAGAATAAATATTTGGCCATCCATTCAGCATACCGGCTTGAGAATTCGTTTGTTTAAAAATGTTTAATTGAAGATATCATTAGGGAGGTTGTGGCCGAATACTGCACCAGGGAGGCCAATTCCTGTTCTGGTGAGTGAGTGTCTTTGTTCAAGCTTAGTGGGCCTTCCTAATTTGGTTGTACCTGGATTAGTATAGCCCCACTCGCTCTCTGCATCTTTCGCCGGTGTCAGGCGTCACTCCAAGCCTGCAGATGTAGTGTTGATATATAAAATGTTTAACAGGGGTAACTGGAGATCGAAGGGAGAGGTCTTCGTCCTGCAGTGGACACAGAGATGATGATGATGATGATGATGATGATGATGATGATGATGAATGTTCAAAAATTGCCTGTGGCAGGTAACACATTTCTAGTCCATGAGCTGGTCTACTCGAAGAGGTGGATATTAGTTGCACAAACAAAATTAAAACGCATACTCTACTAATTTGGAAGACTGCACTAAATAACTTATTAAATAATTACCTTGTGTCACACATTTACAAATTCTAGCCGGGGAGTTCTCAAGGTGGATCCACTTGGAACGGATTCTCAGGATGGCACCAGTTTTGATATATTAATTCCCTAACTTTGCGGTGAAATACAATGGCGCTCCAGTTAATTTTGTGCTTTAATGAATAAAACAACGTTTTGTTAAGAAATTGGAACGACAGTGCATTTTTACTGCAAGTTTGACGGCGCATATCTCGTAAACGATGTCTTCCACACAATTATCTTCAAGTGGATATGCCTTGCAATCTCACCCGCTAGAATTTGTGAATTTCACTATGTGGCATAAATGAATTGGTTACAAACTTAATTACTCAATTTTTGTTTATTAATTGATTATGCATTCTACTTTTTTGTGCAAGTAATGTCCGTCTCTTCGAGTAGACCAGCTCAAGAAATAGAATTGTGCCATCTGCAGCCACAGGCATTATTAAAAATTTTTTCGAATGTTTTCGCTGGAAGTGTTCCCTGTATTGCTACTCCTACATGGCAAGGTGCGTATATGATGGGTTACTTTCTTTCCCTCTTCCTTTCTGTTTTATTTCTTTTCGGACGAGCGAGAGAGAAAATAATGCAGAGAAAGGCAGGGAGGTTAACCTGAGGTAGTTCCGGTTGACTACCCTGCGCAGAGGGAAGGGTTAAGGGGGATAAAAAGAGAAACAGAGTGGAAGGGGGAGATAGAAAGAAAGGGAGACAAGCACGAACAAAGCTCGTACACGAACGAGGCAAGAAAAGGTACGGAGCGCTTTATGGAACAACGCGAACGAAAAGAGAAAGGAAAACTTGCAATCCTTGAAAAATTTAGGCGATCATGAAGGGACGGTATAGGCGCAAGATGTTCCTTACAGTTCGTTAGAACAAAATACATAGGTTCCCCTTCGTATTGAAGCCAAGAACTTGGCGCAGGAACCGATGAAAGAGAACACAGATGGGAAGTAATTGATCACGCTAACTTATATTTTCTTGTCTCTACACTCAGGTGTTGCAACGTATACTATGGAAGAGGATTAAACAATGATATTTGATAGCATAAAGGAAGCGTTTGTGTCTTATTGATGTTGCAGTGTTGAACCTCATTCACGCAGAAAGAAAGCTAAACTTAATTACCCGATGTTTTCTAACCTTGAAACGTCAGTGAATCTCCTCAGATGTAACGACTTATAATAGTGGCATCCAAGGAAGTGCCCTTTAGTTAGATATCCCTTTAAACGCGAAAATGTAAGTCATTTAAAGCGTTTTGAAGAGCGCTCCCCTAATTATGTGTGGCCCGACCGAGAAGTACAATAGAAAGGATGTTGACGATGGAAAAGAACTCGCAAATGTGAGTGCTTGCACCGTGTTCTCTTTGTGCACGTGTACGCCGCTGTGCTACCTTTATGCCTGCGTTAACAAAGAACACATGCATCGTTGAGGGGCCTTATTCAGCACAACAGACAAGACAGATTTGCAGTTATAGCCGGGACGGCTCGTGCCATTACAATAACGTACGTACATGTGTGCCAGGCGTCGGTATTTGCAACAGTAGGAAGAGAGAAAAACTCTACGATTCAGTTAGGCGTTGCTGTATAGGAGCGTTCCTGCAGTGAAAACTGATGCCCAATCTTTTTTTTCTGAAGAATAGTAGTAGTAGTAGTAATAGTAGTAGCAGTAGTAGTATTGAGTCGTCGTTTGTTGAACTAATTTAGACTATAGGAAAGGAGAAAATTGCTGCTGGCCTTACTGTAACAGTCGGAAAGACAAACATTATCTATCGCATTGCGACGACTGGACGATTGGCCGTTGTCCGTGCAGGTGATACTTCGAGACCGTCCCCATCGCTCGTCGGTCCGCAAAGCTGTCAAGGCACTTCTGTCTTTCTTGAGGGCGAGTGGCGTATCTGAAGACTTTTGACTTGCTCAAGCCCTCCGCGTGCGTGCTCGATCTCAGCGCGGCATTCCTCCCCCTCCCCTACCTCTGTCTATCTCATATTTCCATTCCCTCTTTCCCTTCCCCCAGAGTAGGGTAGCCAACCAGACGCATTTTTGGTTAACATCCCTGTCTTCTCTCTTTATTTCCTCCTCCTCCTTTTAGCTCGTACGACTGACAACTGAACCGTGACCAGCAGAGGGCAATGGAGGTGTGGGGGTAAACGACAGGGACAGCAGAGGAGATTGTGACGTATGGGAAAGCTATATGCGGAATTTCATAACATGATGAGGCGGGTTCTAACTCTTCAAGAGGTATTTATTTAATGAATGCACAATATTTCCCAAATATTTCACGTTCGCAGAATGCACTAATCCAGATTTTAGAGCCAACAAGTGAAAGTATTCTGCGATACGTCACATGTGTAAGTTGGCTAATAAAAACGAAATGTTCGTGTTGTGTACTTAGTGCACAAGAATATAATTCTTGCAATCACACGCGCGCAGACGAAAACACACACACACACACAGAGGGAGTTCAATCGTTGCGTTTCGGTATTTTTTCACGCTCAAACACTCTTAGTTTGTTCTCCAGGAACTTACCTTATATTGTAGGATCTTTTTGGCTGCACAAAGCTTCGTCTTATATAGTTCTCAAGAGAGAGACGGGCTAAATGGTCGGCTCGGAGAGGAACCAGAGAACCAATCTTGTCTGCAACATTACTGTACGGATTTACGACAAGGTGGGAAGATACCTTTTTCACTTGCCAGATGTTAGGCATATGACCATCAAAAGTGCATCACAGAGCAATGAACCTGCCACTTCGAGCTCATGTAGCGTTGCAACGCTAGATGAGCTCGAAGTGGTTGGTTCGATCCCAGAAGTGACAGCCACACTTCGATGGGGGATAAATGCTAAAACGCTCAAGTGCTTAGATTTACGTGCACATGAAAGATTCACATTCTGAATGTCCAACGAGATAGAATATAACCAGCGGGTCACATGACCGGTGAGACGAAACGTCGAACGAGACTGAATGTACAGTCCAGACGGTATTTCCAACCGAAACTGAATGGCAAGCGACAATGTCCAACTATTGGACATTCCGTCCACACTTAAGAATCCCGAGTGGCCAAAGTTAACCCGGAGTCCTCCTTAAACGGTGTGCCTCACAATCAGATCGTTTTATTAGCACGCAAATATCCAGAATTTATTTAATTAGGTACAATCTCGTTACTCGGAACTTCACGGGAGCGGGTGAATATGTTCCGATTAGCGAGCGTTCAGTTTACAGAGAACAATGTGCACAGGTGCAGCACATCGTGTCACGCATTCTCTTAACACTGTTAGACATGCTAAGCACAAAAAAGTTAATTTAGCAGCTACTTAGTCTTGTGGTTTTGGCGTGGTAGACGGTTACTGGATGGACCAGGCTTCGCTATACTTTCGATCTTGAGGAGTCGCCGCGGCGACGTATCGAAACAACAAACATCACTCCTACATGTCAAGTCGGTGGCCGCCTAACACGCGATCCTGCAAGGAGGAGTGGGTACTATCGAACGGCGCGCGGTAAGGCGTCCGATATTTCGGGGGTCGTTACTCTGGTAGATTATAGGGCGAATGGCAGATGCCAAGAAACCTATGTCTGGACTACATGCCGTGCATCATATCATATCGAATTTTTCCCTGGTTCAGTCTCTGCCACCGCTTTTTAAGAATGATTTGGCGGATAGAAGGCAGGTGTCGTAAAAACGTACTGCAAGTTCCGCCTCTTTTTTAAAAAAAATATCCTTTAGAGCTTGCTTCTGTTCCTGTGGTTCCGTTTACTGCATCTTGCGAAAATTTTGGTTCAGATTAACGAAAGTTTGTTTCTGCGTTAGCGAAATACAATACCAAGCAATTTGGGGACTGTTGTTCCATTTCAGGGACAAATTCGTTTAAGCGATTTCCATTTACCAGCATTCTGCTGTAATAATTTAACAGATAATATTCGACCCTCTAGTATAACGGTCGTGGGTTCGTCTCCCGGCCACGGCGGCAGTCTTTCGATGCGAGTGAAAGGCAAAAAAGCTTGTGCCCTTTGAGCGAGGCCCGCCCTAAAGAACACCAGGCGGTCGATCGTAATCCGGAGTCCTCCATTCCAATCCGGGGGTCTCTTACGTAGCCGCATGTTGCTTTGTGACGCTAAACGCTACTACGGCATATTCAATGAACATTCCAAATGAATTTTAAAAAATGGCTGTGGCTTAGCTAAGGTTAAGCGCAGGATGCGAAGCATACTAGCCTTTATTTTAGTTGTTGAACCACTGTTTAGCCTGGTGAACTGCTGTTGCTTGGCTATATTTGGTTCGGCTAGACGAAGAAACAACTCATGCAGGCGAGCGCACAAGCTGAGACCCGGCTATGTAGCTACGCGGCCGCAAGCGAGCGCACGAGTTGAGCCTCCGCTTTTGCAGCTGTTATGACGTCATATGGTAGCTACGCGGCCGCGCGCGGCGCAGTAAGCAAGAGCGTGGTTGTGCGGCTAGTATGCTTCGCATAATAAAGTTTAGGAGGACTGGTTTAACTGCCCAATTACACATTGACTCGGTGACGCTCTGTAGTGCGGCCTCCTCTAAAAGGTCAGCCCTTTGAAGCGCTTCAGATTGAGGGCGTAACGAACGTCGAGGCTCGGAAACGGTTGCCACTCTCGCTGTGCCAGAGCACGAGTATACCCAAATTGCCTGGCTTTTTCTTTTTCTTTTTTTTTGCATTCGAGAGCGAAAATGCAGGCCTCTGTTCGTGGCTTTACTCGGTCGAAGCAATTCGGGCACCGGACCGTGCGAGGCGCCCTTCGTTGCGGACTAGTTGGCAGGGCACCGCCGTTCCCACTCGCTCGCGCGTCCTTCTATGCAGTACACACCCAAGGAACGCGGTGCAGGGACGCGGTGTAGTTACTGCTCCCGCGACTTGGCTTTGGTACGGCACGACGGGAATAACAATGGGGTGCACTTTGTTTGCGCGTTTGGGCCGCCCTTCGTTATTCCGTGAAGTTGCCTGTGTCTGGCAGCTAACCCGTTAGGTCAGCGCATGGTATCAGGGGGAGAGGACGTGGCAGCCCTGTCATGTCGGCCTTCGATTAAAGGTTCACTAAAGGACAAGTAAACAGTAAAAACGATGAGAAAATAATGGTGTTGACTCAGGAGAAAGTTGGCGAAAAGTCCGAGAAAGATGAGACTCTACTTGACGACATGTGTACCGTGCTTTAGGAATTATGTTCCTGGATGAAAAAGGTAATCTCACGTGCGCTCTGTCCAAGAAACTTCGCGTTTTCAATCGCAGACCACTCACTCACTCACTCACTCACTCACTCACTCACTCACTCACTCACTCACTCACTCACTCACTCACTCACTCACTCACTCACTCACTCACTCACTCACTCACTCACTCACTCAATCGCTCACTCACTCACTCACTCACTCACTCACTCACTCACTCACTCACTCACTCACTCACTCACTCACTCACTCACTCACTTACCTGCCACTCGTCACCACTCGCGCCCTCTCATACAAAGTACGAAAGTGAAGCACAAACCCAAAAAAAGGCACGGTGCAAACGCAAGGAAAGGAGGCTGGCAATGTGGCCGTAAATGTACGGCTCGCGTCATTAAGTCGTGATACCTTCCTGCACCATCTTCATTTGCATTATTCCTATGCAGTCTTCTCCTTTCGTTACGCAGTCTCTTTGCTCGAACTATGCTCTCCGTGTTTCCGCGTGCTTCTTCCAGTCTTTCTCGGATCTCTTTGTTCACGGATCCCTCTCGGCGTTTTCTTGCCAGTTTATTAGGCACAGCTCCTCTCCTGATCGGTCGACCTCCATGGCCATTACCTTTTCTTTTTTTCCGAGTAAGTCGTCGTCTTTACTTCTTACCTGAGTCAGAGTGCACCTTTAATATTCATGACGTTTGCGTTTCCTTGATAACGTGCCGCTCCGGGCCTGAGATTTCTTTTCTCGGTTTCTTTTATCGAACATCGTTGCAGGATCACGATATCGTCATCCTCACTGCTGCTGCTGTTAGGATGCTGTACCTGACTTTCAAACTGTCGATTGGTTGGCAGCTTCGCTACAAAAAGGCGTCACCAAGCGCCCTCAAGCACAATGCCGTATGATCCGTGTTGCACCCACTAGTTCTCGCATCTCCATACACATAATTTTCATTTGTTCCTCTAATTATGTTCCGCAGTTTGTCTGGGCATTGCACTGGTAATCTGTATGCAGCACATTTGAACATTCTTCTTCTGCATTATGATAGTTGGTAAACGTCCCATGGCAGCATAAAAAACCAAAACAATGGTAATATCTTACGAACGCGTACTGAAAAGTTTAACCACGAATTACGGTCAAAGATCAACGTTTTGAGAAAAATAACATGTGCATCTGACATTTTGCTAGAGACGGTACCTGGGTAACTTCAGGCAAAATGAAATAATAGGTTTCAGTTCAAGTGAGGACATCAGTGAGGACTCAAGTGAGAACATCCACTCCTCAATCCCACTTTTCTGCCACCTGATTGAACAACCCAGATTCATATCCTTTACTTTCCACAGTGCTGCTATAGGTAGCCATGTAGATAGCAAGAAAGCATGTGCCTCACCCCTTCCCCCTCTCCCCACCTTTACGGCCCATTACTAGCATATTCATTTACATACTCACGCAAGTGGGAACAAGATACAGATTTTCGTAAACTTCCACAATGCCCATTCACAAGTGGGCACCTGGCCGAGCACATCACGTAGCGTTATCACAATGGTCACCACACGAAGAAATCTTGGCTGAGATGCTGCAGCTTATTCCAAGTCTGTTCCAGGTCACATTGAGCACTTGTGAAAGTGACTTACTGGAAGATTCACAAGGACGTCTGGAGGTTAGGAAGGATCCGTGGCTCAGGAGAAAAAAAAAACAAAACATCATGGTGGTTCACTTCTTCAGTGGCTTGTACGGCTCGCAGACATCGTAGACAAGGTAAACTGAGTCTTCCAAGTCGCTGCTTACACAGACGTTAAACTTGATATACTGAAGAACGCTGTAGAGAGCCTATTTCACTTCTCAATTCTGCAACGTGGTTATCGTATAGCTTTAAGCGTTGCAAACTTGCAGCACTTCGAGCTAAAGTGGGCCGAACCTCGTCTCCAACGTGGAAAAAAAAAAAAAAAAGAAGTCGTGTTCACACCTGTCATCCCTGCGGTTCCTGCGTGCAGGCTCGAGTTGTCGGCGTGTGCTGCTCTCCTTTTGCCACCGTGCGCACACGGGCAAACGCGGAGCTCCCGGCGAACTCGTTTCCAGGGCGTCCAAAAACGCGGGCGGCCCTGTCCGAATAGCGAAAGAGCCGGCGAAAGCGCGAGGCGTGAGGTACTTATACTCTCGGGCAAAGGCAAGCGGCGCGGTTCCGAAAAGAGCCACTCGATATCTCGGACCAAATGGAGCAACGTACTACGCGGTGTCGGAGGAGAAACCGACGTAATCTCGATCGCCGACGGACATTTCGGGCGGCCGCGCGAGAGACGCTGGAATAGACTGGGCGCGGCGGCTCCCGTTTTCGACTCGGACACCGCGAGACACACGGCGAAAATACAAAAAAAAGGAAAGAAAAAGACAGAAGGAAGCAAACGAAAAATGAAGCGCAGCTCCCCGCACTGGCGTACACAAGACTCCGCTCTCGTCCATCCGTCCGCACCTTCCGCGGCCGCGTCTTATTACCCCCTCTCCCTTTGTAAACTAGTTTGTCAAAGTACGGCGCGCGCTCCGGGGCTGAGCGGGCGGGCGCTTTTTGGCGCGAGACGGCCGCCCGCAGTCTTTCTGTCCGCTTGTAGATAAAGACGCAAATTTAATTCTTTTATTTTTTTCCTTCTTGTTCTTTTTCTCTGTCTCTCCCTTTTGCATCTCGCCGACGAAGCGTTTGCAGAGATCGCCCATTGTGACCGAACGGAGCGCGAATAGTTGTCGTAGTAAGCAGTGGTTCCCACTTTCCGGGGCCCCTTTTGACGCTGCCTGTCGGCGCGGCGTGCAGTCTCTTAACGAGGCAATCTGCACTGCAAGAGAGAGGGAGAGAGAGAGTGAATGACAAATAAACAAGAGAAGAACGTCGTCTTGGTTGGGCGGGGGCGAAATCTGTAGTGCAGTTTTCGCGGACGCCGCGAAGGAAGGACGGAACCAGTTGCGTTATCACGTTATTTCGGCAAGTGAGAGAAAGGGCTGCGCCGCTGCTGCTAATGCTGGTCTCTTGATTGCTGCATTTCCGCGGCAATCACCTTCCCATTCCACGAGCCGCGCAGTCAGTGTCCATATCTGGAGGAAGAATGAAAGAAAGAAAGGCGAAGAATCACAACAATAAGAAAAAAAAATAAAAGCGAGAGGAAGTGACAGGAATTAGAGCAGAATTCAGTCCACTCTCGGGAGAAGTGGAAAAGGGAGAGGGACGGGCGAGCAGGCGGCTCATTATTAAGTGCATCCAACCTTCCGGTATCCCAGCGCCCGAGCGGGTATAAAAGGCGTGCCCAGAGAACGCCCAACCATCACAACTCAGCTTCACTCCTCTCGAGTAAGCCCACTCGTCTCACCTCCAGCCGCTCCGCAGCACCCAAAAGACACCATGAGGACCACGGTAAGCGAACGGCACCGCGCAGTCACTTCGACGGGGCCTGTGCCAACAGCTTCTATAGTAACTCGGCAGGGCGGCACTCTTCTGGATACGACATCCTCTGCCTGAGCTTTCTTTCGGCTCTTTAGTGTGAAGGAGATACGTGAGATGACGATGGACTCGTGTCGAAGATGCAAATGATCCTAACCTTACCTAAGTCAAGGGAACTGCGGCACCGCTAAACCTGTGCTCGAGTCTCAAATGACATTTCGTACCAGCTTTGAAGCATAGGAGTTTGGCAGCCCATTTAACGCTCTACTTGCAAGTTCCGTGCATTTCGTTGCTGCACAACATTTTCTGATCTGAATGGTTGTCAGTAGCTTTCAGACTGTAGAAAACTTGACGTGACTAAATGAATTACACAGGTGCATTGGACCATGCAGTCCTCGATACATTCAGACTGAGCATGGTGTTATTAGCTCTCTGAGAAATAGAAACGATTACTGATTGATTTGATGATGTTGGAAACGTTGGGAACTTTCGTCCTCGAATGGAACGCTCGAAAGACACCGAACTTAATTGCTATACCTTGCTCGAGTTAGCTTAGTATTCTCGTGGGGAAGAATTTTAGCCAGGCGCCAATCTACGCATTCTGGCGTTGTTTAGGAAGGCAGCTGAACAACCAGGGGTAGCCTAGTTTAAGGGCGGCGCACAGTTTAACTGTCCATCTTTAGTTTAACATTCCTCTTGTGATATTCCTTCACTCACAAGACGGATGAGCGCGAAGGGTGAAAGAGGCAAGATTATCCTGCGTACATATGTGTTTTTGGAGCAGACAACTGACACGTCGCCTTTCCTCGCAGCTGATTGCCGTTGCCCTTGCCGCCCTCGTCGGCGTCTGCTTCGCTGGCGTCGTCTCCTACGGCGGCTACGGAGGTGGCGGCTATGGTGGCGGCGGCGGCTACGGTGGCGGCTACGGCAAGTCCCTGCCCGGTCCTTCCTTCCTCATCAAGAGCCTTCACCACGTGAGCAAGGTCAGCCACGGAGGACCCATCCTCGCCAACTACGACCTCGGCGTCTCGTACGGCGGAGGTTACGGCGGCGGCTACGGCGGTGGATACGGAGGCTATGGCGGCTACGGAGGCTACGGATACAAGGGCTAGAGCAGTGAGCAAGCGGTCGAGCTACGCATAACGAGAAAGACAGCATGCGAAACCGTGTGTGAGGAAATTCGAGATCTACGCCCCGATTCCCCTTACCCTCCCTCCCTTCATGTACAGTCGCGGTAACGGAAAAAAAAAACATAAGGAGGAAGGGTAGCTTCGGGGCTATGTAGCGCTTGTGACATCTACCGTGATTGCGTGGACTGGTGGTCTGTATAGGCTTGAAGCACCATGTGCAACAGTGCACAACATCATGGCAGAAGACCTCAGTGGCGGACATCAACGGTAGAGAAACCACAGCTCAGGGCAAGGACTTGGAAGGGCGTCTGGCAACTTCAGTAGCCACAAGAGTGAAGGCGGGTGCCGTGTCCCCCGTCCTCGCGATCGAATGTCCGCGCTTCATGCCCCGTTGCGATTCCCTTGCTGCTTTCTACAGTGTTGTATATTTTGTACAGATGCCTGTGGTCGCGCTGCAAATAAAGAGTGAGTCGGACGTTTGACTCCGTGTGATTTTTCGCACCCATTAATACCAGGCGCTTTGCCTCCATCGTGCGACAGTTTGGAGCGACAGCTGTTTGGCTTGCTTCTCCCTCCCTCGCATCCGCACCTCCACCACCACCTTTATTATACACAAGAATCTCGACCATTCAGTTACCTTCCATCACAAACCGCATATTTACATAAGCGAATTAAGGTATATGACAACGCAGTCCTCAAACACGCTGCCCGCGAAGCCCTTGCATGCCGCCCGCGATACACTCCTGTGTGTTCAAATTTGTTCCTCGCACCTGCTTGCAGCTTTAAGCAATTAGACCAGAACTTTGGCTAGTTCGTTGGAGTGCATGTTAGAACCGCAGCGCTAAACACACACGCAACTAAGAGAACAACCCCAAAACACGGCGTCATGTATATATATTGTGGTCCTTCTTGGTGTTGCCTATATATCTTGCGCTGCAATTCTAGTAAGCCTTGCACGATCATCCAGTCTCTACAGCCTGAACATGCATTCGTGCATGCAGCCCACAGGAAGCTACCTGAACACATGTTGCCCAACGCGGGACAAGAATTTGTGTCCCATTGTCTACATAGACATTCGGCACCCGACCGGACAAAACTGCACAAAGTTTAGTTATAAGCCACCTGCCTTTCCTTATTTCTCTCTCCCTCTCCGTGCCCTAACTGCTTGGGTGGACCCTAAAGATACCGAAAGAAATTTTATCGCTAACAATTTTCACCTATATAGACAGTTCGTAGATTTTACAACAATGCAGCGCAAGGACCTATGTAGTTGTTTATGCTCCTCAATTCCGCCTTTCCTCTCCTTGCTCTCGCTCTCTCTCTTTAATTCTCTGCAGAGCTTGCACAGGACTGTGGCAGATATGTGCCGATTCCACTGGCAAGCACCGACGCAGCAGGTATGCTTTTGACTGCATGGTAGTGCGATAGTACACTGGTACATAGTACGTATGCAGCGAGTTCCACGAACAGACGCCTGCATTTCCTGACTCCTTCATGAATATATACCGACCACTTGGGCTACCAAGGTGTGCAGAAACGTTGCTGCACCGGATGTGGCTTGGCCATGCTCTTTCATAAATAGATCGGCCGACAGGCCAACCTGTGATACTTACAGCTGGGAAGAAAATATCTCGCGTTTTCTGTGCATATGTTCAGTTTATAGGACGGAGAGGCAGGTCCTATATATGTCACGACTCAGCGTCGATGCGTTAGCTCCTCCTGAGTGGTGGCATAAGGGGGTGGAGTCTGGTGCCTGGCTTTCGCCAATTACTGTCGTGAACGAGACAAAGGCCTGATGAAATCAAGCAAAAGCAGTGATTTAATGTCATTGCTCAGCACAAAATGAACTGACGTTATTAAGTAATGGATATGAATATGTTAGACGGAAACAGTACAATTACAATTCCAAAGAACAGGTGTAACCAAGTTAAACAATTACTATGTGCAATCGCAACAGGAACAATGGACATCAGTTCCAATTAGATTCCTAAACAGTAATCGAGAAGGCAAATGTTTAGAGTCCACAGTCCACAGAGTCAAAAACGACATACAGTCAGCCGGGCGCGCCGGCAGTCCGTCCCAACCGATGCGGCCCGTAAGTGACCCTCGAAGTCGGCGCCTCGACGTCGGCGGCTGGCTTCCACGGCGGCTGGCGGTGTTCGGTGTCGGGGCGTGATGTCGGCAGGTTATTTGCCCGGGAGTTGCTCGGCGTTCGTTTATCGTCCCCGGAGCAGACTGGTGAAGTGTAGGATCGGCGTGCTTTTATAAGCCTCTCGAGGCGCCAGCGTTCACTTCTTGTCGTCTAGACATGGTTCACACACGCGCACACTGGTCCTCGCCGTAGTTCGGGCTCCACTGGCGGTCACCTTCACCGGCAGTCAATTTAATCACACACAAAACAATAGCTGCGGACGAGGACGACTTCACGTAGGCCGAGCTTGCTTCCACCGTGGTTTAGACTCTGCTTGCGGTCACCTTCACTGGCAAGCAATTTAATAACACACAAAACAACAGCCACGGATGCACCCGGCCTCACGTAGCCCGGGTGTGTAGCCACCAAGGTTCCAACCCTACCAGCGATCACCTTCTCCGGCGAACACATTAATCACACACATTACAGCAGTGACGAACACACATAGCTCAACGTGCTCTGGACGTACCCAAGATCACGTTCTCCACCGTTTGCGAAACGGTGCGGCACTTAGGCTTGTGGCCCACTCTTAAAGAAGCGATGCTTAATAGGCGTGCATACATAGGATGCGGGGACGGAGAATTGAAGAAATAACGCGACTTTTGTGACAATATACTACGTTCTAGACAGACTGGAAGACCGGTCTCTGTGAGAGCAGAAATGTGCTATAGGACCGTGGTCACAACCGACACGCGCGCTAAAGGCACCCAGAGCGCTATTTCGCTTCCTGCGATCGATTGACCTGCGAGAGAGATTGCTTAAGGTGACGTGCGCCAGTTCAATTTTTACGCAGATTCCCGTTTCATTACTTGCCTTTCTGCCTTCCTATCTCATTAAATGCCCTTTCCCTTTTTCTCCATTGCAGGGTAGCAAACCGAACTTTTCTTTTGTTAACCTTCCTGCCTTTCCTTGGTCTCTCTCTCTCTCTCTCTCTCTCTCTCTCTCTGCGTACACGAAAGAGAAGGGTTGCCGCAAAAGCACTTGTTGAAACGCCCTCCGTGTTCCTTTGTACCTTGCAAGAGCGAAATTTCCAGCGAACCACAATCGACAAATCGACTAGTCTACAAGGATACGAATCTATTTACGAGCTGTTCGTACGCTGTTTGAACACGCGTTCGTGAGGACTACTGCCGCACACCACTGAACGTACGGTAAATATATTCCGTCGCATTATCTGCGGCGCGCATAATTCAGTAGCGTATGCGTCGATCGACTGCGCTGCCTCTTTCTTATAGCTCCCGCGTATATTGCACTACGCACACTGCCAAATGGACAGCATGCATGCATGCGCCAACGCCGCGGCTTCCTCCCACACTTGCTCACGTGTCGCTGGCAGGCGCGGCCGCCGTCGAAAGAGGTCGACATCGACCCCTTTGCCTGCGTATAGGGCGCTCGCTTCCCGTGCCACGCGAAAATCAATCTCCCACCCGCCCCTGTTTCCTCGACGCCGAGCTGAGCGGACGCCGGCCGTTAGCGCGCCAGTATTTTGTTTCTCGCGCTCCGTGTAGGAGTCAGTCGATAACGGATGGCGCGACAAGGGGCGTTTCGAGCGAGCGGCAGTCGGAAAAAATTTACGGCCCCCCGAATAAATACCGCGCTGTCACGAGCGGGAATCTCCGGTACATACGTCGATGTCGTTCCTTGCGCTGCGAAGCGTGACCGTGATTTTTTTTTTTTTTCCGCTGGGCAAACATGAGTGGAGGAGCCCTGCATATATAGAGGAGAACGCTCGTCATGGGGGCCCCCCCATTTGAGGCAGGCGACAGAAGCACGTTGCTACTGGTCTACTCGTTAAGAATTGACAGTATAGCTTCTATTTATTTATTTATTTATTTATTTATTTATTTCATGCATAGGAGTACTGTGCTTCAAGTATGGGACCTCTTAGCTGAGTTGGAAAAGCCGCTAATATTCTAGACGTATCTAGGCTCTATTGCAAGAAAGAAAGAAAGGAATAAAGAACGAAAGCTGCATATCCTAGCGCAGATATTGGAATGTTTATGCAGTGGTACGTAAATAATATTCAACTAGATGCAATAACAAATGTCTTTATTTTCATCGTGTGCAAAGTGTATATGATACATCACGCATCGTTTACGTTTATACACCACACACGTCGCAACTTTATTATCGTGCAATGTTTATGTTTATGCACTACGCCGTTCAGAAGCTTCGCCGAAATACCAGGACCAAATCTGGCGGAGGCATCACTGCGAGACGTCGAATCAGTGACGTCTGCAGTATGGTTGTCGAGGGAAGAAGAAGAAATGTGCGAGAAGGGGTGTATGCCCATAAAAGTGCACGACACATATGCTTAGGTTTCTGCTTCGCTTCATCTGCCGGCTCGTCGGAGGAGATCGCCCGGCAAGGCGTGAAGATTACATTCGTCTTCAATTCCCGGTCTCCCATTCAGCCGCCGTATACGTCGGCGATATCCCATTGCGGAACACCCTTGTCCAGATTAAGGCCCATTCATCGCCGCGATCCCCTCTACCTGAAAGCCGATAGGTCCACCCGCGGGTTCGGCCCCATGTCCGACGAGGCCTCCAGTCACAGGCCGTCGGTCGAAGCTGCGGCGTGCACTCCCACAGTGGGCCTCAATTCTCGGGTGGTTCGTTGACGGCACACAACAAATATGCATATGTGCTGCGAGTCATTCTTTCGATCTCTTTTGCGCGGGACCCCGCGACCCTCGCCGAAGAAACCTCTCGCCTCCGAGGCAGGTGATGCCGGGAACATGAGCCCCGAGACACAAACCTCGAATGCGACGCGGCAGCACGTGGCCGTTGGCGTCGCCAGGCCCGTAGTATATAGGCACGCTCGCCTAGAGGGGACTGATGCGTGCCCGCTCCCCGAAAATGCGACGGGTCGCTGTACCACTCGAGTGGCCACACTTGCTACCTTTTGAAAAGCGGCAATCGAGCTGCGTCTGGTCCTCGTTGAGCGCAACACACGTATGTATGCAAATACATTTGAGGGTCCTTCCTGTACACTTTGTGACGGGCTGTCCTCCGCCGCGGTGCCCCTACGCGTAGGGCCACAGGGATCGCACAGAAGCGGCAGGTTATACGCGGATGCTCCTTTTTTGTTTCTTACGAGGTGATTTGTACCTCACGCTTACCAACGAGCCCTGTTTGGCAATCTCCACTCTGCTTTGCGTGTTTGTTTAAGCCGCACGTAACATTTCGTCCATTTTGCCACTTCAATTACGGGCTAGCACATTTCTTCTTCGATTCAATAGCATCATTATAACTCGAGCCTTGGGCAGAATGTCCCTTCTGCGTTACAGATTTTCAAACACAAGCTCATTATGCAGAAATGTTCTTATGCAGAAAGGACATATAGGACATATGCAGCGTAGGAGACAAGAATGAACGCAAGAAAAACAAACACGAAGGTACAACCACAAATGATGCCGACGCGGAATATCTATATCTACACACAATATAAAACGCTCCAGCATTGGGAAAGAGAAAGCGCAGCAAAGTACAGAAAAAAATAATAACAACAACAACAAACACCTCCAGTGAGGTCTTTATTACGAGAGAGCTCTCGTTTCGTTAACGCCCGAGCTTCTGGGCGTGCGTCCCGGTGAGCGGATCCGTTGCACTGCAGCCGCGACTATATGCACACAACTTCGCGAGCGCTCGTTTTCATTGCAGCGCCGGAGTGAAAGTGAACAAGCGAGAAATGCGGGATGACCTCTCTTTTCTCAACGCCGGCCATACAATCACTCGTAACGCATCTCTCTCCGAGCGCCGCACTCCGCGAGGGCGAGCAGCTTCCATTGCGGCGCCAAAACATTACCATTTGATTTCTCTCCGCGCTCAGCTTGCAGCACAAACGTTGTTTATAATTTTTTTTATTCATTCATTTATTTATTTTATTTTATTTATTTTTTTCATTCGGCGGCGCTCAGCCTGGCTTCGAGCTTCCACTGCGCGCGACCGCTCGTTTTCGGTCTCGGAACACCTGCAACCGCCAAAGCTCTTTCTTTTCTTCTTTTTCCCTTACTTCTTTTTTTCAGCTCTCGTGCTCGGTTTCATAGCATCCTTCCAGCCTCCCTCTACGGAACCAGCTACACTACACCGCCTCTGGCTCTCTCCAGTCCTTCGGCATCCTGTGTTTCTCTTTCTCTCTCCCTCTCTCGTTGTTCGCCTCCTCCCCAGCGCTCCCTCTGAGCGGCGTACGATGAGAGCGGCGTGCTCTTGGCGCGAGTTCTCAGCGGCCCGGCTCAGCGTAGATAACACTGGCAGATGTGGACGGCTCTTCGCGGGTGCTCCATTACAAGTGCCTTTTGTGCTGCTCTGCTGTGGATTTTATGCGGGTGTTTGCGCGAGCTCGGGCGGGGCTGCGAACGACCGGGGGTCGGCTGGATCGTCTCGCGCCGGATGGATCGTCTGGCGGCGGGAGGTAGAACCATTTTGTAACGCTTATATTCGCTGCGCTGAGTAGCCGATATGGCTGATCGGCCCTGGTTCACTTAGCACTTTTGTCGAATAGACAGATAGACGAACGGAGTGATGAAGAAAGCAGGGAAGCAGTTCTCGCGGTTTGCAACCCCGAGTGTAAAATTTTCTTGACTGAACACGTAAACACAAACACAAAGGTGGAAAAATCGAAGGAACGGGCTGCCAACTGACACTGGACGGGACACCAATCCAGCCAGCTCATCAGGAAGGAAGGTTGAGAAACATAAGAAACGGCAGACTACCGGGAAGTAAGGAAAGGATGACAGGCCACAGAGATTGGAGTAAAATTACGAGAAAGATGAGAGTGTTGCGAGAGCAAGAACACGAGTCCGCGTTTGCCCGGCAAGGCGCGTTTTCTTTTTTTCTTTTCGCTTTCCAAATTCCTTCGCTGTGAGAATGCGCCTCGGCCCCACGACGCTTGTGAAAATTCCATTTGCTTCCATAGCGCATGTTTTTACATGCTCGGCCTTACCCTTGTTATCCCACTCACGCGACCCACCCTCCCGCGGATTACAGTGTCCGCGATCGGCCTAGTTTTACTTGGCGAGAAAACGAGCACCGAGCATGCCACGCCAAACGTCGGGGAGGAGGAGGAGGAGGAAAGAGAAAAGAAGAAGGCAGGGAGGTTAACCAGAATAACGTCCAGTTGGCTACCCTACACCGGGGGAATGGGAAAGGGGAAAGCAAAGATCGCAGGGAGAGAGAGGAGGGAAGGAAAGAAGGAAATTAGGGCAAGTTCGCTGACGCGTGTGGTTTTACAAAAATTGCCTTAATAGTCACAGGTGGTCGCACAAACCCGTCGTCCTTAGGAAACACAAAAGTGCCTTCACCGCTTTATGGGCCGACGGGCGATGGGGGCGGTGTTCCAGCAGCACCTGCATAGAAAGCGGCCGATTGTCCAGCTTTTGGAAAGCTTTGGCAAGTTCTTCTCTCTCTAGGGCATATCTTGGACAGTAGCACAGCAGGTGGTCGATGTTTTCTTCGGTGCCACAGACCTCGCATGCTGCACTGTCAGAGACTCCAATTAATGTAGAGTATGCCTTTGTGAAGGCCACTCCTAACCAAAGGCGACAGAGAAGCGTAGCTTCACGTCGAGGAAGTCCGGGTGGAGGTCGGAGCTGCAGGGAGGGGTTTAGTCGATGTAGTCGTGTCAGTAGTAAGTTTTGCGAGTTCCACTCGCTCACTGTGAGGCTACGTGCCAGGTGTCGAAGCTGCCTTGCAGCGTCAGTCCTCGAAAGCGGAATCGGAACGCTGTGCTCGTCATGATGTGCTGTGCGAGCAGCGTTATCGGCGGAATCATTGCCACTGATTCCACAGTGGCCAGGTACCCACTGAAAAACGACTTCGTGGCCTTTTTGTTGGACGTCATGGTGAAGTTTCACGACTTCGTATGTCAATTGGTCATGACATCCGTGTCGGAGAACTGACCGCGTGCACTGTAATGCCGGTTTTGAATCACAAAACACAGCCCATTTTCTGGGTCTTTCCGAATCAATGAATTCCAGTGCTCGACGCAGGGCCGTTAGTTCTGCCGCTGTTGAGGTCGTGACATGCGATGTCTTGAACCGCAGTGTCATTCCTCGCGTTGGTATAACCACGGCACCACCAGAACGGCACGGCGTAGTCGATCCGTCGGTATAGATGTGCACGTGGTTGCTGTACTTTTCATGCAGAAGAAGTAAGCTCAGCTGTTTTAGAGCAGGGGCCGGTAGATCTGTCTTCTTCTGTAGTCCTGGAATCATTATCTCAACTTGTGGACGGCTCAAACACCACGGAGGAAACGCTGGCGTGGCCGCAGGTGCGTACCCTGAGGTAAACGACGCACGATGTGCACTAACAATACCGCTAAATGTCGAGCAGGGCCTTGCAGCATCGAGGCTCGCCAAGTGGTGGGAAGGGGTCCTAGCAGAATGCCTGAGATGCATACGCATTGTCTCAACGGCAATGTGCGTCGTGATCGGGTAATCCTGGGCTAGGGCAATGGTTTCAGCCGTTGACGCACTGCGTGGTAAGCCAAGACATATCTTAAGGGCTTGGGCTTGAATGCTCTGAATCGTACGAAGGTTAGTCTTGCAGGTGTTGGATATTGCAGGCAGGCTGTAGCGCAGGAATCCAACGAATAACGCCATGTACAACTGTAACATAGCGTGTATAGATGTTCCCCAACTTTTTCCTGCAAGGAACCTGAATAGGTGACAGATAGTAGTCAGCCGCTTTTTCATGTAATTGACGTGCGGAGTCCAAGACAGGTCTCTGTCAATTACGACTCCCAAGAACCTGTGACTTCTGCTGTATGGTATAAGTTGTCCGTTAATAGATACGCCGTAACCAGACATTGGCTTCCTCGTGAATGCCACCATTGCGTACTTTCCGCATGAAAGTTCAAGTCCTTGTTGACGAAGGTAGCAAGATGTCTTTGTGGCTGCCTTCTGAAGCCGAGCACGAAGCTGAAGTCGTGTCACACCTGATGCCCAAATGCAGATGTCGTCCGCATAGATGGAAAGTCGTACGGTGCTTGGCAGGTTGTAAACTAATCCACTGAGGGTGAGATTGAAGAGAGTCGGGCTAAGCACTCCTCCTTGTGGGACTCCTCGGCTACCGTAATGCTCGGACGTCGGGCCATTTTCTGTGTGCATGTAGAATGATCTCCTCTGTAAGTAGCTGGACACCCACATATACATCTTGCCACCAAGTCCGACGGCTTCTAACGTGCTAAGGATGGCTTCATGGGTGACATTATCATAAGCTCCTTTAACGTCTAGAAACAGAGCAGCGGATAGACGCTTACAGGCCTTTTGGTGTTGCACAAAGGTTATCAAGTCAACAACGCTGTCTGTTGACGAACGGCCCCGTCTAAATCCGGCCATAGCTTGTGGATAGATTTCATAGTACTCTAAGTACCATTCCAGACGTGTTAATACCATTCGTTCCATTGTTTTTCCGACACAGCTGGCAAGTGCGATCGGACGGTATGAGGAAATGTCCAAAGGCGACTTGCCAGCTTTGAGAAGTGGAATGAGGCGAGTTGACTTCCACTCTTGCGGAACCGTACCCGTCTGCCAGGAGTCGTTGTACAGGAGCAAGAGTGCCTTCCGAGCTTGGTCTCCTAGGTTACACAGGGCACGGTATGTAATGCCGTCAGGTCCTGGCACTGAAGAACGCCTGCACAAAGCCAGCGCAGCTTCTAGTTCTTCCATAGAAAAAGGGAATTCCATGCGGGGATCGCGTGAGAACGGTGGGTGGTCGGGGGTTCCCGTACCCGTTCCATCGGAATTTGCCTCGCCAGCAATCTTTCTGCAGAAAGATTCAGCGACGTCAATTTCTCCACATTGTAGATAAAGTGCCAATGATTTAAACGGGTGGCGCTGACCAGAGGTTGTGCGAAGGCCACGAACAGTCCTCCATATAAGCGACAATGGTTTTCGCGGATCCAGGGACTCGCAAAAGGATGCCCATTGTCGCGAAGCCAGCTTGTTCATGTGACGCTGTATTTTCTTTTGTGTTCGTCTAGCCAATCTCAAATCATGATTTGACTTCGTGCGTCTATATCTTCGCTCCGCACGACGGCGAATGGCTCGAAGTTTTGATAGTTCAATGTCGAAATCGGTGCGGGAAGAACTCCTCGAAAGCAGATGCGTGGTTGTTTGTATGGCATCCTTTATCGCGCCCTGTAGGTTATAAGAGGTGCCGTCACGACAACAGTCTTCCATTATTTTTTTTGTATTTAGGCCAATCGGTGCACTGGACGGTTCTGGAAGACTTGGAACTAGTCAGACCTTCGATCTTCAAATAGGTTGGGATGTGGTCGCTACCCCGTGTTTCTACATCGGAAAGCCAGTGCACTCTTCTCGAAAGCGACCGTGACACGAAGGTTAGGTCCAAGCAGCTGCCATACGCTGATCCACGCAGATAAGTAGGGCTACCATCATTTGACAAGCAAAATTCCCGTTCAGAGGCAAAGGACACCAACGTTCTGCCCCTAGAGTTAACTTTAGAGCTTCCCCATAGGTAATGGTGGGCGTTAAAGTCACCAGTGAGCACCCACGGCTCTGGAGTAGATGTCAAAATTTCCCGTAGGCGCTCACAATCTAGACGGCTTGTCGGAGATAAATAGGCTCCAAGAATTGTAAACGTGAGCTTTTTCTTCTTCACTGTTAAGCAAACGTATTGATTGGCTTCGTCAGGAGGCACTGGGTGATGTACATAAGTCAAGTCACGGCGGATAAACACAACAACCTTGCTGCACTCTCCGTGGGTAGAGGACATAAAGCACTCATACCCGGACAGTCTGATGGGAGCTGACAGGTGGGGCTCGCAAATCACGATAATGGAGAACTGGTGCGTAAAAACAAACTGTCTGAAGTCGGACATGCGTGACTTAAGCCCTCTGGCATTCCACTGCAAGACAGATGCATGCTTGACTTCCTCTTGAAACGACGGCATCGCTCGGGCCATGGTTTTACCCTAGAGCCGCAAGCACCGGACTCAAGGTGTCCAGCACCTGCAGTGCGCTCTGTGCCGACGGGGTTTTCATGCTGCTCAGTAGAATGCGCATGGCGTCCATAAGTGACTTCAGCATCACTATGACTTGGCGATCCTCAGTCGTCGTCTCATCCGCGGTTCGTGAGGTCATTGTGGGCGGCGCACTTTGGTGTGACTCCGAGGCAGGTTGTGCTCTTGGAAGTGTGGGCCACTCTTCAGGAGATGAGCGTGCTGCCGCAGTTTTCGTTTTCGCAGTATCTGTTTTTGTGGAAGTCGGCGTTGATACGGTAACCGCTTTGCCGGAAGATGGTGTATATCTTTCAGTAGACGTAACTCTTCGAGCTGCTCTTCGGGGCCGATGTCGTCGTCGCCTGAGAGTAGCGGCAGCCTCTTTGTGTGTCGAATGGTCCCGTACCATACGTTTGAGTACTGCTGGCTCGTTCCTCACCCGCGGGCAATCATTGGATGAGGCCTCATGAGTACCATGGCAGTTAGGGCACTTTAACACAGTTGCGTGGCAGGCATCTGCTGAATGAGATTCGGCGCACCGTGGGCACACGAGGTTATTCCTACAGACACCTTTTACGTGTCCCATCTTGCAGCATTTATAGCATTGCAGGGGCTTCGGTATGTATGGGCGCACTGGGTGGCGGACGTGGCCAACTTTGACATGTGAGGGAAGGCTGTCTCCATCAAACCACAGCTTCAGGCAACGGGTGTTGCCAAGTCTTGTGATGTGCGTGATAAGAGTGCCTTCTGTAGTTGGCTTTATTAATATTGGTAAGTCGTCGGTTGGTATAGAAATATCGACATCATAAATGACGCCGATAGTCCCATTGCAGCCAGTAGGTATCATGGATCGCACCTGTACTTTGTCGATCTCCGTTACGTGCCCCAGGCTTTGCAGTGCACTACGGTGTAGAACATCGACTGCAAGGACATTCTTCCGTGCGTTTATTCTCACGTCCTTTATCTCATTTGGCGCGACTCCCTCAAGAAACGCAGAAAGGACTTGCCTGTTTAGGAGTCGCAGATTTGACACTGGGTCCACAGGCATGAAGAGCATAGTGTGCGGCCAGCGCTGTGATGTTGTCTTCACGGTAGAGACACTTGGCGACGATGACCTCCGCAGTAGTCTTCTTTTTGTGGTTCGGCTCATGACAAGCGTGAAATCGTCGTCCGACGAGTCGACGCTGTCTGAGTACAACTCGGTTGCCTCGCTGTCCGTGTCACTTGACGCATTTCCACGTTTCCTGGACGCGACCGCACGTGATGGCTTGGCTCCAGGAAGGTCTTCGAGGGCTTCTTCGTCCATTGCCACAACATGGGAGCGGCAGCTCCCAAAGTTTGGAAAGAAACAAAGCGAGACAAAGGTACAAGCGTTCTATGATAGAAACACTTCGTCGTCGGGGAGATACGCAAAAAACGCTTCGCTTTCAGAAACAATGCGTCACAAACGAGCAGCCAGCTCAAAAGGGGGCGACCTGGGGCGGCTTGCACGAACATTTAATAATGAAAGTGATAATGAATTTAAGAGCGCGTTCTTGCGCGGACTAGGAGTTGACTAGGGGTCATATAAGAACGCGTTCTTAAGTTCGTCATTATTTTCGTTATTAGATGTTCGTGCAAGCCTCCCCTGGTCTCGTCGCAATGCACCACCATCGGAGCATGCAGTTATTCATCAAGGTACCCGGCATGGCAGTGACACGATAGGCTATGAATGAGTGAGTGAATGAATGAATGAATGAATGAATGAATGAATGAATGAATGAATGAATGAATGAATGAATGAATGAATGAATGAATGGGCAGGCGGTTTTTCTCTATGAGGAGGTTCCGCACACCCTTGCGGTTGGGCCTCCGTTAGCTCCTCCTGACAGGCTCGTTACATGAATGAGCAATCAGTGCTACTCGTTGCAATCCAGACTAACTTATTGCTCAATAAGTTACGATTACGAACACGCGTTGCTGTCAAAAGCAAAATCGCCGAGGCCGACGCCGCTGATAGCCGCAACTTATGCAGAAGACGTAACACGCCTCTCGCGTTCCCGACCGCCAATTTGGCACTTAGCCCGCTAATGTGTTGCAACATTATCGCCGCCGGTGTGCAGCCTCACCCGCGATTTCTCGCTCATCCCCCCCCCCCTTCTCCCTCTTTCTTTTTTCTCCGAACGTCTTGCCCAACAACTGTCGAAGCAGTCATGCAAGCTCGTTAACTATGCTTTCTCGCGTACACGTCACGACTTAACAGCGCTTCAGACAGTGTGTCCTTAACAACGTTAACCTTGTCGGTATGAAACAGTATATTTTAAAGAAAGGAGCCTGCCGACAAGTGGTTACTTTACTCGAAAGCTTCCCCACTGAAAAGATGCATTAGCTTCTTTTCTTTGTTTCTTTTAATATTTTAGTTCGAAGACAGGCAGAAACAAAAGTGCGCGAACGACGACGAGAGTTGAAGCACGCCATCCATTAGCATATCATTGTGCCACTTTTCTTTTTTTTAAATTTTAAGACATTAATTATGGATGGACACAACACCATCTGTCTTCTATCTCGTATATAATTAAGCCCGTATTTGTACGTTTTCTTGAGCTAAACCTGTTTCCTAGAAAAAAAAAAAGAAAAGGATGACAGCAGACTTGTGCAACCTTGCAGAATCCCAACTCAATTTCCATGTTTATTCCAATTTCCAAGTGTTGCCGTTGTCTGTAATCAAATCATGTACTTTAAAACATTGCCCCTGTATGACGGCCCTGTTTGACTGGTCCGTTTGAAACCTTGCACGCATATAGCGCTTTCGAACCATTCTTAAGCAATATTTTGCAAGAGCAATAATTCATGCACACACATTGCATTGGCGATTGTTTTCCCCCATATATCGCTATATGTGATCTTGGTGGCGTTTATATAGTTCCATCAGGAGAGTAGAATAAATTTCGCGTTGTCCATTATACACATGCATTTATAACGCTCCATATAGCTTACATAAGCAATGTTCTACTAAGACCGTATTTGTCCACACACTTTGAACTTGGTCTACACATTACGCATAACCTGCCCCTCATTTTAAAGACGCACAAACAATGCGCTTCTTTTTTTTTATTATTCACCGAGGACACCGGGGATTATGCTAGAACCTCATATATACCGCATAAAGAAGATGAATAAAATGACGGTTCAGTGATTATGTGCAACACATATATTCAAGCCAGGAACGTTAAAGTTTCGTCCCATATTGCACTTTATATGACCCTCACTTCCACCAAACGTAGACTGGGGGCGCTATAGCCTGAAGCTACCGTATAGACTCGTGTAAAGGCCGCACCCGTGTAAGGGCCGCATCCCCAAGTTGACAGTCCAAAATTTGGGGAAAGAATTCGCAACGGAGAATCAGCCGCATTCGGTGCCCCTACGCTGCTTGCGCGCATCGGCTAATTTTCGCGCGCTGCGCACTTCCGCATGCCGGCTAGAGCTCCGCGTTGACCTCTCATGCAATGGTACGTCCGAGAATACGCGGTGTGCACAAGTCGCCGGCTGTGGCGGCGCCATTTTTGACCAAAACGTTCGGTCCCGTGTAAGGGCCGCACCTGGTCAGAATTGTGAAAACAAGTGCGGCCCTTACACGAGTCGATACGATATTCCAAATTGTTTCTGTTTGGTTTCTGCAATCAGCCCTCCACGGTTGGTCGAACATTTTTCGGGCCATCCCCCACTTCGCCTGTGTGTCACGCGACGTCACGAAAGTTGAGAAAGCTCCCCATCTAATGGAACTTGTACACACTGATTCTGCATAATTAAACCGAACGAAATAAACATAATTATTTCCGATTCTACACTCTCCTTTTTTTTGCCATTCGATCTTCGCTATTGGTCAAAAGTTTTCAGGCCGCGCCCATTTCACCTGTTTGTCGCGCGACGTCGCAAAAGTGCGAAAACTATAACCATGTCAAAGTGACGTTACGCATTAAAAGTACATCAATGTGCCGAACAGAGCCGAATTTCCTTAGGAATAGTCGGAGACTGCCCCGTTCCGAAAGGAATAAAAGATGTCTGCCTACCGATCATTTGGACATTGGCTACTCGGGGGTTGCCGGGGGCCATGAATTTATTTGCGTATAATATTTACGTCTAATGATCATTTTCGCATGTCAGTATAACGTTGTCAAGCCCTTTCGGCACGTTTGCGACATTATTCTGCCAACTATTCTTCGCCTAGGATCCGTTTTAGCAGCATTGTTAACCTCTCGTTTCATGCCGCGGCGATTTTCGACCAGCCACCGCAAGCTCAGCAAGGGGAAGCGGGCCTGCCGCAGATGCCGGTAACAGCGTCCTCTCCCAGTTATACGCAGCGTAAAAATGAGAAGAGAACGACTATTCGGGAATTATTTCGAAAACAAACGATTAAGATACAAACGCTGAGCTCTCGGCATACACGTCACCGCAATACATAGATGTCAGGAGGACCAAACACTGCTGCACGGGAGAGGCCGAAATATACGCTATTTGATACGAGTGTAATCGCATCGGCAAATGTTCCGGGCCACAGATGCCGAGAGCGCGCAGCATCCACCGCATGCCGGTATATAACCTGCGCGCGTTCACCACCCTTGGCCGCTGCCGGTGGCAGCGATCCACAGCGCCCCGCTCCAGTCAATTTGCGCGTTACGGTCAGCGCCGCCAGAACGCGGGGCGTGGCCGTATTTGCGTATATGAGACGCAGCGCTACGTGCGCGTTATTATGCGCATGCGCCGCGTGCGGTTTCTAGCGCGAGTCCGCTCGGGCAAATGCGAAAGGGCGGCTTCCTGAAACGGGCACCCCCGAGCCTCGCGCCAGCGTCACGTACAGTCGCAGACAGAATGTTATACGGACCATGAAATCTAAGAAAAAGCTGAACATCTCCGCAACCTCACAACGCGATCTGGTATTAGCATTTTGGACCTCGACTAGAATATTCTAACAACGTTGTCGTGGGCAGTTTTACTGGTTACTGCTACAGGCTGCTCGGGAATTGAACCTTTTCGGAGATCCCGTAGTCCATTTTATTCTGTCCGCGACTGTACATGTTTGCAAGCTCGCCCAGTGGGTCCGTTGCGCGGCCGCGTGACTATATAGGTACGCCGAAGACAGGAACTGCCCGGCTGGGCGCGTAATTGATTCGAGTATGCACAGCTGTGAAAAAAAGTTCGTTTGTGGGGCTGCGCCCGCTGACTGTCCTCCTTCTTTCTCATCGTTCTGTCGCCCTTTCACAATACGCACCTGTAGGGTAGCCAACCGATGCGACCGCGCTTAACTTCCCTGCCCTTATCCCCTTCTCTCTGTACTGAGTTTACTCGCCTCCTAAGCCACGCTGTGAAGTTTCCCATCGTTGATGAGAGCGATTTCGCGGTGTCTGAACTGCTTGCTTATCAGATATAACTGATACGACTGGAGTATAGAACGCCATCGGCCGTGAATCAAGCCTGTGTGCAAACGAGTAAAAAATAGAAAGACAAAATGCAAACGAAGTACCCTGTACATGTGCACGCAAACATACTTCACATGTTGCGGGATATGCAATCGTCATACTCGAATCGTAGCAGGCGCAAGAACAAGGAGAACGACGTAAGAAACAATGGTGAGGATACACGAATGTGACATGCACGGCAGGCAATATTTTTGCGCTATCTGGATGTACGTAGGAAGCAGGATTAGTAGTACCTAGGAATCAATGTTTGCGCACCGGCGCCGCGTGATCCGCGCCTTCGCTTCATCGGGATAAGATTAGAGTGGTCACGGTAGCCCGAGGCATCGAAAACTACGTCGCCGAACAAAGGTTGATTTTATGAATTCGTACTCGAGGACGGAACACACCTTTTCTCGCCTGAAGCCACGGTTCGAAAAAGTTCTCGGTGCACAAATAAAGTTTATTCCTCCTCCTCCTCATTTCCACAAGCCGTCTGAAATTATAGGCCTGAGTATGGAAGTATGTATTGAAAGACGTGGACGCTAACGAGACCCATAGTTCTGGTTAGCTACCATGTTAGCTACCGCGCCCACAACGAAGGCACCTTTAAACTTCCTCAGAGACGCTGGTCCCAACGAGATACCTTAGTTTGCCGTGTGTTTCCGCGCCACCAGCGGCTCAAGGCATTTTGCGTGTGTTCGCGGGCTTCGTTCATGCTCGGAAGAAACCCTTTTATATAGCACGTATTGAGCAACGGACAGCTGTATCGAGAGTTTTTATATAGCTCTACAATTTTCTCATTGACACTTTTAATCTAATCATAATATTTGAGAAGTTGATCAGTTAATTAGGACTAATCATATAATTAGATACATTGAACAAAATAATTTAGGTATCTCCAAGCGACGGCAAACATTACCTTGGCTCTGTCCAGCTGCGCGGCATTCGCGTATGTTTAAGCTCTGGCTTAAGTTAGCTGGGACACCCTGTGTACTAATATTGGTGCTTTTGATAAGAGCATGCAGCACGTCGGCGCCTTGTAGCAGGCCAGACGTCGTTGCACTAAAGCGCACGCGAGTGATAGCGTCGTCTGCTACATATAGGCTGTTCTGAATATATATTCTGAATACATCTATTCTGATTCTGAACTCGGTTAACTTCACTGCTATTTAGTCTGTACCCGCCACAAGTATTGCACACAAGGACACACACGAGAGTGCTCCAACTCACATGCGTGCTCCAGTCGCATGTAGTCCGTGTTTTCTAGAACCACCCAGCACATCACGGATTATAATTATTAGGCTTACATACATAAAAATTAGCACGGGGAGGAGAAAGAGATACAACTGGAAACTGCTACCATGCGTGGAGGGGCACATAACGCGTGCTGGCATCTAAAAGAGAAAAAAAACACACACAAAAAACACAGATACGTAGAAAATAATAGTGAGTGAGGAATGGGAGGCACATTTTGAAGGAGGGGAGCATAAGGATTGAAGAAGAGTAATGAAAGAAGAAGGGCGGATATAAAGATAAAGCCGGGCACACTGTAGAAGAACGCAAGAACGAGACGTGCATCCGGTTCATTACAATGTCCGGCCCAACTTGCCCAAGAAGCACGCAGCAATGCTGTAATCCGCAGTGGTTACCGGCCCACTGTGGAATACAAGGCAACGCCCAGGCTGGCCGTGCTTGCACAGCTGTACACGACACTTGGACAGAAATGTTTCAGATACCTTTCTCGAGAAAAGAAGCGGCGACACGGGTCACAGGCTTGGCGTTTCCAGCAATCCCTCTAAACAGATGCAAGCCATCAGTGCGGATCCCTATATAACATTCACACGTCGTGTTACTTTTACATGCCGCGAGGCCTGAGTATACGAAACCAAACATGCCTACCCCGCATCAGACTCAACGTGACCTAGATGGACTCGCCAAAGTGCTCTGAATATAAGGTCCCTAAAGACTTGCAATGTGCTCTGTGCTGCCGCTACGCCTAAGAGAGACATTCGTTGGAGACGGCACTACACCTACAACGGGACGCGAGATTGGAACTGCGGCACATTCTAGGCGCATGGCAAAGCACCGCCTGCGCGATACGTGCCACGAAAGAGCTGCTGACGTTCTTGCGGCCCAAGAGCCTTACTCACTCTCTACTTACAGGACACACACACACACACACACACACACACACACACACACACACACACACACACACACACACACACAAAAAAAAAAATAAATAAACTGGAAAAAGGTCTTTAGAATCCATATATGTTTGCGCAGCCGCCGCCGCTGTAACAGCACGAAGAGCCACACGCGGTCGGAGCCGCGCGCCCGGAACACAGTCGCTTTTTCAGTTGTGTCTTCAACCTGCCGAGGAAAATACACAAAGCAAATTAGAGAAGGGAGGCGAATAAAATGGCGAGCGCGTGTGTTCTCGCCATGTTGTGCTTTCTTTTTTTCTACAAATCCAAACATTTCTATAGGGGAGCTATTTCACCAGCTAGCCCTGGGCCTATTACATTTCTGTATAAACGCGATCCACTTTCCCTTGTGGCCTCGGCGCTATAGCAAGCCTCAGGAAAAGAGAGACAGAGAGAAGGATAAAAGAAAGGAAGAAAGAATGAAAGAAAAAAGAAAGACGTCTCAATTTCCTGCGGGACACGATAAAGTTTCCACGCTATACTTTGTCGTTATTTTTCCTGCAGCAATTTTTCCTTTCCTTGATTATCTTGACTTGACGTACGTGCCACACCTGCCCTCAACTCTTCATTATCTCTCACATTCTCTTTCTTAGATGTGCTTCTCTTTCACTGCATGCCTCCTCGCATACTTCCTCATTCGTGGCATATATCCTATGCCCGGTAGGTAGCTCTATTTCTCTTGGGAATGACAATAAAGAAAACGAAGCGGTGACGAAACGGTGAAATCCGACGAAAGCGATGGCCCCCGTGCGCATCGGGTTATGGGGTCGCGCCACGCATGGCCCGCACGTCGCCGGCTTCACAATCCTTCCGGCAACCTTCAATCCTCCTCAACTCGGCCGTGAAAGGAGATGAGTGAAACGATCTCTCTCTCTCTCTCTCTCTCTCTCTCTCTCTCTCTCTGGCTCTGGTCCAAGGCTCGCAGAGCTGTCTGTAGCCCCACCGACCGCAACGTGCTTTGTGCGCCGCGGGGAGAAGTTGGGGGGGGGGGGGGGGGGGGGGAAGGCCCGGGGGTCGCGTCTCGGTGCGCTTCCGTGAGCGTCTTTGAATGTGCGCCGTCTGGACACCCGCCCTCGTAGCCGCTCGCGCGGAAACCGTCCAACTGAGCGATCTCTCGCGACGCTTATACAGCGCACGCTCACGTGTAAACTGCTGGCGCCATGATGTCTCCGATGTATGGACTGTTTGCGTACGTCCGTATAAAAGTGGCCTTGTCGTATAGTGGTTCTGGTATTATTGCATCGGGTAGAAGAGTAAGAAGGCGGAAGCTAATTTAAATGAAGATGCGTTCATATAAAAAAATATACACTTACGTGGCTGCAGTAGCGGAAGAAAGCTCTAACAAAGGGCTGACGCGGCCTCAAGTACATTTTAGACATATATCTGTCTGCGACGCCGAACCGATAGCGTTATCGCACCAGATTGCCACCGCACAGCGCTTTCGAAAACTGACGCTCCAGCACAATGGCGTCTTACCAGCACTGCGGCCTTATTCCTTGATGTTAAAGGTGCGTACGACAGTGTCGATCATCATGCGATTCAGGACGCCTTTGAAGCTTTAGGGATTGGTGGCAACGCCTTTCGTTGGATACGCAGCTATTTGAATGGAATACCTTTCTTTATTTTGACTGAAGACGGGCCAACGCCGTCTAGCTATACCAGTCGTAGTGTACCGCAAGGCAGAGTACTAAGACCTGCCCTGTTAGACCTGGTGCTCGTTGATCTCGCCGATTCGTTACCGCAAACCGTTCATTTCTCCGTATATATGCAGACGACATTTGCATATGGGCTTGAGGGGTGGCACGTGTACAAGTCCACGCACGACTTCAGAAGGCTTCAACCGCCGTGTCAACATACCTGAGCGGGCAAGGCCGGGAGCTTTCACCTGAGAAAAGGGCAGTCGTTGCTTTTACTCGCAAAGCGACGGCGCCGTACGCTTTGCGGATAAATGACCAAACTGTACGATACGAACGAGCCCACCGATTTCTTGGCGTCATCATTGATAGAGACTTGTCTTGGAGCCCTCACATCTCGTATATGACAAAGCGTTTGGTCGCCATCGTGGACCTTCTTGCGTTTCTCGGCGGGAAGTCCTGGGGCGCAACAGTACCATCAGTGTTGCAACCATATAAAGTACTGTTTTGCGGCTTCCTGCGGCACAGCTTATCTGTACTAGGAAATACTTGCACTACAAATATCCGCAAATTCCAGAGTGTGCAAGCACAAGCACTCAGAACTTGTCTCGGTCTCCCAAAAACTACGTCATCGATTGCGACTGTGGCCCTTGCCACGCTCCTTTGACAGCCTAGATTGATACAGATGTCCTGAGAGCACACATCCGACACCTGACTCGGATTCCCTCACACCATCTTGCTTGCTTGCTAGCGAAGAGGTCACATTCAACTTTTGACAAAAGTATTGTAAGACATCAGTCCTACTTGCCGCCACAATTTACGCCTGCTACACGATAGCAGAACCATTGTGGTGTCTGCACCGGCCGCAAGTACAACTGACAATTCCAGGCATCAGAAAGAAAGCTGGTGCGCCGTTGCAAGCTTTGAAGCAAGCAACTTTGGAACACATTCACAAAGAGCACAGGTTCGGGCAACATGTCTACACAGTCGTTCGGTTAAACTCAACAGCTCTGCTGCTGCAGTCATAATTCCGGCAAAATCTGAGGAAATCAAATTAAGACCTTCATGTGTGACCACAAGGACGGATGCAGAACTTGCGGCACTCCGTGCTGCACTTCATTTCATAAATGAACAGATGCTGCTGCTGGGATTTACGAACTCATATGCTTTCCTTATTGGAATGGCCAACAGCCCCGCGTGCGACACATGCAACAGAGAGGAGACGCTCGTACATACTATCTGCGTCTGCCCGCGATATAGCGCCCAGGGACAAGGGATGTGTAGAGTGCTGGACCAGTTGGAAAATCGTCCACTATGAGAACTCAATGCTTTAGGTCAGCACTCCCGAAGAACATCCGCGCTCAAGGCCTTACTCGCGTTATTAAGATTCCTGCGGTCTGCGGGGCTTCACCATAGACTTTAAGAACGCCGTCCCCTATATCGCTCTGTAGGGTGTGCGGTTTGTTCGTGTTCGTCTTTCTTTCTCTCTATCCCCCCTTCCAATCTAGTTCTCTTTTTGTCAGCCTTGGCCCTTCCCCGCGCAGGGTAGCCAACCGGAACTACCTCTGGTTAACCTCCCTGCCTTTCTATGCATCCTTCTCTCTCTCTCTCTTACTGTCCTGTTTTTAGCCCTGTCTTTTTTTTATCATGTACCAACTTGCTTATCTAGTCGAGTTATTGTGGCTTATTAGGTAAGTACGAGGGTGGAGTAGGTGGTAGAGGGACAACAACATTAAACCCCCCTCTCGGAGTATGTTGACGCACTTGGGATCTTCAAGCTTGTTATTCTCGCCTCTCTGACCATTCATCGCACTGGCTAAGCCGGCTTGTATCCCCTCCCCCCCTACCCCCCAGAAAAGGAACTAACGAAATACGCGCTTTTAACCACAGTTACCATGCAGCCCACTGAGCCCAACCACGCTTCATCATGTCCAGCCTACTTAGATTGAGGACGGAATCTTAACCAGCGATCTCCATTAACTCTTGCACTGTGCCTCAGTGAAGTGCCTCGTTGTTTTCAAAGGTTTCAAAATTCCTGCGACTCCATCTAATCATCTGCCAGGCTCGACTGCGTTTTGTTTCCAATGGCGCCCATTCTGTTATACGTGCGGAGTTGTTACTATCGCCAGCGGTGGAGAAATTGGCCGTGTATGTAGGGCCGTCGACTATGCCCGTCCTGTTCCCTCAGGCAGAGCGCTGGACCTCCACAAGCGGAGCATCACAAATATTGTAGGAGACGATGAGAACGACAAGTCGGTCAGTATACCTTTACTATAAGATAATGCGACCCGGCATCGCGACGTGGAACACGGGAAGGAGAAAATACGATGCCGAGTTAGTGGGGACGCTCACGCTCGCACGCACACTGTCGCTATACGAGAGTAGTGCACCCTATAAATGCCTATACAAGAGTGGGCCCACTATATGATTTATTTATTTATTTATTTATTTATTTATTTATTTATTTATTGTTTCCTCACCACCAGGAAATTAGGAGATTTGGTCCGTATACGCGACCAATTTTACTATTGTGTGAATAATGTACCAGCATAGACCCGCTGTGGGGGCGTAGTGGCCTTGGCGTTGCGCTGCTAAGCCCGCCGGCGCGGGTTCAAATCATGGCCGCGGCGCCCGCAATGTCGACGGGGGCGAAATGCAAAAACCACCTACGTACCCTGCACTGGGTGCCCTTTAAAGACCCCAAGGTGGACAAAATTAAGCAGGACTCCCTTACTACGCGGTGGGCCTAATCAGACCGTGGTTTTGGCGCGTAAAACCCCCAAATTTTGTTTTATTTTGTACCAGCATACGTAAAGGTTGAAGCTCACACACACACACACACACACACACACACACACACACACACACACACACACACACACACACACACACACACACACACGCACACACACACACGCACACACACGCACACACACACGCACACAAACGCGCGCACACACACACACGCACACACACACACACACACATACACACACACAAACGCACACACACACATATTGCTCCTATACACAGGGAGGCAGATCAAGTCAACATATATATATATATATATATATATATATACACATTCTACCGTCATCCTTGCACATGCAGTGACGAGGGCTTCACGAATGTGCTTGATATACGTTTTCACTTGTCGGCGTACAGCGCGGGAACTTGTCACTTCCGCCAAGTGTTCTGTACAGGGCTAACTATACCCACTGGTTAAATTAATTCTTCCTGCAAGCGGCGCCGGTAAACGGAACTGCGCCAGGAAACTCGCAATAATATGTAGCAGGACTTGATCTGCCTCTCTATGTATAGGAGCAAATCTAAAGAAAAAAAATCCCAAATCTGCCAATGTGCAAACGACGCGTCGACCGTCATCATTACAGCCAACTACAGCGTCCCTCTGCTTGTCTCTCTGCAGTCTGATGCTATTGGCGGCGAGGAGTTACGGAGTCGTCATCTATTGGAAGCGACTCACTGGCGTAGTATGAGGGATCACGTGGCGCGCACCTCATAGGTTTTGCTGCCGGCGCTCACTGAAAACACCACGTGCGAGCTCTCCCGGACATTTCTGTCAGTACTTTCAAAACAAGAAGTTTTTTTACTGTCTAAATAATAATGTTGTGCGAACTGAAAGCACAGAATCGTTTACAGACGCTATCTCTTTACCGAATACGTACAGTGAACGCTGCTGCGCGCGGTCGCCGCGATGGAGTCTCCGAACCGGCTTCTTGCGTGAAAGGTAGGTAAACGCTGAGAGCAAACCATGTGAAATATGTTCTTATAGTGTTTGTATAACTAAACGGAGCGTAATATAATGAAGCCTCAATGCAGCGATCGCACAGGTTCGCAGCGACGGACTGCGCGTCTGCATGCTTGTCCGCGCACTGTTTCGCTTTCGCCGCGTGCGCGTTTTCGCGCCCTGCCATGAGCTTTAGGCCACAGAATATGAGCATTTTACAGTATACTAGCAACCATTGTTGCGTGGGCGCTAACAGAGCTGTTCAAAAATAATTTCATTGTAGAGACTTCGACGCCTACGAGGGCTGTGATGTGCCGTCATGACGATTCAATCTTTTTTGTCTTATAAATTCTTAGACGTTTCAATATTATTCCTCGAGTTGCGTCGCGCTGTGTGTTTATCGGTGTTCTCAGTGTGCGATTTCCCGCTGCTTATGTTTTTTGCAATCCAGTGCATTAATTCATAACACAAACATGACCATATGCCATGCTTTCTTTAATGTGCTTCTTACCGCTCCCTTTCCACTCCAGTGAACTTTCCAGTATCTATAGCATCGACAAGTTCATAGACCAAACCGTCATGACATTAGTCGGGCAGCGGACTCGGGCGAGCGTCTCAGTGCGCGTTTTCCGAACATCGCAGACCCGGCGCCGTAACAGAAATCTTCCTCACGTCCGTGCTTGCTGCATACCCGAGTTGCAGCCAATGACTGTTTGCCGGTTTTATGTTTCGCGAGCCAAGGTTCACGCAGCTTGTCTTGCGGCTACGTGTGAATAAGGCTGACACGGGGCTCCGTTGCGTACGTCCGGCACTGCGGCACCGAACAGTAGCCTACCATGTTGCGCGCCTTCAAAGTCAGCCACAACCTATTGTAGTGCTTTCAAGCGTTGTGAAGGACACTCGAAGCGGGAAAATCTCGCCATTAAATGAGGACCGCAGCGTACGAGGGAATTTGAACTTTCGTTTTCAGCTCGCTTCGGCGCTCCCGAAGCAGCCGACGCGGCCGCTATGTCCACGTGATCCCTAATAGCACGTCACGCCGACGGTGGCGCCAGCTTTTCCAGTGGTGGAGCTCGAGGCCAATAGGAGATGGGTTAGGTTGCCATAGAGATGCGAGATGATTGCCATAGCGTAACTGGAAGGGACGATGAGAGCGCGAGCGTATACGAGGCTCAACAGCAACTTGTTGAATTGCGGCACTGAAAAATTCTATGAATAGACAGAAGCGTTTCTGCGGTCCGTCTCCACTCGCTGTCTCCGATAAGTATAAATGCCAAACTACACTTAGGCTTGCCGGGGCGTGAGAGCTCGCGCCCACGCGCGTATACGCATGCGCAGATGGTGCGGGACGGATGACGCGGACAGATCGTGCGGGACAGATCGGGACAAGCAGACCACGGCGCGAGCACGGCTGTCTTCTCCAGACAAACGTCGGTGCTCTAGCTGCCCCACAAAAATGCGAAACGATGTCTGCCAAGGCTAAAATGGTGAGCGAAGCGAGCGCGTTCTGGCGCGCCTCCTTGTATAGACGATATTGTATAGGATTCATGGGCGCCGCCGTCTCGGGCTGTTACACAAACAATTTCCACGTTTTATCAGACGTAAAGTGCCGTAACATGGCCGTGAAACGCTGAACGCATTTATACAACTATTTTCACGCTTGCGGATCGACCGTAGTTTTCGTCGTTAAAGACCGAAGACAGCAGCGTTAACAGCCCAAGATGGCGGCACCTGAACGCTTCTGTAACACAGTCTATAAGGTCAAACGAAACCGCCATTCCTGGCGAGGCGCAGCATACGCAAGTCATGCGGGCGGGAGCTTTCGCGCCGGCAAGCGTAGTACGTGTAGCTTGGAACGGATAAACGCATCTCGCGTCTCTCCTCCAGCGAGGTTACTTGTTCCTGTGGGTGGGCAGCGCAACCCGGACGAAGGACGAAAGGAAGAACACAACACGAGCACAACACGAGGTTACTTGCTCTTCGTTCGTTGTCTCGTCTCCTGCTTGCCGTAATTTATATTTCGCTGTCACGTGAGGTCGCGTCAGTGCGGCACTGAGCTCTCGCGTAACCAGGCGAGATATAGTTAGTCTCTTCCGGGGCCTGCCTACTCGAGGCAGCCGTCTCAACGGGTGCGAGACGCAGTCGTTTTTCAGCGTGTTTCGTAGCTGTCAACGCCTGCGGCTCCAAACAGAGCAGTCATAGATAACACAAGCCGAGCAGAAGCATGCAGCGTATAGGCAGTCGGCTTGACTGAGGCGCGTACAGCTAGTTGGATGCTGTTTAAAAACAGAGCAGCTTGAGAAAACGTATATATACAGGGTGTTTCAGCGAACACTTTCAATATTTCTTTAAAGGTTGCCCGTGGCAGATAGCTCAATTCTAGTTTACGAGCCGGTCTACGCGAAGCGGCGGGAACTACTTGCGCAAGAAGTAGGAACGCAAAATCGACTAATTAACAAGAATTCACTGATTAAGGTTTTAGCGCATTATCTTAAGACCCACATCGCAATTTAGGAATTCTTCCAGTGGACTTCGCAAGGCGGATTCACTTGGAACGAATTCTCAGGGCGGCACCAGTTTCGAGATATAAATTCCCGAACTTCGAGGAGAAATGCATTGGCGTTCCAGTTACTTGCGTGCTTCAATGCATGAAACGACATTTTGTTAACAAATTAACTGGAACGCCAATGCATTTCTTCGCAATGTTCGGGAACGTAATGTAATTAGTTAGAAACTTAATGAGTGAATTTTTATTAATTAGTCAATGTTGCACCTCAATTTTTTGTGCAAGCATTGTCCACCGCTTCGAGTAGACCAGCTCATGAACTAGAATTCTGATATCTGCCACATGCAACTTTTAAAGATTTTTGAAAGTGTTCGCTGAAACCAGTGCGTCGCACTTTCTTTCTGTTGTCGCTCATTCATGTATGGCATCTCTTCTTAATCCGGAAGGCACTCGCAACTACTCGCAATATGGATGCGATACTTTAAGCAGGACGCGCTGCAACGGGCTACAGATTCTAACCGGCTCACAGCTGGAACTAGGTCACAGTAACAAAACTGGGCCGTCGTGATTCGAGGATTACGTTCGTGCATCGCTATGGTATTCGACTCGCGACACGATCCATTCTGCGGGTGACAGCGGCGCGGCCCGCTTCGTTAGAACCAGCCATCTATGAAAGATTAAAAAAAAATTGAAGTATAGAATGGGAATAAAGACGAGTCTAACCTAAAAAATCTGCTAATAGCACAACAGCTAACTTTTGCTCGTCTAAAACATACGCTGGCTACTATTAATTAATTTCAGTGCCCCATTCGACACGTTTAAATCGGAGGTGCCTGATTACCTGATGAAGCAATGAGCTTTTTCTCTTTTCCCCTGGCTGCTACATTTCCTGCACTGTTTATGCATTGTATGGTGGTGTCCACCTTGTAGGCTGCATCTGTATGAAATAAGTTCATTTCTTCTTCTTCATAATGTCTGTATCTGTATGCTGCATCTGTATGCTGCAATGTCATAATCTGTATGCTGCATCTGTATGAAACAAGTTTATTTCTTCTTCATAATGTCTGTATGTATTTACAATTGTTCGAATTTGTGAAATCCACTGCCTGCTGCTCTCTGTAGGCCCCCAGGTCCCGTCAAGCTGTCTGCGACAGCTTTTTGCCTGGGGGCCCCCAACTAGTGTGTTGGAAATAAAGTGGATTCTGATTCTGAAATGTTTTTGAAGGTCGCTACATGGCATCATTTCTTGGCGAAAATAACTCAGCACGTATGTGCAATCTACAGTGTATGTATATTGTATGCAGGTTTCTCTCATGTTATATCTTGTGGATCACACTTAGACATGTAGCACTAGCACTATTTATCTTGTCATGCACTTTTCTTTCTCGTGCCAGTTTGTGTATCCGCACTCTATCTGTAGTGTTTGTGACAGTTATATTAAATCAATTTATAATGTGGTATAGTACGATGCCTTTTTGTGTGTGTTATCGTGTGATTCATTGCCATGTCACGGACCTGCAAAGGAGCAACCGCCGGCATGTGTTGGTGCCGACAACTCCTTATTTATTCCTGTCAAAAAAAAAGTTTAAAAAAATCTTTTATTCTTGTGAACAGGTAGCTTTAAAGAAAAAGAAAAGCATAGAGCGTGAAAACCGCTAATTATGATCAAGTACCTCCTACCTGCCGTTCACCTTGAAGAAGATCTTGGGACCATGGCCTCGCATATCGCAGCTACAAAAGGCCACAAAAGCGCTGCTGCGATATTTGAAAGCGACCGGATTGAGCGAGCGCCTGTGATTCGGACTGAGTGACCGACTGATATCTCCAGTGGACTTTCTCTTCTTTTCATCTTTCCGTCCCCCTTTCCCTTTCCCCAGTGTAGGGTAGCCAACCGGGCTCAGTCCTGGTTAACCTCTCTACCTTTCTTTTATCATTTTCTTTCTCTCTCTCTCCTACCTGTCAGTACAAACTACGAAGTCTCGTCCTCGTCTTTCTCATTGTGCGACATTCCTCCTCTCTCTTTTTCGCGCGTTGAACCAGTTCGTCCCTGAGCGGTGCTCTTGACGTCGGTGAGCGAGCACGATGTTCAGGGAACGCGGTGTGGCTGTGTGCCAGCTGGGCGCTTACATTGTAAACAGAGTAGCGCACACATCTGCGCCAGGTATGCGCCGCAAAACAAAGCCGGGCTGAAGAAGATGAATGGCTATTGACGCTGGCATTACGCGAACGAAAGCCGTGCAGGGTGGTGAAAGCAGCCAGTCGGCGTCAGCCAAGATCAACCGCGAAGCTCCCAGCAATAAGTGCTCCCCCATTGTATGCGGCTCTAAATCCTCCTGCGCGCCCGACGCCTGCTGAATGGAAGGATCATGGAAGGATTAGCGCCGTAGAATGGGTAAGCCACTCCTCTTTCCCCGAGCCAGGCACCCGCGGTACTTCGTTCCTGACTGTCTGACGCGACCTGTAACTTTCACTGCACCGCGAGGATCTAGCGAGGGGACGACCGGAACCGAATGAAGAAACCGCAGATGCGGCTCGATTAAGCAAAGCACCGGAAGGGAGACGAGCAACAAGAACAAGCAGACAAGAAAGGCGTACGAGTAGATCGCGAGCACTGCCACTGTATCACTGCGTGCCAGGTCTATATATATTTGGAACGCGTGAGCTTTACAAGGGTCGCTCGAAAAAGAAAAAAGAAACAAAAAATGGAAAACTGAGTGATCGCCCCTTGACAGAGGAAAAAGTTCTTGGACATGTTTCAGACGGGTTTGGACACCCAAGGCCTGAAGCGGTCTGATCAAGTTCTTAAGGGCTGGTGAGTTGTGCGACCGACTTTGAAAGTTGTAGCGCATAGCATCGCATTATTGCGTTAATTTTTGTGAGCTTTTTTTTTCTTCTATCATCTTTTGTTCTCTTTACCCATTTCCACAGCACCGGGTAACCAGCCGGTGCTTACAGTGGCTAACCTCCCTGTCTTTCCTCCCCCCTTTTTCTATCTCTCTCTATTTACGTGAGAGAAAACTTCTCATTTTCAGTCACTATGCACATGACGCGCAGACCGGCGGTAGTATAATTCATACTTAAAGAAATACAGAATGTGACTGCTCTATAGCTCGCGCTGAGACTGGACGCTGTCGCCGATACGTCGCACTCTGATAAATCACGCTCTCCTTGAAGCCGTCGACGCACAATCCTCTTCAAAACGCTTCTTTCGAAACCACGTGACAAATCGTAATATAGAGCAGCAAGTTAAACATAAATTTAGCTGGGTGGCGACGGAAGGAGGGTAGTGTTGAGGGCAAGTTGGTAGAATGTCCTGGAATTCCTGCTCAGACGGTCGGGACTCTGCAGTGATGGGAATGCCGGCTTTACCACGTGGATTCAAGATGACAGTTGGTACAGAGCCTTACTGGACTTCCTACAGGATTAGTTATATTAATTTACACTACGGCTTAAGGCACTCACCTCCAGAAAAAAAAAAGCACGTGCTTCTTGAGACTCTATTCCACTTCTTATGGTCCTAGATGCTATGAGTGATGAAAATTTAAAAAATAATAATAATAATGGACTTGTAAAAGAAATGAAAAAAAAAGAATATGTACAGTACATGACGTAATGTCAAACTTAAGCGCGAGCTCTAAAGAGAAAACACAGCATAAATAAGCGCGAAAATGTAGTTTAAACCCTTTTATGAGACGAAACCTGACGAGCTTTCATAACATATACAGGTGCTTCTGCGAACACTTTCAAAAATACTTAAAGGTTGCCTGTGGCAAACAGCACAATTCTAGTTCATGAGCTGGTCTACTCGAAGCGGCGGACACTATCAGAAGAAATTGAAATACACAATCGACTAATTAACAAAAATTCACAAATTACTTTTTTATCTAAGTACCTTATGGCCCATATTGCAATTTACGAATTCTATCCGTGGAGTTCGCAAGGCGGATCCACTTGAAGCGAATTTGCAGCACTACGCCAGTTTCGAAATATTAATTTCCGAACATTGCGGATAAATGCATTGGCGTTCCAGTTACTTTATTTTAGTTATTTATTTATTTACCCACAGCGCCACAGTGGCGCATTACAGTGGGAGGGAAGGGGGGGGGGGTTGTACAAAAAAAATATTACAAGGGCCGTCACAATGACAATGCAAACACTTCATTGTTAGTAACATTAACAAGAAATGAAAATAGAGCATTCCATTCTCGAACAGTGTGAGGAAAAGACGACATCTTGAACATATGGGTTCTTGACCTGAATTCGCGCACTTTATGGTTATGATCAACCCGCTGGGATCTGTTGTGCGGATGAAATGTAATGCTCGTTGTGCTTCACTGTATAAAACGACGTCTTTCTTTTTTAATGAAGTAACTGGAACCCCAATGCAAACTGAAACATGAAGCTTGCGTATTCAGACGGATGGGCCAGGCATATATAGGGAGGATGTGAATAACGTCTTTGTTGTCGTTGCCCTGTATGCGAATAATTACTTGGGCACAAGCTGCACCACTTCCTTTTCTCTTCTTTTTCTTGGTGACGCCAATTACCAGTAACTTGCTGCCTACAAAGAAGAAGAGAAAACAAAAAAAAAGCAAACTCAATCGACAATAATCGTTCTTCCTGGTACTCAAAGTAAAGCAGACAAAACAAAAGGAATTTACAGAGTTCATATATTCTGTGCTGAACCTTTTTTTTTTCTTTATGCAAAACAACTCAATATATTCATCACACACATTCGTTTTCTATTCTGGAAACAACTACAGCCGGCGTAATTAAAAAAAAGAAAAAAAGACAGTAGAGCGTGGAAGTACGTTTAAGTAATTGTCTTCCCTTCATTTATAATGTTAGTGTTGGCATCATTAAATTCCCTCTCAGTGCTCGAGATATCACTTCCGCACTATTAAAACGCTCCGAATCACGTATGTCGAGAATAATCACGTCGAAGTTTTCTGTAACCGTTCCCAATTAAGCTCGGGATAATGCTCTCTTTTCTCCGATGAAAAGAGAAGTTGGCAAATTCAATGCGGCACACTCTTGCTGTTGCGCGGTTTTCATCGAAAATGGTACCGCCTGATAGCTATTTAAAATGTGTCAGCGTGGATTTCTCCTATGGAGATGCTTTATCTTCATTGAAACAGCAAATGGCAGCCTTGAAATGTTATTAATACATTGCTCCCGCTTCTCTATGAAATGTTAGATATGAGAAGTACAAGTAAAGTAGGACCAGCTATTTCGAAATCATAGGTACACAACAACAGCAACAACAACATCACCAATAACAAGAACAAAGAGAAAACAGATAACGAAAATACAAAACACTGTCAAAGGCTGCCGCCTTGCATGTTGCACCTCTTGCCATACTGGTGACGGACGCGTTCTTCATGTATTTATTTATTTTTCTTTCTTGTTTTCCTTCTTTCAGCTGCAATTTACGCCAGGCTGCCACAATCACAGCACATACGTTTGACACATATGTAGGTACGTTTACACGAACCCGATAAAGTCGGTTCGAGTCGGCTTTGCAAACCGGTCGTCGGGTTCGTGTAAACGCTATAGCGGTTCTGGACGAGCGAGGATCGACGCGAGTTCGACGACCCGCCCAAACCGTTTGGCAAGATGCGCGTAAACACTGTCGGGTCGGGCTGGGTCAGCTCGACGATGGGTGGTGCCTCAACGACACAACGTACTACGTCTCTCGACGGTGGCGCTGGCACCGAGGCACCCTAAGCTCGACTTGCAACTCGACCCGCTGGCGTCGAGTGCATCTGTACGAAGGTATACACTGAGCAGACGTCACGAAAAAATTTCTGTCCACCCTTGACGCAATGCCGCAAACGCCACGTCATGGCGTTCTCGTTCTCTGATAAGGTCGGGTTTATACGAAGAGTAAACGGCACAGCCTGCATGCAAAAACGCGCAGTCCCTTTGCTATAGCCAGACGTGCCGTGATTAACGAAGTAGCCTCGGTAGCTTGGCGCGTCTACAAGCTTGGGTAGACAGAAAAAATTACGCCGGCACTTCGCCGCTACAGCGCTTATTCGAGTGGGCTTTCCAGAGGCGCGCCGAGGTCGAGCGCAAATGCGAGGCCATTCATTTGCTTATACAGCACAGGTTTTCGAAGGAACATTGAGTGATGGGGAGGAAGTGTAACAACATTACATAAAGCACAAACTGGAACAAATGCACGTTGTTAATGAGCATCGAAATTCTATATGTTACTTTAGTACACAACTTTACAAGAAGTGAGCGTACAAATTCTCCACGAATGTTTCACGGTTAGTGATGGAGACAAGGCTATCAGGAAGATCATTCTAGAATGCAATGGCTTGTGACAACGCTGGTATATATCAAAACGTTTATTTAAAAGAAAAAAAAAATGCAGAAAGCGAGTGGGTGGAGCCCCTATAGTCCAGGGCCCCACTGGCTTGAGCGGTCCGCCGGACAACGCTGAGGAATTAAAAGATTTGGTTCTACCAAACATTCGCTTGAGGCTGAGATGTTTATGAATACGCCTAGAAGTACGTAGAGCGGTTACGAGGGCCAATTTGTGTTGTGTTGTGCCATGAATGTATTTGTGTATCACACGTGGCAGTGCGATTGTTCTATGTGTACATAATGCTTGAATTCGTGTGACGCTAGAGTACCGGTCGTAGTTGCATGAAATGAATCTGGTGGCTTTGTTTTGTACTTCTAACATTGAGATTAGGCATCCTTGATAAGGCGACCAGGTTGACGAGGCGTATCCAAACTGCGGACGGACGAAGGTTACATAAGCTAATTTACGTGTGATAGCAGATGAATGACGTAGGTTTCGGCGTAAATAAACTAGTGTTCGTGATGCCTTAGCGCATATATGCTAATGATATGGGTCTTCCATGAAAGATTAGACATGAGATTTAAGCCCAATTATTTATATGACTGCGTCCGAGACACCGGAGAGTTGTTTATTGAGTACCAAAAGTTTGAATTTGATTGTTTAAGAGAGAATGGAACTATGGGGACTTTGACGAGTTGAGGGTCATTAGCCAACTACAACCCCAGGAATAGATTAGGTAAAGGTCGTTTTGAAGGCAGATTTAGTCATGGGAACTTTTAATAGCTATTTATATAATGCAATCGTCGGCAAATAGTCGCACGCAGGAGGAAATGTTAGAGGGTAAGTCATTAATGTAAATTAGAAAAGTCAGAGGACCCAAAACACTACCTTTTGGCACTCCAGAATTCACATGAAAAGAAAGAAGAATTTGTTGCTGTTAACTGCCTACAAAATGTAAAAACAAAAATGGCGAAACCAAGGTAGCGCTTGTATGTTAAGTCCAAGAGCACATAATTTTGAAATGAGCCGAGAGTAAGCAACACGATCGAATGCTTTATAGTGCAATCAGTTTGAAGGTTATTAACCATGTTAAAATGCAAATCAGATGTGAATTCAAATAGCTGTGTGTCGCACGAAAATGATTTTCTGAACCCATGCTGATAATTAAAGAAATTATTAGACTCGAAGTGGTTAAAAATTTTGGATGCATTATATATTCGAATGACTTGCAACAGATGCGGGTTAGTAGACGGGGCGGCAATTTTCAGACGAATTCTTGCTACCACTTTTAAACGCGGGAACTATTTTGCCAACCTTCCAGTCATTTGGGAGCGGGCCTAATGATAACGATTGCGTGAAAATGATGCATAGGATTTGGCTAGAGGTGGACAAGGTATTTTTTAGTATCTTGGAATTAATATTACCGATCCCCTGTGGAAGATGATACATTGAGATTTGAGATTAGTTTTGCTATCCTTTCTGCTGTAATGTCACTTGGTGCCATAAATCGAGATCGGGAACAATGGGCACTCGGGAATGATCTTCAATGGTGAATACCGATGTATACAAAGAACCTGTTAAACTGGAACGGGCAGATTATTGATCTCTCATCACTGTCTGATCGTCATTATGGAGGGACACGCTGTGGGCGAGACGGTCAGGAGCAATCGTTCGCCGAAACATTTTCGGGTCTACATTAAGAAGGGAGGGTAGATCATGTGAGAAATACTTGTGTTTAGCTGAGATTAATTCTTTAGGTGATTCTTTTAGCTGAGTAATTCTTTAGGTAATCTTTGTAACAAGCCCATGCAGAAGGACAGCTCGAGTATTGAGCTCGTTTGTACAAAAGCTTTTTTTTTCGGGTTGCGTAAAGCAGGAAGTTGCTTGTTAAACCGTGGTTTAGACTTATCATTAGGTATTGTAATTAAGCGATCGCACTTATCAACTAACGCTAAGAGAGTGTCCTTAAAGAGCACCCAATTTTCATTAACTGAACGACAAGAAAAAGAGGGTAGGAATGTATTACTATAAAACGTAGTTAGACCAGTGTTCAGATCAACATAGTTAGCCCCATTATAATCACGCAATTGTTTGACAGCTACTCCTGCAAATGGTAACGGAACATTGGCCTGTAAATACAGTAACTTATGGTCGCTAAAGCCTTCCAAGCAGAGAATGGAACCAACTGTTTCCAGCACAATAGTCAATAACAGGTCGATGATGTTCGAGCCTCGTGCGGGCTCGGACACTACCTGAAATAGGTTAAAATCTAACGCTAAGTTAACCAACGCGGCCGAAGTTCGACTGGTAGAAGACAGCTGGGACCAATCGATATCCGGTAGATTAAAGTCACCGAAGAATGTAAATCTGATTCTCCGAAAATTGCTATAGGCAGCACTGTCAATACGGTTGCGCAGCTGTTGAACGAAAATGTGGTCCTGATCTGGTGGGCGGTATACCAAGTCTTAGCGGACGGGGACGGACACGTAACCCAGACAATCTCCAGATCACAATCGGCATGAACAACAAAGGATAAAACAGCCTTTTTGATCGCCTCGTCTAATATTCTATTACTACACTTAATGGTTAGGTCGGTTAGGTCTCCCGCGAAGAACGTATGCTTAAAGTTAACTTTGGAGAGAAACGCTAAAAAAAGTTTGCACAGTATTTCAAGCTTTTATTTATTTATTTATTTATTTCACGTACTTTCAAGGCCCGAAGGCGTTACAGAAAGGAGTGGAGTCAAAACAAGAAGTAATGCAGTAAAAAATAAAAAATACAAACAAGTATTAACAAAAAATTTACAAAAGATATTAACAAAAGGCATTCTGAACGGCGGTTTTGAAGTTAGTAGGGTCGGTGATGAGTGCGATTGAGGCGGGAAGGCGATTCCAGTCCGTGCTTGTCCTGGGGATGAATGAGTCACTGTACCGGTTAGTACGGCACAATGGCACCCCGATTTTAAAGCTGTGGTCAGTGCGGGCAGAAATATATGACGGAGGGGTAAGAAGGGTCTCTTTTAAAAGGGGGTTCAAGTGAAAAACTTTGTGAAAAAGGGAGAGACGGGAATATTTGCGGCGTGACGAAAGATCAGGTAAGTTAAGAGTTCGTTTCATTGAAGAAATACTTGCATAGCGAGAATAATTAGATAATATAAAGCGTGCACTACGGTTTTGAATACTTTCAAGAGAAGAAACTAATGACGACTGAGTCGGATCCCAAATGGCTGAAGCATATTCCAATTTGGAGCGAACTAAAGTTTTATAAAGGGTTAGCTTCAGGGAAGAAGGGGCAGAGCTAAAATTACGGCGTAAGTAACCAAGCATGCTATTAGCGTTTTTAGTAACATAGTCAATATGCGAGTGCCAAGAAAGGTTATTTGATATGTGAAGGCCGAGATACTTGTAAGAGCTAACTGACGTCACAGGTGCACCATTAATAAAGTAGGTGTGCGTGGCAGTGTTACGAGATATACGCATGGCCTTGCATTTATTTGAATTTAGTTGCATGCACCAATTAGAACACCACTCAATTACGCGGTTAAGGTCGTCCTGCAGCTCTTGGGAATCTGAAGGATTAGTAATTTTACGGTAGAGAACACAGTCATCCGCGAAAAGCTTTATGGAAGAGGAAAGAACGCAGTTCGGAAGATCGTTAATATAGATTAGAAAGAGAAGTGGACCCAGGACTGACCCTTGAGGAACACCTGCTGGTACGTTAGAAAACCGAGAATTACAGTTATTAGCGTTTACAAACTGCGTCCTGTTAGAAAGAAAGTTTTTTATCCACTCGAGTACATTTGCGTCCAAGTTAAGTTGAGACAGCTTAAGCAGAAGTAAATCATGGGTCACAGAGTCAAAGGCCTTCGCAAAATCAAGAAATACGCAGTCAATGTCGGTACCTAGATCAGAAATTGCAAAGAGATCATTAGTAAATGTTAAGAGTTGTGTTTCACAGGAAAAGAACTTACGGAAACCATGTTGACAGGGGTTGAAAAAGGAGTTTGATTCTAAAAACTCAGCCAAATGTGAATATATTATATGCTCAAGAATTTTACATGAAATGCTAGTTAGTGAGATAGGCCTGTAATTGCTGGGTAAGTGTGTGTTACCTGATTTATGAACTGGAATCACCTTTCCCACGCACCAGTCGTTTGGAAGAACAGACTGCTGTAATGACTGAGTGAAAATGTGTGACAAGATAACAGCAGAAAATACATCAGTACACTTCAAAATTTTTGAGTTCAGGCAGTCTGGGCCAGCAGAGGAGGACGTTTTTTGATTGTTTATTAGGCAGCTAACACCAACCCAGTCAATAGAGATTGGATCCATGGGCGAAAAACCAGAATTGGATAAAACCGGTAATCCACTAGGCATCGTGGTAACATGTGAAGAGAACACATCATTAAATACATTACAGCATTCTTCAGGAGCAACAGGTTGATCGTTTGGGTATGTTAATTGGATTATTTTGCTTGGAGTACCGTTAACTATGGTCCAGAATTTACGAGGATTAGTTTGCAAGATGGACGGAAGGGTAACAGAATAAAAATGCTGTTTCGCACTAGCGGCGGCTGTGTTGTAGTCACTTTCAGTGAGGTAGTAAGCGGACCAAGCAACGTCACTGCATGAAGCTTTTGCGCGACGAAACAACCGCTTTTTTTTGTTACGTAGTCGCTTCAGAAAGGGGTTGAACCAAGGGGACCGTGGCTTGCAAGAGACTGTTCTTTGCGGTACGAAACGCTCGATTAATGACAACAATTTATTTTTGAAAATGCACCAGTTTTCTTGAACACAGCGCTGATCGCAATTAGCGATGTAAGAAGCTGCGAAATTTTCCATTTCAGTGGTAATGGAAGCCAAGTCGGCTTTGCTGTAATCGCGGATCACCTTCGTAGTTTTCTTTACAGGAGCCCGTGTATTGATATGAAAAGTGAGTGCAAGGTGATCACTTACGCCTTTTATGTAAAGAATTGGGGAAACTGTGTCAGGGTTCGTAGTGAGAATCAGATCTAGTATGTTAGATGAGGAGGCAGACACGCGCGTTGGTTTCAGTACAAGCTGGGTGAAGTGGAAATCCAAACAAGTGTTTATAAACTGGGTACTCTGGGAAGACTGGGACGTTGCCGTGTCGTTACGCCAAATGATATCGGGAAAGTTGAAGTCACCAAGAAGAAAAAGGGGAGCGTTAGGGTATCTGACAATTAATTTGTTCAATGCGTCGTGAAGGTCATCGCAAAATGACGTCGAAGCAGTAGGAGGGCGATAGCATGTGCAAAAAATAACATCTCTGTTGTCGAGTACAACGCGCACGCAAACAAGTTCAAGTGGCGTTTCTATGGAAACTGAGCTCGATGTGAGCGTTTCAGTAACCGCAATCAAGACACCTCCACCTGATCGCACACCACGATCGCAGCGATAACATGAATACAGTTTTTCACAATCAAAAATTTCGCTATTTTTTATCCGAGCCGAGAGCCATGTTTCAGTGAGACATACTATGTCAGCAGCGCATGAATCAATCAGCGAGGACACCGCAGCACGTTTATTTAGTAGACTTCGCACGTTAGTGACAAAAACAGATATGGTGTTATTAGATTGCGCATGTGCTAGCTATGTCGAACCATTTCCTTCGATAGCTTGACGCGACCGATCAGAAGAGCGTGCTGCACGTGGCATGCTGACTTCGCATACATTGTCAGTGGTAGAACAGTAAACGTAGCACTTCTTGTTCAAAAATAACTTATTTAGCCGTATTGAGTATGTCTGTCCTGATGCCTTAGCAAAATCAAGCAGCTTTATTTGGAGAAGTATTACTAGGTGTTTGTGGAGAGACATAGACGCAACTTGGAGCATGCACCTTCTTATTTCTAAAGGCAGCTCATTACGCAGCTGTGCGGCTTAAAGTTTCCGACACTCCTTATGCTGCCTCGGCAGTGAGCGTTGAATTCCCTTAACCCGCTTCTCTTACTACCCTCTCTCCTTTCTTTCTTACTATGCTTTAAGTTCACCGTTGTCCTTTAATCTCAATGTACCGTGGTAGTAGTAAAACAGTACTAGTTACCGCAGTCTCCTGACAGACCGAGACATTACCGAGGCATCCTGACCTTAATGAAAACTTAAACCAATGGCTTGGACTACGGGCTATCTCTGGTGCACGCTGAAGGAAAAAGGAGGTGCCAGGCAGCTCGAACGCGCGAGCCCAGCCCTCTGCGAACGCGGAAATGCGCCAAGACGTTCCTACCTTAATCTTCCAGCGGCACACTGTGGAACTTTAAGAAGCGCCCACAAGCGGCTTAGTAACTCAGAACTCTGCTTGGTTTATTTTGTACTCGGGGCCTTCAGCGTCGACTAACTTTGGCGGTCAGCCATTTCGAATATTCTCGAGCTGCTCTGCGCAACAACATAGCGCCGCAACAACCTCGCATAGAAAACGAGAGCAGCTTATGGAACGCTCTTAGTTTGCAGCATGAGTTCCTTCTACATTAAGCAGTTGTGAAAAGTTTTGACTATTTATAACTTTTCTTTGGATAGGGTGCCCTAGCTAACGTTAGCCAAGCTGTGCTACGAAAAAGAAATGATCTAAAAAACATGGCGCAAAATACGATTTTGAGACCTCCGTTGCTCGGTCGTCAGAACTTTGATGACAGGACACCGTACGTCTCACAATTGTGTCTTGAACCGTGTTTTTTTTTAAATTATTATTCTTCAACAGCTTGGCTAATGTTAGCTGGGACACGCGGCATATTGTTCTCTCGTTTAGGGCCATTTTGCGATCGTATCTTGCTACGATTTCGGTACATCAGGCGCCTCATGCAGTAGCCGAACTTCCCGCACCGCGGTAGTTAATAAATACTATATATAAAACACACACACACACACACACACACACACACACACACACACACACACACACACACACACACCCACACACACACACACACACACACACACACACACGCACACGCACGCACACGCACGCACGCACACGCACACACAAACAATAAATACGCGAACAGTGGCTGAATGTGAGCTGTGAATTCTGCTCCGAAGGGTGGTTGCCGCAGAGCGCGAGCGTTTCCGTGTGTTCGCCGCGGGGCTTCTCGCATTGCGACATCCGTCGCTGGGAGGAGCGGTGCGGTTCGCGAGGCGGCACCCGCCGGACAGGGGAGACGACATTCGAGCCTCGAAACATCCGGCGACGCGGCCGCCGCTTTTATCTTTCTGTGAATGCCGCCCGCGGGGGCTGCTTTCTTCGGTTATGTTATCTTTTTTTTTTTTACTTTCCTGTCTTTCTATTTTTCCAGAGAACTCGAAATGATAGCTGGAAGGCGTTCTTTGCAACTGGAACTGCATTTGCCGCATTCAACATATGAAGCAAAGATATAGGGAAGAAAAAAAAAAAGACAAGGAAAGTGTTTGGGTGCGCCCATCCTTTAGTGTTATATAAGTGCTTTGCTCGGGTCGCCGGGCTCTTTTCATGTCCGTCCTTTTCGCAGGAGTGTGTCTGAGGTGCTGTATGCACGTTTTGCGTACATCAGTGCGCGAAAATTGCGCACACGCACTCACTCACGCACAGACAGACGCGCACGCACGTATGCACTGGCAAACAGACAGACATGCACGCATTTGGGATTGTGTCTGTCGACCAAGTGTCACCTTCGTGGTGTCCCATCTTTCGTACGGTTTTCAGTTCCTCTGAAGAAGGGGAGCGGAAGCTGCGTTCGTACTCGTGGAAACACGATAGACGGCAAAATGCGGCGCACAAAATTACAAAAGAAAGATAGAAAAAAAAATAAAAATAAAAAATTAAACCAACTCACTCGTGCATTCTGTTCAACGATCATAAACTAAGAGTTGGGAGTTGCGACTGATTCTGAGCGCCGTCTCTGTGGGTCTTGTTTCTTTCAGCGTGCTCGTTAAGTCGCGCTTACACATCATATCATGAATTCAAACCAACTAGTCCTCCAACGTGTTTTAACCAAGTTCCTTTAGAGCTACGCAAAAAAGCAACCGTACGCGCACCTGACTGCTTTCAAACTAATACCCGCAAAGGGCGTTACCAGGTGGGACATCTCTAGTTTATAAGGTTGTTGCAGACGGGTCCTCGCAAACATGTTTATTAGCACAGCTAGTTAAAAAAAAAAAGATTTTTCTCTGATAATTTGGGCTGTGCAAACTGACCCCGTTTTCCTTCTAATTCGGAGTGCTAATCTCCAATGTTTATATAGCGGCATTAAGTCGTCGCGCAAAAGCTGCTTTCACGCGGCACAAATTGCTGGCGACATGTTTGACAGCGCTGACCTGATCGAGTCAGGAACTGCAGCAGGTCGTGATTCGCAGGTCGTTTACGGCTTCTCCGCACGGAGCGCGCTATTCGGGAACGGTAAAGCTGCGGCATACGCTTTCAGTCGAGTAACGAAGGATGATTGCATGCCTGGAAAATGGAGGTCTTAACCTGTACTCTCCCGCGAACTAAACACACGGAAATGATGGGGAAAGCATTGTCGATATGCGTTTAAACGACGTTGGATGGAAACTCTAGAAGCTCGCCCCATGACGAATAACGCTGTTTATTGGTACAAGGGCTCGATGTGCCAAAGAGCGCTAATACCACGGTAATGCGTTGTTAACGCCACATGAACTGCGCATTTCGAGAAAGGGATGAAACACGGTTATATAGAGGGTTATAAGAACATTCGCTTAAAAGTGTGTAAAATATATGCATGTTAAATATATGACTATGACACGCCACGTGTGCTATGAACGTGGAATATATTATGAAGAGATGATATATGCTAAAATGCTGCTCGCCCTATAAGAACGCTGATTTTTGACACTCAAGTAATGCAGCAATGTTGATGCGATCTGAAGCAATCTGAAGCAATCTTGTTCAAGATTAGGGGACACTCTCGCCTCGGGTTGTCATTGTAGTGGTAACCAGAAAGCGTCCGCTGCGGAGCCCTGCCATGTGTGGATAAGATATCCCGCATCTCTACCAAAAAATGTTACGGGGAAAAGATAATATAATAATATTTGGGGTTTTACGTGCCAAAACCACTTTCTGATTATGAGGCACGCCGTAGTTGAGGACTCCGGAAATTTTGACCACCTGGGGTTCTTTAACGTGCACCTAAATCTAAGCACACGGGTGTTTTCGCATTTCGCCCCCATCGAAATGCGGCCGCCGTGGCCGGGATTCGATCCCGCGACCTCGTGCTCAGCAGCCCAACACCATAGCCACTGAGCAACCACGGCGGGTTACGGGGAAAAGAGGAGCTCGAAATATATCTACAGAATATTCACAGTGACTTCAGCGGCTGACAAGATGGTGGTTAGCTCGCGATGTCCAAGAACATCGTCGTCTTTGAACTATTCTTCGTTGTCTTCTTAGCCTGTGAAAGTATCATGACGTAGCGCATCAATGGCTTCCCATGTGCGAAGCCAAAATCAGGCGTGTAGAAAGGAATCGCCTTATTCATCAGTTTTATCCTGTCGCCGCTTAATTACCACCCTCTCCCTTTTCCACAAGCTCTTCCATTAGCTGCTCAATCATCCACCATACACACTGTCCCTTCATCTCGCAGATGACAATCGCACTGGCGATCTCCTTGATGTTGGTTGCCACAACCATGCTCGTATGCAAGTATATTTGCAGCCTAGTTTTACTACCGAACATCTAAAGACCGGGATATACTCTTCCTGGTAAAGTCGCTGCGGTCACCTGCTCAACACAATCTGTTCCATATATAAGAACGTTGTTTGTTTTCCTTACTTGACAACTGTGGTAACATCTTTTGGTATATGTTGTAAGCCCACCTGTTACAGAATACCCGTCTAACGAAGCGAAGTAAAATCAAGTGAAACTATTGAAATGTTGAATTCTTCAAATAGCTATACATTTCCAGCTTAACGTTTGAAGGGTGAGAAAAATAATATAATGAAGCAAATATCTAACTTATTGGGCTCATCTTTGAAGCCAGACTGAAGCGTTTCTGTTATCCATAGCAACTGAATTTCCTAAATGGGATCAATCCTTGTATGGAATGACTTACGCCTCCTTTGGCTGTATGCATGGACCTGCTCCTGGCCATGACGTCACACAGATCGCTGTCTACCGTAGGCTACCACGAACTTGCTGGTTCATTCAGGCATGTGTGATTCTATTCGTGCATCGTCGTACGAAGAAAAAAAAGCGCATGTTACTGCGAACACAAATTGAAGTGGCTTGATGAGCAACCGCAAAGAGCGTTCCTTTTTTCATTCGGCCCATGCGCCTACGCTCTAGCGACTCCATAAGTTTCTTGCTTACAAACATATGAACCATGTCTATATAACTTATATAACTAACGTCTATATAACGAAATCTCTCTCTTTTCCATAGTTCGCACGGCTCAATGTTAATCGCTGCTGGCCCCCATAAAGACTGGAGAACATGCTTCTCCCAGTTCCCGCTGTCTCCAATCATTTCTAGCTAGCAGGGTCCTGCAATACTTTTTAGAACGAAATTCCGTCCCCAGAGTTGTAATAAACTTCCACTTTTGCTACGCTTAGCTTCCGAACTTTATAACGGCGGAAATCGCCTATGCTTAAGCAAATAAGTGCACGTCAAAAAAACGAACACCTTTCTTTCGCTTCTTTCCCTATTGCGAATGTCTTCTTCTTATTTATCCCGCGAGGAATAGGGCGGCCCGCGCCCCTTTCTTCATTTATTCATACCCGCCGTTATTCATCAGATTAGCGGAGAACCGACGAGACTCGAAAGCGAACGAGGAGGAGATACCCGCATTACAGGAGAGTGAGAGACAGAGAGAGAAGGCACGGAGAGAGAGAAGGATGAGGATGAGGAGGGAGAAAGACGAGGGGGAGGGGGAGGGGGAGGAAAAGAAGGAAGGCCGAGCAGGAAACGGCGGTTCTCGAGCCTCTCTTTCGCCCGAGAACGAAGCGCGCACGTGCTTCGCTCGCGCGCATGAATCACTGATGGCGATATATAGAACTGGTCGTGCAGAAATGATAAGTCGCACGCGCGTCCATTATACGGCTCCGCTCGTTCGCGCGCTGCGTGGCTAGCGCTGGAAATTTTACTGCCATTTGTCTGTTTGTTCTTATCTCGCTTCTTGTTTTCTTTTTCCTTTTCTTTCTCTCTTTCTTTTTTTGCGCGGGAAAACGCAAATCGGGGGAAACAATCTTTTCTAAGCGCGCCGCGCGTCTTTCCGCTTAGCGGAGGCGGACGCTCTGAATTCCAGATGCCTCTTTCTCGATGTACGTTCTGCGGCGCGCCTATACGTAAGAAGTGCTTAGGTAAAGCCTCTTCCTTCCCCGCACACACACGCACATGCCGGTACCCAATAATAATAATAATAATAATAATAATAATAATAATAATAATAATAATAATAATAATAATAATAATAATAATAATAATAATAATAATAATAATAATAATAATAATAATAATAATAATAATAATTGTTGTAGCGTGCGGCAACCGAGAAGCCGTACTCCAGAAAACGACAGTGGCAGGTGCAGAACAAGGAATCGGGCGTTTATTCTTTAGCACACGCTTTTTATAGGCAGCGGTTACTTATCCGCTGCTGATATCAGTGCCCCGTGATGACGAAGTGGCACGGCATGCGCTTGGCGTTACGTCATCACAACAATAATAATAATAATAATAATAATAATAATAATAATAATAATAATAATAATAATAATAATAATAATAATAATAATAATAATAATAATAATAATAATGGCAGGGGAATAGCCAATTCGTGATAACTGTATAACTGCACAGAAGTATCTATTAGGTTTTCTTACATTTTTTTTTTTATAGAGCACATCTACCAGGGGCACATGTCGGGAAACGAGCGAATGAACTTAAGTAGACACCAATGAAGCTCACATTTAAGGTTCCCTAAATGGCATAACATTACGTGAGACACTAGTGCGGCACTAACGTATTTCTCAGCACATTTCAGGGAGCGCGTACGGTTCGGAGCTGCTCCCACATTAAGTACTATTCCTAACGTGCATGTAGGCACTGTCGGAAGAGCCAGAGTGGAACGGGTCGAGAGCCTCAGCTTCGACATGCTGCCCTAATGAAGTATAATCGAGCTGCGATTTCCAGACAGCTTATAATTCGTTAACCGCGCTTGCTGACACGCGACGAAAAGGATTAGTTCGTTAATAGTGCTTTGTTCACGCGAAATATTGGCGACCTATGTTAGAATGCGGGGTAAACTTTATCGATTCGCTGATTGGTTAATTGTCTGATTTATTTATTTGCCGCTAGAAAATATTTCAGGAAAGTTCGATTTATCTTTGCTGAATGGGCAAGCGATTGTACCCCCTTAGCAACACGTTCGAAGAGTCAGAGCCAGAAATTGACCTCCCATCAAAAAAAAAAGAAAAGTTGCGTATTATATGTATAGCCTCGCGCGTGTAGAACACTAAGCCTTTTTAAGAAAAAGAGTAGCCGTCACCGCATTAGAGCGCTAACATCTCTTTTCTGTCACACCAACAGAAAAAAAGGGGGGCAGAACTCATTCACAGATGCGTGGACCTTCCAAGTATGCGAATAGCCGAAAAGCGTCCTGTATCAGTCGTGTACTGCAGCCGGGCTCCACCGGACACGCAGCGCCATCTAGCGCTGCCGCCGCGAAGTTCTAGCATACCCAGTGGGACACACCCAGTAACACAAGTCGGCGTCGAAGACGTTTGTTGAAGAGCGGCTCACACGCAGTGGCACATCCTGAATGGCCCGAGGAGTGCATGCTCAATGGCATATATCCGGACTGCAATACTTTAGGGATCGGCCCACATTTCTAGACTGCACTGTCTACGCGATCGGCCCACGTGTTTAGTGCGATAGCTAGATAGCCGGAAAGAAAGATAGTCTGACAATGCCAAGAATACTATTCGTATTAAGGATAACCTCATTTACGCATTCATGCACGCAGCACGCACGCGGTCTTCTTTCTTTCTTTTTTTTTTGTTTACATACAACGTGCGGCCGCATACTATCGCATTATGCAGACATAATACTCTACCACCGCGAGCATATTCTGTAGTGAATTGAAGACTGGACACATGCATGCATGCGTACCGTAATACATGCGTGTTTACGCTCCCATGCGATTTCTTTATTGAGCGGGAAGGACGGTGCGCTGGGTGTTTATCTGCTGCTGCTGCTGCGGTAATTCCTTCGATCCTCTTTCTTTCTTTCTTTCTTTCTTTCTTTCTTTCTTTCTTTCTTTCTTTCTTTCTTTCTTTTTCCTTCTGGCCATTCACTGACATTCTGCGTACATTTCTTTTCCGGCTTCGCATCCTTCGACCGCACCGAGAGTTTATATATAAAACATTGAGTCGTCGACAACGAGGCAAGAGACATCAGAGAAAGAATATAAAGAAGGAAGAAAAAATAACGCGTAATGAAGTTAACCTGAAGTGTGTCTGATCGATTACGAATGAAAGATGTCAGCTTCAATCTAGATTAAAGGAAATAATAATTAAAAAAATCAATCCCCACAATGTTTCGCCCGGTTTTGATGTCTGCGTTCTAATTACTATAATGGAACTCGAACAGCGGGCAGGGGAATTCCATTCGTGGGGCAGGCATGCATAAGATTATCGGTCGCTTTCATTTATTAGAATGAACTATACACCTGGGAGCGCTAGACTTTAAGGTAATTTTTTTTTTCACTCCGTTGCAGGGCTGGATATATATTGAGAGTAATCTATTTTATTCATCTCTCTCCCTGTCCCCCCGTCTCTCTCTCTGTCTCATCTTTTTGACACAGTGATTTGTTCGGTTATTTTAGGTGTCGAAAAAATGAGAAGTTGGGTTACGTTAGAGCCAGCTGTTTCAAAATTCCAAGTTAGCTATTCAAGCATAATTACAAACGGAAAATCAAGTAGAAAATGTGCACAAGCAGTAGACATACACGAACATATCACAAGCACGCAAAGGGTTTTTCTATGGACACATGCACAGCAAGCAGTCCAGTTTACCTACGGGACAGTCACCCATCACACAGGAGTGAAAGAGGACACGGCCTATCATATATATATCAGAGAGAGAGAGCGAGAGACAGAGAGAGAGAGAGAGAGAGAGAGAGCAGTTAAACGCCGCAATCGAGCAGCAGTCAGCCTCGCCGGGAAGACGTGGTATAAATGAAGGGAGTGAAGCTCATCAAGTCGCCGACATTGAGTCGTGATATCACTAAATGAAGTGGGATTTTGAACCACCAAGGGCGTTAAATCCGACGGGGCTGATGTCATACAAAATGTGGCGAATGAGTCCTGCTTCCGTAAATCTTTCTGTACTGGCGCGGCGGCAAAGCGCCGCAGCGTCTTATATGTACAAAATGTATATACGAGTCGCCTTCGTGATGGCAACTGTCACCCAGCTTCTTTCGGCCGCATGAGATCATGAGCCTATACAGTAGTGCCGGAAATCTGTAGGATCTTCTGCGTAAATCCATCCCGCTCGTTGATTTCCTGTTCGCGGTCAAGGAACCACGTTTTCCGCGACGTGGGTGAGGCAGAATGCGACGATTAGTAACTTTTGATGGTTGTCCCAGCTGAGTCGCTGACTCTGTTGTAGTCGCCGAACCAGTCCGCAATGTCGTCACCACGGAGTCCTGCGAAGACATCCATAGTGGTCACGTGGACGACTATTGACAGTTTAAACCGGCGTGCCTGGGGTTGCAGAACTTATTCTTAAGAAATAAATCATAAGAAAACAAAAACGAGAAAGAAGCATGGCAATTTTGTAACATATATCTTCGGATGTATTCTGATAGCTTTTACCAGAATATTTTGTTCATTGTTTCTTTTCCCGCAATTTTACAGAAAAACATTCTATTAAGGGGCTAACTTCTGCTCCTTACTGCAGCTTGTCATGCCGTATTCAAGAGTCAAACGTGTCATAGTTATTATACATGTATACAGACGAGCACGCTACGTGGAACATGTTAGATGTGACCCCTGACAAGACAGCTGGGGCCAAAGCGCACGGCACTGTGAGAACCATCCGCGTATCCACTCTGCCAGTTTATATGGTCGTGATCCGAGCGGCATGGCTCGATCGCCCTGACTGTAGCGATATCTCATTCAGAAACAAAGACCAATTGGCTCCCGCATGCGATACCTATTCTGCCTGTATACTTGCATGGCCTGGGGAGGCAACACACAAATATTATTTGAGAATAGGAAAGAGACGAACAAATCTAATTTCTCTCACTGTATTTATGACAAATTTGCCGCTTAGCTGTAGGGGACCAATTCACTTAAAGTCAAGAAAAAGTCGGTATTCGATCGTAAACAGAAAAAAAGGTTTTTTATTTGTTTTTTATAATAACCTCTCTTTCTTTCACTGAAAGAAATTTTCTGTGATAAAAACAACATTCTTCATTTTCTCTTTGTTTTTTATATTAATTTTTAGCCTAGGGTTAACAGAACTGGTGCCGCTGGAGTCCAACATTCCAGTTGCAGGCGGGCGCACCCGGCGGCCTGAGCGCAGCTCCAGGGATAGCGGGAAGTAAGTTTCTGCGGCACCGGGATTCAGCAGAACTTCCGCCACTTAAGAGAACGGAACCAGACCGAACGCTTTTTAGGGCGAAGCTGTATATGGCTAGGCTCCTGTGCATTTTTGTTCTGTGTAAACAAAAACTATCATCATCAATGGCTCATACACCCATTCATGCTCCCTTAAGCAAGCAAAAACGCAATAGCTCATAGCCACGTAAGGCAGAGGCTACAAGCACTCAGCAAAGTGATGCGAACAGTGCTTAAATTACTACTAATCACGCATACAACATACAGAAGAACATGTGAAAAACTCATCATCAATGGCTCATGCCCCCGTGAGCAATGGCTCATACCCCCGCAAGCAAACAAACAATGCAATGACTCGTAGTCCCGTAAGGTTCATGGCTACTCACGGTGCGTGAATTAGCTGCGATGACACTACCCCTGTTGTCGTTGTCGGTTACTTCAATGTGGATGTATCGGTACCGAAAAGGGGGCGGTTTACCCGTTCCGTGTTGCAGACACATCCCTTGCGATGCCACACCGATCCGGCCCAACCGACCACCCAGCGGCGTACGTGCATCGATTTGACATTATCAAAGAATGTGATTGCAGTTGCCAGCGAAATAATGACCATCGATCAAGACAATAAATGAGTGGGCGTACCTTTCATCCCGATGACCACCCATGAAGCCAATGAATGAGCTTGTACCTTCGTTCAAAATTATGTGTCACTTCCGTCTCGTGTGCTAAACAGCTTCGCTGGTCAACCACCTTCAAAGAGTGGAAGGGCTCAGGATATTTATTAATCGAGTTCTCAGATAGCACCCGCCAAGAGGAAGATCTGGGCTGACGGTGATTATATATAAAGATGCATGGAAACGATGAGGTGTGCTAAACGCATCCACAGTACTCGCATACGTCCGCGAAGTTTCCTTTTGTTTCTACAAAGCTTATAGCGTTTCTTTTTTTTTCTTTTTTTGAACCTTCTCGCTATGCAGCCAATCTCCCTCGTAGGATTGCGACCAGAAAAAGGCTTCGCATGAACATCAACATCTTCGCGCAGCGTACTTCAAGAGGCCCGGTGAGCCGGACCCTTAATCATCTTATAGCGTGCTTATATACGAAAAGGCATGGCCGATTAGAAAGAAAAAAACAAATATAGCGATATGCGGCCTTGACGAAAAGTGTTTTGAGGGTCCTATTAAGGAGCGAGTCCTCCCGAGAACGCGGCGTTAAATCTATGCCGCGAGGCGGAGTAAGAAAAGGGGGACGACGGTGAACGAATCTGCACCCAACGGGAGTTTCGATCGCGGTCGATGTGGCACGTCCGGTCGCCCTGGCCCGCACATCACTCAAAGTATCGAGCGACTTGCGAGTTTGGGCTGAACAAAGGACGGAAATGCTGCTGCTAGATGACAATCTAGCAGGAACTTTCTTTTTTTTTTTCTTCCCCCCAACGTATTCCGCAATCAATACAGCGTTGTGTCAATAGTGCGAGAAGCCGCCGTGTTGTATATAATTGCTTCGTGCGCCATGCAGCACCGCTGGTTGGAACACACGCTGACCGGCGCTTTCGACCGCACGGACTTCGTTTTCACGCTTCGTGATGTTCCCGTTACTTGCCTGCAATTGCTTGTTCAACAAGGGCACTGTATCGCCCTTGTACATCTAATAAGTATACGCATGCTGTACAATGCTTCCTTTTGAATTATTGCTTGCTCCACGCGAGGGAGTGTGTCCGCGCGCGCTTGTGTTTATAAGAGTCCGTTCGTGCGTGCCTGTACGCGCGTGTGTGTTGTGCATACATGAATGTGTTTGTGTGTGCGCTTGCAAGTGTGTTTGAGTTTGCGCGGTTGCATGTGCGCGTTTGTGCGTGCGCGTGCGAGTGCGCTTTCTTCGCGTGTGTCCGTGTGTGTGTGTTCGCGCGGATTAATTTGCGAAACTTGGGCACTCCTCCGTTTGGCATATTCCTTCTCCCCTTTCCGATTATGGCTCTTAATAAAATATCTCTGACGTGTTTAATCCCTCACTGTTGCCTTCTGTTATCTTTTCAACAGACTACAAAATGGAGTGCCCCTTAGGCACTAGTAAAGTAGGTGAAAGTCCCACGTTTGTACTGATTTTCGGTAACTGTGCACGAATGAGAATTGAGAGAATCGCTGAGCCATGCATAACGGCTCATGGTCTGCAGCACATGCACAGTGCAGACAGGAACCCGAAACACACGCACCACGGGTCCGACACGATTTCTGAATGATGCTTGCCGGGATATACAGACGCTCGATAATGGTCGGTATAACAGCCGACGACCGGCGTTTCCTGACTATTTCGGCTCGGCACTCTTAAATATTCATCTTCCTTTTCGCGGGAACGCCTTCGTATGCCGGCGCGCTCCATTTTAGTTTGGATCGTCTGCCGCTCCAGAACTTTAATAAAGACTGAGCGCAACGTTACCATTCTGTCTATTTGCTCTTTTTTTTTCTAGGCTTAATATTTACCTTCGCTTCCAAATGTGCGTGACTGGTTAAGGCGCTATTTGTATAATTTGCGCATCAGCATAGTTCCAAACGTCTAATACAGTTCGCGTTTTCGATTAACGCTTTTCATATCACCCAAGATACTCTTATTTTTCTTCAACGTCTCGCGTAAGTTCTTAAGTATTCTCGAATTATGAATTGGAGAGCTGGCATCGCTCCCAAGCGAAATAAGCTTCTCTCTTCGTTTATTTTTGCGCAGACATCATATACGAAACAGGGGGAAGCGGAGTGAAATTGGTTTCTTCCAGAATAACGTGGCTATTTATATTAAGCTGATTGTTCGTCTTACATGTATGTCCTTTTAAATGGGAAACGTGGCTATGTATTAACTACGCGAGCAAGAAAACTCGCCTAAATGGAAGTTTACACGTAACGGCGCTCCAATTGACAACACATGATAAACGCCTGCGCCGTATAGTTAGCGTTTTCTTTGAATAAACTGAGTGCATTGTGCGCGCGTATATCGCGACACATCTAACGCGAGAGCGCTCATGTAGACTGAAATACGCTTCCAATTGATTGCGTGCCGCCAAGTTCCTTTTCATTTCCTTTTCTTATATTTTTTTCTCGAATTGTACGACACAGTATTCGATCTCCGAGCTACCGCTGTGAATGAATCCCATACCGGTTGAACGACGGCGGCTTTTTCATTCCCTATGCGCGGACCTGATAGCGATATCCGGCGCACATGAAAGAGACCCGCTGCACTTCACCCGTGAATGATATCGGCCTGCCTCGTCCGGGACCCCGTTCCCCTACACAGGAGGTCTTTGGAACACAGAATTCGCCTCGAATTTTGTTTACCTTTATTGTTTCTTGACTTGTCATGCACGTTTAATACACGCGGCCGTAAGTGCGTGTCATGATAAAATTCATTTCTGGGTCTTTACGTACAAGTAGGACGATACGATAACGAGGCGCCCCGTGGTGGGAGACTCCGGTTTAATTTCAGGATTTTTTAACATACAGCTAAATCCAACTACATAAGCCGCAGCCGGACTCGAACCTGTAACCTCGAGCGCGCGTGCGGGCGTGTGCGAATCTTTTCTGCAACGCTTATTCCTCCGCGCAAGACCGCGTACTGAGTGAGCTCAGCTATATAACCGATGAACAAGTGACAGATCGTCGGTTGCGAACCGTGTCAGTCGTTTTCTTCCCACACTGTCTCTCGATTATGCGGGGTAGGGTACCGTACATAAGGAAGAAAGCCACGGTTTCGAGAAAGCCAAGACAAGAAGGTGCGAAAGAGAGAAAGAAAGGGAGAAATTACGAAAAAAAATTAAGAAAAAAGAGCGTCGCCAGCGCGAGGGGATCGAGGCCGGTGCTCTATATTCGTCGCCGCGGCGTACGAAACTACCCTCGCCTTGGAAGCAGTGGCGGCGACGCGGCAGCAGCAGCAGCAGCGGGGCCGCCGATGGAGCAAAGGCGTCAAGGGAGCGGCGGGCAGACGGCACAGCGCGCGCCCGCTCCAGAGGAGGCCACGGGAGACTGGTGGAAGGGGGGGGAGGCCGACAGCCGGGAGACCCCTACTGCTGCTGCTGCTGCAGCGATGCGGCGGTCCCAGCCTCCCAGCGGCTCGCCGCAGACCACGCGGGGCTTCCGGCCCGTCGTGGAGCCGCGGAATGACGGCCTCCAAGATGGCGACGCCGCGCGGCCCGGCGCTGGCCTTCGTTCCTCGCTCCGTGTCCCTCTCGCGCTGGTGTTTGCGCTTGTTCGTTTCTTTCTTCGCCTTTCGTGTTTGTTTGGATATGTGTAGGTTTCTTTCTGTTTCCGTTCGCAATTGCAGCTCGCCACGTGCGGAAGTCTTGTGTTGGGACCCAACGGTTGCCGCGTTGACTTATAAGCACTAATCTGATTTGACCTAAACAAACCAATAACACAAAGTTTCCGATCGTCTCACCACAGATAGAAGCTCTATGATACGGGATCTACTTTAAGTGACTTTCAACGACTTTAGTCATCTGTGGTATAGTCAGTGCGTGACGTGCCCCCTCGGTTCGAGCTGTTTCTCCGTTCCTTTCTTTATGCTCTCTTTGCGGACACACGTCATTGCCTACTTGTTTGTCGTTCCTTCCGTCGTCTGGAAATGAGTTTCAGAATATGTAGGTCAGCCCGCATTCTGTCCTGACTTATCTCTGCCATTTCCGATATCAGAGGCAGCGTAGTGTGGGATTCCAGGTCAACTTTGGCCAATTAGCTTGCATGTATACGCGGAGCCGAATATAACTGCGCGAGCGTTTTTGTATTCGGCCCAATTCAACTGATCGCCTGCGTCGTGCACGTAATCGCTACGCCGGTGTCCAAACCTTTTCGACCAGAAGCAACTAACCCGTAGCTTTAATAACGCGTATAACCGCTTTCCTTCCTTCTAAATAAAATAAAATGTATATATATATATTTGTCGTTGCCAGATAGGCTGTCGACTTGGCTCCTTCCGAGTGAACACTTTATGTAAAGCGTTCGACAGGCGATAAACGGCTCTGAAGATACGTATTATACCTTACTTCATTTGTCTTTTCCTTTCCTTTCTTTCTGTCCCTATTTCTTTCCTTGTATATTTCGCTCTTCGTCAGACGGGATAGATTTACTAGTCGGCGCTTTATCGGCGACTGCGGGTTCTCCTGAATCCTGAGACTGTTGCCAACGGCAAGAGCTCATGCGCAGCCGCCCATCTCTACGCGCACTGCTTGGTCACTGTCGCTGCGATTGCTGTTTAGTCCCGAAACAACAGCATTTACTTGCATGGCCTGCAGGAAAGAATTGGGAGTCTTGCGTCACACATTTTTCTGTAGGCAGTGCAGTCGCATCCCTGTCACCGGTTCCCCGGGGCGACCGGCGACTCACGGCCCGGGGAACAAAGATTAAACGAAGTTGCGTAATCTCGCTTGTCGCGGGAAGCCAAGTCAGTCCACGGAAAAAAAAGGGTTGCTTTTTTTTTTAACTTTTCCTTCTTTTTTTCGTGAATCTTTCTCAACCGCTGCATTTCCTGTAGCACCGTTTAACTACGTATTCATGACAGACATTCCCTTGCGCAAACGATCCGTACTATATTCATTCTTTCACGAAGTAACCCTGTAGTCAATTAAAGAGCAAGCGGCGATGTTAAAGAAAAAAAAGTAGGAGAGAGAGGGAAACCTTTACAAGCTCTCTATTTGGGCTTCTGTGCTTTAGTTAACACTAAGTATTACATAAGCGCTGGCATGCATGCCTTCTTAGAAGGCAGGTATTTTCAGAAGATGTCGCAATCTTCCTATAAAACCCTTTCTTTTTCCTAGAGAATGCGAACATACCGTGGTTATTTTTTATAAGCAGCCATGGTTGTTTGGTTGGCTTAATAATTGAATGGTTGATGAGTGCACCTGCCAGCGAATTCACTTACAGTCTGACAAAATTTGCTGAATTATTGGATAATAATTGTCGATGCATAAATACATGTATAAATTTATTATCAGGTGAGTGATGCATGTGATTAGGCAAACAAGTGTAGAAGAAGCAAGCACATTCCTGCGATCCATCAGTTACATGGTATATGTAGATACATGTAGATATGGACCCCCGATCTCTTAAACGAACAAGGTCACCGACAGGGAAAAAACATAGCTCTCCCACCAACTCCAAGGCAAAAAAGTACGTTAAAGAGATTCCTACTAAGAAGGACTTCTTAAAAGAGAGCGTTTTAGACCAAGCAGTCTCTGCTGCTCGGATTTATTCACAATAGGAACTTTAACAGTAATTCAGTGGAACTGTCGTTCCATACTTTCCGCTGCAACAGATTTATTATATCTTATTTCTAAATATTCTCCAGATATTATTGTTTTACAGGAAACTTGGCTTGTTGCTGGTCAGACTTTTCATCTAAAAAATTTCCGATGTTTTCGATTGGATCGCCTTTCTCGAGGCGGTGGTTTAGTTTTGTTTGTGTCATCAAAAATCTGCCATAGAGCTACTATAGCATACCAGATAATGTCCCCAGACTGTGAAATCTTAGCACTGGATATAATACTCCCTGGCTGCACACCTTTTTCTATAATAAACACGTACTTCCCCGCTGGAGTGCAAGATACCCGCTATCTGGATATCGCTATTGCTCGCAGTCAGAAGAACATCGTACTGGTGGGAGATTTTAATTCTCATCATGTGTCGTGGGGTTTCCGAACGGACACTTGTGGAAAACGGTTGTGGGATTGGGTCTTAATGAATAATTTCTCTTGCCTAAATTCTAGAGCTCATACTTTCGTACGGGGTCAGTCGCGATCTGCCCTAGATCTTACGTTTGCTACCTCGAGCATGTTTGTCACCTCCTGGATGACTGTAGACTCCGGAACAAGTAGCGATCACCTCCCTATAATTTTTGAACTGCTTACCCCATTGACTAGTTTACATAGTAATGTGCGCACTTTTGTTAATTACGAAAAGTTTAAAAGTGCGTTAAAATCAGCTTTACACGCTCAGGAGGGCATGGAGAGGGATATTAAAGCAATGAGCCTATGTTCAATTCTAAAACAGTCATCAAAAAAAGCTCAGTTTATCGTGCAATCTACTAAAGGTGGTTCATATTGTCCCTGGTGGAATTCGGACTGCGAGCGAGATTTTAGACGTAGAAAAGCTGCGTGGAAAAAGCTTTTATACAACCAAAGTCCTAATAATTGCGCTGATTATACATATATATCTAATACATTTAAACGAACAGTGTCAAAGGCTAAGGAGGATTATGATTCCAAGCACTACACATACCTTTCGAAATCTTGCAATAAAAAGGCACTGTTTAAATTTCTTCGATCTCGTAAGGTTATACCGGCGCCCGTGAATGTCGATTCTGTCGTTTTAACAACAAAAGAAGTATCGGAATCACTTGAGAAAATTGCTAAAGGACTTGCGCAACGTTTCAAACATAAATTGCCATTAGGCCTACAGAAACCTCCCTTAGGAGACGACTTTGAAACAGTAACAGTGACAGAGCTTCAAGGCATTATTAGTTCGTTACCGACGTCAGCCCCCGGTCCAGATGGAATTACAACAGGAATGCTAAAAGTTTTATTTGATTATGCGCCTCAGGACCTCCTAAACATAATAAATTTCTCTCTCAAAAATGCATGGGTTCCAAGAGAGTGGAGAATAGCTAAAATTATTCCATTATTAAAGAAAAAATCAGCAGGACTTGACTTAGACAACATAAGACCGATTTCTCTTACTTCCAATGTCGTCAAATTAATAGAAAGGGTTCTTCACGGCCGCATAACAAATTGGATGCAGGATGATACCCTTCTCAGTCCTTGCCAGATTGGATTTCGTCCCGGTCACTCCATATGGTGCGCCCATGTAGATTTAGAGAGCCGCATTAAACTTGCTCGCCGCAAACGAGAGTACGCAGCTTTGGTAACACTAGATGTATCAAAAGCATACGACTCTGTAGAACATGGTATTTTATTCGATAAACTTCAGTCTACGAATTTTCCTAAATATATAACCGCTTGGATCTATGAATTTATAAGAGCTAGAGAGTTTTATTGTTACCAACACGGTATTTCGACTTCCCACCACAAGCAGACAAGAGGTGTACCACAGGGTTCCGTTCTTTCTCCTATATTATTTAACATCTTGCTAAGCACAATTCCTTTGTCTCCGGAAGTACGTGTTTATGTTTATGCCGACGATATCGCATTTTTTACGTCCGCAAATAATATACATTCACTACAACAGTCGTTGCAGCATTACTTAGGAATGCTGGAAACATGGCTAGAGGGGTTACGTTTGTCGTTAAATATTAGGAAAAGTGCGGTATTAGTTTTCCCATTAACTGCACAGGTGCATATATCTTTACAATACCGACAGGAAATCATTCCCCAAGTTGACGAAGTCAAGTACCTTGGTGTCATTTACGATGGCAAACTCACCTGGCACAGTCACATTGAATATATTAAAACAAAGGCAGAACGAGCCATAGGCATGCTCCGCCGGCTCAGCCACCGACGCTCTGGACTACGCAGGGATACTTTACTGATGATCTATAAAATGTATATTCGGCCCATATTAGAATTCGGCTGCGTAATATTTTCCGGTGGCCCGGCCTACAAAATTAAACCTCTGGTACTTTTAGAAAGAGAAGCTCTACGGTCATGCCTTGGGCTACCTAGATTTGTTGTCAACGTCGTTCTTTATCAGGAAGCTCATATACCCACCCTAGATTGCAGATTCCGCATACTTACGGTTCAGACATATTTAAAAATTTACGATTATTTCAAAAGGCGTACGCAATATATATTTATCACTGAACCGTCTGAGTTTTTTCAAGTATCGTGGTCGAGATTCCACAGTCCTCAGGTAATATTCGTTCAAGAACAGTTACAAAAATTGGATGTGTCCCTACACCATGTTTACCATTCAAATGATGCCTTCCCAGACCTCAAAATTCAGTTCGATGACATATTTCCAAATCATGCTAAGCTATTACCAAGACGAGATTTAATTAATATCTTAAACGGCCACCTACACCAGCTAACCACTGACAATGTAATAGCTACGGACGCTTCTGTGTGCAATGAGAAGGCAGGAGTGGGGATCTTCTCTGAATCTCTTCAGTGGTCTTATTCCCTTCGCCTTCCCGACTTCACGCCTATATTTCAAGCAGAATTATTAGCGATAGCACTAGCATTACGAAAACTGCCCCAAAATGACCCATTAGCTGTTATTGTGACCGACTCGCTATCTGTATGCACAGCACTAACTGCATCTTTAAATTCAGCAATTCAAAGAACATTTCGTTCGATGGTGCCTCCGTATTTACGAAAAGTACGTTTGCTTTGGGTACCCGGACATCATGGGTTGCATTTGAATGAAATGGCTGATTCTCTCGCACTAGCTTCCCTGAACGGCCCAATCATATCTGTTTTGCCGACATTGGCTTATGTCACCGCGGCTAGGTACAGAAATTTCGCTATATCTCAAAACTCTGCAATATCCATGCTAACACCCTCTTCTGATTTCCACCATCTTGGCTTCCCATGGCATACTAATTGGTGTCCTTCAAGGCAATTGGAAGTTTCCTTTACAAAATTGAGATGTCGCATACCTCCTCTAAATTTTTACTTACACAGGTCTGGTCTCGCAGTGTCCCCTCTATGTTCTTTTTGCAGTGAGCCTGAAACTGTCGAACATTACTTTCTCTCCTGCCGCCGCTTTCTAAGACAAAGAAAACTATTAGAATACTCATTTACTAAACTTAGCCTTTCGCTATCCTCGCCAACCATTCTTTCTTTTGGGGCGACTTCACTGGGATCCAGCCACAGGGATGCTTTTCTAGCAGTTTACAATTTCATCAGAGACACAAAAAGAGTACCTTGCTAACTTTCTAAAATTATCCATAATTTATATTATTTCATTTCTTCACGTTTCCTTATTTTATTGGAATTCCTAACAATAATTAATTAAACTTCTAATTTACAGTACTCTCGTCCCACGCTCCACTATACAAATCTAGATTGTCTCTACTTCTAACCATACGGAAAACCGCCTGCTTCTTGGCCAATCCCCCGTAGTGGGTACGCGCCACTCTCGAGGCCACAAGACAAGACAAGTTACATGGTGACTACCTTCATAGATTGGACTGTTTATATTTTAAGGCATTAGAAATGTTGGCAACAAACATGCCGCCGTCTTATCCTCAACTTTAACTTGTAAAAGGATGAGCAATGAAGGAAAATTTCTTGGTAAATACTAAGCCTATACCATTTGACTACTTTAGATTGTTTTGTGTTTGCAACGTCGATCCCACCTGCATGTTCGCTTTTGCAAGCTAGGCCACGTGCTTTACAAACAGTACTGCGTTAATTATTGATATCACGTTGAGCATATGTCAAAGAGCTGTGCGAACTGCACACATACGGGCTGGGACGACTGTCAGGCTTTGCTCCTACGTAGGCCCGACCTCTTCTTGACTGGACAAGAAAGATACGATAAAATGAGGATATGAGACGAAGTGGATCCGCATGCGAGCAGGGTAATTAAGCAACGAAAGATTACCGAACTCTAGCACAGTGAGGCTCAGCAGTCAAAGAAGGAGGAAGATACGAACGGGAAACCAACGCAAGTGCAAAGAAAAACAAACAACGCGGCGGACCGGAACACAGAGATGGAAAAAATGTGATTGGAGCAGGAGTGGCGAAGGGGGAGCGAAAGGAAGACCCATACGGGGCAGCAGCAGCAGCCGGCGGCGCTAAATAATCAATGTTCGTCTTCGCCGCTCGATCCAATCCTTGGACGCGCAGTCTAGGGAGGGAAAGGCGGCCAGACACCGCACCCGGATCGCCGGGGTTGTCCTCGGCCGAGGACGTGATTTCTTCCGCTTGTCCGCCGCGAAAAGCGGGTTTGTCTCGGCGACCGTTCCCAATCGATTTTGACGCCGCGTGCAGCCACCGCTGCCCCTAACGTCGTTTCCGCATACATGCCCTCGCGTGCCGCGCTTCAATCGCAAGTGTCGAAGCGTGCGCGTCGATTTGCCTCGACGACTCCGCGTGCGATTGCTTTGACGCGTTTTGCTTGTAAGTGCGCAACCTCCCTCCTCACGCTATGCGAAGGGAGGGGGAGCGAGCCTTCTGCTCTCCTGCCCGACAGCTTCTATTTTATTCGCCGCGTTTATTTATTTCATTTTTTTTGTCTCCTTTTCGGCACTCGAGGCCGGCGAAAGCGTTGATCCGCCGATGACAGACGACGAAGTAGCAATCGAGCGTTTGACGGCCGGCGCTTGTTGCCCTGTGAGCGGTTTGTGAACGTGCGTTCGCGCGCTGTGCTGCGAAATAATAGAGAGTTTTAGTATTGGGGACGCAAGGCGTTGGGGCCCCAAGCGCTTGGGTGCGTTTGCGTTTGCGTACGCAAGCAGAAACGTGTTATAGGTTAGCGGCCCCAAGTGCAAACCGCAATGAGGTCGCATGCGCTCGCAGCACCACCAACGTCTCATCGTTGCTGCGTTATCATGTTATAAAATATGAAATGAAGCATATGAAGTAAAGTACATTAAACTCTTTTTATTAGAAGCAGTTAATAGAGAGGTTTACAGCGTCCGGTAATCGGGTAAACACAGGCTGGGGCGTTGGGGCGGAGCCATGAACTAGAGCGTCCCGCATGGTGCTGCCACCTAGTGGCGCAAAGCTGAAACAGACAAAAACAGCTAATATTGCAGTAACCAAGTGTATTCTACTTTGCTGCGGGTATAAATTTTTGGCAGCAACACAATTAAGCCAGTGCCGATAATTTACACCAGCAGCGAAGTAGAATAGACTTGGTTACAGCAATATTAGCTGCTTTTGTCGATTTGAGCTTTGCGCCGCCAGGTGGATGCACTAAGCAGGACGCTCCCGTTTATGGCTCCGCCCCAACACCCCAACTGCGGTTATCCGAATCCTAGACACGCTAAACCTCTCTAATACACATAAAAACGACGCCTGTCGACACTTGGCGAAAGATTTATTAGATTATCTACCCGCTAGCTACTCGTAAGTTCTCCTACACCGCAAGAGTCACGTGGGTAACGTGACCTCTTATAGGGGCAGCGATGTTTTCGGCCGCTCCAACAACCCAAGGACGCAAGTAGACGTAGCGGTGTGCGCATGCGCAGTAACGTCGCCCCTAGTTCTTGCGTACGCAAGCCGCTTGCGTCCCCAACACTAAAACTCCCTAGTATGTATGACTAGGGGTGCACTACGTGCGACGGAACCATGAAACACGTGAATACGGTTGACTGGCTGATTAATGAGGTTTAAGAATTCCCAAGGCGACTCTCTTTATCCCTTGTAAAGAACGGCGGGTTGCACAACAAGACTGCCACCTTGCCACCTGAATACGACAAGGGGTGCAAGACGCGCACCTCCACCTCTCCGTGCTGCAGCTGCGAGGCGTTCAAAGAAGCGACCTTTGCGCTGGAACCCGCCGCCTTCCTCCAGCCCCTTCGACATGGTGACGGGACGAATTCGGTGTGTGGACAATGATTCCAGAGTTCTTCAACGCGGGGCTGATTTGACACGCCTGGAGAAGCTACCGCGGGAAGACTTATTTTTGTGCTTCTCAAGGTTTGGAGTGGCTCGGAACAATGAGCGACGCGCGATCGACAACGTCGATTTTCCGGAACGGCACCACCTTCAACACCGTCGCTTGGGCTTCGGAATGTGTGTGCCTTTGTGTCTGTAAACTGGTCTTCAGAGCAGCTGCGAGTTGGTGATGTGTAAACGAACAGCCGCCGCGTCGTGGACGGGCGGATCGAGTGTATAAAAACTGTGGTTGTGCGATTGTTGGAGGCACTTCTCTTGAGCAGTCATGTTAGACTGGTTCACTTCTTTCATGCAGTCCTGTTGGACTAATACTCTTTTTCTCAAGCAGTCATGTTAGACTGAGTTAATTTCTGTAAATAAACCCCTTTTCCCTCGTTCTCGATGAGAAGCAGTTCTTCACTTCATCAACGATCTCAGCGTAAATAAGTTGGGCGACGGCATGGGCCAGCTACCTTCGAATTCATGCCGTACTCCAATCTTGGCAAAGGACCACGGACGAAAGGATTGAGCCCCCAATCCTGACAACTGGCTGACAGCGGTGGGATGGACTTTGCGACATGGTGCTGTATCTGCGGTGAGTGCTTGGTTTTTGCTTTGACTCTCTAGGCTTCATTTTGTGGTTGTTCTGTTTAGAACAGTAGGGAAGCTAGATTGTTGTGTGTTAGCTAGGTTGTGTTTTCCTAGCTAGATTTAGAGAGCAGAATCAAGGCAGTAAAGCAGCAGTCATGGAGTTAAGGACATTGCTGAGAGACGAGTTGTTGATTGTTGGTGAGGAACTGGGCCTAAATGTACGCAAGGAAATGCTCAAATCGGAATTATTGGAGCTAATTTCCAATCAGACCAGTGAGCAAGATATTGAAATGGGATTGGAACTTCTCAAAAAGAGAGAGAAACGGGAAAAAGAAAGAGAAGAACGGGACAGAGAAAAACGAGAGAGAGAGGAACGGGATAGAGAGAGAGAGGAACGCGATAAAGATCGCGAGATAACAAAAATGCAACTTGAACTTGAAAACAGACGTTTGGAGTTGTCTCAAGGAAGTGAAGGAGCTCTGGGTCGATCAAGTGAGGCAGAATCGTACCGCATGGACAGGCTATTAAAGCCATATGACGTCGGGACCGACATAGGCTTGTTCCTAAGCAATTTTGAAAGGACTTGCGAAAAGATGAACTTCGGTCCGAGTACATGGCCACAGCGGTTGCTGTCTATGTTGCCGTGTGAGGCGGCGGAAGTAATCGCCAGATTGAGTGTGCAGGATGCATATGATTATGCGAAAGTTAAGGCTAGTCTCCTGAAGAAATACCGCCTTTCAGCCGAAGCTTTTCGGCAAAGGTTTAGGAGCACAGGCAAGAAAGATAGCGAGGGCTATCCGGAGTTTGCATATAGCTTAAAGGCCAACCTAGTCGAGTGGCTTAAAAGCGCGGAAGCGTACGACAGCAGAGACATGATCATTGAATGCATGTGTCTAGAGCAGTTTTACAAAACCATTCCCCAAGCTGTGAAACTGTGGGTGCAAGATAGAGGTAATGTAAACACTGTGGAAAGGGCGGCTGAATTAGCCGAAGAGTACGCAACCCGTAGAAAGTTGAACGCCGAGGAGGGAAACTGGGACGGTCGAAATGGACCGCGGAAGCCATTTCCGTTCAAAAAGGGTGCGCAAGCTAGACGATCCGAGCCTGTAGAAATGGCGGAAAAGCCCGCAGAAAAGAGCGAGGAGAAAGTTAACGGAGAAACCGCACAAGAACAGAAAAGAAAGTTCGGATCTTTTAGACCAATTCGCTGTTACAAATGCCACAAACTGGGACATATAGCTGTAAACTGCGAGAAGCCTAGCGTAGTTTTTTCCTACGTGGAGGAAAAAGATGAGAATATGGAACTTTTAAGTCCGTATCTCCACAACCTGCAAGTTAATGGAAAACCATGCCGAGTGCTAAGAGACAGTGCCGCCACGCTGGACATTGTCCATCCGTCTTACGTGATGGTAGATGACTTCACCGGAGAAGTAGCATGGATAAAACAGGTTGTAGAAGAACACAGCGTGTGTCTGCCCATGGCCAAAGTCAAAATCAGTGGACCATTCGGGGAGCTAGAGACTGAGGCTGCAGTTTCCAAATTTTTGTCACTGCAGTATCCCTACATCTTTTCGAATCGTTCGAATCAGTTACTGCGTGACAGAGGGCTCAAACTGGGAGAGGGCATAGTACAGGCATTGACCCGAGGCCAAGCTCGTAAGATCGCGGCGCTTTCGGCTGAAAATGCTCAAGCTCCTCCAGCTGAAGCAGAAAAGGGGATAGCTTCAATACCCGAATCCGAGCTAGGCCCGAGGGACAAAAGAACAATTGAGGAGAGCCTGCCAGTTGACCAGCTCAATGAGAGCGTAGCACTAGAGTGTCAGAGTTCTAGCCTGCAGGAAGAGCATGCAGACGCGCTCCCAAGCGAGACAGGGTCGTTGTTATCACCGGCCTCAAAGAACTTTGATCAACTCTTACGCGTGGATAGAGAGTCACTGGCAGCTGAGCAAAAGAATGATGAGAGCTTAGCTAAATTACGTGACACAGCTAAAGAAGGCATTGCTAGGCGCAACGTAACGATACATGAGAGAGGAGGATTGTTGTATCGGCATTACAGAGATCGAAAGGGTAAGATTTTAGATCAGTTAGTCATACCTACTAAGTATAGGGAGGACCTTTTGAGTCTTTGTCATGGAAATGGGTGGTCCGGCCACCTAGGCATAAACAAATCAAAGGAAAGATTGCTTATGGAATACTACTGGCCTGGCTGTTTCAAAGATGTAGAAAACTTTGTAAGATCATGCGACGCCTGCCAGCGTTCTGGTAAACCAGGAGAGACTTGGAAAGCTCCACTGAAGGTAGTGCCCTTAATAACAGAGCCTTTCAGACGACTTGTAATAGACACGGTAGGGCCTCTTCCAAAAACAAAATCAGGCTACAGGTACTTGTTTACCATGCTGTGTCCGGCCACCAAGTTTCCAGAAGCAATCCCTTTGAAAGAGCTCAGCTCCACTGAAGTAGTAGACGCGCTTTTGACAGTGTTTGCACGAGTTGGGTTTCCAGCCGAAATTCAGGCAGATCAAGGGTCAGTATTCACGAGCGCACTGACTTCCACATTCTTGCAAAAGTGCGGGGTAAAGTTAATACACAGTTCTGTCTATCACCCTCAGTCGAACAGTGTAGAGAGGTGGCATTCGGTGCTTAAGCGAGTTTTGCGTGCGCTCTGTTACGAGCACAAGGAGGACTGGGAGAACTGTCTGCCGGCAACTTTGTTTGCTTTGCGAACGGTTCCACATGAAGCGACAGGGTTCTCACCAGCAGAACTAGTGTATGGGAGGACACTCCGGTCTCCACTGAGAATGTTAAGAGAGATGTGGGAGGAAAGAGGGGAGAGTCCAACCGTGGTTGAATACGTGCTAAATTTACTGGAACGGCTAAGCGCAACCCAAGAACTAGTCGGAAAGAACATGGCACTAGCTCAAAAGAACGCCAAATTCTATTACGACAGGAATGCGAGGCTTCGTACGTTTAACGCCGGAGACCAGGTAATGATCCTCAAACCTTCAAGAAAGAACAAGCTTGAAGTTCACTGGGACGGGCCCGTTAAAGTGTTGCACAAACTTTCAGAAACTAACTATGCTTTGAGAATGCCCGGTCGCAGGAAGGAAGTGAGGATATATCACTGTAATTTGATGAAGCCGTATGTAGAGCGGAGCGGAGTCGTTAACTATACTGTCAAAGAGCCGGATGACATCGGTACCAAGTTTAAGGAGTATAGGGCAACCTCCAACTCTGAAATCGGCCTAGAAGAAGTAGTAGAACACTCGGTAAGCTCGCATGCTCTAAGACCCGAGCAGCTAGATGAGCTAAAAGGGGTGTTAGGGGAATATCTCGACAGATTCAGCGATCGGCCGGGTAGAACCGAACTGATAACGCATGAAATTGAGCTGACCTCTACCGAACCAATAAGATCAAAACCTTACAGGGTGTCTCCAAGACAGAGAGAGATTATGGAGGCAGAGATACAGCGCATGCTAGAGTTGGGAGTTATTGAGCCCGCTGAGAGTGACTACACGTCACCGCTAATACTCGTAGAAACCCCTAACAAGGACCCTCGTCCGTGTGTTGACTACAGGAAGTTAAATGCGATCACTAGGGATCAGCTGTACCCGATACCCAACATTGAGGAACGAATTGAAAGAGTTAGCGCTGCTAAATACATTTCAACTATAGATCTCGTGCGGGGGTACTGGCAAGTTCCCCTTTCAGAAAGTGCCAGCCGCTATGCTGCATTCATCTCGCCTGTGGGCACTTTTCGCCCTCTCGCACTCAGCTTCGGGCTGAAGAACGCGCCGTTTAGCTTCTCTAAGTTAATGGATATTGTCCTAAAAGACTTGCAGGAGTTCGCCTTACCTTATCTTGATGATGTAGCCATTTTTTCGGACAGCTGGGAACAACACGTATCGCACCTCAAACAGGTGTTCTCACGGTTGAGGGAAGCCGGCTTAACGATGAAAGCGGAAAAGTGTAGGTTTGGTTGTTCGCAGGTTACTTATCTGGGCCATGTTGTTGGTCAGGGCATGAGACGGCCGGCTGAGCTGAAAATAGCTACGATTAGAGATTTTTCTCAGCCGCGCACGAAAACGGACGTTCGTTCATTTTTGGGACTTGTGGGGTACTATCAACGGTACATTCCGAATTACTCGCAATTGGCAAGTCCATTAACAGACGCCCTCCGAAAGGGAGCACCGAGTACCGTACTCTGGGATAAGGACAAAGAGAACGCTTTCCAAAGTTTGAAAACGCTATTGGTTTCTCGCCCTGTGCTTCGCGCGCCAGACTACACTAAGGAATTCATAGTTCAATGCGACGCAAGCGACAGAGGTATGGGCGTGGTACTTAGTCAAGTCGGCGACGATAACGAGGAGCATCCTATCCTCTACGCCAGCCGTAAACTAAATGTAAGAGAGGAAGCCTACAGCGCTTCAGAGAAGGAATGCGCTTGTTTGGTTTGGGCCGCCCAGAAGTTGTCGTGTTATTTGTACGGAGCGAAGTTCATCTTCGAGACCGACCACTGTCCTCTGACGTGGCTCAATCAAATGTCACACAAAAACGGCCGCTTGCTCCGATGGAGCCTCACTCTCCAAGAGTACAACTTCTCCGTTAGATATAAGAAGGGAAAGTTGCATAGCAATGCGGATGGTTTGAGCAGGCTAATTTGAATTCTGCGTTTGAGGGTCCCGCCTAAATTTTAGGGTTACTAGTGTTAATTTTATTAAGCGAAGAAGATCCCCTCTCATTTAGCAGGATTCCCTCCATGATTGCTGAATTTGTCAGCAGGAATTTGCTTTAGAAATTGGCATAGTGAAATGCAGCATTTTTTTTTTGTTTCTGCACTTATGTTGTTGTTGTTTTTTTTTGAAGCCTAGCGAGTCTAAAGTGGGAGCCAATGCACGTCATCTCGGCGCAGAGCCGTGTTGTGGGGTTCATTTTGCAGTTGCCTGTCCTTGTTGGATGTTTTGGGGCGGTGACATCAATGCACAAGTGGTCGCTGCGAGCCAAGACATCAATCCCCCCCTGACCAGCAGCCGTTCTCTTCCTGCCTAGCGGTTGTCAGCGCTAGACAGTCGAGACTTTTGGGGCCATGGAGGCGCTGTAAAGAACGGCGGGTTGCACAACAAGACTGCCACCTTGCCACCTGAATACGACAAGGGGTGCAAGACGCGCACCTCCACCTCTCCGTGCTGCAGCTGCGAGGCGTTCAAAGAAGCGACCTTTGCGCTGGAACCCGCCGCCTTCCTCCAGCCCCTTCGACATGGTGACGGGACGAATTCGGTGTGTGGACAATGATTCCAGAGTTCCTCAACGCGGGGCTGATTTGACACGCCTGGAGAAGCTACCGCGGGAAGACTTATTTTTGTGCTTCTCAAGGTTTGGAGTGGCTCGGAACAATGAGCGACGCGCGATCGACAACGTCGATTTTCCGGAACGGCACCACCTTCAACACCGTCGCTTGGGCTTCGGAATGTGTGTGCCTTTGTGTCTGTAAACTGGTCTTCAGAGCAGCTGCGAGTTGGTGATGTGTAAACGAACAGCCGCCGCGTCGTGGACGGGCGGATCGAGTGTATAAAAACTGTGGTTGTGCGATTGTTGGAGGCACTTCTCTTGAGCAGTCATGTTAGACTGGTTCACTTCTTTCATGCAGTCCTGTTGGACTAATACTCTTTTTCTCAAGCAGTCATGTTAGACTGAGTTAATTTCTGTAAATAAACCCCTTTTCCCTCGTTCTCGATGAGAAGCAGTTCTTCACTTCATCAACGATCTCAGCGTAAATAAGTTGGGCGACGGCATGGGCCAGCTACCTTCGAATTCATGCCGTACTCCAATCTTGGCAAAGGACCACGGACGAAAGGATTGAGCCCCCAATCCTGACACCCTTCGTTTCGTAATGTTCGTCTCTTTCCGTCCTAAAGTCCGACCAGCACTTCTTCGCTTAATGAGAAACTTCGGAGAACTCACTGACTTAGAAAGAGAGGAAAAGGAAGAAAGAAGCAAATCTGAGTCTGAAGACTACTGTGCTTGATCAGGTATCACAAGAAAATTTCAAAAAGGAGAAGAAAGACACATTTTCGGAGTTTTTCGCCAAATGCGCCGTGCGTGTTAACAATATAGAAGATTCAATTTCTACCGAGACTGTTCGGTTGCGTGAGTTAGTTTAAAAATTTATAATTTTGTGGCAAGTTCAACCCACTCGCCTGTTACTCTCACCTTTATTTCCCCTACCCTTATTTGCACCTAAATTGCTTTGAGGTGTAACTGCGTCCCAAGGTTTGCGTTTTCGAAATCTCTGGGAGTCGATTTGCGTTTGCTTTCTTTCTGATGTGCGGGACGTCATAACCATGGTAACCATACTGCTGTGGTTATGATGAACAGCTCCTATGTGTGAGCTTTACCCGAGTTACGTACTTGTTCTTATTTTCTTCAAATAGCTTTTGATACGAAAGGCAACGATCAGAATGCAGTGCGCCTCCAACTTTAGCCGTTCCAGCTGCAGTGATGAAGGCGACGAAGTACACAATAGGCGCTCTCAAAGGTGTGTGCCAGTATTCTAGTTTTCGATATTGTATACTCTTCACATTCTCTTTCAATGAATTCTAACCTACCGATAGTCTAAACTAGTGGTTCAGTTATCTTGCATTTTGTATATTATAATTTATTATTTTGCTCTACCCGATTCTAGCGTGATTCTCCGAAGCAATTGGGAACCTTAGCACGCGTAAGGCTGCATACATCTACGTCTGCATTCACGGTGCAAGCACAAGATTTACGACTAGCGACTGACTTGAGCTTCCGCAAATTGGTGTACATGTTCTGAGTATATACTATGTTGGTACGGTGAGCCAATGCATTGCTCGACTACCCAGACTAAGAAGGAGTGGCTACCGAAGTCATAAAAAGAGAAATGCCTCTCACATTTGTGTTATACAGGCTAAAATTAAAGTGTCAAACAACTCAACTGGAAAGGAATTAAAAAAAGAAGAACAAACAAGACTCTTTCGCAATTACTGTGGCATTAATTCACAATGTAGACTTCCAGCGCTACCAGAAGAAAGGGGTCACGCAAGAGTGGCGATAGCTGCCCTAAAGATGACCGATGACACGTATGATGACGTGGGCGCAACGATTGCGTAGTGACGACGATAATTAATGACGTCACGATGGCAGCGGCACTACTGCGATGACGACTGCTCACGCGTCGCTAACCCGTGATCAAATCCTCAGATGAGGACAAACTTGTCTTCCCTTCTCTTATCTTCCAAACACTGGCGCATACCCACTATGAGGGACCGGCCAAGAAGGAGGCGGTTTCCAATATGTTTAGAATTAAAACTAAATTTGAATAGTAGAGCGTGGGAGCAAAGAAACGTTATTCAGAAATTTAAGAAAATATATCGCTAGAAATTTTGAGATAAAGTAAGTTACCATAAAGAAATTATTAATAGAAATAATTGATAATTTTAGAAATTCAGCCAGGTACTCTTTCTGTGTAATGAAATTGTAGACTGAGAAAAGCACCCCTGTGGCTAGATCCCGGTGAAGTCGCCCCAAAAGAAAGAATGATAGGCGAGGTTAGCGACAGCCCAAATTTTCTAAATGAGTTCTCTGAGTGTTTTCTTTGCCTAGTAAATCAGCGGCACGAGAGAAAGTAATGTTCAATAGATTTAGGCGCATTGCGAAAAGAACAATAGAGGGGACACAGCAAGACCATGCAGACCTGTGTAAGTCAAAATTTTGAGGTGGTATGCGACATCTTAATTTTGTAAAGAAAACTTCCTATTGCCTTGAAGGACACCAATTATTATTCCATGGGAAACCAAGACGGTGGAATTAAGAAGTAAGTGTGAACATGGATATTGCAGAATCTTGCGATATAGAGAAATTTCTGTACCCAGCCGCGGTGACATAAGCTGATGTCGGCAAAACAGGTATGACAGGGCCATTGAGGGATGCTCGCGCGAGTGAATCAGCCATTTCATTCAAATGCAACCCACTATGTCTCGATACCCAAAGAAAACATACTTTCGTCAAGTACGCAGGTACCGTCGAATAAAATGTTAACTGAATTCTTGAATTCGAAGATGCAGTAAGTGCTGTGCATACAGATAGCGAGTCGATCACAATAACAGCTAATGGGTCGTTTTGGGGAAGCTTTCGTAATGCTAATAGAATCGCTAATAATTGTGCCTAAAATATGGGCGGGAAGTCGGGAAGGCGAATAGAGTAAGAGCATTGAAGCGATTCAGAGAAGATCCCCACTCCCGTCTTCTTATTGCACACAGAAGCGCCAGTATCTATCGTCAGTGGCTAGCTGGTGTAGGCCGGTCGTGTAATATATTAATTAGTTGTCCGTTTGATCTGTTTAGCATGATTTCCAAAATTTCCAAAATTTGTGCGGGACTTATGTCGACACCACGGAATAGGCCTTTGGTACATGCAAGGTGATGAGGAATGAAACTGCTCACGGGATGCGTCGCAAGAACATCGCACTTCAGTAAATCTTGAACGCAAGCCTGGTCTTACGAAGAGCAAAGAATGACCCCTCGGTCAAACTATCGAACCTCGGTGATTTGTTGAAAATTGGCCGAGGCCATCCGGAGTTCCGTTTAAATTGCCTCGTGATTCTTCATGCGAATCACTCCACCATCACTCGGGACCAAAGCCACAGGTACGCTGCTCGTCTCACTGCGTAAGCTCCACCGGCAAATCATGGGGAGTAACAGGAACCGACCAGAAGGAAGCCTCCTGGCCTGGCGATGAGAGAGACATTGCAGATAGGTAGGAAATTACTCGAGCGTGTTAACAGATATTGAAACAAAAAGCCAAAATCAATTAGGTACAACATAATGAACAAAAGAAAACCGCCAGCTACTTGACCAAGAACACCGTTCCAAGCGGAGCGCAGTAAGCGTCGAGTTAGCAGCCACGAGCTGCTGCTGCTACTGCTGCTGCTGCTGCTGATGATGATGATGATGCCTCAATTAATGGTACAAGCCAACTAAGGGGTATAGGCCACGAATGGTATGGTAATACGGTTGAAAAAGGAAATACATTACTTAATAAATAAATAAGGAATACAAAAAAAGAGGAAAATAAATGAATAATCGAAGATAAGAAATAAACTGTTCATAAATGAAACAAAGTGGTGTTTAATAAGATAGTCAGCCTTGCCTAGATAGGAGTAGTAACAAAAGCATATTACTGAAATACATAAAGGGTAGCCACGGGCACGAAGCCAATCTTCTCCCGTTTTTCGGCGACGTCTTCTATGTTGAAACATGATGATGATGAACGTGGCCTGCGACGAGTTAGCCTGCGAGAAAGAGTGCCAAATTTGGATGATGCACATTTTACAAGTGTCGGTGTTCAAAAAAACAAAAAAGAAAAAGAAGAAAGGAAGAAAGAAATACTATCCAATATTCATCAAGTTAAATCGCAATGAACACAACTTGGTGTTGCCTTAATCACTTAAATAACCCGCCATACAACGTGGCTTATTTCGAAGCAGAAAATTAAGCGCTCCAAGCGTATTTCATTATAAATAAAGAAAAGATGACAAAAAGCCGAGGAAGGAAACTAAGACAATGTGCAGTGACTCGAACATGAAAAGGTACCCATAGACGCCATCCCAGTCGATAATTTAATCATAAATGTCGTAATCCTATTCGCAAACATGGCAGCCACTCCACGGAGGCTTAAATAGAGGAATAAAGGATAATAATACACGCTCAACAAGAGAAAAAAGAATATTGAAGGCAGAAAATGAGAACAAAGATTGCGCATGTGTCGAAATCACGGAGATTTACACAAAAGCGCCGTACAGTAAAAGTATACTGCTGGGAGAAGAAGTGCAAACTGAAGAATAAAACGGTCGTGGAATTGAAAAGAAGCGAACGAAAGCGAATCGAGCAGTACGTATAGGCTGCAGGAAAAATACAAGAGTAAGTGGGGGTGGGCGAGCGGTAATCCCGGCAGCTCAATCAATCAGAGAGTTCCCGGTTTTGTTCATCCCGGTTGTCTCGGTCGATGAGGCAGTGCTTCGCAGTGCCGGCAGCTCATTCGAGCCGAAAGCCTGTCACGAGAAGAAGAGCGAAAAAAAAATAAAAGTGAGAGCGGTGGAAGGGGGCGGGCCTTGTCAAAAAGCTCGCGACGCCATTATTCGTGGCAGCCGTTTATTATTTACCGCTCCTCTCTTGTTCCATTCTCTCTCTCTATCTATCTATCTCGCTTTTTTATTTTATTTGTTATTACTTTTTTCCGTTCTCCGGAAGAGGCCAACTCTCGGCACTATGGTGAGTTAGGAAGCGAGAGATACCCGCCATATCGGATGGATCGGGAGCAAAAGGATCTGGAGCAGAAGGATTCATTTTAAAAGCTTTTTCGAAGCGGGCGACAAGCACGACGTCGTGTTCGGAGTGAAATGTCGCGAACACGGAGCTTGCTTGTCTGCTTTTATGCGCTGCGTATGGTTCAGTGTTACCGCCTGAAAAGCTTCCGCTTGCGCACTGCAAGTAAGGTTTTGGCACCTGGCCCATTACACAGCGCCTAAAACGAGACAGACAAGTGAAATGGGCCAAATCTAGAGCGTCAAGTTTACTTGGAAACTTTAGGTGCACTATATAGCGTTCACACGACGGACTGCTCTGTGTCTTCGAGCGGGTTTCCGAGTCTTGGTGCGTGCGTCTATTACCATACCTGTGGGAGCATCTGTCTATGCGCAAATGCGAGTGCATCTGCGAGTGTATATGCGTGCTTGCAGGCTCGGATGCTCCCGCGGCCTCAGGAGTTGTTTTTGTGTCTGCGTTTTTTAAAAAAGAAATAGCGAGCGCAATTTCTATTATTAGGAAGCAGGGATATTGGCAAGCACATACTTTTATTGTGGAGTAGATGAGTCACCTCCATAGAGAGAGAGAGAGAGAGAGAGAGAGAGGAAGGCGCACTGGTGGTAAGGGAAAAGAGAGTACAAATATAGGAAAAGGGGTGGACGCTGCGTGCACGCAGGAGGACGAACAGCAACACTACAAACGGCCATTCAGCTTTAGTTTCAGTTTATTCTCCATTGAATAACAAAATTAAATTATGGGGTTTTACGCGCTAAACCACTTTCTGATTATGAGGCATGCCGTAGTGGAAGAATCCGGAAATTTTGACCACCTGGGATTCTTTAACGTGCACCTAAATCTATGTACACAAGTGTTTCCGCATTTCGCCCCCATCGAAATGCGGCCGCCATGGCAGGGATTCGATCCCGCGACCTCGTGCTCAGCATCCCAACATCATAGCCACTGAGCAAGAACGGCGGGTTCCATTGAATAACAATGAATATGTAACCGATAGTGGGATAGTGGGGAATATGCAACCGAAATCGGGCATACAGGGGCAGGCTAGTTGCGATTCCTGGTATACGTACAAATCACAGCGCGCTACAGTACAGGGATGGGAACAAAGAACGAAGGGACGTCTTTGTTCCATCTTGTCTTCTGCCGATTGCGCGATGTGTTTTTTTGTGATGCCGCGTAACATAAAGCTTATTTTCACACGCGATCGCGCAGTCTGATTCGCAGCCTCTTATCGCATACATGTATACTTTGGCGTACAAACGCATGAGGGCGAACGTTAAGTACGCCGTATATAATTTACGGTCCCTCGACATAGCGCTATAACAATACGTGGTTCGTTGGAAAACTGATTTATTAGCTCAGCGTTCCCAATGTCTCCTTTCTGTTTCTTTTCTTTTTCTTCCGCACACTAGCGGGCGAAAACTTCGCGAACAGCGCAATTGGCCGATTCGAGAGCACGGCATAGCAGTTTGCGCCGCTTCCCCCAGCGGTTTCGCCCACACTAATCGTGGTACTTATCTTTAAGTTACATCTGCAAACGAACGCCGACACTCTCGAAAGCTGCGTAATAGGTGCTCGGGTGCATAAGGCGTGTACTCTTTTATAGCGCGCAGTTTATGCGTCCACAGATGTGGAAAGATACACTGATATACATCCACAATGCTCGCCAGACGGGAACGGCTATATACGTGTTTCGGCAAAGTTTCCTCGTACGGAAGGGCAAATTGTTCGCTAGCGTGCAGGTCATCCATACTGCGAAAAAAAAAAAAACAAACAAAGTGGATGCGTGCGTGCGGAGTTGAGTACAGTTTGTCGTGGAATATCACGGAAACTTACCGATTCGGAATATGATGCCTTTCATCTCATTCTTCTTGTTCATTCTTGTTTTAGTCTGGAACCATACATATAACATTGTCTTCGTTTTCCCATGGCTCTTGTGATCGTATGCTCTTGTGTTCGTGAACACTCGTACTGCTTCCGGTCTTGTCCGCGTCTCTGTGTTTCTTTCTTCTTTTTTCGCGTTCGTTTATTTTGTTTTGTACGCTGCGTTCGTGTTGACCACTGTCGAGCTTATAATTGGAACGGGGCACTGTCCTCGTTCGCCACTGCCCAGGAACATTTGTATGCTGTGAGGATAGGATAGGAATAAACTTTATTTATCCAGCAGTTGTTGATGTTGGTGCCCGGGGCTAGGCTGCCAGTGGACCATCGCCCGAGGAAGATCTTTCGAGATCCTCGGCAACGGCCCTGGCCCGCTGGACGGCCCACTCCTGGTCTTCGGGTGCCTCGCTGAGGAGGGCGGCTTGCCATCTCTCAGCGAGGCGCCCCGCTTCAGAGGGTTCCGCTGTTGTATTCCCCCGGCCTCTTTGTCCTTGTTCCACGTGGCGTTGGCATTCCCAAAGCACATGGGCCATATCAGCCCGTTCGTGCTCGCACCACGGGCAGCCGGGCGACGGGTGCAGCGCGGGCCACAGGCGGTGCAGGTGGTAGGGGTTGGTGAAAGTGCCCGTCTGCAACCGTCTCAGGTCGACCGCCTGGGACCTGTCGAGACGCCCGTGGGGTTGTGGATATTTTCTTCTTTCTTTCCGATAGTGAGCAATCACCTCTCTGTACGTTGCCGGAAACTCCCTGACATCGCAGTCGGCGTCCGCGTGATCCCCAGCTCCGTCCGCCGCGATTTGTGTTGTATTGGTAACGACAGCGGCCGCGCCAGACGGGGTGGCAGCCGCCGTCGCCGCCACTCCTCCGCTGGGGTCCCGCGCAACAACGGCAGCGGCTGCCCTCTGGGTGACCACGTCGCGGCGGGTAAGCTGCCTCGCGACGAGGTGGGCGCGCTCGTTGTGGTTGGGTGGAGTGTCGTTGCGTCTTCGGCCGTTAGCAATGTTGGTGTCATAGTTGCGGTTACTGCCAAGCTCCCCGATGTGCGCGGGGAACCACTTGAGGGACTTGTTTGTAATGGTGCCGGATGCGAAGTCCCCGGCCCGGGCGTTGAGCATACGCGCCACATCCGCGGACACCCAACCTTTGATGTAATTCCGAATCGCTGATTTGGAGTCGCTGATAATCAGGCTATCCTCCGCACCTCCGTGGAGTACCGCGAGGGCTATGGCCATCTCTTCCGCTGCTTCGGCCGACGGCAGCCTCGCTGATGCCGTGACTCGGATCGTTCCCTTTGTATCTATGACGGCCATGGAAAAGGCGGGCGCCGCCGCCGTCGGTCGGCCGTGTTGACGTTGCCGTTGTTGCTGCTGCCGTTGTTGTCGTAGTAAGAGTAGGGGTGGTGGTGCTGGTAACTGAGGCTCGCCTCGCACATTCCCTTGTATCGGCGGTGGTGGTCGACGTTCCTCGTCGCCATCAGAGTCACCGACTGGCCGGGGGTACCTCGCTGCATCGACGAAGAGGACGCCTTCTTGTCTTCCATGCTTCTCGAGGATTGCTACCGCCCTGCGTATACGTCTTTGCACGTCATGCACCGGGTGCATATTCTTCGGCATGTTTTCCGTCTGTATGGCGTCCCTGACTTCCGGTAGCAGTGGTTCTTTCAGTCCACGCGCCTCGTGATATCGAATCCCGAGCAAGTCCAGGATTCGTCTTCCCGTTACGGTGCCCGACAGCCTCTCCAGCTGCGCGATTTTCTGCGCCTCGGCGATCTCCTCGAGTGTGTTGTGTACGCCCAACTCGAGGAGCCTGTGGGTTGGCGTGTACTGGGGTACTCCCAGGGCGGTCTTGAAGGCCCTGCGGATCGCCACGTTCAGCTTGTCGGTTTCGCTCCTGCTCCAGTCGGCGTATGCGGCGACGTACGCTATGTGGCTCAGCGCGTACGCCTGTATCAGCCTCGTAACGTTGTGTTCCTTCATTCCTTTTTTCTTGTTCGCAACCCGCCGCACGAGGTGTGTGGCGGCGGCCATTTTCTTCTGCAGTCGGGCAACCAGCTCGCGGTTGGCACCATTTTCTTCCAGCCACAGGCCGAGCACTCGCAACTTGGACACCGTCGGTATTCGGGTCCCCTCCCTCGTCGTGACGCGGACGCCCAAACGACGAGCGTCTAGCACGGCCTGCGGAAGGGGTCCTTTCTTGCGCGGCCTGTGGAGCAGGATCTCCGACTTGTCGGGTGAGCAGACGAGTCCCGTGTTTTCGAGGTGCCGCTCCACCTCCCGGACGGCCCGCTGCAGTCGGTCTTGCATTTCGCCGACGCTCGTGTTCTCCGTGGTCCACACCGTCACGTCATCTGCGTATATGGTATGATTGATGCCCTCTATCGCCTCAAGACGCTCCGGCAGGCCGATCATGACGAGGTTGAAAAGCATGGGGGAGAGTACGGAGCCCTGCGGCGTTCCCGCACCACCCATTCGGACCGTTCGTGGTGGGGCCCCGTCAATCTTGACTGTCGCCTCGCGCCCATTCAGGAAGCTGCTGACATATCGGTGGAACCTCGCCCCGAGATTGAGTCGGCTGATCTTGTCCAGTATGGCCATGTGCTTCACAGTGTCGAAGGCGCTCTTGAGGTCTAGCCCGAGTAGGGCGCGCACGTGCGTGCTCGGAGCGTTCACGACCTGTTCCTTGATCTGCAGCATGGCGTCCTGCGTTGAAAGGCCCTTCCGGAAACCGATGATGTATGCTGTGAGTGTTTCTTTTGTACGTGACCTTCAGAAATGATGTCGCTGTATGTTTTCTAGCCATTGCTTTAATGTATGACTATCGTTTTGAGCGCAGTCATCATGGCACCGAAAAGAGGTACCTGGCACCCTCTATACAGGCACCAACGTCTCCTTAAATACAGCTAAATATATAGGTTCAATTTAGGGGACGCAAGAAGCTTGCGTTCCACCTGCGTACTCAAGCTGCTTAGGTCCCAGCAAAATCCGAGAAGACTTTTTGTTTTTGCGTACGCAAAGCGCTTGCGTTCCCTAATCTAAATCTTTCCTGTAGTAAATAAATAAATAAAAAAATCCCTTGTGTACTCTGTCAACACTCTAAACGTAAAAGCAACCACACAGACGACAATTCCAAAAACCAAAAGAAAGCTACAGGAGCAATTTGCGGGTCGCGCCGTCTAAACGAGTTAAGCAAACGGCTAGAGGAACGACAATATCGACAGCGTTCCTAACTAGAACGGCAACAGAAATGACATCATCTAAGTGAGACGGGTGTCGTCCGCCATTTTATTCCAACTTCTTCCTTCTCACTTCTCCCCTAGCACCTTCCTTCGTCTTCTTTCATGCGTCCAGCGCAGACCGCTTCACTCTTCCGGATTTCTTTTAATTACACCTCCTGGGGTAATACTTGAATACGTTTCCAATAGCGGCGCACTCCGTTTGGCCCGAGGCTCCGGCGTACCAGACATTCTTCAATATTCCATGCTGGCATGCAGTCTTAATAACTTGAAATGGTCCGCAATATTTTGAATTTGAGGGCACAGCTCCTTTCCTTACAAGGACATAGTCTCCAGGCTGTATGTCCGGTATCTCGCTACTGTGCCTTTTATCAAAGTTTCGCTTCATGCGGCGCTTGTAGATCTCCTGTTCTTTGACAGTTTTCCTTACTTCCGCAAGTTCGAGGTTCTCTAGGAGACCTAGCTCACGATCTGCAGGAAGTATGGGCGCTGTACCTGAAGTTACAAAATGAGGGCTGCAGCCTAAACTCGTGGTGTATGATCTGTTGTGATGCTTCACAGCGGCCTCGAGACAGCACTTCCAGCCACCGGCAAAGTCTGGATACATCTTCAGATACTGTTTGATGTCTCGTATGGCACGTTCCGCTAGGCCGTTTGCTGCCGGGTGGTATGGAGAAGAATACTTTATCATGATGCCGTGCTCCTGGGCCCACTTTGATAATTTGGCACTCCGAAAAGCCGGCCCGTTGTCGCAGACGAGCGTCTTTGTGTGTTTAAAACACTCAGCTTTGAGGAGGTCTATTACGCTGTTTGCGTCTTCTTTGCCAGCTTTAGCCGCAATCGTCCGTGTGCACTCATCTATGGAGAGCAAGAAAGCTTGCGTTCGCTTGACTCCTTCCCCCTTCTTTTTGAGTGAGCTCCGCGAAGTCCAAATGAATTACTTCGAACGGGATGCTTGAATATACAGGGTTTGTCATAACGTCTGTCGATTGCTTGAATTTAACTTTGTTCACCTGGCAGAGGTGGCATGTGCGGATGTAATGGCTGATGTCGTTTTTCATGCCCGGCCATGTGAATCTCATGAGCAATTTCTTATAAGTGCGCCAGAAGCCATCATGTCCACCCGATTCAGGGGTGTCGTGGTATAGATGAAGAATCCTTGGAATCATAGTTGGTGGTACGTGATACCTTCCATTGATAAACTGGAGCTCTTCTGTACCTTCCCATAGCTTAATATGATTGATTGTATCTGGATTATTGCTTGATTCCTGTACAAGTAATCTTGATAGTGCGTCAGCGTCAGTGAGGAGTGGGCCAGGACGGTGCGAAATTACGAAATCAAATTGTTGCAGATAGTTCACCCATCTAGCAATGCGGCCTCTTGGCTGGGCCATGCTCAGAAGTTGAGTCAATGCTTGATGGTCCGTGAAAAGTATGAATTTGGCACCTTCCAGGTAAGTACGAAAGTACTGCACAGCTTTTAAGACGGCCAGAGCTTCCTTTTCTGTGGTACAGTAATTGATTTTGGCGGGTTTCAGGGTATAGCTGTAGTACCCCACGACGTAGTGTTTGGTTTGATCAGCTTGTTTGGATGGCTTCTGGTATAGAACTGCACCGGTAGCATAATGTGATGCGTCCGTGTTCAGCACGAAAGGCAAGGAAAAATCCGGTATTCGCAAGATGGGGTCCGACGATATTAGTTTTACGAGCTCACGATAGACAGCTTCGCACTTCTCGTCCCAATGAAAAGGCACGTCTTTCTGAGTTAAACGTGTGAGGCACCTTGTTCTCAGTGCGTAGTCTTCGATAAACGCCCGGAAGTGTCCTGCAAGGCCAAGAAAAACGCGCAGGGAGTGCACATCATAAGGCTTTACCAGCTTGGAGATTCTCTCTACCGATTCTTGCTTGGTGCTTTTAGTCTGTCCATCAAACACCCTGCCAAGAAATACTACGGTATCTTGAAAGAACGCACTTTTCTTGAAGTTGACTTTGAGTTGGGCAAGACTGAGGGCATGAAGAACTTTTGAAAGATGACTACGGTGTTCATCCTTTGTCTTTGAGTAGATGATGATGTCGTCGATGTACACATTGCAAAATGTGCCCAGGTAAGGTTTCAGAATGTCCGTCATAATCTTCTGAAACCACGCAGGGGAGTTTTTCCAACCAAATGGTAGGCGGTTGTACTCAAACAAGTCAAATGGGGTTATGAACGCGGTGTACTTCTTCGTTTCTTCACTTAGTGGAATCTGCCAAAAGCCCTTGCAGAGATCTATTCGTGAAAACCAATGGCAACCACCGGTTTCGTCAATGATGTCGTCGATTCTCGGCATTGGATAAGGTATCAATTCAGTTTGACGATTGAGAGCCCGGTAGTCTGTGCAGAGGCGGAATGTCCCGTCTTCTTTAGGTGCAATAGTGATAGGAGAAGCAAATGGGGATACAGAAGGCCGGATGATACCTGCGTCTAACATTTCTTGCAACTCCTTTTTCAGCCACACCTTTTTATCTCTGGACATATTATAGGGGGTTCTACGAACCACTGTTTTATCTGCGAGCTCGAAAGGAACGACATGGGATTTCATTGCTGGAGGGTAGCTTCCTATGCATATAAGCTCTGGGTACTTAGTCTTGATGTCTTCGTGGTGAAAAATTAGCCTTGATACACTAGGTTCTTCACCAGGGTCTTCTGTTCTTATCGTGTCTTCGGCAATTACCTTGTCATCCCAATAGAGGTTCATCTCAAGTTTTTTCATGTCTGGACGGGACAAAAGAAAATCGTAGGTGACATTGGGAATGGCCAATACGTCACTGGTAATAGCATTTCCTTGAAATTCAATAGCCAGGGTTACCCATTCGCTATGCATGGTCACTGACCCATCGTAGGCTTGGACACGCAATGTTCTACCAGCGTGCAGACGACTGGCATCCACTCGAGTCTTGTTGATAATAGATACCGAAGCTCCACTGTCAACGAGAGCCTTCACTTCAATGCCATCTACCTTAATGGGGGCGTACAATAAGCTTGACGACACCAAATATACTGTCTCACTGAAGCTCTTTTTCTGGGGCTTGTGATGCACGGTAGACAGATTATGTGGAAGTAGGTTGCCGTGAACTGCGGTAATTGGTTCTTCACCATCCTCACAGTCATGATTTACGCTTCCCAGAGATTTGTTTATGAAGCTGTGTTCACATTCAGTTGACGGCAACGACTCTAGATTGGAATCAAGTTGCTCTGTTCTACCATCTGGCTGTCTTCTCGATGTAATTCTTGGCACTGAGGTCTGTAGAAAGTTCAGAAGGTCATCAAACGTTCTTGGACCTTTGAGCTGGACATGACAACGGATCTCGATACACAACCCTTGCGTTATCAAAGCTACAACAGCAGAAGACGACAGCTTCGGTTCTGCAGAATACAACAGGCGACGCTTCTCAAGACAGTACTCAAGCAGAGAGCCACCTGTATAACTGAACCGCAGTGCCGCATCCCATCTTTCTACTGCGTTGCCTTCGAAAGCCCCTAAAAAGTTGCTTTTCCACAGTTCCCAACATGTTGTTCCATAATCCATGAGTTGCACGTCATACCATTTTCTGGCTATACCGCCCAAATAGCGGCGCATATGCAAAATCTTTGTGTCGTCGGAGTGCTACAGATTCTTGTCACAGGCGTACTCGAAAAAACACAGCCAGTAGTGTGCATTTTGCGATTTTCCTTCAAAAACATCTGGTTCAACAATACTTCGTGCTGACTGCTCTCGACTAAGCGCTTGGACGAAAGTTCTCATTATTTCGATCTGTTGTATAATGTTCCTTTGCAGTTCCATAACACTCAAGTCTAGGCTCACCTTCCCGGCAGGCGTTTCCTCTTTGAGGGTGCCACGTCGTATGGGTTCCAGAACGAGTTCGCTCAGTGTCTGCAGTTGTAGATTCACTGTCACCGATCCTGTTTGCACGAGGGCTTGGCGGCTGATTGCAGCTTGTTGCAGTACCACGTTGATCAGCGCGGTAGAACTAACTTCAAGAGGAAGGTCCGTCGCTGGCTCACCGTGCACTTGGTATCGGGTGAACACAACAGACTCTGATGACGCCTGGTCGACGAAAAACGTCACCCGCATCGCTGGTCTTCGAAAACTGTCGGCTGCGCCAAAATGTAGCGTTCCTAACTAGAACGGCAACAGAAATGACATCATCTAAGTGAGACGGGTGTCGTCCGCCATTTTATTCCAACTTCTTCCTTCTCACTTCTCCCCTAGCACCTTCCTTCGTCTTCTTTCATGCGTCCAGCGCAGACCGCTTCAATATAGGTTCAATTTAGGGGACGCAAGAAGCTTGCGTTCCACCTGCGTACTCAAGCTGCTTAGGTCCCAGCAAAATCCGAGAAGACTTTTTGTTTTTGCGTACGCAAAGCGCTTGCGTTCCCTAATCTAAAACTTTCCTGTAGTAAATAAATAAATAAAAAAATCCCTTGTGTACTCTGTCAACACTCTAAACGTAAAAGCAACCACACAGACGACAATTCCAAAAACCAAAAGAAAGCTACAGGAGCAATTTGCGGGTCGCGCCGTCTAAACGAGTTAAGCAAACGGCTAGAGGAACGACAATATCGACAGACTCGGCGCGCCTCCGCGTACACCCTGCAAGTATATATACTGCAGCCCCCGGTCTTCCAGATTGCGTCGATTCGGCTTTCTTGTACACGCGCGCTCGCGGGGCTTTCGCAAACCCGACAGTTCGGCGCAGTGCGAACACGCAGACCGGCTCGCGTGTTCGGAAAGAACAATGCAGTCAGTGAAAGCGAAGGAAGCGCCTGGGGAGAGCGGAGATTAGGAAAGAGCCCAGTAATTACATGCCAGAGCGGAGCCTCTCGGAAGCTGAAGAAGAGAGAGAGAGTGAAGAAACCGAAAAGCAGAGATCGCTTTCGCAATATATCTATATACGGACACACAATTCCATTAGGGACGGAAAAAATAATGATAAAAAAGAAAGAGAGAGAACTCGATTTGCACCGTCTCGAAGTGGAATGATGTGTTTTCTTTCTAAAGCTTCTTAATCTTTTTTCTTTCTTTTCTTTAGATTTTGTTGCACAAATAAGTAGTCCATCTCTCTCTTTTTTTCTCTTTTTTTTTCTTTTTCTATTTAGTAACGTTGATTTATCTAACCTCTATGCGCTTATTCCTCGGTCACATACAAGAATTCGTTTTATGCATTCGCTTCGCGGGAACTCTCTCGAAGGGATTAAGAGTCCAGTGTTCGCTAAACTTCTGATGTACTACAAGGATGTCGCTCTTCCCGACAGCGAGGCAAGAAGAAAGGAAACCAAACGCCCCCTAGAAGCTATAAAATACACGCAAGTGTATATTGATAAGAGCATATGCAGGTTCGCTTTCTTTCTTTCTTTCTTTCTTTCTTTCTTTCTTTCTTTCTTTCTTTCTTTCTTTCTTTCTTTCTTTCTTTCTTTCTTTCTTTCTTTCTTTCTTTCTTTCTTTCTTTCTTTTTAATATTTAAAGCGAATGTAGGGAGTATATATACCACTGGGTTGACTGTGTTCAGTCTCTTGCAAAGAGTCTTTCTCTCAACGTACGAAATATGTGTTGCGAGGGCAAATAATGAGATAAGCTGAGAAAACTTGCCTTCCTGAGCAACGAAGACGGCCGAACTGATCGAAACATATCGCGACGTGGACTCCGGCTTTCCAGAGCAAACGTCCTTCGCGGCGGTTTCATATTTGTACATATTAAGATGACTGCCCATAACATAAACATGCGCTGGTATTTGACGGAAAAGCACTAAAAAAAAAAGAAGAATAGGAAAGGAAAAAAAAAAAGGACAAAAATGAAGGAGTAGAAGACACTTGCCACCACGTCAACAATTCCGACGAGACAAATCGTTGTTGATGCGCTATGACACGATCCCGCGTTTCAAACTGCTCAAAAAATGGAGATTTACGTATGTAAGACGTACTTATTACGTATTATACGTATATACGTATTATACGTATTTCCGTATAATACGTATTTACGTATAAGCTACACACACTCGGCGTGAAGTCTGCAAGTGACAGTGTTAAAAGCAAACGCTATCCGATGAGGCAGTCTTCGCGAGAGTTGTCGCAAAGTGAAAGAGGTACACACCACGTGCTCGTCCGACTCGAGTCGTCTCACCCAAGGCCTCAGTTGGTCGTCGACAGGCTTGAAAACCACCGCGCCCGTTGGCCGCGGGTTCGGCCGCCGACCGCAATGGACGCATTTCGACGAGAGCGAGATGCAAGAACTCTCGCACACTTAGATTTAGGCCAATGTTTTAAAGAAGTGACCCCAGCTGGGTGGTCAAAATGAATCCGGAGTCTCCCGTTTACGACGTCCTTTCATCGCCTCGGGTGTTTCTCTGGGACGCTGCAAACTGCATGAATCAATCAATCAGTTGAAAGCCATGCGCCTAAGGTATATATTAATGCCCGTTCTTCCTTCAGTACATGCGAATAATCCCTCTGCAACTAAGTTAATCTATACATTTATTAAATTCTTCTTATTATTTTTTTCAATAATCAATAGATTATATTTATGCTGCACCACGTGATGCCCCTTCAAAATACAAGTCAGAAATACGTCGCACGTGGTCGCAACATTTTAGTACTCCACGTGCCCCATTATCTGCTTTCTATACTACTTGTTGCTACAGTATACGCATATATTTCTATTTTCAATCATGTGAATCCTGCACATAAGCTCAATATATTAACGTACACCGCAACCATGTGTCGCATTAGGTTAGGCGTAGGAATTCCATGTCTTATTGTCGAGTTAAAACGAAGCAGCAAGAAGCAAGTGTTCTCCATATCCTTCCTCTGTTGCTGAACCACTAACGCGTCCATGTTAGTGCACATGCTGTACTATCCGGTGCGTTGGCCGTTAATTGTCAGCAGGCCCTCAGCGCGCGCCTCCTTTTGTCGCAACTTATGGGCATGTTGCACGCATGAATGAAAAGAAACAGAAATTGAAACTGACATATCTCCGCAGGATCGCCCTGCACGCAGTTATTATGCAAGAATACGTCGCGTCGGCCGCCGCGCTCGCCCAAGCCTCCTCACCGCACAGTGGAGCGTGCACACACACACGACGAGCACGTATATCGCACGGGCCAGCAGGCCCGTGCGATACGCGTGCTCGTAAAAGCCGTTCGGCCTTGCGCGCGACGTTGGCCGCGTTACGCGTCCAGCTTGGGCAACAAAGCCTGAGTACGCGCGCACCCGTGGCGCACCGACGCTTGCATTACGCGAGGCGCTCGCAGCGAACGAACGCGGCCAACGCGGCCGCGCGAGCAGCGAGTCGCATCGGCTCACCACCCCGAAGAAACGCGCCGTATAAACTCGCGTCCTTCCAGCCAACGTCATTTGGGTCGCCGAGCGCGCGTAACGTTTTAGCTTTCATCGTTCTTTGTATACACGGCGTCCTAAGTTGTAAAGAGAACGTCGGGCACGTTATGTATACGCTCTCGCGCTGGATGAAATTTCGGACGCGCGCTCTAACGATGTATGCGATGTGCCTCGTCCTTTTCATGCGCCGCGCGGCGCGGCAGTTGGCGTGTATATGCCAAACGGCGTAGGGCTGCCAAAACGCTTACGCTGAATCGTTGGCAGCACTTTCTGCGAGGGATGCGGCGATCTCTGTTATTTTGATCTCTGGCGATCGGCGCCTTTCGCGCGCTGCCTTGAAACTGGCGCTAACACGTGTGGCGGTGATGACAAATCGGGCACCTGCAGCACCGTCGTTTTCAGTTGGGAGAATTCTTCGTCCGCGATACCGGGTGATATATCGTGACACTGTGTAATGTCGCGGGAAGCATTGTGACACCACGCAGAGCGCACGGAGTTTGCGACCTTTGCGTTTTCTGGGAAGTGCCAAGCGAGCACTGCAGCGCGGAGAGTAAAAGCTTGCACGCACGCATGAGCACGCACACATCACATTGACAGTGCTGTTACACGTATTCGCTGCGATACAAGAGTGTAGTACAAGTCATTTCATACGGCCCCACCACTTCAGGGTCGCACTCAGCCGCGCAACCGGAAATTTTATGCCCAACACGAGAAGAACACGATTTAAAAAAATGGCTGTCGTCACATCTAGCCATGGCCTTTACGCTCCGATTCCCTGAGCAAGCAAAGGGAACGCGCGCCCAGCTCGGATACTGCAGAACATTTTTGTTTAATTTCTCCTCGGCGAAAATTCAGCACACCTATGCAAGCTCGCGGGAATCGGCAATTTCAGACATTTCGCCACGCTGGGCCCACTAAACACGCAGCGTGAAGCGGGGGCGAGACCCTCGATGTCGTAAGGCATTATTGTTCGCGATTAAGATTCGCTCGTTGAAAGACGGAAGTGGACTGCAGGGCCTGGTGCACTACACAAGCAGACTGGCAAGCAGTAGTCGACTTGTCTTTACGCACTGTTTCCCTAACAAGCGGAGCTTCATGCGCCACGGCGAACCGAGAATGCCCGGCCCCATGTTTCACCTGTGTACGGCGCCGACGAGGAGCTCGAGCCTGGTTAAGCCTACGGGATCCGAGCGAATCCTTCGTCGGCAGCGCAGTTGACCGCACGCGCATGTGGCGTTCCCGCCGGGGGCTCCACCTGGTGCAAGGTTTAAGCATTCGGAACGGCCACAATTACGTCGCGAAATAGCTCGTTGCCACGCTGCGGTGCTGCCGCTAACGACGGCCGTGCGCGGCTTAGCGGCGGGACGTGTTCGTCGCGGCTCCCTCGCTACGCTCACGCAGCAATAAAAAAATGAGCACGCGTTTGACATTCATCCGCACCGCCGTTGCGGGCATGTTTGCCACCGTAATTCCACTTCCTACGGGCTTTGTAATGAGCGCGCTGAAAGTGGTGTGGACACGCGTGGAAACCAGCAGCACTCCAAGGTTGATTGATGCATATGAGGACGTGCGAAGTGTGAGATTCACTTGCATTGTGGGGCGTGAGCCCACGCACACACAAACAGAGAGAGATAGAGAGAGAGAATGCACCACGGCGTTTGCTTAGTATGTGGGACAACTACAACGAAACATATGGGATTTACTTCGCGAATGTGGTGACCGTCCGGCACTTGTCTATAACTGAGCGAAATTCTAATTAGACAGGGCTGCCGCGCGCGCGGAAGTCTCGAGGCAACGCCGCTTACTCGTGGCCCGGGCAATTACGAAATACGGAATTAAGCAATAAAACAACAAACACTACCTAAATATCCTCCCTGTAACAAACATGTGTCTTCAAGTGCACCACTCGTTTAGCCAAGCGAATAGTTTTTTTGAAGCTTTTGGCTATTCGCCACCATTAACAATTATCCTCGATGGTTTCCGCACTTTCTTTTTTTTTTTCCGGTGAGTTTACATTGATATAAACCTGAGCGAAAAGTTAATTTTATACGTCACCTCATTCTCTTTCTTCGGGAACCATAGATGAAGGTTAAGTTGTGTTTCTCTGCGAAAGTAAGTCAAGCTTCAAGTACATTTTGAGCTCGAGACAACATGTTTTCAGGAACAGAATTGGTCCCTAAGTCCAGACACCTTCCCGAGAAGAGAGTCCCGAGGTCAAGAGAGCCCAGAGTAAAAAAGATGACGTATTGAATGAAATTCCTCAGAGGCATACAAATGAGCATGGAAATCGAGTGCGTATACGCTCAAGTTACAGCTGTAAATTGCTTCGTACAAAACAGCCTGTACGAGCCAAATAAAAAAAAAATGCACCTTGTTTTACGCATCACGTATGCACGCGCGTAGTTAGAAGAAAAACTAATTAAGCTGTACAGGCAGAGGGAGGATGCGGCTTCCGCGATAATAACTCGCGCACCGAAAACACTTGCTGTGCGCGCGCTTCAATGAGATGACGTTGTTCCGAGGTCTGCGAAAACGTTGTGCGGGACGCGCGCAGAGCGCGCTTTGAATACATGAATGCAAATGTCCGCCGGGCTTTTCTGTGTCGTTTCCTCGTGCTGCGCGGCTTCGCAACGCTACGCGAGTTAAGAGCTGCAATCTGCCCCGGCTGCCTGCATGCGTGCAGTGAATGGTGCTTAAGGACTACCGCATTGTTCCACTACTTACATAGCACGACAATCAAAGGTGGGAGACTCAGTCGCATACGCTCGAGCATATTGTGCTGCTGGCGCGCCCTCACCCTCATTCCTTGCGGGACGCTGTCCTGTTCGAGAATAAACACATATACCGCTCCCTGCAAGGCTGCGTGGTCGCTTCGAATGTCCAAACGGACACCAGCTGCAATCAGACCGCTTGGATACCGCTTGAATGCCGCTTGAATGCCGCTTGAATGCCGCTTGAACAGTAAGAAAAAAAGAGTTATAAAATAATTGTAAACAAAATTGGTGAATAGGTATATGGGAAGTAGTAGGTAGATTCTAGCTTATCATTTTGAGCTCGTCTTGTCCGCTTTTGGCTTGTTTGGTTTTCTTCGTTGTTTTCTCTTCGTAGTTTACTATCCCTATCTTTAAGACTCGCGGGATGCATTAGTATGAGCGTCAGATGCTGGCGTAGATCGACAGCAGAGAGGGTGCACAGTTAACTGCGAGTCATTGAAAGGGCACGTGATAAAGTCATATAAAGAACAGCTGTAGTGCCTTGGTCTACAAGTCTGCGCGGTCTGGCTACCAACGTAGCCGTAAATAACAATTATCGTGGTGCATAATTTCTTTTAAAGTTATCACGCACTGGATCAGCTGGAAGAGAGTTGTGAACACGCGATTGTCAGTACATCACTCCGAGAAGATATGTCTCATGGGACGCAATGGCGCCTTTCCAGAGCATTTTGTAGGATTGGGAAGAAAGCAAATAATGGGCCAGATGGTGGGCGTACGTGTCGGTAAAATATGTTCTCACGGATAAGCGGGACCGAACAGCATCCCTCTTTCCTCTATACAGGGTGTCCCAGCTACCTTTACCAAAAGCTTATAAATATGCCGACGCACTCTAAGACGATGCGACCAAATGCACTTTGTTGCTCTACGACTTTCTAATTAATTTTTGTTCCTAACTTCGTTGCTTCAGAAGTTAGTTATTTAATCCTGACTAATTATGCAGTTAAACAGAATACCATAAATAATGCAACTTGCTACAGAGAATGAGCCAGTGAGTGAGTGAGTTAGTGAGTGAGTGAGCTAGTGAGTAAGTGGAGTGAGTGAGTAAATGAGTGGAGCGAGTGGAGTGAGTGAGTGAGTGAGTGAGTGAGTGAGTGAGTGAGTGAGTGAGTGAGTGAGTGAGTGAGTGTGAGTGAGTGAGTGAGTGAGTGAGTGAGTGAGTGAGTGAGTGAGTGAGTGAGTGAGTGAGTGAGTGAGTGAGTGAGTGAGTGAGTGAGTGAGTGAGTGAGCGAGCGAGCCAATTAGTGAGAAAAGGAGCGAGTCGGCGGATGCGCGATTGAGGTAGAGTGTGAGAATGAGAATGAATGAGAGCGCCAGTGAGTAAGTGGGTGTGTGAGCCGTTACAATGCACCGAGGTCGACTTGCGGGAGGAAGTGCCGGCATTGAAAGCCCCGAATGGCAAACGTGACACCTCTCTCTTCATAAATCTTCGTCCGGGAAAAAGAATAACGCGCTCGACGACATCGCCTTGAAACATTCACTGCACTGCGTCGCTCTTGAAGCCGTTCTTTCTCGCTTCGTGTCCTCCCTTCGCTGGCAGCCAACTCACGCTTCCCTTTCTTTCTTTATTTCTTTCTTTCTTTCTTTCTTTCTTTCTTTCTTTCTTTCTTTCTTTCTTTATTGTTTCGCTCGAAGCGAAAAGCAAAGCATCAACCCTTTCCCGTGACAGAGTCAATGGATGCACTTGTGGCGGCAGGCGCGTAGCCAACCGTCGACCCGCGCGGTGCTCTATGCCCACTTGCGCGCTCTGCAGACCGGTTGAGTCCCCATTGTTGGGCGGAAGACCGAACTCGGGGCAGAAAACAAACACAACCTCCCCCCTCCCCCCCACCCCTCCGCTTCCTTCCTGGTTTTCAGCCGCACGTGTGCCTCGCTGCCGTGCCGCTGCCAAGCGGCATTGCCTCCCCGGCGGCGGATATGCACACATACGCGTCTCCCTTTCAACCTGCCGCGGCTTCTCTTGTTGCCGTCTCTCAGCGCCTTGACGTTTGCGTGCGGGTTAAGTAAGAGAGTCCCTCCACGTGTTGCGTGGCGTGTGTGACTTGCGCGTCCGTTCCATTAGCGTCTGCCAAGGCAGCGCGGCTTCCGCTGCCCCCGACGAGGCAACTTGCCTCTCGCGCGGAACGGGTTTTCCACGCCATCTCACGTATACATGTGGAAGTCGAATGAGAAACGGCACAGCCCCCCTCCCTTGGTAGTTAAACAACTTCCGCGAACTTCCACGCTTCCCGTAGCAGCTGCTGTTTGTGGATTCGATCCTGCCTGCGAGAGGACTCAGCGAGGCCTTTCAGGCGAAGAATACGAGTTTCAGCGGCCAGATTGAGATATTATGCATACGATCTGAGCAAAGCATGCCGAAGTTGCGAAGCTTTCGGTAGGAGATTACTTACAGAAGTGGTTCAACCATGAGAGAAGAGAAGGCAGAGAGGCTAACCAGGTTGGCCCGTGTTTGCTACCATTCACCTTGATTGCTGCCATATGTACACTGAGGGATGGGTGGCTGGAAGAAAAGAAAAAGACGCAGAAGTGATGTGAACGCACACATAGACAGCATTCACCGTGGATTTAAGAGGAAGCTTTAGCTCGGGCCCAACTCCGACGCGGCCTATTCAAATACATGTAAAAACGCAAAAACGTTTTTCTGAGATAACCCCTGGACCGATTTTAATGAAATTTGTTGCATTTAAGAGATAAAGTTAAATACTAGTGACTGTTGGAAGCGGAATTTTGATTTAGGGCTTGAATTCTGTTAAGATTTTCAAAAATTCAGAAGTTTGAAAAATATAGAAGCACAAAGTTTACAAACAAATAGCTCAGCATCAAGAACAGATATCACGGTTCTGTGAACGGCATCCATTAGGTCATTCAAAGCGGACAAATTTCATATGTCATTTTGCATCTTACGTGAATTTGTTACGTTGTTTATAAGGGTTCTGCAAAAGTTGTAATTACATATTAATACTATTTTTTTTAGATTGATGTGTAAGATGTCAAATTTGTCCGCTTTAGATGTGCTATTAGGTACAATTCACAAAATTGCGATATCATTTTTTTTCTTGCTGAGTTACGGAGTTGTAAACTTGATAGTTTCGTTTTCTGAAAATATGTGATTTTTGCCAATCTTTAATAAAAATATTGAAGCCGTAAATCGAAAATTCGAAACCAACAGTCACTAGATTTTAAGTTTTTCTTTTAAATGCAACAAACCTCGTCAAATTTGGTGCAGTAGTTGCCGAGAAAAACGAATTCTCCTTTTACATGTATTTATATAGGAGCATCGGAGCTAAAGCTTCCTCTTAAAGGCTGCAGCGTGGGGTTTTCTGTGTAGACGACGGTCGAGTTCTCAGTATCTTCCGTGAACGCTCTGTTGTTCTGACGGCTTGAGCAGCGCGCAGACATTGCCTTTCTTTATCAAAAGAATATCAGTGGCTGAGAGAGAGAGAGAGAGAGAGAAGACGGAAAGGCAGGAAGGTTAACCAGACTGAGTCCAGTTCGCTACCCTACACGTGGGGAGGTTGTGTGTTGTGGTCTCATCGCGGTCAGAGATTTTGCGCAGGACACTATTTATTGCGTCGATGCGGAAGGAGTGCGGTTGACCCTTGAGGCTTCAATTACGGGCCCGAAGCAGAAGTGGGCCTCCACAATTTGCGCGCAGGTGGGTAGGTGACGGCAGGCAAAGTGAACACTTGATCACGATGTTGAATGAGCACGCTCCGTTCCTGTTCATTCGGTTTCAGAGTTCGATTTTTGTGCACTGTAAAAGGTTGAAGGTTGTTGAGACAAACTTGCGTATCCTGGCAGGTTTTACAACGAAGCTGTCTATATGGGTGGTATCTGGCGGATCGCGTCCGTGCGTAGACCATCAATTTTTCATACGTAGGCCGATCCCGTAGATAATGCAACACCGGGCCGACCCGCGGCGGAGGTGCAGTTCGCCATTAAGGGGCCCACATGCACAGCTTCGCCGGTCATCCTTCTTCACAGAGTGGAAGGGCAAATACCTTTTGTTTCTCTCTCTTTTTTTTTACTTCGCCATGCATGTAAAATTGTGAAAAAAGATGAAAGTCGGACAGGGAAGGTTTTACCCCCCACATCATAATCGCAATATTGTGCTTCCGTGGTATGACGCCGCATTGGCGTACTTGATTATAGACATAGCGACTTGTTCTAGACAGCAAGTCTAGAGAAAGTCTACAGCACTCTTTTATCAAATCGCACTTATTATTATCCTTTATCCTGTGTGTTCGCGTGAAAATTATGTCCGGCTCGCACTTTATTTGTCTACCATAGTACTTCGTTTTAGTCATGCATTGTTATTTATATGTCAATCAGTTTTCGCGTATTCGAGAATGTTCTGCTAGATGTAATGGATTTTCGGCTTAGCGGCAAAATGAAGCTCTTGGAGGATAAACGAAATTTTAGCAATGTCTGCACGAAAATTTTCTCCGCCGGATTTCTAGCGGTTTGCCGAAAATGTTCAGCGGATCCTAGCACGTTATGGACCTCGTTTTACGAAACTTCGCTGCTATGGCGAAACGGAAAAAAGGATTCGCGCTGTTTGTCTTTGACAATTTAGACGTTGTGTTGAAGTCATGCAGCATTCCGCCACGTAGAGTAATGCAGGAAATGAAACATCTTTTAAAAGATATTCAATGAGCTCCTAATTGCCGGCGTAAACAAAAAGTGTTAGATATGCTTTCCTTAAGGAAAGCATATACTCCTGTGCATACTCCTTACGCTTTCCACGGGCGAGGGAACCGGTGAAGGAGAAGGTGCCGGTAAATACTGAGTGAGGGAAGGACTAGAGGAATGCATAAACAGGGAAGTAAGTGGGAAATCGAGAGACGAGTAACGGGAAACACTGACAGGCGTAATGTGCTACCAAAAGCAAATTTTAATAAGTAATGCGTTTTGTCTCCGTCGGCGCTCGTAACGTTCAATATATAAATACGTACAGGACGAGAGAGAGAGAGAGAGACTTGAAAGGCCAAAATTTAGAACTCGCGTTAAAATGAGAAATTGCGCTTTGCGCTATTTGTTTCTTTTTCATCTTTACCCTGCGTCCAGCGGAGCCTTAATATTACTTTTTTTTCTCTTTCTATATGAAATAATTTTCATAGCTCGTAACACCTTAGCCTAAACAGGCGTGAGATGGCGTGTCAGGACTTAAGGGTTTCCGACCTCTCCACTTGATCGTCCCGGTTAACACAACCCCCCAAAACAGAGAGTACGAGAAAGTTAACCGACAGTAGACTATCACCTGGGTGCAATTACCCCTGCAGCTATACCTGTTGGGTAAAAAGTTAAAAAGGAATAGTTAGCGAGCGCGGTGCATGCAATTCATCACGCGCTCCTTTGCAGGGAACCTACCGCATAGACTCGTCATCGCTCTTCATTAAACAAAAACGCTCTTCGCCGCAGTAGCAGTTCTCGCATATTTACACGCGTTCGCGGACGCAAGATCAATCGCGCCGCCGATCACGGGTGTTGCGTCTTCACGCCTCCTCCCCCTCTTTCGCGTCGCCTTCTTCTTCTTTTCTTTAATCGCCGGTTATTAATCTGAAGCCGAGGTCACTGCCTTCGCTGCAAGATCGAAACTCAGCGCTGAACGGCTGTGCGGCCGCGTGAACGCAACAGCCCGGGGCACACGGGGGAGGGGGAGGGGGGGGGGGGCGAGCTGGCTCTCTCGCGTCGTCGTCTCCGCGGCATGGCCGATCGCTCCGCACCGACCGCAGCCAAGCGTGCGTCCCCATTCCATTGCTTGCTTGCGCAGCCGAGCAGGGAGCGTGTAGGACTCGCGAGCCCACCGAGAACGGGCGAGCCATCGCACCAAGGCCGGCGGTGCGGTCCTCCCATTTCGCCCCCCCCCCCCTTCCCTCTCGCGTCGTCGACGACCCGCTGATCTTGCCCCGTGATGCCCGCGCGCTCTAATCTTCGCCGGCGGTCTCCTTCGCGCCGGCCAGGCCGCTGTGGTACACACGTACATACACGTGCGTCATCGGCTGAGATATGGAGGCGAATGCAGAGAAGCTCGCGTTTGGGCGCACTCTGGAAGGCGCTTTATACATGTGGTCGATATTGATCGGGGACTTACCGCGAGCCTCGGTCACATTTCAGTGCAGGAGAGGTCGTCGTTTCAAAGAAGCAAGAAATGGACCGAAAATGGACCGAACGGATCCTTCGGTGCATAAAACAGGCTTGTTATGTTGAAAGATTGGTTGCATTATAGGTGTCGAATCGGGCGCGTAAACACAGGCGTTGGGGTGTGGGCGATGGATTCATCTAGCATCGGCGCTGGAAGTTGTTTTTTTTTTTTGCTTTTACATTTATCTTAGTCTTGCCTCCCCGAAAAATAACATGCTTACCACAAATTAAACCCATTTTCAATTATTTCGGTATAGGTTAAGTATGAAGAAGAAAAAGAAAAGGAAGAGGTATATTTTATTGGTGCCATCCTTACTGCGTCATTTACCCGTCAGATTCATAAGGTTGTTTATGACCAAATCGAGATTCCTTGCTTCCCCTTGCTCTTCTCGCTCATTAAGTCGTCATTCTCATGATGCCACGATTTAGCCCGCGAACGTCGCTGCAGAACCCGAAGGACAAAAAGAAAGAGGAGGGGCACCAAGAGCCACGTTGAACAAGACGTTGCGTGCTTTGCCATGGTCGTTAGTGAGCCTTGTGATGCTCTTGCTGTCTCCATTTTTTTCCTCTGGCCACGTTTGCACGCCATGAGAAACCAACTATCCCAATAATACGTTTCCGTTTTTTTGTTTTAGCTGTAGTTGGCGACATATCTGTAGTGGGAGCGCTTAAGGAAGATGACCCGGAAACGCGTTAAACAAACAACAACAATAAGAAAACTGCGCTACTTTCCTTTATTTACAAGAACAAACAGAAAAAGACAGCATACACTGGCTTCTTTCTGCACAGCTGGTTCAGAACGATGCGGAAGGCAAGCCTTTCATTTTCGGAGGAAGGACAGCATCAGAGAAGAAAGAAAGAATCGAGGACCATTTTTTGTTGGGGAGGAGCTGCGGGACCTTGGTCTCGAGCATGACCGATGCAGAAGGCCACAAGAACGCTTCGGCGATTCCAGAAGGCAAACGGACTGAGCGACTGTCTGTGACGCAACGCTCGAGTATTTCCGTTACATCAGCGAATCCAGTGCGCATAAACTCTTGGCTTTCTCTCCTTCTTTTTCTCCCCTTTCTCCAGTGCATGGTAGCCAACCGGGCTCAATCCTGGTTAACCTACCTGCCTTTGATTTTATCATGCCGTTCTTTCTCTATCTCTATCTCTGTTTCCATTCCATGTTCGCCGAGACGTCCGTCTCTTTCAGTGTCTGCTGAGCGTCTGTCTCTCTGTTCTTTCGATTCTCTATGAAGTGTACGAAAGCAGGTCGAAGACGATTCTTGACGTCATTTTTTTGTCCACGGAGTCACACTGTCCTGACCAACTGTGACGGCAGAGTTAAAAATGCCCGCGCGCCGTTGTTGTGACATGATAGTTTGGTATAGCGCTCGGTCCGCACCGGTTCGAAACTCTGTAGTTCTTTCCGGGGCTTCTTTTCTTGTTTGCTTCTGTTTTTATTCGTGGCCTTCTTTCTTCCCGCTATAGCTCGAATAGTGCAAAGGTCATGAGAGCAAAAAAAAAAAAAAAAGGGACACGAGATGGTTTGAGTAGAATCACCTTACGACTTCCTAGTCGCGGGATGCTCCAACTTGCGTCGTAAAGACTTTCTGTGCATTTCTATCCATGACCCTCTCGACACTGACTCACAGCCCGGCTTAGCCCATTGAGCCATTCTTCTCTCTCTCTGTCTCTCACTTCTTTTTCAAGCGCATTCTTTTTTGTTTTCTTCTGTTATACCCGCACATGTGCCTTAGCCTGGTGCGGCGTTGCACCGATAAACAAGGACGTCGCAATTAAACATGAAGTTACGTATCATAGTCAACGTAGAAGTACGGCTGATCGTTGTCAATAATTTTCAAGTTAAGTGTGGTGTCCGTGACGAAAACACGTAATTGATCTCTCTCTCTCTTCCTACCAAAGAAAGGAAAGACACGTGGTAAGAGCCTCGACAACCATACACGTGAATTACACATGTTCGACAACAAAGCGAAACGACCTGTCACACGCCCATCGACATCAGCAAACCTCAATTGCGGTAGCACAGCGCTGCCGTTGCTTTTCCCTGGATAGAAGGAAGCACGTACCACACACACACACACACACACACACACACACACACATATATATATATATATATATATATATATATATATATATATATATATATATATATATATATATATATATATATATATATATATATATATGTTGCACTGTTATCCCATTAGCGCCGCAAATAGAAACGCATTACGCGGGTATATAAGAGGGATACCTAAGTCTACAATCGGCTCGTCTGTATTTAATTCGGACGACCGACATATGCAGTCACACATCTAGAACAGCGCCGAAATTAGGGGCTTAGAAGAAATAAAAGCTGATAGGGGGCGCTGATATCGCCGCCAGAGCAGTACAGCGGGCGAGAGATGGTGATGAGATCTCATCGGCAAGCGCGCGACCGGAGGCGGCGACGCGTCGCCGTGGTCCTGTTCGGACGCGAACAGCTTGACGAGGCGCGGCCCGCCGCCGCTACGCGCAGCGGCGCCCGGCCGCAAACGGGGCCACTTCCGGCTGTGACACGCTCCACATCCCGCTTCCGCCGCCACGGGGACGAGCGCACGCCTTGCACGCGAGCCCCACTCAACGCACGGTTGGCCGTGAGTGCAACATAGACACGCGCAGCGTCAGCGTCGCTGCTGGTGTGAAGTGCGGTCGCTTCACGCCGTGCGAACGGCAAACTTTCGCGCTTATATAAGTGTGGAAGAACAGTCGAGGCAAGGGCGGCGAACGCGACGTAATGAGGAGGCTATCTAAGTTGGGCGCGTCCGATGGCCATCGTGTGTTGGAGGTGGAACACAGAGGTTACAAAGGAGAAGACGTCGAGGGGCGAGAGGAAGTCCATTTAACCGGAACAAGAGGTGACAGCAAAGGAATGAAAGAAATGGGGCGTGCGGAACGTCGGCAAGCATACATCCGCACGGAGAAATGACAGGCGGACGGTATACACTGCAGTATGCAGAGGATGCGTGTTGTACGTACATGCTTGTATAAAGACTTTGGAAGCCTCTCCACCCTTTCTCTTTCCCTTCTCTCTCTTCCCCTTCTTCCTTCCCCTAGCGCAGGGTAGCCAACTGTGCTCTTGCCTGGTTAACACGTCCATACCTTCCTTTATATATATATATATATATATATATATATATATATATATATATATATATATATATATATATATATATATATATATATATATATATATATATATGTGTGTGTGTGTGTGTGTATCTTAGCTGCCGGCCAGCTCCTCATTAGTGCTAAGTCCGATATATAACTTTAACATTTATCTGACATAGCCAATGCAACAAAAAGAAAAAAAAAGAAAAAGGACGACATAGTCGACATGACACCTAGCGCGGATACCAATTCGTTAAATTTCAGCCCGTTGTTAAAATTTATGCGAAAGGAAGAACTGTCATCCAGCCGAGAGCAGCATGATGTGATGACGAAAACGCAAATGAATATATAGGCCGTGACATGCTTGTATAATAATGACATGCTTGTATCGGCTAAGTGTGGATGATCATGGATGCATATACACACAAATAATCGGTCAGTTCGGCCAACCATTTATGACTGAACTTCTGACTTTGCTGTCCCATAGGTACGCTCTACAGGTGTACTCGTAAGCTCGTAAAACTTCAGCCACGATGATGGAGTGGCCGAATTACCATAAAAGACATTTCGGTAAAGTTATCCCGGTAATTAGACTCTGTCTGCTGCTGCAGTCGCTTTAGCGGCGTCTGCATCAATTGCAACACCGCAAATGTGATAAAGCAAGAAGGTTCTGATTGTCTGTGCTCCATATAACTTGAAGTGGTTCCCATGTAGGTACGTTGTCTGTTCATCTTGTGAGCTAACTGTAGTCATATACGTGTAGCAGCGTTATGTGCGCACCTGCTCAGGGTGGTGGAAAGGATTAGGTTTTAGTAGAGAAAACATGGACAGGTCGCTTAGAACAAAAGCCTGTGCCGCTGTGTTAATTACCTTCATCATCGCGTGTACACATTTTTCCAACAGACATTTAAGGAATGTTTCCCGCACACTCAAATATTTGAACTCCCCGGACTGTTCAGTGTGTGGCGCTGTAGAGACTATAGAACATGTGCTCGTGGTGTGCCCTGAGTATGCGCGCGAAAGACTGACAATGGCAGATGCATTGAGACATTTACACAATGGACCACTGTCGGAGGACCTCTTGCTAGGCGCATGGCCACAGAGTTGGCAGACGACAGAGACATTGCGTGCACTTTCACGTTTCCTAGGTGACACGGGCCTGGACTCACGCCTGTGATACCAGTTGTGTAATGTGTCCTTCACCTCGTTCCTCCCATTATCATCCCCCATTGTGACCCTTTTTCTTCCCCTCTTCCCCTTCCCTTACGTAGAGTAGCAGGCCAGATGCTCCATTATCCGGCCGACCTCTCTACATTTTCCAATCATTAAAATACTTCTTCTTCCCGCACACTCGGAGCGAAAACTTAGCGAATGCACTCATGCGGAAATATGTCAAGGTATGCCGCGGGCACTACAGAATTTCCCATTCTGGCGTATCTGGCGTAACTGTGTAATTCTTCTCACACGCGCGCGCTATGCCCCATAAGTAACGGTTCCGTGCCCTTTCTCAAAAGCGATGGCACGCCTATGTTCTGTCACTCCGCCGACTGTCCAAAAAAATTGCGATGCGTAATTTTTGTGGCCTACGGTCGTGCGCTGCTTTCGCCACACTTCGATGGCAGTGAAATGCAAAAACGCCCGTGTAGTTAAATTAATCCAGGGCCTCCGCTTACAACGTGCGTCGTAATCAGATCATCGCTTTGGCAGTTAAAACCTCAGAATGAATTTTGTTTCTATGCCAGAGATGTGTACCGTTGGCAGGAAGCGAATGCGCGCGCGCAGAAACCGCGCCCTCGTTTACTTATGCGGCCGGTCGTGGCCGCCAACAATGGGCCCTCTATTTCTAGAACTCCATCATCTCTCTCTCTCTCTCTCTCTCTCTCTCTCTCTCTCTCTCTCTCTCTCTCTCTCTCTCTCTCTCTCTCTCTCACACACACACACACACACACACGCACGCACGCACGCACACGCACACACACGCTCACACACACACACACACACACACACCCTTTCTGAGAAGCCTGTGACCAAGTTCTGCATCGACCCGATCCCTCCCGCTGAGGCTCACATCACGCGGGTCTTCTGCTACGGGACACGTACCGGCGCAGCGGGATGGCCACTGAACCCAGTTCGCCTACTGCTGGGGGTCGGGCAGTCTGCGAGCCATGTGGGTCGCCCGCCGTTGCCTGCCCACACACACTAAATACGCGACTGCCTCGCTCATTAGGACAACGCTCGAACGGCCGGGTTTCTCTCTTTTTTTTTTTCATACGAAGACTCCGCTTTTGTTTTGCTCTCATCGCAACCACCACGTCTCGCACGCTACGCCGACCTAACGCACACAGGCGAGCCGCGGCTAACTAATCGCCACGCAGAGCACATCCAAACTAGTTCTCGCGCTATCGCCACCCGGAAGCGTGATCGCTCTCACGCCTCGCAGACACCCTGCAGTGGCGTACGCTGCCGGCGATGTAACGTCGCGTCTTTGCCCTTGAACGCTTGCTTATGTACGATGCTCTGCTGGCAGTTTGCCGATTACGGAGAGAAAAAAAAAAAGACGCGCTGCCGCGATCTTATAGCCCTGCGTGCAAGAACGCAATCGGCTACTGAAGTACGTGGGAAAAAAAAGCCCGCGTCTATCTTTTTTTTTTTTTTCCCCACTGTCTGGATTTCATTTATTCGGTTTTGTTTCCTCGCACGAAATTGGGCCAACACACAGTAGGAGCTTTGGGTCCGGGAAAAGCTGAATGCAAATTGAGAGATACAATAATGAAAGCTCATGACGATGGCAAGCTGAAGCTATGTTACATGTAAGCTTAGCTATACTTCAGCCGGAGGTGCACGAGAAAAAAGGAAGTGATAGAGAAAAAAGAAAGTGATACAGATAAAAAGGTAAAAATAAATTTATATACAGAGGATAAGACACGTCTAGATATAAAGATATAAAACTGCACCCCCCCCCCCACACACACACACTCACACACAGAAACAAAGAGAGGGGGGGGGGGGGCTAGCAAGGACCTATAGCACCAGTGACGCATTACCGTCTACGCAAGGGCAGAAGGCAATATATTGCATCATAAATCCAACCATTACCAATAACTGTGCACATCCTCAGAGACTTATTGCCATGTCGTGTTTAGAAAACTATGAGTGCTTGGAATTTCAGAAATACAAGGCGTCGTAAATAACGCCACAGGAATGTCTAAAGCCGCCAGCACAAAGGTTTGACAAATCTTACCGTTTCCATGGTGACTGAACGAGAGCAGCGTAGGACTTTCCTTTAGTAATTGATGTGTAAGCAATTCCGTGGTTGATGGGGCCGCCGGGTCAAGCAGAAAATCGAGTTTGTTCGCGGCACATACAAGGCCAGTTCGCTGGAGGCGTGAAGGCTGTGATAATCTCTCGCTTGTGCGTTTTCTTTTCTGAAAAGAGAGAGGGAATTAATAAGGAAAAGCTATAAGGAGCGTTGCTTAAACGATTTGATGTTTTCGTTGGCGGTCTAAAGCTTCCGCGTACATGAAGTTAGTAGTCACTAGAGAGTTTTAGAAAAGGGGCCCTAAAAGTTTGCGGTGCCAAAGATCTTTGCGGGTGCTCGCGTTGGGGCGCGCAGGAGTAAAATGTTTCAGAACAGGGCTTCGCGCTTGCGGATAGCGTCTTGCGCTGACAGCGCCGCTACGGCGTCAAAGAAAAGCTATTAGAAAGAATTAAATAAAGTACACCGTTTTATGATAACAAGAGTAATTTTGACTCCTGTTTTCGCGTTTAATTGCAATTTAGGGGTTATTATATTAGCAGCAAGCAATTAATTAGTTGCGCTTAGTTTTGAGTAACCAACTTTACGTGCCTTCACCAGCCAACGTAAGCCGCGTTAGGCCTACGAGTCATTAAATAGACAATCGAATCGACACGCTAGTTGAGAGAAAGCGATGACCGCAGTCCCTTGTCCTACCTTGCGAACTTCACGCGTTACCACGAATCGAACCCAGTTGGTGCAAGGTTAGAGCTTTCGCTTCGATTGGTGCCGCCATGTTTGTTGGCGCAAATCTTTTGGGGCAGCTTTTGGGGTTCCAGCTAAATCGGTGAATAGCGTGCCCGACTCGAAACCCAAACGCAGTTCGCGTCTCGCGCATGCGCACTGGCTTCGACGCTATTTCTTTGGGGCCCTAAACATTTGGGAGCCCTGTTCTAATACTCTCTAATAATATAGCTGATTAATTTTACTTAACTAACTGTATGTATATAGACGAACCCCAAGAGATACTGTGAGTTACGCCGGAAGATAACAACCAACATCGATAAGTAGATTGCACTGGTGCTTTTTGACATCGTGGGTCACGTTGGCGCTGCACTCTATATATCTCGCCAAATTTAGCGGAGATCGCTCGTGCTCACCCATGTCGCAGATTCACTCACACCAGCGCCGGCAGTCGCAGAGCGGGCGTACTCTCGAGAGCTCACCGAGATGTAGCGTAAACACATTTGAAATACAATATTCTCGAACGGTGTCGTGATTCCTTTTTATTTTTGGCAGTCTCAACAGGGTGGCTTCAATCTCGATCCTCATGCAAAACTTTACATTTGAAATTCACCTTTCATTTCCGGCCAGCATCTTGTACTATAGTATATCGCGAAGCCACTTATAGCTACACTAGCTACCTACTGCGTAATCGTCGCGCTGTTTTATTCTGCTGGCGAGCTTGACTCTTGCAATTGACATTGTACCATCATAATTAACATTACAACGCTACAAGTTATAAATTGACATTTCACCTTTTTTTATAACTCTATCAAAGAAAAGAAGTATGACCGTCGACCTGTTACTCCCTTTCTGGTTCATTGTATCTGCGCTCAGACAAAAGGAACGGCGCGGACGCAAACGCAGCAACTGCTCGCGGGCGCTTCCTTTACACACAGAGCGCGTTCAACCCGTCGCCGCAGCGACAACGTCGCCAGCCTGGACGGCCTCCCGCCAAGACGCGGCGGTGCCGGTCTCCTGGGCTCTCTTCGATGCAGCACGCGGGCTTCGTCCGCCCAAAGTCGCACGTCCGCCGCCGCTCCGGTCTCGCCCCCTGGACGCGTTCATTGCAGTCTGCGGCCGCAGCGACGACGGCGGAGGATTCCCGGGAGAGCGGCAATGACCTGCTGCTACTCTCCCACCTTCTCTGCGACCCCGCCGCACTCTCTCTTTCTCGGTTCTCGCTCGCTCTTGGAACCTTGTCGACCGCTACGCAAGTGGGGCCTTGGCTTCCGCTCGAACCAAGCGTACCGCGTTTTCTGCCTCACAACAAGCACTTCTCCGTAGGCCACTTAGGCCACTCCTTGAGGCTTCGAACTCTGGTTAACCTCCCTGCGATTCTCTCATTTGCATCTCTCTCTCTCTCTCTCTTCACGAAGCAGGAGTGCCCGCATTTAACAATGATAGTATGTCGTGTGCATGAGGACTCTGGAACTGTTGTCACTATGTTTTATTCTACGTTCGTTGTCTGGAACATATTTTTTTCTAAGCACATCTATGAATTGAGAGGAGTAGCCGGAGCCGTCTAACAGGTACCGTCTCCTTTAATAGATAATAAACAAGAAGGCTGCATACCAAACGGTGAAATAAAAGACAGAGAGAGAGACAGAGAAACAAAAGAAAAAAATATTTTCAAGCAGTTGCCTCAAGCGTTTCTTTCTTTGCTTTCTCCCATATGCATTTAAAGAGAAATATACAACGAAAACTTGCTCACTGCGAATGGGGCACAGCAGATGAGGATGCAGAAGAGGTCCTGTTAGAGTGCTACAAGGACGAGAAGGGAAGGGAGAGAGGAAAGGTGGGGGTAGGGGCAACCAGAAAAGCGCCCGGATTGCTACCTTACGCAGGTGGAAGATTATTAAGGGACTAAATGGTTAACACAGGAGAGAGTAGGAGGCTCTAGCTTTGACCACAGCGTTATATTTGTGGAAGCAGCTTATGCTTCTGAACATATGCACATTCTCCTGATTCTGCATACTCTTTTGTTACCATGTTCCCTTCGGTATCGTGTGCTTGTTTACGGATGCTGTTTGTAACCAACGATGAACGTCATTCAGGTTTCAATACGAACGTTTGAACGTTGTGAACCGCTCAGAAACGTTTGTTTTTGTTTTGTGTATGTGAACTTTAAAACTGTTATGACTATATCATTACAGCAGAGCTGTATATGTTTTCAAAAGATGAAGCGCCAACAGAGATAGCACACCAATGAAGAAACAACAATGAAAAGACAAGGCGCCTTGTCCTTCTTTTCATTGTTGTTTCTTCATCGGTGTACTATCTCCGTTGGCGCTTCATCTTTTCAAAGATATGAACCAACTATCCCCACAACGTCTTGTCTTTCAAGTGCTGTATATGGCTAGGGTACCGCATAGTTTTCGTGTCCGCACTCAAAAACTTTCCTCACCAGCGGCTCATAACCCCGTAAGGTTTATGGCTACTCACTTTGCGTGGGTTAGTTGCGATGACACCACCCCTGCGTTCGTTGTCAAAAAGGGAGTTGCTTACACGTTTCGTGTTGCAGACATATCGCTTGCGATGCCACCCATCCGGCCCAGCCGACCACCCAGCGGCGTACGGGCATCGATTTGACGTTATCGAAGAATGTGCATGCAGTTGCGAGTGTGCCGATCGGTGTACATCACAGCGACCACAAACGCATTGTGAGCGTCGTTACTAAGTGTCTATATGAGCGAGGCAATAAAGCCTTTGCCACAAGTTTTCTTACCAGGATGTTTACAGCTCCGGTAGTCATTCACCTTCGTCGAGCAGAATGGCCTTGAATTTTTCCTCTATTCTTTGTTTGAAAGTTTTAATCGTTTGGAACACATCTACAATCTAAGAGATAAGAATCGCGGAGCCGATGCGCTCGAAGGGGTACCAACATCTCAAGGAAGACTGATAAATAAAAAAATATATATATATATAAATATGGGGACGTACTGGAGCAATGGGAAGACGTGGGCAGCCCATCACGCCTTGAATAAATTGATTTGAACCAATAAACTCGCTGGCAATCAAATTATTGAGGCTTGATTGCTGGGCCCCTCTTCAAAAACGTACACTTGCTACTATAAAATGATTCTTGGATGCCACATAGTCGACCAACACTATATCAAGTGAACATAACCATTCCGTCTAGTGAGAATGAAATTGTGGGTATTATTACGTACAAATACCCATAAATATTGGAAACAGCCCCTTCGGCTATCTGCATAACTTCGCCGTAATATAGCAGCGTAAATCAATCAGTAGCACCTTCAAAAGTCGTATTTCAACATATCGGCTTAGTTTCAAGAAGTTTTTGTTAGCAATGTCGAGAGTGTACTTCCTCCTGATAACGTACGCATTTTCCGCATTTAATCAGCACTGAGTGTTGCGTTAAATAAGTCTTCTGGTCATGACCGAAACACTGCTATCACGCAACGCTTAGTGTCGACTAAGTGCTGCGTATATAATGCGTATATCATTAGAAAAAAGTACCCTCTCGACATTGCTATTTGAAACTTGTTAAAACTCGGCCAGTCTTTTAAAATACGAGTTTTACATAATGCAGCCCATTGAGTTACGCTAGTATATAGAGGCGAAGTTCAACATACTGCCGAAGGAGACAACGTGCAAACTTCCTGGACACACAAATACATCTGAAGCAGCGATGAGTGTCAGTTTATCCGTCTTAGAACATGTTATGCTTCAAGCATCAAAAGTATTTGTGAAGTTTAGAGCTGAGTTCTTTTTTTTTCTCTCTCTCTATGGTGACGCATTGTGCTCTGAACCTTTGTTGTGTTTACATCATTCGACGATTCTTTTGTTTCGCCTGTGTGATGTTCCGTACGTTCTGTTAATTGTGATTATATCGCTGTTTCTTACGTGAAAAGTAGTAGCCGCCGCATCTCTCGGTGCCGACAACTCTCTATTTTGCCAAGTCAGTAAAGGTGCACAGAAAGGATAAGATGAGCAGGAAGGTCAACGTCACACAGGTCCAATTGGCTGCCTCGCGCTGTCGAATGGGGGTGGAAATCGAGAGATATAAGGGAAAGAAATAACACTGCTCCCATGAACATGGCTCCATAGCACACTAGAAACGAGGGGTATTGTAAAGAAAAAAGAACGAATTTCCGCGATATATATATATATATATATATATATATATATATATATATATATATATATATATATATATATATATATATATATATATATATATATATATATATATATATATATATATATATATATATATATATAAAGAATCTCTGGTCTACCTACTTTCGATTACTAGCGTGCGTACTACTGGCAAAATTTTATCTGAAGTTACCAGAATCATTGATTATACAACCGTCTTGGTATAGGAAGCAAATCGGGACAGTGCACCCCCTTCCTCCTGCTTACACACATATGCACGCATGCGCACACGCGCGCACACGCGCGCACACAGGTCGCTGCACAAACCCAAACCCGTAATGCTGGTTCGTATGAACAGCGTTGATGTCTATGCAGACTTACTGAAACGTGAATTTCGTGCGGATATTCCAATTCATGTTTTTATGAAGAGACAAATTCGGTTCTAAATAATCATTCACAGTGCATGTGCTTATTCAGACGCGTTGCGCAGATTTTTCTGACGTCGTACAGAGCATTTCGAAGGTGCTTATCTTCATAGAGCACGCAAACAGACGGGCAAAGAAAAAAGGAAGGGTTTCCGTCGTCGCCTATTCCTGAAACGAGTGTTTTCAAAGGAGTCTCGAGCAGCATCAACAAAGAAAAGAAAAACAAAAGAAATCCCCCGGGAAAGAAACCCATAAAGTGCGCAGCGCGTCAAAAGAACAAAGTCCCATATACAACAGCGATGTTCAGTATGTAACAGCGAAAGCGAGCGGCCGCACGGTCTCAAATATTTCACTTCCCTAAGAGATTGAGAAAAATGAACGGACCCTTGCGGAGGTTTATTGCCCCTTTTGAGACGTTCGTGTTCGGTTTGTTTCCTCCCTTCTCTTTCATCTCGCTTCTGTTGCTGAACCCACAAGAGGGATATATACATGTGTATAAGAGAGAGAGAGAGAGAGAGAGAGAGAGAGAGAGAGAGAGAGAGAGGGAGAGAGAGAGGGGGGATGTACAACAACATATCCGATCTGCTCAGCGTCGTGGTTTTCCTGCTGTAGGTGCGGGGCCAGAAAGCAAGAACAAAAGACGCCGCTGAACGCCGTTGAATATATAGGGGCCGGCCCCGGTTTTTACACGGGGCCATCGCTGAAGAGGGGGAGCAACTGGAGGCACCTTTAACGTCTTCCGTTGTTCTCCGGAGGCCCCTTTTTCCTTCTCGTTTCTGCACTGCTTTCCTCCGCCTAGCCTTCCCCTTCTTTGAGAGAAAACGCGGCAACCGAGCGGGCGGCCGAAGCATCCAAAGAAGGAGAACGTGACAAGGAAACCGCCCATTTCCGAAAACCAGCCGCCGCGCCGACTGTATAGTAGGGCGACCGCTCCTTTACCTCTGAAGTCTCCGACGCTTTTTGTCTTTTATTGTCTTTTTTTTTTCTTACACGGCAGCGGCGGCGGTTTCTCTTAAGGGGTGGAAGGATTGTTCGAGAGCAGGATGTCTCGTCTTTGGTCTTCGCCGCAGTGAAACAGGGGAATAGATAGCCAGAGAGCCGGGAGAGAAAGATGATGCATAGAGAGGCAGGTAAGGTTAAACAGATGCAGGTTTCCGGTTTGCTGCCCCGTTGTTGGTTAGGATGAAAAGACTATCAAAAAGGAGGGGAGAGCAGAGATGAAGAAAACTTAGGATACTGTAGGCGTTCACCGAGCTCGAGATCGCAAAATGCAGAATAATGGTTTCGCGGTCTTCTGATGAGATATTTGATAGGCATCAGACAACGCGTGTTCCAGTGAGGCTCGATCAATTTCTAGAATTTTTTTTTTTTTGGTCCCTCGTGGATCGCAGACGAACCCTGGGAAAAGGTTTTCGGGAAAAGCAACGCATATTTGTTTCCGTATCAGATGGTATAAATCGAAATGCGGCTGGTCACCGTGCGCGAGAGTTAAGGCTTGTGGAGGAGCCGGCAGCAAAATTGTTGCCCACACTTTCCAATGATGTTCAAGCAAACGATTCATAATTCAAGGAGGCAGGCAGACTGGACTGTTTGTTTCTATAATCGAAACTTAAAGCAAGTTTACCCGTTTGATAGCTCACTGGAGATTTTACGAGTGATTTGAAAGTATAAGACTAGTTATGATAATATTGGCACAATAGCGGCAAAATAGTGTATTTGGGAAAGTAATAAATAGAGTACTATTTCTGTTAAGACTCCGAAGGAAATGGCGTACTTATCATGGATGTCCTCTAACCGATAAACAAGTTGTAGTGTTATTGGTTTTTGAAGATATTGTGCCACTTACAGCTGCAGGCAGTCTGCGAGACACTTCTGCCTTCCTTCTGACCATGCTATATTTCGTTTTGGTGCTTTGAAGGCAGACTCGGTATATCGTGTGTGGAGAAACGCAGCTTTTGCGCAACGCCTGCCTTTACCGCTTTTACTTTCTTACTTTAAGACGGATGGGAAAAGGAGTACAGCGCTTCCCGTCGTCTCTAGGCTTGTCTAGCAGGGTACAAAAGATGGCAGAGATGGTTCTAAATAAATGTAAAGATAAATAGTCTGCACAAACATTTTCTTAGTATGTCTCAGCAACATAAACAAGTACAATAAGGCAAGACAGAATCAGTGCATGTTCTCTACAAAGAAGTCTGCCCTTCACCGCAGCCCTAGCTGCTCTAAATCCATTATCTACTCACATTTGTGCCTCTGACTCAGGAGTCCGAAAGCAAGATCTATAGTGCCCCGCCCCCCACCCTACCTTCACCTTCCCCGACGGTGAATACAATGCGAGCCCATCTCAACGCGCAAGCTTGTTTGCGCGGCAGGCAATTAGTGCTTGGTGCTATTCTCGCTCGCGGGGATTGCCTCTGCCAGCTCTACCACCAGTTTCATTCGTCATCCCCCCTTTTGTCGGTAAGGTGTAACAAACTAACTAGGGCGTTGTTGTATAGTAGTCGCTGCTGTTGTGCAGTCAGCGCCCATGGGAATTAAATACCGACTGCAGGTGCAACGTCTCCGTCCTGTGAATTACAATGGCGAAGTTCTTGCTCATGGCCAGAGCGGCCAGCGTGCTGAAAGAGCTTAAATCTGTGTATAACTGTGCTTGAAAAGCGCAAGGGAATGCTAAGCATTCCGCTCTGTCCAAAGGCATGAAGCAGCTTCTTAGGTACCGCAACAAAGTTTGGCCGCCCTTCTGGCAACCATTAACGCACTGACGAGCAGTACGCAATGGATATCACGCCTATACGGCTTCGAACTGCCACGCGATAGCGTACATAGTCAACAGAAGTGATGCGAAATTGCGCAAAGCGGTTTGCTTTCCAAATCCGGCGGTTGTTGCCCCCTGGCCTATTCGTATATCTTTCTCTGTTAGGGAGGTTTGGATTAAGAAACGCAAAGGGCTTGCGTTTCACTTGCGTACGCGAGCTGCCTGGGCAGAACCGCACTGGGCAAGACCGAAGCACAGTTTGGCTTGCGTAGGCAAGCGGCCGCTTGCGTCTTCCTAAATATTAAGCCTTCTGTTACCTTAACCAGTATCCACAAAGCGATAACAGGCGTCGGACGCTGTAGCCGTTCGTAAGAACAGTAGCGGCTAATCGTAACAGGGAACATAAAATATTAGCAAGCGCTACTGCGCAATTACAAACATTTGTCACGTACGAGAACCTTCGCGAATGCGGCCCACCTGTTTGCTCAACAATATCCCGTAACGCACCCGAAAGCAGCAATCGCAACAGTTTTTCAAAGCCCCACTTCACCGGCTATCTCTACATGCGCACGAGCGAAGGAAGAGAAATGAATCACGCGGCCGTGAAAGCGACTGCTCGCTTCGAGTGGGGCGTCGAGTGAGGGGCTCCGAGGAGGAGAGAGAGAGAGGCCAAATCCTGGCGTCTGTGTGCCGGCGCGATAAGCGGGCGTCGAGAGCCGGGTTCGAGTGTCAGCGCGCTGCTCTTGTGCACATAAGCATGCACGCACAACACGTTCGGGCTTATTGCTCGAGAGAGGCGCGCCCGCCCCGCCTGCGCGCCACGTAGTCTACAACGTATTGCTCTCTTCGCCCGCGAGCTGCTTGTCCTCCTCTGTCCGCCTCTCCTAGCTCGAGTGAAAGCGATCTGCGAACGGCACGGCCGCAGTTAAACCATAGCTATGGTTAAACGCTGTGCGCGCCAACTTCTGTGACTTGCTGGCGCTGAGTGGAAGCAGAAGCGCCGTACGCATAGGCGGCACCTTGTATGGGACAGAGGGCGCTACAACGTTTCGATTTGTCACCCCAGCGTTGTTGACACCGGTCGCCAAATAGAGAGAGAGAGAGAGAGAGAGAGAGAGAGAGAGAAACTAAAATTCATTTCGGGGACCAGGTGCGTAGCCAGGAGGGGGGGGGAGGGCACGCCGGGCACGTGCCACCCCCCAACCCCGAAATTTCTGATACTGGATTTGTGGTACGACGAAGCCCACTACCTGCTATTACTAAAATGTAACAAACGAATAAATCATTTTTGCTTATTTTCAGCGAATTGAAATTAATAATTTGTTTTACTGCACTTCTTTTGCAGCAAATATAATATCAACGTCAATATGCGTTTAAGCTCTGCGTTTAAGCCGAAGGATGGTAGGAAGGAAAGAGAAACGCAGAAGGCAGAGAGGTTAACCAGTATAAAGTCCGGTTGGGTACCCTACACCGGGGGAATGGGAAAGGGGAACACATAGATGACAGGGAGAGAGGAGGAAAGGAAGGAAGGAAATTCGCGGTGAGTTCGCTGACATGTGTGGGCTAATAGTAATTGCACTAATAGTCACAGACGTTCACACAAGCCCGTCTTCCTCAAGAAGCACAAAATGCCTCCACCGCTTTATGGGCCGACGAGCGATGGGGGCGGTGTTCCAGCAGCACCTGCACGGAAAGCGGCCGATTGTCCAGTTTTTGGAGAGCGTTAGTAAGTTCTTGTCTTTCTGGGGCGTATTGTGGACAGTGGCACAGCAGGTGGTCGATATTTTCTTCGGTGCCGCTGACCTTGCGGGCCGCATTGTCGGTCACTCCAATTATTGTATGCATTTATGCGAATCTGCATTAATGCATTAAGCGTCTGCTTGTGTGTAAAAGCTCGAAAATTTTTTATTGATTTTTATTTCCTTTTTGTTGTTACATTTAGGTTCAGTATCGTGCATGATCGGTTTCTGTGTTTCTATGTATTGTATATGTGCCCTTAGATTTAGGTGCACGTTAAGGAACTCCAGGTGGTCGAAATTTCCTCCACTATACGGCGTGCCTCATAATCAGAAAGTGGTTCTGGCACGTAAAACACCACAATTAATTAATTGTATATGTACCAATTCGATGTTTTCTAACTGCTGCTAATAGTTAAGTTAAATAATTTAACGCTTGCTATGTAGAGGAAGCCCCATTTGAGTCTACGACTCTGGGGCCTTGTTCTGCATTTTAGGCGAGCTGCGTTGAACTATGATAATAATAATTTCGCGGTTTCGCACGAAAGGCGAAGCATTGATCGCAACAGCAAATTATTAGACAACTGCATGCGTGTGCGGTTGTGTGCGTGTATTATTTATTATTTGTTTTGAACACATATGCACATAAACACAGTTAACAGGAAGGGGAAAGGGAGGAGCTAGGCTGGCAACGACCACCGGAAGGGGCACAACGCCTGCCTACTCTTCTGAAGGGAGGTGACAGCATCACAGAAATGGAAGATAGGAAGGAGGGGAGGAAAAAGGAAAGAGGAAAGGAGAGAAACAGGACAAATCTAAAGACCAAAGTAGAACACTGCAACAGGACAAATCTAAAGACTAAAGTAGAACACTGCAGCCGGAATTAAAGTGACGCCGCGTCGAACAGCCTCCACAATTATCAACCACATCCATGGCTAATTCGCTATGCGGCTAATTGTGTTCTCCACGATGAGACGGGTATGTGCGTGTATGCGAGTGTGCCAAATTGCGCTCTAATAATTTTACCGAGATGAGTTACTACCCAGCCCAACAGCGAGTTCCTCTAACGTTAAGATTCCTACTATTACTAATTGCAGTGAAAATTTGCTTAGTAATGAATAAACAACCATGATGTCACGCGCGCGCGAGAAAAGAAAAGCATATCTCACTCGATGACTGCAAACGCTTGCTGTCTGTACAAGGCTGGCGCGATGAAGAACGCGTGCCTTGAGGGCAATGCATTCTACAGGCTGCTTCTCGCTTCTACGCGAGTCCGACACTTGAGATCGCGCGACCTTGATCCCTTGGTCACTCTCTTGGTTTGAATCAGCATTCTATCGTTGCATAACCGCAAGTTCAGTGATGACGTGTGTGTTCGACTAAACAGCTAGAAATAAAATGAACCCCGCAGGGGCGTCTGCGCAAGCAGGCGTTTGGTGTGTGGCGACACCACGGACCCGAGCACACGAGGGTTGGACCCTCCCGGGTGTAGCCGTGCGCGGCTTAGCCGTGTCTGGGGAAAAGGGGATCCTGGGGGTTGAGCCGATGCTGGGTGTTTGGACCTTTAAGGCCCCCCGGCGGAGGCAACACACCCCTTTGGCCTCTGCTTCACATAGACGGCACCCCTGGACTGACCCACCCGGGGGAAATCGGCAGTCGCCTCTTCCTATCTCTTCCTCTCGAATCTTTGTCTTTATCTCTTACTTTTTTACCTTTCCTGTCTTCTCCTCTCTTCCATTTACTTCATTCTCCTCGGCGGCAAGGGTTAACCCTGTGTGGTTATCCAACCTTGGGTACACCATATTTGGTTATAGTGGCGGCGTACGGCTGGCGTCGTGCAGACTTGCATGCAAGCTCTGCCGCGTCCCCTCGTTGGGCTCCGTGGTGGGTGGTCGGCGCTGTTGCCGAATTTTTATACATTTTCATGGAAACCTCTTTCCCCAAACTTCCTGATCGCCCTCAGAAACGAGGGCGCACCGAAGAGCTCTTTCAATTTTTCGGACGACAAGTCCACAACTTTCCTCGATTTCACGTCATTCACTCAGAAAAGCCAGACAAACTAGTGCGATCCATTTCCCCGTTCCTTGTTTCCAAGTCTTTGACCGAAGTTTTCGGTACAGGATATAAGGTGTCGAGAATGTCAAGTGGCGATCTCCTTTTGGAGCTCCAAAACCAGAAGCAGTATGAAAAGCTGCCGAAACTTGTCGCATTTGGCGAGACCCAAATAACAGTAACCCCGCACCGTACCATGAACACAAGCCGCGGTGTTGTCTCGGACGATGACTTGCTGGAGCTCACGGAGGATGAACTCTTGGAGGGCTTCAGTGACCAGAACGTTATCAATGTTAAAAGAATTAAGATCAGGCGTGACAGCAAAGAAATCAAGACCAAACACCTTATATTGACTTTCGGCTCAAGTATTCTGCCCGAGTCTGTAGAGGCCGGGTACATCAAGCTCCGTGTTAGGCCATATGTGCCAAATCCGCTTAGATGTTTCAAATGCCAACGCTTCGGTCACAGTTCGCAGAGCTGCCGAGGCCGTCAAACCTGTGCGAAGTGCAGTGCACACGAACATACTTCTGAAGCTTGCGTGAACACTCTCCATTGTGTAAACTGTGAAGGCGAGCACGCCGCATACTCGCGGTCGTGCCCGTCTTGGAAAAAAGAGAAAGACATCGTCACAATCAAAGTAAAGGAAAACATATCATTCAAAGAGGCACGCAGGCGGGTAGCATACTTGCCAAAGAAAAGCTTTGCCGAAGTGGCGCGTCAGGGGGCAGCGTCACAACGGCCTCCGGCGGCTGTCCGACCCACAGGCAGTGAGTCGGCAGCTACACCATCTGCCCCCACGGCGGTTGCAGCTAGCGCTGCTCCGTCAACCCTGAATGAGGGATCATCGACCCCGAAGGTTGGCGCAGCCGAGGTTGCCCCGGCCTCCCCGGCCCCTTCCTGCGCTGGCAACAGCCGGCGCAGCCAAATCCCTCAGGGAGCCTCATCGACCTCCGGGCTGGTGGGCGCAGGGGTCTTGCCCTCCAAGGCGGGACCCTCTCTAGTAACTTCTCGCTCGCAAGAGCACGTGTCCGGCGCCTCACACGAGGCAATGGACACTACACCTTTCCTCAAGGCGCGCCAAGCGCCTAAGGAGCGGCGAGGCTCCCTCGAACGCTCCAGAAAGGGCAAAACCCCGATTACAGGGCCTCGAAAGAGCTCTGTAATCTAAGACATCTTTCAGTTTCCGTACACACAGCACCAACTTACATTAAATATGGATACACAAATCATACAGTGGAACGTCAGAGGTCTTCTTAGGAACCTTGATGACGTGCAAGAGCTCATTCAAAAACACAATCCAAAAGTGCTGTGTCTACAGGAAACACACTTAAAACCAAAACACACAAATTTTCTTCGACAGCACGTTACTTTCCGCAAAGATCGCGATGATGCTATGGCATCATCTGGCGGTGTTGCCATTGTAATTCAAAAAAGCATAGCATGTCAACATTTACAGCTACGAACGGCCCTCGAAGCAGTGGCGGTTCGAATTGTTTTGCTAAACAAACTCATCACTATTTGCTCGATTTATATACCTCCACACTACAAACTAAGCAAACATGAATTTCAGTCCTTCATAGATGAATTGCCAGAACCGTACGTTGTACTTGGGGATTTCAATGCGCACAACAGCCTGTGGGGCGACTCTCGTATAGATGCGCGAGGTCGTCTCGTTGAACAGTTCCTTTTTTCTTCCGGTGCATGCCTTCTCAATAAGAAAGAACCCACATATTACTCTCTTGCAAACAGAACCTTTTCGTCAATAGATCTTAGTATAGTTTCCGCGTCTATACTGCCCGAACTCGAATGGGAAGTTACGAGCAATCCTTACGGGAGTGATCACTTCCCCGTACTGCTAAGAACATCTAAAGAAAATGAATTTCCTCCACAAGCCCCTAGGTGGAAGATACATACAGCCGACTGGGAGAAATTCCGAACACTTACTAACATCTCGCTGGCTGATATGTCTTCTTTAGAAATCGATGCAGCTGTGGAGTACTTTACAGCCTTCATCATAGATGCCGCAACTAAATGTATATCACAAGTAAATGGATTGGCAGGCAAACGGCGTGTCCCCTGGTGGAACGATGATTGTAGGATCGCTCGTAAGAAACAAAATAAAGCGTGGGGGTTGCTACGCGCCTCCCCCACTGCGGAGAATCTTATCAATTTTAAAAAAGTAAAATCCCAAGGCAGGCGAACCCGCCGACAGGCCAGAAGAGAGAGCTGGCAGAACTTTTTAACAGGTATCAACTCGTATACAGATGAGGCCAAAGTCTGGAACAGGGTTAGTAGAATAAGAGGGCGACAAACATACTCCCTCCCTTTAGTAAACACCCAAGGCGAAACCCTGCAAGACCAGGCAGATTCACTTGGGGAGCACTTTGAGCGTGTGTCAAGCTCAATCAATTATTCCCAGTCCTTTCTTAAACATAAAGAAATAATAGAACGTCAGCCCATCATACGGAAATCCAGGCAGAATGAACAGTATAACCAGCCTTTCGGTATTGCCGAGTTGAGAGCTGCCTTGAACACATGTAAAAGCACTGCACCGGGACCAGACAGAGTCATGTATGACATGATCAGGCACCTACATACTGACGCACAAGTTACACTTCTTACACTATACAATACTATTTGGGCTTCGGGATACCTCCCATCCACATGGAAAGAAGCGACTGTGGTTCCTGTCCTAAAGCAGGGAAAAGACCCTTCCTTGGCGGCTAGTTACCATCCGATAGCTCTAACTAATTGTCTGTGTAAGCTTTTTGAAAAAATGATAAATCGCAGACTTATACATTTCCTTGAGCTCAACAATATACTCGATCCTTATCAGTGTGGATTCCGAGAAGGGCGGTCCACAACCGATCATCTTGTGCGCATGGAAGGAAATATCCGCGATGCCTTTATACATAAACAGTTTCTTCTATCGATATTCCTCGATATGGAGAAGGCATATGACACGGCATGGCGTTACGGGATCTTACGAGACCTGTCGGAAATTGGCATCCGTGGAAATATGCTGAACACAATTGAAAGCTATTTGACAAATCGTACCTTCCGAGTAAAAGTCGGCAATGAACTCTCACGTCCCTTTACGCAAGAAACTGGTGTACCCCAAGGAGGCGTGCTCAGCTGCACTCTCTTTATCGTAAAGATGAACACGCTACGTGCTTCACTACCACCTGCCATTTTTTATTCCGTATACGTAGATGATATACAAATAGGCTTTAAATCCTGCAACCTTACAGTATGCGAAAGACAGGTACAGCAGGGCTTGAACAAGGTTTCCAAGTGGGCAGACGAAAACGGATTTAAGGTCAACCCCCACAAAAGTGCTTGTGTTCTCTTCACAAGAAAGAGAGGCCTGGTCCTAGATCCTTGTGTAGAACTGGGCGGACACCAAATTCCTGTCAGCAAAGAACACAAATTCCTTGGTGTTATTCTTGACTCTAGGCTCACTTTCATTCCTCACATAAAACACGTTAAAGAAAAATGTCTAAAAACAATGAACCTACTTAAAATCCTATCATACACAACATGGGGTAGCGACAGGAAGTGCCTGTTGAATCTTTACAGGAGCCTAGTTCGGTCGCGAATAGACTATGGAGCCGCAGTGTATCACTCTGCCGCCCCGAGCGCGCTAAAGATGTTAGACCCCGTGCACCATCTGGGAATCCGTCTGGCCACTGGGGCATTTAGAACAAGCCCTGTTGAAAGTTTGTATGTTGAGTCCGATGAGTGGTCACTCCATTTTCGGAGAACTTACATCAGCTTCAACTATTTTCTGAAAGTGCGCTCTAATAAGGAACATCTGTGTTTCACAACCGTTAACGACTTGACATGTGAAACACTTTTTCATAACAGACCCTCTGTGAGACTTCCTTTCTCACTGCGTGCAAGAGAACTTAGCACGGAAATGGATGTCCCAGTTCTCGACCAACGCCTAATGCCTCCAGCTAAGCTAGTACCACCCTGGGAGTGGCAGCTGATAGAATGTGACACATCCTTTGTACAGGTCACTAAACATGCGTCAGAGACACATATCAAAATGCACTTCTTGGAGCTCCAGTACAAGTACTCGTGCACAGAGTTTTATACAGACGCTTCTAAGTCGCATGCCGGGGTGTCCTACGCAGCCATTGGCCCATCCTTCTCGGAATCCGGTGTACTGCACCCTGAAACAAGCATATTTACGGCTGAGGCCCATGCACTACTGTCGGCTATGAAACATATCAGAAAATCAAATATTCAAAAAACAATTTTATTTACAGACTCCTTAAGCGTGGTAAAAGCCTTGAAGTCACACTGTAAACGCAGAAACCCCGTAATTATTGAGCTCTATTCCGTCCTCTGTAGAGCGTATATGTCTAACCAGCATGTCATTATATGCTGGGTGCCTGGACATAGGGGCATCGAGGGTAACGTTCTAGCAGACCAGATGGCCACATCAATTTCATTGCATACAGTCAGTCCTACTGCTTCGGTCCCTGTCACGGACCTGAAGCCTTTCTTAAGAAGGAAACTGCGAAACCACTGGCAACGTAAGTGGGACGCAGAAGTAAATAACAAACTGCACGTGATAAAGCCACAGTTAGGTTCTTGGCCCTCCGTAACAAAATCACGGCGAACAGATGTCCTATTCTGTCGCCTCAGAATAGGACACACATTTGGTACACACAACTTCTTACTCACTGAAAATGATCCTCCAACCTGCGGTAGATGCGGGGAGAGGCTGACCGTCCTCCATGTCCTCCTGGAGTGTCGGAAAGCCGAATCTGACAGAAAGAAACATTTTCCGTTAGCATACCGGCAGCATATTCCCCTTCATCCTGTAATGTTACTCGGCCCAGAACCGCTCTTCGACACTAACGCAGTCCTAAGTTATCTGAAAGATGTTGTGTTGCATGTTGTTAGCCCAACATGTTCGTAGCGTCTCCTCTCTTCAGAGGATGGCGCTGCGATAGTTCTTTCGTGTAGCACGTGCCTCTAGGCCCTTGTGTTTCAAGGGCTCTGGCGAGGCAACAGTGCTCCAGGCAATTTTTACCATCTCATATATTTTCTATTCTGCATCATTCTTTCACGATGGATTTTAGTGTTCATAGTATTCGTCATCTGTCATCGCCATAATTTTATAACAAGTTAATTTTACGCACTTTACAGCGAATATTTTTAGGCCACTTTACAGCCAAGTCACATCTTCCATAATACATCGTCAACATTACCACTTGTCATGGCGCTCTTTGGCCAAACCTGGCCCTTGCGCCACAAAAAACCACACATCATCATCATCAGAAATAAAATGAAAGAAATGTGCAACAAGATGAACACTCACCACGAACGCAATATAAGTGCCCCGTTGAGTGCATACTTAGTGACGTTACAAGCAGAGAAAAGTAACAAAGGCGATTACTTGAAGGAGAATACGTTTCCTTGCTTAATTGCCATATGATATGAATGTATACCGCAAGTGCCTCACAGCTGTACAGAAACCAACGCGCAGGAACGCTCACCCGCCTTCTCCCCCCTTTCCACCCCCTCCCAGTAATGAAGTCACGCCACTGTCAGGAAAAACGTCCGGGTTCGCGCCACCGGGGATACGAAGCAAATGAACCGTGGCCACATTGGCAGTGGTTACTTCGTATATTTTGAAATTATAGCAGCGTGATAGGATGGGACAAATAGGTGAGGGATACAGAGGACTCGTCTTCTGGGTTCTGACGTATTTGCGCCGTTCTGCTGCGCCGTCATATTTAACTTCGGAAGGAAATTTGAAGCCACGCCACACGACATCGACTCACGCTTCATCGCTCGTCTGAGCGTCTGGCTGCGAGGTTCGACCGAGCTGAATGAAGCTCGCGAATGTTCGCGCTTCTTATCTCGATGACTAGGATTGCTGGTCACGTGCCGAGCATGCGCACTTCGACTTTTTTCCTCATCTCAGGCACTCAATTGTTTCGCATTGCGCTGTTGGAGCTGTTTCGTGTCAAGTTATGCCATTTTGCTTCCGCCGGCTGTTCTCGAGCTGCTGCCAACATTGGAAAGCTTCAGCGCAAGGTGCGTATGCTCAGCCTAGCGTCATTGACGGATTTAAATTTGTTCGCTTCTCGATGGGCCCCGTATATTTTGCACGCTCTTCTATGTGGCTAAGAATATATCTTACAGGAGGGTGGATGGGGTACGCGACGAGCATCTGGTAGATCATTCTCGTTGATTGTGTCGCGCAGCTGTCCGTTTTCGCACTTCTTCGTCGCCTGCGTTGTGTAGCCAGTGCTCTTTTCTTTCTCGTTTTTTTTTCATCTCTCGAAATGTCTTTTCTCGCCCGAGTGGGGAGGCCAATTCGGGCAATGTGAGGTGGGGTGCCACCCGCTGCACCGCTAAAGGCCAGGCTGGACGACCGCGTTGTCACCCGCCTTTCTTACACTCTAAAAACTAAGAGAGTGCCGGGCACTCCCTTTGAGGGAGTAGCGGCTTGTCCCATATTTCACTCTCTTTTCGAGAGTAGATCGACCCTCTTTGAGAGAGAGTAGGTCAACTCCTGTTGACAGAGTTTTGTTACTCCGCCGCAAGGGATTGCTAGTACTCTTCTGCAGAGTGATAATACTCTTCCCACAGGGAGTGCTAGTACTCTTCCGCAGAGTGGTAATACTCTCACCGTAGGGGTAACGGCACTCCACCAGACCGAGTACTTCTACTCCCCCAAACAGAGTGCAACTACTCTTCCCAATACCCTCTTAGCGAAGTCCTGGCCACGCATGCAGGCAGGAAATCAGATCAAATTAGGGTCGCTGATACACCGTTCTCTAGGCGGCTCCTCAGACTCAGTGGCCCGATTCCAAGCGGCCTTCAGAATAGGCGTGAGCAATGTTATGCAGGATTTTAAAGTCATTTTTCCTGGCTATTTGCTGCCTACCATGTGACGGCTCGTAATCGGCCTATGCGTATGTGTCCCGAACGCCACTGCGGAGAAAAAAAAGCAAATTCACATTTAATCCGCAAATATCTTCGCATATTTCACAATCAGGAGACACATAATCTAATTAGAACACAATAGTCGAGGGAATCACACACTTATGGAGAACCACATTGCTCTATACATCACGTGGATTCGAACCCGCGTACACTCGCATCTATACAATTCAAAGCACACATCCTAACCATTACACCACAAAGCCACCACGCTCAGTCGTGTTGTTTTAGAGCTTATATACATAACAAATGTATTTGAGGAATCGGCTGCGGTGGTTGGAGTTTCTCTGCAGTGTGCTGTGCTGTTGTGTACTGGAATACGTTTGCGTTTGCATCATTTCCATTCCTTGCTACGACTAACGGAGGAATACAACGTAGACGACGACGTGAGAACTATTCACGGCTTGTCGTCACCCCAGGAAAATAACAAATGTGCCGTTCAGCTCACGATCGAGTGCTTTTCCAGTCCATGCATTATATGTTCTCCGAAAATACGCGGATACAAAGTATCGTGCCAACCATCCACGTATGTGAATTTAAGTCGCGCGTATACTGGCGAGAATTTCTGTTTATTTTTTCCGCCAGTTCCATTCGTATGTGGTCAACTGCGATGCCAGTACCAGGCATTTCGACGTTCCTCACGCTGCCGTGTAGGCGTTCTTTTCAAGTGCATTAGTTTAGAGTTTGGTTCAGTCCGCTGTGAGCTGTTGTCCTGCATTAGCAGCGGATCGTTAGCGTTTTGAAGAGCACGCATTCCAGCATTTGGAGACTGCTTATGCCGATAGCCGCGTCACATGCATTGGCACGCATGTTTAAAAGAGTAATGTGTCCACTTGTTACGCGTGCACTGCTCGTATCCTGTGGCAGTGCTCGTTCTAAAAGTTTCGAAGACCATCTACATTCATACGTGTGTTCAATATATATGCACAGGATAGACTTGCCGGCTAGTTGGTTGAGCATTTTAGAAGAAACAGCGCAACACAAGGACGACGCAAAAACATGGACAACACCACGAAGCGCTGGTGTGGTCGATGCTTTTTTTCGTCCTGGTGTTAGCGCTGTTTCTTCTTCCACGATACACGCACACCACAGGTACGCGCAAGTTTAGGAGTATAGGGCGTTAACTTTGTTTTCCCCGTTTCCTCTCAGTGTCAATGGCACAATGCGTTGCCCGAAATAGCGCACGCTTACCCCCATATTCAGAAATGCATCATAACTTGAAGCCCATGCTTGACTTGATCTAAATGACGCAAGTCGTGAACGCACCAAAAGAAAGGCAGTGAGCGTCTGGGGAACGTTCGCACCAGGCGTCGTTTATATAAAGTCAAGCATGGGCTTTGTATTAATATACATTTCTGAATACGGGGGTTAGTCATCTACTTCTCACAGAAAATGTCGAAGAAACGCCCACCAAAACCAGGCACATTCGTAAACCTAACTAGGCAATACGAAGCTCCATAGAAAAAGAGTGGTATTAAAAGCTTTCAGTATTTTTCTTTACTCCAAAATGGTTGCGCTCTCGTGGTTTCAATGTACAGAGATGATGCAGCGTTAGCTAAAAGGCATGAATTTCCGAACTCCATGCCAAAATAAGCTTGTAAAATTATTTAGGTGCTATAAACCAGGGTTTGTAGCGATCCTTGAAAACCCTTTATTTCTAAAATGCCATTTTCAAGGCATTGAAAAGCCTGGAATTTTTAGAAGTACTGGAAAGTCCTTAAATTTGTACACTTGGCTAGACATAGCAGACATTGCCAAGTGTTTTTTTTTCCCTTCTGTGGCATTCTTCGCATGTCACAGAGAATTGTATGTGGAGGTAATAGAAGGAAAGCGACATCCTTAAAGTTCAAATTACAAAGGAGCTGCAGATACCAGTTTTAGGCACATGGAACCGGCGACAAATGTACTTGGAGGAGCAGAAGCAGGAAGCTCAACGGTTGAGGCATTCAAAGAAAAGCCGTGATGAGTAAATTGAGAGCTACAGACACAATAAAAGATCACCTTTCTCCGGTGCTGTGTTGTTCCGCGATCTTGAGCGCGCGCGCGCGCGGTGGAGAACTCCGAGTGAAAAAGTAGAGCGCTCGCTACGCGTTCCTTTGAACTGCGGCGGCCTGTTCTCTTAGAAGCAAAACGATGTGTTCTTTGCTCAGCGTGCATGAATGATACATTGCCATGTTCGGGGCCAGCCACCTACAGTTGAAGCAGAAGATCACGCTACGTTTTGTTCTCTATTGCCGCAAGAGTAGAACTACTCTCTCTCTCTGAAGGGGGAGAGTGAAAAGCACATTTCACTCTCTCCTTGGTGAGAGAGTGAACAATGCATTTCACTCTCCTCGACATTTTGCGAGAGTAAAACGACGCTTTGAAGAGTGAACCAGCCGCTTCACTCCTGCGATACCCTTCCTAGTTTTTAGAGTGTATACGACCTTGGTCATGATGCACGTGGCGAATTGTGCAAGTACTACAGTGAGTCGGGGCATAATGGCGTCGTTCCTAAACCATGGGAATTGGGCCGCTTGATTCCCCATTCCGAAATCTGGTGAGTCTGCGCTCGAATCATCCTACCGTCCGACTGCGCTTTCCATCTGCGTCAGCAAAGTGATGGACAGAATGATTCTATGCTCGCCTGGAGGGGTACCTCGAGCGACCGAATGCCTACGCGGACGCCATGACGGGCTTTCCTGGATGTCTCTCATCCATCGACAATGTCATATTGGTATACATGGGTATATGATCAAAAAGACCTCAAGCGCCTATCAATAGCACTTTTTCTCCATGTCAAAGGAGCACACGGCAACGTCGCCCGTGAGGCCATACTATAATCTTACTTGAGGCTGTAGGAGTTGGTGACCAGATGTATCAATTGATTCGGTATACTGCTTGACTGAGAGGTGCTTTTTCTTACAGACCAGAAACGGCCCAATCTCGGAACATTACGTCTGCGGTGTTGCGCCGCAGGGTGGGGTGATATATATATATATATATATATATATATATATATATATATATATATATATATATATATATATATATATATATATATATATATATATATATATATATATATATATATATATATATATATTCAACCTCTTCCTGGCAGGACTTCATGTGTACTTACAGCGGACAGTTCATGTTTCAATATACGCCGCTGACATTTGCATCTGGGCCTCTGCGGTGACTCGCCTTTACGTGCGAACCAGGCTTTAGCTGGAATCAACCACGACGGCATCTTATCTCCGAGTACAAGGCCTCGGTGTGTCTACCGAAAAGTGCGGATTGGTTCCGTTTACACGCATACCCATGCCATCCATATCCTATTTCAATAAGCCGCCCATGTGTATTCCATGTCAGGACACATCGTTCTCTGGGTGTCACCATTGACCGCAATCTCTACTGAAACCCCCACTGCACCCACCTGAACAAGGAGCTATCCGTCGCTGCTCAGGTGATCGAGTTTCTCCGCTCAAAAACTTGAGGTACACCAGTGAATTATATGGTTTACAGCTGTACAGGGCACTGTTCCTGCGACCCCTATACGTTACAGTCTATGCCATTACTGTCAAACAGATGCAAGACCAATATTTGCGCTTTGGAGAGGAAACAACGTCAAACCCTACGCACGTGTTTAGGGTTGCCTCACCACTCACAATTGCCATCACTGAGAGCGCACATTCGCCATCTCTGAAGGACGTGGGAATTAGCTTCCCTGCCGGCAGAATGGCCTCGAGCGACTTTTTCGCGAGATGATTAGCGTTAATCACGAGTGTATACCGTCAGATCATACATATGCGAGGGAAGCCTCCATCTCCCATGTGGTGACTACGACATCCTCAAGGGAACCTGGCTGTTCCCGGAATTACAAAGAAGCCGAATCATCCGTGACTGGTTCTGACGCATTTTACCGCACCAGACTTACGTAATTACTGCACCAGACCAAGACCGTATAGTCGCAGTTAAGGTCAAAGTGTAACACACGACTACACTGTAAAATAATTTACACCCTAAAACGTGAAAAAGGGTGTAAATGTGTCTATAACTCACACCCTTAGGGTGTGAGTTATAGATAACACCCTAAGGGTGTGAGTTATAGACACATTTACACCCTTTTCTCACTTTTAGGAGTGTAAACTATTTTACAGAGTACACTTACGGCGGCAGAACCGGCACAGGAATTGGTAATATTTTGAGACTGTCTTGCACAGCTTCAAGTCTGCTTTACGTCACGGAACATATGAGCAGATGGTACCCAACATTTCGGAAATACATGACCGTGCTCTGGAAACAGGGCGCAACATAGTATTTCAGTGGTTTCTGGCTCACCGTAGCCTCGTGGACAACGACTTTGCTAAGAGGGTGGCCCGGTCCGTCCTCGCGGGCACCCGGACGCTTCCAATACCTTAGGCGACGACGACCGCTGCCAGCGAAATTTGTCTGCTTGCCCGCAAAATGACGCCAGTTTTCTGGTGTTTGCCAAGTGTCTTCAATTGCCGACTGCGTAAGCTGGACCCCTCGCCACAGCTACAACTGCCATCTAGCCTTTCCCGCGGCGAAGCAACGTTGTTGTGCCGCTTGTGGATGGGAGGGCCGTGTATACGGATGCTTTACCGTGTGGGGATGGCCGATAGCCCGACGTGCGACTCCTAACAGGTGCGAGGAAACTATCAAGCACCCGTTGTGCATCCGTCCTCGCTACGACGTCGGACGCTTCTCTCTCCGAAGAACTTCAAACTAACCAGATTCGAGGCCGTTCTCTGAGTCGAGTGCACTGGGACCGTGGACACATACGTCACTGGCACAAAAAAAGTGATTCGTGCACTGGTAGAGTACATGAAGTGCACCGGTTTGAGAGCCCGCTCGTAGTGCTCCTGCGCATATTCCTACGAGCACTCAGTGCTCACTGTCTCCCTTGTTTTCCTCCTTTGTCTCCCTTGGTTCCTCACCCCCAGTGTGTTATGGCAGCAAACCGGACGCTCTCTCTCTCTCTCTCTCTCTCTCTCTCTCTCTCTCCTAAGCTCCGAATCGCCAGAGGGCGGTAATCGCGGCAATCCCCGCGGCAAGTGCATGCGTAGGCAGCGTTCGCACGAATGGCAATTCCTCTTTTTGCTCAAAAGCTAGCGTTTTGTTCGGTTGATTTGGTTTTATTTTTCTTATGCGGGGCTTCTCGGACTTTCGGCTGAGTTAAATGTGCAGAGAACACTTCCTTATTATCCTTTATTTTTTTTCCTTGTTGTTGCACTTTTGGGTATATACTTGCCGAAAGATTACCCCGTGTTGTCGCTCCCTGACTGTCGGCAATTATGTCGCGGCGCGCAAGGTCGAAGCTTCTATTCCCAATCGGGATGGCCACATTCCAATGAAAGTGTAATGAAAAAATAACTGGGGTGTTCGAATATTCGAAACGTTAAAGATAGTATCCTATTCAGTTTGGCATTCGAATCGAATAGCATACTATTATTTACTCTCTGTAACGCCTAACAGTCAGGAAGAGTAAATAGATGAAATGAATTGAATAGTAAGAGTACATCCGTGAATGCGAATATTTTTCGAATACTGTTTCAATACTTCAAAACGTTAACTCAACCAAATTAAACATAGAATTGGAGCAAAAGTGCTGTAAAATTTCACCCCCGCGGGCATAGGCATAAAACACGAGGATTGCGTAGTGTAGCAGGCTATGTCGCTTAGTTAGCCGTACTTTACAGCATATGTAAAGCGATCATTCGCACTCCCTGAAGAGTCCTGTGCGCGCGAAGATACTGCTTGTTTGCTCGTAATGCTCCATTTGCGCTTTTAACAAATAACGGTTCATAGCGCACTATGCAACGCCAGAAACTCGTTTAACGTTAAGAATACTAGGATCTGAACATAGTTTTATAATTGTGATGACGATTGTTTAATATTAAAAAAAACTACTGGGAAACTATTCGATTCGGTCTCAGAAATATACGCACACCCTTACAACAACAACAACAACAACAACAACAACAACAACAACAACAACAACAACAACAACAACAATTAAACGCTACTTACCAGTGTCATGCTTTGTGCATGGGTTAAAGTGCTGCCGAGGTTAAAAATTAATCAGGATCCGTGCCCTACAGGGTTTCTAATAGTCCCTGTGTTTCTTTGAAGAGTTAAACCTAATCAATCAATCAATCAATCAATCAATCAATCAATCAATCAATCAATCAATCAATCAATCAATCAATCAATCAATCAATCAATCAATCAACAAATGCAATTCCAGATATTGGCATCCCTTGATTTCCCCCTCTCAGAGCACAGGAATCCGTGCACTGTCGACAACACGGGGCTTGTACTTTGAGTTCCGCAGAAACCCCATCAGCAGAACACTCCGAAACCCAAAATCATCGGCCCTTCTTCCTCCCATCTTAGCGTGCCTATGCATCGCTTACCTGCTCACCGCCACCGCGCAAGAGTACATTTAAAAGAGTGCACGCTCTCTGAACGCGGTGTACAAGCGGCCCGAGGTGGTCTCTACCTGACTGTTCACACACACAGAGATCCAATGATGTCTTTCACGCACATGGGAGGAGCTCCAACATCTGGCGCTCCTCTCGTCAAAGCGCTCCTCCGCGGCGCCGCGCGTTCGGCTGGCGCCACCGTGGTACGCGCAATTACGGGCATGCACGCGCAAGGCGCGGCGGGAACGGGGCGCCAGGGTTACGTGATAGAGTGTTTCTTTTAGGAGCAGTCGGAAGAAAACGAGGGGAGGGGGGCAGCCAGAGTAGCAGGGGAGACAAGCCAGAGGGGCGCGATCGAAGCAGGCTCCGCACTTGACAGGCGTGGAAGAGCAGCTGCACGTAGCTCCACGCAGAGCAGTTAGTTGTGCGCGCGCTGGCACCCTCCGGCGACGAGACCGACGCCGGAGAACGTGTGAGGGGCTCGAAGCGGGACAACCCGAGCATCCCTCTATACGTTCTTTCTTTTTTTTCTTTTTTCTTCGAGCTGTAGTTATCGCTCTCTCACCACCTTGACAGTGAGGAGCGCCGAGTTATCCTCGAGGTGTAGTTCCATTGTTAGCAGTGCCCAATGAAAAAAAAAAAAAAAGCACGTCTTGGCCCGACCGTTCCAAACTCGCGTGGAGGAAACTCGCGCTGCCACGTCTTCTGAAACGTTGCCTGCGCAACTAATCGGAAATGCGGGTCCCCCTGCTATCTTCTCCCACCGAAACGAAATGAGCCTTATCATGAAATTGCAGTCGCGTAAAATTGAACCAGCGCATTGCGTAAAAACGGAGCCCGCGAAATTACGAGATGTTTTTTTTTTTTTCCGGGAGAGAGATATGAAAGAGAGGAGAAAGGCAGGGATGACAACCAGAGCAGAAAAGTTTGTTTGCTACCCTGCACTGGGGCACGCGCGAGAGGAAGAGAGAGATAGAAATAGAGAAGTTGCGTTTCGTTCCTCTGTTGTACTTCTTGCTTCTCCGGTGCAACGTGAAGTTTCTCAGACGTTGGTCGGCGTTGTTGCTCGAATGCAGACAGGAGGCGATGGAGATCAGATGGACAAGAAATATTTATAAGTGAACTCCTCTATATACGTGGCAGATAAACAAATGCGTTACACTTTGAACAATTGAGAAACAAAGTCTCTCTCTTCGATTGCCTCAATGACTATTAGAGCCCAGACTCGTTTTAACGCACATAATACAGAGCCTCGCTGACCTATCGACAATCCTGATTTCAGCGCAGTCTGAGGGACAGCCTACCATCTCAATTATTATAGCTCAAACAAACAAAGAAAAAGGCCGGTAGGGCCGTTGGCCCGTGCCACAGATGCAGTTGCCAATGAAGATTTTTATTTTTATTTTTTCCAGTCAAAGTAAACATTCATTCATTCATTCATACAAGATTAAAAGGTTGTTAAACCACAACCATAAATAAGCCCTTAAAAGTAAACATATTGGAAAACAAAACAGTTTTCCTTCTTCCAAAAAACTCCCCTCTTATTTCTGCCTCAGCAAAACACGCCAGGCCCTCACAATTTATTGCTAGGCTGTCTCAAACCTTGATGGCGTCCCTACCCCGCAAATGTATCGGAAGCTGGGGCTTCAACACTGCGTACCGCAGCTCCACTCATGGTTTGTCAGAGTGGTAAAACTATGGCTGTCCATGACACCCGAACTTATTGTCTACAAGACGACGTTCTCCGAATGCGACCTTAGCTGCACACTGCATCACCTCAGCGCACACTGTAAGTCGTCATTCGACACCACGCGGGCTTTTCTCCGCACCAAGCAACAAAGGCCGACTATTGCCTCCCGGACGCGTAGAAGAATAGAGCCCCGCTCCGTACAGGGAGCACGTGGTCAATTCGCAACACTTAGGAAGTACACAAAACAATCAATGCTGCCTTACAAGAGAGATAGCAAAGAGAGAAAAGGCAGGGAGGCCAACCAGACGAGCGTCCGCTTTGCTACCCTGCACTGGAGGTGGGGGAAAGGGAGAAAAGAAAGAAGAAAAGAGGAAGGAAGTGATGACCGCGTTTGCAGCGAAGCCCCACGACACCAAAGTGGAGTTCCACAACTACTGACCTGCGTTGATGACATTTGGGACGACCAAAGGACGAGTGGTCGTTGCGCGAATAGGAGGCTGCGGGTGAGCTATGGGGCTTACTCGAGACTTGCAAGCACTAGATTAAGATCCTCCAAAGGATGCATATATAAAGGCAGGGAGGTTAGCCACAGGTAGTTCTCTTTCTCTTTTCATCTCCCTACTCTTTCACCCCGTGCAGGGTAGAGGGTGAGAAATGTGGAAAGATATGCTGTGTGCGTAAATTGCACATATAGCCGAAGTGCAATTTCATTTAGCAGTAGTAAAATTTGCTAAAGGTGCGGCCTGAATATGAAGTACGCCTTAGCCAGGGACTTTGGATTAATTTTGTCCACCTGTGGTTCTTTGATATGCTCTTAAATAAAAAACTAAACGTGCGTTTATTTGTTTTTTGTTTTTTGTTTTCATTCTACCTCTGTGAAGCTGCGATCGCCGCGGCGGGGAATCAATCCCGCTACCTCGTGCTTAGCAGCGAAACCCCATAGCGACTAAGCTATGGTGGCGGGTGCTGAAAACAACACTCCCCCCCCCTCCCCCTCTCTCTCCAAACGTATTGAGATCGCGGCCCAGCTTTCCCTTGCGCTCAGGTTTATTGTGCAAATAAGAACGCTGCATATATACTTTGTGTAAGTACATGAAAGGACATTCGTGCGCTTTGTGTGACGGATGACTGCCCCGGTACCGGACTACGCTTCCAGTGCTAATGCCCGTATATTCACATATTTGAGTGCTTGTGTCTGACGATCGTGTCTATAGTGCGTGTTGAGATTTTTTTTTCTACAATATATTTTTTTTTCTACAATACAATAAGCCAGTGTTTGGTTCTAACGTAAACTTCGACGCCGTCAGCTCACAACAGCAGATCCTAGAGCTTTGTCGCAACAGCAATGAGAAAGGCCGACTGAGTGAGCTCAAGAAAAGAAAAAGTAGAAGCGAAAATTGCCCACCATAAAACTGCAGTTAACTACTGTTTCATTCTTCTCTTCTTTCTTTCTTTTGTGTGTGCGCTTCTCGCCACATAGCAGCAGCTCTGTACGCTTTTGTTTCAGGGCCACACGCGGAGAATGAAAAAGAATGGTCGGAAATGACTCGCGGCCCCGCTCGTGCGTGCTTGGCCAGTCAGTCATCTCTGCAAGCACCGTTGAGCAGCGCAGCTAGGCTACCGTTCAAACCGGTATCTTGCTTCGTGGAGAGAAACGATTCCCGCCGGTTTAACCATCACATGCACTCCAGCCATTTAGGCGCAGCTTCAATGGCGGCTGCCAACTCAGGGTCATCGCGTTGGGAGCTTTCTTTTGAACAGCTTCATTGCCGGCGGAGTAGGTTGGAGTGCACAGAGTCACGACGAGCTGACTTCTTGACGGTCGATCTCTAAGTGCACAGAACGCGACACGTATTTACATGTAATTCTATAGCGTTCAGCAAAGGGTCATTTCGCTCATTTTTTCAGTTTCCTATGTGAACGGCGAATGTAATCCAGACTGTGCAGTAGATATAAGTAAAAGAAAACATTGACTGAAATCCAACGCAATTATCTGCGTTAAAGATGCCGGGATGGAAGTCGAAGCGCCACTTTTACGGGAGAACACTTTCCAGCTGCACGTTTATAAAGACGTTAACGATATTAAGTGTCAAGGTGCCTTCAAAAGTCGTGGTGGCTTTTATTGCAAATATGCGATATACCTATTCGACGCTGCGTTGAAATGCAGCGCATGATGGGTTTCTTGGTCTCCTTTATCAACAGTCCTATGTAGTAAAGAAAATTGTATCACTGCGCTCAGCGTGGACGTTAACGTAGACCGCATGTAGACCGCACAGACTTTGTGTAAATGTGTACACGCGTACAGATGCACGCACAGCGCTTGGACAAGAGGTAGCCTGTATAAATATAAAGTTGCACGAGAACAAAGTTGTCACCTTCACGGTGTAGAAAGCGTAAACGCAGGATGATATTACGCGCTGCGCGGATCGATGACAGTAAGCACAATTAAAGGCATCGCCGTTTAGTTGTAAGACATTTTATTATAATATCTTCACTAAAGCTTCGTTTCGCGTGTATTCCAACATGCGCATTGCATTCGCACATCCTTTGTATCCGCCTTTTCATCCTTCCTTAGCATATTTAGGCAAGTTTGTGTGCAAGCAAGCGCGCACTCATACGTATGATAGAGGAGGGTAGTGCAGTGGCGAAGAAATAAAGAAAACAAAGAAAAGCAAACGAGAAAGGACGCGTGATAGCTTGAGAAGTGCTGCGATTTCGCAAGAACAAGAGAGAAGAGAAAGATATATAGAAAGCCAATACACAAAAACCACGAAGCGTGAGCGAGGAACTGGAGGTATTAATATCACGTACTATGCGAAATTAAAGCAGTACACGTGTTTCTTTCTTTTTTTTATTGCCGCGTGCACATCCACCATGGAGGCGGCCCGGAGGTCTTTAACATATTACGCACCTTGGAGTCGGCGCGCGTTTTGCGTGCCGAGTATACAGAGCTTTCGGCGAGGTTCGCCCCTAACGAGAGGTCGAGGTCAAGCGTTCTTGGCGCCAGCTATAGCTGTTTAGTCACGGAACTTGATGCACAGCTTCATGAAACACAAAACGGAGGGCGTGTTGCGAGTGCCAAGAAATAAGCTTGGGAATGATTGCGACGCCGCGCGAATGTCAAAGGTTTAACCATCGCCTCGCTTAACATGATATACACCGGGCCATATAACTTTAAGCGAAATCATGGATAAGAGGCGGAACGCTTGTGACGGCGGAGATTGCTCTGTGACTCTGTGAATGACTGACTATTATTTTTCTTTTCTCTCCTTATCTTTTCTTTTCCTTTGCCCCTCCCCAAGTGTAGGGTATAGTCAATATGGCGCAAATTTTCCCTTTCGTTTCTTTCTCTCTCTTCATTGGTCAAAGGCAGACAAAGGTTTCGATGGTAGAAAAATACGTATAGGAGTAAATAACTTTAATCTTGCGCACTATCTATCTATCTATCTATCTATCTATCTATCTATCTATCTATCTATCTATCTATCTATCTATCTATCTATCTATCTATCTATCTATCTATCTATCTATCTATCTATCTATCTATCTATCTATCTATCTATCTATCTATCTATCTATCTATCTATCTATCTATCTATCTATCTATCTATCTATCTATCTATCTATCTATCTATCTATCTATCTATCTATCTATCTATCTATCTATCTATCTATCTATCTATCTATCTATCTATCTATCTATCTATCTATCTATCTATCTATCTATCTATCTATCTATCTTATTTTTCTTAGATAAGCACACGCTACAAAGTGACCAACGGAGTTGGTTTTAGGAAGGAGATAAAAAAGGAAAACTCGCTACGCTGCTCAGTAGAGCACGTGCTAGCAGCCTCAACTATTTACAGCACCTTCCGAAGCGTTAGGTCTCCTCGGAAGGCTCTTCTAGGGCACGTTCGGCTGGCTGCAGAAGACAGTGGAGCCTTGGACTGGGAGCCCCATCCATCAAGCTCCTAACCCACTATCCCAACCTTTCCCCAATTCAATAAAGTTATTCTCTCTCTCTCTCCCTCCCCTCGACTGGAACCTTATATAACATGACGCAAAAATAATATGATGAAATATACTGGGCGGCAGAACGTACACATGTAACTAAGGCACAAAACGATGCAGACAAGCAAGTAGGATAAATTAGGGAACAAACGAATTACAGCTTTAATTAAGCGCTTCTATAGTGTAATGCATTATCTCTTCAAGCGTCTGCGGGGAATCTTCAAAGTTTGTTTCCGGTGCGTATATGGTGCAAACTCTCTTTGCGGGTCTGCGTCGACGCTCCAAAGCGCTCGAGTATAATTGTAACTCTGACTAACTAAATGAAATTACGAGAAGCCACACGTAACCTGCCTTCTGTAGGCTGCTCGTTTCGATACTTTGTTTCCTTTGACCTACGTGTTTATTCTTCAACTGAAGCTAGGTCTCCGACATGAGTATCAGAAAAAGCATATAGCTAACTCTCTAAACTAGCGCAGCGAGTCTGAAGCTGAAGAGCCATACGGCGATCCTTTTACAAAACCTCGGCGATGCCTGAAGTATGGCGCTGCAATTCGTCAGGAGTTTTCGTAATCAGCGGGTGTCTCATTAGCGATCACCCTGCTGATTTAACTACGCGGCTTCCCCATTTTATCCCTTTCTCTTTAAGCAACGGGAATGGGGAGAACTTCTTTTAAACTGCGGCCGTTGCATTAAATATAATGCTCGCTGCACCGGAACTCAACAACCGCGCAAAATAGGGAGCACATTCATTACCGCTCACGCGATCGTTAAGCAGCTCCTTAAATGAAGGGTCGTGTGGAGATCCACGCACCGTTTCTTGTTTTTCCTTTTTTTTGTATTCCTTTCTTCTTTTTCTCTTTCTCTCTTGCAGATGAAATGACTGTCGTTAGAAATTAGCGCCGGCAGAAAATAATTAAACGAGTTTCTTTTCAAAGCTCTACGCATAGCTTTCGGGTATTTAAACGTACAAGCACCTGCGTTAAGAGCTCGGTATTTCCGCCATGCATGCACTCCGTGGTGCCGGCTAATCTCTTTTACTTTCTTATACCTTTTCTTTAGCGCCTATTTTCGGGCCTCTTTTGCTTGTGTACAACTGGAGGAAAACTGATTTCCGGACGTGCAGCCATATAGATATAGAAGATTTTCTACAGAAGATTTTCAGAAATTTACGCGTTATTTTTCGTTGCCCCCAGTTAGCAAAGCACGCTGAAGAGTGCCCGCTCGTCACCTAGAGCGCGAAGAGCTATTAGGAATTCACTTGACAGTAGAGCTAACCGAATTAATTTTGCCTGCTGTCAAGACAGTTACTAATTACACGAAGTCGTTGCTCAGAAATATCGGAGACTACTTCGTTGGCTATAGGAAAATGAAAGACACAACTAAGAAGTTCAGTGAGAATATAAAGAAGGAATACACTATTAAGCGTGACTATTTTTAACCCGTGTTTCGAGAATCGTGAAGTCACTCTTCCATAGCCTGCTAATCCCCTCAGAGGGAAGGAAATGGCCAATACAATGAAAAGATTAATTACTGTTGACTAAGTAAACAGTGACGAAGTGGATCATTAGTAAATAATGGAGGCGGAGGATCGCATGACGCATACGTCACAAGCTCAGGGACAAAAGAGGCGTGCGATGCCTACCTTTGGACTATCTAAAATGCAAACATATATCAGCGGGGAAGGAAGTATTCCTTTGTGGTTTGACTAATGCTAAATATTTTGCTTTATTCTGTCGAATTTTAATAGAACTGCCAGCGTAACAACCATGAAAACTAGCCTTTCTCTTCCATCTCTTGCAGCTCGACGTAAAATTATCCGTTTATCATTATTTCACAATATCTTTCGCCCCACAACACTGCTTGATGTATTCAGTCATACTTCACACTACGTATCTCGTCGCATCGATGATTCTTACAAGGTTCACGTCCATTCTTGCAGCACAAATACATTTTCCCAGTCATTCGTACCTCGGACGTCGCTAGAGTGGAACCACCTTCCCGCAAGCATTGTATCCATCAGCGATAATTTCTTATTTCGTGATGCCCTTACCAACATTACTTGCTCGAATGCTGTTCAATGTCTACTTGTATATCTTGCCCCTTTTTTTTGTGATAGCTTTTGTGATTGCTCATTGTATTCCTACTGAATTATTTGTCAAATTGTATTTTTATGTTGTATATTTTTCTCTTGTAAGACTTGATGTTTGAATTTACCTGTAACCCACTCCCCTCTGTAAAACCTTCGCAGGCCTTGAGGGTATAGTAAATGAAATGAAATGAAACGGACAGACAAAATGCCATGAAAAAGCCCAACTACGTGCGAATGTTCTGTAAGATAAATAATATACAGTAAAACAGTGGCCAATAAAGGTGCATGTTTAACAATTGCTTCAAGATGTTGGATAAAACTGCACATAATTGTTAGCACTGAAGTAACTGCAGGAGGTCTGAGGGAGTTAGAGCAAGATTTCCCTTACGCCGTAGCAAATTTCAAAATAATTCGATTCTGCAGATTCGCACAACATTGCTTATATAGCATTAAGGAGACTCTATTTCCGTCGAACTAATTGGGCTCAAGAATTCACAATCGCAGACGTCTCTCTATCTATCTATCTATCTATCTATCTATCTATCTATCTATCTATCTATCTATCTATCTATCTATCTATCTATCTATCTATCTATCTATCTATCTATCTATCTATCTATCTATCTATCTATCTATCTATCTATCTATCTATCTATCTATCTATCTATCTATCTATCTATCTAAGCTTCCGGTTGCGTACGCGTTATACAGGCTAGCAGAAAACAAGCATCGGTGTCAATTATTGATGCCAGAACATCCCTCATTCGCAACTATAACAAAAGAATAAAGCCCCGAGCTGCATCAGTTTATCGTTCGCTCCCATCGCAAGCTTCGGCCGCGCTCAGTGACTCCCAGCTACCGAAACGCGCGAAGGCCCGTTTCTCTCGCAGGCACAAGTGCGCACGTCTCTGGCGTTACGCCAGCACGCGAGCCTCTTGCCGACAGCGAGCACGGCTGCCTCGCCCAGCTGTCTCCCGCGCGTCTGCGCCGGTGTTCTTCCCTCTTCGATACCCTGCACCTGTCCGTCTACACGCGTATCACACGTACCCGCTTATCCGCTATCTTTATAGGTCGCTTTCACGGCCCACGGAGAGATCCAGGTGCGACGCAGACGGTCGTGCGTGCGCCGAGGTTGTATACGCTGTATAACATCGGGGCACTAATGGCAACACGCTCCTCGCAACACCCCTCCACCCCCGCCTGCTCGGTCGGCGTGGGATGAGCCTCTCGCCGAAGCCGTAAATCATATCGCCCGAGTGCTGGCGACGACTGCTGAGAAGCGGCAAGTGGAAGGGTGCCTTCCAAGCGTGACTCGGCGAAGGAGGAGGATTTCGGAGCTGTTACGTTTCGCCTACGACGCGCGGTAAAGCCAGCGCGGATGCAACGTACGCCGGAGCTTCGTTCCAAGCGGCGGACATTTTGGCCCGTTCGGAGCGGCCGCGAGCGCGCCCCGCCGAGCGCGTCCCGGCATGTTCAGTGCCACGTGTCTTTGTGTGTGCGTGTGTGTGTGTGTGTACCCACGCTTGTCAAAGCGCGGCAGCCGGGGAGAGGAGCTCCCCCAGTGTGAAGCGAGGAGGTCTGTCCGGCGCCGGCCCGGCTGATGCGTCACCTCCTTGTCCCAACGTGTCTATCAGTCCGTCCGTCGGCGTTGTCACGTGGCGTCATCTCGTGACCTTCCCTCTTGCTCTCAACTCCGAGAGTATAAGAGCAGCTGCCCCCGGACGCCAGGAGAGAGGCTCCGATTTCTGCTGTTGAGTAACGTGCTCTCCCGTCTCTCTACTTCGGTCGACCTGACCGCCCGCTCTTTGCGATGCTAGAATAAACAAGTTGTTCTGTTAGCAGTCGCCTCATGCTTTGCTGGGACCTTCGGATGCTTCCAGTGTGCCCCAGGCCGCCAGGCCAACGCTACCCTTGGGGCTTGCGACCCATTTGCAACAACGGGCGCCAACGGTCCGGTTGCAACAACGGGTGTCAGCACTGAGGTTCCGACAGCTGGTGGCAGCGCTGAGATTCCAACAGCCGGTGCCATCGGTGCGGTTCAAACATCTGGTTGCCAGCGGTGAGATCGCGACAACGGAGGCCAGCAGCGAAGATATGCGGTTGACTGTATGCTGAGCAGCACAACGACCATCCGGGAGCAGTGCAACGAGCCCTGTGTGATGACTGGTTGCCTGCAGCGGAACGACTGCGCTGAATTTTTGGTTGCGAGGTTTGGTGAGTGCGGGACTTTCTTCTTCTGAGTTTTGCCAGGCTTTTGTTAGTGTCAGAAACAGAGCTGGTAATTGTGGTTGTCGTTGCTGCCGGGTTAGTTTGCGGCAAGACAATAGTAGGCAGTAGAGAAAGCAGCATTCAGAGCAGCCATGGATTTGAAGTCGTTGCGCAAACCGAAATTGTTGGAGCTTGCAAGAGAGTTGGGTCTGGATGTCTCAGACAAACTCAGAAAACCAGACCTGCTGAGGGCTATTCTTGAGTTAGAAGCTGAGGATGACGAGCTGTCGGAATGCCTTGAGACCATTGAGGAGAGGGCTAAAAGGCAGGAGCGCGAACTAAAAGAACAAAAAGAGAACGAAAAAGAAGAGCGCGACCGTCAACACGCTTTGGAAATGAAGCGTCTCGAGGTGGAGATGGAACGCGCTCGTAATGGAAGTCAGGCACACGGTGCAGGAGAACGAGTATCGTTCAAAATGACTGACCTGATGCGGCCGTTTAAGCTTGGAGAGGACATTGGTTTGTTCCTGGTTAACTTTGAGCGAACGTGCGAGAAGCAGGGGTTCTCTCGGGAAACGTGGCCACAGCGCTTGCTCACTTTGTTACCCGGCGAGGCGGCCGACGTAGTCGCTCGCTTGGAGAGAGAGGAGGCAGAGGATTTCGACAAAGTGAAATCGAGTCTGCTAAAAAAGTACAGGCTGTCGGCGGAGGCGTTCCGTCGGAAGTTTCGAGAAAATGAGAAAGGCAAAAGTGAGTCGTATACAGAGTTTGCCTACAGGCTTATGTCAAACATGCAGGAGTGGCTCAAAGAAGAGAAAGCGTTTGGTGACCACGAGAAAGTTCTGCAGTGTTTCGGGCTAGAGCAGTTTTATAGTCGGTTACCTGAGAACGTGCGGTACTGGGTCTTGGATAGGCCAGACGTTAGTACGGTGGCTAGAGCCGCTGAGCTAGCCGAGGAGTTTGTGACGCGCCGGGCTCGCGGAGCTAAGGACGGTCAAAAGGGTGAATTTGGCTCCAAGTTTGAGAGGCCGAAGTTCACGCCCATGAGAGCAAAGGGGGACACACGTAGTGCGGATGCGAGTGAAAGCAGTCCGACCGAACGTAAGGAGACGGCGGCAGCCGAAGCCGAACGCAGAAAGCGGTTCGAGGCGAGGCAAGCGCGCGTGTGTTATACGTGCCAGAAGCCGGGTCACTTTTCGGCGCAGTGTCCGGAAACAAAAACAAAAGTCGTGTTTTTGTCATTATGCAGCACTGACGAGAACATGAAGCTTCTCGAGCCTTACGTGAGAGACCTCCTCGTGAACGGGAAAGAGTGCCGAGTGCTTCGCGATTCCGCAGCTACGATGGATGTAGTTCACCCTTCTTACGTAGAACCCGATATGTTCACGGGCGAGTGCGCATGGATCAAGCAAGCCGTGGAAGCTCATAGCGTGTGTCTGCCCGTAGCAAAAGTGCTCATTGAAGGTCCTTTCGGAGCACTTGAGACGGAGGCGGCAGTGTCATCTATGCTGCCCCCCCAGTACCCGTACCTATTTTCGAACAGGTCCGATCACCTCCTGCGCGAGAAGGGGCTTTTGTTTGGTGAGGCTAGCGTTCAGGCCTTAACCAGATCGAAGGTTCGGGAGCTCGCTGCAAAGGCGGTAGTTGCGGGGCCGACGTTGTCGAACGATGAAAAAAGGTCAGAGGCGCAGCAAGCTGATATTCAGAGCACGCCCGAACTGAATAAAATTGAGCCTGTAGCGTTAAAGGCACCAGATACTGGAGAAGAAATTCCCGATGCGGGAAAGTTAGAAGAGCTATCTGAAGATTTGCTCATCGCGCCTACGTCAGACGGACTTAATAGGTTGCTAAAAGTCAGCCGGTCGGCTTTGATAGCCGAGCAAAAGAAGGATGGCAGCCTAGAAAACATACGCTGCATTGTCAAAGAAGGTATCGCCAAGAAAAATGCTCGCTTTGTGGAAAGAGGTGGGGTCCTGTACCGGAAGTATGTAGACCGCAGGGGAGTGGAGTTCGATCAGCTGATCGTGCCTCAGTGCTACCGTCAGGATCTGTTGCGCTTGTCTCATGGGGGTTCGTGGTCCGGACACCTAGGAGTTAAGAAAACTAAGGACCGTCTCTTGCAAGAGTACTATTGGCCAGGGTGTTTTCGGGACGCAGACCACTTTGTGAAGACATGCGACACCTGTCAGCGGGTGGGCAAACCAGGGGACAAATCGAGGGCGCCGTTGAAGTTGGTACCTATCATTACGGAGCCTTTTAGACGGCTCGTTATTGATACAGTGGGACCTCTGCCGGTAACAGCCACGGGGTACAGACACATTTTGACTGTGATCTGCCCAGCGACAAAGTTCCCTGAAGCAGTGCCGCTTAAAGAACTCAGCTCAGTTGAGATAGTCAATGCACTACTGTCCATATTTGCGCGAGTTGGTTTTCCTGCGGAAATCCAATCAGATCAGGGCACAGTGTTTACTAGCGCTTTGACGACGGCCTTTCTCGAAAGGTGCGGGGTAAAGCTGCTACACAGCTCAGTGCACCACCCCCAGTCGAATTCCGTTGAGAAGCTCCACTCCGTCATGAAGCGCGTGTTGAGAGCATTGTGTTTTGAACATCAAACTGACTGGGAGCTGTGTCTGCCCGGGGCGATGTTTGCATTACGGACCGCGCCGCATGCGGCTACGGGGTTTTCGCCAGCTGAGCTGGTGTACGGTCGCTCGCTTCGGTCTCCGCTTCGCATGCTTCGAGAATCGTGGGAAGGCAGGGGCGACGACCCAGTCGTGGTGGAGTACGTGCTTAAGCTCCTCGAACGCTTAAGAAGGGCACAGGAGTTGTCAGGTGAAGCAATGGCAAAGGCCCAGCAGAAGGCCAAAGTTTATTATGATCGGACAGCCCGGGCCCGTCGTTTTGAGGTGGGCGATGAGGTCATGATATTGCGCACATCGCTAAAAAACAAACTCGACGTGCAGTGGGAGGGCCCAGCACAAATTGTTCAAAAACTGTCGGACGTTAACTACGTGGTGAGTCTGCCAGGAAAACGGAAAGCACAGCAAGTTTACCACTGTAATCTGCTCAAACCCTATAAGCAACGGGAAGCAGTAGTGTGTATGATGGTAAACGCTCCCGAAGAGCTTCCGGTCGAGCTTCCGGGACTAGACTCAGTGACGAACAGGGAAGACACCGATCAAGTCATTAGTGACTTAATCAGTAAAGCACCGCTGTCGCCTGAGCAGAAAACCGAACTGCGCCAGCTCTTACAAGAGTTTCAAGGTCAGTTCTCTGAGAGGCCTGGTAGGACTTCTGTCCTTACCCATGATATAGAACTTACCTCCCCAGAGCCAGTACGATCCAAGGCGTACCGGGTGTCACCCCGCCAGCACGATATTATGGAGGCTGAGGTAAAGAAGATGCTACAGCTCGGTGTTATTGAGGCGGGTGAGAGTGATTATACCTCCCCTTTGATTTTAGTTGAGGTACCGGGCAAGGAACCTCGTCCTTGTGTCGACTACCGCAGGCTAAATTCCATAACTAAAGATCAAATTTATCCGATCCCTAACATCGAGGAGCGCCTTGAGAAAGTTAGTAGCGCTCAGTTTATTTCCACCCTAGATCTTGTCAGGGGTTATTGGCAGGTTCCTCTTACAGAAGAGGCTAGTAGGTATGCGGCGTTCATTTCACCAATGGGAACATTCCGTCCTAAAGTGTTGAGTTTTGGTTTGAAGAACGCGCCATACTGTTTTTCAAGCCTCATGGATAAAGTGTTGCGGGGACAGCAAGAATTCGCTTTACCGTATTTAGACGACGTAGCGATATTCTCCGCATCCTGGTCTGAGCATATGGCACACTTGCGGGCAGTGCTAACCCGCCTGCGCGAAGCGGGCTTGACAGTCAAGGCTCCCAAGTGCCAGTTAGCACAGGCCGAGGTTGTCTACCTTGGTCACGTGATTGGTCGGGGTCGTCGCCGCCCGTCTGAAATAAAGGTGGCCGCTGTGCGGGACTTTCCGCAACCGCGCACGAAGACCGATATTCGGTCGTTCTTAGGTGTCGCCGGCTACTATCAGAGGTACATCCCCAGGTACTCTGATATCGCGGCTCCCCTGACGGATGCTCTAAGAAAGACAGAGCCGCAAACAGTCGTCTGGGACGAGACCAAGGAAAGGGCTTTTAACGCCCTAAAGAGCGCCCTAACAAGCCAGCCTGTGCTACGATCGCCCGACTACACCAAAGGGTTCGTTGTTCAGTGCGATGCTAGTGAGCGAGGCATGGGCGTTGTACTGTGCCAACGGGAAAATGGAGAAGTAGAACACCCCGTCCTGTATGCTAGTCGTAAGCTGACCAGTCGTGAGCAGGCGTACAGCGCCACCGAGAAAGAGTGTGCGTGTCTCGTGTGGGCCGTTCAGAAATTGTCATGCTACCTAGCCGGCTCGAGGTTTATCATTGAGACGGATCACTGCCCTCTCCAATGGCTGCAGACCATCTTTCCCAAAAATGGCCGCCTCCTGCGCTGGAGCCTCGCTTTGCAACAATATTCCTTTGAGGTGCGTTACAAAAGGGGGAGTCTCAACGGTAACGCCGATGGCTTAAGTCGAAGCCCCTAACGTGGGAATCAGCCTCAAAATTGTTTGTTATTGATGTTTTTCTTCCTGAGGCAGGATTTTTAACATATTGCTTTTGCGTAGTGTTTCAAAGTGATGATGTGCTTTGTAGTGCAATTTTCCGATTTGTGGACGCGTTCTGAGTGCTGCTAGACTACTGTAAGGAACTAGGTAGTAGTATAAAAGGGGAAAGAGCCTGGCATGGCTTAGTGAGGGTTGTGCCGTGCTTGCTGACTGAGCGGCTGAGTTTCGGCGTAGTTCTAACGCTTGCTGGGAACGAGAGAAAAATGAGAACTCTCCCGAAGTCACTTTGCAGTGTCCTCTGTGAACCTGAACGTGAGAACGAGGCCTTCTCGGTGCGCTGCGCTCAAGAAACGCCGAGGGACGACCGACTTCGGTTATGAGCATCATCGAGCGACATCCCTCCGGACAGCGGATGCAGTCCCCTGACCATCGGGATCTCCCTCCCCCGGCGGGGCGGTCTGTTACGTTTCGCCTACGACGCGCGGTAAAGCCAGCGCGGATGCAACGTACGCCGGAGCTTCGTTCCAAGCGGCGGACATTTTGGCCCGTTCGGAGCGGCCGCGAGCGCGCCCCGCCGAGCGCGTCCCGGCATGTTCAGTGCCACGTGTCTTTGTGTGTGCGTGTGTGTGTGTGTGTACCCACGCTTGTCAAAGCGCGGCAGCCGGGGAGAGGAGCTCCCCCAGTGTGAAGCGAGGAGGTCTGTCCGGCGCCGGCCCGGCTGATGCGTCACCTCCTTGTCCCAACGTGTCTATCAGTCCGTCCGTCGGCGTTGTCACGTGGCGTCATCTCGTGACCTTCCCTCTTGCTCTCAACTCCGAGAGTATAAGAGCAGCTGCCCCCGGACGCCAGGAGAGAGGCTCCGATTTCTGCTGTTGAGTAACGTGCTCTCCCGTCTCTCTACTTCGGTCGACCTGACCGCCCGCTCTTTGCGATGCTAGAATAAACAAGTTGTTCTGTTAGCAGTCGCCTCATGCTTTGCTGGGACCTTCGGATGCTTCCAGTGTGCCCCAGGCCGCCAGGCCAACGCTACCCTTGGGGCTTGCGACCCATTTGCAACAACGGGCGCCAACGGTCCGGTTGCAACAACGGGTGTCAGCACTGAGGTTCCGACAGCTGGTGGCAGCGCTGAGATTCCAACAGCCGGTGCCATCGGTGCGGTTCAAACAGAGCCAAGGCTGTATAGAAATAACCTTTTGTGACGAAGCGTCGCTTTTTGAACAAAACTTCTTCGAACTCGCTCTCGTGTTTTCCCGCGTGCACCGGCTTGGGGAGCGAAGAAAAGAGGCAAGTGCGCTGGTGTGACAAGGAAGAAAGTGATGCACTTATCGAAAGAAGAAAGGGAAGGATAACAAGAAGAACAAGAAGGAGGAGATCGGGGAGAATTTAGTTGGGCTCTGTATTTTTGCATCGTCACTTCCACCAGAGTCTTAAAACGAAGCTATAGCTTGCCTTAAGCGCGAATAAACTAGGAAGAAATTGCCGAAAAGAGGACTATACATTAGACTAGATGACAACTGAGGTGCTCTGCTTTTTGATATACGCACAGGAACACTGTAACAAAGATATGCTTGAATATGATTTATTGTTGGCATAGCTAATAGGGGTTCATTTTGGGATAACAATCACAGAAAAGAAGACGGCGCACAAGACTATATAGACGACCTGACAACGATAACAACAGTTAGGCCATCAAGTAATACGAAAGATCGTGAGCTATGCTTCACGTGAAATTTGCCGCTTCTCGCCGTGCTAGCGGTGCTAGTACCTGAACATGGCGGTCACGTTGACGTTGGGGCAACATATTACGCGTAGATTGTTTTGCCTTTTTGAGAGCGACCGTTATTCGCTAGATTATCACTGTTATCGATTTGTCACTCGGCGCAAGTTGCGCCTTAAGTCTTGTTCCTTCTCCAACGGGCACTTCTCTACTTGCTATAGATGCCCCAAGATGGCGGCCGCGATGACTTCAGTGCAAACCATACATAGCTTTTTCTTTAGAAAGGAACGGACAGAAAATGTCGGAGGTGACATGGCGAACCGTACACGGAGAGTTCGCACAGCGGTTAATGCGGTTCTGACATCCTCGCTAATAGGGTAAGGCTGTCCAATAAGAACAATCCGACCACATCACCTGTTTTGGTGACGGGATCTGTTTCGAATTGCCATTGAAGCGACGGCGAAACGTGAATCGACGATCGCATCTCTGCTACGCACGAAATGGGAATAAAAAAAAAGATAGGAATTTCGCAGATTTATTGCACGTCTTGGAATTCGTGTGAAGCGATCGCTTTCGCGAAACGGTTAATGAAATGCCATAAATTTGCCCATTTCATTCCTGCGTCTTTCGCGTTAAGGAAAATGGCGCGCGGGCCTGTGCTCTCGCGCGTCCGTGCCACGCGATGCGACACACATATCAAAGAGCTATAGTTGCCGTTGGCACGATATAAGTACGCGTGCGATCGTGTCCTATCGGTTAGAGCATCGATCAGAATACTGTATCAGAATCAGAATCAGAATCAGAATCAGAATATATATATATATATATATATATATATATATATATATATATATATATATATATATATATATATATATATATATATATATATATATATATATATATATATATATATATATATATATATATATATATATATATATATATATATATATATATAATGTATGAGCTATTCGAAAAGACTGCAACAGCACTCAGCAACACCCAGCAGCCACTGTCAGGAAAATCCGGAAAGTTATTTTGGAGCGAGGCGGGCGACATTAGATAATACCGAAGCTTACACGTTTCCACAAACTCCCAGCTAGCTCTCCACCCGATTGCTTTTTTTTTTCTTTGAATAACGATGCACTATCGATGTCGTCACCTGTCGCTTGTAATAGATTTGGACAAACGAATGAAGAGCAAAGTTTGCTGCGCCTTCATAAGCAGGAGCCCGACACTTCTCAAGAGGCACCATCATAGCGCCCTTTGCTTGTGGTCGGTCAAGCTGTCGATTTCGGCAGCTTTTACTGCTAGTCTCCAGCATCATGTATGTTGATTATGGCTTCATTTCATTTATTCCTCCTTAGACGCTCATAGGTATTACATAAAAAGTGTGTGTGTAAAGGGAGGGGGGAGGGGAGTGGAAATCAGCAGTACTTGTAGATGAGGAGGGTACACATCCCACATATAAAGATAGAACACTCGAATATGCCAAAATGCTGCTATGGCAACGGCAAGAAAGCGAGCAGTGTTATTAAAGTTTGAAAATGCACAGGTATCTAAGTAGCACGATATTACGTACAATTATTATTATTTAGCAGGAGAAGGTAGGAGATCAATGGGTCGGTTGTTACTTGAACAAATGATGGCACAATAGAGGCGTTGTGGTAAGCGAAAACAAGTTTAGTTATGCGACCAGTTTCGACAGGGGAACTCTCTTCGACAGGAGAGTTTCATATATATAAACTTTTTTTAGGTGAAAATGAAAGACAGATGTATAGCCACGTTATAATGGTGACGGCCACTCCTCTTTCCATAGGAAGAACAACAATATAAAAAAATATATCTAGTAAGAAAATAAAAAGAAACCACGTCATAGGACCTGAAATCCACAGCGCACACTCCTATCCGCCCACGATCCTATACGCCCACGAACTTATATATATAACAGGCAAAGGCAAGTCGCACCACAATAAGTTTATATGCCAAGTCATTAAGACTCACAAGCGTCCGTGATGCAGACTGTGATGAGGATGTAAACAGATGAGAATCCACAGAATACAAAAGAGCATAACACGTAATATACAAGCGCTCACAATTAAAAATGATAGAAGCAAGTTGTAGCTACATCGTGTGAATATTGAATTCGATATTTAGTGCTTCTTAAGGATGCCTGTCTCTTCGTAAAAATACTTCAGTGCGTTCAATGCTTCTCGCTTTGCTACTTTCGATGGCTATGTGCCCAACAATTTTGCGAGTGAGAAAGGTCGGTGAGGATCAATGGAGTGAAGCTCTTGTTCTAGCTGCCTTCTTTGCGTCGCGTACATGGGGTATTCGAGGGGGAGAAGGCGAACATCCTCATCGTCGTTGCCACAGGAGCAAGCCAAGGAAGAAGCCCGTTTTATGAGATATAGAAAATGTTTGGGGTATGCTGTCCTAGGGCTCAGTCGATGAATTAGTGTCTCGGTACTTTTCAAAATTTCTACATCCAGCTGGCATTTGAGTTGAGGGTCCACTTCCTTAAAAATCGTTTCTTTAGTATTTTTCATTGAACCAGGTTGACATACGCAAGTCCTTCTTTAGCACTCCTAATATGTTTTCGTGTCCATCGGCGATAAAGGTGATATGATAGATAAACACTACTCGTTTCTTTTTTATTTTATTCTGATAAGCTTTTGTTGCGAGCCTCCCGGGTTTCACTGAGCGTGGCTGCTGGTGGGTGCTGCTGCTGCTGGTCCTGCTGAAAAGCTCATACTCATAGAGAGGACAGCAACCGTATAACGAATCGGTCTGTATATAGCCGTCCGCATTACCCGCCAAGACGTGCTGGTTACCGGCTCTATCTGTTCGCTATGAAATAGCTATAGGTTTAGACTGGCGCTGGAACGCCTCGAATGGTGTGTGGCACTATTAAACGCTTTCACACGGCGAATAAGACCTGTTAATGGCATCGAACAAACACCACTGCGGTGCCCATGAGGAGCTCCGCCAGTGAAATTACATCACTTTCAGATTGTGAACACCAAAGTTGTTTTGCTCTTTTGCACAGCCTGAGAAGATTTAAAATAAAAAGCATTCGCTGTGAATGAAATGTTTCTTGACTTTTGTTTGCGCGGTGGGATTCTCAAAAATTCTAAGAATATTAGGTCAAAAATACAGGTCCTGGCTTTATCACCTTTGGCGGTTGAATAGTATAGCATATACAGCATAGATCAAGATATTGCACCTTTATACATAAATATACAGAGAGCGTCGTGACAACGGCGACGGCGAAAATTCGCCTGGAGTGCCCGTCTAATTTCTATCGCACTTAAATGGCACCTGAATATCCTGTCTGCAACAAAAACAATATTTCAAGCACACAATTCCATTATTAAAGAAGCGAAACCTTCTGTATACGCCTTCTTTCCCGGGGTTTGGAGCGTCAGCTTGGTCGGCTTCTCGCTAAGTGGGCCCACTTCGGAGGCAGTGTAATCCACGCCTTGCCGGGCACGCACATAATCGCAAAGCAGAAGATCAGTAGCCTTACAATGTGTAATGAACCGTCCCACATATATTCCAACATGGGCGTTGGATCTGCATAATTGTTATGTCGAATGAAAAGGCGTGGTGGGCACTATTCACGTATCGCTGTAATGACGAAAACGGAGACAGGTTCAATTCCGAAAGGCACATATGCTCGATATTTATATATTAGCTGCCCTAGCCGCCACGTGACTTCAGTTATTTACGTTCTCATTCTTCTGGTTGAGCTGTTTGGCGCAAACACGGAGGCCGACAGAGAGCGCGCGCGCCTGGAGTGGTTCTCGTTTAGCATAACCAGACTGAACAGCGACGAGCACCACCACAACAAGCCACTCTGTATGTACAGGCGGTGACGCGACCAGGCGAGGAGCGGTGGGTGGAACCGCGCGGGCAGGCGGCGGTGTGGGCGCCGTAGACAGGGCGCGAAATTGACCGCGGCCAAGCGGTTCGCCCTGCGAGCAGCGCCGACGGAAAGCATCTACATGCCGCGCACCGGCCGGATCGTTTGTCACCGGCCGACACCGTAATGGCCGTGCGCGCGCGGACGGAATTTATTAGCCGGCGCAGCGCGCCTCTCCACGCGCGGTGCTCGTCGGTCGAGGCTTGCTTTCCTTCCTCTCTCCCCTCTCGATCTCTCTGCCTACGTGTAATCGCACGTGCGGCTCCGACAACCCGCGCTCTCTTCGCGGTGAAAAGTTCCGTTTTTGCACACTCTCTCTCTCTCTCTCTCTCTCAAGCGCACCGTGTCATGACACTTATCACCGCTTCCGCCTTACGCCTTTACGTGCACACTCGGGTGTGCCACCGAGACTGCACCGCGAATCTTCGGTTCAAGCTGTTGGTAGGCGGCATACAGTGGCTGCAGTGTTGCGTGCGCCGACTCCCAGATTAGCGATGCGGTCCCTCTTCATTTCGACTACTGCAGGCTCGATCGGTATTAAAGAGCTCTACGAGCACGCCGTTCCTGTTGGGCTGCAGTCTCCGGCTCTTTCGTTCCACTTGCGTTCAGGTGATATCCGCCTGCGCGTTTCGAGCGATGTCGTCTGCTCGTCCGCCTGTTCGCGCATCGATCTCGGCGTGCAGCCGTTTTTTGAAGCCTGCGGGCCCGCCGCGAGTCAAGGAGTAGTGGCCAAATAGAGATGGATACAGATAGATCGAGAGAGGGGGAGAATGGATCAATCGAAAAGGAAACCGGACTGGTTTGTTAAAGCACCGCGTGGTCGCTCTCAGATGCGATGCCTGCTTCGGCAAACGGTAACATTAGTCGTAACTACCGCGACCTCAAGGGCGGATCGTGTGCGTCTCCGCGACCTTTTCGAGGCTGAATGCGAAGGATAAAGAGCGTGATAGATCCGTGTCAACGAACCCATGTTAATGCAGACCCGAAGCGTCTGAATAAACGCGTGCCACTCGCCGATTTCACAACACTAGTCGTTCTTTTGAGTAGCGTTTGACTGAGTGGGAGTTGCGAGCACGCGTATAAATAAGAAAAAAAAAGAAATTAATGCAGTGTTTGGGCGCCTGATACATTCATTATCCAATCTTCAAGTACATTGAAGCTCTTAGTGAAGGATTATCTCTCCAAACGATGGCCCTAGTGTCCGCACTCGACATCCACCAACTGTCACCCTTTGAACTAAGATACATTATTGGCCCACGGATTGCCGCCGCCGGTACATCTCGCGCAAGGAAAACATCTTGTGTTTCTTCAGATACGCACACTGGTATCAGCGAAACCCTTCAGTTGAGTGCTAAGTGCTGTGTTTCGTGTATGTTGTGTATCTTAGTTGTGAACTGTGCACATCATTGTAATTTTCACCCTATCCATATGCAGTCGCATGCTATATAGGATGCCGCCAGGCAAACCTCTCAAGGATCCAATAAAACTATCTCTTTCTCCCTCTTCCTCCCCCTCTTTCTTTTTCGCAAGGAAATCGTTTACATCAACCAGTATGTCACAATACGTGCGCGCTGGCGAGACACATTTGTGGAGAGGATAGCCGAGTAAGAAAGCCTTGTCTTGCTACTACAGGTTTAATATATTACGGGAGATCAAAGGATGAAAGAAAATCAATTCGCAGATGCATCAACTCGTACAAAAACACGCAATGGGGGAGCAGTCAGCAGGATTAAATGAATAAAGTGGAAAGTGGAGCTCTATCTCACCGTCAATTAACCATTATATTATCCATCTCTGTGGCGCAGCCAAAGCGAAATAGCTGGATATTTCCAGCTCTGACTGTTCACTGCTTCATATTATGTTCGAAACGTCTACATTTCTCGGATTTCAGGCCTACGCAGACCTCATCCTGGAAGTAGACTAATCTATTAGAATTCATAAATCGTTAATCCTATAGATCATATCCCAGACTCCCTTTAATGGGCCCCCCGGCATGTCTGGCCATTTTCAGCTTGCAAACGCAGTGCATACAATGCGCGCTAACGATCATGCCTGCTAACTATTACATCCGTACGCGTCGCGGAAAGAGGTCAAATTTCAAAACCAAACGCCGTCTGCCCTCCTATACTCTCGGGTGATGCGGTCCTAGCCGGAGAATCGGCGTGTATCGCGCACGTAGTTCACCGTGCTGTGACGTCACTAACACGTGACTTCGAAGATTATTCGATGCAACATCAGTTATTTGTTTAATTTGTTGCTTCAATAGACAAATTAATGTATAGAGAAATAATAAAACCTGGAAACCGAATGTCGGCGTGTCTTTGTTTTATTCCCACCGTAGCAAGAGAGATGTACTTCCGTTTCGTCTGCTTGTTCTCACGTCGTGCAGTGGCGCGCGCAGAAAACGAAACTATGTAATTTTCTACCGTGTTCCAGCGGCCGCGATCGCGCTCTTTCATCCTCTCACGCCCGCCTCGTTGTTCATGATTGGCGCACTGATCACGTGTTCTCGTGCAGAGCGCGCAAAATCGTCCGCTGCGCGAAACGAGACAAACGCAACAGCTGGCGCGCAAGACCGTCGCCCGAAGTGCGCCACTCAGCGAAAGCCCAAGCGAGAGAGAGAGAGAGAGGGCGAGAAAGAAAGAAGGTGGGGCTCGTGACGTCTTCGTTACGCGATCCTCCGGCTCCGGTATGGGAGAACGCAGGGAGAGAATTTCTCTTCAAGAGGCTGGACGGGCCAAGTGGAGAGAGTGTAAATGTTGGCGGTGACGCTCGCCTCTTGAAATCATGGGATCGCGCCATTGCAAATATTTCTATATCTGCTATTACCGAACTACCTTGAAAAATTTTTGCGGCCAAACACTCCTTACAGTACACGTAGCAACTTCCACAGCATAACCACAGTTTGATATGCAGCCTGGTGAGGTGCCCTGTAAAACGATTATGATCATATAAACAATTTGGGGATCTTTCTTTAATTCTCATCGATTCAGTGCCCCTCTGGTAAGCTGAACGTCCAATAACACGAACGCATTTACGAGGCTCCTTCGGTGCAAGGAAGGCGTGTAAATGCTACATCAAGGCAAGTTATTTCAGCGGAAGGGAGCTACTGCAGTAGGGCGTCCGGTTACATCTTATCTCAATACAATCGCCGGTGGGTAGGCAGTCTGCACTTGAAACACGTATGTATCGTTCTTATTTATTTATTTATTTGGTGTCATTTGACACGCTATAACGTGAATTATAGTGATATACAGCGACAATGCGATACACGATATATTCCGAGTACAATCGCCTCGTTTCACAACCTCAAATTCACCTTCTTTTTTTACCTCACTATAGCCGCACATTCAGTCTCAACCACCTCATTAGGACAGCATGAAAGGCACTCGTCCCGCTTCAGAGTCTGCAATTCAGTTTCCGTGCGCCCACATTTAATTAAGAGGCGCGTTCCGCTTCCCTGCCCACGTCAAACGTGCGTTTGAAAGCGAATGTAGAGCCATTCGGGGGCAGACACCTATAAAAAGCATGTGCACAATCTTCATCGAAGCGAATTCTTTCTGCTTCAGACACGTTACCACCACTGGTCACGCACGAAAACCTACCGCAGGTCGTCAAAGGGCATGCAAGGCTAAGCTTATAAGTGCGTACGCCTAAGGCAAACTCGAAGGACCTTCTAAAAACAGAGAGAGAGAAAAAAAGTTGCGACCTCTAAGCGGCAAACTGCTCGTAAAAGCAGTAAAGGAATCAAGGGGCGCGAAAGAATGTCGGCAGCCTGGTCACCGACGTAGGAGACATCTCGTAATAACAAGCTCAGAGCACTGTGCGCCTCGCGAGCCGAGTCAAACAACTAACGCACAAGCGCGAGGAATCCGGGCGCCCAAAGCTGGGAGGAGGTGGCGGCGGGTTATTACGAGCGACAGCCGCCGCCCTGCGCTTAATAATCTGAACGGGCAAAGCGCGCGCGTGCGGGAATATGATCTCGTCGCCACGGCCGCCGCCGTTTCGCCCGTCCCCCTCCTCCTCTTCCTTTTCCCGTTCACCTTCCGGTCTTTCTTCAACGAGCGACGCGAATCGCACGTGCGCGCGCGCGTGTGCGTCGCGGGCTGATCTAGCGCGCGAGCAGCTCGGCACGTGGCCGTCGTAAAACGGAACGCGCGCGGGGCGCCAACTAAGCGACGCGGCCGAGCATTCAGCGTCGGTCCGAGAGCGTGCGCACGCATTGCAGCCAAGCCGGCGGCGGTGGCTGCCGCTTGATTGCCTGCAACCAATCAGCGCGGTCGGCCGTCATTCGCCGCCGTCGTCGGCACAGCTCCCCCTCCACCGCGAGCGATTTACGTTTGGAAGGTGTAGTAACCACTCGATTGCACCGTTCCTTACGCGTAGTGTGAGAGAGAAAATAGTGGTGGTTGGAGGAGAGGCACAGGGTGACTTTACGTTCCACCTCGCGCAACTTCGTGATGAGGCGCAGAACGGCGTACCCACTGAGTAACCACCACATTGTGCGTTCCTAAGTCATAAGAACAAGTACAAGACAAAGTGGGATTTAACGGACAGAGGCAGCTCACCGTATTGTCAGATGAGAAGAAATAGAGAAGCTGTCGCCGTCTGTTTGGGTAGTGGCTGTTGGTTTTCACTTCCTATTAGATCTAATTTTAGTGCGCTTGAGTGCATGTGGAGGATCGAAAGGTTGGGGGTTGCGTCTTAAGATAGGTGATATGAGCGATTTTGCATTCCACCTCCATCGAAACGCCCTCGTCGCTGCCGTGAATCAGACCCGGAACATCATGCTGATCAGCAAAACGCCCCATTCGCTGATCAGTTGCTATGGGTGAGTTCATAACCAACCAACGAAAACAAACGTCTTTTGAAATAATCTGCTGGGAAAAAAAAAAGGGGGGGGGGCGGACATTTAACTGCCACTTGATTTCACTCGGGGTAACTACCCATTTCTCAACCTTCTGTTAGTGTCGCTTTTTCTACGCCCTTAATATCGATAGGCCACTTTAGAAGATAATGTTTCACTTTCGCGTGACGTCATGCCCGCACAACGAGCGACTCCAGCGCGCTCTCTGCGCAGTCACCAAACTACAGGCGACGTTATAGGAAATGTGCCAACTATTTCATGACGTGCACTCGGTGGCTTAGTTAATCGACGCCACTCCAAAAGCGATATCCCCGGCTGAGCTAGATCGGGATGCGATCTCTTGAGGTTCAAACACTGCCGATAGCAAAAAAAGATTGCAGCACAGGGGAAGCAAAGAGAGAGAGAGAGAATGGAAAAGAAGGAAGAAAGAAGTAAATCTATATAACTACAAAATTGTATACAAATTCGGCAATGACTACTGTTGTTTGTTCTTGTCTCTACGGTAACAATACCGCGCTTTTTACACACTCGGAAGAGTGCCCAAACATTTCTTTCCTGTTTTGGCAGTTCCATCATCGACAAAAATAACACACACACACACACACACACACACACACACACACACACACACACACACACACACAAAATTTTATATATATATATATATATATATATATATATATATATATATATATATATACACATATATCGATCGAGAGAAATATGTGAGAATATCTTATACCTGTAGGCTTCTTTTTATTGAGTTATGTACTTTTTCTATTGCTATCTGCTGTATGAGCACTTTTATGAGAACGTTTATTGTTTTTGTTTTGTTCTTTCTCTCTTACCTTCCCTTTTTGCCATGTGTTGGTTTCTGCTGCTGCTGTCACGAGAAGGTTTAAGGAGTAGTCAAGTTGCTCTTTTGTAACGTTTTTCCTTATATCCTCCATAAACTTGTATACTTATGGAGATAAATTCATTCATTCATTCATTCATTCATTCATTCATTGAAAGCTTGTGGAGAGGACGTGGCCCCGAAGTCCTGGACAGCTAGCAGGCTCCGAACAACGGCTGGAGCGTCCGTCGTCTTCGTTTAGCACTAGCAGCGATGTCGCTGCATCCGTCTTCCATCTCGTATCACGGCAATAATTCCGATCGAGAGCCGAAACACAGCAACTTAACGCGAGCTCTACCTATAGAACAATATATTTATCAGGAGGCGATAACTGCTTCGAAATAAAATGAGTATTACGTTATATAGTTGAGGCGCAGTACACGTATATACATACGGGTTGTCCGAAGTGATACCAGCTCTTCTTTTCCGTTGCGACTCGCATTATTAATTAACGTGCGAGTCGCATGTTAATACTTCCTAATTTATGCACGAAACGACCTCCTATTACTGACTCAAAAAAGGGAAGAAGGGTGAGAAAAATCACGCGAGCGAAAGTTGAGTAACGCAAATGCAACGAAAACGCAACGAACACTTCTCCGCTCAAACGATGCCTCTTTTGTTGGTGAGGGAATTAGCTGCATGTGGAGTTGTAGCGGCAGGGTTTAATAATGACCACATTCTCTCCCCGAGGGAGCTCATTTTGGAATCGCGAGCGACGGCGTAATACATAGACAATTAGAGACAGTCGGAATTAAATTATACAAATGTGTGCATCTCGTTATTATATTCATCGCGACACCCGTGTTGATTTCAGCATGTCTGTGTAACTTGTGTGCTGCGTACGACCTGCGTGACGAATTGTTGTAGAAGCAGGCGAAGCCATTGTTAGGACATACGACTTTTAGCTTCCGGGAACCTGACTACACCCCCTCCCCCCCGCTTCCCCCCGAAATTCTCTGTACCAAGGCACCTGATGCAAAACGACGTGACACAACGCCCACCTGCTCCACTCCTCCTCTCAAGCGCTAGTCATGTGGATCAGTTCGCAACACGTTGCACAAACACTAACCATTCGCTGCAGAACAGTTAAACGATTTATACGATACCATTCTCTACCGATCCGTGAACGCTTGGCATGAGGTAGACGTAAACTGGAGGTGACTCTGCTTCGTTTTGTGTGTGTGTGTTGTCTGTATGTGACAGCCATTACGTATATAATCTCATGTTTTATCATTAATTGCCATAAAGAGTAGTATGTTATATGTCTGCCGCCAGGCCAAACTCTGTAGTATTTATTAAAGATTCCCCCCCCCCCCACCCTTTCCTCTTCTCGGGCTCTCAGTGGATTATGCTTTGTCTGGTTATAGGAGAGGGAGGCCATCGGGGAAACCGCCAAGTGCTGATGACTTCTGCTTTTCCAGCAGAACAGTTTACATGCTTTATTCACGAAGCTTCGCCTGTTCGGAATTGCCAGGCCACCTTGGCTGATAATTTGTCTAGCATAGGGATTTGCTGGAATTTGTTCTGACAAACAATTATAACGTATGTTCTTGCGAATACGGGCCAGGTGTCCGCCTTCCCTTACAAAAATGACTTTAGACTGTCTGTAGAAAGTCTATAGACTTCTTATAGACGACCTTTCCTTTCTATAGATTTGGACTTTTGTTGATACAAAGTCTGTAGACTGTCTATAGACGAAAGTCGATAAAGTTTCTATTTCTTTTTGTCTATACGCAGTCTATAGACGGTCTATAGAAAAAAGTCGATAAGGTGTTTGCTCTTTTTTGCCTACTTCCCCTCTATGGACTACCTATAGACGAAAGTCGATACAGCTTCTATCTATTTTTGTCCATACTTTGTCTATAGACTTTCTATAGACGAAAGTCGATAAGGTTTCTATTTCTTTTGTCTACTCGCAGTCTATAGACAGTTTATAGAAAAAAGTCGATAAGGAGTTTGTTTCTTTATTGTATCCTTCCCCTCTATGGACTACCTATAGACGAAAGTGGATTACGGTCTCTATCTATTTTTGTCCATACTTTGTCTATAAAATTAAATTAAATTATGGGGTTTTACGTGCCAAAACCACTTTCTGATTATGAGGCACGCCGTAGTGGAGGATTCCGGAAATCTCGACCACCTGTGGTTCTTTAACGTGCACCTAAATCTAAGTACACCGGTGTTTTCGCATTTCGCCCCCATCGAAATGCGACCGCCGTGGCCGGGATTCGATCCCGCGACCTCGTGCTCAGCAGCCTAACACCATAGCCACTGAGCAACCACGGCGGGTATACTTTGTCTATAGACTTTCTATAGACGAAAGTCGATAAGGTTTCTATTTCTTTTTGTCTACTCGCAGTCTATAGACATTCTATAGAAAAAAGTCGATAAAGTGTTTTTTTTTGTATCCTTCTCCTCTATGGACTACCTATAGACGAAAGTGGGTACGGTCTCTATCTATTTTTGTCCATACTTTGTCTACAGACTTTCTAAAGACGAAAGTCGATAAGGTTTCTATTAGTTTTCGTCTACTCGTAGATTATGGATGGTCTATAGGAAAAAGTCGATAAGGTGTTTGTTTCTTTTCTGTCTACTTCCCCTCTATGGACTACCTATAGACGAAAGTGGGTACATGTCTCTGTCTATTTTCTTCCATATACTCTGTCTATAGACTTTCTATAGACGAAAGTCAATAAGGTTTTTATTTCTTTTTGTCTACGCGCAGTCTATAGACGGTCTATAGAAAAAATTCCGTAAAGTGTTTGTTTCTTTTTTGTCTGCTTCCCCTCTATATGGACTACCTATAGACGAAAGCCGATACATTCTCTATTTATTTTTGTCCATACTCTGTCTGTAGACTCTCTATATTAGACAGTTAATAATAATAGTCGGCTAAGGTTTCTATTTCTTTTTCTCTCCTGGTGTATTGAATGTCTATATAAGAAAGTCGATAATATGTAATGCCGAGTTCCCATACTCCCCGCCCTCTGCGAAGGCGATGATATGGCACTGGTTCATGCGCGACCGGTACCGCGTGCAACCCCGGCGCGGCGGGCAAACCGTGCAGACTGCTAGTCGTCATTCGGTGCAGCTGCACCGAACGAGGATCGCGGCGGAACAGGCGACGTCCGAGTCACAAAGGTCTTCCAGGCACCCGAAGGCCCTAAACCTGGCTGCTTCCCGGACGTACACTTCGCGAGACCAGCTGGTGAAGGTCAGATGGTGATGATGTGGGAAAGGTGGTGAATAAGTCGCGAAAGCCGGCAGACCAGGTGGTGAATTCACCACCTGGTCTGCCTCTGAGTTGTCGTGGTATTGCATGTCTATAGATTAACAATAGACAAACATCGTTAATCTGGGCCCAACCCGTGTACGCTGTAACCAAGCGCAGGTACCGGTGGATAATACGTAGCTGCGTTTGATATAAGCCACTGAAGTTGCATACTGCTGAGATTGCTGTAGAGCCTATTTGTAGACATTAGTATACACATAGTGTATACCTCCGCATTTGTTGACCACATGATATGATCTACGTAGTCGGTCTCGGCAATCCCAAGACAGTCTTCACAGTTGTCGCATCACTTTTGCGGCAGTAGAATAAAGAAAGCAAAACACCGATCCAATTGTTACAATAGTTGTTATGAACGCCAGCTTCAGCTACAAGTGGATTCCACACAGGCATCGAGCTAACAGCAAGGACACTCGTAATGTTTGTAGCTGACAACGCGGACTTTGTGAATGTGCGATGAACCGATGTCGCGCATGTGGTGTTCGCGTTGTGTGTCGTCCGATTCTCGGATACTTTTCACATTTTCTTCATACCTCGGCTGCGTCACTAACATAGGGCGGTTTTTTGTTGACTGATATCCTGCACTATAAACCCATCAAAGTTTCTCATTCACTTAAAATAGGTGCCAAATCATCAGAGCCCACCCAGTATTTCGCCGGCGGTATGCCTAGGCAGCCACGCATATGAGTACCTCAATGCTGTACTGATTGCTTTGACCTATCACCGGAACAGAAAATTAGCAATAACATACGTGCGGGCATCACAGTTGGTGGTACGCTGGAAGATATGCTACAAGTACGCTGTATTACTAATCGACGCTGGCAATAATGCGTCTGAAACGTTTGAAGGGCCCTGTAATGGCTTTTACAAACAGCGCATTCAAGTTAGCGTTCCAGTCTCACACGATAGCCCACAGCGTTTGTCATACAACCTGCCAGCGCATTTCCTTCGTCCACGAAAAAAGATGAATAATGGTGATAAAGACGAATAAGCCACCCGTTCCGGCGCGCATGGCGCGCAGAGAGAGAGCGAAAAAAAAAATGAAGGAGGAAAAGGCGCTCAGACTCCTCCGAGCGCGCGCGCCATCGCGCGCGGAGCTCCTGCGCATGCTCGGAGATCTTGCGCATGCGCGGCGGTGCGCCATCTCAACGAGCGCGCCGGGCACGTAAACAGTTGTACCGGCAGTGATGCCAACCCTAGAGATTTATCCCTAGATCTAGAGATTTTTTCTTTGCTTTAGGGATCTAGCGTCTCTTTGTGAAATCTAGGGATTTTAAGAGTCCGTATAGTTGTTACTTTAAGCGGCCTCAAGGCAGACGTATCTGATTATATTGCCTTCTAAACACAAAATACTATGAAAAATGCTATATCATGAGAAGCCAACAAAAACTGACACCAAGGACAACATAGGGGAAATTACTTCTGCTTAATAAATGTAATGAAGAAACGATAAATTAATGGAAGTTAAAGTGGATGAAAAAACAACTTGCCGCAGGTGGGAACCGAACCTACAACCTCCGCATTTCGCGTGCGATGCTCTACCAATTGAGCTACTGCGGCGCTGTTTCCCCATCCACTTTCTTGGGTATGTATGTGTACTAGTAGAACCCTGGGAGTGTTAGCCAGCGCCATCACTCACAGACCTTAGCAGCGGACGTGGAACGTCCTTGTTGCCGCAGGCGTCACGAGAACGTGATCTTTTTGGGTGAAGGCAACTGGTCAATAAACCCATATATGCTACCTGAAGGCATCAATGTTGCCGGATTCGTTGATGCTCTATAACTAGCAACATTAAATTTTGGGGGATGTCAGTTTCTCGTGATGTCCTTTCTTAGTCGCTCCAACTACTGTTTGACAATCTTTGATTGAGACTTTGATAAATAAAGAACTGTGCGGTGAGGTACGCCATTTCACCGCTTCTGAGTGTTCTATTTGAGGCGAGAAGGGGACTTTAACGAAGTCCAACATGTTCGTTTTTCTGTGCGCATCATAAAAAGACTGTTAATGTTGTCTGAATAAAATACCTTGATGTGATGACGGGGCTTAGCAGACAATGTCCAACTCTTTCAACTTGGGACCATTCTTTTGTTAAAGGGCTGCATGGGTTCTTTGCGCGTGAAGATGAGCCTGCTGAAGGAGCAGCTCGAAAGGCGCTGCGGTGAAACAGGAGTCATCTGCTCGCAGTTCACTTCAGATACAGAGGGAGTCATCTGAGTGTCGTTGCTGACTCCCCCTCTATCTGGTTGTGCCATCTGTCGGCCCTCTATGCATAATAACTCTACAAAAAATTAAGAAAAAAGCTACAGATGCGGCTAATACACATTTATTTATCTCTGATAAAATGTATAACAAATGGAACAAAGAGTGAACTGCGCTGAGACTTTGTTAAAGCTGAAATTGCCACATTAACAAGTAAACAAAGAAAATCTAGGGATTTTTTTTTAATCTAGGGATTTCTGGGGGTTCATTTTAGGGATAAAACGTTGACCTGAGTTGGCATCACTGTGTACCGGTGTGCGGTGTCCGCCTGAACGTTGGTGTCTGTGTATGCGTGTCATCTTTGTGGCATCACACGTCAACTACACTGAACGGTAAGCTTTAGCAAAGATGTTTTGCGTCAATAGCTCATGATTGTGTGAGCGCATTTCGTAGCGCGAAGCGGCTGCATGTAGCGCAGGCGACTCGGGTATAGTGTCGGTTTGTCGTTGACATGGTTTCATAACGCGCTCTTGTTCTCGCTTCTACTATACGGAATGTTTTACGGCGAGCGATCGCTCGGGCTTGTTGATTTTAGCATTATAGTTTAGGTGCGTAAAGAAGTAAGTACACCATGTTTTAACTTGATATTGAGCTACCACTAAGCGGATTGTGTATGTTGGGCAGCCAGTGTGGTAGATCTCATTTCGTGGCGCTTGATCCGGCCGCGATGAATGCTGCGCCGCATGTGCAGTGAAATTCTCGTGACACGCTTTACGTATATATCCCGAAATTGTGTTAGCATCAAGAATGTTCTGACAGACACGTATAGTTAAATAACTGCTAACGTACTCGGATGAAAGGCCGTGTTTGCGGGGCATGCATCAGCAGTGTGTGCACTGCCGTTTTCGCATTGTTTAAAGGTAGCAGTATTTTTAAGGTTTCTGGCAACCAATCTAAATAATTTTGGGAAGTTACCGCAAGCAAAACACGAGACTTGAAGAAATGTCAAGCGAAAATCTCTAGATTCACCCAATCTATTTATATGCAACCACAAACGCTTTTGGAGCATGAAACCTGCGATAAGCTCAGTCACTCGCAGCTTCGCAACTTAGCCGGAAAAATTGGAGCACAATAAATTACTCGCTCGGGGAAACACCTTTACACGTTTCAGACTGAAGGCATTGCGTTTGACGGTAGTTGGAAGATTTTTTTGTCTCTTTTTTAAACAGTTTAGCAGCAGAAGTTATCTTTCGAGCTATATGAAAAGCGTTAAGCGCCTTTCGATGCTTCGGGGTTATGCAGTTTACGTGCTCTTAATCTCTAGGCAGCTGCTGGCGCAGATTCGCATTGTGCCAGTCGTGCACGGTATGAAGCCCTTGTCGTGCGCAATAAGTGTTCCGGTTTTCATTACTGTTGCATGTAGTGCCGTCGTCTTGGACAGACTGCATACTATATGCGCTGTACAAATGAAAAAAGAGCCAGATTATCAATTTGGTGGTCTTTTCTTAGTAGATAACGCACAGATTATTCAAATAATTCAGTGGACATTGCATTTGTTCTACCCTTATTAACACACCTAAGAGATCGTAACATGTTTTAGTTGATAAGTAACCTGATCAGTACGCCCCCATTCATGTGCATTCTACTGAAAGTGTGGCAAATGTATTCATCTCGAAGTATGAGAAAAGAGACAATGCAGACTGTTCTAAGCGGAAATAAATTGCAAATGTTAACGTGATTGTTCAAAACTGCAGTCAGTATGCTGAGCATGTTCGATCGGCACGGGCACATTGCATTAACACCTGAAAAATGTGCACAGTCCAGCAGGGTATCTTTGTTTCAACAATTATTATTATAGGAATCGTTTGGGATTCTCACATTTCTTTCATTTTTATGAGTACACTGTGTGTCACATGTACCTGTCTTGAAACGAAACGTACCGTTGCTAACACCGGCGACCATTATGGTTGTCTAACTGCTTATCATACTGTAATATAACGAAACATCATAATGGTACTGATTAATATTGCCATGTAGTCTTTAGTCATAGGTAAACAAAGTTAACTAGAGGCATAAGTGGTGAGAGCAAATTATATAGAAAACTACTATTGAACCGCAAAAATAACTCATTGTATAGTTTTCCCTCACATTGTTGCATTTGTTTTACGCGTGTCTCTGTGTCTTCCGTGCTGTACTCGTGTGGCCATCAATTACGAACTTGCCGAAGCCCTTGTCAGCTTTATTAAACAAGGGATTCAAGTCAGTTGCATCTAATACTACATGTTAAGTGACTGACGTGTTATTCGTTTTATCTAAATATTATGGACTGGCACTACTTGGCAATTATTAAACCATAGTATTTTTTATTGCACTTAAGCTGCAGGCGTCATAGATTGACAGAAAAGTTTCATGAAAACAGCCAGGAAAGGCTTGGAAAAAGATCGGGAAACTTTAAATTGGCCACATAGGTATGCTGTCTTGTTACATGTCAAAGTTTCCAGAAAGTCTCTGTGTTAAATATATTTTTAAAACGTTTCTCTTCCTAGAAATTGAAGGAAATTGGTTCTATTTATTGAAAAAAGAAAGAAAGTCAAGCAGACTGACAAAACATTTCTTACTCAATATGTTTTTTTTGCGTTAACTAAACGTCCTGAACCTCGATAGCCTAGAAAAAATTTTCATCTTTCAAAGCACCTTAAATAATTTACTGTGATAGAATTCATTCGAACTATACTATCAGTTCTGTTTCCTAGGAGGTGCATATCTGTCGTGCCACGACACAAAGTGCTCGTGTGGTATTTCGGGTGCTCATGTGGTATACCTAACTTGGAAACCTGTTAGCATGCCCAAGAGGCCTCATTACCTGCAAGAAATTAAGGTACCATATCAATACAATCAACCCATCTGCCATCTGTTGAAGTTATGGCCAATGACCCATTCATTTAAAAGTATGAGAAATACATTTGAATGTGTACTAAGCAAAATGAATTACAATCTTAGGCATGATACTGGGAATATTCCAGTCACGTCTTCTGAAAACATCCCTCTGCACGGGCATACTTAACTACCAGCCAAAAAAACTGTACAGACAGCCCAACTGGGTAACGTTTCCGCAATAAATATAGGGACCATTTGGGATAAGTACATTAATGCATCATATATGAACTTGTCATAAAAAGGAACATACTGTTGCTGACAGGAGCAGCAGTTGTGACTGTTTAATTGTTCACCATACCATGCAATACAACATTGCATAAAGGTACTGATTTGTATTGACAAGCAGCCATTAGTCATAGTTAAACCGCATTAAGTATTGACTTAGATGGTTTGAGTAAATATATTCAGCTGCTTAATGAACATACAAAGAATACACATCTGTTAATCTTGCCTCATATTGCTGCATGTACTTATTTGCAGCATACACCTGCAGCACCTTTGGGACTAATGACACAAAGGTCAAGGCCAGCCTGGCGACCATGCTTGCCAAGGAGTAGTGTAAATATTTAATCTGTTTCCATAATAGCATAAGACAAGAATTTAAGGAATTCATGTAATATATCGAGCAATAAAAACGGTTAATGCATTGCCGGTGCATTTGTTTAATTTTTTGCACTGCATGATTCAGCACTATATAAATTCTTTCTGTTTATGCAACATATATGAAAGTACAGCTGGTTCAGGAGCTTTATTAATCTACTAACGGTAATGCATAAGTGCAGATGAAAAGGAACAGGTGCACATGCATAATATCTGCATTCCATGCACTTCCATGCATTTCATATCTATAAAATGAAATGAAATACATTCAAAACGTTTTGCTACCGCATGTAATGAAAAATGTAAACTAACTTGTAGATAGCCGCTATGGAGTTATGGCCTTATACACTCTTTGTAGACTTGTCTATAAAATGTCTGTGTCTATAGAGTGTCTATAAATTAATGAAAATGCATGTTTGTTGGCAAGTGTATGCAGAATGTCATAGAAAAAAGTGTATTGGATTATAAAGTTCTGTTTTTGTAGACTGAAGTCTATAGAATGTCTATAGTATATATACATTTGTCTGTAGACATTCCATAGACTTCAGTCTACAAAAGTAGAACTGTAAGCCTATACACTTGCCCATAGACATTATGCAGACAACTGTCTACAAACATGAATTTTAATTAATCCATAGACACTCTAGACTCAGACTTTTTATAGACTAGTCCATAAAAAGTGTATGGCCATAAGTCTATAGACGGTCTATAGACATTCTATAGACTTAGACTTCTTATAGACTAGTCTATAAAAAGTGTATGGCCATAAGTCTATCGAAAATCTATAGACAATCTATAGACTCAGACTTTTTATAGACTAGTCTATAAAAAGTGTATGGCCATAAGTCTACAGACAGTCTATAGACAGTGTATAGACAGTCTATAGACTCAGACTTTTTATAGACTAGTCTATAAAAAGTGTGCGGCCATAAGTCTATAGACTGTCTATAGACTAGTCTAAAGAAATGTCTATAGACAGTCTATAAACTCAGACTTTTTATAGACCAGTCTATAAAAAGTGTGCGGCCATAAATCTATAGACTGTCTATAGACCAGTCTAAAGAAATGTCTATAGACAGTCTATAGACTTAATAGACAAATGTCTACGGACTGTCTATGGACTTTCTATAAAAATTTTTGTAGGGGTTGAGCGATGCAGTTATGGTGCCCGCTCTGCAAGAGATGTTCCTCTTCCTTTCTCATCACACAGTCGGTATGAAAAAAAGAAAGAAGGACTTGAAAATAATAAGTACATGCAGATATTGAAATTGAGCAGCGCTAAGCAACCATCAAATGTACAGTGAGGGAAACAGAATGAGAGCTCAAATCATAACCAACGTTTATTTAAAAGAATGTCGTAAATTCCTAAATAATACATCGAATTTTAAATGCGTGTGACAAATCCCGCAATTACAGTCACACAGTTCAATTATTCGAAGAGGCGGACATCAGTTGCACGAGAAATCAAATTGCATAATCGAGTAATTGACAAAGTTTCACTAATTAGACTTCTAATTAATTACTTTACGGCGCACTTTGCTATTTACAAATTACGTAGTCGCGAGTTCACAAAGAGTATTCATTTGGAATGAAGTATCAGTACAAAGAGAGAGAGAAACAAAGAGATAGAGAAACAAATAGATAGAGAAACAGAGAGAGAGGGAGAGTATCATAATCTCTGGAGAGGTTAGCCCAGCGGCGGGCTTGCACGCTACTCGACGTGAGATGGTGACGGCACCAGTTTCTTTGATTTAGCCACTCGACATGTGTCACTAGGTTCTCGGCCTATCCTATAGAATAGACATGTCCTATTATGTTTGATTCCTGCATAAAACTTGAAGTTACCGGGTGTTTAGAAAAAAATTTGAAGATTGCCTGTGGCAGATCGACAACACAATTCTAGTCCATGAGCTGGTCTTCTCAAAGACGCGGAGATTACTTACACAAAAAATTGAAATGCATAATTGACTAATGAATAGAAATTCACTAATTAAGTTTTTAATTATTTGCGTTATCGTATATGTTGCTATACACAAATTTTAGCCGGGGAGTTCGCAATTAAGGCGGATTCACTTGGAACGAATTTTCAGGATGACACCAGTTTCGAGATATTAATTCCCGAACTTCGCGGAGAAATACATTGCCGCTCCAGTTAATTTTGTGCTTTATTGCATAAAACGGCGTTTTGTTAAGAAAGTAAGTGGAACGACAGTGCATTTTTTACGGCATGTTTGACGGCACATATCTCGTAAATGGTGTCATCCACGCAATTATATTCAAGTGGATATGACTTGCATTCTCACCCGCTAGAATTTGTAAATTGCTATATAGGTGCCATAAGGTAATTAATTAATTAACTTCATTAGCGAATTTTCGTTAATTTGTCGATTATGCATTTCAATTTTTTGTGCAAGTGATGCTCGCATCTTTGAGCAGGCCAGCTCATGGAGTAGAATTGTGCTACCTGCCACAGGCAATATTTAAAAATTTTTGGTGGTGTTCAAGAATTCTACAACATCGAAGGGAGCTAACGTCACACAAGAAGGCCGTGCAAGTGCTATTGCGCTTTCTGCGATCTACCGGCCTTTGCGAACGCCTTTAACTGGAACGCCTTTTGTGTGTGTGTCTCCATGTGTGCGTGTTTCTTTTTCTTTTTTCCTTTTTTTAGCGTTTTCCTCTCTGTCATCTTTCTAACCCCTATCCCCCATCCCCAGTGTAGGGTAGCAAACCGGAGACTCATATCTGGTTAACCTCCCTGCCTTTCCTCTTCATTCTCTCTCTCTCTCTCTCTTGGTAGTGTTCCGTGGGACACCCTGTGTTGTACCGGCTCAGACATACCTCTAAAACACACCAACCTGTTAATAGGATGGTTAACTATATTTGATGAATTCTCTCATTTAAATTACTTTTTTTGACTTAACCATTCGGTACGTGTCACTGGGGGTGTGCCCGTTCATCGTGAATCCTCAAGAATGGATATGTACCCACCGTGACACAAGAGGTACAGAATCGCTAAATGTTGCTTGATACAGGTCGCACTTTTCTATGCATGCATCATACGCATCGACGTTAACCGTAAAGCATATAATTACCCACTTTATTTCAAGGATCGCTTCGCATAGATTCGAATACGTACGTTGGAGCTGCATTAGTTCTTGTTTTTTTTAATATTGCCTATAGATGCGCAGGCTGAGGTGGCTGGCCAACCTAAGCACGTAATGCTTGTCCGTCCGCCAGACACCAGACGAATGGGCGTTGCAACACTCAAATAAAACAACACATATCAAGCACCAACGTCAACAATATACTTCTCAGTAAGATTCAAACCATGTACTTCCTTCCATAGTAATCTTTACATCAGCCTCACTTTCTTAAGGGTGCGTTCCACACTGTGGACGGTCCTTTTAGTTTCTGCCTTCGTGGAATTCGGAAACGATCGACGGAGTTACGCGTGAAAGTTGGACTCGCTTATGCATCACGATGATAACGGAACGGGGAGAAACGAAACCACATCTATTTCCATTTGCGAACGAGGAAGAACGTCTCTGCACTCGGCAACTATAGAATGTAGGAGCTAAGAAGAAGAAGAAGAAGAAAAAGAAAAAGAAAGACAAAGGCGTCGACGAAAGAAGGAGCCGGCAAGAGATGTCCATCGCTCCGCGTCAAAATTAGTGCCGCGTTCCTTGCGCGGGCCGCCGTAATTCTCGACACAGGCCCCTGTCCCCCTGTTTCCACGGGACACCACCGCCGCAGCGGCGGCGGCCGACTCGATAAGGCGCTCGGGACTGGGCCCGAATTGGTCGAGCGAGCGGTCTATAAGGGGCGCCCATTAGCGGTGGCTACGTGTAACGAGCCGGGGCCGGTCGCGGGAATGCACGCGAGCCAGCTCGGTGCGCCGCCGCGCTCTCGAGTCGGCGCAGTAGTTCCGTTCAGCGATGCGGAAACCGAGCACACGCAGCAGGGGTCGTGTTCTCGTTCCCGAGTGGTATTGGCCATTGGTCACGTCGCCTTCGCTAGTCGCAGCATCGAGATCGGCCTGGGATTTTCTCTTGCGAGCAATTCTATCATGAGCGTGAGCTTGCGTGAGTATAGGCGAGGAAGCGCGTCCTAAGGCGTACTGAAATGGGATCTTCGATTTGTCACTCCTTTGCGTTGACTGAAGGTTCGAAAACTTCCTAAACCGCCGGGCAACACAGTGGCAAGCGTCAGAGCGCCCTAACTATTTTACTACTATACTTACTACGAACCGCGGTCGGGTATATTCACAAGAAAACCTCTTATACGCTAGAATTGTTTGTAAGAGAAAAGTCGAGCCAATACCGATGCTGGACCTATTTCATTAGCGCAGGCGGAGAAACAATAGCGGAGAGCATTTGCAACTGGAAAGCCACAGTTTGTGAATACGGACGCCGGGGCCAAATTCACAAAGCTTTTTCGTTCGTAAGTGCGCGTTGCCATTGGCCGGCTTTCTTTGCGAATAATATGTCCAGCATCAGGGTTGGCTGGTATTTAATCTTAAGAAACATATCATCGTATACGTCGTTTTTGTGATTGCAGGCCCAAAGCCCGCGTTCGCAAAAATGTCTTACGATTGAATTGTTCGTAAGAGAAAACTTCGGCCGATCTTGATTCTGGACATATAATTAGTGAAGGCCGGCTGACTAGACGCAAGGAATACTTCCGAACGAAAAAAAAAAAAAAGCCTTGTGCCTTCGGCTCCATTTTCGGTTGCCAGGAGATTGATGCGTCATTGCGCGATGTTACGCTAGGTGGCTCGCTTTGCTCCTTCGGTCGCCGCGGCATGTCACAAGTGAGTGCAGCAAAAGAAACGCGGTCGCCTGTTATATTCTTTATGAGCGACATCGTCGTACCTAGACTTATTTCCATATTACGTCTACAAATTCAGCCCTCTGTCATGACGGCAGGGTAATGTCTATGACGCAAGGTCTGAAATTTTGATCCGCCGCCGTAGATGACACATAGCGCGTATGAAGACTGCGGAACATAAGATATTTGCTGCTAAAGTTGGTCTCGAAGTGCCGTACCTGACGCACGTCGTCGACGTTATCGTGATGTCGTGACGCAAAGCAAAATGTACTGACGTCATGTCGCAATAAGGCCAAGTGAGTGCTTCGCGCTTTTCTTGTCGCTGCGCGCACGTATGGCAGCCAAGCGCAGCGATCACTGGAAGAAATATGCTTTGGCTAACCCATTAGGGCTTAAACAGAAAACGCTGAACATTAACTGTACAGCACAATATCTAGGTCGTCCCAACGCTTGTAAACTTTTTCATAACGTTCAGTAGCATAGGACTTCACACACATGCATACAAACACACACGCACACACAAGTCGGAAATGTCAGTGTACACTTTGCAAATTCGTGTACGCGGGAACTGCAAGACGCTTCCAAAAGGGTTAATCGTGACGGAAGTTTTCTCAAAGCGGAGCTTCATATGTGCGTACTGTCATTTTATTACTTACTATTACAGATAAAGGTGTGCCTGTATATGTAACACATTTTCAGTCCAGATATGTAGTCTTGTAAAGGGCAGTCTATCAGTAGGCTTCTCTAGGCGCCACGTATAAAGCGCACTGCAGCCATGTTACTACGCCTGTTATCGGACCTTTGTTGAGAAATTGGGTATCATGCGTTGAATGCATTAAAGGGAGAGCGTATAAACAACTGCGTCCAGGTAATTGCTGGCGCGCTGCATATGTTGTCATGTAGACTCTATAAGTAGTAATGCATATCTAGAAAGTTACCAAAGCGTCCAGGCACCTTTTGGATGAACTTAAGCAAAAGCAGATGACCTTTTTCTTTTTGTTCATGAATACGATTTTTCATGTAGGAGGCATGAAATCAACCATTACAGACTCAATAAATGTAATTGAAAGCTTGAATGCCTGTCTTGTTTTAAATATATTCTTCTTGAAAGCGATGTGCTGAGAATAAATTTTCGATGCCGAGAATTATTTGGCACCAGAAAAAGATTTCAAATCTACAGAAGCGTATGACACTGTAACTTTATGTATAACTGTAGAACGCGTACACTTCCTACTTCAGTTTTTATAAAAGCGAACAGATCAGTCGTTTCCAGTGGTGAGGAGGTGACTAGCCGTGAGCAGCTGGAGGGAGAGGAAGTTGATGCAGAGGCGACATGAAAATTTACTTAGATTGTTGTACAAATCCTCCCTCCCTGCGCCTTTGAAGTTACCGCAGTGCCTTCTTTATTTTCGTCTCAGGTAGGCGTGCGGTGCTAGATAAAGCATGCCTTAACGTCTTGTTCTTTGTTAAAAGAAGAATCAATAAATAAAATGAGAATGAATAAACAAGAAAGCACACGATGATGTTGTGGAGGAGACCATGGATGCACCCTCCACCGGAACGTGCCCCTTCCGGCTTAAGGAAGGCGTCAGGGTTACATATTGGGCTTGCGCTGCACGCAACTGACGGGCTAGATTGCACTGTGGCCGGCGTCCAGAAGTGGAGATAGCCGCCAACTTCCGCTTCTCTTCTGTTCGCACGCGAAGCAGAGAGGCGCAGCAAAATAGAAAAGCGCAGGAGAAAGAAAGAAGAGTCCATGTTGAAAGAAGTAAAAGAAGGAAAGCCATCAAGAAAAGAAGCGAAGACGGCCGAAAAGGAGGAATATTACCGAGCGCGCTAATAGCCCCCTATAAGGGTCTTTAAACATATAATACGGTGGCAACATTAGCCGGTCTTGCAGTTCCTGCACAGCTCTTGTTTCTTCCCTTCTCGGTTCTCATCATAACTCCATGGCCCTCTCTTCTCCGTTTTGTTCAACAAGGTGATAGAATTTGTAAAGACTTGTTTGTACTCGCCGCTGGCGCGCCTAGCAACAAGAACTGCGCCGAAAGAAACTGCGTGAAGGGGGGAAAAAATAAGAAAAGACGGAAAGCTGTTGCAATCTAGATGCGGCTTACGCAGGCGCAAAAGCTGTTTCCCTGCGTCGCTTTTGTTTAGTATCAAAGCGCTTTCGGAAGGTCCTTGTTCTTGCCATTCGGAAGGGCGCATAGGATTACGCTGCGATTACTATAGGGTGCCTTCTCTGTTAGTATCTTACTTTTTTCGAGCAGCCACCGCATTTCTTTTTTCTTCTTTCATCCTATCGCTGTTTTCCCGTCTGGCATTATCCGCTCTCGACTGGCTGAATCGCGTTCACTCACTCGCTCGACACACACAAACACACGCGCGCACGCACACACATCTGATGTTTCTCCTCTTTATCGGCACGAGAGAGAGACGCATTTACTTTGCATACTCGCGACAAAATGTTCCGACTTCCTGCTGCCGCATTTATCGTGTTTTTTTTTTCTTTCTTTCTCGCTCTTTTCTTACTTTTCTTTTCCTCAGTTGCTCTCAACTCGACGAGTGTGCATAAGAATTTCTGCGCCGCTCGCAGCTCAGCGCGTTATTTCCTTTTTCTCGTCGTCGCAGCTGAAGTCCCTTCCCGTCAGGTTCCGTTCTTTTCACATTCGTTTTGATTCGAGATCTCGAGTGCACTCGCGCTCCGTGTCGGCGGTGGAGACGTATTTCTAGCGCCCCCTCCTCCCCCCCCCCCCCTCCCCAGCGCACTCGCTCGCTCGCTCGTCGCTCGGGGAATTGCAAATGGCCCGACAGCCTAATTTGTCGTTCCCCGCTGCCGCCAGTCCGTCGGTCGCGCGCCCGAATGCCTGCTTTCCTTCTTTCTTTCGTTTCGACTCTTCTCCACCAACGTTTCCCTCTCTCCGCTTCCTCTCGTTTCCCCGGCCGCTCAGTGATCGATCAATTCCGAGTTTCCTCACCGGATCCCTTGCGCTTCGCTCCGTGGCTTCGCAACTGCCTGTAGCATTGTAGCATTCGAAATACACGTGGTATAAGCCTGCGAAGGGAATTGACGTGCAACAGAATTTCAATATATGGAATGGGTGGTTAACGCGCACAAATTTCACTTTCTGCATGTACGCTGCGCTGGCACATACCGAACTATTAGGAGTTGGAGGCAATGGTTTCTTTGTTCATTCGGCCATCACTTTTGTCACTGTGGATCTATTTGCCCTCTCTTCTAAAGGTTATAAGGTGGCCTTATTGCCACAAACCGGTCCGGTGTCACCTTTCTGTCAGCAATAAGGGCACTATGAACGCAGTCTCTCCGTGAGTTTGTTCACCATAAGAAGATAGATTATTGGCTGAGAGAGAATGAAAAAGCAGTCGACATTACTCTTGGGTACGTCGCAACAACTGTTTAATAGTACCCGTTTAGTCTGAACTGGAGTGCGCTAGTTAACTGCTTGCACTTTAAGCTGCGCAGCCCATCGTAATTGTAACAAATATTCTATCTCCTGTGTCGGATCCGGTCATCATACCCCTGACTTAGTCAGTCATCTGCCGGTACCTGCAGCTCGCTACACTTTATATAATCCAAGTATGCCGTAATGAAACCTGCAACGGACTGTGTACGCGCATGTTTCTCAACTTTAATCTTCAACGCCAAGAGCCCTAATGAGGCACTGCAGGGGTAAGCAAAGTTATTTCCTAACTTCTCGCTTTCGAAACTGCCCTCGCGTCGCTGTGCACAAATCGCTGCTCTGATACTCTTGTGAAAGGCGTATCAAAGCTCGAACAGGAAGTAAACAACAAAGAACACGCACGACGTATGTTGCGGGCGCTGTCCGCTGAGTACAGGCACGTGCCTGCTACAAGTCCTGTCTTCGTTATGTACTGCATCTAAGCCCGGGAACGATGTCTCTTGCGCAAGTGTAACTCCTCAGATTGGCCTATGTCGCCAACTGTCGTCGACATGCCCCACAAGCAGCGTCGAGCAACGTGCTGAAGAAGAGGGGGGGGGGGGGGGGGGGCGCCTGAGCGTGATCAGACTCCATTGTACGCTCGCTCGGCGACAAGGTTACTGCCGGCGGCGTGCCGAAAGGAGGGCTCAAGGGGTAACGGAGAGGAAGGGGGGGGGGGAGCGGACATAGCGGCGGGTGAACGTCGTCCCCAGGAGGCGACCACGCCCCCTAGTGTCAACAGTGCCAACGACGCCTCAGTGCCCGACCCGGGGCAGAAGGCGAGGACGCCGCTCGATGAGCGCTGGTGAGCCCTGCGGTTGCGGCAACGAATGCACGCCTGGAGCGGTTTTCGCACGATGGCGGCGATGGGGACAACGCGCCTTCTCACTTAACGAGAGAATGTCGCATTGTCAACTGTGGCTGGGTAAATAACGCAGCTTTTCTTTTATTTGTCACTTAAATTTTCCCTGCTGACCTCTAATTTGCCCCGCTATGGACTGGACACTGTGCGTTTCCGTTGGCTGCATTGCTCCAACGAAGGACATCAGTGTACCTTGCGGCTACCTTGTTCGGCGAAGTTGTCATAGCTTGTCTTCCCTGGTATTAATATACCAAGAAATTGGCGTAGCATACCAGCGTTGCTACTGCCGAATGAACTGGGTGCTTCATTGGTAAAAATCAGGGTGTGACGTCGGCTATCTCACTTGTGCTTGCGTCTTCTTCAAACTTCGTACACTTTGCAAGTTTTTATTACAGCTTTACCTTGGAAGTAAGACAGCAGCACGTGTTGAGAGAAGAAACGCGAGTTTATCCTCGAGTTACACCACATGTAATGAAGAGTGAAGGGGTTCGTAGGACATTTAATTTGTTGAACGCCTAACCGGTTCTTTGTTAGGTTAAAAACGAAGGCTTCAGGCAAAAGCAAGCGACCTCTTACAAAATTGCCTGCAGATATTCAGTTGGTTTTTTAAAGTAAGCGTTACTTACGTTGGAGGAAGCGAATATAAACATAATCGAATGTAAAGAACAATTTTTATGAAGGGTCATGGGCTGAGTAACTGAATTATACGAGTTTGAGAGGTATGCGATTAGGTGATCCGATGATGGGAGCTCAGGGAACACTTTTACATAGCGATGAACTCGTTTGTGCTATAAGAATGAATCTGGTCATGAGTTCCGAAATCGTAGCTTTTTAAGTAGTAGTAGTAGTAGTTGTAGTAACAACAACAACAACAACAACAACAACAACAACAACAACAACAACAACAACAACAACAACAACAACAACAACAACAATGGAAAGTTAGTCGTAAGTTGGCGTAGTTGTCTCTTACTCCTGTTTGCTTTGAGCGGCTGCTGCAGACAGACAGCCTGGAACACTTGCTTCCAGACTGAATGCTTACAATAAAACCCGCTTAGCACTGCAGCCATACGGAGATTCGCCCAAATCGCAGCGTCCGTCGGCTTAAGAATAAAAAAAAAAAAAAAGTCCTGGACGCTTTTTGTTCGCGCGATGCCTGCGCTGCAGTTGCTGGCTGATAAATTAACGTAGACCGAGCAAGAGCACGTGATCAAGGAGGATCGAATCGACCGCGCATAATGGACGAAGCTTCTTCCTGTGCAAATGAGTAAGTGCTGACCGGGGAGGTTAAACCAAAAAGAGCGCGGAGCAGCGCCACGCAACTTCCCCACAGCCGCGCATTTAGTTAATTATGCACGCATAGAAATTTGCTAGGCGTATATGGGGAGAGAGCTTCCGTTGGGGACAGTGACTAATCTCCTCCTTTTGTGTCCCGCACACACCTTCGCTGTTAGTGCTTGCGAGAGAAAGGGCATCAAAGGAGTTGCTAAATAGCGCGGCCGTGAAACGTCCATTAAAGAAGTTCTCGCGCAGCAAGGAGAGAAAGAGCGCCTCTCTCGCAAGAATTTTGTTTCGAAAGTGTATAGAACGTATGCAGACGTTCTTTTTGTTTTGTTTTGTTTTGAGGGAGTTTTGTAATTTTATTACCATTTATATTTACTCTCTCTTCTTTCACTTAGATTTCGGCACTGCCGACCCTCTCTGCGGTCAAGCTTTCCACATTTTGGCACTCATAAATGAGGAGCCCCGTCTGTGAAGTATATAGATTGCCAAAGTCTCTCAGGTTAGACACCCTTACGCGTTTTGTTGCTTGATATTTACATACTGTTCGATGCGGGCCCCGGTGGGAGCCTTCCAACAAGGGCGGAATGCGAAATGCGTGGGGTGTATACATTAAAGAAACCCTCGTGGTCAAAGTTATTCTTGAGCCGTCCTCTATACCGCATTCATCCTAACCAGCATATATATATATATATATATATATATATATATATATATATATATATATATATATATATATATATATATATATATATATATATATATAATCTAAAGAAAAATCTGTTTTAGGCATTGCAGCACTAAAGTAGCTGGAACACCGATGCCTTTCGTCGGACACTCAGAAAATTAATATCTCAATACTGGTGCAGACCGGAGAATTCATTCCAAGTGAATACGCCTTGCGAACTCACTAGCAAAGATTCGTAGAATAAAATATGCGCCGCACAATAATTAATCGAAACGTTAATTGACGCAGTTATGCTGCTTATTCAATTCAGTATTTTGATTTCTCGCAGTAGTAATGGCCGCCTCATCGAGTAACTTACGTAAAGGGTTGTAATTTAGCTATCTGCCACAGGCAAGATTAAATAGTTTGGTGCTGCCAGAGAAAAGAAACGAAAAAGAAAAGGCGCCCTGTATAGACCCCATGTAGTGAAGAGGAAAATCCTGCATTGTCACGTTTCAGTGAGGGTGATGAATCAAACAAAGCCCCCCGTCCCAAATATATATATATATATATATATATATATATATATATATATATATATATATATATATATAAGAGAATGTGAGTTAAGAACCTTAAATCTGCGTTGGACGGAGACCCGTGCCCAGAAAGAAAAAAAAAGCTAAGTATCACAGCGACGATAGCTGCAGCGAGTAGCGTCATCGGTCGTCTAATCTAACCTCGCGTGTAGAGTTATAGTCCACTAGTTATGCGCTTATCACCGTACTTTTCAGGGAATAGTCGGTGGTGCTGGCGTACTGCAGATAGTTTACTACGACGATATCCGCGTCGCACGCGCAATCGGATTAGACGGAACTCCTTGGCTGTATAGAATCGACGACGACATTCAAGAAATTTCGGATTGCGCATCCTGCGACAGCTAATGAGTTGATATCAGTGATAATCCGGCGAAAAAGTAGTTCGCCCAGTGTAAAACGAATTTACACCCCTAAATTAAAAGTAAATAAGGGCGTAATTTATTTTACAGCGTGCTGGCAAAGAACAAGGTGGTGCACAGGCGCTCAGGGATTCAAACGCGATAATCGGCCCGCACTGTGACCCGGTGCTTCTTGCGCCTCCAGACGAGCGATGGGAACACTGAGCCAATGCATTGTGGTACGAAAATGAAAGCCAGGGTGTTTGTGACGCATTGCGACTGTAACCCCTAGCAATCACCTAATTAACGCTTGCAGGTGACGCAAAAAAGAAGCGTCGGCCGTCACGTGGACTTATCTTCGAGTTTCAATCGCTGAGCCACCGTACCGGGAAACACGGAATGAAACGCGACGTTGTAATGTAGAATACAGCACGTGCCCACTAATTAGGCGAGATTATCACGTCGCTGCGAATCTGGGCCCATGTTCGTATAAGAAGTTCTTATGCGCTAGAATTGTTCGTCAGACCAAACGTGGGCCGATCCTGATGCTGGACGTAATATTCGCGACCGAAGGTGTCCGCGGCCATGTGACAAGTATCTCACGTATACGAACGAAAATCTCCGCGAATTTGGCCCCTGGTCACTATAGAGGTGACCCAGATTCTGATCGAAGCATACGAGCCGAAATTACGCCTATATATATATATGTCGCCCGAACTGGATTTGGTGGAAACGAAGGTACGCGCATTAGTTAGTCATAAATTGACGGCTTTTATTCCGCGAGTATGGTCAAATAGTGCACGGCGACGTTATAAGGGCGCAGAATGATCTTGATGTCTATGAAAAACCCATAGACAGTCTGAAATTATTTCTATAAGGTTCAGCAGGAAGCTCGGCTAATTGATACTTGGCTGATCTGACAAAGTAAACGTTAGCTCAACGGACGCAAAAATCAGAAAAGGGGAAGAAAAAAAAAAAAGAGCGAGCGTCTATAGTTTGTGTGTCTGCTTTGTTTCGCGTCCGCTTTTACTGAGCTGTGCATACATGTCCCGTGAGAAAGAGCGCGAAATCAGAGATAGTTTAAAAACCATTGTGTCTCGTGCTATTCAGAAGCAGGAAACGCAACACAAGTCACTTGAACGAAAAAGGAAGAAACAGGAAATACGAGCTGAAATCTAAGAAGCATCGCAAGAAGAAAAAGACAGAAAGGAAATCTCTGCACCGAAGTGTCGCCACACTCGGCCTCTAAAAGCCACCCTGACTTTCGCATGGGCGTGCACTCAGTATTGCACACACTGCTATTGCGACATGCAGCGCAGACTATCCTGAAAGAAACTAGCAAAAAAAGAAAACATGAGTGGCGGAAACGTTGTCGCAACAGTTTTCTGTATACTGCAGCGTCGTCCATCCGCGATATTTCTACATCGCAATCTTTATACAAGAGTTTATTCACTCACTCTAGTAAATGAGAGAGAGCGAGAAAAAAGAAAATAAAAACAAAAAACTAAACACCGGAAGATGGAGAGGAGCCTGCGGGAGCGGGCGCCGGACTTGTTACTCGAGCGCTAATTGCACCTGAAAGCCTGCTTTGCCAGCGCGTGCAATCGGCGGAGTACTAATTATGCGAAGCCATATATTACAAAAACGACCCGAGCCATTTCGTCCTATCCGTTGAATTCTGTTTCTGCGCACGAGCTTCGCATTAATGTTGAAACGGTTGCGCGTTAGCAAAGTTCTTGCAAACGCCGAAGCTCGTTTTTCGCCCTAACCTAACCATTTACCATAAGGCTGACATCCTGGCTGCCGGCATGGTTACAGGCAGTAAGTTTCAGAGCTGTCGGATTTATACACGCAAATATATATATATATATATATATATATATATATATATATATATATATATATATATATATATATATATATATATATATATATATATATTCATGCATATTCGGAAATGTTGCTATACGTTGTTGGAAAGCCCTGTCTCATTAAGAAAATTCAATGGCTGTAATGTTCCAGTTCCGGCTTTTTTCCCAATTAAATGACCATAGTATACATGGCTTTGTCTGTGGAAAAAGTGGAGTGGGGAATGACCTTAGGTAAATAATAAATTAAAAAGCATTAACTATATAATTGCATTGAACTTGAGCGACGGTGCCTACTTCTCATTTCACTGTCTAAATAGCTTTCGAATTATAAATTGTCTGAACTGTTTTCGCTTCGTAGACTAGAAGGAGCTTCGCCGGCGAAGAGAGAGAGAGTTAAAAAAAAATGCTGTTTTGAAGTAGAGAAAAAGCTCAAATAATTAAGAGGGGGAGGGGAGAGAAAATAGGCAACTATAGTCGGATACAACTTTAGAAAAAAGGGGAGGCCCCGCCCAGATGACCGAAGCGGCGAAGTCACCGGCCGTCCGGCGCATGACGTCGGTCCAGAGTGCGCGCCCATTGGTGAATGCTCCTGTGCATTCGCCTGGGAGGAGTAAACGCCCCCTTTTTTCTAAAGTTGTATCCGACTATAGAAAGCTTTAGTTTAATATGTCACGAACGGAAGAAAGAAAATTTCGAAAGGAATTAAGCATTCCTTTAGTGGACGGCATGACGCCGTATTTACTGCAGCTTCTTGCTTTGATGAGGTTGCCGTAATTTTAGATTATGCCATATTTAATGACAGCATAAGTTAGCAAAGAGGCCCATATTCCGGATCATTTCATGAATCGCCTATGCTCGTGGGTGTGGTGCCTCAACATTATTCAAGCTTCGCTGCATTCTTTGTATTTTGCGTGTAAAGGCAAGTTCAAGCGCTCGTGTGCTCAGTTATGTTGAAGCAGGAATCCAAGAATTCGGTCGTGATAGAGTTTTATTTTTTAAGGTTTCTTTTTTGTTCTGGACAAGTGTTCTGAAGATTACATAGTAAAACATCACAAGTCCAGAGCACAAGATGACGCATGCCAAGAGAGAGAGAATGAAGAGGAAAGTCAGGGAGGTTAACCAGATATCAGTCTCCGGTTTGCTACCCTACACTGGGGATAGGGGTTAGAAAGATGACAGAGAGGAAAACGCTAAAAAAAAGGAAGAAAAAACACGAACACATGGAGAGACACATATACAAAAGGCGTTCCAGTTAAAGTCTTTCACACAGGCCGTTATATCGCACAAAGCGCAATAGCGCTTGCACGGCCTTCTTCTGTGACGGTAGGTCCTTTCGATGTTGTAGAATTCTTCTTTTCGGATAGTGGTTGGTCGTCCAGTTGGTCAAGTTCGTGGTGAAGGCATGCCCTCTGTGGACTGTACTGCGGGCAGGTGCACAAAATATGGCCAATTGATTCTTCAAGGCCGCAGTGGTCACAGGTTGGGCTGTCGGTCATCCCTATGCGGAATGCATAGACTTTGGTAAAGGCAACGCCCAACCAAAGTCGATATAGAAGCGTGGCGTCTCTACGGCGAAGCTGTGATGGCGCTCGAAGACTTGGTGTGGGATCAAGTGAGTACAGTCGCGTGTTTCTTAAATGTGGCTCATTCCATTGCGACGCGGTGCACTGCCGAGCAAGTAGGCGGAGCTTCCGTGCTGCGTCAGTGCTAGAAAGAGGAATTGGGACGTGGCGCTCCTCAGCATGGGCTGCCAGTATGCCAAGGCGTATGTAGCTGTCAGGAGCTCAAGATACATAGGTGTCTTGTATTCTTGAGAGAAGGTTCACGAGCGAAATTTTGCGTCGTTCCATCTACAAGTGCGAAGATCTCAAATTCCGCTGTAGTATCTAACGTGGACTTTTTTTTTATTCTTCCGAACCGGGGCTTACCCCGAAATACTGTTTCCAAAATAAAAGTTTATTCCTCCTCCTCCTCCCTTCACATCGGTTACCTGGAGTGGCTCTGCAAAAGGTGCAAATCTGAACTTCATAGTGCGAACTTCGGAAGCGCTGTCTTTGAAAGACGTCACCGTCTTGGGCCAGTGCTCCTCGCGGTCGACGTTTCGCTTTTCTCGGCTGTATACACGTACGTACACAGACACGCACCAGCAGACGAGACGTATTATCACTGTGCTCCGGGCGACATGCTTGGGGGCGTCGCAACGGGTCTTTTGGTTTTTCAATCTCTCCGCTGCTGGCAGAAGAAAACCGCAATGCAGGAGTGAGCCCGTTCTTTTAATGCCTTATACTGTTTCAATATACTGCAGATTGTAACACTGTTGTCTCTGAGGCCGCTTAAAACACGAGAGAAAATATTACGCACTTCGACTTTCTCCACGTTTGCCAACCCGTATTCGCACTTCGTTTTCTGAACCCCGAATATACATATAGATCCGTAGAATGAATTCTCACAAATTCGCGGTATACCGAGTAAACCCTCAATAAAGACTGGACAGTAGATGTAAGCTGCGGAAACGCTGTCCAAATTGCCGCCAATCGTTCGTCGAAACACGCCGGACGAAAAATCAGAGCCGAGTGTTTACCGACGGATTAACGACACCGGCCACTTCAACGGTAAAACAAGCACACTTGGCATCTGCTCGAAACCTCGCGTCTACGTCACCAGAGCCCCACCGAGGCTTTCCCCGCAGATGTGAGGGAAGGTTGAGAGAACCTGCGAGGCGGAGATCTCCTGTACACGCGATCTCACACACGTATAACTAGGTGGACACGCTTTACCAGAGCGCCCGGCGACACGGTCGGGCGCTTTGTAAAGCAGGCCCCTCTCGATACTTTCTCCTCCTCTCCGGGACTGCAAGGCCGCCGCGCCGGCTGCTCGGCAGGCGGGTCACGCTCGCGGGCCGAGCCAGCGCGCGTTTATATGGGAGCCCTTTGGGAAGCGTGACCTGCGGACCAAGGATCCCCACTCCTCGTCCAATCAGAGTGGCGCGCGCGAGAACGACGGGGGCCACCGGCGGCGGCGGGCTCGTCCGACGAAAGGAGCAATATGTACGCGGTTCGCGCGTGCGCTGTTCTTTTTTATACACGCGTGTGTTTATGTGTGTGAGTCGTGCTTATACGGATGAAGAGCGAGAAAGAGTTTGTACACATAGAAGAAACGAAGCAGCACCCTCGAAGGATTGGACTGAGGATGCGGTGGCCGGTCTCCATTAGTTCCCCCGAGAGACTCTCTGCAACTAAGTGCCTAAGTGTATAACGAAGTGCCACCAAATATTTAGATATGAGGTGTTAGGGGTGAGATATATATATATATATATATATATATATATATATGAGGAAGGCAGGGTTGTTAGACAGTCAAGAGTCCGGTTTGCTACCCTACGTTGGGGAAGGGAGAAGGGGAAGAGAAAGAAGAGAGAGAGAAAGCATAGAGACGAGGCGTGGTAGTCTAAATCTATTACTATGTTCATATCCGTGTGAAAGGGATAGGGGCTTTTTTCGTTACTTCTGATAAGTAACACTGAGTTGCTGTTCGTGTTTCTTGGCGCTTCTTTTTCGTGGGGCGATAGCGGGTTCCAGTATAGCGCACGTGCGGCAAGCGGGCTGTCGCGCTATCGTGAATGCCGTAGTATCGTATACGCCCCAGAACCTGACTTGAGATTCGACAAAAATATATGTGCGACATAGCCAAAATGTCGTTCTCGATGTGGCTTATGGTTCATAAAGAGGTGGCTTACACCAGAGGTGGCTTACCTGGTGTTTTGCGATGTTAGCAATACACTGAAGCTCACATCTGACGTTTTACTTCCCGTTGGTTACAGAGAATGCATAACATTTGTTTTTATGCGCCTTTACTATTGGCATCTGAGTTACATGAGCCCGACGTTGTGGTCGTATACCGAACCACAGCGTCTACAGAGCCAAGAAGGCTAAAACAGGACCCAATAATTATATGTCTTAGGAAGTGACTGAAACATTTTGCCACGTGTGAGACATTTAGCATATATATGACCCTGTCAGGACACAAATAAATAAAGATAATCAATCGTTTATACTCAAGGTTCTCTGAAAACGTTGCGATTTGGAGCAGTAGAACAGCAGAAATTTAAGGCTATTTGACACTTAAATTATGCGTAAGTATGTATAAGTGCTTAGCTTGGAAGTGCCTTGAGTAACGGCGAACAAAAACGGTGAGGAAAGCTCAGCCAACCTGCAGAATGAGTCTGCTTGTTTGCCGCATTTCAGCAGTCTCTCCCGTTAGTCTTACAATAAATCGAATAATTTCCTCCTGCCAAGACGCTTCGTGCATAACGTAAGCCATAAGTAATATATGCTGGGCATGAAATGAAATCAAATGGTTGCCAAACATAAGAAATCACATCGAGAGTGTCCATTTCATCGTTGAACTGCTTGTGGCGAGCGGATTGAAAAACTATGGCTACATAATAAAGTTGCTTACGCAGTACGACGGGGAAAGCCATGAAATTTGATGGGATAACCACTAAATGCTTTCTTTTTCTCGCAAATTCGGCACTTACGTTGTGCAACTCCAATATTATGTTTTCTTTTTGTTTTTAACATCGACTAAATGCTCCGAACAAGAACGCTGTTAAAATATGGCTCCTATCGCAGTGCGACCACCGAGGAACGATTCCCACCCATATACAATAATCCAACGCGGAGACCAGATATGTCTGCAGAATATATTACTATAAGGCTAGTTAAAACAGGCAGACTCAACCATAGAACAAACGAATACAGACATGGACGTCACCGAACTATCCGCGACGTGTAGGGTAGCAAACTGGTTACCCTCCCTGTCCTTTCTCTCTCTCTTCTTGCCAGCCTACCTTTGTCTGGTGTTTCAGTTCAGCCATTATGCCTCGCCTTCGCTTTGTTGTAACTGCGGTATAAATTTCGCAGTTCGTCTTCAACAAGACGCGTCCCCGTGACCTCCTGCCTGCATCGCGCTTCCGCCGTCCATCTTCATATTCCTCCACGAACCTCCTCTTGGACAGCAACGGAGGTGGTCACGACGGAAAGGGTGGCGCGGGAAGAAAAATGAAGGGAGCAAAAAGGGTCCCCCCCCCCCCCCCCCTCCCCTTCTCTCGCGGCACAATAACCCATGTCGAACACGTCGGCAGGGCTGTCGCGTATGGACGCGCCCGCGCGAACACGCAAACACACAAGCGCGCACACACCCGCACGCAAGGACGATGCAGGCGAGGCACTCAAAGACTCCCGGGCCGGGTCCGCGCTTCGCCTTCTCAATCCGCGTTTCGCGCGCTCGACCCGCGGACTTTTGTCGGGGCGCGTGACGCGGGTACGACGGCCGTCAACCGAAGGATCGAAAAAGGGCGGCCAGCGGGGCCGCTTTCTTTTCCTTTTGTATTTGCGTGTTTGTTTGTCTCTACATCCCTTCTTCTCTCGCCGTTCTTTCTTTCCTAACTTCATTTGTGCGGTCCCTCTCGTCCTTTCTTCCTTTGCTGCTTTGTTTGCTAACCCCTTCCTTTCTCCATTTCTCTTTCTTTCATTTTCTTTTTCTGCCTTCTTTCATCTCTCTTTCCTTTCTTTGCTCGTTTCTCTGGTAAGGAGCGATTCTTTGGCCGAGCGATGGTGGTCGCTCGCGTGCCGCCGTGAAGCCATGATTCATGGCTGAGCGAAAGCGACAGAAAACTGTGTGTGCAGCCGCGCGGTGGCGCATCGGCAGCAGGTGAGAGAAAGGAGGAAGAACTCGCGAATCCGCCTCGGGTCTCGGTGCTGATGCTGCTACCGCTATTTATTGAGCGAAGTGAGTTGCGAGGTCTCGGCTGCGGAGAACGCCATTTCCTCGACAGACGGGACGAGTAACGACTGGTAATGGCGCCGCAAACGAAGGCATCGGTGCTGCTCGGCAAAAGCTCTCGACTTTATTCCAGTCGTACGCTCGTTTCCTTTGCGTATTACTATATCGGGTCTAAAAATTAATCTGCAGAAAACTAGAGTAATGTTTAACAGTCTCGGAAGAGAACAGCAGTTTACGATATGTAGCGAGGCACTGGAAGTGGTAAGGGAATACATCTACTTAAGGCAGGTAGTGACCGCGGATCCGGATCATGAGACTGAAATAATCAGAATAATAAGAATGGGCCGGGGTGCGTTTGGCAGGCATTTTCAGATCATGAACAGCAGGTTGCCATTATCCCTGAAGAGAAAAGTGTATAACAGCTGTGTCTTACCAGTACTCACAGTATGGGGCAGAAACCTTTATGAAAAGGATTCTAATTAAATTGAGGACGACGCAACGAGCTATGAAAAGGAGAATGACGGGTGTAACGTTAAGGGATAAGAAAAGAGCAGATTGGGTAAGGGGACAAACGCGAGTTAATGGCATCTTAGTTGAAATCGAGAAGAAGAAATGGACATGGGCAGGACATGTAATGAGGAGGGAAGATAGCCGATAGTCATTAAGGATTACGGACTGGATTGCAAGGGAAGGGAAGCGTAGCAGGGGGCGGCAGAAAGTCGTGGCGGATGGGATTGAGAAGTTTGCAGGGACAAAATGGCGACAATTAGTACATGACAGGGATTGTTGGAGAAGCGGTGGGCGTAACCAGGCTGCTGCTGCTGCTGCTGTTGGGGATGATGATGATGATGATGATATCGTTAGGGTGCCCCAGAATTATAAAGCACGGAATGGGACTAAATGTATTTCCTCACCCCGGCAATTATTTGTAGTGAGGAGACAGGATAACTGTAACCCGTATTCGTCGCCCAGTGTCAATCACCTTCTGCTGCTGAGCACGCGTTCGATATCCAGTCGTGGCACGGCCACATTCCTACAGGCGCGGAGCAAAATACGAGGTTCGAGTTGGAATTAAGTGCTTAGGTGTTTTAGAACCCCGGATCTCAAAATACAGCTGTTGACTATGCTGCAAGCCACAGCATTTGTGATGTCTAATTAATCATTCATTCGGTAGAGAATTATGAGCACTTTAAGGGAACCCGAGGATGGTCAACCTTCCGGAGCCTCTCATTCGGAGCCTTTCCCAGTACGCATGTTGCTTCAGGGCGTTCCTCATCAATCGATCAGTAAATTAATTAATGTGTCTGTCGCAATAATTAAGAGCAGTGCTGCCATGACTAGGACTTGGGAACAGAATGGAACGACATGAACACTGCCTAATAACTCGTTGTTCGTCAGTGACGCGCTACTGGATCGTTACCGCTGTATTCGGCCGCCGTCGAACTCCTGAACCCGAAAGAGTTGTCAGTGGCTGCTCGTCATCAAGTCCCCTGCTTGCTTTAGATCTACGGGACGCATTACACGCCATGAAGACGAAAAGAGAGGAAACAGAAAGTAATGAAGATGCAACATATTTTATGTATTTTGTATTCTCTGTTCTTCTCAGAACGCATGTATCCAAAAGAGATTACGATGAAGGCCTATGATACATTGATCTTCAGCATAAAAAGTCAAGGATAGAATATACCGCGATCAACCATATATACGATTGCCGCTATGAAGTCAGTATATGTGTTTGCCATGTTCTGTTCCAGACTGAATGAAAAAAAAGAAACTACATTCATTTCTCAATCAATCAATCAATCAATCAATCAATCAATCAATCAATCAATCAATCAATCAATCAATCAATCAATCAATCAATCAATCAATCAATCAATCAATCAATCAATCAATCAATCAATCAATCAATCAATCAATCAATAGGTGAACTACAATGCTCATATTCGCCTTAAACAATACAGTACAGGTGCACCACGCCTACACGAAGGGTAGAAATGTACGGAAAGCAGAACGATATCGGCATCATTTGACTGCGTACACATCTTTGCTCGCCTTCTAAGGTATGTCGGCATATAAATTCAGCTCACGTTTTTTTCGAAGCATCGGGACGAATAACGAAACTCAATTAGAGCGCTATACTTTTGCGCATTTTTGCTTGCTGCGTTTCTTTCATGATATTGTTGTTGCTGTTGCTGTTGTTGTCGGCTGACAGTTATGCGCTGTTTATGACTATTTTTCAAGTGGTCAGTTAGGATAGACTATCACGCCTAAAGTAAAGACCCCGTTACAGTTTCTTTCTCCTTTTTCGCAGTAAGTGCGATGCTGAAGCAGTGCCCTTGTAACCATCTATTTAATTTCCCGTTCTCCGCTTGTAACGATCATTCGCACCGTGTGGCCGATCCCTACTATAACGGCAGCGCGCCGGCGTCTAAGCCGATGACGAAGGGCGAAAGGAATGCAACACGAAACGGAAAGGGAACACAAAACACTGGAACACAAACACAAAACAGGGTCGCTATTCACAATATTAGGTTATGTTCACTCTAAACTGCCTATAAGAAAAACTTCTTGCAGCTCCGTATACATAACGGCGGACGAGAAAGTGTGTCCATCTCCCAACTTTCATTCAACGGACGAAAATAAAAAAAAATGGCGGTGGCTTAGGTAAGGTTAAGCCCAGGATGCGAAGCATACTAGCCTTTATTTTAGTTGTTGAACCACTGTTTAGCTTGGTGAACTGCTGTTGCTTGGCTATATTTGGTTCGGCTAGACGAAGAAACAACTCATGCGTTACTCTGCTTCGCCTTGGACGCTGCGAAGCAGAGTAACCCTTGCAGAGGACGCCTTGAACGCTGCATTGGACGCGGTGAGCGTCGAGCAACGCAGCGTTCGGCGCGGCAACGAAATGTGCGCCTGAGCAAGCGACGCACGAGAACAGCTCGTTTCTAAGGCAACACCGCATTCACTAGAGGCGCTTTTGTACCGCTTTGAAGCATCGTACTCGTGGCTCAGTGGTAGCGTCTCCGTCTCACACTCCGGAGACCCTGGTTCGATTCCCACCCAGCCCATCTTGCAAGAGTTGAGCCAAGGCCACTTCTCCTCTGTCGTGACGTCACGGTGTCACGTGGTTTCAAGGCGACACCGCCGCGCCTGAGGAGCTGGGTTGAGCCCTCGTAATATGCTTCGCATAAAAAAAGTTCAGAGGGAAAAGAAGTGACACGCTCGGTCACAAAGCCTGGAGGCCTCGTCAAACTGTTTCGGCCTCGCGGCCAGCGGCGGTCGTTGCGCATAATTTCATTTGACGGCGTTCGCCGCCTCGTAGAAGGCGGCTCAGCGAGCATAACAAGCAGCTGTCCTCGTCTGGTGGAAATGAAAGGGGCGCGAACGAAAAAAGAACGCAAATGCGCAGGCAGCTCGCCGCGAACATAATTTTCGACGCGGGCCGGGAGGGCACATAGTCTCGGTGAATACCGCGCCGGCACAGCGTGGTTCTACATTGCGGCGTGCGCGGGACAGAATGAAGCACGCACCGCACCGTGAGGAGGGAATAAGCTGTCTCCCGCATCCCCTCTCCGCTCCCCCCCCCTCCCCACACACTTTTTAAGATTATCATCTTTTCTTTCTGGCACGGCGGTCGCGTCGGACTCCAGTCAGGAACTCGGCCGCCGCTCGCACGACCGCGAAACGTCGAGAGTCCGTCGCTGTTTCTTTTGTGCCGCGAAGAAGAAGGAGAGGACCGGCCCGACGCATTCAGGGGGGCGAGAGCGGTGCGTTCGTTCGTACGAGGTTCCGCGAGTTTGTGTCTGCACGCGTTTGCGAGTGCATGCGCGCACGCAAACGCGTGCGATTCTATCCCCCTCGCACGGGCTCTCGCGGTGTGCGCTGCGCGCTCATTATTCATGCGCATCTACTGTCTCGCAAAAAGCGATTCCCCGTTCTCACCTTACTCCTTTCTGTTCTCCCCCTTTTTCGTGCATACAGGCTGCGCCCTAAAACTCTATTCTCGGTGTTTCATATAGTTACGTGCAGCGCTACCGAAGCGACCAGCTGCGCTTGTCTCTCCCCATCCTTTTCTTTGTGTGTGTGTGTCTTCCCTTTTCATTGTCTCAGTCGCGCTGCATTCTAGAACTAAGTATGAATGCACTTTCCCAAATCAAGGCGACAGCATACGCCCTCTCCGAACGGCGGTACGATATCGTGTACCCACTTCATCTCCCTTAGCGCTGCCAAAGCCAACGTTCATATATATGCCTAAGAATGTTTGCCAAAGTGACCTCCAGGCCTTCTCGAACGGCGGGCTCAAACACTCAAAACACTCTGCCTCCCTTATGATATTTGCTCCGAATTCGAGACGTCCGCTTGTGACGAGCACTTGCTAACATCGTGCCTGCTAGCCAGGAGGCCCAGCAGTGATAGCTCTCCAATTCAAAATCCTCTAGCTTACGGAAAAGTGATTTTGTTTCAACAAGACCTGCCTAAACGTTGCACTCTCGACAGTATTTAAGCGGCGTTCACGCGTTCCCTGACTTTGCTTCCATCGTGTGCACTGCACAGAACTGACGAGACGGTAGGGTAGAATGCACGTTTACGCATCCTATTGTTCACTTTCATTATTCAACTTCGCTTGCTCCCGTATATAATGTGTACGTGCATACGTTTATCTACGCAGGGAGAAGTGAATCGCTGGGAATCGTGGGGTAACACTGAAAAAAGAAAGGAAAGTAAAAAGAAAATGAACGAGTATTCGCTTCACAAGTCACACTGGGGAGCATAGCATAGAGCACCTCTCTTTCCCTCCCTCCCTCCCTCCCTCCCTCCCTCCCTCCCTCCCTCCCTCCCTCCCTCCCTCGGATTGCTTTTATATCGTAGTCCCGCAGTTATTCCATTGTCCCTCCTTGTGCGACTTTGTAGCCCAGGCGGGACACACAATGTTACAACAATATAATAGGCATAGTGAAACGGCTGGGCACCAACAAAATCGTACCTGCTTAAGAGCGTAACAAAGAGACCGCACTGTGACAAAAAAAAAAGAAGCACAATGACAAAAGTACTGCAGAGAGCAAAGTGCAATCTGTCGGCAATGTGTGCGTGACTTCTAAAGCAGGTTCAGCGAGGTATGAGTAGGACTTGTGTTTCGCACATTTTGTGTGTGTTCATCTGGAAAGCTTCGGCGAGAAAGAAGAATAGAACAAAAAGAGATGGGACATGGTTCGAGAGAGAGAGAGAGAGAGAGAGAGATGCTGGGGACGCTTGACTGGCCGACAGCCTGGTTGGTATACGTGCGATACACTCCAGTTGTTGGGTGGGAAATCTGATATACATGGCGACAAAAAGAACGCACACACACACACTGGTGGTGGACGAAGCTGTTGTGTTACTATCGTCTCGTATTCTCGTCTCATCATCATCATCACCACCACCACCACCACCACCATTATTATTATTATTATTATTATTATTATTATTATTATTATTATTATTACCTCCTAGGTCTTTTCACAGAATCCTTCCAGAGCAGTGCACTATACCGAAGCCTGAAGAGAGAGATAGAAAGCAAAGAGAGGAGAGGCAAGGAGGTCAACTACGCAAGCGTCCGGTTTGCTACCCTAGAGAGAATGAACGAAAGTTGTTTACCTACCACCGCGTTGACTCTGGATATGCCGTTTTCTGACTGAGCCCGATGTACCGCGTTCTATTCCTTGCAAGCTCAGTGGACGTTATGTTTTGCAAATGAATGAATGAATAAATAGAATGAAATAAATAAATAGATAAATAAATAAATAAATAATAAATAAATCACGACTGTTCACGTGAGCGTAACAGCGTGTGGTGAAGGGTTCCGTGTCGGTCTACATGATTACGGTTCATCCGGCGTGTAAAATAAGTTCGATGAACGCGTAGTCGTTGTGCAAAAAAGCGGCAGACCGCTCGTTTGTTAAGCCAGAACTGTCGCTGAAACTCGCTCTCGACCGGCGTTTAATTTAGTCAATAATTAATAGATTGGTTGGCTCATTATTGAATAACAGGGAGTAGTACATCTTATTGCACTCTGTAGAGGTGGGGTCAACATGAGTATGTGATACGTTGAAGGCGAGATTGGTGGAAGCCGCTTTCACGTCGTTAATGACTGGTAGAACATTTTCTGCTCATTTTGTTGCTGCTGGAAGATGAGCGCCTGCGACGGTACGTAGAATAAAACGAGAACATGAGACAAATGAGTTCTCTATATACACCGATCAAGTTAAGCGCGACGATTAACTTATGAACTCTTCCAGATTAAAGTGCGCCGATTGCGGTTAGCGCAGTAACTTACTTGAGGCAGAAAACGCCGCGCAAGGACGTGACATCAGCAGGCATGGTTAATAGCGTCTTAAAAGACACACACACACAAAAAAATGCGATCGAATAATTCAATTATAGATCCGGTTTTCTCCTAACGAGATGCCTGGCGGTCGTGGCCCGTTATTGAGCAATCCTGACATTGAGCAAGAGGGAACGAAAACGCTCAAGGAATAGTTTTACTCTTTACGACAACCGGGTGCATACGATATAAATAAATCCAGGATAAGCTTTCACCGAATTTTGTCTAGAATTTAATCAGGGAGAACTTAGTGCGTCATCTGTAGGAGAAGCCGGCGATATCCTGTTACAGACATTTTATTACGCTTTCTTGTTTTCCTGCATACAGCTATAAACACGAAGAAATAGAGCGTATTAGCGCGGATAAGCTTGTGAATAGCGTTGGTCTTTTGTTTTTCATAATTTAATTTATTATTTCATTCACTCATCTTTTTTTAGCTGTCACGTTTCGGGCCGATATGGGATACTGTCTTGACTTTCTTGAAATCGAACTGACTGCCGTTAACTTACCTTGACGGCAAATAAACTTATGAAAAAAAAAGAATCGTCCGAAATGCAGTAAAAAAGAGTAATAAAAAAACGATGATTATTAGTGACGGTCTGACAACTGAAAGTGTAGTTGGTATTTAAGGGACAATGTATTGTTGGAACGCAAAAAGTGAAGCATATATTATTTAGCACACACACACACACACACACACACACACACACACACACACGCACACGCACACGCACATACACACAGACACACACACCACACACACGCACACACACACACGCACGCACGCACACGCACACACACACACACGCACGCACGCCACACACACGCACACACACACACACACACACATGCACAGCACACGCACAGGCACACACACACACACACACACGCACATGCACACACACACATACGCACACACACGCACACACACGCGCGCGCGCGCATGTGTGTGGGGCTGTTCCACGTTGTTCCACGGCTGTTCAGTGTGCCTGTGTGTTTCTCTATCAGGCGTCCGGAATTTCAAGTTCTGCTCTCGCTGTAAAATGCTGGCGGAAACATTCAAGGGCACAGGTTCAATAGCAGGAAGTACGGCACTCGCTCGTCCGGAGCGCGAGTCCAACTCGGAATGGGTTATCTCAGCCGGGAAACTACGGCCACGTACACATGCATGCGTGAAGTGACGCACTCAAGAACCTATAGGCGTCATCGATATTCTTCGGTAAAAAAATGCATCAGAGAAAACGCACTTGAGTGACTTCCGATTGCTTCGAGATGACAGAAGCTCTACGCCATGCATCCACTTGTCGCCAGTCGTAGAATAATCTCTGCGCTGTATTTGCATTTGGCTCCTGGCCACTTGCAAACGATAGCACGAAGATAAGTCTGAAGGTTTATTGTTCACAGAGAGAGAGAGATAAAAAGAGCGTACTACTTCTATTCCTGATCGCCACTGGCGGCCAAGGATTGATCTTGGCGCATTTCACAACGGCGGTAGCGACTATTCAGAGGGTTATTGGCTTGATTGTCCGTTGGCTTGGAGTGCATGGTTGTAACCGTGACAGAAGAACGAACCCTTCGGTGCTCCTTACTGTTCTCGCTCGCAGTTCGGCCACGAAGAGTCGGTTAGAATATTCAGTGCAGCTATATACAGGGTGCTCTCATTTTCCTTTGTTAGCTGCAACAAATATATATATATATATATATATATATATATATATATATATATATATATATATATATATATATATATATATATATATATATCCTGTGGAAGTTAGCTCAATTATAACCCTTGATATAAGTTACTCCATGAGGCGGCCATTATTTATACGAGAAACCAAAATGTTTAATTGATGAAGTAACATAATTACGCAAATTAACTTTTTCATTAATAACCTTACGCCACATATTTCACGAATTGTAGCCGGTGAGTCGCAAGGTATATCAAGTTGGAACAAATTCTCCTGACTCCTCCAATTCTCCACTCCTCGGTCCCTTAACAAGATAGATCCTGAACACTCACAGTCGTGCCCCAAATGTGGTCATGACTCATGCTCCTTTGATCACATGCTCTGGATGTGCCCAGCCCTTAACGCCTCTCCACCCATCACGAAAGAACGATGGCAGGAATCTCTCAAGAGCAGCAATCTCCACATTCAACTCCAGGCTGTCCAGAGGGCCCACGACATTGCGGCGGGACTTGATCTCCCGGTTCCATCGTGGGCGGAGCCACCGACTTGATCTTCGGGAGCCTTCGGTTATGGCTCCCAGAGGTCTCAGTCCCTCAGGACTCAAATAAAGTTCTCGTCATGTCATGTCCTCCAATTTCGATATATTACGTTTATATGTGTCCGACCACTTATGTGAAACTCCATGTATGCGGTACATAAATGAACTTGAAACTTGAACTTGAAACGAAATGCATTGGCGTTCCAGTTACTTTTGTGCTTCAATACATGAAACAGCGTTTTCTTGAAAAAGTAAGCGAACAACAGCCTACCTTTACTGCAACTTTGGCGGCATATATCTCGAAACTAGTTCCATTCTCAGAATTAGTTCCGAGTCGATATACCTTGCCAACTCACTACCTACAATTCGTAGATTGAAATATGTGCCATAAGGTAATTAATTAGAAAAGTAATTAACGTACCTTTATTGATTATTGAGTTATGAATTGTGCTTTCTTGTAGGAGTAATGGTCGCCTCATTGAGTAAGTTAGATCAAGGGTTAGCATACTGCTATTTGCAACACGCAGTTAAAGAAATTAATGCAGTAAAAGAAAAACAACCTGTATATAGAATGTCCCAGTTAACGTCAGCCAAGCAGTTGGACGGAAAAAATACTTTAAAAAAAAACGAGGTGCAAGATATACATTTAGGATCTACGGTGTTCGGCTGTGAAATCTGACGTCCGAACTCCGTAGATCTCATATTTGTATCTTGCACCATGTTTTTCATTATTATTTTTTTTTGCATTCAGCAGCTTGGTCACGTGAACTAGAGCACACGGTATACTGTACACGGCCGGCTGCCTTAGCCATGCCGCACGCGTATACCAGCGGCGGTGGTAAGACCGCGTCGAGTTTTGGAGCGCCTGGCTTAACTGCAGCTTCACGAGGCATTAAACCCAGTGCTGTAGTTCTTAGAGAGCTACGTCTAATTAGGGTCATTCCTCTTCAGGTTTCTTTTTTTTTTTAGTTTTTGAATGCGTGTGTGCGTGTTGGCGGGGGGGGGGGGGGGGGGGGGGTTGGCGGGAGCTGGGATCGGGTGGTATATTCAAAGAGTTAAACAGAAGAGAAATCATGTTTTTTTCTTGTCTGGCAGGAAAACCTGGGATAGATAAGGGTACTTGTTCTTTGGTAGCCCAAAGTTCGGGATTTCTCTCGTAACCTGTACAAACGATTACCACAGGCAATATTCTTCCTTTCGAAGCACGAACCCGTGAAATCACTCGCAGTAACATGTAATGGCTAATAGAGCTGCCCGCAAATGATGTGACGAACTCATCTTCACAAATCCCAACTGTCAGGCATTCATTTAAAAGAAACCACATTAAAGGGGTCCTAAATATTCCTAAATATTCGCAATATTTCAGTGGAACGCCTTCGATCCAAATTTGCTGATTTTCTCAAGTTAGTTGCACAATACAGCTTTCCTGTGATGTGCATACAAGAGACAGGACTACGTGATGAGTTTCGTCTTGCTAATTACTTGATTACAAAGAAGGCGCCAAATAAAACAACATATGAAGGAAGGAGACACGAGACAACCACGTAGGCGCCTACGTGGTTGTCTCGTGTCTCCTTCCTTCGTCTGTTGTTTTATTTGGTGCCTTCTCTGTAATAATGTATAACCAACTCTCCCACCAGCACGTGCTCAACTGCTAATTACATAATATATAAATCCTCTCGTTCAGTTGGAAACACTAGAACAATGTTCTGCGTTTGAAAAGATTTGCCCTCTCACCTCATTCAATCGATGAGTTCAGATCTTCCGGAATATGTAGCCTGCAAAATATATCTTCCTAAAATATGTGCAACAGTCGTAAGCATATACATGCAAGCGCCAAGACGTACTGCGAGTGATAATTTGTTAAATGTTTTTAGCGTCACAAGATAAAACATTATCATGTGTGGGGACTTCAACGCACATAACGTAATATGGGGGAGTAGTCACTGTGATGCCCGTGGGAATATCGTTTAACACGCCATTTAAAGGTGCGATCTGTCGGTATTGATTGATGGATTTGTGACATTTATGCGTAGATGTCGCTACGTCAGTTTCACAGACGTAACACTGCGCTCTAGCGATATTGTTACCGACGCTGGGTGGACAACAGATGCAGAAACACATGGATGCAATCACTTCTCAATTATTGCATCATATCCGCAATTAAAAAATACTGCGACACGAAGATAAGCGGATATAAAAAACCGGCAGTTCTTTCGTCAACTCTTGTCCAGTCGAGTGGATTGTGGAAGCTGACGTAGAGAAACTCACGTCAGTGATACGAGAAACAATGACAATGTGTACGAAACAAGTGCTCATTCCTGAGGAGTACACACCAGTTGATGGAGAATATGAACATTTGAGAGCTCTAAGAAGAAGAGTAGAAATACCTAATTGCCCGAGTGGAAATATAGAAGCGTGTAGAAATTCGCAGCAAATCCACTCAGTCATGCGGAGGCGACTACAAAAATTAGAGAAAAAAAGATGGCGTACATATTGCGACGTTGTTTCCACGTTCCACGAATACGGAGGACTATTCGTGTATTAAGTGGCCCTCTTGTTCAAACACAAACATTTGACGCTCTCGCAATAGCCAAGGATACTTTATAATCAATGATTGCTGAAGAATTCTGCAAAATATAACAACTAGAACAAGCGCACCCATTACTAGTGCTGAGTTTCAATGTTCAATAGAAATGGCAAAACAAAAAGTACTTGGATGTTTTCAGTCGCAGCATGTACAATTAGACTACGAATTTTCTATGATTGAGCTAAAATGTGCCACACAAACTGCTGCCAGTCCAGATGTCATTACATAATATATGTTGCAAAACACGGGACCTAACGATCGATTGACACTTTTGGAATTACTCAATGACTTGTGGAAAAAGGAGTCTGTCCATGACTCTTGGAAAAAGGCACGTGTGATACCTATATTGAATCCGGGCAGAACACCTCCTTCTCCGGAGCCTTTTCGTCCTGTGAGTCTGACGAGCTGTTTATGCAAGGTCATGGAGAAAATGATTGACACTAGGCTGCAATGGTGGTGTGAGGCAAACAGAAGCGCTTCCCGATCACATGACAGGATTTCGAATGCGGCGATGCACCGTGGATCAATTTTAAATATCGTTCCATATGTGAAACACGAAAGAGCTAGGGGAAATGTCACAATAGCATATCTTTAGAGATTAAACGAGCTTTCGACACAGGCAGCCATGCTCATATATTGTGTCGCCTGTTAGGACTGGGAGCCTCTAGAAGGGCGCTACGGTGGATATCCAAATTCTTGCCTCAAGGGCAATGACAATGGCAGTCAATATTTATTCAAACAAGCGAAGAAAAAAGTTCCTGTCATAACATTATTCAAGGAGTCCCAGAAGGCAGTGTCTTAAGTCCGTTTCCCTTTAATTGTGTGATGGCGGATTTACCGCGGAGATTTCCACCTGCATTACACTATTCTATATATGCGGATGATGTTTGTATTTGGGCCTCTGGTTCAAATACCAGCTTTATTCACTCAACTTTGCAGGAAGGTTTAAACATTGTGGACAAATTCTTAATGGAAAGAGGAATGGAACTGCCACACCGTAAGACGCCTGTGTTGCCTTTCACCAGAGGATATCTGAAGGATATTCAGCTGTGCCCTGAGGGACAACCTTTAGACGCAGTGAAACAACACAAATTTCTGAGGTAAACTAGACAGGCAACTTTCTTAGAATTCTTACATTAAAGCCTTCGAAGAACAAATAAACTCAATAATAAATGTTCTTCGCCGCGTATCAGGTACGACATGGGGAGGGTCGGTTCCATGCTTACTAAAAGTACATAATGCACTTATAAAGTAAAGGATATCATATTCCTCTCTTGTTCTGCATGGAATCTCACGTTTTTCTGAAGAGAGACTCCAACGATTAATAGCTAGGGGCCTTAGAGTATGCTTAGGCGTTCCTCGAGCAACCTCAAGTTCTTCAGTAATTGCAGAGGCAGTCATCCTTCATTTCCTGTTATGAGGACGGTTGAAACCTGTCTGCAGTACTTTCGCGTTTCAGTGCAGCACAAAAGGCACCCACTAGCAAGCGCACTTATTGAGAGAGACAGGGCGAACATCAATTCGCTGATTGAAGTGCACAAAAATCTACTAACACATCACGAATTTCGGTTCTCAGATATCTCCTACCCTCCATGGCGACTCGCCTTCTAAAAAGTTAACTTTCGGTTGAAGGCATTATTCGCAAACGAGATATGCTTATGCTAGCAGCGCAACAGCTAGCGTTATACCAGATATACTTTCGATACCCTAGCTTTGTTCAAGCGTATACAGATGGTCCTTGCCATACAAATTCTTCTAGAGCCGTCTTTGTCATTCCAGAATGGAACCTAATGCAGAGTTTAAACTCACATGACGTCATCGACAATAGCAGAGCTTCTTTGCAATATTGTATTTGTTACAATACAGAAATTCAATGCAAAAGAGGAACAATGGGTCATCCTTTATGACTCGCAGGCGGCTTTTGTCTTTACGCCATGGTGACATCAGCAATCCGCAAAACATGGCTTTAGTTTACGAGACACTAAAGCAACTCACAAAAGCAAGAGAAGAAAATTGCACAATAATGTTTTGGTAGATAGGTGGCCACTGCAATATCCCTGTAAATGTTGCAGCAGAAAAGGCAGCCGGTCAAACGCATGTTATAAAGCCACACACAAACAACTTTTAACACGCTATTTAGTGGCATCGGATCGAAGGCCCTTCAGCCTCAGGAAGATCTTAGGTCCTTGGCCAACATACTCATTGCAAAGGCGAGCGTTACTGGCCCGTCAGAGATTTCCAGAAGCGAGCAACATTCTCGGAAACTGTTGAGTAGGGTGTTTAAATGTGATAAGCGCATTCTATGTTTCTTTCTTGACTCGACTTTGGCCAACTCAATACGTGCTTTCATGTAGCTTCATATGAGTCTAATCAATGCTCTCCTATGTGCCATGATTTTAGTCTTGTTATGTGACCGGACTTTGTGTTTACCTTACTGCATGTATGTGACTGGACTTTGTGTTGCTGTGTTTCTGAGTTGACTTTCAGTTTTAGGGTAGCATTAGTGTACTTTTGTGACTGAACTTTGTGTTTATGATTTGTAGTTGACTTTCAGTTATAGTGTGTTATTAGTGTACCTATGTAAATTGAATTTGTGTTATAATTAATTCATTATTTTTATTATGATTTATTCTTTTCTTTAGATGCCTATGGGAAAAGGAGTATCCGGGACCAATGAAAGGTGACAACATCTCCTAAATAACATATAATTATAAAAAAAAAAAACCAACGGGAGCACCGCTCACGCGCGACGTTTGATTGCCACTAACTCCGCTTAAGCTGAAGGCGTTGAAGTCCCATTTGCGGCAAAATATTTCTGAAATAGTGTAATTTAACTTCAGATGCATTTCTCGACTTCGATGAAAAGTGGGTCAGGACCCATAAGTGGTAGGCGAAAACAAGGCATTTGCTTCGTATATTAAGGATAATATTACCATGATATATCCATGAACACGCGTTCGCAAAATGTGGGCAGCATTCATTAGTTTTGCAACACACACACACACACACACACACACACACACACACACACACACACACACACACACACACACACACACACGCATATATATATATATATATATATATATATATATATATATATATATATATATATATATATATATATATATATATATATATATATATATATAAATCCTCACCACATTAACGTATCGGCTGTATACGATTGTGCGCCAATAATTTACTCTGTGAACCGGCTTCGTTTTATCGGAGGGAAACGTCTACCACATGCGGTCTGGAGCTCTTACGCACGCAATTCTCTCTGCTGTTTATGTGTCCGCTATTAGGGTAACACGGTAAAGGTAGTGTCCTCTGGTAAAAGCAATTCGTCTAGACGGCGTAAGGTTATAGGCCTATCGGTTGGCGCCGCACATCGGTAAAATTGGACTTGACACAATTTGAAACACAACTCTCATTTGGGTCTCTTTCTTTCATGCTTTGATGGAAGGAATCGAATAAAAGCTTGACTGATCGTTAAGCCCGCTTAGGTGCCCGCTTGCCTTCCGCGCGAAAGCACCGACGTAAAATACGTCGGTGCTTTTTATTACGTCTTTAATACGTGTTTTTACTTGCGACAGAAATTTACGCTAATAGTGCTCGCACTGGTGCGATTAGCCCTTGATGATGATAATAATAATAATAATAATAATAATAATAATAATAATAATAATAATAATAATAATAATAATAATAATAATAATAATAACCTGCGTGCAATAAACACCCAGAAATGCTCGTAGTTCAACAATGTCAAAAGGAAAAACAAAGAGGGCACTCATGTTTATGCCTCGTCTGAAGCCTCTCGGTTGTCGTATTTATTTTCATGCAAAGGTAAAAAAAAAGAAAAGCAATAAAGGCGGGAGAAGAACGCAAGCGTGTGCTTCGAAATGGATTCGCCGAGTGCATGCTATAGCGCCACGGTACTGTGCCGCAGAAACTCTACTGTGACGCAATACTGTACCGCTTTACTACCGCGCGTAGTAGCATTTGCGCATCAGCGAAAGTTTGTCAGAGCCTCTGAACAAGCGACTGATGTGCCCGGGCACGCACATTAGCGGCATCGTGCGCAAGTTCAGAAGTCCTTTCAATAGCAGCTTCGCGCGAACGGCCTTTCGATATTTTTTAATGCAAGAAAGAGGAGGAAGAGGAGGAAGAGGAGGAGGACATAGACAGAAGTCAAGGATGTTAAGCAGAAATGCTTCTGGTTGGTTACCGTACTCTGGGATACGGGAGAGAAGGAATGGAGAGATGAGATAAAGAGAAGGGAGGGGAGGAAAGCTGCGGTGAGCTCGCCACGCCCACGGAGGGCCTGAGTGAGTCAAAGAGGTTCACATAGGCCAGTCGCCCTCAAGAAAGACAAAAGAGCCTTCACAGCTTTGTGGGCCGACGAGCGATGGGGACGGTTTTCAAGCAGCACCTGCACTGACAACGGCCGATCGTCCAGTCGTCGCAATGCGATAGATAATGTTTGTCTTTCTAACTGAAATTGATGACACTGGCACGATAAATGTTCGATGTTCTTTTCGACGCCGTAGACCTGTCATGCAGCACTGTCGGTCGGTCAGTCCAATCAAAGTCCAATCAATCAACCTTCGTGAAAGCTACTCCCAGCGACAGCCGGTACAGAAGCGATGCCTCACTTCGGTGAAGCCCGGGTGGAGGTCGGAGTTGGAGCGAAGGGTTCTGTCCGTGTAACCTGATGCGCCTTGTTTTGGGGTGTTCCACTCTGCTGAAGAGAAGAGAGCGTCAGGTGACGAAGCTGCCTTGCAGCGTCTGTCCTGGAAAGAGGAATGCGAACGCTGTGTTGTTCTTGATGTGACTCTCAGGCAGCCTTGCTGCTTGATCATTTCCACTCATTCCGTAATGGCTAGGTAGCCCCTGGAAAATAATTTCTTGACCTTTCTGTCTGACATCTTGGTGAAGCTTTAAAATTTCGTATATGTTAGCTGGTCTAGGGCTCCCCGTCGGAGAGCTGACTGCATGCTGTTTAAAGCCGGTCTCTAGTCGAAAAACACGGTCCACGTACCAGCATTCTCCGTGTCAATAAATTGAAGCGCACTGCACAGAGCCGTGAGTTCTGCATGCAAAATGATTATGTGCCCCATTACGCGAAAAGCCGTGGTAGTCGGCGTCACCAAAAGATGGCATCGAAATTGGCCGACTGCGCAAAGAGTGAATACACGAAAAAAAAAAAATGCTCGGACACACGCACGCAGGCACATAAATTACGCGAAGCTTTCAGGAGCCATGGGAAAATGGCGCATTACGACTAGAGGACGCGCTGCAGATTTTGTTTACGAGCACTTCACTTAGCCACCATGGTGGACCTTGTAGAGATGGATTCCAAGGGAAGGAGCACCCACATACAGAGTAGGGCCAGAGATTGGGTGGTATGATGAGGTTAGGAAATTTGGGAGCAGTGAGTGCAGCGAGCCGGCGCAAGTCACGGCACGGCGCGGTGATTAGGGGGGAGGGCCATGGTCCGGGGCTGTCTGCCAGGCTCTAATATCGGGAGCCACTTCCTGCGTTCGCGACGGTGTCTCCCATGGCCTGACATCGGCGCTGAACTGTAGTGGTGGATGCCTTGGCGATGCCGCCAAAAAATATCAAAAGTTCAATGAGAGCCGAAAGAAAGAAAGGAAAAACGCTCCTTCTATAGCAGGGAATTATAGGGTTTACAATTGGTGCTAGTAAAGGGCTGGATAATCCTCTTTGAAACTTTGCACACGTATATAGGGCTGACCACGTATACGCTCAGAAAGAACGAATTCGAAGCACATTTCGAACTTCAGAAGTGCTCACTTCGTTTCCTTAATCGTACGCGATCCGGTGGTGTGTACATGTAAACGACGCCGGTGCAAAATTTGTGAATCGATACGTTGAGGAGTGTGCACGAATACGAAAAACCTGTTTTATATTGCTCTTATTTGGAAACGCGTTGATAAAGTACCTTTCTTCTTTAAAATTTTGTCAGTTCTAACAGAACACGGTTTCCTCGCGACACATAGGGACGTTTTTAAACGTTTGTCTAACCTCGCGGTATTGTTTAGAGAAGTGTCGAATTTTGCCTGTGCAACAAGGTTAATGAGCAAGTCCTGGTGTACTCGAAGCGAAGTGGCTGTTTTCCTACACTTGTACCTTTTGTTTTGTTCGTTGCCGCCCTGCGTCCTTACATTGCCTAATGTATGAAAATGAGCACCCGATGCCAATTGATGGGCCGACCTCTCCAAACATATCATGAATAAAAAGAAAATGTCGGCCGTGATTTCGTTCTGTGCCCTCTTGGTTAACTGCGCTTAGCCGTTGTAAGCCACCACTGCAGGTTAGTTCTTTCACACGCAGTTTCTTCACGGAGTCACCACAGGCGGTGCGACCGTATTCGGATAGGACTGTGCAATCCAACCAATTTCCTATCGGATTAGTGCTGCCGCAGTAAAAGGAAGGGTTGAAGCAGGAAGAAAGGAAGGCACGAACACACTCACTCCATGAAAAAGGCGTGTGTACATATATACAGGGTGTCCCAACTATCATGCACCAAGATTTAAAAATATGCAAATTCCGTGTAGCTGGACAGAGCCAAGTTAATGTTGTTTGCCGTCGTTTGGAGATACTCAGGCAATATTTTTTCATTCCTCCTAATTACATAATTAATTCTAATTAATCGACTTCTCAAATATTATAGTTACATGAAAAGTGTCAAGGAGACAATTGTAGAGCAACATGAAAAGCTCCCGACATAGTTTAGTACGGTGGTTTGCAATGCCTGTTGGTGCATGGTGAACGTATAGTGGGTTCCAGCAAGTACGAACGCGAGCGCAAGTAAAAGGAACGCAAAGGACAACGCTGGTTGGCACAGGACAGGACAGCCTTGTCCTGCCCGTTCCTTTTGCTTGTTCTGGCGTCCGTACTTTCTGGAATCCCCTATACGTTCCCGATACAGCTTTCTCTTGCTCAATACGCGCTAAATAAAAGTGCTTTTCCGAGCGTGAAAGAAGCCCGCGAATGCACGCGAAGTGCCTTGTGTTGCCAGTGGCGCGGCAATTTTGCGTGTGTTCACGGGTTGCTTTCACGTTCGGAAGAAAACTTTGGTGTAGCACATATTGAGCTACAGAAAGCTTCATCGGGAGCTTTTTGTCTTGCTCAAATATTTTCTCACTGACGCTTTTAATTGTTTTCATTGACACTTTTCTTCATTGTCTGTCCTCTTGGTGTCCACTAGGTTTTTTCTTGTTGTTTCCCTGGCAGTTATACTATAGTCAAAATTTCTGAATCTACTAAATCAGAGAACTGTATATATAGATAGGATTGCGGTAATTTGCTTACCATTAGTTGTATTGAGTTGTATTGCCTACAGATACACCATTCAGAAAGTTGCTTTCAGGTTTAGAACAAAACGGCCTGTCCTTCGGAAAACGTAGCCTCTTCGACCTTGCAGAGATACGCGCAGCAAAAGTAAAGACAAAAAAGGAAAAGACCGAAGAAGAAGCGCAGGTGAACCCGAAATAGACTGCCACAAGTTCTCTCAGAGCTATCAACAATTCATTAAAGGAAAAGGGGCGCCGAATCGCTTCCACGTCGGATGTGCAGTGGCTATGATCCCCCTCCCAAGCCTCAGCTTCTTCTTGCTTTTGTGTTCATGCGTTGCCAATGCCGCCAATCTAGCTCCGAGCACCGCCCGTTCATTTTCCCGGCTCATCGGACAGAGAGAAGGCTGCGCGCGTTACAGACGTTTCATCGCAGAACAGCGCACGCATGTTTTGTTCGAAGCGCACCCCCGGCTTACCCCGACCAATTCCTCTTTCGATGGATGCGCTCGGGGGAGCCGAGCGACCGGCAAGGGCGGACGGGAGGGAAGAGGGGCGCGTACTCTGGAGTCGAATACGAATGATCTCATTACCCGGTCGACGCCGCCGAGACTGAAAGAACAGAAACGCAGGCCGGCGAAGAGGGAATAAAGAACGAGAAGACGAAGGGGGAGCGAGATTCCCACGAACAACTTTCTGGCGCAGAAAATCCGTGCAGCACGGCGTAAGCTATACTCGGGCTTGCTCGAGCGCCAGTTCGCTGGCTCTAGTTTGTTCGACTGACTAAGGCAGCAAGCAGCGCGTGAATAACAAAGGATAAAACAACGTAAAAGTTACGCCACCGTTTTGTGATGCTCTACTTCCTATACTCAGTATAGCGATATTCTGTACGTATATACGTCGCTTCCCCCGTTTCCTTTCCCAACCTTTTGGTAGCCAACCAGAGGCTTTTCTGGTTAACATCTCTGCCTTCTCAATTTCTTTTCTCTTCCAAATATGTAGGCTTTGTCATCAGTAAAAGTATGTTGTTAGTTCAGCCAGAAGCCTCACGTAACAAAAGACAATGCAATGTCAGAGTACTTAAGGTTTTACGTAAGCACTATGTATTTACGTTTTTATGCCCGTCCATTGCTGTACTAATATATACGAAACTTGTTTGCGCAATTCAAGGGCCGAATTAACCACGTCGCATTTGAAAGTGGACGCATAGAGAAAAAAGGCTCTATGGGAGTGTCCGCTCTTGTTGAAATTTCTTTTCTCTATGGTGGACGGTCTGCAATTGTACGGGAGACTACTCATCACGGCAGGCACTCACTTATGCACTGTCTTCGCAACCATCGCTGTCGCTCAAGTTCCCTCAAACTTTGGACAAATTGTCTCTCTTTAGAAATTGCGAGAAGCACACAGTATATGAACTGTGACAAAAAAATGCCTTCATCGGTGAACGACTTTCAATCTGCGTTTGCGAGCCAAGGACGCGACAAATCTACTTTTGCCAATACAGAGGACGTAAACGTAAAACAAAGATTGAATCTTTCGGTTCCTTGTGTTGAGAGAGGAAACTTGAAAGGCGTATATATGTTTTGCTGACCTGCGTAGCGGGCCTGCAGAGTGTGTGAGCCATGCTATGTGAGTCATGCTGAGAAGCAAGGTCTCTGAAACGCACATCATCCAGAAAAATAAATAAATAAATAAATAAATAAATAAATAAATGAATGAATGAATGAATGAATGAATGAATGAATGAAGCGAAACCTATATGGCCGCCCGCGCCGGCAGCCGTAGAGAACGACCTTGACGGTTTTGTGAAGAAGCCCACGCGGCTCAGGACAGCGACGCCACGAAACGCTTCACATGCGAAAACTCGGAGCATCAGTTACAGCTTCCGCAGTGGTGCACGGTATTAGTGTGGCAGGGCGCCCAAGTGCAGGCACTGAACGGCCGACCGAGCTGAACTCCCGAGAGCATAAAACGCGCAGTAGCCGAAGCGTGCGTATATTGTACCAAAGAAAACACAAGGACGAACAAAGTCTGCGGCCTGGTCCGGCATTCTATATCGTCGCTTGCGCTCGGCAGGGCTTGGCTTGGCTCTCGCGCACACTAGAAAAAAAGACCGGCGGCAAAGCGAGCGGGTGCATTATGCGAAATAGGAGGAGGAGGAGGGAGGGGGGGGGGTGGTGTAGGGGGCTTCGCGTTCCGCAGAGAGGCTCCACTTCAATTTCGGGAGCAGCGCTCAAGCGAATCGGCGCGCGAAGACGCTGTTGATAGAGGGAGAAAGGCGAGCTTTCCGCGGCGAAACGCGAAGGAACTGAAGGTATAAGGAAAGAAGACGCGCGCCAGTTAATTAGCGATGTTGTTACACTCGCGAGCGTAACAGAATGAGCGAGGACAAGGCAAATCTGCAGGCGCGTCAAGACAGCCGAGAAGAGTTCGTTCAAGGGCGAGAAAGAAATGCACGCGTATACATACAAAACGGACAACGGAGAAATGCGCTTTGAGAGTCGTTGCAGAGTGGGGAGGGGGATGCGGAAAGAAGTCTCTTTCGCCAGCGGCGTCATGAGTGTTTTCTTGTTTTGACTGCGCTTGTGTGTGAGCTCCGCAAACACGAAGAGCTAGATTGTTCACTCGGCCCTCGCTCTCTTTCCTTCCACTCAAGTTTCCTGACCCACGTAGTAATTCTTTCGTTTTCTTCTCCGTTTCTTTTCGTTTATTTCTAGTTTCTTTTTTATTTTGCAGTCTTCCTTTTTTTTATCGCCAGGAGAATGTCAAGCGAAGCAAGTGCTGTCAAAACGTATGGCGTGTTTTGCACGACAATGCGATTCGAAGCGAAGCGGGGAGATCGGGCACCGCAGTGAGGAAAAAAAGCCGCCAGGTCACTTTCTTTCGCTGCCGATCGAGGAAGTACACAAGAAGCAAAAGGAGAGGAACAGCGAGCGTAGAAAAGGGGGGGGGGGGCGACGCGAGAAAAAGAAAACAAGAAAAGAAATCACAGAAATGCAGCGTCCTGGCTCGAGTGGAAGAGCTATACCGAAGGGGTGCCATAATCGAGCGGCAAGAACAACAGATGTGCGGGCAGACGCGAAGAAACGACTTCTCGCGAAGAAACAAAAGATGACTGCGGAAAAGGCGGCGGCGGAATGAGCTTGTCCTTTTGTAGAAAAAAAAAAAAGAAAAGACTGAAAAGGCTGGAGTTTCGCTCGCGGCGCGCGCGTAGTAGAAGAAGAGCAGGAAAGAGGCGAAGAAAAGGTCGGGCAAGCGGTGGATGGGCACCGCTAGTAGCACACGGAACAGCCGACGCCAATACAGAAAGGAATATAATGTAAGCGCGGCATTTGCTCGGCCGTGAGAAAAGATGCGCGAATGGCTGGTCGAACGACGATCGGCTTTAGACGAAGCGGAAACCCGCCCGCGACGACGTTCAAAAAGTCCCCTTTTTGAGAGATACCATTGCCAGCTCGTCGCCCCCACCCCTTGCTCCCCCTTTTTGGGTCGTTTTATTTTCATCTTTCCTTAGAGAATGAAATATAGACCTGGAAGAAGGGCCGAAAGGAAGAAAGTGTGCCATTTCGTGGAGCGGGAGCCCTGACTGGTCGGTGCGCGCTCTGTTAGTGGGGACGCATCTCGCTTTAACGGTTTCATCGTCGAGGGACGAAGGGCGGGTCGTGGGGGACCGGAGCTGTTTCTCTGTTAGGTGGGGGATAATGTTGCGGCTCGTGGAGCAAAACTTTTTACTTCAGAAAAAAGGCGACGCCCTCCGGAAGGAAAATGACTTTAGGGGCTGGAGGAACACGCTGTTTTGCATGCTTCGAACGTCATCCTCACGGCGGACGCCTCGCGTCGTTTCCTCCTTCCCTCGCGGCGCGTCGGGTTCGGACAGGGATCTCTGAGGCGCGCACCGAGGTACGCGCGTGCCTCATTCATGCTTCCGGACACGTTCGTTCTCTGTCTCTTCGTTTCTCGACCAAAGCACAGAGAAAGCGAGCGACACGACTCTCCCGACGGGGGTCGAGCTCGCTCCCTCCTTCGGGCGGTGGGCCTTGTCGCTCGAGTGGGAAGTAAAGCCCGAAGTTTAAGGGGCTTTAGTTCGGAGGCCTCTTTCCTCTTGTTTTATTCCCCACATCTCTCTCCTGTGCAGCGCTGTTGAGGCGTATACTCACTGCTAGAGACAGCTACGGCGCTGCACATTTCTATTTTCTTCATTTGAAAGTCGCATGCCGAGTCACTCGCGTCACTTTGCGTATATATCGCTTTGCTCTTGCATTTCGTATTTCGCGTGTTTGAACGAAGAGCACCACTCCTCTCTGTCAAGTTACGACTACGCTCAGGCAGCAGCGTTTTCGTAGTAGCAACACCTGTAGCGAAGATTAACGCAGGAGGATTCTTAAGCCATACGAAAGGCTCTTTCACGAGAATTGGTGCGCGTAATTCACGAGTCTCACGATGGAAACAAATCATTGCAAACATTCTTTTTTTTCAAAGGCGAAGCGTAGGAGAACAACGATGCACTATACAATTCGCGGAGTATTCCCACAATCAAGTTCTCGTCATCATGTAGAATGTTGCGTAATATCTTTAAGAGAATGGTAATTTCTTGGACACTTTAATGTCTCTCATGGGCATGTGCCGTTAACTCACCGTAATTATTGATATCATGTTAAGCTCGTCTACGAGTTCACCGCTGTAGTACTGCGAACGGGATACAAGCCAGTGTCATTTTTTTAACGGCGTTTTGCTTGCAGCCTGAAGCATGATTATTGCTAGTTTACTTTTTTTCCTCGCCGGAAAAAGTGTTTCATTTGCTTGAAGTTTTATTGCCGACTACTGTATCTTTCCGTTCTTTTTCTTCTTGAGTAGCTTTGAATGCCAGCTACCACAGCGAACTATAATAATATCCCGTTATTTCTTCACTCTTCAAGATATGCGTCGAGGCATTTTATAGAAAGGTATGCTGCATTTTCGAAATCTGGCCTGAAAAAAAAAAATAGACGTTTTTAATTTGTGAAAGAACAAAATGAGAAAACTTGCTTTCAAAGCCCTTCAAAGAAAAAGTAAAAGGAAAGGAGGACTTTCTTTCTCTTTTCTTTTTGACGGGAAGCCAGCGGAAGTTTTTCAGCATGACCTGATACACTACTCATGGCGTATTTATACGGCTGGGCACGCCACATATATCATACTCAGCGCCGCAGCTCGTGACAGTAATCAGACACGACACGCAAGGCTGCTCATGGACCCCCTGCCTCGAGCGGTCGGAGGAAAACATAAATAAATAAAGTAATGAAGCAAGGAGAACAAGAAACAAACTGCACTCGCCTGTTTACCGAAACTTGCCGCCGTCGTCCAACAACATGCGATGAAGTGGGTTCTGGAGAGCGCTGGCCCGCATACTAATCACGCTCGGACAGTAGAGAAAGGAGCCGCAGCGAAAGCAAACAAAGAGCAAGCCGGTAGGTGTGTGTGTGTGCGTTTGTGTGTGCGTGTGTGTGCCTCTGTGCTTGTGCGTGCGTCTGCAAGCACTACGCTGAGACGGCGCGGTCACGGACGTTCCTCTCTCGCTAAATGAAATCGAGCGTGCCGTGGGCAGAGGCGTGAGATTCTTATCTCGCTAAGAATCCCCATTACATGCATTGCACCCGCGCTTGTCCTAATGCTCTTTTCTTCCCCCTCGTTGTTCTTTCAGTGGCTTAGTCTAACACGACGGATAAACATTGCCTGCGTAGTGGAAACGGTGCCGGAGATGGGGTGCTATTCGGTGTCACAGAAGCTTCGCGTGTCACTCCCTTTGAGCGCGTGGTGCTCCTCCCTGGTATTTAATACGGAAAGTTTCAACGCGCATCTGACACGGGCAACGCTCCTAGCACATGATCAATGCGCGGGGGAGGAGAGATCAATGCGAGAGGGACACGGCAGGGCGGTTAGCCAGTTTTACGACCAACTGGATTTTCTGCACTGGCATAAACTGCTGAATATGGCAAGTAACACCCCCCCCCCCCCCCCCTTTTTAACCGTTAGTGCACTCGATATTCTCTTACTCTGTGAAAGTTCTCGCATGATATCCACTTTTGGCACCAATACCCGCACCCTCTGATGGCAAGCAGCTTGGCAGTTACGGAGGTACGGACGCAATAATTTTTCTCTTCCTTACTTACAAACAAAATAAAAGAATCGATAATGAAAAAAGAAATCTGCACATAAAGGCGAAATGTGCGCAATTACTGTTACAGCCTGTCACGCAGCGCACATCTCTTCAAGAAACGCAGAGAAATCGCGTGCGTGCTCACTCACTCACTCACTCACTTACTCACTCACTCACTCACTCACTCACTCACTAGCGTTGCGTGTTTTGTTCTAGGGCGAGTGACTCGATGCCGCATACCGCACGCTCATTGACTCACCCTAGTTCTGTCTAGTCTCCCTGTATAGTTTTCGCGGCTGTACTGTGATTCTGAGACTCATTACCTCTGACGGTAGGCTGACTGAACTGAACGCGTCGACGGCGACGTTCTTTCGACGTGCCCATCGTCCGCTGAAATCATGACAGGCTTTTCACAGGAAGCTGTTTCGGCTTTCCTTCTTGCGTGAACGAGAAACAAAACAGGCAGTCCACTTGGGTCGAAACAAGCGAACTTGCTCGAAGATTTCACTCCGGCGGGTAATCCGGCGGCGGAAGTAGCGCGCACTTTCAGGCAGCGGCGATTGTAAAGACGTCGTCTGTCGCTTCTCTCCGTCAGCGATGATAACTGCCAGACTCTCGCGCGCCTTTTCTTTTACGCTCTCGACTCCGTCGATGAGCCGCGGACGCAAGCCGATGTTGGCGGCGCGAGAAACGGAACAGCCGGGTCGTAATTTGACGCGGAGGTCGTAGACAGGCGCGGCTCACTTATCGGCGCCGCCGGCAAGTGACCACTTCATTACGCCGTAGCTCGCTGATCGCTCTGGCGCCGTCTTGGCGCTGCTGCTCGTATGGCGACGGCCACCGTAGAGAGAGAGAGAGAGAGAAGGGAGAGCTGGGGCGTCGCCAACCGCACGCACGTGAGCGATAGGTTGATGGTAGACACATTTTTTCTTCTTTTTTTTTCTTTTTTACAACGCCAGCTCTTACTGGTGGAACTTCCATGGTTGTGGATTCGGTGTGTATGGAGTCCGTTCGGTCGTAAAAAAACTGCCTGGAGTAAGCGTAGGCACTCGCTCAAGCAAGAACAAAATTGCAGGGAAGAAAACTTAGCGTGACTCCGATGCAAGAACTGCTGGGGTTCCGATTGAAAGCGTAACTGAAAAGACGCAAGAAAAAAAAAAGAAAAAGACGTGCCTTCAATATGAAGGCGTCTGCGTTTAGCCGGTGTACTGAGTCGACGTTCAGTATTCACGCCAACAAAAAAGTCGGAAAGAAAGGTGATAAATTCGGTCTGCCCAACTAGAGCTCTGCGGGTGCCAATTAGGAACTTCTATTGAATGACCTAAAGGGTCACTCGAGGTAATATGTTAAGGTAATCTATTTTGCTCAAGTGAATATATCTTGCCCGAATTAGGCGAGACGGGTACCTTTCATGGTGGCTGGCTAATGGAAACGAGCAATGCAGAAAGGGGAAGGGACCACTGGGATCACTCGTGGTAGGCCGCGAGATAAACTACGATGAAAACTACATGGCTAACTCACTGAAAGAGACGCCAAGATCAAGATCACTCAATGAAAACGAACACTCCAGCGCACACAATTCCTTGAGATCAACGGGTGACATGGGGTCTGTAGACTAATCCTGTATTACTTTATTTATTACTTTACTTTATTACTACGAATGGCGTTAGCGGCTGTAAAGAAGAGGCGCCATCTTCCTGGCGCTCAGTCAAAGCGTCTTGTAAGCGAATATCGATGAAGGAGATGACGGAGAGGAAAAGAAAAAAAGGAGCGCAAACAAGCCAATGTTTCACGACTCGCTGGTTTCAACGATGTCCATAGCGGCAGCTAAGCGCTCATAACTTGAGCCGCGATTAACGCTAAGCATACGCTGGGCTCCCTGAAAAAAAAAAAAGCAGAAGAAGAAAGGCCCTCCAAAATCCTCCCGCGTGAGCGCTTCACCGCACAAACTGACAGCACGTCCGCTCCATAGAGCACCGCCGGCGAACCGCCTCCCCCGGGAACGCAGTTACTTCCTAGTTCACGAGTTTTCCCGAATCTTGCTTCTTCTTTCTTTCTTGTGTGTGTGTCTGTTGGATGTTTCTTTCAGCCTTTTTTGCCTTCATCCAAAAGACGGCACCGACCAGCAGCTTTCTGTTCGCCGTTGCCGGCAGAGGGGAAAACTTATTTCGGGGGTTTATCGGCCGCCACAAGGGGGCATCGGGTTCTTTCACTTTCTGCCCGCGCGTCACCTTGCTTCTGCTCCTCACGCTTCTTTTCCTTTTGCCTTGAAACAAAGTGCAGCCGTGGCGTCTAGCCGGCGGGTTGGCTGGCTGGCTGTCTAGCTGCTCGGAAGGGAGTTTGGGCGGCTTGCAAGGTGCAAAAGTAAAACCTCGGCAGCGATAGCAAGAGAGTGGTTAGAAAAATGAGAATAAGAGGTGAGAGAGGAGGACTCAAGGCAAGGCGGGTGGCGGGGAACGAGAGGGGGAGGTTCTCCATTTTACGCCTCCACGAGCGCCGCCATGCAGTGGTTCCCTCGACGGGGTACTTCTCCTCGTTGCTTGGCAGGCAGCTCGGTCGGTCCTCGCTCGTTGATGACCCTATATTTCAACGCTGCTGACGACGCCTGCCGCTGAGGTTCCGGCTCCGCTCCCCCCCTCCCCCCTCCCCCCCCCCGTGCTGGAGGTCTGCGATACGTGGCAGATCACTCGCTCTCCCTGTCTCAATGTTTTACCATTACCTTGTTTATGTTTTGTCTACATTTTTTCTTCTACACAGCGATGTTTGCTTTTTTTCACATTCAGACAGAGAAGGAAAAAAAAAATATGTCCGTGGGTCAGTCAATTTGGCTTGGGCGCAGTACTTAGAGTAGGCGTGTTGACTCTATACGCGGTTTAATAGAGATCTTGTGAAGTTGCGCGCTGTCGTGTTTTAACCGCTTCGTGACACGAGGAATGAATGGGAAGGGAAGTGCTTGAATTTCGCTTTCGATTGGCGTTTGATTTCGGTATGCAGGGGTGTAGCGAAAAAAAAAAAGAAGGATGAACCAGACTCTAAACGACACAACAAAATATGAAAATATGTCGAGAAATCGCGACTGTTTGTGTGATTGTTCTTTGTTCTTATTTTATCGCTGATTGTTTAGTTAATTAACCTATGTAAAGATGGATGCAATAAATATGTCTGTGAAATAAGTGGCTAGTTATGGTACATCTCTCGCTCTCATTTCTTTTTTCTTTTGTTAAGAGGTTGTGGCTTTATACGAGAAGAGAGGAACGGCGAAGAAAGTCTGCTGCCTTTCGAATACTGGTCAGTGCATATCACCTCACGATATTCAAAACACGTGTGACAGGCGGTACGAAGTAAAAGTAGCTTTACATTGGGAGGGCGACGCAGTTAAGCAACGTTCCGGCTTGAGCGAATCGATGCTGTGAAGAAATTTAGGTTTCTTTGTCACCTCTCCATGCACCGTGAAGGCAAAAACTTTGAGCAGTGCTCATCTGTTTCTTGAGAGAATAAACGTTCAGAGCAGACTACGTAGTGTCAACGCTGTTTTTCCACACTGGTACCAGTGTTGCAGAAGGCTTGCCTTCTTCACGGCTCCTGAACATGTTTCTCCCGCACACAAGTTTCTCCCAATGCATGGTGTCATTGGGGTACAACGGAAAACGGCACAGTTAAGCTTGACGGTTGTTCAAATAACCGCAAAATTTGAGACCTTGTTGGGGTCATTCGCTGTCGCCCTACCTTATCCAGACCCATCAGCGCGTTAGTCACGCTTATCAGTACGGTGGGAAAGTATACTCCGAGGAAATCGCAGAATAATAGACATTTCAAAGATGGTGCTGGAGATAGCTATATAAGTATAGTGAACACTGTCGCAATCTAAACATCAGGCAGCAAAGAATTATATATATATATATATATATATATATATATATATATATATATATATATATATATATATATATATATATATATATATATATATATATATATATTGAACAATAACAGACACAATTTTGCTGCAGACATCTTCAATATGGCTTTTTTGATGAGTGACTGTACGTATACCCCACTCACTGCAGGTATACTAAGATGCGTGCATTTCTCCGCAAGAGCTAAAGCTTCGGAATAGTTGCAACCCCTCAACCAATGACGCAAGACTATCAGCACCCGCTGATAGTTTTGTCCGCACACTGCATGCGCAGTGTGCGGACAATGGGGCTCCAGAGTAACACTGCCCGGAGTTCCGACGTCTCGAGGTTGCCGCCATAAATATATCTTGCAGTGCAATGAGTATCTTGTTTGACAACGTCGCAAGACACAGTGCCCCCAAAGAAAACACTTCCACGCACGTTGGGGTATCTGGTCCGTTCACAGAACGTCTCGGCATGGGTGTGGTCAAGCGGCGATGGGTTCACTCCATAGCCACGGCACCGCTTCCGCGTACCGAATGGCGGAAGGCCCGACTAACATTCAACCGGCTTGCGCGCTCTCCGTAACCCACGCTGGCTGTAGCTCTACGCCCCCGTCTTGTTGCCGAGACGCGCGTGCGCTGACAACCATGCAAGGTCCTTACAAGTAGCCGCCCGCACAAAAAACACCGAGACTCCATAACGAGTTATTTGGATCTGAAACCAACGACTGCAGATGTCGTTGAAGAAATGTCCCGTTACCTGCGTAATAATGACGTGCTTTAGTCATGCCTATCAATGACCGAAAATTTTCGGAAGCTGTGGTCTGGTGGCCTACTGACTACCGTGAATGACGGATATCTTTTCTTGGATAACCATGGAAAAATATCGGAAAACGAGCCTAATTTCTGTTGGTTTATGGAGGTTGCATGTTTCCCTAATGCTCGTGGAGGAGCCTCTTGTCACTGTCCAATAGTTTACAAGAGCTATACTGGGTCCTACTGAACGCGGTATGCTGTCAAAGCTTTCTAGTAGCACTGCGGTGTTTTCCTTAAGATTACATGTGAAGTCGTGAGTGACGGGTGGGGGAGTGGGGGTGCTCTTATGAACCTGCTGTTCGCAGTACAACGGGTACCAAAGAATGACTGGAGTCTGGTCAATATTTTTATCATTATTGTCATTATTTGCATTGTGTTTCTTGTTTTCCGTAACGTTACACTCGCTTCTCTGTTAATCATTCTATCTTATTCTTGCATTAATTCATTCTCACGTTTCACCCCATAATCACCAACGCGACGTCTTTAAAGGCTCCACCAGGTGGACTGAGCGAGCCTGCAAATGCTGCCAACACCAACGAAAAGAGCAACACGGAATGATGCCGGTAGTGCAGTCCCTTGCTCAGAAAGCAAGAAGAAACCCTGCGGGTCTCTGGAGACCACGGGGAGACACGCGGCTGGTCGCAAAATATAGAAACGCCGGGTATACGCATTGCGGTCGAACAAGACCAATGTAACACACGGGGGAGCGGAAACTATAACGGAGAGGCACCGACGACTAAGGGGCGGCAAGGAGAAGAGTAAAAAAAAGAAATAGAAGAAGAAGAAGAAAAAAAAAAGAAACAGCACTGCTTTGGGCGCTCGGTGCTACAGAGTATATATCACCTGACAAACACGGTCGCCACCCCCCGTGTATCCGGCAGTGTGCAGGTGATAACAAGGAACTTCTGGCTGCAATTTGCTGGCGGTGCTAACTGAAACGCCTTCTCCCCGGTCCCGGGTCTCGCAAACATTGATTACAGAAAGAACATAAGCACAGGTCTCGTCTTTCTAATTCGGTGCTGTGCGCGGTTAACCATGCTTGCTACCTGTTCAAGCACCTTAACGAAAGCTTTCAGCAATCGCTTGGCTCCTGCACCAAGTTAACTGCAAAAGGATAGCAGGTTGGGCGAGTTGCTACGGTAACATATTCTTGGTTTGTAGCTCGCAGTGACACACACACAGTACATTAGCGCTCTTCCTGTCTTCTTCTAGTCTGTGTGTGAGTCACTTCACGCTACAAGCTAAGAATATGTTACGAAGTTAATTCTTGGCGCAGTGACTTATTTTTTATAAACACTCATTATAAGTCATAAACAAATAAGGTGTATTTAAACAGAACTCCGCATTGCATGACGGGACCTTGCAATGTTTACAGGATTGTGGTGATATCCTATAGTAGGCGTTAACTTGTGATGCATATCATATCTGTCACTTCGTGATCGCCTATCATTCCATATGCAAGTAATTTCCATAGCAACAACGGTGACAACTGGCGTGTCAGGAAAGTAAGTTTATGAAAACTGAGAAACTGAGAACTGAGAACTGAGAAATCAAGCTCATTATCATAGTGCACTACAACTGTGTTTTGAACAGACAACAAGGCTGCACATGTCTCATTTCAAGAAAAAAAGGAACAAAATCCTGAACGAAACATCCCTGCCTCTTTTTCTACTTATTTGCCGCGCTGTTGAGGTGTCAGTCCTTCCTGCTGGCTAACCAACTCTTCGAAATGTCACTGCTATCAAGCACCGGGCCTACTCTATACTGGAGATATACTGTGCCGTTTCAGACCTCTCAACTTTCCAAATGCTGGATAGAATTTTGTGAAATAAAAATACGCTGTCATAAGTTGGGCTATGCCTTACAGCACGTATGCAAGACTGGGAAACACGAGTGTCACTTATGGAATGTATCAACCTTACTTGGCATCTATGCAGATGATGTTGCTACATAATGATTACTGTATAACTTGCTGTGGTTGCTTTTTGTGCTATACAGGGTGTTTCAGCGAAAGCTCTCAAAAATTTTTAACTATCGCCTTTGGGAGATAGCACAATTCTAGTCCATGAACTGGTCTGCTCGAAGAGGCAGATATTACTTGCATGAAAATTTAAATGCATAAAATCGACTAACGAACAAAAATTCACTAATTAAGTTTCTTAGCTAACTACCTTATGGCAAATATTGAAATTTACAACATGCAGCGGGTGAGACTGCGAGGAATATCCGCCTGGAAAGAATTGCATGGATGACATTAATCACGAGATATGCGCCGTCGAACTTGGGATAAATATGCACTGTCGTTCCACTTACTTTCTTAACAAAACATCGTTTCATACATTGAAGCACAAGAGTAACTGGAACGCCGATGCATCTCTGTGCAAAGTTCGGGACTTAATATCTCGAAACTGGTGTCATCCTGAGAATTCGTTCCAAGTGGATCCACCTTGTGAACTCCTCGGCTAGAATGAGTAAATTGCGACATGTGCCACAAGGTTATGAGTTAAAAAACTAGTTAGTGAATTTTTGTTCATTAGTCGATTATGCATCTCAATTGTTTCTGCAAATAATGTTCCCCTGTTCGATTAGACCACCTTATGGACTAGAATTGTGCTATTTGACACAGGCAACTTCTCAAAATGTTTGAACGTGTTCACTGAAACACCCGGTATGTGTTCGTTTTGGCACACAATGCGCCTAATTTAACTTCCAGCGAAAAGTGCGTCAGCGCGATCCGAGTTTTAGTTACATATTTTGTTTTTGTAAGTTGCTTGAGACGGTGTAAGTTTGACACGTACTGTTTGACTGTGCGACAAGAAGCAGCCGGGATCCCATGTGATTCCAGACTCTCCTACCCACGCATATAATAAAAAAAATTAAGCCACCACTACATGTCAGTGCTATGTAATGCGAAGCATTGTTGTTTGGCTGTAGAAGGGTACTCATAATAGTGTTTTTCGTGACGCGAAAAGTAAAGTTCAAAATTGTGAAGATGAAATGTTCATCTAATATCGCATTGTTCGACATGATCGTAACGTACAATTTTGCAATTGTTAACAGTTAACGTACGCGTACGATCCATATTACATCACTTGACACAATTAGTCAATGTCCATCGCTTCGATAATTCTTGTTTCAACCTGTCTAGGTAGGTGGCATTACTGGTGCTTTCACTGGTGGATTCACCGGTTAGGGCGAAGCAAGCTCAATGTCCGTCATTGATGACGTGAATGTGCACTTCTGGAATAATTGTCCTTTTTTTTCTCCTACATTTGCGTGCTAGGTGGACGGTGCAAAATTTTTTATCGCACACGATATGGCAGCCATGTTGAATTAAATTTTTAGACTTGTGCAAAGCCGCCCAGCTTATAAATTATTAGGTCTTCATTTCAGATAACCGAACAAGTGCCACTGCGTAACCTGCCTTCATGTAACGCTATGTTTTAGTGCCGCACTGCTGACATTTATTCGATGTTACAGAAGTTGTCATTAGGATGTAAATTTCCAACCTCACGGCAACTGTGAGTTTCTAATTACGGCACAATTTTTTGCCCCCTTAGGAGAGGAGACATTCTGTTGTGATTTTGAACTCGGTTGTCACTAAAATGCACATGTTAATGCGAGTGCGAATGTTACAGTTCTTCAGAATGAGCCTTTATGAAAACTTCAGTTGGAAAGCGACCGCAGAAGCAAGCAGAGAGCGAGCGAGCGAGCGAGCGAGCGAGCGAGAGAGAGAGAGAGAGAGAGAGAGAGAGAGAGAGAGAGAGAGAGAGAGAGAGAGAGAGAGAGAGAGAGAGGGCGCGAGTATAGATTAATCACAGGCAATATCTAAGGGCATCTTACAGTGGGGCACCGAATTTTTCACCTTCACGTACTGTAGTAGCGCTTGTGTGCCTTTCGGCACTGAGCTGAGCAATGAACTGGAAGGCCCAGGGACTCTACTTCAATAAATGACCGATCGTGTACTACCCACCGTTCACTGGCGACTGACTCTTCTGGCGTTGTTTGTTGAAGCGAGAACACGGGCAGAGAATATTATTGATAGTGTGTTCACATCTACAGTTGCCGCACGCGCATGAGTAAGTCGTTGCACTGCGCTTGTGAAGCAACTGCGCTTGTTTGCGGTCGTAAAGAACGAAGAAAAATAAAGAACTGTACAGCTTTGTGTCGACCTCTGACACAAGGTTTCAGCCGAGCGACTTGAAGTGTCACGGAGCAAGGACAGTTGAGGCGTAATGCCATGAAGAAATAGAGAGTGGAGTAGGCCCTCAAGTGAAGACAGGCCCCGCCACAACGAGTAAAACAAGACAGATGAACGCGACGGCCTATATCAATGACAGGACAGGGGATACGCGGCTAGGGGGTCACAGATCAGTGGCGCGGTTTTGTTGTCGTTCAGTTGAAAGGGACAAACCACACGATGGTTTCCCCCGGATCTTCTACGAAGGCGATTACAAAGTGCAGAAAAGCGAAGCCGCTTACATGAATTTATTTTCACTTGACCATTTGACCTCCAAACGGCTTCAGCGTGTTGCTGTGGAATTGTCTTTTCGCGTTAGATAAGTGGTCCCGGTGTTTTGTTCTGCTTGATATCTGTCAAATGTGGTATTAGCGTGATCGATTTATTGTAGGCCTTGTACTGTTCGCGCGCGGAGAACTTCGAGTAAGCGTTCTGAAGATTACGGTGGGTTGCATTGTTTGAGAAAGATAGCGTAGAACTTTCCTATATGAGTTTGAAGGTCTTCTCGTAATGTAATATGCATTCACTTTGGAGAGAAGCTTGACAGCATTAGCCAGTTTGCAGACGAAGAAGAAAAACCAACAATGCTATTATGACATTTAGCCATTAAATCCCCAGTCCAAGATCATAATGGTAAAAAAGCCTTTCTCCACAGGACTTAAAAATTGTATCTTAGTTTAATTAATTTTAAGAAATGCTGCCAAAACGTGCAGCTCACTTTTCTGTGCTTACTTGGCAATCTCGTCTCATTGTTGCTCTTATTTATCATATGATGGCACGATCGGGAGGTAGCCAGTAGTCAAAGAGGTAAACTAAATACGCCACTTTCGCGAAAGTAGGGGAATCGCAGTAAAAATTTGTCGGTGAGGGCTAACGCCTCACAATAAATCGCGCGGAAGCCTGTGCATAACGCCATTCCAAAACCACTCAGCATGCGAGCCAGGTGCATGGACACGTATTGACTCTAACTTTATCCTATAGGAAGGACTTTTTCTCTCTAAAGTTACTAACAATGCACTGTTCTGGGTAATTTTGGAGCTACGATCTTCACGTTTTTGTTAAAGAGAACCATACCTTTTCTTCCTTTGTTTGAGCTGGCTTTCTAGCAGTAACACTCACATTGAGGAGAAGCCACCTTTCTGTCAAAACAACCGCAGGGGAGCATTTTCGACCCTTTTTAAGTCTGTCTATACAATGACGTCTTGCGAACCATGCAAGCACTACTTTAAGGTAATATTAGCAATTTAATGTTTTACTATGTTTTATTCATTCGCCGCTCAAGAACCACGCCCCAGATATGATAGCGTTGGAAGCACTACTGTTCTTATTCGGACTCGAGCTTTCTTCATGTACAGTTTTTGCTTTCTTTTTCTAACGGACTGTTTAAATTACTTTCTACACAAGAACCTTATGATATAATTGACACCATTACGTACCTAATCATTTTTCTTTGCACTGACACACAATCTGCGCTGACACCGTGCCGTTTTATTTGTTCTTTAAATATAAGATGTTGAATTATTCGTGCCTCGTTCATTCTGTCAACGGAAAATATACATTTGCTTTAGAAACCCTCATCATATATATAATGAAACGCGTAGCCTGCAACTTTGTAGAGTATGAGGAGCCCTTCATAAAGTGCGCAAATTTTATGCAAATGCACTCAAATCATTCGCGCAAGTGAAACTGGAGGAAGACGAATTATATGTCTATATAGGCGCGTATATGGTACGTGAAGGCTCGTGAATAACTTTAACGTCATATTTTGAAGAACTTACATGCGGGGCGTTTTAGCATTATTTATTTAATACGTGAGGTAAATCCTTGAGTGCAACAAGTTAGGTATATCAAATTACGAAACCTAGAGAAGGAAAGCGAACGAAAAACAGAGAGAGGGAGAACGACATGTAAGTTAACAAGACGCACTTCAGGTTTGCTACCCTGCACTGTGGCAGGGGGATCTAGGGACAGAGAGAGAGAGAGAGAGGTGGAGAGGTGGAGACAAAGAACACTAGTTGAGCGCACAGGAGAAGATACGCAGTAAGTCTCTATGCGGTCACAGATACTTGTAAACTTGAGATCTTACAAGAAATGTCCTCGACGCTTTCCACGCAAGCGATGCGCTCAGTCAAGGTTCAAGGATCTTCGTATACAAAAAGCCGCGAGGCATATAGACACTGAATGCAAGGCGTCCAGTACTTGTGAGGCGCTATAAGCTGACGGAGTCTGCAGCTTAGCTTAATGAAAAGCATGATGCGAAAAGCTTCGACCCGTCACTGCAGCATGACGAGAACCTGCCGGTCTTGCTCTGGAAATTTCTCAGGAGCTGATGCGCTGTTCTATGCTGTCGCTGTGCCTTACAAATCAGAGGACAGATGGAAACTTGGGAGTGTAGGCCAAGGATCTGCAGGCGCGCTCTCCGCAGTTCTTTTTGTTCTTGGCACTATTGTGCTTGGACTCAAATCTCCTGGAACTGGGTGGCAAAGGTGGTGGCAATGACGGACGTGACGTGCGCAAAACGGAAGCTGTGGATGTACTTGAACGTTGGTGACGGGAGCTTCGTTAGTGAAGAGAGAGAGAGAAAATGATAAAAGGAAGGTAGGGAGGTTAACCAGGACTGAGCCCGGTTGGCTACCCTACACTGGGGAAAGGGAAAGGGGGACGGAAAGATGAAAAGAAGAGAAAGTCCACTGGAGATATCAGTCGGTCACTCAGTCCGAATCACAGGCGCTCACTCAATCCGGTCGCTTTCAAATACCGCAGCAGCGCTTTTGTGGCCTTTTGTAGCTGCGATATGCGAGGCCATGGTCCCAAGATCTTCTTCAAGGTGAACGGCTTCCCATCCAGCTGATTGAGAGCTGTGCAGAGGTCTTGCCTTTCGTTTTCATAAGATGGGCAGTAGCACAGTAGGTGTTCTATGGTTTCCTCGACACCGCAGGCATTGCACTCGGCGCTATCAGCCATTCCAATCAGAAATGCATAAGCATTTGTGAATGCGACTCCCAAACGTAAGCGGCACAGCACTGTTTCCTCATTTCGCCGAAGACCTGGTAACAGCCGCAGTTGCATAGAGGGATCGAGGGAATGCAAGCGATGGTGAGTGAATTCAGATGTGTGCCACTTCTCCAATGTCAAAGAGTGCGCTAGCTTGCCTAAGTGTTGGGCTGCGTCGGTTCGCGATAAAGGTATTGAAACAAGGGTTGCTCCTTCGTGTGCTTTTCTAGCAGCTTCGTCAGCGAGGTCGTTGCCGGAGATACCGCAATGACCAGGTAGCCACTGAAACACGACGTCGTGTCCTTTCGCGATCATGAGATGGTGCATTTCTCGTATCTCCGACACGAGTTGTTCACATGACCCGCGACGAAGAGATGCCAGAAGACATTGTAAGGCTGCCTTGGAATCGCAGAATATAGCCCACCGATTAGCCGGTTGGTTATTAATATAATCAACGGCACCTCGGAGGGCAACAAGCTCCGAACCAGTCGATGTTGTCAAATGCGAAATCTTGTATTGGATGCTTAGTGATCGTGATGGTATAACCACTGCGCTGGTGGAGCTGGTCTGAGTGGAAGAGCCATCCGTATATATGTGTATTCGATCAAAGTAGAAAGTGTGCAAACAACCCAGAGCTGCTTGCTTCAAAGCCAAGGTAGGCAGGTCGGTCTTCTTTCTTATTCCTGGAATCGTAAGACGCACTTGAGGTTGTTTTAAACACCACAAAGCTGAGGTTGAACGTGAAGAGGGTGTGAAACCCGATGGTAAGGAGGCACGATGGATGTTGACCTTGTTGGAGAAGGACGCCTGTGGTCGTCGTTCCGGCAGGCACGCAAGAGAGCTTGACTGCATCCGTGAAACATGACGAACATGGGCTCTAAGCGTTTCGGTACTAATATAAGTCGTGATGGGATGGTCTTGAGCCATTACAATGGTTCCAGCTGTTGAGGCGCTGCGCGGAAGGCCTAGGCAAACACGTAGTGCCTGCGCCTGCACGCTCTGAAGTTCTCGAAGATTTGACTTGCATGTTTTAGCAAGCACGGGAGAACTGTAGCGTAGGAATCCGATGAACAGTGCTCTATATAACTGTAGCATGGAGCCCACTGACGATCCCCATGTTTTGCCGGCGATAAACTTGAAAACGTGAACAATAGATGTGAGCTTCTTCTTTAAGTGGGCAACATGAGGGCTCCAAGTGAGGTCTCGGTCTACAATGACGCCCAAAAACCGGTGATTTCTCTTGTAGGAGATAGGCTGACCATTGATGCATACCGGATAAGGCCTCATCGCTTTTCGCGTAAAAGCGACTATCGCACATTTTTCTGTTGAGATGGTAAGGCCTTGTGCGTGAAGGTAGTCAGATGCCTGCGTTGCTGCTTTCTGTAGCCGTGCGCGAACCTGCAGGCGAGTGACCGCTGATGTCCAGATGCAGATGTCGTCGGCGTAGATGGAAACACTCACTGTTTCTGGTAGGGATTTGGCCAGCCCAAGAAGCGCGAGGTTGAAAAGAATAGGGCTTAGAACACCACCTTGGGGAACGCCTCGGCATGTGTAGTGGTCGGTAGTCGGACCATCTTCCGTTCGTACGAACAAGGACCTTTGTGTCAAGTAGTTACTGACCCAACGATATACTCGTCCTCCTAGTTCGATTGTCAAAAGGGCGTCTAGAATGGTTTGATGGAAAACGTTGTCGTAAGCGCCTTTCACGTCAAGAAAGAGTGCTACTGATAATCGCTTCCGATATTTTTGTTGTTCCACAGATGTTACTAGATCGATGACATTGTCAATCGATGAACGACCCCGTCGAAATCCCGCCATAGAGTCAGGGTAAATCTTGTGGTGTTCAAGGTACCATTCGAGACGCATGAGGATCATACGTTCAATGAGCTTCCCGACGCAGCTGGCAAGAGCTATAGGCCGATAGGATGCCAGTTCGAGCGGTGACTTTCCTGCTTTTAGAAGCGGTACCAGGCGGCTGCGTTTCCATTCCTGTGGGACGACACCATCTTGCCATGAACTATTAAAAATGCTGAGGAGTTCTCTTCGTGCTTCTCTGCCTAGGTGGCGCAAAGCAGTATACGTTATGCCATCGGGCCCTGGTGAAGACGAACACTTACAGAGCGCCATAGCAGCTTCTAGCTCTTCCATAGAGAATGGAGCGTCCATACTTGCATCTCGTGGGCCGGGGATGTTGCCTAGAGCCATGTCAGGGACTAAAACTGCGCCGCCGGCGACGTTCGCACAAAATTCCTCTGCGACGTCTATCTCACAGCGGTTTTGATAGAGAGCAAGGGCGTTGAATGGGTGTCGTTGCTGGGGACTTGAGCAAAGACCCCGTAGGGTACGCCATACACAGGACAATGGCTTGCGGGGGTCTAGTGAGTCGCAAAAACACTTCCATCTTTGATTCGCTAGCTTATCCATACGGCGTTTGATCTTCTTTTGCATGCGCCGAGCTTCTCTGAGGTCAAGAATTGACTTCGTGCGCCTGTACCTCCTTTCAGCTCGGCGACGTAGTGCACGAAGCCTTTCCAATTCAATGTCATTCTCTGTACGCTTTGATGGATGTGTGAAGCAGCGTGTACAATCTTGCATAGCGTCCGCAATTATGTCTTCTAATCTGCGTGCAATATGTGTCTTGCATGTGTCTTCTACGCGATCCTGAAAGACTGACCAGTCGATTTGGCGAGAAACAACCGGTAATGTGGCGTCTAGTCCATCAATTCTCACATAGGTCGGTATATGATCACTTCCATGAGTTTCAATATCAGTGAACCACTGCACGCTCAAAGTCAGGCAACGTGACACCAAAGTCAAGTCAAGGCAGCTACTGTACTTAGTTCCTCGCAGAAATGTCGGGCTTCCGTCATTTAGAAGACACAGGTTGTGGCCTGATGCAAAGGATACTAGTGACCTGCCCCTCGAATTTATCCTGGAGCTTCCCCGTATATGGTGGTGAGCGTTGAAGTCCCCTGTTATTATCCAAGGACCGGGAGTAGCAGCCATAATATATTCCAGTCTTTTTCTATCAAACTGACTTGTTGGGGAAAGGTAGACGCCGATAAGAGTAAAAGACAGCTTCTTCTTTTTCACAGTAACAGAGACGTATTGGTTACCGTCGTGTGGCGCTACTTGTTGGGAAAAATACGTAAGGTCCTTGCGAATGTAGACCAGAACCTTACTGCTACAGACACACGTGTTGGAAACAAAAGATTCATATCCCGACAGTCTTATGGAAGCTGATAAGTTCGGTTCACAGATGACTAGTATAGGAAAATGGTTTGCAAATACGAACTGTCGAAAATCCGAAATACGGGACCTCAGGCCTCTCGCATTCCATTGGAATATGGAGGCATTTCTCACATCATCCCGGAACGATCGTTGGTGGTGTCGATGAGCCATGGTGCTGCTGTAGAAGTTCTCAAGCACTGGACTTCTGAAGGCTCGCCAGAACCGGACTGATGGCATCCAGCACTTGCAATGCACTTCGAGCTGTTGGTGTCTGTAGCTTGTCCAGAAGAACACGAATAGCACTCACCAGAGAGCTGATCATAACAACAATTTGTTGATCTTGGTCCGCCAATTTATCAGGAACAGACGAAGTGTCCCCTGCTGTAGAAGTATCACTCCGCTCAGTAGGGGCATGTAGCTTCGGGAGTGCAGGCCACGCGTCAGCAGCCGTGCTGTTCGATGCACCCGTGTCCTTGGAGCTGACTGCGTTTGGCCTGGGCGGAAGAGTGGGTGGTGATATACGTGTGTGGCGTTCTGCAGAGGCTTTGGAGGGTCTTGATCGACGCCGGCGATGTGATCGTCGTCGCTTAATAGATGCTGCTGCTTCTCGGTGAGACGAGTGGTCTCTAACCATTTTCTTCAATATTTGCATTTCCTTTCGAATCAAAGGGCATTCCTTCGAAGATGCATCGTGAGGGCCGCTGCAGTTTGTGCACTTCAGCACACTGGCCTCGCATGTGTTTGTGGTGTGGGGCCCAGTGCAGCGAGAACAGACGGTAGTGTTATTGCACACACTACTCACATGGCCAAGCTTCATGCACTTCCAGCACTGCAGTGGTTTTGGTATAAAAGGGCGAACTGCGTGTCGGAAGTGGCCCACTTTTACATGCGATGGGAGGGATTCGCCCTTAAATATGATCTTCACACACCGTGACGTGCCTAGACGAAACGCGTTTGTGATGATGGTGTTCTCTGTAGCTGGCTTGATTAAGATTGACAGGTCGGAGTCGACGATGGCCTCGTCAACATCGTAAATTACGCCAGTACGGACTTGTTTGCCCAGCGGAATATAAGGGCGGACTTTCATCCCGCCAAGTTCCGTGATCTTGCGCAAGGAATCCAACGCAGCCGCGTGTTCTACGTCAATCGCTAGCACGTTCTTACGGGTGTTCACTCTGATGTCTTTGATTTCGTTTGGAACCAGCGCTTCTAGATGAGAAGACACGGCTTGCCTGTTGAGGCGTCTCAGGTTGTCAGTGGCGAGAACAGGCGAGAACAGGATGGTGAGCTCCTCGGTATCCCGCGAAGATCTCACGGTGGATTCACTTGAACTCGATGATGCGCTGAGAAATCTGCGCTTTGCTTTACGACTCCGCACCAGCTCGAAGGTGTCGTCACAAGAATCTTCACCGCTGATATAGTAGTGCATGGTGTCGTCGCTGTCCGTGTCGCTCTCGGTGCCGTTGCGCTTCCTGGAGGCAGCCGCCGCGGGCACTGCCGAGTCCGGTGGACGCGCGTGAGACTCCATCTCCATCGCAGTTAAAGGGAAGCTGAAGCGGTTTTCAATTTCCATGAATTGCTGGGATTGGGAAGAACAGACCTAATAATTTACGGTTCCGAAATTTTTTTCTTCGTTTTGTTAATATAAGGGGAGCAAATCGCTTTCTAAATCACCCCCGCGGACACGCCCCCATCGCTTCCCGGAGCGCCGGGTGAGGTGGTTGCCAGAGGAGAGAACCGGCGAGAGTGACGTCACTGGCGGGGACCGAGCTGCCGGACCGGCGTGCTGGCATGCGCTGGCATGCCTCTTTCCGTCCTGCGCTTTACTGAACGACGCTACGAGAGATTTGCCGCCGCCGCCGCTCACGTTTGTTTTGCGATTTTCGTAAACTGTTCTTTCCTTCTGTGCTGCGTGAGTGCCTACAGCCAAGACAAGGGCGCCCAACATGCCCTCGTTCTGTGCAGCATTCGTCTGCGCGAACACACGCGAGCGAGACGATGTGGTGTTTCACAGGTTCCCGAAGGACAAGAAGCTTGCAGCGCAGTGCGGTGAGGGGAGATAAGTTCGTGCCGACGAAATCAACTGTGCTGTGCTCGGACCATTTCCGCGATAGCCGGGTAGCCTTACGACAAATGCGGAAACGCGTTGTTGCTAGCGTTGCTATACTCCGTTTCATACATCAGGTGCAACGCTGTGGAGGCTTGAGATACTTCTTGCAGAGGCTGCGTTCGCACTTAGAAAAAGTTCGGTGTTTCTTGACCCGATTTTTGAGAAACCTTTTCATATATAAGCTCAGTTCTGAATGAAAAAAAAAGAATTTACCCATAGAAACAATCCGTGTACTTATACGGCTGCTAACACGTTCTTTTAAATCAATTTTCTTTTCGGCATTCTTTAATTGCAGCCCGTCGCGGCAGCTTCACGTGCATGCTCGCGCGAGCAAACGCCGCTGGCACGCTGCGAACCATAGACGGAAACGCGCGCAGTAATAAATTTTGGTAACCGGACTTCGTGCGTAGCTTCCATAGCGTTGCACCTGAGGTATGAAATGGAGTATAGGCTAGCCTAGTGACATTCGACGTACGGTTGCAGTTATGTTTCCACACGGCGGTGCTAAAACTGCCTAATATCTTTATGTCAACACTAGCATGGAGCGCGCATACCGATTCTTAATCGAGCCACAATCGCAAAGTCGTCCAACCATATTCTGAATATTGCACATATAATCCCCCTGACCATCTCGATCTGGATGTGTATGACAAGCAACTTCCATGACTGTACCTCGCAGCACTGCATGTGCGCGCTTTGAAACGCGGCACTTATGTTCGCGATCGTCTATCAACGCTCAGAAAACCACGGGACTTTAGACAAGCAGCGGCAAGGTGCTTGACATCGCGTAATTGTACCCGTGTTTACAATCTAATGAGAAGTTAGTGCTTCAGCATTCTTCCAGCAGCAAGTTCCCAGTGACACTTTAGCGCATTTTTTCTCCCGTCATTGGAACGTGCGGCTACTTGAAAAAGAAAGCATACGAAACAGCTAAGATTTCCAACGCGCGAGAAGGTGCACACATCGCTCTCGCTTTTGGCATACTCAACATCGTCATTGCCGCCATCGTTTTCCGTATCGGCTGTCGGTTCGAACATGTACGGCGAAAATACAAGCGGTCCGAGACAGCGAGAACGTTCCATAATGCTTACAACTCAGCTATGAAGCCAGAACAGAACAGCGTGCTACGCTCTGAAACGGCGGCATGCGGCGGCGCCGACCGGCGACTGCCGCCATTGACGTCACAGCGGCTCCAACCAATCACGGGCAACAGCGGCGTTCGCGCGATACCCTGAGGCGCTGGTGCGCGTTTTCATGAAAAAACAGCTGCTTGCGCTTGTTTCCGCCCTTTTTGAACGAGACATTCGTGTTCAGGGGACTCAAAACTGTAGAATGCCGCAGAGAACTCATTTTTTTCGAAAAGTGTTTCAGCTTCCCTTTAAGGAGGAAATAGCAGTCCACTGGCAAAGTCTAGGAAATTCACAAAATGAGTAGAGCTGGAAGAGCCGGCGTTCTGCCTGAAGACACTTCGTCGTCGTCTCGAGAAGACTTCGTTAGTGAAAGTTTTCTAACAACGTCAGCAGCTTCTTGGCGAGACTAGTAGTAACTCACCATTTGCTTCCATATGGCCATTTCTTTCTGAATTAGGGGAAATGTCTCGGAAGTCAGATAGTGGGGTCTGAGACAGGTCACTTCAAAAGGGTGGTATTGCAGTTTTCAGTGTTGTGAGGCTCGAAGCAGCGAGAGCATACCGTCTCGTTTGTGGACGCACCGCTCACGTGTCCAAGCTTAATGCATTCATTGCACTGGAGTGGTCTTCGTCTGAAGGGACGAACGATAAGCCGAAAATGTCCCACCTTGTTATATGACGGAAGAAATTCGCCATTGAATATAAAATTCACAAAATGTGACTTGCTGATGCAGAAAACACGCGTGCTAACACTTCCATCTGTAGCTGGTTTAAGCAGTGTTGGCAAATCTCCGTTGGGTAATGGCCTTGACGATATCATAGGTAACGCCAGTGGTGAGCTCATTCCCATGTGGAACATGAGAGTGGACTTGCGCACCACAGAGGTCGGAGACCTGACGTCAATGTCTGTAATGCGGCCGCACTTTCTACATCTATTGCAAGGATATACTTGCAGGGTTTGATTATGACATCCATTGCCTCGTTTGTCACGAGCGCCCCGAGATGCGTAGAAACACTTTACCTGTTGAGGTGTCTCATGTTGCTGGTGGTGAGTACAGACACGAAAAGGCTGAGTGATTGGTGGAGCCCTCACAGTGGACGTACGAGTTGAGCATTCTTCTCTTCACCTTGCGGCTCAGCGCAACCTCGAAGTTGTCGTCGGTGTCACTGTTGCTTTCCTCGCCGTTCCGTTTTATGGCGGCCGCCTCCGCATCCGCTGTCTCGTCAGGAGGACGCGTGGCGTGCTCCCCTTCTATAACAGACATGCGGGCAGTGATTTCTTGCAGTGAAATCTAAAGAGAATGCCAAATAATTGGGAGCTGAAAGATCTTTCTGCGACAAAGACACTTCGTCATCTTCCTTCTACAAAATAGCAAAACGTTTGGAAATCTTTGGCATGGAGCTGCGTTTCTTTAAAGATTTTAAATCATGAGAAAAATATGATGGCGTAGAAAGTGTAACTTATAAGGCACCTAAGTACAGCAGAAACAGAAATGTCTTGAATTATCCTTAGACGAGTACTTAATGCTTGTGTAATGGTTCTTGTGCGCTGCCTGTGAATTTTCTCGTGAAGAAGAGTTGGATGCGTGCTGCGATTTTGTCTGTCGGCATAGCTGTCGATTTTGCATTTCGAAACCAAGAGATACCCTTAAAGTTGAGATATTCATTCTCAATGCACCTCAGAAATATTCAACCCTTTAAAAAGAGGGAAGAATTCACGGATCATGCAAGGGATTCAACCAGGAATTTTATTAGCTTTAATTTGAACCTTCAACGTACTTGTCCCCGCTTGTTTGGTGCACTGGCACGATGCGAGAAAATTGTATAGACGATCGTTATTTCCATGCTAACGAGAAATAAAATTATGACTAATGATCTCACGACTGCAAATCGACCCTTACTTTGTGTGCATGTGTGATGGCTTCTTGGGAATAGCACTAATATTGAAAGAAAGCCAGCTTTCCGTGCGAGAGAGCGTGTTGCAGCGTTTTTGTTACAGTAGGCATAGAGAAAGAAATTTCAACAAGAGCGGACACTCCCATAGAGCTCAGCAACCGAATTAACTGTAGCGAACCAAGCGGATGGTATTAACAACTTCCGGCTTTGGTTTTGGGCGTGCGTGTTTTGAACGCCAGTTGGTATAAGCCACGCTGGCTCCGCTGATCGGCGCGGCATTTTTTTTTTGTTTGATGAACTGATGAACCACGTGCGGCCTTGGCGTGGAATCGTTTTATTATTTAGTAAAAATGATTGCGAACGATCTTTACAAGCGTCCACCGAATCTGTGTCATGTGTAATTTCATAATGAAAACGCAAGATGTCTTCTGAAACGATGAAATGTTTATTTTGCTCTATATAAATGCCCGTTCTGGGCTTTTTGTGCATTCATCCAAAGTTGTGGCACCAGGTAAGCAGCAGTCGTTGCCTACGAAGCTCCACCGGATGCCATCAGCTTAAAAAAGTAAATTACAAGCATGTATCATTTTGGTAGATTGACCTAACAGGAATACTGCGTGTAGAGGTGAAATGTGCGTAAGTGGTGAATGAGCGGCATTACAGATAAATTCACTTTAACGTACATTTCGTAGCAAATAGACTCCCAAACAATGCCATAAAATCTGAAGAAAACATCCAATTTTTAAGCATCGCTCTGTTCCCGGGCATTATTTCCTGCTTTTTAAGAGCCCATATACACGGGTGATTGCACGTTTCCAAAACAACTTGGCCTCAGTCGACACGATGGTACGCCAAGTACACAGAAGTGGCTACAACACAGGCTCTCAGCCAGACCACGTTACACGCTCGCAGAGTTCCTTCTAGTCGCACTCAAGAAAGATTCGTGGGTGCAAAGCCTGTTTCCAGTCGCTCAGAAGACAGAAATGAAGTTCTTGAGCTCCTCGGTGTTATCTTTTACACGTCCTGCCGGCGCAAGCAACACACTCCTGCGTTATCACTCTCGGCAATCGCTCATCGCGTTTTCGAGAAGCGTGAGTGCCGAAATAAGGTATACGTTCTTGCAGGGCCATAAAAAGCGTCATCAACTTGTCCCACTAAAATTAAGTACACGCAAAACTCAGCTCAGCTCTCTGGGTCAGCTTGAGCTGGTCGTCGAGGGCTGAGCTCGACAGCAGTGCCTCCCACTGCTCCCTCGTGGTGTTCGTGCGATGGTGTTCTATGTTGTGTAGCGTGCGCTCCCAACGTAATGTGGTATAGAGTTGGTATCACCCCGCACCACGGGTCCCTGTAGACTGTGGGGCGTATGCGATGTAATATGCGTGGGTTCGTGTAAGTCTGTCTGAAGCTTACGCCATGGAGTGGCATCCTCTGTCTTTAGATTTAGATGGGTGGTTGATATCGCAAGCGACTCCCTCTGTGGTAGTTCACGATGGCTGAATACTCGAGAACCGCGCCCCTTTCATCCCAATAGCTCGGGCACGGCAGCAGGAAGTGTTTCCTTTCTCCTTGCACAAAGTGCGAATAATAACCCTGTTGTCGTATCGGCAGATCCAGTTCTTTTTCGACGCAGTAGGGACATTTCCGCTCGACCCCCCCCCCCCCCCCCACACACACACTCACACACACACACACACGCACGCACACTCACACGCACTCACGCACGCACGCACTCACGCACGCACGCACGCACGCACGCACACACACGTATTGCACGTTAACGATTATGTCGCTAACAACGCTTTACACTAGCACTGAAGCAGAATATTTGGGCCACATAAGTTTTATGAGTTGTCTGGTTAGACAGTGTTTCTTTCACCAGATATCGCTACCAGCGTTCTTGCTGTCTCTCTGGGAAGCTGGCGCTCCGCATACGCAATACCTTTATTAAAGCTCTTCATATATTGCGCCTGAAGAAGCTCTGTGGTTTCGTTTTAGCTGCTCAATACTCTACAAAAGACGACGATATATCTGGACTTAATTGAGTAAGCCAGTCAAGAACTAGTGGAACTATGCTAGCTTTAAACTGAATCGTTCCTAAAGAGGGCACAACCATTAGGCTGTTTCGAGGAATCAAACACTTGCACAGTAGTCAATGAGGCTCACTAGTGATACAGCACTCGTTTTGCATACATAGAAGCACATACGCCTGTGGCCCAGTCAGGTCGAAAAATATGATCGATGTCCCGAATTGTGTGTGTGTTTTTTCGGAAGATAGTCGTCTTTCAGGCGATGACGAAGCTTCCTTTAGTCACGACAGGAGTTGCCGTAACCACACATTAAGCTCACGTTATAAGCGCTGTTTGTATGATTGCGTCAGATTGGGTAACGCAGATTACACTGCGGCGATTTCTGCTCCTACAACAGGAATACGTATCGTTAATTTTGGTGGACACTTCAACGTGTGAATGACTGCGTGCTCCGAACTGCGACGAAAAAAAAATATATTTTTTGTTTCTAATGGAAATGTCTTGCTTAAGGACTTACCTCCACTATTCTGTATCTCGTATGTGATTTACTATAACCTCTTTCGTAGCTGGATCCCGGATATTGTGACAGTCTAGTGTCACTCCCATAGGTATGTGCCGTCTAGAAATGTGAGCCGATCCCGAAGGTTGTGCTGTCAAAAAATTTGGCCCGTTCCCGTGAGCTTGTACAGCTTAAAAGCGTCGAACAAAAACTGAAGCAGTCCAACGCTCCTTCCTCTATAGTTCCCTGTATAGTCCGTCCCTTCGCATTACCTTCACGCGAAGGCTAATGTGCCAGATAGCCGCGTGTGGTGACTCTAAATATATTGTCTTTGGTCAACGTGAACCAGAAGTTGGATTGCCTTCCCATATTTATATATTTAATAGTTGACGTGAGTGCCCTTCGTCATTTCTTAGTGGACGCTATTCTTATGGGCTGCCTAGAAGCGACATAACGAATTTTGTCATGTCTGCAACGAGCTTCTGTCTGAAAGGGCGCGGCCATGTTGTTCTTATATATGCATACGTCAAAAAACTTGTCCGGTACTCTTACACTCCTGTATAATGAGTGATCGTTCCATAGTTAGTGGAATGTCCTGCTGGGGCTGGTGCCCGTAGAGAAATTATATTGTGCGCTTGACCAACGAACTTGGGACATCGGGATAGTTGGCCCTGATGTAGCCTACTTTTCCATGTTTATACAGAAAAAATAAAAAAAGAAAGAAAGAAGAAATGAAAGGCAAGTTGGACGAATTTATGGCCTACTATTCCAAATCCCAAGTGGTAATGACACAATAAATACAGAGGAAACAAGAGGAAAGTAACACTGCGCACACTAAAAGTCACACAAGTAACACAAGTATGTCATCTTGGACACCAGCAAAGGAATCATGGTCTAGTTATTTGTTAACAACAACAACAACAACAACAACAACAACAACAACAACAACAACAACAACAACAACAACAACAACAACAACAACAACAACAACAACAACAAACTTTCATTTCAATGTATAAACGTGGGAACGGTACGCCACGTCAGAGCCGGCTATCCCAAAATCCCGCATTCGTTACTCATGCAACAATAAAGCAACAAATCAAACGAAACGTCTGAGAGTTGATGTTCGCCTCGATGTCAGTGAGGGAAACTTGAAGATATTATGGATGTCGCGAAGTCACGTTACAGTAGGCAAGCCAGTGACGCTGATTGCAATGGGGTTAACTGTTTATTAAGATAGAATATGCAAGCGATAGAAAGGAAAGTATTTACACGGACATCACTACGAGTAACATGTTAGAATTTTGGTCTTCTTTCTCAGCCGAATCTCCACCGAATCCCCACCAACGGCCCCGCACGCACCTAAAAGCATTCCCAGCAACCCCCTCGCCCCATCGTTCGTCCAATCACACTGCGGTGCGCGCAGTGTGCACACAACGGGGCTCCAAGGTGACACTATCGGGAGTTCCAATACGTCCAGGTCATTGCCACAAATCCCTTGCAGTGCAACGAGTCCCCTTTTGTCTCACAACCTCGCAAAAAAAACACACTTCCCGAAGAAAGCACTTCCGCGTTCTGTTCGGGCATCTGGACAGCTTGCGAATGTCTCGGCACAGTGCGGTTAAGCGACGAGGGGCTGACTTCAAGGCCAGGGCATTGCTTCCGCGAACCGGGTGGCGGAAGCCCTACACACAGTCACCCCTCCTACGCGCTCTTCGTAGCCCGAGGGGCGGAAGCCGACACACAGTCACCCCTCCTACGCGCTCTTCGTAGCCAGAGGGTCCCCCACCCACGATGCGATAAATTGCCGCCGTCTTGGTGTCGAACCACCCGTCTCCTTTGACCACCCCGCGCGACCCTTGCATGCAGCTGTCCGCACAAACAACGCCGAACTTCACTCCTCCCCACCAAGAATGTCACGGGGATACTTGTTGTCAGCGTGACATTTTTCACACGCCACGTCACGGTACGCCACGTCAGAGCCGGCTATCCCAAAATCCCGCATTCGTTACTCAAGCAACAATAAAGCAACAAATCAAACGAAACGTCTGAGCTTGTTGTACTTTTGCTTTTATCTTATTTTTATTTACTGTTAATTTAGGTCCTTTGCATCAGTCAGCGTTATATACCCAAGAAGATCACACGAGGACCAACAATGACTTGGTGCAGATGCTGACGCCTTTGTCTCCCTTCAACTTCATGGTCAGAGGAGTTTTGCCCTGTTGAAGGGAAGAGAATAAGAGAGAGAGAAAAAAAAATGAGGATCGTTGATCGCTGTCATGCTCAATGCTATTAGAACATGCAGATGTAAGTCTAGTTAGCCGATTTCTTGATATACGGTATCCTTCAGCAAGAACTGCAGTCAATGACAGCCTAGAAATCTAGTGACAAGTGCACTGCTGTCCATCTCAAAAACAGTGCGCGCAGACGGGGCAGCCAATTACGTTCGCATATTCCGTGTCATCACGGTAGGGATGGCCTACTGACAATATCGGGGTCCCTCGGGAACTACGTTTTGGAGCGCGGCGGCACCGACAGTAGGTGCAATGTGGTGACTTGTACTGACTTCTTTGGTTGGCATCGACCAAAAGCACAAAGATCTTCAAGGAAACTTTCCGTGTCACACATACCCTAACCTGCACCACCTACACAGAATACACCCTACGATATTCACTGACGAGCGCCCGTGGTGCACAGACACACCCACACTAAAACACGTCACATGGGAGTGCCCCAGGAGGCCTCCGCACATAGACAGCCCCATATTACATCAACATCCACTAATGAGGAATAGGCAGTGGGAGGCATGGCTTGCGGAAGAGGGTCGGGAGAGCCAGTTGGCTCTTCTGGACCAAGCCCAGCGAGCCGCTCGTGCCAGTGGGGACCTGGAATAGGGGCTCCAACCATCGTGCCTTCTTTTATTTATATTCAATAAAGTTTTTACTCACTCACTCACTCTTTCCAACACTCCTCGCGGTCAGTCCTTCTAAGTCAGAGCTGGCTGGAGTGCTTCGCATATATATAGGACAGTTTTCTATTATCACTTGAAAACGAAGCGTTTCAGCTTCTCTCGTCGTTTCTTTTTTTGTTTTTCGTGTCTGGTACTGTACCTATTTGCTGGAATCAGAAGTTCCTTCCTACTCTTCTATCTTGTTTATGTGCACGATGAACGAAGTCTACAATATGTACGCTCATCTTTTGAATGATAATAAAAACGAAAGAACAAAATCGATATTTCACCTCCCAAACTTTATTAAGACCTGTGATTTAGAGTACCATTCGGCTTGCATTCATATACGGGAAGATTACGCAGTAGTCCACGCAGTAGCTAGGGAAAGGCCGAAATGCAATGTTTGCGCAATAATGCGGGTTCGTATTGCAGATGAGAATAAACGTAATGTGAGGGATGGAAAGACATCAAATGGAATGAGCACTATCGGCTTTCTTTGAACCTACTCTTCTGCCCGTCTGCATTCGGGTCTGATTGCGGAAGAAAAGTAATGCATCATACTTTCGTTATAGTTTACCAATCGTAGTTATAAGCAAACAACAGAAAAACAACCACTAAATGTATTAGATATTATGTAAGCTTTTTTAATTCTCAGATCTCATGATTTTGCTGTATTGAAACTAGCGCTCATTCAACATTCTAGTAAAATTGTTGAAACAAGAGAGAGAGAACAAAAAGAGGGAAGGCAGGAATCTTAACCAGAAAATCCTCTGGTTGGCTACGTTGCTTTAGGGGAGGAGATTAGGTAAATAGAAAGAGAGAGAGAGATTGCGTGCGTACATGCGGACGTGTTTGGTAAGAATAATAATAAAAGAAAACGTTATTTGGAATTCCTGAGAAGGGTCTGTTACAATTACACACACAAAAAAAAAGAAGAAAGAAAGAAAGTGTATGGAAATGAAAGGAGAGAAAGAGCTCCAAGGGAATAACGTACAACTTGCGGCAAAATTGTTAAATAAAGATAGTCGGGCGAAAGCTCTGATGCGATGCTTCTATACATTTCCTTAGGATGCATTTTTACAAGCAAGAATAAATTTAAAACGTGGAACAGTAAGCACGAACGTTAGACCAGACAGCGAGGCAGGCAGAGGACAGGCGCTAGCTCGCAAATGAATTTTACTGGAAGCCACATGCGAACACATATAGACACAAGGCAGGTGCGCATACCGCACCGCGCAGAACTTTCAAACATAAGCAGCAGCACGGAATAAATGGCTCAATAAGCGACACGGCACAAGATCATCTAGCAATGGCATGATAGCCCTTTGTTAGGTCAGGTTGGGACAAGTACTTATTGTACGCCACGGAAAAAGAGGTTCAATTGCAGTCGCCTTCTTTGCGCATCATTGTGTGTGTGTGTGTGTGTGTGTGTGTGTGGGAGAGAAAGAGAGAGAGAGAGAGAGAGAGAGAGAGAGAGAGAGAGAGAGAGAGAGAGTTGGGAGCAGCGGAGGAAGCGACTCACCGCGGGCGCAAATGATGGAATGGGAGCGGTGAAGACGCCCTTGTAGGTATTTCCCTTCTTGATGGGGCAGTTGACTACATTGCACATGTTGGTTTCGATGCCTGGCACTGGCAGAGTGATACCGAACACTTTCGTTGTCGCCTCCAGCTTAGCCGTGTCACTGTCTTGGTCTGGGAAGGAAAAGACGTGCGACGTCAACGAAGTAGAACAAGAGATGTAGAAGCGTATAAGGACATGAGAGTATGTAAGGATAAGGAATAAGGAATGAATGAAAAAACAGCAACAAAAGATAAGGGAATAAGTAAAAATTATGCGGATCCCACGCACTGTGGGAATCGACGTAAGCGAAGCTTTCAGCGCTGGTTGCTTTGATTGACGATTAGCGGTGATGTTGGCGGCGAATGTCTAATTTCTTCAGCGTTTAGTGGAATACGTGAGTGGTGAGTTTATGGTAAATGTTAACTCACATGCACCACTAGTTGTTTGTCTGCACAGCATATAGAACACACAGAGAGACGTGTTTGCTTGTGGCGTTGTTATGCGCCATTGTTCATAACCTCCAAGAAGGTTAGTATAGTATCGCGATTCGCTCGCACGGAACATCGAATCATGGCAGAAGTGGTGAAGTTTACTTGAATTACGTGGCTCTACGTGCCAAAAACACTGGCGGATTATGAGGCACGCCGTAGCGGCAGACTGCGGTTTAATTTCGACCGGGTTCTTTAACGAGCACATAAATCTAAGCTCTCCGCCAGTACAGTAAAATGCCGAACCATCCAGTCATTCTGCAACATGCTGAATAGCATTTAGACGTGATATTATATGTACGTGTATATATATATATATATATATATATATATATATATATATATATATATATATATATATATATATATATATATATATATATATATATATATATATATATATATATATATATATATATATATATATATATATATAATTTGTCTTTTTTGTACTTTTTTACTTCTTGTTATCAATATCGCGTTCTTATCAATATCCTCTATACAGTGCGTGCGGTTCAGCGAATATCTATGTTCTAATATATATTGAAATATTGTCAAGCTTTGTCGTTGGAATGCTCTGTACAGTTCGTGCGGATCAGGGAATATGTCTGCTGCAATGTGTTGAATTCTTGTAATTATTTTTGCTGTTCATTTTTTTAACATTCATCTGTATATCGCAATGTCCACTCTTGCCCAAGGCCTAACACTAAGGCCGGCAGTATCCTGCAAATAAATAATAAACATGAGCATTATTGTATTTCGCTCCCGCCGAAATGTGGCTGGCGCGATCGGAATCGAACCCGTGACCTCGAACAATGCTTTAGCCGCGAAGTTTAGCCCACCGTGGGCAGCTGCGTGGTAGCGCCCAACGATGTCGCCTAGACGCTACGGTGCTTTCATGCGACTTTCAGTCTGCACGCCGTACGCCAGTTGTCCGCTTGACAAATTGTCCAGACTTTGCTCACTGAATTACGCTGTGGACCCCGCGGACTATTTATCGCAGACGCACGAGAAATTCACCATCGGGCAGTTGATGAAGAACGGAACATCGTATTTCAAGGGTTGCCAAGTCATTGTGGTATCCCTGGAAACGAGCGAGCAGACGCAGCCGCTAGATCTTCACATAACAGTGGCGATTGCGTCGCTATACCGATGCCAAGAAGAGATGCAGCGCGAAAGCTGCGTGCGCTTAATGCTCGCGGGCTTACTTTGGCCCAATGGAATTTGGCAGGCCCTAAAAACAATGTCTTTGTTACGTAGATCCTCATCTGAAGCCCCGCTTTCCACATGGCTTACCACGACGGTAGGTAACTCTCATTTGTCGCCTATAGCTTGGAGAAGCTTTAACTAATGCGTACTCCTACGTCATCGGAATGGCCACAAGTCCAGAATGTGCAGTTTGCGGGTGCAAAGGGACGATAGCGCACCTTGTGTGTGGTTGTCATCGTTTCTTTGCGCGAAGTCCTCAGCAACACGCTCGTCAATATTGACAACCGTCCCCTTACGGAAGACAAAATTCTTTAACCCTGGTCCGAGCCGACGTCGGCCTGAACTGCTTTAAATGAGTTAGTGTGCTTTTTAAAAGAAACGAGACTCATTGAAAAATATAGAAAGTTCGAACTGATGCATTCTTTTTTTTAAAAGTCGTCTCTTATTTTTATATCTTTTCTGCCCTTACCTAATCCCCCTGTGCAGAGTAACTACGCGGACACTTAATATGGTTAACCTCTCTGCCTTTCACCTCTTGTTTTCCCTCCTTCCCTCCTGCATGGCGTTTATTCTTCAGAAATAGCAGAAACGTACCGTACCGCACACTGAAGTTAAATTTAGCCACTTTGTACGCAACCACCTTCGTGTCTAGAAGTAGCGTTTCCTTGCCCTCTCACGTCGTCTTTTCCCTTTATCGCCCTTCCCCCATATATGCGAGTTGTGTGCAAAGAGTGCCAAGGCTGTTATTCCCTCGATTCGTGGCTGTGTCGCTTCTATCCGTTCTGTGCCTGCTCTCCCCTACCTCCTCTCTACCGTTCTGTCCAACTCCCTTCTGGACGCTGGCACGTTGTAGAAAGGCAAGCACTGCAGTTTCTGCAATGCTTTTGCTGCGGGTCAGGGATAATAACAGCCGTCAAGAGGGCATTGTGGCGACGCCCAGGGAGCTGCAGAGGGCACTGAGCACATGCGACCTGGCTCGTATGTCCAAACGAGCTTCTCGCGTCGCCTTTTCTCTCTGCAACACTCCTGCCATTTATATGCACACTCTGAACCAGCTTCAAGCGAGAGTCACGGCGACTTTTGCTCATTGAGTAGTGGGTCATCGGACTTCTTTAGGAAAAGCACAGACAAAAAGTATATACGCGCAAAAGCGTAAATGCCACTTTGTAGGCATTATGCGATGGGGGAAAATGGCGCAGTAAGCACAATAAAGGCGAGTCATATTCATCCTCAGTCGCTTCCATACGAAGTAGCAACATATTTGGTCCTACGTATTGCTCTAGAAGCTGGCAAAAGCGACCAAAACTCCTTCAGCCCACCAAGAGTGCGCTTGGGTTGGGCTGGTAATAGAGGAACTGGACTCACCCGCGCATAAAAGATTTCTTATATATAAGCTAACACTGGCGTTTTCGGTCTTTTCCTTGGAATACCAATGAGCTTGCTCTTGTCGGCCCACATCGCCACCTTCTGAAGAAAGCTACTCTCTACATTCTGCGACTTCACGTGCTCAAAGTCTGTATTTCGACAGCAATGACATCTGTGCTCCAGAGAGCAGGTGCAGACTCTACTCACCAGATATCATTTCGAAGTAAATTCTGGCTGCGGTGCCCCTCTTCATGACGCACGGGTCAGAGTCGCAGGGCTCGACCTGCAGCGAGATGATTTCAGCGGTGCTACCTGCGTAAACATGAGCGAGTACCGGCACTCCAATTAATTAGGCACACACGGTCGAAAGACATGAAGTACAAGTGGCGCATTCGTAGCGGAGAGCTAGGATCATCATCATCGTCATCATCATCATTATTACTATAAGAAGCCTACTAGGGAACATGTATCCTTTCACGTTCCCGCCACTTTCACCAGACCTTTCCACACCTTTCCACAAAATGCAAAGCCTATACAACTGTCATTTTCTGGATATGGATATCTTTGGAAACACGCCTTCTTTCCGTACCGAGCTTCGCACTTTCTCTTGAGGATTCTTTCTCGCCGCATTCTTGTCTTGCCTTCTCACAGTTTCGTTACCCTTCCGTGCATGCACTCCGTCTCTCAATTGTGTGATATCGCTGTATTGCTCATTATGAAACTGTTTATCTAATTCTTTTTCTGTTTTGTTTTGCTTTCTATATTTTTATTCGAATTGTATTTATCTCATAACCTTTCGTTGTAGTTGTTTTGCATTTCTATCTGTTTGTTTTTGTTTCTCTGTGCACAAGCACTCAGACTTCAATATTTTTCCTGGGCACGTTAAATAAATTATCGATTGATCGAGTGATTGATTGATTCGTTGCTTGCTAGATAGATAGATAGATAGATAGATAGATAGATAGATAGATAGATAGATAGATAGATAGATAGATAGATAGATAGATAGATAGATAGATAGATAGATAGATAGATAGATAGATAGATAGATAGATTATACCTGTTGAGGTGTAGTAGGGAAGGGCAAGAGCTCTCGGTAAATAAGAAAGCTTCCAAAGGTTTTTTAGGTCCATTGAGTTACTCCGAAGTTACCTAAAGCGTCACATAACAACACAGGCTACTGTTTTAATGTGAATTATAAAGGGTGTTTCACGTAACTTGTACCAAGGATTTAAAAAAAGTGGTTAGCCGCAGCAGAATGAAATCAACGGCATATGGTTTGTCGCCATGTGGCGCTCCTTAGAGTACATCTCATATTCTGCTTAATTGGTTAATTAACTAAGATGAATCATGAAAATTTTAAAATATTTACTTTAGGGCCAAGTGCGTTCGATTGTGTAGTAGAGGGGGTTGAGAAACGACCGATCCAATTTTTTTGTGGCAACGTTTACGTGCTGCGGGGCGAGTTTTTTTCAGCGCTTAAAGTAAGCCCGCGAAATACGAATTAAAACTACGTGAATGCGCAGGTGCGCTATCGTATAGCAGCGCCCTCAACCATGCGTCGAGCCTATCGCTTATCAGAGTCGACGGCGCTTCCTTTCCTTGTGCCAGCGCCGAAGATGCGGACGCACTGTGAAGCCGATGCCTATAGCCGCGGCCGCTCACTTCACCACGGTCCGCGCGCATGGTTAATTCGCACGAACCGCGATTGAGAGCTCTGCAATACGATAGCGCACGTGCGCAGTCACGTGGTTTTATTTCGTCACGTGGTTTTATTGGATTGGTCGTTTCTGAACCCCCTCTAATGCGCAACGAAACGCACTAGGCCCCAAAGTGAATAATAAAAATTTTTCCTAATTCGTCTTAGTTAATACGTTATTCAGCGGAATATTAAAAAGAAATAGTCTAAGGAGCGCCACACGACGGCATATCACATGCCGTTGATTTCATTCAGCTGTGGCTAACCACTTGTTTAAAATTCTTGGCACAAGTTACGTGAAACACACTGTACATACAATACAAGCAGTTTATCTTACAAATCATTTGCTGCTAAGTAGACATTGTTCTCCGAATTACGTGCCGAGTTATGGTTTAGTAGAATGCAGAAATTCGTGCAGGGAGAAGCAAGAGTGAGGACATTTCGCGACAAGTACCGGCGTTATCCCTACTGCTTTCGCAATTTGGTGCCGTCGACATCGCACTAATTGCAGTAGGACAATGAGGCAACGATGAAAGTTGCACGTCTTACACCACAAACGTTTCTCTTGCCTCAGTAAAGAGGATTTGTGCAGCTGTCGACGCTCGCGATCCGGCAATTTCAGTCCGAGGGGCGCAGCGACCTTATTGTGCAGTGTACAAACAAAATCGCACGTGGTGCGTTTCCCGTCGACGACTTGTAGCCATTTTTTCTTATCTATGATCGTGGCGCGCTATCGCTTATTTGCGGAGCTACAGTAGGCGTAGAGAACGCTGAATACAGGATGCATGCCGTGGTATTTGCTTAGGCAGGATCCGAAGCTGTTATACATAAACAAATAATCTAATCTGCATCAATAGGACGCATGAATAAAAGCTAGGTATTCCCCTGTGCATTGCCAAAGACGCGTTGAGCAGTATTCTGCTGTATGCGGCTCGTTTGATAACGTAACTCTTGTTCCATGTCCTATTGGGATGTTTGATTTCTAGAGTTCAAATTTGTTATCACACGCGAAGTTTGTAATAAGCCCCATAACGTTGGCAGTAGTGAAATGTTGGCGTGAGCACAACAAAAAAGAGTAATAAGCGGCTGCGTGCAGTGGAGACTGTACATAACGTATTTACTTTACTCCAGACCGATATCTCTTTAGATATCCAGCGGGAAACAACGGCGTCGACGTGTAATGGAGGTTTCCGCCAGGATCTTAGCGCCACCTGGTGATATCAGTGAATGGAGACCATGCGGTAAACAAACTTGTATAAAGAGGAAGTAAAATCAAGATATGACATCAGATAACTTTTATCTCTGAAGAATGGGCGAGTAGGTATGGGGTTCATCTTAAGGTATTTGGGGAAAAAACACAAAGAACGCAAAAAAAGAAAACGCAACGCACACATACACAAGAACGAAGGCAGAGACGATATAGACAAATGTAGCCAACATGACACAATATCATTTCATTTTCTGCAATGATGCGAATATAGTGAGACCACATGCGAAAACGCCCGTGTACTTAGATTCACGTGCACGGTAAAGAAGCCCAGGTGGTCCAAATTTCCGGAGTCGCTCACTACGGCGTGCCTCATAATCAGATCGTGGTTCTGGCACGTAAAAACCCCATAATTTATTATTTCATCTGGATACAAGAAAATACGTCTGCATTTCTTCAGACAGTGCTCAGAAAGCATACGTTTCCTACTTTACATAAAAGACACATACACACGCACAAAAGCAGTTTAGAAAAGAGCCAGTCAAAACGTGCGGCAGATAATACGGCACTGCTCATGATCAATGACGCTGTTTAGCGCAATGATAGTGATTGGAGGCTGTATAAAAAATTGCTTCATTCAAATGATGTTCTTTGTACATTGATCCCGGGTCAATAAAAGTAGCCGACTTTCTTGTACAAAACCTCTAACTTGGACACGCTATCTGAAAACAGAATAGCATGCGCCGTCTGGCTGTTTCATCGTGCGCTTCTGTGCGGCGCAGCAGAAGACACAATGGCGTGCTTCATCTTACTGAGTTTCGGAAATCGGTCCTCAAAAACGAAGCTGCCACTGCAACTTGAAGCTTCGCTGCTGCATTAATATGCAATGCGGCGAAGAGCTCTTCTCGCAATTGATCCGCGTGGGCAAGTGGCGCCACCACGTAGCAGCTCGACACACCACTGCAAACGGTGCCTGACTGAAGGCTTCCATTGCGACGCTTGCACATGGAGTTATGAATGAATGAATGGACATAACGAGTCTGGATATTTAGTTGGGATTGAGAGGCTGCATTGTTTCATCGGAGCGATTAAAGACGCAGACGGCGAGAAAAAGGACAGAACAAATTCTGTACAAGTGGTGGCACACATTCCTTATTTTACGAATGCAAAGAGTCGAGCTCTCCTCCACACGGGACGAGCTGGACAAGCGCTGTCAGGATTGGGGGCTCAATTCCATCGCTCTCAACCCGTTGTCAAGATTGGAGTCCGGCATGAATTAGAAGGCAGCTGGCCCATGCCGTCGTCCAACTTATCCACGCTGAGGACGCTTATGAAGGGAAGGACTGCTTCTCATCGAGAACGAGGAATATGGGTTTATTTACAGTATTTACATGCAGTTCATCAGTCTAGCATGACTTCGACAGAAAGTATGCCAGTCTAACATGACTGCTTGAGAGAGTACATCAGTCTAACATGACTGCTTGAGAAAGTACATCAGTCTAACATGACTGCTTGAGAAAGTGTGTATCAGTCTAACATGACTGCTAGAGAGAGTGTCGAGCATCCGCACAACCGCGGTTTATAAACACTCGGTCCCCCCCCCCCCCGATTATAAGGTGACGGAAACGTTTGTTCAGTCGTCGTAAACAAGCCGCCTCTCCGCGGGACGGTTTACACACACACACACACACACACACACACACACACACACACACACACACACACACACACACACACACACACGCACGCACACGCACACACACACACACACACACACACACACACACACACACACACACACACACACACACACACACACACAGGTTCACGGTCCGAAACCGACATCACACGGACTTCGTAGAACTCGGAGCTGACCCTCGCAGCGTGGCCGGGTAGCCATCTTCGTCGGCGCGCGGGAAGGGGTCCTCGACGACGTTCCCGCGGCAACTCCCCCACTCATAGCCGATCAGGTCCGCGTTGGTGGGTTCGGTAACATTAGTTGGCCCGCCGAACACATTCAGTCACAACGGCGACGAGGCTAGAGCGTAACGGTGGCGTTCCTTGAAAGTGGACGCCGCCGTCGTCGCAACTGGCTGGCAACACTTGCACCTCAGCTGGGCCGCTCTTAACAGCGCCCACTCACAGAAAGCAAATGTCTTGGACGCTGGCCTACACGGACATCGGAGCGAGCCGCTATAAATGTGCTGTCGTGTTACCTGAGAGATACTGGATTGGGCGACGACAAAATGTAACTGTGCCATGCTGTGCACTGTGTCGCCGGAGTTGCACTTTATTGATGCAAAGCCCGGCATCCTGCCGTGTGTCCCGGTTCAAATTTTCTTCGCTACAACCGTGTGCTATCGGATGTTCTTGGGTTGCCAGAATTAGGTAGTGCGACAGGCTTCGGACCCTCTCACTGTAGATAAGCGGAGAGGCTAGGTCCACGCGCAGCAAGCAACACTGCCCCTTCTTCCATACCGTATGCTCACAGTGCGTGCCGTTCGGTGTCCATTCTCGATCGATCACTTTTCGGCATACGTTTACTTCTGCGGGATGCCGCATATACTGTGCGACTGTTGCCCACCATCTTAACCAATCAAAGTGGATACGAAAGTGATACATTCTCGAAAAGATTCTGTCGAGTGGCACCGGCTCTCCATGCGCTACCCAGGAGGACATACATGGTCTCGTGGGGACATTGTGTAGCTAGGAAGGGTGCGGTCCTCCTCCTTTTGAACTCTCTTGAAGGCACCAATCTATTCAGCGAGCGGTGACGTTTGGCAAGTAATGCGAAACGTCACTTATCACTTGGTGTAGCAGGCGTGCTCACTGGGTACTCGGTGACCTTGGTGAAGTGTTAGCATTCTACTTCAACCTCGTAAGATAACCTTGATGTTCCTTGGTGTCGCTGCGATATGTGGTAGGGCGCATGCGATTAACTGGGAGGCGAGGTGCAGTCGCTGGAACAGTTAACTTGCTTTCCGTTACTACATTATAATTCTGTGCAGGTTAAGGTGCTATGAGTGATGAAAGTTATGCTGTATACACCTTTCATTATGGGCTGCTAGCTAATAAAGCTTCTTAACGAATAAATACAATTGATAGCAACAATGTAAGCCGGAAGTTTACTTCCTTACTGAGACATGCGAGGAAAAAAAAAGAGATGGCTGAAGAAATAACTAGCTCGGTACGGCACGACTCTGTTCATACCTTGTCACAAGGCGACGAATGAGTCGTCTGCTTCTGGGATATTAGCCTCCGCCCCACCCCATGCTATGCTTTATTCATCTCGGAAGAAGCAGCCGAAGCAACCTTTCGCGTTTACGTAAATTAAAAGAAAGTGCACCAGGGCGCTTACCGCAGTCCTCGTACACGGCATCTCTAATCTGTCCGAAAGCGACGCCAACGGCGACGAGAAGGAAGGCGGCGCGCACCAACATCATCTTCAACGACGGGCTCGGGTCCGAGTGTCACTGGAAAACCGGGGATGTGGTGAGGCGTGGGGGGCCTCATATATAGCCCCACACGCGGAACAGGTGAGGCGGATCACACGAGGCGGGGGCGGATTTGCGCGCGCCAACCTTGACCGATTCCAAAGGTCGACGCTCCGCCAGCGCTGATAGCAAACGAGTTGCCTTCCACGCGTATCTGTGGAGCTGACGCTTCGCGATTCCGGTTATTCGCACGAAATGCGCGTATCGTCCACCCCTTCCTATTGTTTTTGAATAATTCTCGACAACGACTGAACCCGCGACCTCGTGCTCAGCAGCCCAACACCATAGCCATTGAGCAACCACAGCGGTTTATTCGCGTAAATAGGCCGACTGTTGGAGGGAACAGTTGAGGCGGCGGAGCATCTAATCATTTCGCGCTAATTCAAGATGACCACATCTATATTTCTTCTTCACTGCTCACTGGCTCAGCGTCGCGGAGATATTCTACTCAATTTTAGAAGAAACGAATTCGATATAACACAATACAGCACAACATAGCACGACAGAACACAACACAGCATAGTATTATATACAACAATATGTAAGAATAGATAAAATAGAACACAATGCATCGTTCGCTTATTCTTAACGAAAATACGAGCAAGCTGTGAGTAAAATATGTTGTGAAGTCTAGAGCCTCCTGCCCACATCGTATTTCTTTTCCTGATCGCTTCTTGCTCTTCCTTACACGCTACAGCAGCGACGAAAAAAAAAAATCGAAAACCGACTAGAGATCGGACACCTTCTACTCTATATTTATGTCACCCACTGATCAACATGAGATAACTGATATCATATTGGCTTTGAAAAACGATTGTGCCGCTGGAGCTGACGATATTAAAGCTGACTGAAAGCTGTCGCGCCGATGGTAAGCATCCCGCTTATGGACATTCTCAACCTTATTCTTTCAACCGCAGTGTTCCCAGACGCAATGAAGCTAGCCCGTGTTGTCGTAATACATAAAGGTGGTTCCGTTAAAGACAAGAACAATTACAGACCAATATCAGTGCTTCCTATCTTTGCAAAGATAGCGGAGAACATAATACATAAAAGACTTTTTGGCTTTCTGACGGCAAACAATATAATAGTAAGCGAACAATTCGGGTTTAGAAAAAACAAGTCGTCTGAAAGTGCCCTTCTTGAAATAAAGGAGCACATACTAGACAACATCGAAAGGAAAATAGTTACCCTGGGAATATTTCTGGATTTTAGAAAAGCTTTTGACTGTGTCCAACACGATGTGCTCTTAAAGAAATTGCCATTGTATGGAATACGGGGCAAAGCTTGGTCTTTGATAAAAAGCTACTTAACTTCGAGAGCTCAATTCACATGCATAAATGGCGTAAATTCGGACTTAAAATTTGTAAAATTTGGCGTACCACAGGGATCATTACTAGGACCAACGTTATTTTTATTATACATTAACGATATTGTAAACATTAACAAAAATACAAAGTTAATTTTATACGCAGACGATACGAATGTATTCTTCACAGGAGCTCATGAAAGAGAGGTATTTCATCGAGCTAACGAATGGCTAACAGGTCTGGATTTGTGGCTTCAATCTAACAGACTTCAATTAAACATCAGCAAAACGAAATACTTACTGTTCCGGCCGCGAGGACACCACCCGACTACAAACTTGGATTTAAAATTTCAAAACGTTACCATCGAACAATCTGTATCAGTTAGATTTTTGGGGGTGACATTTCAAGAAAACCTCTCATGGACGCCTCACGTTGACAAGCTACGAAGTGAGCTAGGGCGAGCTGTTGGAATCTTAAATAAAGTGAGATATTATATCCCGTCTGCGGTGAAAAGGCAGATATACTACGCGCTATTTCATTCCCGGTTATGTTACTGTTTCTTAGTATGGTCAACAACGACTAAGACCAACCTAGACAGTCTTTTTTGTTTGCAAAAGCGAGCGGTGCGTGCAATCGAAAATTTAGAACTTTCTGAAGACACTACACCCTTTTTTAAATCTAATAAAATACTGCCTATTCATAAATTGTATAAATACAACTTGGCCCTGGAAATATTGCGTCAGCACCAAACAACACCTATTCAAACCAAATATCAAGTGAAACCCGGTCCGTACTGCCTACGAAAGAATTTAATACCCAGGCCACGTTCTCGTACAAAATATGGCGATCAAAAACTAAGCTTTATGATACCAGACCTTCTCAACGAATATCCGGAAATTGCTGAAGCGCTCGTTACAGCTACCTCAGTACACATTTTCAGAAAAATGCTCAAAAATTTTTTCCTTAACACAGACTAAAAATCGTGCTGGACTGATCCCAGTTTGGTTTCCTCTTATTGTGTCTTGGCTTTTCATTGTTAAATTCCGATATATTTTCTGTACTAGGACGATAGTTGCGACATACCTGTACAATGTATCTAATTATATGTGTATTTATGTTATTGATGTCTATGTGTATTTATGTTATTATGTTATTGATTTATGTTATTGATAAGGAACACTTATTGATGTTTAAGTTCTACCGTGTTCCAAATTGAGCCTATTGTGGTCGATACTTTTGTTATTATTGTTCTTGTGTGACTGCTGCTGCCAAGGGTGGCGAGGCCCAGTCAGGCACGTTCAGTGCCTTTTGTCGCGTCCCCCAAGGCATTTCTGTAAGGAATGTCTTGAATAAATGAATAAAGAAAGAATAAAAAATGCCAACACCGTCAGTTTACCACTGCATCATCTCGCTACGCAGCCATGCATATGCGAGTGGTACGAAAACCTAACAGAGTGTATGCGCAAAACTTCTCTTGCAGAGTCTGGAATGCCATGCCAGGCTGTCAGCCAGGCCAACATCCCCGGTTTCTTATCAAACGAGTACTGGTCACCCATCTTCGAAGTTGTGAGAAACTAAACCACGTGCTACTATCACGTGAGAGACTAACACTTAGCAAGTATACGAAGGTTGGGATGCACGTATAAGATATTACAGTTTGAAACCATAAGTTGCTCTCGAAACGCCATACCTAGCGTCATCGGCGTTATCTTGACGTCGTAACAGAAAAGCATTTGCTGACGCCGCGCAGAAATAAGGCGATATGTAGGTATGAAGACGTTGCTCATGGAAGATAAACAAGACGCGCTAGGCACGTTTCTTCCGCTGTCGCGTGCGACAGCCGCGGCGATCGCAGGTACGGAGCGAACCGATATGAAATGAAATCATGACGGAAACGTCGCCTGGGTAGCGAAACCGAGACTGGTTAGTAGAAACACACATGCTTTATGAATATAGAGAGCGCTGGAGGTTGGCAGGGTTTGTTCTTGCTTAGAGGCCTGAGATTCGAAAATTGTGTGCAGATGGTCTAAATTGATTTTCCAGTGTTCGTACCTGAGTTTTACTAAAATAAGAAACATACAAATCGAAAATTCATCTCATTGCTTCTTTGAAGACAACATTGCTCTGTACGTGTCTTCTCTAGCGCAAATGTCTTCAGCTAATGACCATCATGAGCTAATCACGCCAGAAAACGTTCCCGAGTAAGAACTACTTTGTGTATATAGAAACTGTGAACACAGCGCTGAGGTTAGGGTCTTGATAAGTGCTACTCCATTTACGAGAGAGAGAGAGAGAGAGAGAGACATTTCAAGGACGTACTGGCGGTGGCGCAAAAACGCCTTGTCGCCTTGTATTTTTTGACGCGACGTTTTCCACCCGGTATTCGCAGTCGAAGCTGTATACATGGCAGCAATATCCTAGAGGAAATGGTCCTTGCCCATCCTAGTGGAAATGGTCTCTTATCAGAAAACAATTTCATCTTATCTAATAAAACGTTTCATCTTATCTAACTATTCCCGTTACGCCAGCATTACTTCCATGAAAAACACAGTTACATTACCGGAGCTTTCATTGCGCCGTAAATGTTTTACACTGTGTCTTTTCCACAGGCTGTATCACCACAACCCACTATTAAAGGATCATCTTATTACTCGCCCTTCATACATTTCATCCCGTTTCGATCACATGTTTAAAGTTGGTGTTCCATATTTTAGAACAAAGATGTGTCATGGTTCTTTTATTCCTAAAACCAGCGCCGACTGGAACGACTTTCCTCCCTCCATCGCTGCCATTTCTGACGTTGGCAATTTCAAAACTGCTGTATTTTCTGCCGTTTTGTAATACCTATTATTGTATAATTATGTACTTTTTTTTTCTCACCTACCACTCCTTTCTGTAATGCCTTCGGGCCAGGAAAGTATCCGAAATAAATAAAAAATAAATAAATTGTTACTCAAGAATTCTTCTTAAGAGCCAGCGAGTCGGGATGTTAGACGTGCTTAAGAAGGCAGCCGGCAAATGGCGGACTGCGCTGACCAAATAAAAGCTCAGTGAATTTGGCCTCTGATTACTTGTAGGGAGCAGTTGCAGTGCGGCGGTACTTTCCGAATCATGCCCCATGGAATAAGTGCACCGCAATTAATATCCCGAATCGTGAAGTTACTATAGGAAAATACCAACATCAGAAGATACGCGTGCACGTCCGGCATAGAATACTCCCACTCCACTAGTCGCTCATCTCTACGGATGTTTCATGTGGCAAGTGACCCAACGACTTAGATAGCGAGAACACCGATAGCTGTGGTTGTTATGCCCGCTGTACAAACTTTTGCGTCAGCCGGAGCGATACGGTCGCCCTTTATTATCAGCCACCTCACAACAATGTGAAAGGAAGCGGAGCTTTGCGCCAGATAGGCCGATTAAAGAAGCCACGCTTGGCAAATAAGTGATAATAATGAGCTAACCGGCTCAGCTGTTGTAAGCGCCGTGGCTTCCTAGATATCACTCGACCTGTTCTGTTCTTTCATAAATGGGTTGGTGGCAGATTGCTGTAGAATGCACCTGGGCTGTTCCATTTATATATGTTCTACAACTGAAAATGAACGAATGAATGAATAATAATCAAGATAAGGCTACCGCCACGAAGCGTTAATCAAGCAAAAGCTAATGGTTGGACATTCGCCTGCACAAATGCGTTATAGGCATGTCAGGCTTTAACATTTGGTGAAATCTCACCCAAATACTAGCGTGAATGGAAGGCTCCAAAACACATACCAGTTTTAGCTCAGTCCAAAGTATAGAGCATAAAAATGCACTATTGTCATGCATAGCTATTCAACTCCGCTTATCGCAAGCACTCATCTAACCCTGTCTTCACTAAAAAGGCTTTCATGAGAAAACTCGCCTTTCCCCGCAGATGACTAGTTGATCATGGTCCAATTATTCTTCTAGCAAAGCGGCGCTTCTCCAGCCTTCTTAGTTTGTGCTCTGATGTTCCTCATTCTGCGGAGTACTTTGGCAACTGAAGAGTAATTTGGTAAACTCTCTCAATTTAACGGCCATATCTGCTTTCAGGAGGTGTGGGGCAGCTTATTCCGGAGAGAAAGGTGTTATGTGCGTGCCACTTCTAACCTTGCTTAGCCGCGATTCAGGATGTTAGCCCACATTACTCAATTAATTTAATATCGGTTTTGGCATTCCTAAAAGAAGATACAAAATGAAGAATGCTTCGATAAAATATTTCGGATTAAAGTGCGTTCATAGGCTGCAAAATTTGTAACTGCAGCTGAACTCGCTGTCGCATAGATTGGTAAAAAATTCGAAGCAAACAACTATTCGCAATCACTAGGCCTCGTGATTGTTTGTTCATGTTTAATCCTTTGGAAATAAAAAAAAAACGCGCACATCCTATCATAGTTCATCACACTTATCTAGAGGGAGAGAGAGAAAAGTCAGGGAGGTTAACCAGAGCCGAGTTTCCGGTCTGCTACCCTGCAGTGGGGTGGGAAGTATAGCGGTTGTAATGACGACAAATACCTAGAGTAGAAGAAGAAGGAACAAGAAAAAAAAAAGATACAGATAACAGAAAACGCGTTCTAATCACAGGCACTCACACAGGACGATCGATCTCAAGAAGCGTATTTGCGCTTGCACTGCCTCCTGATGCCATGTAATGTCGCGTTTATCTTTAAAGATTCTTTCTTTCGACGGAGGGTCGTCGTCCTACTGGTTCAGCACGACGGAAAGCGATTGTCTCTGCACACTCTACTGCGGGCACTGGCAAAGAACACGACGAATCGTTTCCGCGTCGCCGCAATCGCCACATGCTGCGGTTTCGGCAATCCCCATGCGTACGCGTAGGCATTGGTAAACGCCACGCCAAACCACAGCCCACACAAAAGGGTCACGTCTCTTCGGGGAAGTCTTGGTGGAAGTCGGAGGCTCAAGGTGGAATGGACCACATTTTACGCGCACCCACTTATACACCTATCTGGAGAGAGAGAGAGAGAGAGAAGGGAAGAAGGAAGGGCAGGGAGGTTAACCAGACTGAGTCCAGTTTGCTACCCTACACGTGGGGAGGGTAATGCGGAGTGAAAGAAAGAGAGATAAAACATGAGTCTACACCACACTTTCACATGCACTAAGTTAGGAGCAGCCTGCTAGGCCTGCCGCCTGGCAAACCTGTTCAGGATTCATTAAGGAGATCTCTCTCTCTCTCTCTCTCTCTCAGCAATGCGAACAAAATAAACATATAGGAACATAAGATAAACAACTTTGATCCTCCAATGTAACCCCGTATGGATGCTTGAAAGCTGTCTCATACTTCTATTTACTAGTTGGGAAAAACCATGCAAAAATGAGGTTGCACGTCAAACGCAACAAACTTCGAGTGCCCATCAGTCCTTTTCACGCGAAGAACAGTGCAAAATACGTATGCTACAGGTGGAAACAAAATGTCTAAATGTATATGATGGAGAAATGAGTAGATTGCAACATTTCTGAACAATGAATTATTCCCTTGGCACAGGCCGCAGTAAAGCGGGCAACGCGGAGTACAATATTTGGCACGGCCGGGGCTTTAATGCAGAGGAGAGAAAGATAATATTTACGAACCGGAGAGAAGGGTGAAAGAGGAAGGGGATGCTCTTTAATGAATCCTAGAGTGGTTTGCCTGGAAAAAGGCCTGGCATACAGGGGGAATGATGAGAAATGAAATTATGCGCGCGGTGCACGTCGCCACAGACCACAATATAAAAGAAGAACTCATTAAAATATGAACTCATTAGAGTAAAGCATTAAAGGACTATCAACTCTCAGAAAGGTTAAAAGTGAAGGCACTTCGAACCTTTCTGAGAGGCAGCCATCTCAGTGAGGCACCTTATATTTCAAGCAGAGGCTTCTCCTGCTTTTGCCTTGGAAACCCCTACTTCTGCTTCGACCAGACAAGTCCACGGTACCATAGAGTTTCCTACAAGAATTACTAGAGGGAACTCTGGCGCTAGTGTCTACGGGAGCTGCAATGGCAGCGGTTGTTCCAGCATGGGAATTATGGGAAGTACATGGATTTGCCTAAACTTCGTCCTTTTGGCTTCAAATGGCTTTGTGACTTTGTAAACTCGTAATTTTCGACAATGTATTGCGCAATAAATAATTAAATAAACATCATTAAAATTACCCGACGGCAGGATTCGAACACAGGAACACAGAATCCTAATGTTGAAACCATTAAGCTACGGACGCATGTATCGACAAGCGAATGAAACGCCCTTATGAATTTATCGCGGGCATGCCAGTGCCTTGAGACGCTTGGAGCGTTTCGATTTGGCCACCTGGACAAGCTCAATCGTTGCAATTAATAGCAATTGTACGCGTTCCCGCCGTCTTCTGCACTTCGAAGAATATAGATTGCGCCGAAATATACGACAATAAGGTTTATATAGCGTAATATACAAAGCCACAAGAACGTTTGAATCCACAAGCACAAAGATCAGAAAAATCAATGTACTTCCCATCATTCCCATGGTAGGACAACGACTGCAGCGCCAGAGTTCCCTCTAGTAATTTTGTAGGAAACTCTATGCACGGTACGGCAATGGGTGCCTCCGTCCCTGTTACTGCTGCCAATCTTACGATGGAATGGCTGGAAAGTCGTGCTCTCGCGCTGTCCAGTCCTAGGCCAAGAGTTTTCTGTGCTGTGTGGACGACTAGTTCTTGCGTGATTCGGCGCAGCGCTTTGGCTTCGTTCACTGCGCACCTGAACAGTCAGGAAGAGGCCATCCAATTCACAGTTGGGACGGAGGCGGACAGCAGACTCTCATTTTTGGACGTGCTTGTCAACAGACGCGATGGATCGCTTTCGTTTATCGTACACCGAAAGGACACTCACACTGGCCGCTACCTAAACTTTCAGTCCGTTCATCCTTAACTCCCACAAAAAGTCGGTTGCTGCCTCCCTATTGAACCGTGCGAACCGCATTTGCTCCTAAGCAGAAGGTCATTTCGCCGACCTTGGACCGCGTGCGAGGCGATCCCTCGGCAAGTGGCTACACCACTTCATTTTTGAGTGCTGTGGATCGCCACTTGTCGGATTCCGTCTGACCGGCTAATCCTCGTCCAAGACGGGCTGCCAAAACGTGCTGCCATACCCTAAATTTCTGGGATTAGCGAAACCTTGCCTTGCCTTCTGCGCAGTTATGACGTTGAGGTGGCGCACGTGCCTGTGTGTAAGCTGAGGCACGCACTTGTGGGCGGTAAAGACAGGCTTTGAAGAGATTCGTTTGCTGGGTAGTCTACAAGATAGCCTGCGCAGATCGCAACTACGCATACGTCAATAGGTCGGGCAACTTCAGACAAAGACTGAGGCAGCATCAGAATGATGTCCAAAAGAATCGAACAGTTTCGAATGCCCTGGCCGAGCACACCGATGCAACGGGCCACAAGATTGACTGGGAAAGCTCAAGAATTATCGGCCAAGGAAGAAATTTGACGAAGATGACATTCTGACCATTCTCGAGAGAGCCAATTAATGGACAGCTATACGAAATAAGGATAGTATGTCTATCGGCCCTGTAAACTTGTGAACATAGGCCCACTAACTAAATTAACTAGCGTAGTGTCACGCGCAAACAAGAAAACAGGGACACATCTGATTCGATGACTGGGAGAACTCGCTGTCAAAACGCTGGCGTGAGGAAACGGGGCAGCAGTAGGGAGTGAAGTGACATTCATGCTTCAACGAAAAGTGGGCGCCGAGAACACACAGTACACGCAACGCTACGAGCCGCCAACACACCCAGACTGCCCCCAACGCAGATAGCTTTGAAGATACGGCCGGGCGACCGTGCGCAGCCTCCACATGCGAAGTTGCAGCCGGAGTATAGAATGCCGCTCGGCTTTCTCCGCTCCCCCCGGCGCCTCGCAACGTTGGGTGCTTAGCGCACGACGGGAAGACGGCGCGCTTCATGTCCGCTTTCATAGCATTCGGGCGTAGGAGACTGAGCCGCCATCGTCACTCTGAAACCCTTCAAACTTCGCCTGAGGTTTTCTACCTAATGGTCACTAATAATCATTTCAAAAACTTGACCCATACTTGTCTTTTACGTTGTTGTCGCTAAGCTCCCGTTACTGCATACTGGATCACCAATTTCGAAATCAGCGTGATTAGAAGACCTTGATTCAGTTGCCTATTATGGGACCTTCGTATGCGTCTCAGCAATTTATTGCGCCATGCGTCACGAATATAAACTTGTATGTTTTTCAGTTGCACCGAAAAGATTGCCCGGTAAACACGCCGAATTGCCTTTTCATCGCGTCGGACAAATAGTAAATCAAAATAAGGATAGCTGTCCTTTGAAGCTTTGGAATAAAAGACGTCCAAGTGGAGTTGTATGACCTGTTTGTAAATACGTTTATTAAAACGAAAATGTTCAGTGGTTGTAGGCAACACCAGCGCGAACGTGTATCGTGCCCTGCTGTGGTAGCGGGTCCAACGTGACGCTTCAGGCGAAATATTTGCGTCTGAATTTTCATACGACGACCACATTGCTCTTGGTGCAAATGCTGACTCCTCTGTCACCCACAAGCTTGAGCTGGACTTGGCTTTTGATCTGCGAAGAAAAAAACAACAACCACAAGCGTGAGCCAAAGGAGACCTTCACTTAAAAAAAAAAGAAGAAATCCGGGCAGATCTCAATAACGGATTATCAGCTTACACTTTACACCAGGCACTGTGCACATGCACCATCCTGCTCTACAGCATGCCGCTAGATGTACACTGAAACTTTCATCCTTGCAAACTTTCATTTCACATCTCACTTTGAAGAACATGAGCCAACCTTTGGTTGATATCTCTGTCATCGATAGTTTGCGCTGAATATTTCAGTGACAAACTCGTCCTTCATTGACCGCGATGGATCAGTACAGAGAAAGCGGAACATTTATTCATTAGTAAAACCTGTTGAATAATAAGACGCGACATGCTTGACTTCTTAAAAACACACCTCATTGTCGCACATGCAATGATAGGGGATGAACGCGTCCCTAAACACAACGTCAGCATCGACACGCCTATCGCGCTGAACGTCTCAGCGAGAAAGGTATTTTATTCCGTCTTTTCAAGCATGCTTCGGCGGGCTTTTGTGCTAGGGAAACTTGGGTCTTTGCTTGTGTGCTGGGAAAGAGAGGCAGTATGTCTTTACGATACTCATTATTCATGCACTCGCAGAACCCCACTGACACTATTTACAGCGAAGCCGTTGGCGTCTAGTTGGTCGAGATTTAAAATCGGAAGCTTTACTAACCGCGTCGAGCCGAGTTTCACCGTCGCCAGCAATTTGACCTTCATTTGACCGCAGCTGCACCGTAGCCTTGGCAACGCATCTAGTGACTCGCCGCACCGAGCTCCACCGCCGCGGCCGGCTTGGCGCATGCGCCCTCCGCAGCTAGTTCACCACCTCACCACGTGGTCACCGCGTGCCTGGTAGTGTTCCTGTATACGCTCCCGCAGGGAGCAGAGTTGCGCATAACTTTTCCGGCGCCGCTCGCACCGCTATTGGCCGAGCGCGAAAAATGACGTCAAATGATCCGCGCCGCTGCGAAGCCAACTTTACAGGCGCATCGCCGACTCATGCGAACTCATCGTTTCCGTCAGTGCCATCGCCATTGCAATCAGTGGACCGTCGATCGTGCGTTCAGAGGAGCAGCTGCGGTTTTCAGGTACGGTATTCGACGATGTGAAGTCAAGGACCTCGGTGAAGTGATACGAAACACATCGTACTGGCACTTGTATTTCAGTATGACGGGGTGCAGCGAACCACACTGCAGAAACCGCATGGAAGGCGGTGAAGCGCTCTACGCGGTGCCAGTGGAACAATACTTGTCGTTCAATTAAACATGCTGGAAATCTACGTTGTGCTTTGGTGAATGCTGTTTCCTGTGGGCGGGAGTGGAGTGAATGCACTGTTGAATGACGTAAATTTTTCTTGCCTCTGATGCGATAGGTCCCAAAGCTTTGTAACCTGGCTTTATGGCCAAAGCCTGCTTCAGTGATTTCTTTGACTTGATACAGTGTCTTCAACTGCTGGCTCTCTTCTGAGTGTTAAGAGATCAAGAAAAATGTGTTGTCATATTACAGTCTGCACTGTGTGAATAATTACTCTGCAAATTTGCCATCTTGATGTGATTAGTGCAACAAAATAACTCTTAATAGCTTGTTGCCTTTCCAGTTTCTTTGAATTCTGCCCCTAAGGTTCCAAGAACCAGCACAATTGGCCTGCTGCCAAGCAGCCGTTCATGTATTCCCTAGTATGAAATAAATTTGATCTAGAAGCTCTTGCATCTTGAATATTTTTCTACTTGCAGAGTTGCTGCTACTAAATAGCTGATTAGTCTGCGGTATGAATGAATCGTAAACGTAAGCTTTGCTTAAAATTTGCGTATGTGAACATTTGAAATGCGCTTAACTCTGTGTCTGCACCGCATGTATCGAAAACGTGCAGCTGTTGTGAGCGGTGGCTAGTGATAAATGACGCTCTGGTAACGGTCACTGACATAACTGCAGGCACGATAGCTCTCTTGGCGACGGTCATTAATCGGCTGGTTTCGGCAGCCAAAATGCGCTAAGTGTCCACCTTACGTATGTGAAGTTTTCTTTAAACACTCTTTAAAACATTTCTTGCCTTCTGAACATGATAAGACAACTTCATATGCATGCTCAAAATCATTGCACCGCTTTTTGTGGCAACGTACTGCGCGTTTGCGAGCGAACTTTGGAGCTGTTCGAGCGATGGGAGTATTTTATTTTGGGGAATCGAAGGTGGTCCTACCCCCTATTTGTACGTTCGTGTGTGTGTTTGTATGTGCGTGTTTACATAGGTACATACAAAGATTCGGTTGGTTGGAAGCCCTCCGGCTGCAAGAATGACTCGTTCGAGCGTAGCCTGTATTAAGAAGTGCCCTTTGCTAAGCGCCTGCGAACAGTTGGCACTTGTAGCTCGCGACCACTAGAGAAAAAGGCGGAACACCGCGCGGCATTCGGCTCCTGCGCGCGCGAGGAGTGGCTTTGCTGCAGAGCTGGAGCACGACGGCGGACCTATGGGTAACTCTGCTCCCTGCGGGAGCATATACAGGAACACTAGTGCCTGGCAAAGAGGAGCGCCGCGCTCGCCTAGTCAGTGCGGGCTTGGCCACGGGTGAGAGCGAGGCCGGGCCGTCTTCTCTGAGCGTTGCGTGGAGGCGGAAGGCTTTGAGCCGTGGTCGCCAAGCGGCGTCTGACCCCCTCCTCGGATATCACCCGCCGAACTGCTTCAATGAAGAGGGTCCGGAATGCAACAGGCGTCGTATCGTCCGAGATCAATGTAGCGACCGCGTTGGCGCCCTGTCCATTTGTGCTTTGACGCTGCGCATGTTCGCGGCGTCTCTTTACATGTCTAGCACTTGCGCTTTTCCTGTGGCACAACAGGTGGTGCACCATCGAACTGTACGTGTCTGCCAAGCCTAATCACAGTCACGTCTATTCACCGACCAAGGCACAGCCCTCATACCTTGCTTAACGATGACTATGCCTAAGTATAATAATTACAGCTAAATCAAAGTTTAACCAAGTGAAACCAATACTTAACAACGCTAAACCAAGCTTTCGCTTGGCATATCCAGGATTAGTTGAGCTAAGCCGCAGTCGAGTTTTTTCGTGTCGGCGTGTGCGGTTTTGCTCACAGAAAAACAAACGGCAGCTGGAAAGCTTTGTGTTTGAGTTTACGCGTAACCGAATTATGTTTTATTGCGATGACAACTGTATGGACATTCCAGACGCATTTCTGCCGTCGCTGTCGCCATGATGTTCCATATAAATCCAACGGCGATAAAACCGTCGACGCGCGCCCTATGTTGTAAGTGCGAGTGAAAGCGTGCTAAGGGAGCCGACCATCACGGCGAAATCTGTCGCGCGCCAGGGAGGAAAGCGATGAGGAAACGCGCCGTCTTCCATCGCGCACAAGCCACCGGGAGGAAGAAAGACGGCGGCATTATACTCCGAAGCAACCTCGTATTGCTCGGCCACGAGCGCCCCATTTTGAAAGCGATCTGCGTTGGGGGCAGAGCCTAATCAGTCTAGGTGCGCCGACGGCTCGTACCTTCGAGCGTGCTGTGTTCCTGGCACTCAGTTTGCGTTGACGCGATAGACAGCACGAATGTCGCTTCGCTCGTTGAAGCTGCCGCACTTCCTCACGCCATCATTTTGACAGCGAGTGTCCCCAATCATCGAGCGCAATGCGCTCATATTTGCGTGTGCGCGCTGACATCATGCTTGTTAGTTTAGCTAGCAAGCGAATGTTTGCGAGTTTATACAGCCGATAAAACTGCTATTCTTACTTCGTATACACCTCTGCTAATTTGCGTTCCTCCAAAGCTCGTACCAGATTTTCACGGCCCTTCTCATCGTTACCAGGCCACTTAATCAAGCATTGAGGCCTAATGTTCCTTGCTGGTGCACATACTGCCCGAGTACGACAACGCTGCATCGGATTCCACCACGGCAGCGCAACCACGGCTTGACCAAGGCGAGCAGATGCACCACACCACTCTCCCGAATGTCTATAAAAAGGACACATTCTTCAGGTTGTTCTGCCGTACCACCGTAAAGTTAAAATTACATTCTCGGGTTTTACCTGCCAAAACCACGATCTGATTATAAGGTACGCCGTAGCGGAGGACTCCGAATTATATTTCGACCAACTGGGATTGCTTAACGTGCACACAATGCACGGTATATGGGCGTGTTTGCATTTTGCCCCCATCGATATGCTACCGCCGCGGCCGGGACTTGATCTCGCTACCTCGTGCTTAGCAGCGCCACAGCAATGCAACTAAGTAACCACAGCGGGTGACGGTTCACCGTCAAGTCATCCGTTTGTGTCCTCTGAGTGATGCCACGTGCTGCCATCAGTGAGCATTTGGCTTCTGCGTTTCTTACCCATCTCGCACCTCCATGCTGCCAGTGTACATCAATTCGATTGTTTGTAGAAATAATGCAGTCATCATTTTTGTAGTCGTCGTCCTCTTGCTATTGTGGTCACACACAGGCACTCGCGTTAATTTGAGTACACTGTACTCGCATCGCACGCACTAATATTGAATTTAACAAAAAACGCACTGGTCAGATTCGTGACGCTTCGCGGAACCCTGAAAAATGCAGCATAATGTTACGTTTCACTGTTAGCGGCGATTTATAGAACGGATGCCAAGCGCCTGAGGCATGACGTGCCTAATCGTCATGCTCGTCAACATGAAAAGACTGTTCCATCGGGTGTATGCGATGGGATTATGCACTACTCTCCTTTGTGTGTTCGCACCCTCTACGCCAAGGACTAGTTTTTCTTCGTATTCCTCTCTGTGAGCTGACCAGTGTGCTGACAAGGCTCTCTACCAGGGAACAAGAGAGAATGAGGTTGTCCGTATGGGGGAGGTTATAAGAAGGCCAGTGAGAGGCCACGAACACATCTTTCCTGCCTTTGCGGTGAGCACACCACACACTCGTAACAATGTATTAAACTTCTGTTATTCGCTTTTACATCATCTCGTCTTCCCTGCCGGATCCTCTTGGACAGTCAATTTGGTTTCAATTTGGTTCGAGCTCTGAGCAAACGCTTTTGAAGGCCGCCGAAACCCCGTCCCCGTAACAACAGGTACACGCTCGTAACAATAGCCAGCTGCCTGCCAAATACTTCGCATACCGCCGATTCCCACAGTGCATGGAATCTGCTCAATTCTTTCTGTTCTTTCTTACAGTTTTTCTATTTGTTACTTGCGCATAGCAAGCGGTGCTGTATCTTCGTTTTCCTCTTTCATGCTTGCGGAGGAAGTCCTCACTATGCTTCGTCGCTTACGACCAGTTTACTCGTGACAATGTAATCAAAAAGTACTTTTGATACAACCACGACTTCAACTTAAGGCAGGCGTCTACGGACTCGGAACCACCCAACAAGAAACACGCCGACAGTTAACATACGAAAATGGATAATTTACCTTATCTTTAAAAGAGACTCGAGATCCTCGCGGCGTTTGCTTGACACCACGTGACTTGCTGGCTGCGTGGATCTTTGCATGCGCGGTCCGTGCACGAGCTGCGCGTTTCGCTCGCGATAAATTCGTTCCACGTCTGCCATCGGAACCCGGCTGCCAGAACCAACGCTCCCAAGGCTTCGTCTGTTCTTTCTGAGCCTGGCCAGATTCAAGGCATGCCAACCGTCGCTGCACGAGTGAGCTACAGGAGAAGGAAGCTGAAGACCAAGCTGTCGTTCGGCTCTGCAAGCGGCGCTCCCACTAGCTTGCCGTCGAACATCAAGGTAAACCTTTCGGAACTCTTGGCTCTTCTCAAGGTGCAGCTGAAACCAGACGTTCCCGGAATCGTAACAGAAGCAGCTACTTCCCAGCACTGTTCGAACGATGACATTCTGACCACTTCAGAGAGACGCCGATCGTCAAGTGCAAAGCTCAGTCATCATCGCACAGCACCGATCCTTGGAACGGGACAGAATGCGAGGCAAGTGTGTCCATAGTGGATATCGCGAGGCAGCTGCGAGAAGTGCTGCAGGAAAAGGGCCCGTCCCAAGAAGACGACCTGTTGGAAGCGTTGAGTTATTCGACGACTAATAATCGAGGTATACGGCACCCTGACTGTCTTTCTGGAACGGCGCCCAGGATTTCGAGTGGTGCCCGAGGACCTGTGCTCGTTTGCCCCTTCGAGAACCGCAATAGATATAAGTTTCTTGTTTAATTTTGCGCTCTCACCATTTAAATGTGTCTTCATATTTCCAATTTGCCAGTTAATTTATGTAATAAATTATTCTACCCGAACGTGTATTATGCAACCACTTTCTTTATTAACACAAAAATGCACCGAATCACTCATTGCACATGTTGCAATTGCGAAAGGGATGCTGAGCAACTGTGTAGACATATTTCCGTAGCAAATATTTTTAGGCCAGCAATGTTTTTGAGAAACCCGTCCCTAAAAGTGTTGCAAAGTGTGTTTGCGTTGTAGCTACGTGAATGAAAAGTTTTATTTGTTCCAGTCTACTAGAGAGACAAAAAGCTACAAAAATCAGCTTGACGTCTGAAGCCTAGAAAACAAATACAAATATACATGAACAAGGGTTACATGAAGTCGCAATTGGTCAGCATGCAAAGACGAAATAATATTTCGAAAGGACGTAAGATGTCATATGGAATATTCTGAGTGAAATATCCAACAAAATCACACACAAGACACACGTTAAAGAATCGGGTATTAGAAAACTATACTCATTTGAGGTTATTGTTAGGCTAATGAAGCAATATTGCTGTAGGCTTATGTATTTACAGAATACATTTACAAAAGCAATAGTAGCGATAACCAAAGTAGTAGTCATGGCTCTGCAGTGAAATGAAGCAGCCCACTATGGGGGATCGGCCGTTAATCGCGCAGTGAAAAGATTATTATAGTTATAGCTTTTTAGAGGTAAGTAGCAGGCAGCTCGTTCCAAGTTCTTCGTAGGGCGACCATGCTCATTATTTAAGAGGCGAACGCCCGTAACATTACAGACCTTTAGCGTGTCCGCTATTCCGGTAAACGGTGGTGGTTTGGGCGGATTACCGGATGGTCGGGGGCGTAAACGTGAGTGGCCGGAGTGGTGAAGCCGCCTGGTGGCATAGAGCTCAGCCAAACAAACACAGAACTAAAACTGCAGCAACCTACTTTATTCTGCTTGGCTGCTGCTGCAAATTTTCTGCAGCGGCGTAATTGTGTTCACGATTACGCCGCTTTTGAGAACTTACACCCCAGCTCAGAAGAATATAGTAATTGGCTCTGTGTTTAGGTGGTTGAGCTTTGCACCACCAGCTGGCGCCACCAATCTGACCGCTCACGTTTACGCCCTCGCTCATCCGGCAAACCGCCTGCACTTGCCGGTATACTGGACGCAGTCAAATTCTCGGCGACAGAAGAGATGTTCCGGCGCGTCTTAGATATGTAGCAATGACAGAGCGATAAAGTTTGAGGTGTGCGACATGCACAATATTACTGAATTGGGCGGCAGATGAGAAAATGGGATAGGCGGAGACGATCTCATGTGCAACGGGACTCACAGCACGAAGTACGCGGTATGGGCCTGTGTTCCGAGAGAGAAGCTTGTCTCAGAGTCCATTGTGACGGGATGAGAACCAGATTAACACCAGCAAACGACGTGCTTAAAGCTCGCGTCTTTGTGTCGTCGATCATACAAACGACGTTGGTTTTGTTAATAGGTAAAGAGGCGAGGGCGGGAAATCGCCAGAGCTTGCGCCGCTTGGTTGATGGCCTCTTGCGCATATTGGCTGGCCGGTGCTACTACGTATGTATGTATGTATGTATGTATGTATGTATGTATGTATGTATGTATGTATGTATGTATGTATGTATGTATGTATGTATGTATGGATGGATGGATGGATGGATGGATGGATGGATGGATGGATGGATGGACGGACGGACGGACGGACGGACGGACGGACGGACGGACGGACGGACGGACGGACGGATGGATGGATGGATGGATGGATGGATGGATGGATGGATGGACGGACGGACGGACGGACGGACGGACGGACGGACGGACGGACGGACGGATGGATGGATGGATGGATGGATGGATGGATACTCCGGTGTACGTATTTCCTTTGACGATGGGGCACTGAACGACGCCGTTGCACACGTCTTTCGCCAGACCGGGGATCGGTACCATGAAGCCGAACACCTTGATGGTGGCGTCGAGAATAGCGGTGTCCCTGTCTTCGTCTGCAGAAAGCGCCGTAAGGTAGAAGTGAAGAAGGAGAAAGATTATTAGCAGTCCATGAGTGAAGACGTGCAGAGAACTATATAAGACATGGATGCAAATAAGTATATGCGTTATAAGCACGGGAATGCAAAGATGCCCTTTCGTATTAATTATAGAAGCGTCTGCGTCGCCTTAAGCAGTCTGATTGCACAACTTCACGTCTGGTTTGGTCATACAATATGTCTTGCAATTGTTGGTTTCTTCCGTCTATGTTGCAAATAGGAAGAGTATGAAGTCCAAGGTTATCCTTTACGCACTGTTTACAATATAAGTTGGTAATCCTATTGAAAGATGAGTTATGCGTTGCACGAACTTCCGGTTTACCACATATCTTGTGGAATTCGTTCCGGACTGCGCTCATGAAGGCGGGACTAGTTGTTAAAAGTGAGGCTGCACCCAAGCTGTCGAACTGATTACGATCTGTGTATCTGTGGTTCACAACATAGATTCTTGCTGGACTTCATTGAACCTAACAAACTATGTCTGTACATATAACATGCACGCTTCACACATTTTATATCGCAGAGCAAACATTTGATCACAACTATAGAACTATGAGTGAAGAGGCATACCTGCAACCAACGTAAAGTGAATCTTCACTTTTGATCCACGCTTGATGACACATGGATCGGAGTCACACGGCTCCATTTGGACTGAAGTAACTTGGGCTTTGCTTCCTTAAAGAATGAGGGGCGCCATCTTTAAAGTCATCTTCCTCGCCGTTCATTATTGTCAGCCGTCATAATCATCGCCTCTTAATGTAAAAATAGAGGGAAAGGAAAAAAAAAGCAGGGGCTTTAGCTAGAAAAAAATAGACACCGACTCAGCTGCTCTGTGCCAATTAGTGCGCTAAGAAGCTTCACTGAAATGAGCCCTTTCCCTAGTTATAGCAATCGCAAGTTATAGCAATCGTAAGGTGTGCTCAAGATTAGTCTGCACTCCAGCGCCACTGTGCAACTGCTCGGTAACCATTCTCACTTATTGACAACTGGCAAAAGCACGACCAAAAGGAGAGAAAAAGGAAAATGAGAGGGTTTGCTCCTCTATGCGGGAGGGGGAGAGGGGGAGGGCAGTTCCTGTAGCTACACGCCTAAGCAACATGCTCTAATCGCCGCCTCGTGGCTAGACGCCACGGCGGCAGCTCCGCTCGCTTTTCCGTCTTCTTCAATAAATGTAGGCACGATGGCATGGAATGCCGGTCGCCGTCACGTCGTTCTAATACAGCACACACCCTCAGTACAAGTTGAAACGAGAAGAGAAAAAATAAAACTTGATTAGGCACCTGTTACCTGTAATTACACTGAAGTGCCACTCTGTTTTGAGTTTCTCAGGAGAAGGAAAAGGGAGGGAAATGCCGGGAGTTTATCCAGGGAACACGATTTCTCACGGAAGGAAAATAAGGAAAAGGAACGAAGTAAGGAAAATATCACACGAACTTTACGACTATATCGTTCGAAACCAGCAAAGCAGTGCATGCCGCTGATATGAAAAATGCAAATTTTAAGACCGTGAAATGAGCAACCTGAGGACAAATGTTTTAATTAAAATTTGTCACTCAAGAACCTTGTTCACATTTTCGTACATATACAACGGCCCGCAATAAATCTCAATGACGCTGTCACTTGTTCCAATGAATTGCTCAGGAGCAGCTGTCACCGGTCGTGTATTGTAAGCGATTGCACCGAAATTATAGTCGCAACGGAGAGCACATATAAAACGCAGGAGTTCTGCAGAATCTACGAGGGCGAGTCACATGGAAGTGAGCCAATGCGAATATATGACAAACGGGGTACTTTATTTAAAAGTAGTCTCCATGAGCAGTTATACATTTGTGACTAACGAGTTGCGTGATTCCCGTCTCATATAACTCTTTGAATTGCTGCTTCAAAAAGTCTCTAGCTGGCTCTTTCACGTTATTGTCCGACACGAATCTGGTTTCCTTGAGCTGTTTTTTTCAATTGCCCCAAAATGAGGAAGTCGCAAGGCGACAGGTCTGGGCTGAATGGCGGATGTTGCAGCGTTTCCCACTTCAACTTTGCCAGTGGTATATTAACCACATCAGCGACGGGGGGATGGACATTGTCGGGGAACAAGATGACCCCATTCCTGAATTTTCCACGTTGTTTGTTCTTGATTGCGACACGCAGCCGATCCGGCGTTTCACAATATGGGAAACGATTGATAGTCTCTCCAGGGTTAGCAAATTCTATCAGTAATGGCCCCTGACGATCGAAAAAGAAAGTCAACACCTTTCCGGCGGAAATGACGGCCTTTGCTTTATTTTTTTTGGGGGGGGGGGGGGGCTGAAGTCGAATGTGTCCACTGTAAGCTTTGCAGTCGTGTTTCAGGCTCGTGTTGTAGGCACTATGTTTCGTTCCCGGCCACAATTGCCGACAAGAAGTCGTCATCCTCATTGCGATACCGGATCAGATGAATCAAGGCAGCGCCGAACTTCTCCGATTTCTGGCGCTGGTTCAAAATCTTGGGCATCCATTGCGCACACAAGAGCCGATAACCGTGTTGTTAATGAATTATGATGTGAACCAAACCGTGACAGACGTTCACGCGCTCTGCCAGTTCACTGATGCTTATCCCCCGTTCTTGTGTCATCAGCTAATCAACCTTTGCGATTTTGTTACGGGTGATTCCGCGATGGCTTTGGCCTGGTCTGGGACCGTCTTTCCAACTTCACGTCCTTGTTTGAACAGTTTGCTCCAGTGCTTCACAGTGGACAATCAAATACAATGTTCAACGTACACGGCAGCCATAGCGCGACTAATTTCTTTTTGGGAACAACCTTCAGCTGTCAAAAACCACACGACACCACGCTGTTTAACTTTGAGAGTGTCCATTAGGTCACAGAACCATGTTAAACCCAGTGTATGAGAGCATTAAAGAACCTTTATCCTCCCACCTGGGCGTAAATTTTGTAAATGAGAGATGCCTGTGTGCTACGCGCATGCTTCGCAGATAATGAAAAGAACCATTATTGGTGGGGTTGGTTGGCTGAACTATATTTGACTCGCCCTCATACATTAAAAATACGAAGATACAATGGAGTATACAAATGCTAAGATACAGCTTGATAAAGGGCAAAAAAGTGCAACTGGAAACAAAGTTCACTGCACGTATACACAAAACCTCGCAATAAGATATCTAAATGTACGTATAAGTTTCCACTAAACCTACATATCTAAGAAAAAGTCATGGTGTATAATGCGTCAAACAAGGTAAATAAACATGGTACGCAATCACAGATTCACAGACCACAGACTCCTAAGGCCGGCCCCTCCTCCGTGCAGTCCTCCCGATTTATCGCGCGCGAGGGAAGGCGGCACGCTTCCTCGCCGCTTTTCTCCCTTGCGCACACAAGACTGAGCCACCATGTCTCGTCACCCATGGCACTCCCCCCCCTTCCCCTTTTACATCCATCATCGATTACATCGTGACCTAGCATCGGGCGCTAGGTCACGATGTTATCGCAATTGGACTTTATACGGAACATGAAGGCGATGGCAGGAACGCGCCTGGACTGCCCATAAAATTGCTATCGCAATTGTATGACAAGAATATCTAGCAACTGAAGCATCGTGGCCTATTACTTTCCGCAAAATAAGAAGTCGCAAAATCGAACTTTCACCATGCGACAATTCACCGCGCAGCAACAATGTCTGTCTTTTTCATTTCTGGGGCGGGGTAACTCAAACGAAAAAATTAAAACGCAAAGGAAAGCATGTTGGCCACAATAAAATGCCTACTTTGGGCAGCTAATGTCGCTACTGAAGGTATTCGAAGAAAACGTGAGACGCTTGGTTCACAGGGAACCATAGGCATACTGCTCGGTATCCTACATTGGGGAGACGAAAGACTTTCCGTAGAGGCTGCGCTCAAGCGAACGCGTTGCAATACGTCGAGTCCTCACAGTGATGGCGGCGAACGACCATTGTTTCTTTTTCTCGTCTGCGAGCCAGAAGGCGTTGAAAACTCGGCCAGGTGAGAATCCAATCGCCTAGAGAAAAACGAATGCGCACCGAAGTGCGCCGCGCGGTGGTCGGGCAACACGAGAAAAACGCATGCACTCTGGCTGGTTCTGGCAGACCGCGGGTATATAGCGAGAACAAGAAAACTGAGCGGCTCAATGTGTTCTCGCGAATAAAAGTCAAAGTAGAAAAATAAGTAAGAAAGTAGTTACCTTGCTGGCTTTAGTGTCTTGACATGGGTGCTTTGGCGCAGGTGGAACAGATGTTAATATTTTTTCTGTGAAATGACGGCACAAAGGAAGCACCACAATGCTTCCTCTCATCGGGCATCGCTGCGTGCTTTATCAACTTGCGTGATAGTGTGTTGATTTGGCTTGTCTCGTTGTATGTCCTCATGTACGATTTTAGAAAAAGCAATGTACCTATGGCGTCAAATGTTCATAACAACATTAAACCCACAAAGTTCCGCCACTTAAAATCTAAAGCACGACTTTAGAAATGTCCATGCACCTTTCGCATCAAAAGCTTATGAGAACTTTATACCCATAAAGTTACGGAATTGAAATCCATGCGCTCCGTAGATTCCGCGGCCTCCGCGCGATGCCGCGACAAGCCAGCTCGCCATCAACACGCCCTTTAAAGTTTGTGCTCGGATGGGGCTTCTTGCGTTATGTGACTCCCGGTGCATGGGCGTTGCCGCAAAATCCAGCCCGAGTTCGCAATGTACGCGCTGAGATGTCTTTTCGAGCATGAAAAAGACATTCTAGACAAAATTCCGAATGATTTCCGGCGCCAGGGGTTGTTTTGTTCGGCGGTGCATGGACGAAGAAATTTCACGGTCCCTCCCCCCCCCCCTCCCACCTTGGCTACGCCGTGGTGCCCCAGGCTAATGGCTAATAAGTCACCTCCTCCACCCCCCCCCCCCCTTCCCCCGGCTGCGCTCCTGATGGACGATGATGCCATGGACAAAGATGCAGAAAACAACGATACCACGGACGAGGAAGCTGCGGAGAGCACGGCAGCTGATTCTTGGTCTACACTACCAGGGCGCCATATTCATGTTCTGACTTGGAAGGCGCAGCGACACTGTGGAATTGCCCATCAGCTCCAGAGAAATTACCCTAGCGAGTCCCACCGATCATCCTGACGCTGCAGTCACGGGCTGATGCTCTGTACATGCTTTTTACTAAGCTGAAAACACCGTCAGCAGAAAACGCCTTACAAGCACTGTACACCCTTCATTGAGTGCTTGTATGCCTTCAGTAGACATCATGGCGTAAACGAAGGTCCTTGAACAATGGCTGCAGTATGCGCGTCGATGACAAAGAAAGCGACGAGAGCATTCCTGCAACACCTCTAGTCGACAGCTTTCTGCGACCGTTTACACACCTGCTGCGCTTCTCCAAGTGTGCGTGCAACTAGTGCACTTTCTTTTCCCCTCTCTCTTTTCGACCCTATATCCTCTTCTTCACCCAAGTGCTGCGTAGAAAGCCTTCCTGTCTCCACTCTCTTCTCTCTCTCTCTCTCTACAAGGTGAGATGGGTACGCAAGAATTCGTCTTGTTGCGCCCGCAATTTTACGTCGAAAGAAAGACAGTCCAGTTTTCTTTTCTTGTACGAAAGAGACACGTTGCATCACAGCCTATTGAGGAGGGGTTTCTCTACGCGAGCTTCCACGCCATAAAGAGCCAGCAATGAATATAAAAAAAAAGGACTTAAAAGAATATTATCCAGGTCAGACGCACATGCCAGAATATATGTGAAGCGAGGCTTTCGTAAAGCCATTAATGAAATGCTACAAATTTGCCTGTGCTATTCCCGCGCCTTTGTCGTAAAATAAACTGGCGTGCGGATTTTCTCTCGCGTGCCTGTGCCACGCAGTGTGAGAAATCTGATATGTGCTTTTATTTCTTCACTATTTCTTATTTATTTTAAATATACAGCGACCGTTTCTTTGCTGATCACCCGCTGTGGGCATTTGCCATAGCACCCTCCGCTTCTTGGCCACCTCCCGTTGTGGGTACGTGCCATTGTACGGGAATCATCATCACCATAATCAACACGCGGGCACGTATCTTGGCCGATCCCCCGCTGTGGGTGTTTGCCATAGGACGCGAATTATAAGTCTCATATTCCTGTTTCGGGAATTTTCCAATTGGCTCAGTCGCACATGTTCGAAAGATTTCGAGACTATCTCCAAGTGTTCACAGATGCACCTGTGCACAGTCATGGTCAAGGCGCTTCTGCAGTTTCTTTCTGCCCTTCGACTAAAGTGCGACCTTTATTTCATATACCCCATCCAGCCCCGCCAAGAACTGCGGAGCTAGCAGCGATTAATGTTGCACTGAAACACGTGCAAGAGGAGTTAACCGCATCGAAGATTGCCCTCTTTACGGACTCCTGTGCTGCCCTTATCAGATTACACCGCAGTCAGATTAATTGCTCAGCTGTGCGCAGCATTACTGACTCTGCCAAGAAAATTGCTTCACCTAGGGTATCTCTCGTTGCGTTGCCCAACGGATACCTTCGTACGTAGAGATCGCCGGAAATGAAGAGGCGGATCGGCCGGCTTCGACTTGCGCTCAGAACAAGTGTGCCTGCCCTGGAATTTTGTGCAAGCTTGATGACGCTCGTCTATTGATTCGTCGACACCTACTCAAGGAGCTTCCAGGCCAGCGGTTCGAATATGGAGCATTCTCGCCCCGTATTTGAAGTTTGAAGTTTGTTTATTTTCAGACAATCATGTACAGATTTTGCATGGACGCTGGCGAAAATGCAAATAAATGCCTAAAAAAGCGCCAGCTACGCATAAACGTAAACACTATGTGAGAATAAAAAAAAAAGGAGAGAACAGTAAGAAAACGGCAATTCATAGTTTGAAAAGTTAAAAAGTAGTGGAAACCACATATAACTGCAAGGATACGCAATATATGTAATATATGATGGCTTCAAGAGTAACTATACAAACACTAGACAATATAATGAACAATATTGTAAACATGACAACAGCAATTCCGTAGAAGAAAGGTGATCATTTGCCTAGCCAGTCTGTCCGTACTGAAATGATAATAGGTAGGTATGCATAGTTTTTTTCAGGGCGTGCACAGAAGTACTTCTTTCGATAATTGACAATGCAATTGGATGTTTGTGTAAGAAATCTGCTATTGATTAATCAAGCTTCTGTGTGCCGTAGTTTGGCGGAGGAGGGGGGGGGGGAGTGCGCAGCTTTTCCTTTTTATAAAACGTATGTTGCAAGTCGTGGCATTGTTCTTTGCGAAGGCATTTATTTACGAAACCAGATGGATCAGGTACTCTTTCGTTATATATTAGAGTAGCTATTTTTTTATGGAGTATACTACCAATAGTCAGGATTTGTTGCTTTTTAAATATTGGAGCTGTATGACAATGGTATGGTTCACCTTCGATAGCGCGTAACACTATTTTGGAGCACAAGTATACTTTCCATGTTAGTCTGTCGTGGCAACCCATACAGGTAGACAGTAATGAATGTGTGAGTGTACAAATGTGTAGTGCAGCTGTTTCTTTAACACTACTGTAATCAAGCTTCGCATTTTTTTTATATAATGCCAATCCCTCATGACACATTTGCAAGGACAATATTTGTATGCATAGACCAATCTAGGTCATTCGTTAAAAAGTATACCAAGAAAGTTGTATGACATAACTCGGTCGATTACTTCATTACGAAAATGAATAAAGTTCTTGTCAGGAGCTGGCTTATTACGAGGTGTAAACATACCTTGTTTTTTTGGTGGTTAATTTTAAAGTGTTAATTTTAAGCCATCTTGACAGTACCTGCAGCCAATCGTTAGCCTGCTGATGCAATGGTTTTAATTTGCGGTCGAGGCTTGCCTCGTAGCTCTAGTGCAAAACTACTCAAGCTAAGGGTTGGCTGTGTGAACGTGCGCGAACGTTTATACAGACAAAAACGTGTGGCCAGTCCATCGTGTACGTCTTGCGGTTGTTCCGAGACACTTCAACGCCTGGTATTGTGGTGTCCCGCTTCCAGTACGCAGATCACGTGGCTGGAGAGGGACCATCACCTCCTTGGTCCGCGGTGCACGACACTCGACGAATGTTTGTATCTCAGTGGTTGTCAGTCTCAGCGCCACCAGGCGCATCGCGTGGTTCCTACTTTTCTCAAAGAAAAGAGCTCAGCTTCACTTTTACAGCCTATTTTTATTTCCAGGTAATGGGACATCAAACACTATTAATTATTTTTTTGACATTATTTAGTGGCGTGACCTGCAGTTGCAGGCCCTACTGTGCGTGTTCTGCGTTATTCTTTGAGATTTGTTACCTTGCTCTTTCGTTCCTTTCCCCGCCCTTTCTTCCTATTTTCCATTTCTATGTTTCTGTCCCTTCCTTCCTGAAGAGTAGACAGGTGTTATGCCCCTTCTTGTGGCAGTTGCCAACCTGCTCCTCGCTTTCCCTTTCCTGTCTAGTGTATACATGTTTTTAAAACAAATAATGCATAATAATTATAAGCATCCTCAATACGCGGCAATCATCTCAAAGCGGTTAATTGGCGTTGAAACATATGTACCTCTCGCTTCTGGGCCAACCCCCATTGTGATGGGTACATGCTTTTGCGTATAAATCATTGTCATCATAATCAACAAATGGACACGCGTCTTGGTCAATCCCAGCTCGTATCAAGCTCGTGTACTACAAGTGACTTCATATTTGAACGCATAACCTGAAGTAATCTCTAAATCATGGTCGACCTCAGATCTGACGTGATGGTGTGGCTGCTGCTAGCGTCGGCGATCGCTATGAGGAATATCATTGGTATTCTTGTCTCCTAACTCTCGCGCTATTGACCATGAACTTTTTTGTTGTAGCGGCCAGCGGTAGATGCATGTATTTCCATATGATCATTGCCAGTGAAATATTATCACATCCAGTGAAGGAGAGCACTTAAATGACTGTATGGGTTAACGAGGAAAGCAGTCACACATCAGTACGCTCGAAACGTGTGCCTAGCCATACTTATTTTGCGACATTCCAGGTCTCTACACATCAGAAACCTATTTTATGTCTCCATCTCCCAACAATCTTCATTTAGCCTTGTAATGCATCACTCAATTCTATACTATGCCTGAAATGGTATTATATCATTACACTACCTAGTATTTTGGCGTTCTATTTCCATTCTTTTCGCATCAATTCTGTAATGTCACTGGAAATAAAAGAATCACTAGGGAACTAAACGGCTAAGTAAGGTTACACACAGAAACATTCTTCATGTCAACACATTTCCAATGCCCGCACCAAAATCAATTGTTATTATTTCGCCCCCCAAAGTTTCTGCTAAGAATAACTAATGAATGTAGCAATAAGATAATAATCACCATAAACATGGATGGGGGGGGGGTAGCAACATTCGCTTATTTCTCAAATTTGTCGGCGGACTCAGTATGCCTCTGCAGTACATCAGCGGATATTTTTGACTTTGTAACTCGTAGACAGAAACTTTACAACACAAAGGATGTTGAAAACGGAGCTACAAGAACGGCTGCGGCGAATGACCGAAACAGATTTCGCAAGACCAAGCAGGCGTTGAGCGGACGACAGAAAGACGCCACCCAAATATTCTCGGCTTTACCAGGGGATTGACTTTAGAACGCTTTCCGACAAGTCGCAAAGAGCACATATCGTGTAACACATTGTATACAGTTTGCCTATAAGCGGTACTATAAGCTACTAAAAAATGCTGTTTCGACCACGACACTCGTGGCCTCTGTATGCGACCTGTTGGAAGCGCCGTACCATGTGCCACCATTCTAATTTTACTTTAGCATGCCCGCTTTCGTTGTATGGACAATGTATCCTTTACCAAACGTGAGAGATAGAAAATGAGAATAACGGAATCCTGGGGGGGGGGGGGGGGGAGGCAATTTAGCTCGTGCGGCTTACCACAGTCTTCATACACGACGTCTTTACGTTGTCCGAGGGCCAAGCCGAAGAGTAGCAATACAGCAACGAAGCGAACCATGATATGCGGCGTGCGTGTCTGCCCGGGAAGAGTACGAGGTTGAAATGTTCTTGTATGCAACGTCAGTCGGGAAGATGTAACAGCAGGCATGGCCTTAAATAGTGCATGCCGCGGTGATGCCGATTGCGTGAGCTCACATGACCCCATTAATGTCGACCGGAGGCCTTGTAGTGTGTAATGCGAATGCAGCGGCCTTAACCTTTATCTCGGCCTTATCGCCTCTCACTGTGGCGTTGTCCACAACATTACCAGGTAATGATACAGAAAGGGAAAGAGAAAACAAGCACCTTCCGTATTTCCGAACGCAATATCTAGACTATGTTCTGTCAAGGACGCTGCGCGGGAGATTATATCGAGGTTCTCATGAAGCTTGCCAACATTTCAAACGTGATCCAAGTAAACCAGTCGGTCGAGGACTATGCTTTGAAGGGCACGTTGGGCGAATGCCACCCCGTGAATTATTCTGTGCAGTAAAAACAGGAGAGCTCTGACTGCGTAATCATCAGCGTTCTTAATTTATGCTGGCGTAATTATCAGAATATTTAAAGGGTTCTGGGCTGTCAGTAGCAAACTTTTAGCACTCTTTTAGCTTTTCTAACAATACTATTTATAAATTGTGTTAATTTAGTAAAGAACGAGGTAATAAAACTTGGTAAATCTTCACCTACCCTTGATATCAATATTACGTAAGCTGCTTCTATTATAGTTTCCATAAGCATTAAACAGTTTCCATATCGTAATCATCAACGTTTTTAATGTATGCTGGCGTGTTCATCAGAATATTTTAAGGTTTCTGGGTTGTCAGTAGCAAATTTTTAGCAATCTTTTTGCTTTTATAACAATACTATTTATAAATTGTGGGAATTTACTAATATACCATGTAAGAAAACGTGGTAAATCCTCACCAACCCTTGATATCAATATTATGTAAGCTGCTTCTATTGTAGTTTCCATAAGCATTAAAGACTTTCCATGTCTTACAACTAGTGCAAAGGTGACACAATATGCATAGCACTACGTAACTCGTTATGACGTGTCCTATACGATGAAGTACAAATGTATGTACTTAACACGAAGCAACACTAGAGAGCTTCGTACCTAAAGTTGCCACAGACCGTCTGTGTGCTTTCATGTGAGAAGTCAACGGTCTTTCTTTCTTCTTTTTTTTTCTTGGCCGCTGATATTACTTTTCTTGGACTCTACTACAATTCTTGATTACCTTTTTAACCACCAAGGAAGCGCGTAAATCCAAGAGGAAACAGTGGGATATTTCTGAAGTTAGTGTTTCATATGTAAAGTACATACCACGAATAGGGTTATTTTCTTATGTTCAATCATTTTGGCCCTTTTTAGCATCTTAATATATTTCCAATGCATAAAATGTGTTACGTTCTTTCACGCGCTGAATACTGGGACATATTCTCAAGTTCAATGCAATAGCAGGAAGCAAGCGTTTGTAACCTCTGTAACTGATCACCCAGTTAAACCTCTGCCAGCCTAGCTGAGCTAGAGCTGCTAATTTGCCCCCTTTCATAATGAATTTATTATTCTTTCTTTGCAAAGCAAGCACCAGAACTAAAGGGTATATATGAGAAATGGTTTAACAAGCCATTAGCACACCGATGTAGCAGAATACTTGCTGCCGCCTTACGGAAATTCCTCTAACACAATCAAACTGAAGCTTCTTTAGATAAGCTGTTGAATTTGAGCGCATACTTTTGCAGGAACAGGCTGTCAAAGACAAAACTATGCCGGAAAGTACTCGCTCCACAGGAAGCCACGGGAACGTTCTAGACTCCATGAATTTGCGGTTAAAAAAAAGAAAGAAAGAAAAAACGTGCTGGAGTACGTCTCTCACTGGCCATATAGGCTTGCTTGGCATGCGTGGAACCGCAAGGTGGGAGCGAATACACGCATACGGTACGGCGCAAAGGCAATTTCATATCCTTGACCTGTCTAGCGGAGGGGTTTTCAAATTAGACGCCACTCATACTATATTATCACTCGTGAAGGCTGACGCACCTGAACTAGCTTTGACAGACGAGAAAATTCGCGGTTGTATAGAAAAAAAAAATGTTGTCTGCAGTTGTCATTTCTTCTGCCTCGATCCTCAAACTGCCCGTCCGCAGTTTGAGGATCGTCGGCTGGTGGGAAAATCAACGTAGTGGGTATCTCGCACCATCGAGTTTGCCAGCGAACTTGTCATCCTCTCTTTCTTTCTTTCTGTTCCGCATGAAAGCGCTCGTGTAGCGTGGCTTCATCAACGCGGGCGAGTGCCCCCCTTTTTTTTCGGCCTGTATTCGTAATAGCGGTATTTGCTTAGGCTACATGACACGTATCATATGCCTTTTAAAGCGAAGCTTTCTTTGCATGGCCTCCTCTACTTCCCTGACCAAGGTTAAAAAGAGAAGTCAACAGAACATATAAAATCAACAGAAGTCAGTGATTCGTGACACTGTCTTGAAAAGATCCATGAAAACAAGAGAGCCCTCAAAGGCTACCAATAAAGGTAAACGCACTGGAAAAAGTCCACATTGTACGCAGATGTTAAACGGACAGTACAGAAATAAAATATCCACGGGGAAAGAAAGCCGTCGCGAGCGCAAGATATCACGGCAGAGCTGATCTCACGATGAATGTCGATGGTAATGCAAATAGCAATCGAGCAATGCAGCGACGGACCATATTCCTGAAGTCACGTTTATTTAACCTACGGAGTAGTAATTGTGAGACTTTCGTTGCTTCGGTCATATGCAACATACTGCGATATCATTGACGCGGTATTTTGCCCGTTTTTCAAATGTGACATATGGTGAAATTACGCTAAATGGGGAGCACTGACGTGGCTAATATGGGAGAAGATGTGCAACGGCTTCCGCCTTTGCTCGGACCACTCGGAACAAGTGACCAACCACGTGACTCGAACCACGTGACCAAATGATGACGTAATGCTACCGGCGCTGGACTTGCTCCGGTTCGCACTTCGATATCCCAGGGTGAGCAGCCGCGGCGTGGGGCGCACGCCGTGGCCCACATCTAGAAATGGATTAATGTTGATACAAGGTAAAGAAATGTGGATTAAGTTAGAATTTTAATGTAAGGTGATCACTTAAAGAAGTCATTAGGCTTTCGCATTGAGATCACGTAAGGATGCGTAGGTCACTGTCAAGAAGAAGAAGAAGAAAACTTTATTCGGAGAAAGAACTTCGTTGCCCCTAAAACGGGGTAACGCCGTGTGGTCGGGCCCCTATTCCAAGGCACCGCTGGCCCTCGCCATCCTTTCTGCCCTGCGGACGAGCGTGAGCTGATCCCCAAGGGCGGAGCTGGATAGCAATGCCTCCCACCTCGCTCTCGTATTATTGTCTTCTTGTTCTTCTGTGTGAGCTGTGCACTCCCATGTGATGTGGTAGAGCGTTGGTGTGCTCCCACACCACGGGCATATGTCCTTGTATGCTGTTGGGTAGTATATATGCAGTTTATGTAGGTTTATGTATGTGTCTGTTTGGAGCCTGCGCAACGTCGCTGAGTCCATGGCTGAAAGGTTCCTATGCGGGGCTGGGTAGAGCCTTCTGATTTCCCTGTAGTGTTGCAAGATCGCTTTATTACTTGGATCGATGGGTGTCGGGTCCTCCACCATGTTGCCATGGGCAGCTCGGCAATTAGTAAAACCTCGAGCCACCTCATCTGCATGGAGGTTCCCCGTAACACCCTCGTGTCCCGGGGCCCATGTTATCGTTTGGGTATACCTGACGTCAAGGTCTCTGTTGATTTCGGTAAGTATCCGGCGTGCCCTCGCGCTGATCTGTCCCCTCTGATAGTTTCTACATGCGGCCTGAGAATCTGTGACTATTGTTAGTGGAGCATTGCGCTCTATGCCTTCTCGTATAGCTAAGGCGATGGCTATCTCTTCGGCTTCTAAAATGGTTGCTCGGGAAACCGAAGCACAGGCCGTGATTTTCCCTTTACGGTTTACGACAACTGCCACCATGTTCTTTGCGTTGGCCCGATATGGTGAAGCATCCGTGAATCGTGCAGTGTCCAAGTATTTTGTTGTTTTGTCTATGTATTCTGCTCGAGCTTTTCTCCTTCCTGCGTGTAATGTCGGATCCATGTTTTGTGGTATTGGTGATACCCCATACAAATCTCTAATCTGGCAGGGTAGACCTTTGGCGTTTTGGTGTATTTGTATGCATCCTCCAAGGCCGACTCTTAAAAGAAGAGCTCTGCCGACTGTCGTTTGCGCCAATCGACTCCTCTGCGCTATGAGTTGGGCCTCAGCCAGCTCATGAAATGTATTGTGGAGGCCGAGGGCTAGAAGCTTCTCATTTGAAGTGTTGCGTGGCAACCTCAGGGCTGTCTTATATGCCATCCTTATTATTGTATCAGCCTTTTCTTCTTCCTCCCTGTTCATGGTATGGTAAGGAAGGGAGTACATTAGTCTGCTGATGACCAGGCTTTTCACCAGTCTAAGGGTGTCTTGTTCCCCCATTCCTGTCCGATTATGAGCCACACGGGCTATCATCCGATTAATTTGTTGCGTTGTTTTTCTGATCGTGTTTAAAGTGTGTATACATCTGGCATTAGATTGCAGCCACATCCCCAACACTCTTACTATTGACCTCTCAGGAATAATTTTCCCATCCAGCCTGATCTCGAGTTTGAGTCTCGGGTCAGTTCTTTGTTTTTTTGTTTTTGTGAGGCGAATGAGTTCTGACTTCTCCGCAGAGCACTGGAGTCCTCTTTGTTGCGTATAGTTTTCTATTATATTGGCTGCCCATTGGAGCTTTTCCTCCTTCTCTCCCAAGTTGCCCTTGGTTATCCATATCGTTATATCATCCGCGTATAGGGAATGGTGGACGTCGGGGATTTCTTGGAGTTTTTTAGCTAGTCCAATCATGGCTATGTTGAAGAGTGTAGGCGAAATCACCGCACCCTGTGGCGTTCCTTTGTTGGGAGGATGGATGACTTCAGATTCATCGTTTCCTACTTTTATAACTGCTGTTCTCTGGTTGAGGAAGCTTCGGATGTACTGGTACGTCCTTTGACCGCAGCTGGTCTCTGCAAGTCCATCCAGTATCCCTTTGTGACTTACGTTGTCGAAGGCCCCTTTTATGTCGACAGCCATGACAATGTGTTCTCCGGCCTTGGGGACGTTCGTTAAGACTTCCTCCTTTAAAAGCAGGAGTATGTCCTGTGTTGACAGATGTGGTCTGAAGCCAAACATGGTATCAGGCATTAAGTTGTTTTCTTCAAGATGACGTTGGAGTCTAGTGTTTACTAGTCTTTCGAACACCTTTCCTAGACATGATGTAAGAGAGATGGGCCTAAGGTTGTCTAAAGTAAATTTCTTCCCTGGTTTTGGAATCATGATTATCACAGCGTGTTTCCATTGCTGTGGTATCGTTCCTTTGACCCAATGATCATTTATAAAGTTCGTAAGGGCTGTTATGGCTTCATCATTCATGTTTATAATCATGGCATTTGATATTTGGTCTGCCCCTGCCGCTGTGTTCCGTTTTGTACTGGCGATTGCTGCTTTAACTTCTGCTACCGTGAAGAGTTCATCCATTTCTGGGTTTGGGTGTCCGATGTAATCAGCTTGGTATGGGGGTATCGGGGCTTTGTTACCGAAGCATTTTCTATGGACTGCCTGTAGGAGTTCTTCTTTTGTGCCTGGGTACGAGTGTAGCAATCTCTCCAAGTTCTTTTGTCCTTCGTGTCTTGTTTTGAGCGGGTCAATCATTCCTCTGAGGATGCTCCACGTTTTTGCCGTCCCTAGGGTTCCATTAAGTGATCCGCAGAAGCGTTCCCAGTTGGCTGTAGTAAGTTGATTAGCATATTCCTCGGCCTTCTGGGTTATTTCTTTGATTTTCATTTTGAGTTTGCGGTTGCATTTCTGTCGCTTCCATCTTTTGGTCAGGCTTCGTCTTGCATCCCACAGATGCAATAGGTGAGGGTCCACTTCAGGTGTTTTGTCTGTCCTGGTGATGGTTTTGGTATGTTTCTGCTTTATATTTCGTATGCATTCGCACCAATTATCTAAATCATTTATGTCCGTGGTATGTTCTTTAAGTGATTCTCTGTACGCCCGCCAGTCTGTTATTTTAGCTGTACCTATTTGTTTGCGGATTTGAGCTGTGCGGATTGTGGTGCTTATAATGCAATGGTCACTGCCTAGATTTTCGAGGGTGTTGCACCACTCCGCATTTGGACAATTTTTGGTTATTGTTAAGTCCGGGCTTGTGTCTGCGGAGATACTATTCCCTGTTCTTGTTGGCATTGCAGGGTCTGTTAGAAGTGTCATGCCGAGCGCTTCTATTTGTCCCATGATATTTTTGCCTTTATTGTTCTGGGTTGGATACCCCCAGCTTGAGTGCCTGGCATTAAAATCCCCAACTATCACTAGAGGTCTCCCCTTCGCCATTTTTGCGGCCTCTTGAAATATTTTGTCGAACGTTGCTCTTTTCTGACTCGGCGGGCTGTAGACATTAATTATGAAGGCACTCTTTCCTCTGGTGCCTTTATAGTCACTGTCAACTTATTCTTTTTTCAGGCTTCATACACAACAAAGGTACAGTACGGGTCAGCCGCTGCCGATGCCAGCACCGACAGACAATGTAAGAACAAAAAAAAGAACACACAAAGGAAAAAGGATGTTGGCAAAGTGGAGTACCAGAAATGGTTCAAACAAGTGTGTCTTCTTGTGTTGTACATGGCAAAGAAAAAAAGAAAGGACAAATAAAGTGGTCTTATCGATGCCGTAAGCTCTTCAGGTGGGCTGTAGACTGCGGTCGCGCTTATGTGGTCGGTCGGACGCTTATTGTGCCGAGGTGGCTGCGATGCTCTCACTAATCTATTACGCGCTACGGAAACGTGGACTTCACCATTTAATAGAAAAAGCGCCCGCCGCTATCGACGCAACAAACAGAGTCAAAGGCCATTGACGTGTCCAATCTGGGGCAACGAATCTGAACAATCAGTAGTATACCTTGTGAAAAAAAACGGGAGACGGAACTACGTATCCGTCACGGCTATTAACGAGGGCAAGTTGCAAGCTGAGCTCGCAACAGGATCTGGTGATGACTGTAGTTTCAAAATAGTTTACTCCATTTATTCTGGAAAATATGGAGCGGTGGAGTGTGACGTGTGCAGTAGTTGGCTGCAAATGTTGTAAGTGGCATAATAAGGAATGCAATTAATCTGTGTGTCCAAGTTCATGGAGCCGCTGCTACATACGGATTGCCCGTGTTGCCGGCTCTTCGCGATGTATGGCTTCCCTTGAGGACAAAAAAATCAACTCATCCGCCAGCGTTGCAGCTCGAACCTCCAAGGAAGAGACCCCGGAGCGTCTGTATGAGCGAGTACCGCTCGTTACACGGTGGCGAAGGCAGTAGCGTGGCTTCTTGGCATATAGTAAGTTTTTTGCACGTTATCTACACACATCCCCCGCAACGCACGAGCAAACTTACGCCCACTCAGTCGCCAAGCCCTTGAATCAATGCGCATACTTGAATAAATGCACCGAAGCATGAGTGACGGCGTCTGCACAGCCAGCGCACTAATGTTCGAAGCTGAACATTTCGTAATGGTCCCCACAGTAAGCGAGGGACCAACCATAATACGTATTTGCTTCAAGCTATTACAACGTACAGAAGAGCTACGTTACAAGCCTTGCTCCCAGCAAGAACAATTATATCGCAACTGAGCACACCTGCGAGGGATCAGGGAGAAAATAAACAATGAGATATTGACCGCCCGGGCACTTTTACTGAATCAGAAATGTGACAAGTCGCTGTTTAAATGTATTTGCGAAATATAGAAGGACGAGCTGAACACTCTCCTACTGATTCACTTCATAAGCGGAAAGTTAGGATAGCTTGTAATACATATTTAGCCCCACTTTTATTTCAAGCACCGTATAAGCTGCTCGCCCCGTTTGGACAAAGCGTAATGAGCTCCGAATGCGCTTACATGTCCTTTGAAGCACTGGCCAAAGCTTCGCTTGTCGCCCACCCAGTCACCGTCTACGATATCCGCCGAAACAGGGCTTTGCAGAGTGCCCCGGCATCATGTACGCCCATTGTAAAACAGAGACAACGGAAGTAGTTGAGGCCAGGAATGGATGCCTCACCACGGGATCAAACATGGCAGCGCCCGCGGATGCAGCGCCCGCGTGTAAGTAATTTAGTCTGTTACACGGCACGAATATAAACTTATATTTTGTTTCACTAGCATCGAAAAGATTGCCCAGTAAACACCCCGAATCATGTTTTCACCGCGTAGGGCAAATAGTAGGACAACAAAAGGATAGCTGACCTTTGAAGCTCTGCAAAAATAAAACGTCCAAGTGGAGTAGTATAACCTGTTTGTAAATACGTTTATTAAAACGAAAATGTACAGTAGTTCTAGAGAACCCCAACGTGAACGTGTATCGTCCATTGCTGTAGAAGTGGGCCCAACGCGATGCTTCAGGCGAATTAGTTGCGCCCGCATTTTTATTCGACGATCACATTGCTCTTGGTGCAAACGCTGACGCCTTTGTCGCCCACAAGCTTGAGCTGGACTTGGCTTTTCATCTGCGAAGATAAAACATTCACCGTCGATTACGATATTCCGTAATGGGAAATTTGCGCGCAGCTCTACATTATTTGCATGTCATATCGACCGCTAATGAAGACGAAGACAGGGGAAGAGGACACAGAACGATGAGACGGGTAGTATGCCCGTGTCGTCGTTTTGTGTTCTCTTTGCCTGTCTTCGTCTTTGTGAGCGGTCGATACGATATGCAGTAAAGACCAACGAGATCGAACTCAAGTTCTTCTCTAAACGTGTTTTCACTTCTCGATATATTGGTTGGCGTACGTGGACAATCATCTCGTGCAGCCCGTTCCAAAAGGAGCGATGTGTGATGCATCTGCTTCGATAATCGGGAGATCGCCAGAGGCAGCGCTTGGGTGACGCGTGGGTGCAATTCAGAGCAGCCGCCGCAGACAGACCTCCGCTCACGCTGCGCTTTGTTTCCATAGAGATGACGCGCGCTACTGTGTAGCCACATCACATTCATCGTCGCCAAACAGCCTGTCTTGCGCGGCACTACGCTTTTCTTCTGACGCTTTCGTTCCATCAACGACGAGAGCGACCCTTCGTCACGGAGAAGTCGTGCCACCAGTGTCAATGGCGCCAACACCCAAGGGAGCGGCACATCAAGCTTTACTCGTAGCCGCTCGCCATTGCCCCTTGCAAGAGCAGTGATCCCAGTCACACACGCTGGTACCGCGGACTGACCTCAGCAGATGACGCTACGGACGAGCGTAGCCTAAAACCCCTTAAACTTCGTAAAGTAGCGACACGCTTTGAAGAATGCCGCCTCCTCCTCGCGCGCTCTGGCTGAGGCCGATGCCGCGTCGCTATTGGCCTAATGGCATCACGTGAGCCCTCGCGCCGTGCATCAGCGCCATTTTTGCTCTAGAAGCGTCTACGCAGTGGCGAGGAGCGCATGTTGGCGCCGTTGCTACGCTCGAGCAGTGTAGGCGGCGCCATGGTCGAGGAGGGAGTGTGAAAGAGAGGAGAAACGAGCATGAGTGAAGGCGAAGGAGGAGAGTGCCGCTGCTTTACGAAGTTTAAGGGGATTTAGCGTAGCCCTCCCCACCTCACGGCGCCTTGCACCTCTCCCCATCCCTCGGAAGCGCAGATGAGATCGCCCACGCGGCTGCGGATACCTAGGCCGCGGGCAACTTTGCCTATGCGCAGGGTGTCTCCCTCCACTCCTCCTCCGCTTTCCGCCTCATGGTTCCGCTGCGCCCTCCTCCTACGCTATCACCTTTTTTTTTTTCATTTCCCGCTGCGCTCCGCGTTCGCTTTTATTATTCGCGGCGCTCGCTCGCTGGGTTATGCCGACGCTGTCGAACAACGTCGACTCTCGCCGCTAGAACGTGCGCCCAAAAGCTTCGCTCTAAAACAAGAAGCGTTGGCTGAAGCAGTTTTTCGTTAAAAAACTATAGCCTCCCATCCGCGCTGTGAAGGTGGTTGAGCAGCGAAGCTGTGGTATCACCTGATCCGATCGACCAATGAGAGGTAGCCTTGAACTGGGTCCTCCCGAGCCTAAGCAGGACGCTCTTGTGCATATTGACCTTGCTGTTTCCGTAGTCCCTCATTCTGCTCATGCTGCTCTTCGGGAGTTTTAACTGCGCGTGGCGTTTCCATAGCGCTATCACAACACAAATGAAATCAATTGCTAGGCTGGCTCTTCTGGTACACAAGGAAGTATACATACGTCGCTCCTTGCTTCGTAGGCTACAGTTGCCACTTCCAGGTAATTGCAGCTTATATGAGCGTAATCGCTACCGGGAAACGCCTGCGGCGAATGCTATGCGCGAAGGCAAACTTTCTAGTTCTCTTTTTTCCCCTGCACTACCAGCGCCGCCACTACACGGAGACGAGCGCTATCAGCTAGGGCTGCAAGGGACCAAGTTGCGCACTCGGTGCTTGCCTTTCGCTGTGATTGCTTTGTTTTTTTTGGCGACGGAAAGGAAGAACTCCCGGGATCCTAGTCATACACAGCTTCGCTGTTAAAATCCCGGCAGATCCGATCAATGGGTTGTCAGCTTACACTGAACATCAGGCTCTGTGCACATGCGCCATCCTGCTCTACAGTATGCCACTAGATGCCCACTGAAATTTGCGTCCATGCACACTTTCGTTTCACATCTCACTTTGACGAATATGAGCCAAAATTTGCTTGATGTATCTTTGTAATCGATATCTTGCGCATTACGACAAGAGACAGGCTGAATAGTTGAGTGACTAACTCGTCCCTCAGCCACCGCGAGGTACCTTGCATATAAAGCAGAACTTTTATTCAAAATTAAAAGGTGTTCAATCACAAGACACACGTGCTTGACCTTGTAGATACGCGCCACAGCGCCGCATATGCCTTGCTAGAGCCCTAGACACGCAATGAATTTCGTCGACGAAGGCGCCCTGTAACTCATCGTCAGCTATTTTGCAGGGAAACTGTTAGCCGATAGTTGATTAAGATTTTTCGTGTCCGCGTGCGAAGTTTTGTCGAAACAAAGGCAAACGGGCAGGCTTTGTGTTTTACTTACACAAAAGCAAATCCGGAAGGCTTTGTGTTTGATTTTCAGCATAAAAGGATTATGTTTTCTCCCATAGTTTTCGAGTTACAATTCGATGCTATCATGTCTGCTGGTTGTGTGTGTGTGTCGTATATTGCAAATTTTGTGACGCACGTTATTTTGGGAAATTGAATGACTTGAATAATGCACCTGCGCCAGGCCGTACGCAACTAGAATGATCATGTATGCTGCAGTTCCGCACACCTGGCGTGCGCGTATGACGAACGTGTGACACTATATGTCTGCCCTTGATGTGTGAGCGCTCTGCTTGTTGCATCTTTTTCACAGCGCGTGCTGCGACCGTAATCGACATTACCGCGCTGCTCAAAAAGTAGTGAGGTTTCACTTCGCGAACGCGGGTTAAGCGCAAGCGTATGGACGGCGCGAACTTGCACCGAGGCGTCGGATAAGAAATGCAACGGGTACGAACACGGTAGCCGACGCTACATGGATGGATGGATGGACGGATGCATGGATGCGTTCGTACCCGTTCCCCTTTGGAACGGGGTGAGGGGTGGCGCCACCAAGCTCTTGTTATCATATTGCCTAATGTCCTACTTGTGTAAAAAAAAAGAAAAATGAAAGAAAAGGAAAAAAAAATCCCATGATGAATTCCCATAACCAAGCTTTCTGAACCCCTAATGTGAAGTTCGTTTTTGTACGCCTCCGTTGTTGGTCGTTTGCCAACTTTTCTTCCACCAATCTTCCAATAGCATTTTACTAATCTCTACGGCGGACATGTTAACTTTGCCCCTGCTCTCGCTGAACACAAAGGCTTCAAGGAGGCCAGAGGTGCCTAAATCGGCCGCTGGGCAGATATCCTCACATTTAATAGAACATGCTCCATGGTTTCTTGTCTTGTCTGTCTCCCAAACACTGGCGTATACCCACTATGGTGCATTGGCCAAGAAGCGGTTGGTTTCGCGTATGTGTAGAATTTCTGTTTCTCTTCCTTACCTTTATAAATTAAATTAATTCTACGCTGTCGCCAACTGTCTGGTATTCGTCTATACTTTAAAGATTTCCCACTGTTTTCAACCAAGCTTCCTTACTTCTTGGTCCTAGTTAATAATCAGCCTAATGGGCACATCGTGCACCTAGCCCTGTGGCTGTGCGCTAAGAAATTGTCTCTTCGGCTTTCTTCCAGCTGAAATTTGCCAGCACGAGCTCCACAATAATCACGACGGTGCGACGCCTGGTGGGTAACAGGGAAAGAGCATATTGCTGCACATGCAAGGAAGAGGCACCACGAGCACGCACAGCGACCACCGCGGCGTCGGAGCGCAAACGAAAAGGGCGCAAACGCGATCGCTACATTTCGTCTACAGCCTGGCTGTACATCGACTTTCACAGGGCGGAATAGAAGCGGATTTTTTCAAATGCGTAGGCATTTCTATGCCTACCCAACGAGGAAACATTTCCGTCACGTAAGACGTATCACTATAAAGAACGTAATGTATAAAACAATGGCGTTGTTGATATATTTGGTGATGTTGGAATAAAAGTGATATCAAGAAACACATGCAGTGCCGACTTGGTGCACTGTACACATCGTGATTTTGCCACCATTTGAAGATATTTTCGAAACACGCGCTGGTGTGTCCTGCGTTTTTTTTTTTGACAAATGAGGACGAAAGCGTCTGTAGCCTCCGTAGAGAAACCAGTGCAGGTAATTAAAATGTCACTGCATTATTGCACACAGCGCTGGTAGAACACGTAATCGACGAGGACACGCACCATTCTCTGTGTAGTACGTAGTTAGGATGCCGCGTTCTCGGTTTTTATTTCCCTCAAATTATGCGTACCTTTCTTGTTTGTTATTTCCACCCTAACATTCAGTTCTTGTTCTGGGTCAATGTACAGGGTGTACATAAATGTTTATCCTAATTTCAAGAATAAATATTAATTATAGTTATGAGGTAACGTTTGTTTCTTTATGACAGTTCTACAAGGGAACCCGTGAAGTTTCTGTCAAGTTGTGTCTCGTTCAACTCTTCCACCATAAGGAGCGCTGTGTAGCTATACCGTAGAAATGGCTTCCACCCTGGAGAAAGCTCGGTGTGTTGTGTGGCTATCAGAAACCAAATTATCGATTACTCTGCAGCGAAAGTTTAGGTCCTATATGGAAAGAAAGCACCTGATGTCAAGTTAATCAGAACATGGATGGAAACTTTTTTTAGCAACGGGGCCGGTTCAGAAAAGGACAAGCAGCGGCAGACCATCTGTTTCGGAGGGGACTGCGCAGGCAGTTGAAATCACATTCATGAGATCGCCACAGAAATCGACTAGGCAAGCTTCGCGGGAGCTCCAAGTGCCAGGGAGTACAGTGCATAAAGTGGTTCGCAAACCTCTTAAATTGTATGCGTAGAAGGTCCAAAATGTTCAGGCATCAGAACCAGATGCTCGCCCAAAACGTGAACAATTTGCAAAAAACATGCTGAAGCGTTTGGATGAGGCCAATTATTTCTTGAAGCTTGTGGTTTTTTTCCCGATGAGGCTACATTTTATGCTCAGTTAACCGCCCTAATGTCTGGATCTGGGGATCAGAAAATCCTCCTGCTGTACGAGAACATGGGCCATATAACGTAAAACTATTCCAATATGTTTATATTCCAATCTCCTGACGTCAAATTAGCGTAAAATGCGACGCAAGCAACGGACGGTCACCTCAGGGTTGTCTGACCAAACCAATCAAATGCTCCTGTCGTTCATAGAAGGTCACTTTTGTTTGCTTGAATAACAAATAACATTGCTCGCACTGAGAAGCTTGTGTTATCTAATTGGCTCACAAGGGGCGAGGAGTATGCTCAAGTGGAGAGAGATTCGATAAGGCCGAGCCACTGCACTGAATATCGATAGCCGCAAGAAAAGGGTGGTGCCGGCGTCTGCGATTCGTCCGTTTTCTCTTACTTAGCTTGCGGTGGCTCGTCGATAATCGCGGCGGCATGCAACGGAAGGTGAAGAATGACGCCAAAATGGATCCTCAGCAAAGAATTGTTGACAGAACGAGGTCGTAAACGGGTCGAAAGTTCTCTAGAACGTTACATGGCCACGCAAAAAGTTTTATTACACGCAAATAAACCCATGCTCTACGGCAGGGGCAGTAGCCAGTGCCGGACCAATCGGCGGCAGCCATCTTTTATTCCTTTCGGAACGGGGCAGCCTGCGGCTATTCAGAAGAAAATTCAGTTTTGTTCGGCATATTAATGCATCTTTAACGCGTACGCGTCACTTATACGCGCTAACCTTTTGCGGTTTCGTTACGTCGCGTGAGATGCAGGTGAAATGGGTACAGCCCGAAAACTTCTGACCAATAGCCGAGGGCGAATGGCAAAAAGGCGTCGAATCAGAAATAACTATTTTTTGCTTCGTTCAGTCAAATTGTGCCTAATTCGTGTGTGCACATCATATCAGATGTGGAGGTATCGTGGTTTTCGTGACGTCGCGTGACAGACAGGTGAGGCGGGGTTGGTCCAAAAAGTTTTTGACCAATCGCGGGGGGCTGATTGCAGAATTGGAATGGAAAAGTTTGGAAAAGTTTTACGTCATAGCGCCCCATATTCGGGACAGTGATCGAGTGACTGGCCGATTTTTTTCTTTGAAAGCAATGTAAGTGGATATGTTTGCCTAGATATGTTGGTGAATTATGCCATTCCTCAGCTACAGGACCTGCAAGACACTATCTATCAGCATGATGGCGCTACCCCTCATTGGGCACAAGAAGTCTGCTCTTTTCTTAATGAAACTTTTCCCAACAGGTGGATTGGCAGAGACAGGCCAATTCCATGGCCTCCAAGATCGCCTGACATTGCTCCTTTAGATTGCTTTCTTTGGGGCTATGTGAAAGATGAGGTGGACAAAACAGCAGTTCCTGATATTGTGACATTGCAACAACACATCAGAGATGCCATTGGCACAATCTAACCAGACATGTTACAGAATGTGTGGCAAGAGATTGAATACCGGCATAATACTTTGCCTGTTACTAGGGGGACACATGTTGAAGTGTATTACCTGCATTAAATGTTCATGTAAGGTTCAAAACTTAATGAGTATATGTGTTATAACGCATGTTTCATTTACTGTATCCTATTAAGAGATACGTTGTTTTGTTTTCAGAGTAAGCATTTATGGACACACTGTATATTTTTTTTTCATGAAGGCTTAATGCACTTTTTTTTTCGGTGGATAACTTTCGTGTGGTACTTATCGGTTCAAATATCTGGTTCACTAAGTTTGTTGATACTGAGACGTGCTGAATGATCGCACATCAACACTGTAGTTGCATCCAATACACACTAAAACAACGTTTTCGAGAAGCGGCGTATAGCAATGGCACAACGACATAAAGTGATATGACTGTCTACAAATTAGAGTGCATTTGACATTCGAGCCCAAATTAAAACATAATTTGTAACATTAGTCTGATAGAATTCGCAAACTAATAATATAGAAAAATGACTAGGTAGATACGACTCCTCATTTCCGTCAGTGAAGTTGCCCCGTTTATCAAACGCAGTGGCCGCAGTGGGGAGACAGCATGGAGCCGTTCCACAGCTCCCCTAAAAACCTCTGCGTACCAGCCTCCCCCATCTCATTCCCCGCTTTAATTTTTCATTGAAATGACAGTCGAATGCACGGAAATAAGAAAATAAGTGAACATTGATTGTTCATTTGTTTCAACACGGCAACCTGGCGCGTGACCACGGCCAAGGGAATGCGGCAAACTGGCACATGACTTCCACCTCGCCGGGCTGCTTACATCGGAGCGGCTAAGCTCGCAGCTGCGCGCTGATCGCCGGATCAGCTCTTTGGTAAATTTAGTTTCACTGACCTTTTGTGGGGGTAAAACTAGAGTCCGGAAAAGTAGGTTCAGCATACTTTTTTCAGTCTTTTAAACCAGGAACAGGGGACATTATAACTACATACGAATAAACATGTATGTATGTATGTATGTATGTATGTATGTATGTATGTATGTATGTATGTATGTATGTATGTATGTATGTATGTATGTATGTATGTATGTATGTATGTATGTATGTATGTATGTATGTATGTATGTATGTATGTATGTATGTATGTATGTATGTATGTATGTATGTATGTATGTATGTATGTATGTATGTATGTATGTATGTATGTATGTATGTATGTATGTATGTATGTATGTATGTATGTATGTATGTATGTATGTATGTATGTATGTATGTATGTATGTATGTATGTATGTATGTATGTATGTATGTATGTATGTATGTATGTATGTATGTATGTATAGAGTCGTCAACTCACGGCAGGTGCAAAGGTGGGCACATTCGCTTCCAAAATTCCGGTGTACGTATTTCCCTTGATGATGGGGCACTCAACAACCTTGCACATGTCTTTCTCCAGACCGGGGATTGGTATCATGAGGCCGAACAGATTCATGGTGGCGTCGAGCCTAGCGGTGTCACTGTCTTGGTCTGCAGAAGGCGCCGTAAGGCAGATGTGGAGAAGGAGAAAGATTATTAGCAGTCGATGACTGAAGGCGTGCAAAGAACTCTATAAGATATGCATGTAATTAAAGTATGTCTTGTGAGCACGGGAAGGCAAAGATGCCCTTTCATAATAATGACAGAAGCGTTTTGAGTCAGTTTGGATTCACTGCATCGCCTTAAGCCAGCAGATATCACAATTTCACGTCTGGTTTAGTCATACAAAATGTCTTGCAATTATTAGTTTCTTCCGTCTGTGTTGCAGATACGAAGAGTATGAAGTCCTAGGTTATCCTTTACGCACTGTTCACATTCTAAGTTGGTAATCCTAATGATGAGTTATGCGCTTCGCAAACTTCCAATTCACCGCATATCTTGTGCAGTTTTTCGCGGACTGCGCTCGTCAAGGCGTTACTAGTTGTCTAAAGTGGGACTGCCCCCAATTCGCCCTCTCCAATACCACTGAGTATCTATGGTCCACATGGTAGATTCCGGCTGGACTTGATCGAACATAGAACTATAGCTGTACATATCGTTTCACGTGTTTTATGTCACAGAGCTAGCTTTTAATTACAACGATAGAAGTATGAGTGAAGTGGCATACCTGAAACCAATGTAAAGTGGATCTTCACTTTTGTTCCTCGCTTAATGACACATGGATTGGAGTCACACGGTTCCAGTTGGACTGAAGTAATTTGCGCTTCGCTTCCTGAAAAAAGAAAGGGTGCCATCTTTAACGTCATCTTCGCCGCCGCTCATTACCGCTACCTGTCATAATCGTCGCCTCTTAATGTGCAGATAAGAGAGAAAGTGAGAAAAAAACGAAAAAAAAAAACGGAGATCTTAGCTAGTAAAATAGACACCTACTCAGCAACTCCGCGGCAGTGACTGCGCTGAGCAGCTTAAATGAAATGCTCGCCTTCACATCACCTAGCAACCGTATTTATACAACGGAGCACATGTTTACGTAAGGTGTCCTCGAGAATTGTCTTCACTTAAACGGCACTCTGCAACAGCTCAGTAACCATTGTCATGTATTCACAACTGCAAAAACACGAGAAAATGTAAAGAACAAGAAAAATCACATAGCTTAACCAGAAAACGTAGACCGGTTTGATGCGCTGTACGGGAGTGGGGCGACGGTAGTTGACGTAATCAAACACTAACGGAACATGGTCTCACGCAGCACTGACAGCTACAACGCCATCACTTTGAGAGAGAGAGAGAGAAAATGATAAAGGAAAGGTAGGGAGGTTAACCAGGACTGAGCCCGGTTTGCTACCATACACTGGAGAAAGGGAAAAGGGGGCGGAAAGATTAAAAGAAGAAGAGAAAGTCTACTGGGTATATCGTTCGGTCACTCAGTCCGTATCACAGACGCTCTCAATCCAGTAGCTTTCAAACATCGCAGCAGAGCTTTTGGGGCCTTTTGTAGCTGCGATTTGCGAGGCCATGGTCCCAAGATCTTCGTCAAGGTGAATGGTGTTCTATCTAGCCGATTGAGAGCTGTGCAGAGGTCATGTCTTTCGTTTTTAAAAGATGGGCAGTAGCACAGTAGATGTTCTATAGTTTCCTCGACACCGTAGGCATTACAATCGGCGCTATGAGTCATTCCAATCAAAAACGTATATGCATTGGTGAATGCGACGCCCAAGCGTAAGCGGCACAGCATTGTTTCCTCATTTCGCGGAAGCCCTGGTAACAGCCGCAGTTGCATAGAGGGGTCGAGGGAATGCCATTGATCTTGGGTGAATTCAGGTGTGTGCCACTTCTCTAAAGTCATACGGTGTGCTACCTTGCTTAGGTGTTGGGCTGCGTCGGTCCGCGATAAAGGTAGCTCCTAGCAGCTTCGTCAGCGAGGTTGTTGTTCACATGACCCGCGACGAAGAGATGACAGAAGACGTTGTAAGGCCGCCTTCGAATCGCAGAATATTGCCCCCCGATTAGCGGGTTGGTTGTTAATGTAATCAACGGTACCTCGTGGAGCAACAAGCTCCGATCCGGTCGATGTTGTCATGTGAGAAATCTTGTATCGGATGGTAATTGATCGTGATGGTATAACCACTGCGCCGCTGGAGCTGGTCTGAGTGGAAGAGCCATTCGTATATATGTGGACTCGGTCAAAGTAGAAAGTGTTCAAACAATCCAGAGCTGCTTGCTTCAGGGCCAAGGTAGGCAGGTCGGTCTTCTTACCCCTGGAACCGTAAGAAGCACTTGAGGTTGTTTTAAACATTCTGAAGTGTCCTAACTGTTTCAAATACCGCGGTGGCTCTTCCATGTAAATTCCACTGTTTATGAAAGAAAGGGTCATATTGTACCAGAGAATGTGGGACCACTTGTCTAGCAGAGAAGCTGTTGACATGGTTAGAAAATGACGCCGACGACTCGCCCTTCCCCGACATTCACCAAGAACCTCCACAGTTGCTTTTACGCGCATGCCTCGTCCGTCACTGTCCCCTCTTCTGCTACCTAGACCATGCAGACTTGAGACCAAGGACGAAGATGCCAATGAAAAAGATGCAAAAAGAATGATGCCACGGACAAGGAAGCTGCAGAGAGCGCGGCAGCTGATTCTTGGCCTGCACTCCCAGCGTAGCAAATCCATTCTCCGACTTGCAAGACGCAGCGACACTGTGGAATTGCCCATCAGCTCCAGATAAATTGCTATAGCTAGACCTACAGGTGATGGTCGTGCTGCAGTCACTGGTTGATGCTCTTCGCATGCTTTTTTACTAAGCTGCAGACACCGTTAGCTGAAAACGCCTTGCAAGCACTGTACACCCTTCATCGAGCGTTTGTATGCCTTCAGTATGCATCATGGCGTTTTTTAAAGGAAGATCCTTCAAGAATGGTGATGCGCTTTGGTGACAAAGAATGCGACGAGAACATTCCTGCAAAACCTCGAGTCGACAACTCTTTGCGACCGTTTATACACCTGCTGCGAATCTCCAAGTGCGCGTGCAACTAGTGCACTTTCTCTCCCTCTGTCTCTTTTCGACCCTGTGTCCCCTTCTTCCCTCAAGTGCTGCGTAGCAAACCGGGCATGCATCTGGTTAACCTTCCTGTCTTTTCTCTCGTCTATCTCTCTCTCTGTGGAATGTGAAATACGGGCATGTAAGAATTCGTGTAGTTGCGCCCTGAGTTTTACGTTGAAGAAAAGAGCGTCCTGTTTTCTTTTCAGGTACGAAAGAAATTCCTTGCATCAAAACCTATAAAAGAGTTGTTCGCCACCTGAGCTTCCAAGGCATAAAGAGCGATGAATAAAAAGAAAATTACCGACGATTACCATACTCCCTAAGGCAAAATTTGAGCGCAGCTGTATACCTGTTTTTGCGATATATTAGCTATAGCACGGACAATCTGTCTCGTGCGACACGTTGCAAATGGAGCGAAATGCGGCGTGACTGCCGCAATCGGGTGATTGCTAGAGGCTGCGCTTGGGTGACGTATGGGCGCGATTCATAGCAGCCTCGCAGACAGACCTCCAGTCATGCAGCCCTTTTTTTTTCTTTTTCATACAGATGAAGCGCGCTACTCTGGCGCCATACTTTAGCCTATGAAACCCGCAAAGCCCGTCTTTCGCGGCACTGAGCTTTTCCTCTCACGCTTTCGCCATTCCCTCCTCCTTCGCTTATCGCCTGATGGCGTGGTATGGTACCGCTGCACCTTACTGCTCCAATTTCCTTCTCGCGCTCTCTTCGCTATCGCAGTCTTTCATTTTCCGCTGCGCTCCGCGTTCGATTTCATCCTTCACTGTGTTCGTTCGCTCGCTTACGCGGGACAGCGCCGATGCTCGCAGGGGGAACGGGTACCCATGAGCTGTGCTCTAATAAGAAGGCTAAAAAGAAAATTATGCAGATCCAACGCCCATGTTGGAATCTATGGGAAGCGAGACTTTCGTAAAGCTCTCAATGAAATGCTACAAATTCGTCCATGCTGTTCCCGCGCCTCTGTCGTAAGCGAAACTGGCGCGCAAATCTGCTCTCGTGTACCAGTGCTACGCAGCGTAAGAAATCTTACATATGCTTTTATTTCTTCATTCTTTCTTATTTATTCGAAATATACAGCAACTGTTGCTTGGCCAATCCCCCGCTGTGTGTGTGTGCGCCATAGGATAGGATTTATATGCATCCTCAAAACGTGGCGATCCTCTCAAAGCGTTAGTTGGCATTGGCACATATACACTTCCCACTTCTTGTGGGTGTAGGTGTCATTGCGTATAGATCGTCGTCATCGTAATCAACATGTGCACGCGCGCCTTGGTCGATGCAAGCTCGTGTCAAGCTCGTGTACTACATGTGACTTTATATTTGAACGCATAAGCCGCATTATTCTCTAAATCATGGTAGATTTAAGCTCTGACGTAATGTTGGGACTGCTGCTAGAGTCGACGATCGCTATTGGGAATCTCATTGTTATTTGTATCTCCTCACTCGCGCTATTGACCATAAACATTTTCGTCGCAGCGGCCAGAGGTAGATGTATTTCCATATGTTTATTGCCAGTGAAACAATATCACATTCACTCACGGAGAACATTTAAATGACTGTGAGGGTTAACGAGGAAAGCGGTTACGCATCAGTAGGCACTAAACGCGTGCCTATAGCCTTGCTTCTTTTGCGATATTGCAGGTCTCTATACATTAGAAACCTATTTTATGTTTCCGTCTCCCAGCTATCTTCATTTATCCTTGTCCTTCATCCCTGAATTCTATGCTATGCCTCAAATGGTGTTATATCATTACACTGCTTAATATTTTGGTGTCCTATTTCCATTCTGTTCGCATCAATTCTGCCATCTCACTGGAAATGAAAGAGATCACTAGGAGAATAAACGACTAAGGAAGGCTACACAGAGAAACATTCTTTATGTCAACCCATTTTCATTGCACACATCGAAATCTGTTGTTATTATTTCGCCCCCAAATTTCTGCTAAGATTAGGTATTGTATGTAGCTTGTAAGTAGACTTCGAATGTGGTACCCACAGTCGCTTAGCTCTCAAATTTGTCGGCGATGCCTCTGCAATGCATCAGCGGTGCATCAGCGGACATCATCTTTGTACTTCTAAGCGAGAAACTTTACGACTCGCATGATTTTTAAAAATTGGTTACAACAAGGGTTTCGGCGAATGACCGAAAATAGATTTCACAAGAGCAAGCACGCGTTGAGCGTACGGCAGAAAGACGCCACTCAAATATTCTCGTCTTTACCACGGGATTAGTTTTAGAACGCTTTCCGGCAAGTCGCAAAGTTCACATATCGTGTAGCACCTTGTGTGCAGTCTTCCTACAAGCGGTACTATCAGTGACTAGAAAATGCTGTCTCGACGACAACACTCGTGGCATCTGTGTGCGACTTAATGGAAGCGTCGGACTATTCGCCATCATTATAATTTTACTTTAGCTTGCCTGCTTTCGTTGTATGCACAATGTTTCCTTTACGAAACGAGAGAGATAGAAAGTGAGAATAACAGAAGCCTGGTGTTTAGCTCTTGCTGCTTACCACAGTCTTCATACACGATGTCTTTACGTTGTCCGAAGACCAAGCCGAAGAGGAGCAATACAGCAGCGAAGCGAAGCATGATGTGTTGCGAGCGTGCCTGCTCGGGAAGAGTACGAGGTCGAGACGTTCCCGTATGCAACGTCAGTAGGGAAGATGCAAGAGCAGGCATGGCCTTAAATAGTGCCGCAGTGATGCCGACTGTGTGAGATCACATGATCCCGTGAATATGTAGAGGTGGCCTTGCAATCAGTAATGCGAATGCATCAGCTTTAATTTTCATCTCAGCCTTATCGACTCATTGTGGCGCGATCCGCCGCACTACACTAGGTAATGAGAGAGAGAGGGAGACGGAGAAAGAGATACGAAGCACGTTCAGCATTTCAGACGCGATATCTAGACTTTGTTCAGGCAAGAACATAGCGCGTGAGATAACATCGAGGTCCTCATGAAGCTGCATCGCAGTATGAGGCTTAATTAAGACTCCGAAACATACACTTCGGTCTAGTTCATTTTTATAAGCCGGCTACAGAGCGATTGCACGTCGCACTTTTATGTAATTACGCGTAAGAGGTATTCTGATGAGTAGTTTTTTTTTTCCTCTTCTCGTTTCAATTTACCTTGACGGCACAGTGCGTTGCGCATACACATGTGAAGCGCACAAGCACATCACCACGTACGCATGGATGTCGAGAAGTGTTAGAGCCGGAATATAAGGTCGCTTCCACTTAAAAATGTCAGGGGCGCTCTTATTGGACGCAGCGCACTTTTACGATGTTGTGCGCGCCCAGAATATTTTGCCCCTGAAGAGGTCGGTCGTCCGAACTAGATACTACAGCAATGAGTTCGTGACGCCCCGTGACAATAATAAGTGATATTGTGTCGGGAATCTCTCACGTGTGAGAATTGGAGTAGTCTGGATTACCGATATTCTCTCTGTTATCATTCATTAATCTTTTAACACTTTATTAAAGGGCCCCTCAACAGGCCAGACGGCAAACCTCCGTTATACGCTGGACGTTGTTACGTGTCCTCTAGGGAGCATTCTGCCGCAAAAAGTTTTCAAATCCGCTCATTAATAGCACGGATAGAAATATTCCAGTGCCGCGAACGCATAATTTCAGGAGGCGAGCTCCATTGTCCCGCGAGACACTCTCTCCGCTCACCCCGTCTAGCCTTCGCAAGCGACATTTCTTCCCTGCGTTCTCCCATACCGGAGCTCGAGGATCGCGTGACGCATACGTCACGGGCCCGCCTCAAGTTTTTTCTCCTCGTTTTTTTTGCGGTGCCTCGCACTTTCGCTGACGGCGTAGCGCCCGAGCTGTTGCGATTGTCTCGTTTTGCGCATCGCACAATAGTGCGTGATGTGCACGCGGACACCTGACTAGCAGTATGATAAGTGCTACACGAACAGTGAGGCGGACACAAGTGGATCACAGAGAATGATCGCGCGCTGGAACACGGTGGAAAATGACATAGTTTCGGGGTCTGCGCGCGCGGCTGCACGACGTGGGAACAAGCAGACGAAACGGAAGTACAGTCGCCCAAATCTTTAACTGGTGTGCGGGAGCGGCTACTTTTCCGTGCGTCAGCGTCGTTTGACGGGGCGAGGCTGGAAACAGTCTGAGGCTAAGCGCATGCGGACAAAGCGCGCTCAGCTGGGCCCATCGTCCACTAGGCTCATCAGAAAAACCACCAACAGACATCAGGGTATGAGGAGGGCCAGTGTCGTCAGTCTTATACACTCCTTCGTTATTAGCCACTTTACCTATGTGGCCGCCTACCACAACTGGTACGCGGCCCAAAAGGCCAAACTGAACACCCTCATTAGAAGAACACACAAGATGGCACTGGGCCTTCCAGACAGCACAAGCATGGAACTTCTGATACAACTTGGCGTCCACAATGCGCTCGAAGAATTAAGAGACACATCAAATCTCGCAACTCGAGAGACTAACGAGGACATGAACGCGCAAGAGCATCCTGGACAAACTCGGGATGACGTATCACAAACAGCATGGCGACAACACATTCCTCCCAAGCGTGATCAGGGAAGAACTCAAGGTGGCTAATCCACCCAAGAATATGAACCCTGAATTCAGTCAAGGTCGAAGAGACAGTAGGACCAAGGCCTACTGTCTAACTGTCTACTGTTTCGAAGGCCTATGAGCCTTCGAAAGGCACAATGAAGCGCTCTTCGTAGACGCTGCAGAATACCAGGATCAACGTGCCTTCGCAGTGGCAGTCCTTAATACCGACAAACAATCAGTCAGTTCGTGTAGTACACGCGCCAAAAACCCCGAGGTAGCGGAAGATTTGGCGATAGCGCTAGCCATCGTTAAGCCCAGTTGCAAATCGTACTTAGTGAATCGCAGACGGCGGTGAGAAACTATGCACAAGGCAGAATTTCGCCGAAGGCTGAGGCTATACTCAAAGCTAACGCGAACTATGTCACCTCAGACGAGAGGGCGAGAACGACACATTTTGTGATTCCCGGCCCACACGTCCCCCGACGACCCCCCCCCCCCCCTCCCCCTGCACACAGCCTCAGCGAGGAGGTCCACCGCGTAGCGCGAGGTCACACATTCCGCGCCCGCGTAGAAGGATCCTCCCTAGTGGTTGGAAATCCAACGGTGGCACGGACAGAGAGGGACAGAATGACCAGGTACTGTGACATTACAAAATGTTATCAAAACTCCAGGCGTGTTTATCCATCCCCTCACCACAAACTCGACAGGGACCAAGCGGTAGACTGGAGGCAGTTACAAACCAAGACTTTCCCCAACTCCGTCCATCTCAGGAGGATATATCCAGACATCTATTCAGACGATAGCTGCAAACTATGCAGCAGGGCTTATGCGTCTCTTAGACACATTCTCTGCGAATGTGAGGTTATCTGCAGAGAAAATGCAGTCTTCCCAGATGAAACTGTGGCGCGGTGGACGGCCGCACTGCACAGCTCAAACCTCGAAGATCAACTAGGGTCATTCAGCAAGCCCGTGAGGCGGTGAGGAGGCAGGATCTCCGTACCTTCTCGGGGGTGGCCTAGGTCCAGGCCACGAATTTGCCGGATTTTCAATAATGTTGTTGCCACCAGCGCCACTATATTGTAACGGCGCCGTTCTTCACCGTAACTACAGAGTGACCATATTACGGTATGAGGCGGCCAGATTCCCCTAGAGTTGAAACCGGCAGCTTTTTCAATTTGTCATCCTCACAAGTTTGTTGAAGAATAAATTCAATGTCCACAAATATCAATAAACGCAAATGTCCATTCAATTTGGATGAATTCCAATCTATGGAATGTGTTACGTTCATTAGCGCATAGAGTAGTGGTCTGCATTCTCAGGTTCAATGGAGTAGCAGGACGCGAGCATTTGTAGCTTCTCTTCACGTGATCACCCAGTTATATCTATGCAAACCTAGCTGACCTACAGCTGCTTATCTGCGGGCTTTCATGGTGAGACTATCTTCCATTGGCTGCAAAGCACAAAAATTACCAGCCCTGAATGATGTTTAAAAAAATGATTGAACGATCTATTCGCGCAGTGATGCAGCAGAACACCTGCTCGGTGCCACACGGAAATTCTCTTAACAAACTGGAGCAATTAGGCCACAGTGATCCGCTTGTCCTGAAAGAAACCGCAGTTGACATTCTGTTTTGGTCGTTTCTATTTTCAATTACTGCTAATGAAGCTTCTGCTAGTGAACATGTTGAACTTCAGTGCATACTTTTGCAGGAGTAGGCTGTCAACAACAAAATTATACCTGAGTGTACTGACTCCGCATGAAGCTACGGCGAGGTTCCACACTCCGCCAGGCAAAAAAAAAAAAAAATAAACGTCATAGAGGCAAAAAATAAAAGATGCTCTGGAATGCGTCGCTCACTGGCCATATTTTCGTGCTTGACAAGCTGGGAACCACAAGAGGAGGGTGAATGATGCAGGCGCACGTTGCGGCGCAATCGCAATTCCAAGTCTTTGACCTGTCCAGCACAGATGTTTTCAAATGAAATTCCACTCATACAATATCACTCGTGAAGGCTGACAGGCTGACCTACCTGAAGAAGCTTTGACAGACCAAGAAATTCGCTGCTGAACAGAAGAAAAAGAAAGAATGTTGTCTGCAGTTGTCATCTCTTCTCTGACTTGCGACCTGTATTGTGACGTAGTGCAAGGTGTATCCGGGCCAGTCCACAGTTTGGGGATCGTCGGCTTGTTCACGCTTACAGGGCAAAGGAACGTAGTGGGTTTCTCGCCCCGTCGCTTTGGCAGTGAACTTGTCACCCTCTCTTTCATTCTTTCCGTTCCTCGTAAAGGCGCTTGTGTAGCGTGGGTGGATCAACGCGAGTGAGCGTACTTTTTTTTTCTGGCTGTATTCCTAATAGCGTTATTTCTTTAGGCTATTTGACACGTATAATACCTTTTACATCGAAGCTTCCTTTGCATGCCCTCCCAGACTTTCTTGACCGTGGTTAGAAAGGGAATTGTAATAGAGTTTACACAAGCTACGGAAATGACACCAATAGAAATACAAAGTCATATAGCGTCGACGGCGTGACCACAATGAGATGTCGATTCTTAAATTATGGTGGTGGTGTCGCGACCTGCGTGGTGAGGATTACCTGAGCCCAATGAAATGACGACTGCTGTGTGATGTTGACCGCGTGACGACGACCGTATGACGACAAGCGGGTGAAGAAGCGGGAATGAGGACGATTGCAGAACGGCGAAGGCATGGCGACGACGCTATGAGAAGGATACATGATAGCGTCTGTGTGACGACGATGCGATGACAAAGATGGCGTGACAACGGCTGCATAATCATGATTGAATAAGGACCGCATGATTATGATAGAATGGCAAACAAGGAAGCACTTCGATGAATCGACGAAGGTTGTATTATGGTGACGGCGTGATCACAGTGGGGTGACGATACTGAAAGAATATCGATGTTGAAACGACAGCGTGACGACGATGACATCAGTACAAAAATATGACGATGATGGCAGGGCGAGAGTCGGATGTCAAAGTTACAATGAGGACGATGGAACGAACGTGATAGCACCTCGACGACCGTATGACAATGCATAAATGACGACGGTTGTATAATGACGATGCAGTATAACGACAATGGTATGAGGACAAGCAAATGATGACTAGTGTGTACTGACAATGGCATTACGACGACTATTACGAAATCCGTACGACGACGATGGCGTGAAGGTGACGGGATGACGGATGTTGGATGATCGACGAAGCTTCGTGACGATGATGGCATGGCCACGACGGCCTTACGACGATGGTCTGACAGTGGAGCTATGACGGCGAATGTATGACAATGACCGCATGACAAGGTTGGCATAATCACATGATCATGATACGTCAATATGATATTATGATACTGTTATGATATTATGACACGATAGTATGACGCCAATGATAAAACGACAGCGCGACGACAACGGCATGGCGAAGACCGTATGACGACGGTGGGGTGATGACGATGCAGTGACCCTGACGGTTCGCTCAACCAAGAAGCGTCGAGTTTCTTGGTTGAGTGAACGTGGAGAGAGAGCGTAAACTTTTATTTCAAATCAGCAAGATTTGAGTCCGGCGTCTTTTAGTGGGTCTGGGCACCCGCCGCGGACGCGGTTCCGAGACCTTGTCTCGAAGCGGCTTCCTCGGCTCGCTGGACGGCCCAGAGTTGTGCTGTCAGGTCAGAGCTGAGCAGTGCGGTCGTCCAGCGTGACTGGAGGCTGGCGGTGGAAGAGACGGAGGGGTCGGCACTGCCCGACTTGTTTGTTAGGTCCCGACACTCCCATAGCATGTGATTTAGTGTGGCAACCTCGCCACACGATGTGCATCTGTTTGTAGTGTATATGTCTGGATACATGGCGTGCATGAGTCTGGGGTTTCTGTAAGAGTCTGTTTGTAATTGTCCGAAGTGTACTGCTTGCGTCCTGTCTAACCTAGCCTGAGGGAATGGGTATATGCGTCCTTGTAATTGGTAGTGTGCCGTGATATCGTGAAAAGTGGTCAAACGATCCTCCCATGCCCAGACGTTTGCAGTACCCCGCGGGGGCTCTTCCTCCGATGCTGCTCGGTGAGTCAGGCCTCGAGCAACGCCGTGAGCCGCTTCGTTGGGGGTGCTCATTCCAGTGTGTGCCGGGATCCATAGCAAATGCCTTCGGTTATCAACGTCGGCCTCTCCCTGGTGTATGGGATGTCGCTGGAGTATCTGATACGCCTCTTGCGAGATGCGCCCATTTGCAAAATTGCGAATTGCCGTTTGCGAGTCACAGATCAGCTATGTAGCTTTGGTTTGTGTGAGGGACATGGCTATGGCCGCTTCCTCTGCCGCTTCGCCATGTGCCGTGTTCACGGTGACGCTCGTCAGGTGGTTGCCCCGGTGGCTAGTAACTGCCGCCACGAAACTCTTCCTGTCTCGATAGCGGGCTGCGTCGGTGAAGACCGCATCCTCGTCGTTAGAGTGACTATTGTTCATTTGTTGTGCCCTGGCTTTACGCCTCCCCGTGTGGTCTTGGGGGTGCATGTTGCGAGGCAATGGGGGTACGTATAGTTGCTCACGTATGGGTCTTGGAAAGTCTACTTTGACGCCGTGTTGCGAGTGGTATCTGATGCCGAGATTTTCAAGTACGTGTCTGCCCGGGCGGGTCTTGGATAGGCGTTCAAGTTGGGACACTTGTTGCGCCTCCACGAGTTCTTCGAGCGTATTGTGTAGGTCTAGTTCTAAGAGCTTGGTGGTGCTAACTCCAGGCGCAAGTCCCAACGCACATTTGTACGCCTTGCGTATGAGTGAACGTCGAAATTTCATATATTTATATATATATTACATCTGTGCTGGGACAGCCGAATCTAGCCTTCTTTCGCACTTGCCTGCAATGAATAAACAACAACAAAGCACGGCTTCTCTCCTATCTGAGACATTGCTAGTTTTTATCTGATGGTCACATTCATGTTAAAGCAAATGCTAAGTCCTTTGTCTCCCAGGATCTTGACGTTCACACTCCGTGTCATCTGCAAAAGCAAAGCAAAGTAACAAGAGAAACTAGCTCGTTTTACGTCAACGGTCGGGCTGAGTCAGCGCTAGGACCTCACTTATAATGTAATAAGCGCACCATATATTTTACGAACATGGAGAAGACAGTTATGCAAATAAGACCTATAGGTTGAAAGGTTGAAATCTGCCTAAATCGAAGCTTTACCGAAGCGGTGAAATAAATTATATACAGCTAACTCTGCTGCGTAAAATTAAATTTATTTCAATACTACGCACCATGCAAGATCATGCATCATCATCATTATCCACACGTGGTAATGCACGGCAAAGTCGGGCACGGCCTATGCAGGGCAATGTAAGCAGCAGTTAAAACACCAAATCGGGTGGATGCACAGTGTGAGACGTCGAGGCAGCCATATTTTACGAGAAGGAGGACGTTGTATATGATACTTGTCGGAAAATGAATTGTGATGACAGGTGTATGGACAAGGAAGTGCCGCGAAAAAATATGTTTAAAGCGTCTATATACCCCTTGCGTTTAGCGGCACAGGTCCATTCTAGGGGGCCGGCCAGTAATTGTCCCGTATCAAGTGAATCATATCCAGTTGAACGAAAACGCAATAGCTGAAGTAAACGAAACTGGAGTAAATCAAGGAAGGTGTTCATTATCTTGCGCTATTTCATTAAGAGTTCCGTGTCCTTATATAGACGTAGTTAGGAGCCGGCGCCAAATGTTGATGTTATGTGTCGTGATTTGTAGCTTGATTAAGGAGACCAGATGTGCGCTCAATGGCAGTATTTGGTCGAACAACATTGAGTGCTATATAAGTCATCCATTCGGTGAAAAACTTGCGAACTGAGATCAAACCTTAGGTGAGTGGGCAAACAGGGCTTCGCTTTAAACAGTATACGATATCATCTGGTCGTATAACTACACACGCAGAAAAAAGAGTTCTAGTGCAACAATATCGATATAAAAACGAACCAGTCATAATACATTTTTTTTGTCCCAGAGGATGCGCTTCGATCACCTCAAAAGAGCTGCGAAGTCTTTAAAACTCACTCTTAAAAACCATCCTATATTCCTTAACCGCTTGCTATGCTAAATGGCGGCTGTCACAAATTTCATGTTTTCTGGTTAATATTATGGGCAGATCATCATTGCGTTTTACTGAATGCAATGGAAATTAGTGACGATACCATGCTCGATACGATGTTTTTGAAGAAGCGCAAATTGAGGTGCATGGCATGAATTCATGTTGAAGATTAAGCGCGAAAAGTAAACAATGGTGAAAGGGAGACTACGGGCCATGTAACGTAAAACTGTTCTAACATGTTTTTATTCCAATCTTCTGACGTCTAATTTGCGTTACCGCAGACGCAAGCATCGTGCAGTCACCCGCATGGTTGTCTGAACAAACCAATCAAGTGCTACCCTCGTTCATAGGAAGTCACTTTTGTTTGCTTGAAAAACGAATAACATTGCCTGCACTGAGCGGCTTGTCTTATCTTATTGGCTCACAAGAGGCAAGGAGCATGCTGAAGTGGAGAGGGATTCGATGGGGCCGAGCCACTGCACTGAATATCGATAACCGCATGAAGAGTGTGGTGCCGGTGTCTGCGATTGGTCCACTTTCTGTTAGCTTGCGGTGACTCGTCAACATTCGCGGCGGCATGCAACGGAAGTTTAAGACTGACGCTAAAACGGACCCTCAGGAACGAAGTGTTAGCAAAACGAGGTCGTAAACGTGCCGAAAATTCTCGGAAACGTTACACGGCGACGCGAAAAGCTTTACTACACGCAAATAAACCCATGCTATCCGGCAGGGGCGAGTAGCCAGTACCAGAGCGATCGGCGGCAGCCATCTGTTATCCCCTTCGTAACGGGGCAGCCTGCGGCTATTCAGAAGAAAATTCAGTTTTGTTCAGCATATTAATGCATCTTTAATGCGTACACGTCACTTTGACGCGGTGAGTTTTTGCGGTTTTGTGACGTCGCGTGAGAGGCAGGGGAAGTAGGTGGAGCCCGAAAACTTTTGACCAATAGCCGAGGGCTAATGGCAAAAAGGCGTCGAATCTGAAATGACTATTTTTGTTTTGTTCGGTGAAATTATGCGTAATCAGTGTGTACACCCCACATCAGATGGGGAGCTATCGCTGTTTTCGTGACATCGCGTGACAGACAAGTGAAGTGGGGGTCGTCTAAAAATGTTTTTGACTGAACGCGGTGGGCTGATTGCAGAATGGGAATAGAAAAGTTCGGAATAGTTTTACGGTGTAGCGTCCTGCGACTACGCGACAGGCGCTCGTGTCGTGTTGTCTACCTTTCATCCGTGTTTATCTGTTCGTGCTGTTAAGTTCATACAACGCGGTGCTCTTACTACCGAATGTAATTTAACATCTAACCTAAGTGAAACACTGACGATCCACCCGTTTAATTCGTTTTGCCGTGTCATGCAGCGGCCTTTCAGTACATGGTTACTTTCTGTGCAGAATTTATAGACCTTCTGTCGGTATGTAATTTTGCAACGAAAGCTAATTTAGACCGTTTCACTCAGTTGCTTGTGACCAACGCACCAGACTCCGTGCGCGAAAAAATGAAAACACTGGAAAGTTTGAGCTTTGATTGAACTACGCGAGTAGTGGAGTCGTTTAATACGTCGTGTTGGCTTCCCTCAGAGTTAGGGGAAAAAAAGAAAGAAAAAGCAAGTAACAACATATGTACCAGGTAGCCAGTCGCAAAATAATGCATTCGATGCTTCTAAACGCGCTCGGGGGACTTTGGGGCCTCGGACGACTATATTTAACGGTACCTGACGATTACCAAGTGATACTATACTTAAATCTCATAACAATACATTGATTCTTTATGAACACTAAGAGTACGTCACCCGTCGTCGCTTACGGTGAGCGGAATCTATAACCGGTGTTTCTTCGAGTATTTTAACCATTTCACACGCCACTTTATCGAGTTCATTGAAAAGTTGCTTTCACTACATTTCTTGCTTCTTCAGAATCATAGAAGGTGTACAGCTGCAAGCAGAAATAAATAAGAATTCTGAATTGTTTATTGAGTTTTGTCAAGGTTTACAGAATGTCGACTACATGCGAAAACTCACTACAGGAACATCAAATATGAGAGCATAAACTATTTCGTGTTTTCAATAGCTTGAAAAGCACTTAACCAGCCACTTGAATATTATGCTTGGTGCATGACATCGTGAAAAACAATGAAAGAAGCGAACCCGCTACGTACAACACACTGACACCGAGTGAAAACACTGAACCGTCTACCTTCTCACTGTTTTTCCTAAAACATCCTGCACAATGTTCAAAATTTCACCACAGTTCCAATAATAAGCGTTTCAAGATGTATGCGGCACATTTTAAATATCATTAATTTCATCAGTGCTCTCTCTGTTGAAAACTGCTGCACGTAATTGCACATAATTGTGTAGACAGCGTCTGAAAGGGTTATGCAATTTTCAAAAATCGCCTGTGGGTGATAGTACATTTGCAGCCTTTGAGGTGCTCTACTCAAAAAGGTGGACATACTTGCACGAGAAACTTAAATGGATCAACTAATTAACAAAATTCGCTAAATAAATTGTTATCGTTTAACTTTACGGCACATATTGCCATTTAGAAATTGTCGCCGGGGGGGGGGGGGGGTTGCAAGGCGGTTCCACTTGGAATAAATTCTGAGGATGGCACCAGTTTCGAGATATCAGTTGCGAAACTTTGCGAAGAAATACACTAGCTGTCCAATTACTTTTGTGGTTCAATGTATGAAACAACATTAAAAAAAATTAGTAGTATGACAGAGCATATTTACGGAAAGTTTTATGGCACATATCTCGAAAACGGTGTCCACCGCAGAATTCTTTTCAAGCGGATATGCCTTGCAATCTCACCGACTACAATTTACAAATTGCAATATGCGCCGTAAAATAATTAGTTACAACATAAGCAGTAAATTTCTGTTAATTAGCTGATTGGGCATTTAAATTTATGTATCAAGTATGCCCGCCTCCTTGAGCAGACCAGCTGAAGGACTAGAATTGTGCTATGTTCTACAGGCGTTTTTTTTCTAGGTTACCTAAAGTCTTCGCAGAAACGCCTGTGACGTATCTTTCTTTAAACCTGTTGGCCAGCCTCCTTGAACAGGCCAGCTGAAGGGCTAGAATTGTGCTATGTTCTACAGGCGTTTTTTTGTCTAAGTTGAGTAAAGTCTTCGCATGAACGCCTGTGAGGTATCTTTCTTTGGCCCTGTCGGCCCGTACACGTGACGATCAGTGATCGTACATTTGTTGTGGTAGGACTTTCACCGTTGGTGCAAACGCGTCGATGCATAAGGCGTGCGTTGTCGCGCCATCGATTTGCGAGCTGCTTTCGTCGGCGAACGCCAGCTGAGACGCACGTGGTGTCGCACGAGAACTTTGCGACGTCTGAAGGTTTATAGATTCTGTGGGGGAACACTCGATCTACACCAGCGTTATATATGTTCCACTTGACGATGTCCAGTAGAATATTACGTAATGAAACAACAAGCGCTACCTACACACTGTTGTTGCAACGAATGTACGTCTTCAAGCACATCGCTTCCTTTAATAAAGCTAACAACTTTCTAGAAGGGTTTTGCTATTCGCGTATATTGACAATCATCGTAAATAATTTCTACGCAGGTTTTTTTATATGCTTAGTAAGATTTACGCAAAGCCAGCAGGTGTTTCGCACCTCATTTCTTTTTGTCTTGTCTTTGACAGATTTATACGCGTGCCAGTGACTATCAACAGTTGCCCGAGCACTGCCTGACAAGCAAATATTATGTAAGCTTATGCTACGCGTTGTCAGCGCCTGTTCTGAGTAGCTAGGGTTAACTGAAATTGCTGGATAAGCAGTCAAAAGTATACATCTTACAGAGCGCACCTTACAGTGTCTATTACCAGTTCGCGGTGCACATTCTGAACATAGCTTGAACATAGCTGGCCCCCTTCCACGTACCCTTCGGTTTTCGTCAGCGCTTTCGCTTTAAAGAAGTACATTAGGGCTAAGATTACTCCTTCTTTTATTCCCTTGTCATTCTCTTGATGGCTCACGGCAGTACCAGCATGGTTTGTCAAGACGCGGCTGCTCCATTTGAGGACGCTGTGTCGATGCTGTGTCTACCCTGTTATCAGCATATCTTTGGGACAAATTTATAAACACAAATCTGCCTGCTGCCCTCTCTTTTCTAAACAGAGAGAAAAGTGAAGCGGTTTTTCAATGGGAAAGCTTGTGGGGTTTTGGGAAGCTGTCACAGTAATCTTGAACTCCTGAAATAATTTTATAGATAGTCTGTGCCACTTGAGGGGACCACTAAGAAGCAGGCAGAGGGTTATCACCGGTTTTCTCATGCAGCCGTGTGTTGTTCCTCTTTTGAACGGTCTGTCGTTTCCTGCTCGTTTGTTTTGGTCTCCTCATGTAAGGCGCAGCACTCATTGGTGTCTTAAGGCACAGAACAAGCTATTGTCATTGCGCGTTGCAGTTACATTTATTACGACCTTGGTTTCAACCATAAATATAGCTCTTCGTACGCAAAATGACGGCTAATAAGCGCAAGGCATCAAAACAGAGTTTCGTAGCCCTGAAGAACAACATCCTGTATTTCTTAACGAATTGATGCGAAAACCGGGTGTCACAGAGAGGGCACCATCTTCCCAGTAGTTGGTCACAGTCCACGGGGCATTGATACGGTCACGTCAACCTCATGCGGAAGCATGGTGCATGCGAAAGCAAAGGAGCATGCATGATGCGGCAGCAGCGCTCGGTGAAGGTTGTCCATGCTCTAGTAAGAAACATGCATAAACGAAGGAATGTGATGTCACGGCAGTGGTGTCTGGCTATCTTGCATTACGAAGCGTCTGGGGAGACGTTGAAAAAATGCCGAAGGCTGTGACTGAACACTTACGGGAGGAACGAACCACGGGATGTGCACTTTCATGATACCGTCGTAGGTCTGGCCCTCGATGACGGGACACTGAACGACCTTCTTGCACAGGTCTCTCTCTATACCGGGAACGCGCACGTTGAGACCCAAGATGTTCACCCTGGCATCGATGGTAGCAGTATCGCTGTCTTGGTCTGCAGGAGCCACGGTAAGATATATATCTATTAATGGTATAAGGAATTATAGTCGGCATGTAAACGTCTACGAAGAGACGGAGCCGATATCTGTAGAACTAAACGTTGATAGCATGTACTTCTTTCTGAGCACTGTCATGTAACTATCTTCTTTGTTATTTTCGTCGCAGAATCATGAATAGTGCGAATCGTTAGGCGACGCTGACTCGCAACGTCTCAAGCCAGCAACTTGCACCGTTTTACACCAATGTCTAACAATTATTTACTTGTTTATAGTCATCATCATGGCATGTCAGTAATAAAGCAGAACAACTTGAAATGTTTGAATGTTTTGTGCATAGTTAGCAGTGTAAGTTTGCAATTGCTATTCGCATCTAAATTCTCTGCAAAGCTCCTTTCATTGCCGTATTATATTACAGATTGACGAAACGTACCGGATATCAATGAATACCGAACCCTCGTTGTCGCTCTACGCCTGAAAATACAGGGATCGGAGTCACAGGGCTCCATTTGAACCGACAGAATTTGGGCCCTTGAGCCTGCAAAAAAAAAGATAGGCACAAATAAGTAAATTTTTAAGCAAGACAGGTAAGAGACGGGGAGAAGGACTAAACATTATTTGCGATATCAGCGTCGTAGTCTGGTTTCCTGCGCATATATTACGGGGTACCTCGCACAGTTCGCAGTTATTTGTAAAGGGACACTAAAGAGAAAAATAGTTTTAACTGTATTAGTAAATTATCCTTGCACAAGGCATTAAAAAATCCGCTCTTTCCGTAAGAAACGGCTTGCCAAGCCAGAAAAGACTCAATGGCGACACGGGTGGCGATGCCACCTTGAAGTAACCGTGCCAGCTCGCCGCGGTGTCCTCTCAGGCTTGATTAAGTTTATTGCGATGACAATTATATAGACACTCCAGGCCAACATACGCTGTCGTCGCCGCCATGATTTTGCGCATAAAGTGCAAGCGCGATAACATCGTGGCCGCGCGCGGTATGCTGTAGGTGCCAACGAAAGCTTGCGAGGGTGATCTGGGAAGGATGGTAGCTTGATGCCTCCTCGCGCTCGCAAAGGAGGAACGCGGCGACGGTCGCCGCGCTAGGAAGGGTGGGGTGGGGGGGAGTTGAGAGAGCAGGTTAGTAGTGCGCATCTTCTTTGATACTCCAGTTGCGGTTGCTGAGCGCAGTTGCGCGCGTCCTGTTTTAGAGGCAATCTGCGCTGGGTTCGAAGGCTAGCTGACCCGAGATAGGTGATGGCTTCGCGTGCGCTGTGTCCTCGCCCTGAAGCGAGAGGCAGCACGAAGGAGAATTCATTCGCCACTGCTCCGCTGTTCATCACGGCGGTGTTCTGACAGCGAGTGTCTGAGGTCATCGAGGGAGATATGCGTTCGTGTTTGCCTGTGCGTGTGTGACGACATGCCTGCTAATTTTAATTTCCCTGATAAATATTGGTCTCGCTTGTTTTCATCGATCATTGATTCAGTTGATTTTGTTGAGCCGTGTTTATAGTTAAATCTTATCCACATTGTTCTTGAGCCTGCTCGCGGCACTAATATATTAGACCTTATTCTCCCAACAGAGCCACATAGCATAAACCCTGTCGTGCAGCTTGATGGTTTTAGTGACCATAACCTACTGCAGTTCTCAATTGATATTCCACTGAAATCTTCTGGTGCTGAACGTAAGATTATCAGGGATTATATCAAGGCGAATTACGGACAAATGAACAATGAACTTGAGGTTTTCTTTCAGATAACGTTTCTTTCCTCATTCACAAACAATTCTGTTGAAGCCAATTGGAATTCATTTAGAAATATCACGTTACTTATAATAGATAAATATGTGCCACTAGTCACTATATCTAATGACAAACATAACCCATAGTTGAATAAATCACTTATATCACTCCGAAATAAAAGGAAAAGGTTATATGTGCTAAGCGGCTATCATGTCCCTCGTCATTGTCTCAATATAAGGATTGTTCAAAATCTTACTGTCTTGCAATATCTGAAGCGAAAAGAAGTATTTTTCCAAATATCTGTCCTCACTTTTAAACACTAGCCTTAGAAAGTTTTGGCGCGCTATCTTTCCTGACCGTGACAGTAGTACTGTTACATTACATAACGCTGACAATGTTCCTGTCTCTGCCTCTGAGTGTGCTTTAACTTTCAATTCGTTTTTTGCTCTTTGTTCACTAATGAGGACTGTTGCTCCATTCCCTGTGTCTCCGACCTTGAGTATCGCTTCATGTACCCTATAAATATTAGCGTTGAAGGCATTTCAAAACTAATACGCGATCTAAAGGTGTCTACATCGTGTGGCATTGACAATACTAATTATAAAATTCTCAAGAACACGTCCGCTATATTCAGTCAGATTTCGTACTACATTTTTCAGCAGTTTTTGTGAACAGGTCTTGTTCCTGCTGACCGGAAGATAGCCAAAGTTGTTCCGATATTCAAAGAGGGAAACAGACACTCACCTGGTAACTACCGCCCCAATTGCTAACATGCATTTGTAGCAAGCTACTCGAGCACATCATTGCCTCCCATATATCCAACCATATTGAATATAATAACATTTTCTTTCAAAACCAACATGGTTTCCATAAAGCGTTGTCTTGTAACACTCAACTATTGGAATTTACGTCAGATTTACATTATGGCATGAATAATAGCAAAGCTATTGACTGCGTCTTTCTTGACTATACAAAAGCCGTTGACGGAGTTGCTCACTGTCGTCTGATAGCTAACTTAATTGCTTTTAGGATTGACTCATTATCGTCATCCTGGCTTCGCAATTTCTTATCTAATCGGCAACTGTTCATATCTGTGAATAACTTTAGCTCCTCCACATCTGTTGTGACGTCAGGTGCACCCCAGGGTAGTGTGTTAAGCTCTCTTCTTTTCCTCATTTTTATCAATGATTTGCCGAGCAACGTTTCCTCCTGCATATGACTTTTCGCGGATTATTGCGTAATTTACAGAACGATTAACTGTGATGATGGCCACCCAATTTTGCAAAATGTCCTTCACCTAGTTAATCAGTGGTGCGACCGTTGGGAAATGACACTTAACACATCTAAGTGCTGCGTTCTTTCCTTCACTCGTATGGCATCATATCCTAAGTTTCCTTACAAAATCAGTTCGGCAGAAGTTCCTCGTGACTCTACTTACAAATATATTGGCGTTTATTTTTGTACTGATCTTGCCTGGAGCTCTCACATAGAGAAGATATGAGCTAAAGCTAACAGAACTTTAGCGTTTTTACGTCGTCATCTGCACCTTTCGCCATCTACCATCACTCAACAGGCCTACCAAACGTTTGTACGCCCCCAACTTGAATATGCTTCATCGATGTGGTCTCCTCATCAACAATACCTAATAGATAAATTGGAATCCATCCAAAATCGTGCTGCTCGTTTTATAACTTCTAATTACAGATGTCATTCTAGCCTTACCCAAATTAAACGCTATGTTCCTCTTCCGGACTCGGATTCCCACCGCTCTGTTGCCCTTCTATGCCTCTTTGATAAATACAACTATAACTCATGGTCCAGCCGTTTCTCGCTTGAAATTCCTTCTCGTACATCTACTCGACTTCATAACCATCTCAGTTTCAGACGTATTTTTTGCCATACACAGTCATTCAATAACTGCATTACCACGCGCCATCGTACTATGGAATACCCTTCCAAATAATATTGTTTCATTAAATTATCCTGCCAAATCTCTTGAACTTTTGCCCATGTTCGTTTGACTTTGTTGTACGACTGTGTATTGTATTCGCCGTTGTATCGTTTTCTACTTTGTTTTGCATTGTATTTCCTTGACGTTGTATGTATTTTTTTCCAATGTCTACCGGTGTTCCTTTTTTCCAATGGACAAACTTATTTGTTCCTCCTACTATGTAGTTCCCTTTCTTTGCCCTAAATATTTGTCATTTTTCTATTAACCTCCCCCCCCCCCTCCCCTACCCAATGCTCCTCCGAGCCTGTAGGGCAATCTGAATAAATAAATAAATTGAGTTAGTAAGCGAATGCTTATAACACTTTACGCAGCTAATAAAACGACTAACCTTATTTCGTATAGCTTTCGTGAATGAGTTCTTTTTCGTTCAGAAGAAATTATATTCTAAAAAAGTCAAACACCAGTATTATCCTGTTCTTATAACCTTTACTTCGCCACAAAGGGTCGAATACGAAAAAAAAAATTCTATGAAATCCATGACGTCGTACTGACGCACCGGTGCGAGGGTTCTGACCCAAAATTCAGTAAATGAAACTCTTACCTTCATTTTCTTGCCTATTGGTCAATACATATCCGCAAAATTATGAAAAGTTCTGTTTTGGAATAACAATTGATAACGGTAAAGTTATTTCGTGTTTCTATTTAGTGTCCCCTTAAAACTTCTACAATCATAAAGACAGAACTACTACTTCTGGTGGCATGTAAGGCTGAATGGAAACGTAGGATCATTCGCACCCATTGCTTTCAACACTCAGGCCTCAGACGTACTACAGAACAAGCAGTTTTCTTTTCCGACCGTGAAGCAAATCATTCTCTCACAAACAAAACAAACTGGAGCATTCCTTCATTAAAGAAAGCCATGCTGCTTACCGCAGTCTTCATAAGTGATGTTTCGACGTTGTCCAAAGGCCAAGCCGAAGATGACGATGGCGACAGCGTATCGAATCATGACGTACTTGCTCCGGAATAGTGTGCAGTCGAGGCCTGAGGTTACGCAGTTTTACAAACCACAGCAGCCATAAGCTTAAGCAGCACTGCAGCCGAGCTAGTTGCAAGCATCCACGTAAATTATTTGACGTAAACTAACTCGTAAAGCAATTGTAGCGCAGAAAATAGCGCGAAGCCTCCCGTTATAATTCCGTCTAACTTTTACCGTCTTATCAGTGGGTGATACACGAGATTGTTACGAGAAAAAATTATGCGCCATTGATGCATCCTCACGCTCTATCCTATTCCGTGCGGCATCCGCTTCTGTTAGCGAAGCACAGCAGGCACCACTCCGGCAATATCACGGATGCTCTCCACGTCGAAATAAAACGCTTGGTACTGCGTAAGGCCGGGCCTCAGTGGCCGTCCAGAAATGATTAATGACTCGGATTTCGGTGACATTCGTCACTACTACGCACGTTCATTTGGGCATGTGTCTCTCATTTCCAATTGTCGCAATAGACTTTTTTTGTGTGACAGAAGCACCGACCCACTCTGTGGGGTCATTTGTTTTCTAGTGCTCGTTTTGTGCTTCTTTCTTCTTTGTCTGTATTTCTTTCCGTACAGAATAATAGCCAATTCGGAATAAAACTTCAGTTGGAACAAAGCACTCATTTCATACCCGTTTAATTTCTGTCGTTTTCGTACAGCATCATCCAATTTTAACGTTACATAATATTTATTTTTAATTTTCGCTGTCTTAGATGTTTATTACTCTTCAAGTATTAATTAACTTGTGATTCAATTTCCTTCCTATTTCATTGTTTTTATACTTTTATCGGTAAACCGTCCCAGGTCACGCGATGAAGGACGAAAACATAATGCTGGGAATGATTAGAATAATAACGGAGGGATTGTGTGTATGTTTAATTAACTAAGCATCCTCTTCGGCATTGCATAAGGATGGCACAAAATTTCGAGTTTTAAGTGACACTAGCGAGATTAAAAATGTATAAAATTGCATTTATCTACTAATTTAGTATATTTAATCTTTGCTAATAGTTAAACCGTTCTCGTATGAACATCATTCCAGAGAAGACGTGCAAGGCTAGGCTTATCATCGTTGCAGTTGCCATGGCTGCATTTGTGCGCACATGAATACGGCAGCCATATTAGCAAAGTTCTGATTAGTTGTTAGGTCAGGCTGTACTCTGTGTCCAGGAGTTCTTAGGACACGTAAATACTGAAATCACTTAGCTCTGCTAAATCGTTTTGCAGTATGCGTTTTCGAGTATGCAGTATGCAGTACGCGGATAGTATGCGTAGACATGGTTAGTGCTAGAACCAATATATTTTCTGACGACCACGTGACTCGGGTGGTTTTGTTATCCATTTAGGCAAGATTATGTGTAGCACACAAATCGAGATAGCCAGAACACTGGGAAGAGCCGGAAACAGTTGTATAGAAAGAACTGAAACACCTAATTGCAGGAAAATTAAAATCGTCAAGGAGGAATATTGTTGCATTTGGAAACCGGACAATAAATTTGCGTAAGCAGTTTTGCAAGCCATCGCAAAAAACAGAGGAAAGATTGGGCGGTCGATAGCGAGCAGAAGGCACCTTATGTTTGTGATTGAGGCGAAGATTCGTACAGGGGCCCTATAACGTAAAATTATTCCGATCTGTTTTAATTCCAATCTCCAGGCTGGAACGCAGGGTGTACCCACCACCTCACCCAAAGCTCAACAAAGAAGAAAGCACTCCACTCAAAAGACTGCAAAGTAATCCTTATATCCACGGAATCCACATGCGTAGACTATACCAAGCGCTACAAGAATACCACTGCCCAATGTGTGGCGTACCGGACACCTGAGCGCACCTGATCCTCGAATGTCCATGGCGTCTAGACAAAGACGCATTGCCTTCACCGAGAGACTGTTGTAACGCCAGACAAGAAAGCGAAGACCTCATAGAAACGTAGGAGGCCAAGCTCGTCTCCGAGGACCTGGAACAACAACGACGCCGCCATTTGCGTTGGTCTTGTCTCTTTCTACCTTGGTGTCTCGTCCCTATAGCGGAGTTTAAGTTCACAAGAGATATGGCAGTGTAGTTTTTTGAAAATCGAGCTTAAAATGAGTTGTAGTTCTGTTTCTGAATAAAATTTATATATGGTTGCAAATTGTTAGTTGGAATTTACCGGATAAAAGCGTTATATTTGTGGCTCCACTGAAACGATCTGACTCTGCTAAACCGGTTAAAACAAAATACGTGTTCTTGGACCTGATCCGTCGTGGGATCTCAGAGCGATGCGGACATCACTGAACTTTCTAAAATCGACTGCATTCGCTGAACAATTGCAGGCGCGATGGGCGGCTCCATCTGTTCGCACAGCGAAGTAGTTAGTGCCTTGCTCCCTCTCCCTTTCTCCTTTATTTTTCTGAAACAACTCCCTCTTCCCCGCGTAGGGTAGCAATCCGCATGCCGCATCTGGTTGATCTTTCTACCCCTCTTTCTGTCGCTTTCTCCTATTCTGCTCTCGTATACGCCAGAAGTCTAGCTTTTCATCTCGGAATATTACAAGCGTCCGTAAAAAAAATTGTTGACGTTAACGTGATTAGCACTCAAGCAATGTAGCAACGAACCGTTTTGCCGAAGATACCTTTATTTATAATCTGTTGTTGGGGAAGTGGGCTAAAAATGTTAATCGCGTTATACACGTATGCGTCGCAGCGTGTATACCTTCGGACGCAAAAGAAATCTACATAAAAAAATAGGCTTCACTAAACTGGGCCTCCCAACGGCAGCAAGTTTTGTAATGCCTGCACTGTAAAAGTAGGGTTCGGCATATCTGACTTCTAGTGAATCACGTTGCGATTTCAGAGGCCTCTATTTCAAGTCTAAAAGCTTTATTCATAGACAGCTAGCAAGCCGGCCGTTATCACTTTTAACATGCACCTGTGGAGTGCGCTCGCAGGCAAGTTAAGAACGCTGTTCAAGAGGCTAGACACCATGTCAGGATTGGAGGCTCAATCCCATCGTCCGTGGTCCTTTGCCAAGATTGGAGTACGGCATGAATTCGAAGGTAGCTGGCCCATGCCGTCGTCCAACTTATTTACGCTGAGATCGTTGATGAAGTGAAGAACTGTTTCTCATCGAGAACGAGGGAAAAGGGTTTATTTACAGAAATTAAATCAGTCTAACATGACTGCTTGAGAAAAAGAGTAACAGTCCAACATGACTGCATGAGAGAAGTGACTCAGTCTAACATGACTGCTCAAGAGAAGTGTCCTCAGCATTCGCACAACCACAGTTTTTATACACTCGATCCGCCGGTCATACGACGCGGCGACTGTTCGTTTACTCATCACCAACTCGCCGCTGCTCTGCAGATCAGTTTACGTACACAAAGGCAACCGCGCTCTGATGCCCGACGACGGCGTTGGCGGGGTGCCGTTCCGGGAACTATCGGTGCCGATCGAGGGTCGCTCGTTGTTCCGTGCCACGCCGAAGCGTGAGAAGCAGAAAAATACGTCGTTCCCGCGGCAGCTTGTCCATGCGTGTCAAATCAGCTCCGCGTTGGGGAACTCCGGAATCATTGTTCACGCACCGAACTAGTTCCGTCACAATGTCGAAGGGGCTGGAGGAAGGCGGCGGATTCCAGCACAAAGGCCGCTTCTTCGAACGCCTCCCAGCTGCAGCGACGGAGAGGGAGAGGTGCGCGTCGTGTCGCCCTGTCGTAACTGTGTGGCAATCTTGTTTCGCAGCTCGCCATTCTTAACAGCGCCTCCATGGCCCGGAAAGTCTCGACTGTCTAGCGCTGACAACCGCTAGGCAGGAAGAGAACGGCTGCTGGTCAGGGGGGGATTGATGTCTTGGCTCGCAGCGACCACTTGTGCATTGATGTCACCGCCCCAAAACATCCAACAAGGACAGGCAACTGCAAAATGAACCCCACAACACGGCTCTGCGCCGAGATGACGTGCATTGGCTCTCACTTTAGACTCGCTAGGCTTCAAAAAAACAACAACAACATAAGTGCAGAAACAAAAAAAATGCTACATTTCACTAGGCCAATTTCTGAAGCAAATTCCTGCTGACAAATTCAGCAATTATTGGAGGGAATTCTGCCAAATGAGAGGGGATTTTCTTCGCCTAAAGAAAAGCTAACACTAGTAACCTTAAAATTTAGGCGGGACCCTCAAACGCAGAATTCAAATTAGCCTGCTCAAACCATCCGCATTGCTATGCAACTTTCCCTTCTTATATCTAACGGAGAAGTTATACTCTTGGAGAGTGAGGCTCCATCGGAGCAAGCGGCCGTTTTTGTGTGACATTTGATTGAGCCACGTCAGAGGACAGTGGTCGGTCTCGAAGATGAACTTCGCTCCGTACAAGTAACACGACAACTTCTGGGCGGCCCAAACCAAACAAGCGCATTCCTTCTCTGAAGCGCTGTAGGCTTCCTCTCTTACATTTAGTTTACGGCTGGCGTAGAGGATAGGATGCTCCTCGTTATCGTCGCCGACCTGACTAAGTACCACGCCCATACCTCTGTCGCTTGCGTCGCATTGAACTATGAATTCCTTTGTGTAGTCTGGCGCGCGAAGCACAGGGCGAGAAACCAATAGCGTTTTCAAACTTTGGAAAGCGTTCTCCTTGTCCTTATCCCAGTGTACGTTACTCGGTGCTTCCTTTCGGAGGGCGTCTGTTAATGGACTTGCCAATTGCGAGTAATTCGGAATGTACCGTTGATAGTACCCCACAAGTCCCAAAAATGAACGAAGGTCCGTTTTCGTGCGCGGCTGAGAAAAATCTCCAATCGTCGCTATTTTCAGCTCAGCCGGCCGTCTCATGCCCTGACCGACAACATGGCCCAGATAAGTAACCTGCGAACAACCAAACCTACACTTTTCCGCTTTCATCGTTAGGCCGGCTTCCCTCAACCGTGAGAACACCTGTTTGAGGTGCGATACGTGTTGTTCCCAGCTGTCCGAAAAAATGGCCACATCATCAAGATAAGGTAAGGCGAACTCCTGCAAGTCTTTTAGGACAATATCCATTAACTTAGAGAAGCTAAACGGCGCGTTCTTCAGCCCGAAGCTGAGTGCGAGAGGGCGAAAAGTGCCTACAGGCGAGATGAATGCGGCATAGCGGCTGGCACTTTCTGAAAGGGGAACTTGCCAGTACCCCCGCACGAGATCTATAGTTGAAATGTATTTAGCAGCGCTAACTCTTTCAATTTGTTCCTCAATGTTGGGTATCGGGTACAGCTGATCCCTAGTGATGGCATTTAACTTCCTGTAGTCAACACACGGACGAGGGTCCTTGTTAGGGGTTTCTACGAGTATTAGCGGTGACGTGTAGTCACTCTCAGCGGGCTCAATAACTCCCAACTCTAGCATGCGCTGTATCTCTGTCTCCATAATCTCTCTCTGTCTTGGAGACACCCTGTAAGGTTTTGATCTTACTGGTTCGGTAGAGGTCAGCTCAATTTCATGCGTTATCAGTTCGGTTCTACCCGGCCGATCGCTGAATCTGTCGAGATATTCCCCTAACACCCCTTTTAGCTCATCTAGCTGCTCGGGTTTTAGAGCGTGCGAGCTTACCGAGTGTTCTACTACTTCTTCTAGGCCGATTTCAGAGTTGGAGGTTGCCCTATACTCCTTAAACTTGGTACCAATGCCATCCGGCTCTTTGACGGTATAGTTAACGACTCCGCTCCGCTCTACGTACGGCTTCATCAAATTACAGTGATATATCCTCACTTCCTTCCTGCGACCGGGCATTCTCAAAGCATAGTTGGTATCTGAAAGTTTGTGCAACACTTTAACGGGCCCGTCCCAGTGAACTTCAAGCTTGTTCTTTCTTGAAGGTTTGAGGATCATTACCTGGTCTCCGGCGTTAAACGTACGAAGCCTCGCATTCTTGTCGTAATAGAATTTGGCGTTCTGTTGAGCTAGTGCCATGTTCTTTCCGACTAGTTCTTGGGTTGCGCTTAGCCGTTCCAGTAAATTTAGCACGTATTCAACCACGGTTGGACTCTCCCCTCTTTCCTCCCACATCTCTCTTAACATTCTCAGTGGAGACCGGAGTGTCCTCCCATACACTAGTTCTGCTGGTGAGAACCCTGTCGCCTCATGTGGAACCGTTCGCAAAGCAAACAACGTTGCCGGCAGACAGTTCTCCCAGTCCTACTTGTGCTCGTAACATAGCGCACGCAAAACTCGCTTAAGCACCGAATGCCACCTCTCTACACTGTTTGACTGAGGGTGATAGACAGAACTGTGTATTAACTTTACCCCGCACTTTTGCAAGAATGTGGAAGTGAGTGCGCTCGTGAACACTGACCCTTGATCTGCCTGAATTTCGGCTGGAAACCCAACTCGTGCAAACACTGTCAAAAGCGCGTCTGCTACTTCGGTGGAGCTGAGCACTTTCAAAGGGATTGCTTCTGGAAACTTGGTAGCCGGACACAGCATGGTAAACAAGTACCTGTAGCCTGACTTTGTTTTTGGAAGAGGCCCTACCGTGTCTATTACAAGCCGTCTGAAAGGCTCTGTTATTAAGGGCACTACCTTCAGTGGAGCTTTCCATGTCTCCCCTGGTTTACCAGAAGGCTGGCAGGCGTCGCATGATCTCACAAAGTTTTCTACATCTTTGAAACAGCCAGGCCAGTAGTATTCCATAAGCAATCTTTCCTTTGATTTGTTTATGCCTAGGTGGCCGGACCACCCATTTCCATGACAAAGACTCAAAAGGTCCTGCCTATACTTAGTAGGTATGACTAACTGATCTAAAATCCTACCCTTTCGATCTCTGTAATGCCGATACAACAATCCTCCTCTCTCATGTATCGTTACGTTGCGCCTAGCAATGCCTTCTTTAGCTGTGTCACGTAATTTAGCTAAGCTCTCATCATTCTTTTGCTCAGCTGCCAGTGACTCTCTATCCACGCGTAAGAGTTGATCAAAGTTCTTTGAGGCCGGTGATAATAACGACCCTGTCTCGCTTGTGAGCGCGTCTGCTTGCCTGCAGGCTAGAACTCTGACACTCTAGTGCTACGCTCTCATTGAGCTGGTCAGCTGGCAGGCTCTCCTCAACTGTTCTTTTGTCCCTCGGGCCTAGCTCGGATTCGGGTATTGAAGCTATCCCCTTTTCTGCTTCAGCTGGGGGAGCTTGAGCATTTTCAGCCGTAAGCGCCGCGATCTTACGAGCTTGGCCTCTGGTCAATGCCTGTACTATGCCCTCTCCCAGTTTGAGCCCTCTGTCACGCAGTAACTGATTCGAACGATTCGAAAAGATGTAGGGATACTGCAGTGACAAAAATTTGGAAACTGCAGCCTCAGTCTCTAGCTCCCCGAATGGTCCACTGATTTTGACTTTGGCCATGGGCAGACACACGCTGTGTTCTTCTACAACCTGTTTTATCCACGCTACTTCTCCGGTGAAGTCATCTACCATCACGTAAGACGGATGGACAATGTCCAGCGTGGCGGCACTGTCTCTTAGCACTCGGCATGGTTTTCCATTAACTTGCAGGTCGTGGATATATGGGCTTAAAAGTTCCATATTCTCATCCTTTTCCTCCACGTAGGAAAAAACTACGCTAGACTTCTCGCAGTTTACAGCTATATGTCCCAGTTTGTGGCATTTGTAACAGCGAATTGGTCTAACAGATTCGAATTTTCTTTTCTGTTCTTTTTGTGCGGTTTCTCCGTTAAATTTCTCCTCGCTCTTTTCTGCGGGCTTTTCCGCCATGTCTACAGGCTCGGATCGTCTAGTTTGCGCACCCTTTTTGAACGGAAATGGTTTCCGCGGTCCATTTCGACCGTCCCAGTTTCCCTCCTCGGCGTTCAACTTTCTACGGGTTGCGTACTCTTCGGCTAATTCAGCCGCCCTTTCCACAGTGTTTACATTACCTCTGTCTTGCACCCACAGTTTCACAGCTTGGGGGATGGTTTTGTAAAACTGCTCTAGACACATGCATTCAATGATCATGTCTCTGCTGTCGTACGCTTCCGCGCTTTTAAGCCACTCGACTAGGTTGGCCTTTAAGCTATATGCAAACTCCGGATAGCCCTCGCTATCTTTCTTGCCTGTGCTCCTAAACCTTTGCCGAAAAGCTTCGGCTGAAAGGCGGTATTTCTTCAGGAGACTAGCCTTAACTTTTGCATAATCATATGCATCCTGCACACTCAGTCTGGCGATTACTTCCGCCGCCTCACACGGCAACATAGACAGCAACCGCTGTGGCCATGTACTCGGGCCGAAGTTCATCTTCTCGCAAGTCCTTTCAAAATTGCTTAGGAACAAGCCTATGTCGGTCCCGACCTCAAATGGCTTTAATAGCCTGTCCATGCGGTACGATTCTGCCTCACTTGATCGTCCCAGAGCGCCTTCACTTCCTTGAGACAACTCCAAACGTCTGTTTTCAAGTTCAAGTTGCATTTTTCTTAACTCGCGATCTTTATCGCGTTCCTCTCTCTCTCTATCCCGTTCCTCTCTCTCTCTCGTTTTTCTCTGTCCCGTTCTTCTCTTTCTCTTTCCCGTTTCTCTCTCTTTTTGAGAAGTTCCAATCCCATTTCAATATCTTGCTCACTGGCCTGATTGGAAATTAGCTCCAATAATTCCGATTTGAGCATTTCCTTGCGTACATCTAGGCCCAGTTCCTCACCAACAATCAACAACTCGTCTCTCAGCAGTGTCCTTAACTCCATGACTGCTGCTTTACTGCCTTGATTCTGCTCTCTAAATCTAGCTAGGAAAACACAACCTAGCTAACACACAACAATCTAGCTTCCCTACTGTTCTAAACAGAACAACCACAAAATGAAGCCTAGAGAGTCAAAGCAAAAACCAAGCACTCACCGCAGATACAGCACCATGTCGCAAAGTCCATCTCACCGCTGTCAGCCAGTTGTCAGGATTGGGGGCTCAATCCCATCGTCCGTGGTCCTTTGTCAAGATTGGAGTACGGCATGAATTCGAAGGTAGCTGGCCCATGCCGTCGTCCAACTTATTTACGCTGAGATCGTTGATGAAGTGAAGAACTGTTTCTCATCGAGAACGAGGGAAAAGGGTTTATTTACAGAAATTAAATCAGTCTAACATGACTGCTTGAGAAAAAGAGTAACAGTCCAACATGACTGCATGAGAGTAGTGACTCAGTCTAATATGACTGCTCAAGAGAAGTGTCCTCAGCATGCGCACAACCACAGTTTTTATACACTCGATCCGCCGGTCATACGACGCGGCGACTGTTCGTTTACTCATCACCAACTCGCCGCTGCTCTGCAGATCAGTTTACGTACACAAAGGCAACCGCGCTCTGATGCCCGACGACGGCGTTGGCGGGGTGCCGTTGCGGGAACTATCGGTGCCGATCGAGGGTCGCTCGTTGTTCCGTGCCACGCCGAAGCGTGAGAAGCAGAAAAATACGCCGTTCCCGCGGCAGCTTGTCCATGCGTGTCAAATCAGCTCCGCGTTGGGGAACTCTGGAATCATTGTTCACGCACCGAACTAGTTCCGTCACAATGTCGAAGGGGCTGGAGGAAGGCGGCGGATTCCAGCACAAAGGCCGCTTCTTCGAACGCCTCCCAGCTGCAGCGACGGAGAGGGAGAGGTGCGCGTCGTGTCGCCCTGTCGTAACTGTGTGGCAATCTTGTTTCGCAGCTCGCCATTCTTAACAACCAGCAGACCAAAAACGGATCGTAGTATACAAAGAATGCCAATCGCATTGAATAAGGTTGTCTAAATAAGGTAAAACAACGAACAGAAGGGGCGTGCAAGTGGAGTCTGCGTCGCTTTCTGGTACTTTTATTGAGGCCCAAAATTCACAGCCCTTATTTACGAGGAGAAAGAAGCGCGTCCTCAGGGCGCCAGGAGCGATGCCTGGAACACGCATCACAGTTTGCGGTGACAATGGGACCTGATTACGATGGCGTCGAGCGAGATATGTGCGTAGAAAGCTTTACGCGATGGTGATTGCGCTTCTGATACAGACGCTCACTCCTTTGTCGCCCGCAATCTTGATCTGCACGTCAGTTGAAACCTGCAATGATAAGATACATGGGAGGGCATTGTGTTACACCGATGGGATTGCAGGCTTACGGAGAGCCAAGACGTCTGTATACGTTCAACGAGGTGGATCGCTTAACTGAAACACCAGGTCTACCTAGATCGATTAATTGATCTCCGAATTCTCGCTCATGGTTTCTACGGCAGGTCAAAAATAATGTTGGCGGATATAGTTCCCCTTCTCACGGCCCTTCGACACGAGCTTCGACATCAGTGCTCTAACTAGACGATTCCGCCGGATTCAGTTTCTTTGTCAGGCTTGGTCTTGCAGTTTATTAGAAGAAGGGGAAAGTTATAAAGCAGCGTCAATGTGCACTTATCTATTACTGCTTCAGGAATAAACTGAATTTGTGTTTTTTTTTGGTAACTGGCAATAAGCTGAATCACGCCTATCCTTGCTGTGTTCTGTGACGCAGCAGGAAGCTGCTTCCAGTGACTCAAGGTACCTGCGTGCCTTCTACTTAGAGTACAGGCATCAGTTCAGAGGAAGCTTTAGCTCGGGAGCTCCAATCTGAATACATGGGAATTTAGAAATCGTTCTTCGCAGGAACCACTGCACTAATTTTAATGAGGTTGGTGACACTTAAAAGGAAAAGTTAAAACGTAGGGACTGTAGGAAGTATATGTTTTTTTATTTAGGCCATCAAGATTTTAGAAAATTTACGAAAATTGCGAAGTTGAAAATAACTCGACCGTCAAGTTTACAACTCACTCACAAATGAAAAGGCGATGTCACAATCCTGTAAGCTTCTCGTAATAATACGTTTAAAGTGGGGCAAATTGATGTATTTTACAGCGCTACAAGATATGTCGCAAATATGAGAGTAGGACTTTTTGCAAGAACTTCAACATTGTAACAATTTGACGTACATCGTAAATTCTTAAACTAAATTTATCCGATAAAAAATGCTCCAGCGCATGCAGTTGATAAAAGTGCGATATTTGTTTTTGATGCCGAGTTACGAATGTGTAAGCTTCGCACTTCAATTTTCTTTTTTGCGGTAAATAATTTTCCAAAAATTTCGAAAAAAATCGACATTTTAACTGAAGTTCTGCTTCCGGAGAAAGTTCAATTTAACTCTTTCTCTCGAATGCAACGAATAAAATTTAGATCAGTCCAACCATTGTCACATAAAAGCATTTCTTCGTTTTAAGCGTATACGAATGGGACCGAGCTTATCGTTCTCATGAAAAAGAAAACCGAAGGGACCACGAAAATGTGCTCGTCAAATGCGCAGTTCGTCTGAATAAGAGTCGAAAGTACTATTTCAAGTTCACCCAAATATACACGGCACAAAGTAATGAATGAAACAATATTGAAAGCCAAAGGCAGATGTAAAAAAAAACAGTCATTTATTGAATTTGTGCTATACTATGCTGATTTATGCACTCTTGCTTAAGCAATCGAGTAATGTAATGTTTGCCGGCGTCAAACCTGCACGCTTTCGCAAAGGCCGACATTTTACCTAGCTTGCTAAAAAAATTTCGAGTGCTCTGACGTCGTTCTTTTCTTAAAAAATGCAGCAATGTATTCAGGCATTACCCGGTGCATCAAGTGTCAACACAGCTGGTTGTTGTACCACTATATTGGCATTGTTCTCACCATAATTATCAATCAGCCTACTACAGAAGAACCCTGAGGACTTCGTGAGTTTTTGTTTCTGTGGTGTGAGCCGTGCATGCTTGCACGTCATTATCAACGCTAATGTTGCTGTTTATATCTACATAAACGCCATTTTAACTTCGTGCAGAGCGATGTGCTGCAAGTATGCCGATCCGGGCCTATCGATGAACGTAGTAGCATCCGTCAGTGGCTGCGGTGGAACTTCGGCTTAATAGAATTACGTGTTCATGCTAAGCCAGTTCATTTTTTGTACTGTGTCAATACATTTTCTTCTTTTCTCATTTGCTGTAACCCACTCCCCTCCTTAATGCCTTTGGCCCAGAGGGAAATGATAAATATTAAATAATAAATAACAATAAATATGAAACGAGCCAAGCGTTCACACATTACTTCTTATATCGTAATATTTATCCTAACCGGATTTGTCTTAACAACAGTCTACTGTATATGCCGTTGGCGGATGTGTGAGCGTTCTGATTGCTTAAAAAGCGAGCTATTGACTGGTGAAAAAAATTATAGACTGCCAATAAGTAGCAGCTGCAACATTCCTTGTTTTTTTATTTTGTAAGGAACACTGTCAGAAAGTTTGGTCCTCGACTGCTTTGCTTTATTAGATGATCGCTGATTCTGTAACCGCGGTATGAGACCTCTGTTCCTCGAGCATGAAACAAACCATGCATAGCCTAGCAGTAAAAAGGAAAGAATAGTTTAGTGAACTATGTGAATCAGAACATGATGGAAACTATTTCCTTCATGGTGCCTTCGCACTATTCCGCCGATGATATCTTCTTGCAGGGAGACCCTTGCCGTGAAGTAGCTTAACCTCCCCCTTCTTTTGCTGTCGTTTTGTTCTAGGCCCACACGAACACCAGAAACAGAGTCTAATGGACTGTAGCATCATAGCTGCTATAGAGGAGAATCTACGATAAAAGATGCTGCAGGTACATTTATGCATTTATTTACGCCTCGGCATGTGTCTGTTGTAAAGCAAACTGGCAGTAACAACTGAGCTCTGAGCTCTTCTAAACAGCGCAATGGGTCTCAAACTTACGCTTTGCTCCTGCGTTTTGCCTTTATATTCACCAAGCGCTGAGCGTCATGTGGCGAGCGGCGCTCTGGCTGTCATTGCCAGCAGTGTACGCGAGGTTGTGTCCATCTGCCATTAGCAGCGCTCTACTGTCTCCCTTTCTCCTCGCTGCTTTCCTTCTCCATCTCTACATTTCCAAGATTGTTTCTTTAGTTCCCGGAAGCATGGGACGTTATACTTGGGCTACCGGTGGCACGTAATATGGGCTTTGTCCTTCGCGTTCTTTCTGCTGCATTTCTATCTCATTACCCATTTCCCTGTGGCCAGGATATCAAAGGAAAAAGGAGATCTATCTATCTATCTATCTATCTATCTATCTATCTATCTATCTATCTATCTATCTATCTATCTATCTATCTATCTATCTATCTATCTATCTATCTATCTATCTATCTATCTATCTATCTATCTATCTATCTATCTATCTATCTATCTATCTATCTATCTATCTATCTATCTATCTATCTATCTATCTATCTATCTATCTATCTATCTATCTATCTATCTATCTATCTATCTATCTATCTATCTATCTATCTATCTATCTATCTATCTATCTATCTATCTATCTATCTATCTATCTATCTATCTATCTATCTATCTATCTATCTAATGTAATCTAATCTAATCTATCGCATGTGCTCAGCACACAAGCAGCGCTGCAGAAATGAGCTGTAGCGGTGCCGTAAGTCGTGGGCCCCGCCTAAAGGTGTCCTTACAGTGCGAAGAAAAGCCGGACTTCAATGCGTAAATCTGTTATCGCGGCCGCTCGATTAAAAAAAGAAAAGAAAAAATAAGTGCGGTCTGCCGCGTCACGCGGGCTGCAACGGGAGTGCGGGACAGCCGTATTTGCATTCTCGGCCGCTTGGCTGGGCCCAACGGCGCTAGCTGTCGAGGATGGGACTAAAGCCTTTTTAGATGGGACGCGTCGGCTTCCACGGGCGACAGCGTTCCAAGCGTGTTCCTGACACATTTTCTATACCAATACCAGACAAGTCCCCGATTGGTGACTCCGTGATGATGATACCGCATTCTATGCACGCGGCAGGCCGCACTTATTTTTTTTTGCTTTATTCCAGTGACCATGGTATTATTATTCACAATAGTTCCAACTCACAGAGGGTATCAATCGTGGCACGATCACGGTCATTGATCCGTGGTAGGTGTTTCCCTTCACGATGGGACACTGAATGGTGCTCTTGCACAGGTTTTTCTCCAGACCGGGAATTGGCAACCACATGCCAAGCACTTTCATCCTGGCGTCCAGCGTAGCGGTCTCACTGTCCTGGTCTGCAGGCGGCGCAATGAAGCGTACGTATCATCAGTGAAAGAACTGACATGAGTACACTTTCTATACTGTGGATTTATCTCGAACAGAGCTATGGTTTGGACATTCCATACATGTTCGCACATGGATAACTCCTTAAGCAGAGGATAAAGGCTGAGCGCATTTTGCATTTGTGTAGCAGCGTGAACAGCATTTAGGTGCTGACTGAACGTTTTGTCATGGCAGCTCTGTCTATATTGTTTATCTTTCTTGACACGTATATATCTTTTTGTTGTTACTGTAGAATGGATATAAATTTGCAAGCGTAGATATTTCCTACCCCAGTCGCTCCAAAGTAACCCACTAATAACAACACATAATATAAACGTTTGCTAAATATATCTGAAGACACCCGGGAAATAAAGGATAATTATTGCAAGCATGGTCATAGCGTCGTCCTGGTTTGGCATCAACGGTCGTCTCAAATTGACACTGATGGCGAATACTGCATCTATCTAGACTCTTGTACCCTTTTAGAAATTTTGCTATGTTTGCTTTATGACAGCAGATAAGTTGCAGATATACTTATGCCTGAAGGACCGTACAGTTCTTAAGTAAATCATATCGCCCACAAGGAATCACGTCCCTTTTAAAGCCTATGCAGCGCTGGAGAATTGAGTACAACTCTTCTGGGCGCTTCCACCTTTTTTGAGCCAAAGGGTAGTCCACTCACGGAGTCACACTACAGTGTGTGAGAGGGAGAGAGAGAGAATGTAGATGAAAGGTCCGGAGGTTAGTCCGGCGAGTGTACAGTTTGCTGCCTTTTTGTCCGGTTTGTTCCATCATTATCTCGCTTAAGAAAGCTATATTCAAAGAAAAAAATGAGGCTGTGAGCAATAGTTAAGACAGATGCGAATGTTTGTAGTTGCACGCATTTCGTTTTAATGCAACACCGTAAGAGTTTGCTACTTTCGTCGAGACATTCGTCTCAATCGTTAGGAATCATAATAGCGTATAGACATAAAGTTACGAAATAATTACATCTCATATTTTGCGAAACATACCTGAAACCAATGACAACCGGATGGTGGTTTCATTTCCACGCTTGAAGACACACGGCTCAGAGTCACACGGCTCTATTTCCACCGACAGTATTTTGGCTGTGGAACCTGCAAGAGAAATTGGTAGGAAGAGGAGGTTGTTGAGCTGGGAGAAGCTCAAAAGCGTCTCAAGACAAGCCTGACAACATAATAATAAACATAAGGAATTGGGAGGACAGCTGGTCAAGCGAATCGTAAAACAAACGAAAACACATCAGTATTTAAGCTGGCAAGAAGGTGAAACTACCATATATTCGCAAAGCGTAGACAATACATGTACAAATAGCGTGCACGTAAGAGGCTTTAACAGTATTTTGTACTTGTGAATAGCGCCATTTACTCATTTTCTCTGAGTTACTGTGTATCGTTCCCTTTAGGGAGTCGTGTACTAAACATACTAAATTTTTCTGCTCTTCCTTGGCATGATCACTGGGCTAAAAAAACAATGACGACAGTACCAACAACAAATAAAAAGAAATGCAGTAACATCAGTTCCAATGTTCATGAACAAAACAAATGTTCCTGCCCATGTGCTAAAATAGCTTTTTGTGGTTAATTTTCAGCAAATAGTGTTTCTACAGCTTTATGGTACTTGTAATACTGCAGTGTTTCTTCGCCTAAATGGAAATGACATTGTCAGGCGATATTATAGTGAAAAAATAGGAAAGGGACAAACAATAGCGAGACAGAGATGAAATTTATTTACGTACTGTCCGAGCCATCAACGTTGCTATTACATTGTGATGTAGTGCTTTGGTGTTGGGAAAACGGTTGATTCGATTCGATGTGTTGATTGTCTCAACGAATTCAATACTTGGTATTAGGGTGTCAAGTATTCCGAAAACATTTCAAATGTGACAGGTGCACTTGCATTCGATTTGACGGTACAAAAATTCGAATTGTATTCAAATCAGATAATAATAATAATTTAAAAGGGAACTATTATCACACCGTTACATAGCAACCCAATCTTTGTTTGCTCTAGTGAGATGATAGGCTTTGCTTTATTTAATTTTTTTAGAGCGCAGCTCTCAGGTGGCCGTTCTTGCGGCGAGCGTCGGCGTCGGCATTGATGTCCTCGGGGTAACCAAGAAAACGAGCGCAGCGAAGGATGAGAGAGCGAACGCACAGCGGGTTATGAAAGATGGTGATAGCGGAGAGAGCGCGCGAAGGAAAGTGGGAAGGAGGTTGTAGTGGCACCATGAGGCGGAAAGTGGAGGAGGAGGGTATGGCGAAGGCGTGAGAAGAAAAGTGTAGTGCTGTGCAAGACGGGCGCTGTGCGACGCCATCTAGAGGAAATTCTTCTCTGTGGCGACGAGGGCTACGAGATGGCGTCAGAGTAGTGCACGTCGTCTGTTCACCGATGACGCCACCGATGCCGTATATGGAAACAAAGTGCTGCATGAGCGGTGATCTGTCTGTGGCGGCTGCTGTGAATCACTCCCACGCGTCACCCGCGCTCTACCTCACGATCAACCGAGTAGCGAGGCAGTCACGCTACACTTGGCTACGTTTGTAATGTGCCGCGCGAGACAGGGTTTCCGCGCCAGCCAATATATAGTGAAATGAAAATACGTATAGAGCTGCACTTCAATTTCGCATTAGGGAGTATCGTAATCGTAGGTGAATTTTTTTTTTCGCTGATTCAACGTGGTGGCTATTTTTTTTTTCTTTTGGGCCTATCCCTCTTTTCCTACCTTAGATTCATTTTCTTTATCGGCATCGTACATATAATGCCCGCTTCACCTCCCCTCGTAGAACACACGCTGCTGTGATTCCGTGGTACGGAGTTATGGTGCTAAGTACGAGGTCAAAGGTTCTATAATCAGTCACGGCAGCCGCATTTAGATGACGGCGAAAAAAAAAGAACGATCGTGCACATAAACTTAAAGCGCATGTGCAAGAACTTCAGGTGATGAAAATTAATCCAGCGTCCTCTACTGCCGGCGTGCTCATAACTCACTGCACAGTTTAGAGACTTGAAACCACACGATTCAATTTCCCCGCACAGCTTCTTCCAATTGCAATTGACAACCTGCACTGTATAGAAATGTTTACATACTTAAAGGTGTTTTTTTGTCGCACTGGTAACACCCTTGTTTTTAGGGTCTTACAAAATATAATAGAAGACAACTGAGCTCTAACTAGACGTGCGACGACAAAATACGTAGTGGAAAACTATGCAATCATTCCGACAGCCTTGGGTGCACAGAAATATCCGACAAGAGAATTTCACAGAGAGAGATATGACTCTCCTGTCGGATATTTCTGTACGCCCAAGGCTCTCGGAATGATTACGCAGTTTTAAACTGCGTCTTTTGTAATCGCACGTGTAGCTAGACGTTCGTTGTCATCCTTTGAATTTTTGTAAGGCCCTAAGGCTAAGGGTGTTACCAGTGCGACAAGAAAATACCCTTAAGGATGTAAACATTTTTGCATGGTGCCGAACTCACAAAACTTTTCCTTCTCAAGTGCCTGTTCGGGAGCACATCAGGATTGGCTGAAATTTTGTTTCTTCCGGAACAATCTTAGCGGAAGAAGTTGCCGTGAATACCGGCCCTATTCCTTTTCTTGCTTGGTGCACGTCTCGGCATTTGATATTCTCAAACCTAACAACACTGGTGGTCTCCGTGCGCTCGCGTCATGAACCACGACTTTCGTCATGTGTTAAAAGAAAACATTTACGAGTGAAAATGAATTTTAGGAACGAAACTGCAACATTCCACTGAATTCGTACTGCTTACCACAGTCTTTGTACTTGACTTCGTTGCATTGAACAAAGGCCAGACCAACGAGGAGGACGCGAACAACAGAGTTAGTCTTCATCGTCTATAGTACGTGGTTCGCCCCAGAAGAGAGTTATACGGTCGAAGCGTTGCGGAGACATGCCGCGGCAGTTATGGCCTTACATAGCGTCGCAACAGAGCCAGATTCCAGCGCCCACGTGATTCCATAAACAAGTGCGGGCGCTGTTATCGTGTATACAGGGTTACGAGGGTGGTCGTTACGGCTTTATCTAAGTCCTGAGGCTAAGCGTGGCGTGATATACGGGGCTGACAGGCTAGGAGCGAAATATGAAAGGTACGCTGTGCTATATCCGGTATCGGCAACATCCGTAGAGCGGTTCGAGTAGGACAGATACAGTAGTAAGTACACTTTCAGAGTTCAACAGTGAGGTGAAGTGGAGGTCACTACGGATGTACGCGGCACGCTTTCTGTGTGGCATGCCTGGGCATCCGCTAGACGATACATGCTGCGGAAAACTCGCCTTGAATGCAACGTTCTTTAAGAAAGGCATGTTCAGTTGAGCTTTAGTGGTACATTGAACCCTTTCTCAGTAGCAATAAAACTAGCTTCAGCGTCGGCCAGGGCCTTCGTGAAGCATACCATAATCGACAAAAATGAAAAAAAATGGCTGTGGCTTAGGTAAGGTTAAGCCCAGGATGCGAAGCATACTAGCCTTTATTTTAGTTGTTGAACCACTGTTTAGCCTGGTGAACTGCTGTTGCTTGGCTATATTTGGTTCGGCTAGAGGAAGAAACAACTCATGCATTACTGCTTCGCCTTCAAGAGTGGAACGCGACAGCGTTCCCGTCGACCCGCCAAGGGGTGTAAGACAATGGGCTACAGGGCAGCGACTACGCGCCCTGCATTGGACGCGGTGAGCGTCGAGCAAAGCAGCGTTCGGCGCGGCAACGAAATGTGCGCCTGAGCAAGAGACGCACGCCTTAGAAACAGCTCGTTTCTAAGGCAACACCGCATTCACTAGAGGCGCTTTTGTACCGCTTTGAAGCGTTGTACTCGTGGCTCAGTGGTAGCGTCTCCGTCCCACACTCCGGAGACCCTGGTTCGATTCCCACTCAGCCCGTCTTGCAAGAGTTGAGCCAAAGCCACTTCTCCTCTGTCGTGACGTCACGGTGTCACGTGGTTTCAAGGCGACACCGCCGCGCCTGAGGAGCTGGGTTGAGCTCTCGTAATATGCTTCGCATAAAAACAAACAAACGAAACAACGAAGTAACTGAAGAAAGAAAGGAAAGAAGGACGGAAGAAAGGCGAACGAATGATTGAATGAATGAATGAATGACGCGCAGTTTTTCCAGCTTGGACTTTCCATCTCCGCCACTCATTCGGAACGGATAGCTGTTTATCGATAATCGAGTGAACAAACGTTGCGTTGTATACTGAATGAACTAAAGGCTCAACACAGCAAGATATCATAACTTTGTATGCATTAAAATGGCCCGGCCAGTCACTCGAGCTTACGTTGAAATCAATGACTTCACAGTGACGTGACGGTGCCCCTATGTAAGATAGAAAAAAAAAGAATTACGTAGTCTTTGATTATGTTTCCTCCGTTGTGCTAACTACCATCTTTTTTCTCGCCACGTAAGTGCATATAGAGTGATGAAAGACAGCATAAACAATGTGAACTGATTTAGTGTTTCTTTTTTAATGGTCGTTTAAACTGGTGGTGGTGGTGGTGGTGGTGATGTTGAAGCAGGCGGGGTTAGCCTGGCATACATAGCCGGCAATTGTTCCGCCTGATCCTCCTTCGAGTTGAGATCAGGGTTGTGTCACCAGCTGTCGATGAGCCCCGTGTCTCGCAGGAAGGCTATCAGCAGTCGTTGCACTCGCTTCCTGAACGCCGCGGGCCCTCCGGGGAAAACAACGTCCTCAAAGGTCCTGTGCGTGAGACCGCTTTTTTGTAGCTTGTCGACCATCGCTTTTCTTTCTGTGTCAAACTGCGGGCATAGCCAAATGAAATGTTCGATGTCGCCAATGTCACCACAGAAAGCACAGAGTGGGGAAGCGCGAAGCCCAGTCTTGAATAACCAAGCTGGGGTGTACGCGGAGTCGGTCCTGATGCGGTATAGAAGCGTCGCTTGTTCGCGTGTAAATCCATGAGTCACACAGGGTTCGTGTGGGTTCTTGTGCATCTCTCTAAAGTGAAGGCGGATTGCACCCTTAGAGTTTTGAAAAGGTTTTGGAGCTTTCACTTTTGGGACACATGTAAGCGCCAGGCGTGCAAGGGCGTCAGCTTCCTCGTTTCCATCAATTTCTACGTGTGATGGAATCCACTGAAACCTTATGCTAAATCCTTTGCTCGTTAGGTCGTCAATCAGTGCCAGAGACTGCCTTGTAAATTTCTCTAGAGGTAGGCCCCGATGTAATCTCTGTAATGCTGACTTGGAATCCGTCAGCACCACGACATCACGTGCAGAGAAGGCCCGTAGTTTCCGCAAAGCCGCGGTGATTGCGGCGCTTTCTACTGTTGTAGAGGAAACTACGTGATCCAGTCGGCCAGACCATGACACATCAAGGGATGGTATGCAGAATGCCGCTGCACAGCTATCTGTTTGTGCGCACACCGAACCGTCTGTGTATACTTGTAGGTGGCTTTGAAACACAGTGCTCAAGTGGTTCAGCACAAGAAACTTGGCTTCGGCAGTTGAAATGGTGCGTTTCGTCGGTAGGTGGGGTACATTAAGGCTGCAGGTAACGTCCGGAAAAGACCATGGCGGGTCAAGGCGGCTTTGTTTAGGCCAATGCAGTCCTAAAAATCGGAAGGTGTTCAGCGCCGCATGAAAATGTGAGCGAGTTCTTGCTCTTAGCCGTCGGAGAAGCGCCGTGCCAGCGCGTGACTCGCCCAGCCTTAATAGCTGCGTCAGCAAGGCCTGAGATGCCAAGAGGCGGAGTGGCAGAGACTCTGCCTCATTAGTGACTTTCTTGTTTGAAGCCGCCGTTGGAACTCCCATCGCCAAGCGAAGTCCCTTTCTGTGCACTGCCTCCAAGCGCTCGAATTGAGTCGCTGACGGTGATATCAGAGGGAGCTGATAGAGAATGCGGCTTGTTATCAGTGCAGCGTTCAGTTTAAGCATGGATATAGGATTGTTTCCCCAACGTACACCTGCCAATCGACGAAGTGCGTTGATTCTTTGCACTGATGCAGCCACAACACTTTCGACCGCACCACGCCAAAGTAGCTTGTTGTCGATGGTGACGCCCAGGAATCGAACATGAGTTGCACAAAGAATTGAATGCCCTCTGATATTCAGCGTCAGACGTGTTGACTTGCGTCTCACTCCCGGGAAAAGCATGAAGGCAGATTTTTCTGCTGATAAAGACAGGCCAAGCGTCGATAAGTGGCGATCGATAGTGGAGATTGCGGCCTGGGCTATCCGGGCCAAACGTTTGTGTTGGTACCCCGAGATCCAAATGCAGATGTCATCTGCGTAGATGGACATTTTAACTGCCGTCCGACCTACCTTCAGGGCATCTGGGAGGCTGGCCATGGCAACGTTAAAAAGCAAGGGAGACAGCACACTTCCTTGTGGGACGCCGAGGGAAATTCGTCGTTTGTCACTCATTACACTTCCGAGCTTAACTTGGACACATCGGTCACTGAGAAATTCATGGACGAATCGAAGAGCATTTCCAGAGACGCCCACGGCTCGGAGTCCGTTGATGATGCCTGTGTGAAGCACACAGTCGTATGCCTTGGCAACGTCCATAAATATGGCGAGTGTGGAAAGGCCGTCTACGCGATGGTGCTCGATATGGCTTAGTAGATCCAAGACACTGTCCTGGGCACTCAACCGTGGACGAAATCCGGTCATACATTTCGGAAACCACCCTCGGCCATGTCCAGGTCTGAAGGGTTTGCCACGTTGTCGCCCTCGATGATAGTTGACTCGTCGTCAGATTCACCAGTGTCTTGTCGTTTGCTGTCAGGCTGGCTTGTACAAACCAGCTGGCGTTTCTGACCCGGTGTCAGCCCTTGGGAGGTCATGGCGGGGTGCTCGTCGGTGCCAGCTTGGTTCCTTCTAGCACCTTGTGAGGCGGCGGGTGGCGCGGCACCCGTCGGTCTCCGATACGGAAGGTACCTTTTCGAGTCGACCGACGTCTTGAACCGTTCTGACCAGTAACACTAGCAGAAAATAAAGAAAATAACTATAAATGTAGGCAGAGCTACTCAGACAGGCTAGCAGCAGACTCGTTGTCTTCTTCCTCCTCTACGGGTAGTGTTCGGTCGTTTAAACTGTTTAAGCATACCTGCCAGCCCTTCCGTACTTTTTTAAATGTGTTCGAATTTGGGCTCCTTTTACGATTTTCCGAACGTTACATCAAGTTTTACGAAAAATAAGTTCTGTTCACAGATTGTTTTCACTCACCAGTCTCAAAATTTGACGTTTGAAGTCTTTTAATGATAAAACAATGCCAAAGGGGTACTTGCTTCGAGCAAGGTAATGCCGACAATTTCCCGAAGAAGGCTAAGTCTGCGACAGCAAATTCGCCTTAAAAGTTACTGTTGTTGGTCAGTCTCCACTGTTCCAGGTTTGCCACCGCTCGTGTGCTTCGTCTAAATGTTCTAAAAGTCCAAAGCGTTGTTAATGAAACCTGTATGTATCTCTCAAAAGGCGCGGGCTAAGAACAAACATTGAAAAAGAGAAGTTTTCAGCAACTACCCCTCCGACCCCCCCCCCCCCCCCCGCTCCGCACCCCCGCCCCTCACTTCCGCCTCTCTTGGTGTCAGGTCCGTGCGATTTTACGAATTTTAATGTTGACAGGCTGCAGGTATTGATTGCGGGACACGATGCTCTTTCCGCCATGTCGCTCAAATTTTTTAGGACTGCTGATTTTTGTTGGAGTATTACGAGTTTTGAAACGGCAGTCAGAAATGGGGCGATTCAAGTAACTTACGATTTATCGTGTCGTGCTGCAATCTCATTCTTTTTTCTTCCGATTCTAGGTTTCGGCGTCCAAGCAATGCAGTTACCTTCCGCTGAAGGACATTGAGTGCAGTTATCTTTGTTCACTCGTGGCTCCGTGAGACATTGTCTCGATAAAAACCGCTCCCATGAAGTGCTCGCAAATTATGATAAAAGGAGATAATTACACTGTACGCTCAGTTTTCTGTAGCCTGCCTATTCGAACTGACAGTTCTTGTTGCCTGGCATTGAAAACAGCCACCTTATCAAAATGCACACTTTCTATTTTATTTAGAGTTTACGGGAGGGAATTAATAGTGCCGAATAAAATATTGCTAACCTTGTCTACAGAGTGTTAATTTAAAAGGCAAATATTTTAAATTAGCAGACAGTCGCAATCTGCAACGTAGGCGACTATTGTGTCAGCCACTGTTATGAAAACATGAACAAATATTCTTACGTAAGCAATTGAAAGCGTCCTCTATGCAGATTTATTGATAATCTTGCCAGACAACGCCGGTAAATAATTTCTGACATGAAATGAAGCTTCTCTATCTTGACTCTGTTTAGCGGCAAACACAGTGTGCAACCGAGCAGGCAATGTTAAGCCAGTAACTTGCTGCGTTTGAACGACATATTCGAAAGTTCGAAGGGCAGTGCAGAAGTGGTTTATTCAGGCATTGTAGAGAGGCTAATGCCATACCGCCGCTGCTGCCGCAGAAGCGTGAAGGTGAGCTCTCTGATTCGTTCTTTGTCTTTCTCTCCCTGCACGGTCGGCGCCACCGCTGTCGTGGATGGATGGATGTTATGAGCGTCCCCCTTGGAACGAGGCGGCTGGTTGCGCCATCAAGCTTTTGCTACTATACTGCCTAATGTCCTACCTAGGTCCTAGGTGGATGTGCGAAGGCGAGTGCCATCTGGTGGTGGTGTAAGGAACCCAGCGGCGCGCGTCCTTCGCTGTGATTGGTTGGCCTATTCGGCAAGAGAACACCGAGGCCACAGCACCAACGGTCACGAAACGCGGTGAGGTTCACAAAGAATAGCTTCGCTTTTATTAAGAAACCTACAGGATGGTGGTCATGTTAGTGCGGTAGCTACGTAATCGATTTTCCATGCAAGGGTGACAAATTATCATTGTAATGGACTTTTTTGCGAAATCAGCAACAGCGAAGCGATGCCCGAAGACCAGCACAAATCTGTTGCACTCTTTCTGAAAAGAACTAGATTGTGACTAGTGTAGCTGAACAGAATACGCAAGCTTGAATTTTCCAAGCCACATCAGAACCACATCAGGAATATATCGCACTCTCTAACGGACTCTGGAACCATTCTGAGCTTCTGGGGTTCTGTATGGTGTCTAATACGTACTCATATATTCTGAAAGTTGGTATTTTTTTCTTAGTACACAATTTCGATATCAGCGGAGGATTATTTATATATAGTGATACAGTCTGGCAGCTGAACCAAGTTATAGAACAACATATGGAGATAAAAAATTCGCAATCCAACTCCCTGACCTTCTAAGTAGCCCGTAGTATTGGACCTCCTAAATTATGGAATTTCGAGACAAAAAATTTTAGGAATACGATTATGAAATTATCATCCGAAGGCTAATACACATCTTAACCTATGAGTATAAGGTGTTTGACATATCCTGATTTTGTGTTTCAAGTCCTTAGCAAACTGTATGAGGCATGCTTCTCATTTTACATGAATTGTGTATTGTATTTGTTGGAAGCATATGTATTAGGTTTAGTTTTATGTGTGCTGTGTTGAGTGCCTTTTTGCCGTTTTTCCATACAGCTGATACTGTGCGGGTGGCACTGTCAAGTCAGGCGAATGGTTTCCTTTGGGCGTGGCCCCTAACGCTATCCGTGATATTGCCTTAAATAAATCAATAAAGAAAGAAAGTTTCTTTTTTAGATAGCCCGGAAAGATTTCTTCCTTTTTCGTGCTTGTCAAGTGTCACGCGCTGATGATGCATTACGTGTGACGCGCATACATTTGTAACTTTTTCTTTTGTTCTTAAAACATATGTCCTGTTTATTCTTGTTTTTATGCTGGTGTGAAAAGCTTTGGATACCCGCCGCAATGGCTTAGCGGCTATGGTGCTGCGCTGCTAAGCACGAGGTCGCGGGATCAAATACCGGCTACGGCTGCCGCATTTCGATGAGGGCGAAATGCAATAAAGCCCGTGTACCATGTTTTGGGGGATGTGAAAGATGCCCCGGTAGTTAAAATTAATCCGCAGTCCTCCACTACGTCGTCACTCGTCATCAAATCGTGATTTTAGCACGTAAAACCCCAACATTATTTCAGAGATTTAGCTGTTTTCTTCTTGCTCGTGCTTGCCATGCATCAAGCACACGTTTTGCATTGCGCCTGATTGCATATATCTATAACTTTCTGTTTTGCTCCTGATGCATATATTTTGTTGCTAGGGTTTATAATGTTGCTAAGGTGCTAATGATGACCATCCGTCTCGGAATTGGCAGGTCACTGATTTTAGGCGCTGAGCCGTGCCCCCTAAAAGGCAACAGCAAGTAGCGTCTCTTCCTCTCCATAATCACTCTCTTTTTCTCAACCGTTTCAATAGAGAAGCAGTGACTCACATTTTCTCTCGCTAATTTTTTTCCTGCGTTCTTTGTTCTGTTACTTCATAATCGGTGACGAATGGTTCTTTCTGATAGTTCGGGAGAATCAACAAAACTCTAGCTCCAAACTCGATCAAACGGGAGAGAGAGAAAGGAAAGGAATGGTAGGGAGGTCAATCAGACGACCGCCCGAGGCACGATGAGACCATTTGACTCCCAGTGTTACTTCCCCACTGGAAGAGCAGAGCAGCGGTGCAGTGGCCGGTCTTCACTAGCCGAATAGTTAGTGGGTGTTCAACCATAAGCAGCAATCGTTTTTGTGGGTATTGTAGCTATGTTTTCATTTTCTCCACAGACAGCTTCCCTCCTTTAAGAAGAGTGCCCTGAAATTCCTTTAAGTTTTCTTTAAATAAAGAAAACTGACCTCCTTAACAATTGCATACAAAGTTCATTTCAGGGATGATGCTCGTGTTAGTTTCTCCTGGTCATTTCCGCCTTATAGCTTTCATAGCGTGACCAAGAAGCTTTAACTGTGTCACACGGGCTGAAGAAATAACCTTTAAACACGCAATTAAAAAAATAAACACCTCCTGCTTAGCCAATTCGCCGTAATGGGTAAGCTTCATTGTTTCCGAACAAAACAAAACAAAACTATAGCTGCCTAACTGCGTTAATGTTTGTTCCTCTTCGCGCGGTGCTTAAATAAAATTTTTAGCGGATTTAAGAGTCATTGGCACTTGAGGAGTAGTGCCTCCTCACAACGCATTTGGCCACCTGAAATAATTTTGCATAAAATATGACTCCTAATGAATTTAGTGACACTTCTTAAACTTCGGCCTGCCAAATAGGATTTTTACTGCAATACAATTTAAAGGTAAACTGCTTCTGCTGCAGCAACCTGCATCGCGAAGTTTAATGTTATTATATATACGCGTGAAGCAGGAAGTTAACGAACTTACCCTCATATTCTAGAAAGTTCCTCCACTCTACCTTGGCTTCACAGAGCAAAGCCCCTCTATTCTATCTCTCGACAGAAGGGCTCACTGTGCTTCGGGATCATCCACGGCAATTCTTGCGAAGTGTAGCACCCACTTCAATAGAGGTGTGGAGCTAATCGGGCAAATGGTGCAACAAAATGTCCCTAGGCTGACTGATGTATGCGGAGCGCATGGTGGTACGCTAAGAGCTTCACAAACAGACTTGCGAATATGTTTGGCTGAGCAACGACAAAGCTAGGCCTTACGTTTTGCATGGAGCAATCGGAGCTTATGACCTGGGATGAGGAGACGAGCAATGACGCGGTATCCCTACAACAGCAAGTGCCCCTTCACCGCACGCTTCTACATACGCATAGTCAAACAATATAAACATCTTCGTGTATACACTTACGAAGGGACATCTACTCAAGCATGCACCAAGATAATCTAAGAATGATTAGGGAGCGGAATGCAGCAATAATGAAACAGGGTACTTTTGGGCTACAATAAATGTGAGGGGGTGCGATAAATCTGTAAAGGTGTAATGGTGCCATTGATAAAGTTCTCAAATAATATTCTGTGTTTAAAATCAGATATCTTATCGGATTTAGAAGTTAACAAGAGGTCGGTAGGTCGGTTGACGTTGGGGTACCATGGTAAACCACAAATGCAGCATTGCACGGGATGGGCCTGTCTTGAATTGACAGAAGCGCAGAGCGAATTTTTTTTTTTCGAAGAAAGACTCACAAACGCGGACGAAAATAATTTCGCGGCTAAAGTGCGTAAATATATTTACCTCAAATGGAAGAAGAGGACAAGAAACTTGAGAACGAGGTACAGGGTAATTGAAAGTGTAAATTGCCTCATCAAAAAGAAAGTGAGAGAAGCAGAGGCAGTAAGTTGGATCCAAGGGATAAAAAAAAGGACATGGGGATTTACAAGCTTGGCAAGAAGTAAATTAGAAAGGAAAATCTCTATGATAAAAGGCCTTGCTAGTTGGGACCCGATCTAGCTGCCTAAGTTCAAAAACATACCGGAAGATGTATTTGCGACAGGATGAGGCATTTGTGCACTGCACGAAAAATCCGGAGACAACTCAGTACATCCTAACAGAATGCGTATGTATTCACCCAGCTGGAACCGTACGTGAAGTCCATCCTCGAGGAGCGCTGTAAGTTCAGGCGGATGGAATCATTAACCGGTCACCAGTCAACACAAGCAAAATATGTCTAGAGTGTTGATTGAGAAAAAAAAGCAAGGCAGGAATTGATCGGACCGTATACGTTACCGGCATAGGTAACTGTACAAGGTAAATATGAAAGTTTTAAGGAAGAGAGAAAAGATTAAGGAGGCATAGACAAAATGCTAGCCTGATAAACATGTATGTATTACCTCTACAGCTAAAGCAAGCTAGGTTACCATTTGTCTCCTCCCCGTTTTTTAGGGGTTTGCCAATAAATCATTATCATTCTCATAATCATCACAGAGGGAAGGCTGATTTTCGAGTGGGAGATTGTTTTAGAATACGGGGGTTTGACTCTTAACGGCATTGACCTCACCAATGGGGCACGGTGTTATTTCAGAAGATGTTGGCATACGCGAAGTGGTTAGAGCATCATCAAAGCAACAATAAGTACTGGCCTCCAGCTTATTCAATGTTTATTGCCTTTGACCTTATGTTACTGCGAATTGACTACAACGTACGATTAACGAGTCGCAACGTGCCATTAAGCCTGTCTTCTCTGCGTTTTCATTGAATTTTAATTTTGTTCCCTGAATGACGCACTCTTTCGCTCATTCGTTAGAATGTGTAACCGCTCAGTGATTATTCGTTGCTTTTCTGTTGATATACGCATGTTTTGCGCTTCTTTTCTATCTATCTCGACAACCATCCCGCCAACTTGTCCTGTGTAATGCTTTGTCGTTCGTCTCTCTGGCACTGTCCAAATTTATGCTTCCGTTCGAACTAGCCCAATCGCAGTGCTTGTTGAGAATGTATTTATTCGTATATTATACGTATGTATAATGTGCATGTATTATATGCTGAAAGTGAGTGCGTCCTGCAGAATGTTTTACGTACGAGCCGTGCTTGTCGACTGCATCGTGTGGCGCAAGGGATGGTACAGAGTAGTCTGAGCTAATGTTAATGTGCCGTGGGATAAGGAAGATTGCATGCACCGGAGGGACCCGTGCGCTGAACGTTTTCTTTGTTGCCAGAGATTAATCGGCTCGCTTTGCCCTTCGCCTATCTCTCGTCGACGCAATGACAAATGGGTGTCGATACAAAATGGGTGTCGATATTTACAAATATGCTATTTACAAATATGCTATGTCTTGCATAGCAAGACATAGCAGGAGTGAGTACAGATTAGAAGAAAACATAAAACATAATATACAGATTGTGCTACAGTCTACGTAACAATGGCTAAGTGTAATAACCAATCGTATAACATGAAAATACTTTCCCAACTCCCCAACACGCAATTCACGCACAAAGAGTTCTGATTATTCGCCTTCTCAATAGCGTTTGAAAAAGAAAGAGAACTTAAAGTATTTGTATTTGAATTAATAAGAACAATATTTAGTGAGTGGGTGCGTCGAGTACAGGACGCAGGACGATTTACAACATAAACGGGAGCGTTTATGGATGAAGTTACATGAACAGTCTTATAAAGGAGAATAACGCGCTCAATAATACGTCTTTTGTGTAGGCTACGAAGTGACAGATCATTTGCGTGTGACGACATTGAGAAATGGTGGTCATATCTGGGATAAAAAGATCTAATGACAGTCTTCTGAACAGTCTCAAGTTCTTGAATATCGCATCCATGATGCGGTTAACCCACAACCTATAGGGGTGTTCAAATAGGGGCCTTACTAAGCTTTTATAAGCAACCAACTTGCATTCCGTTGGTGTGCTTATGAGGTGGCGTTTTAAGTAGCCTAGCTTCCGCTGAACTTTTGCGTAGATTATTTCTACATGCGCATGCCACTTTAGATTGGGTATGAAAGTTAGCCCACTTACAGTCTAGCCCGCACAAACATGTGGGTACGCTAACGCATATGTAGCTCGCCGCATGTTTCACACAAAGATGCCTCCGTTGTTGTCGCGTGCGTAAGGTGACCACGTTCGAAAAAGCCACGTTCGAAAAAGCCACCTCGCACGTTAGTGCGGATTGGGTTTTATTTGTGTCGAACTTTTATTGTGCCGTGTGCGTGGCGGTGCGCTGAGGCGCGTTCGTTGTGTTGCGTTTACCGCTGTAACTATTATTTGTTCTGTTTTCCTTGCAGAGATTCTGAGGAGATATTGAAAATCCTCGATTTCTCTGATATTCATTTCAGTAGCGGTGATGACGATAAATACATGAATATAAAACATCGCAATTCAGGCCATCTCGGTGAAGAAAACTCCAATGGAAAGGAAGAATACGTTGAGGAATCTGCCACTTATGCCTTAGAAGTCGCGTGTCCACCGGCCGTCTCCTGCCAGCCAAGGTATGTAAATCTGGCGTTCCCGAAAAAAAAAAAAACATTTGTGAAAAAGCTGCAACCGCTCAAAGCCGACAGATATGACCAGTAGGTTCTGGTGCAAGGGAAGATACCTTTGACATATTTTTCTGAGTATTTTGATGAAAGCTTCTTTGAAATTGCTGCAGAAAACCCAAGCATGTACCACCTGTCAAAGCATGGAAAAGCGGTGCAAGCTTGCCCGCAAAAGATAAAGTAACCTTTAGGCATGCACCTCATCTTGGGTAGCCGTCCTATTCCCCCAATACTCATTTAATGGTAAACGTGGTGCGATTTCGACCTCCTCGGCTGTGCAATGCCGCTAGAAGAGTTCAAGAAGCTGATACCTGGTTTACAATTCGTAGACACAGAAAAACTACGTGAAACAGATGACGTGAATAGGGTTCTGAAAGAGCAACCAATAATTGATGCAGTCAGGAACCACTGCTTACGCTTCGGTAGATATCTCGCTTCCTAGTCGATCGACGAGCAAACAATACCATTTTCTGGCAATCCCAGTGCCGTCGGAAACCCACCGGCATTTAATAATGGGTTATTTAATAATGGTTATTAGATGTTCCCTGGCCTGGCGCTCGGCTCTCGTTAGGGTTCACATCTCAATAAAGTGGCCCAAAAGAGATTTACGGGTTGTCTCCGGGCGCCTGGTTGTCCAACCACAGACGGCCCTATTGAAGAGCGTCCGCAGAGGCTGTGGGAGGCAAACGCCTCCGCCGGGTACCTACCAATAAAATATGCAGACCGTTTTATTGAGGGCGCCGCCATTTTGCGATCACAGCGCCGTCTATCGTCCGGCGCCATGCTGGTATGTGGGGTCGCGCGGGAGGGTGCACGGCGAACGTGCTGTTGATGACGAGTGGCAAGTTTTCGCGCTTTCCCGACACGTGTCAACAAGTTGTTTATATTGGGAAACTTCATAGAGTGTCGTCACTAAGCATTTAGCGTCGATATACCCGTAATATCGAACGGCGACGGGCCTATAAGCACTGCCACAGCTCTGCCCACAATCGAAAGAGGATAGTCAAGCTTGAACGTTGTCGATACCTAACGTACACATGTAACGTGTTATTATTGTATGCCTAGCCTTGCACTCTATTAAGGTATCACTCAGGCGACAACAATCAGAGGTGCGTCCATGTGTCATGCGGTGTGCCGCACCAGCGTACATACCAATACAGGTAAGTGCGAAGCTCCGAGGAAATACGTTTTGCTAGCTTTCGTGCTCCTAAAATTTTCGCGGTACAATTTTATAAACATCGCTTGTGTGACACCCGGGCATCAAGCTTTACAAAATGAAGAACTGTAAGATAACTCGATCGAAAGGGCTGTTAACATGGACAAAATGAACTGATGATAGTGGCCGGGAATATGCCACGATCAACCAGACGCACGGCTCGCGTGAAAGATCATGCGCACTCTTTGGTCTCGAATAGTGCCGGTGCATGCAAGGGCGCCTTGCCTACTCAGATGTTTTGAAAAACGCACAGCTACTCTCTACAGCCGCAACTTTATTTTCTGCAGTAATACAGCGCGGGATGAGCGGCGGCAACAGCTTTCCGGCGACATTCGGAAGCAGGGGAGAGCCCATGGGAACTATAGGGCCGGCCGGCGCACGGTCGGCATGGCTTTGGTTACTGAACAGAAAAGAACACACCTTCATTTCTTTCAGTCGGCACGTACTGCTTTCGTAATACGCCCTCGGTCAACTTCCGCCGGAACGTTGATTGCCAAGCGTGATAATCTTAGAGCACGTTTCAACAAAATAAGTTAATTTTTTTATGCGAAGCATATTACGAGGGCTCAACCCAGCTCCTCAGGCGCGGCGGTGTCGCCTTCAATACCACGTGACACCGTGACGTCACGACAGCGGAGAAACGGCGCTCCAACTCGCGCCGTCGCTCGCGGCGTCGCCCCCCGCATCGGACGCGGTGAGCGTCGAGCAACGCAGCGTTCGGCGCGACAACGAAATGTGCGCCTGAGCAAGCGCCGCACGCCTGAGCCGACGCCGACGACACCGGCTTTTCTGCGACACGAGCTCCTTAACGCTGTCGCGTTAAAATAAAGGCTAGTATGCTTCGCATCCTGGGCTTAACCTTAGCTAAGCCACAGCCATTTTTTGTCAAATACTTCGTTTCTTGCGCTTAAAATTTTCAATATAACATTAGACAAGGAGAAATGTTCACAATTATATGGAAAGTACTCTATTATTCCTCCCATTCTTCTTCGGGCGAGGAAGAGCTAGATATTTATTTTGAACTCAATACCGCGAGTTAAATTATTAGCATTATCGCTTTAGGTGTATTCTAGGGGTGTTTTCTGATTAGTAAACGTCATTACTACAGTCTCTTGAAGTTGACACTCACCTGTCATTTTTTGCACTCCCGTATCAAAGCGGCAAAAATGCGTTATTTAAATTTTCTTCATATTTACGGCTCGGGACACTAGAGTAACGCACGCACTCATTGGCGTATAATCTTATTCTAACCGGAAAGTTTAATAGACTCAACGACATCATTAATCTAACATTGGGCCCGGTACTGAGCCTTAGGGGACTCCTGAGGTTACATTTAAATGAGATGACTGCGTGTGATTAAAGCATACAAATTGAGTCCTCCAATGCAAATAATCAGTAAGCCAATCAAGCAGTTTAACGTCGGTAATAAATTATATGAGGTTACGAAGAAGCTTGTTGTGACATATGGTGTCAAACGCATTTTAATCATCTATAAGGCTGGCATCCTTGTCTCCTTGCATAGTTAGCCCCGAAATAATGCCATGGGCGAATTCGATTAGTTGAGAAGGGGGGTGGAGCGGATAAACCAGCGCAAAAAATAATTCATTAAACATAATAATATGCTCGGTTAGGTATTCAATATTATATTTGCAAATTATCAGCTCTAAAAGTTTGATACACGCAGACAAGGAAATTGATCTGCAATTGCATACTAAGTGTTTGTCGCCGTGTTTGAGAACTGGAATTAGTGTAGTATTCTTCCAAAGTTTGGAAACAGTGGCCGATTGATTCCAATGATTTCTTAAAAGTCACAGCAAGGTAGCGATACATCCATTCGGAAAATCGTTTTAAAAAACATATCAGGGATCTCGTCTGATCCGACATTTACTGTCGTACCTAATTCTAACACAAGTTTGTGTGCACCTGCAGTAACGATTTCTTTGCTTGGAAAGGGAGGCAATGTGTGCGCAAAAAAAGTCGAGATAATGCCCTCATCATCAGAAGTAAAAACTGACTTGAAGCTGCTATTATGTCCTTCAGATATGACGAAAGGATCACAGGAAGAGGCACCATAGATGTTAAAACCATAGGGGCTATGGATGGATGGAAGAAAAACTTTATGGCCAGCAGGAATTATAGCTTTCCAGAACTCAGCTGTATTGTCTTTCATAAACGTAACTACAGTGTTGTCTTTCATAAACAAACTAAATAAATGCTATGTCTCACTCATTTTACCGGCTGTAGTGGGCAGCGCGATAGAGAAAGCCGACTGCACACACGACCTCATATATTACACATCTCTGCAGCTGCAACACTGTGTACCGCTACATTGCTCCAGTACTAAGGGCATTACCGTGGACGTTCATCGGGAAATGGGTTCTGCCGGGATTCTATATATATAGAAGGTGAAGATAGATGGCTTCACGGAGAGTTGGCTTGCGAAGGCTAGCTGCATGTCGCAACGCTCGTTCCTATCGTTAATTCTATTTCTCCATGCCCGTGTCTGTGTCTCACGATGTCGACAAAAACAGGAATTTCATGGTTGCAGCACAAGCGTGGTGTCAGTGTTATGCAAGCCAACGTAATGCAAACATTAACAAATGCGCTTAACTGCGGCTCACGTTGTAGGCAAGAGTGAGCAAGAGACTACAGGAGGACAGTCGAAGGGATTACAGAAATCGGCAGCACATTTTCACTTCGTTTTTGTGGTTTTTCTATTTGTTTCTTGCGGATAGAAACGATTCTGTATTCTCGTTGTCCTCTTTCACCATTGAGGAAAAATGCACCGCATCTCTTCGTCGTTTATGACCGCTTTGCTCGGAACAGTCTAATCATTAGGTAGTTTGGCGTGACCATGATCAACTACAGGCTGGTCTCTACGGGCCCGAAACTATACAACAAGAAACACATCTAGTACGGGTAATTTAGGTTATGCTTAAACAGACGCGATATCCTTGCGGCTTTTGCTTGACATCACGTGATCTGACGCCTAGTGGGATCTTTTCAGGTGGGATCAGGGCGCGAGCTGCACGTTTCCCTCACGATAGATTCGTTCCACGTCCGCCATAGGAACCTGGCTGCCAGAACCAGGGCTCCCGAAGCTTCGCCTATTCCATCAAAGCCTGACCAGCTTCAAGGCATGTCAACCGTCGCTGCTCGAAAGCGCTCCAGGAGAAAGAAGTTTAAGCCCAAGCAATCGTTCGGCTCGACCAGTGGCGGTCCCAGCAACCTGCCATCCAACATGAAGGCAAACCTTCCGGAACTCTTCGCCCTTCTCAAGATGCAGCCGAAACCTGGCGTTGCTGGAAACGCGACAGAAGCAGCTGCATCCATGCGTTGTGCAAAAGATGACTTTTTGGCGACTCCAGAGACAACACCGAGCGACATGTGCAAAGCTTCATCATCATCGCACAGCACTGAGCCTTGGAACAGGAGGGAATGCAAGGCAAGTGTGTCCAAAGTTGTTGAGCTAGAAATCAGCTTCATTGGAGAACCTGAAGCCATCGTGAGTGAAGAGTCAGAGCTGAAAGCTCTCGCCGAGTCGGATGTGGTGGACATCGTGAGACAGCTGCGAGGAGTGCTGAAGGAGGAGGGCTCGTCCCAGGAAAATGACCTGTTGGAAGCGCTGAGCCCTTTACTGGCTCAGTTAAACGTCGAAGTATACGGCACACCGACTGCCTTTCTGGGCCGGTGCCCAAGATTTCGGGTGGTCCACGAGGTCCTGTACTCGCTTGTCTCTTACCAGGAACCCGATGACGAAGATGCATGCAGTTGCACATCCCTTCTTAAGGACGGAGCTACCGCCGCATCTGTGTTCGCTCGTCCCAACTACAGCGGCCGCCAGCACGTGGAGGCAATTGACGGCGGACCTCGGCGCGCGCGTGTCATTTCGTCGACCAACAGTTCTTACGAGTCCGCCGTCGATGGAGAGCAAGAAAAGCGCAGAATGGAAGACGGCGGGAGCCAGGTTCCTTCTCTTCCTTTTCTGTCGCGAGCTGTGCAAACGGCGCAGGAAATGTGCAATGCCGAGGCCCAGACGCAGGAAAGCGACCCTGTTCTGTTCTCCGAGTTGGACTCGACGCTGCGGAAGCACTATGCAGAGATCGTGGAGCTCAAAGAGGGGCTGGAAACCATCCGGGAAGGCCATGCCAGCCAGATGAAGAAGCTCCGAGTCAAGATTGAGAAGTTACTCCAGGCGCCTCCACCAGCACCACAGCTAAGTGCAACGGAGCTGAACTTCACCGCCAAGGAGGTGCGGAAGCCCACCGACACGAATGGGGCCGGCGCCCAAGTCATCCCGCGGCTGTCGCACGGCCACTGCTGCGTCAGACCTATCCCTGAACTCGTACCGGGCCTAAGGAGAAGCCGCTTTGCTTCCCATCGACTCAAGACCCCGGTCACTGCCGCCACTGGCCCAGTTCCATGAACTGCTCGGCAATAAGGAAGGAGGTTGCTGCTCCACGCTCGGACGTCAAGTCGATGTGGTCAAGCCAGGGACAGTCGCTTACAAAGAGCGAGATGGAATAACAAACCGTGAAAAAGTGTGTGTGGTACAGCAGCAGTCGTCGAACTACACTGACCGGGAGAGCCGCAGGCGGGATGAGCAACTGCGCCGGTCACAAGGCGGTTTCTCACGGATGACGTTTAATGCCATCGTGTCACCGTTGCTTGGCCACAAGAAAGCCGCACCGGTTGATGACCACTGGAAGCGGTTGGATAGAGCACCTTTCGCAGAAAAATCTGCACACCACGAGAATTTGGTGGCACTGAATGCGGCTTGATTTCTTCCCGTTTTTGTTTAATATTGTGCTTTCGCAATTCGAATGTAGTGTTAATTTATTTGCATAATTTGCCTGTTTATTTATGCAATAAATTATTTTGCACGATCGTGGAGTATGTAACTGCCTTCGTGAAAGTTATAAGACAAGAATGCAAAGATTAACTTAGGGAGCATATCATATCAGCAGTGGAGTCATGTTTCCGTGGCAGAAATTTTTACTCTAGCACCATTACAGCGATAAGCATCCCTAAACGTGCTGGGAAATGCGTTGGCATTCCAGCTAAGGGAACGAAATGTTTTAATTGCATCAACCAATTAGACAATGGACCCCGGACAAACAGCTACTTGAAAGGAGCTTCACATGTGAAGCCGAGAAAACAAGTACTGACATACACCAAAAGGAGCGGTACGATGTCGAAATTTATGTGGGCGTGCGAAGACAAAATATTTAAAAACGAAACACGATGTAATCTGAAATATTGGGGAGTGAAATGTCGGCAAAAAAGTCATACACAAGTAAAATGAAAAAAAATGAAGTATTAGAAAACTGTATTCTTTCGAGTTTATTGTTATGGGAATGGAAGGATTAGGTTTACTGCAGGATTTACATGTAGAAGACATATTTACAAGAGCAATAGCAGCGCTGATCAAAGCAGTAGTTGCATGCCCTTTAGTGCTTTAGTGAAATGGTGCAACTAACTCTGTGGGAGCGGTTAATGACCCTATTTTTTTACTTAGGTGTCTCTTAGTGGCACTCGCACTTCGGCGTTGGTGTTCTTTAGATTATTTTTAGGCGAACGCAACTTACGAACCGAACTTGGACGCAACTGTTTTCCATCAATTTTCGGACTAAATATCAGGCCAGCACCTTGTGTGTGATGCCATTAGTGATGTCATTACTTCCGCTTTCTACTTCCGGGTTTCCAGGAATTTCGCCAAGGTCGTGCTCATGTGGCGGGTCTCTAAAATCTACGTGTATGTGCTTTGGTGTGCGTTAATCAGTGATTTCTAATTAATTATATTTATTCCAGACACTTCAGTAACTAAACTTGCAGCTAACCTTATTCTATGAGGTCATATCTATAATGAAACCTATGCATTTTGTGCCGCATTATTTTTGCATTTGTTTTATTTGGAATTTCGTCACCGGTCTTAACGATATTTAATTGATTCTAATTATTCTAATTAGATTCTAATTCAGTAACTCAACTTGTAGCTAAACTTATGCTCTGATATTATTTATATCCATAATGAAACCCATGAATTTTGTACTGTACTATTTCTCTGATTTATTATGAATTTGCTTCGGTGTCGTTTCAGGAGTTGAACCGGAAGTGCTGCGCAAAAACAGAGTGTCACTCGATGCTCGCGCCGCTAAAAAAGACTCAGAAAGCTCGCCTTCGTGCATAGCGTTCGCTGGCAGCATTTGCAGGAAAACATAACCGTTACATAAACCGCAGTTAGCGGGAAGCTTGAGAAGTATAGTGAAGGATCTTTGAATGCTATCGGGTTCCGCTTTTAAAGGGGAAGCTTAAGCGTTCTCCAAGTACTTTATAAAAAATACGTATTATGTTAAAAAAAAGTCGAACTGTTTGTACGTGTTCTTAGCTTCAACGAATAAACTGGTTAAGCGTAATTACTTTCATGAATATTTATTGAAGCCGACGTTCAAATGGGTGCGGAAGAGCGCATGCAGCAGCACACATTGATGAAAACTGCAGCTCGTACGCGCACTGAGCATCGCTTGACGAGTGGTGGGCGATGTTGTGCGAAACTGATTCTGTGGCCGCCAGTTCATTCAATCAACACAGGTGTCTTGGCGCATACGCTGACGCCTTTGTCACCCAGCACCTTGAGCAAGACATGACTCTTCATCTGCAAAGAGAAAGCAAAGAAAAAGTTAAGGAGCACCGTTTGATGTCACTTGCGAGTCACGCAAAAGCTCTCGTCAACGCAGATTTTTATTCGGTTCCCATCTCCTTGCATCACTGCAATACAACCATGACCTCACGTTGGAAGAACACGGGACTAGATACACAACAATTTTTTTCCCAAGAGAGAGATTTTCGATGGGAACGTCGGCCTTCCTACATCGTCATCGTTTCAGACAAAGCACGCCGGTCTTCGGCGTCGGTTGGATCAACGCTTAAACTTGAGCACCCTGACGTTACTAGGCCAGCTGTACCCATATCCAGCAGCGACGCTTATTGCAGCCATGTGCACAAAAAAGACGAGGTTACGGAGGACTAAGCTGCGGAGTAACATAGTAGGTCGGTCGCTCGTTCAAGCATGTTAGGACCCGCCGTGGTGGCGCTGTGGCTATGGCATTGTACTGCTGCGCACGAGGTGCCGAGTTCGATTCTCACCTTCGGCGGCAGCATGTCGATTGCGGCGCAATGCAAAAAAAAAAAAAAGATTTCTAGTACATGGATTTAGGTACACGTTGAAGAACGCTGCGGGTTCAACAATGATCCGGAGTCCTGCACTACGGCGTATCACATGTCACTGCAGACACGTAGGTGCGAAAGGCAGTGATGTGGGGGCAAAGGTGCTGCATGACTTTGACTGCTAAAAAAACCCACGTTTCCTGGTCTTACTAAGCGATTTTCTAGCCGTCTGTCATCACTTCCCTCTTTTGCCTTTGCTAAAGCCACAGCATCTAGAGGCAAATGATGTGCAGAAAGCTTGGAAGTCTGGGCAGTCTCCCACTGTCATAACAGAAGGTTCCAAGTCCCTGTCCCCAAATATACTCAGCGCGGAGGGCTGCTATAAGGTAGGCTTCGCCGCTACACTTCCTGAAGTCTATTGTCCTGCATGATGGACTTTGGAGTGCCGCAGGGTTTTCCCGGATTGTTTACAAGCCTCACAATCCGTGGGCTCACATCTTTTTTTTCCGTCACTTTACCCCTTCCTCCCATGCAAGGTAGCCAACCAGTACTACTTCTGGTTAAGAGGAAGCTATAGCTCGGGGCCAACTCCGATGTCACTTATTCAAATGGATGTAAATCGCAGAAACGCTTTTATGAAAAATCCGGAGGACCGAGTTGAATAGAATTTATTGAATTTGAGAGAAAGAGTTATATTTTAATGTCTGTATCAAAATTTTGATTCAGGGCCCGGATTTTTTTACCAGGATTACTTAAAATTGGGTCTCCTTCAAGAAATGAAAAAAGAAAGAGAAAAGAAAGAAGAAATACGTTGTTTACAAATCTGTAGCTTCGCATCAAAAACAAATGAAGCAGTTCTGTAATCTGCATCCTTTAGAGCACCTAAGGCGGACAATCTTTAAATAATAATTTGCAGCTTAAGTGAATTGCTACTGCACTTACAAAAGTCCTACTCACTTGTCGCTGTATATTTCATAGCGGTGTATAATACAACAATTATATACTCTTTCGATTTATTACTGTGTGCATTTGCAGAACTGTGATGTGACTTCTCATTGCGGAGTTGCCGAGATAAATGGTTTCTGCGTTCTCATGCATTTAGAGAGGAGCCCACAGCTAAAGCTTCTTAATCACCTTCATACTTTTCTATAATGCTTTCTGTCTTTCCTCTCTCATGCCGTTTGATCACAAATGTAGTTAGGGTTTCTTTTCGTTTTTGGTTTTTTTGTGTGGTAACAACGATCACTGCAAAAAGGCCGAGTAACCCAACACGCTAACGCCACAACAAGAAAACACAAAAATGATGAAAAAACATTCAGCGAGTCCCACGCACTGTGGGAATCGACATTATGCAAAAAATTTCGCAGTTAGCTAGATATCCAGCATGATTTAGGGTTCCGCAAAGATTTACCATGTGGGCCAACATGTTTGTGTAAGGCCTATAGGAGCTGGGTGTCTGACGCGTGAGTGCGTGTGACCACATCACCAGGACGGCGATGATGGTCACGACGATTATATGATCTCGACAGCAGGGTTTGTACTCCATAAGTCGGACGGAGTCTATGACATGTCGGTTATTGAGTAATTCAAAGGTACCGGGTGGGCCTAAACGAGAGAAACACACACTGAGACATCTGCGATCAATATTACACTAAGACATGAAATTTAGTGCCACTTTTAGCGAGTGCACCTTGCAATTAGTGCTGTTCGCAGATTGTCAGACAGAAAGGTTTGGTGACACTGTGGAATGCACTTGCCAGCGAATGTATTCAACGAACTAACTTCGCTGCGCTGAAATGCGTGTAGCCTCGGTAGCAGTGCTTCGAGATATATGAAAAGATGCTGAATGCAGAGACAGCACTACTTCTAAGACCACTTAGATTTTTTTATGCGATTTCAAATGTTCTGAGCGTCTCCGCGACATCACTGGAGCCAAACCAAGAGTGCAACGTTCATATTGGGCGCCCTTTAAATCGTCCGACAGAGTCCGCCATTTTGACTGTACGGATTTTCTATGTTCCTTGTTTGTAGCGACTCAAAACGAACAGACGTTTTACGAGATCAGAATATTTCTATTTTTATTGCAGGTATTCGTGAAAATAATCATTCATTTTCATAATAAAAAAGTGACCCTTCGTAAAACTCAAAATGCTATGAATCATATCACACTCTGTGTCTTCGTAGGTCGTCATTGTGATCAATACCAAATGACACTTAGTTTTGCCGTCTAGGCGAGACTCGGCGAGGCCGAGTGAACTCGCTCGAAGTGTCATTAAATTTGCCTGTCAGACTGAGGTTTAAGTGTTATACAATTGTACGAACCGTTGTCTATGTCATCGGCTTTATGTTAAAACGACGATGTGACTTGTACTCCGGCGAACAAACTTGAAGACCTGTTGACCTTGGGCCGATCATGAAGGCGATACAATGTCGTGGAGCGTTTACAGGACATTAGCTATTACGAAAATGAAGTTGGTGCAGCATAACACAGCGTCTCAAAGCTTAAGCTGTCAACAGCGAAAAATGTGAGAAACTGGCCCGTGACGCCCACACCAAATGTCCTAAAAGGATGCTGGGGAACATAAAAAAAGTTGTCAGTGAATTTTACCAGTTCAATTGCCACCCCTTAAATATTGAAGTGAAACATAGTTTACCAGTCTACAGGTCAACACAACTCGCTTTATATGAGCAAAAGCGAGCAACAGCGTCTGCGGGTCAAACCACGGGTCGGTTAACGGCCTCTGATGGCGAAGACGATTGTGACGTCATCCTCGATAACGGCGAGGCACTTGATTCGAGTAGATCGCTCACGTGACCACTGTGTTGACGTCGTCTTCGCGACCAATCTCGCGCTGCTACGCCCGGCGCGAGAGTGCGCTGAGATTTGATGAAGACTTAAACAGTGACTGCGGCGCTGCTACGCACACAATAGAGCAAATAACTTGAGGAGTTGAAATATACTGCGGCATCCTTCCAAAGCACAGCAAAAATTAAAATTCTAAAACGTTTTGAGCTTCTTAAAGAGCTGGTCGACTTTGGCACGAGACGAGTATGCGAAAGGACTTCGTAAACTGTCCTGGCTGTTCCTGTTGTTGCTGCTGTGTATTGCTCTTTGCGATCTGCAGGCCCACACCAAGACACTTCAAAACGTGTCACAAGAACATTTGCGTGACCAGGTGTGCAAGAAGTTTTCTTTTAGATTGCACACTGGCACGTTACTTGTAAAAGCATGAACGGAACAGAAACACCACTTTGTTCCTCGGGGTATAAATTGCTCATAATGTCAAAGGCGAGAGACAGTTGAGCACGTTTTACTCAACGCTTTGGATGCAGTTTCCTTCTGGGACATCCTACAATGCACCTTGAAGAAGGACTTGCCATCATACAGCCATAGAATAAAGTTATTAGCAGCAAAATATAATGATGGCGCACCATTTGACGTTTCAATGTTAGTGGGTCTTCACAGTATATTCGGAGATCTCAGACAGCTATTCGTCCATGCAAAAGCTTTCCACGAATACTTTCGTGAGGCTTTAATAATTTTCTCAGAAGTGCGTAAAACAAAAATGTATGTAAAACTATTAATTTCTAAGAGTCCAATGCCTGACTTACCGTGACCTTGTTGTATTGGACTAGCTACTATAACCGGAATGCTATTGGTCCAAATATTTTTGCACGCGTCTGCTTGTTGTCATTGTATAATAAAGATTTGATTTAATAAAAAGGTGCCTAGGCAAAAAAGAATACGCTAGGGAGAGAGAGAGTAGGGGTCTGCGACAAAGAAATGTCCTGCCGACTTGTCAAACAGGGCTGCGCGTGTGATCATCAACGACCACCGATGCGTACTTACGATTGGTGCGTATGCAGGCACGAACAATTCCATGGTGCCAGAGTAGGTCTGGCCCTTGGAGACCGGACACTGTACCATGTTCTTGCATAGGTCATTCTCTAGGCCGGGAACCGGAATCATGACACCGTACACGCTGATCTTGGCATCCATTGTGGCCTTCTCGGTGTCTTGATCTGCAGTGGACGCACAACGTGGCGTGATTGGGGAGAGTGTTGCACTATACGGCACACCAATGGAGGAATCGGATAGCGTTGTTCGGTACGCGCGTTCGGTTTCGCCTATCGCGATTGGCCTAGGCCGTGCCGACGCCGTCAGCCGCGGGGCGCGGCCACGTTTTTGGTGACGTCAAAATGACGACACGCTCCTGTCCATCATTTTCAAGACGAACACGTCGTCTGCTAAGAGCAGAACGCGACGATTGGACATTTTCCCTTCGAGCGATAACGCGCCCACTACGAGACCCGCTTCGCATGGCATGTCCGGTAGATTGGATGAGATCCAAACGGTGGCTGCGGTTACGAAGTGGTACGTTCGGATCGCCTTAGCGACCATGCAGATAAAGTAATAGTAATAAATTGTAGCAGTCACTCACATGTATTACTATACGAGAACGCGTTGAAGCTTGAGAAGAAAAAAATACATTGTTTCTCATTTTAAAATTTCATTCATTAGAAGGCGAGGAACATTTCGTCTTGTGTTATATTGTCCCAAGCAGGCTAAAGACGAGGCCTGTCAACTTCCGGGGAGTTCACAGTTTGCCAATGGGCTGCGCTTTCTCTCCTGTTCTTATAATTTTTGCGAACCGCTGACTTTGTGACATTGCAGCGACCGAACGAGTCCTGTTCCGAACAAAGGGCTCCGATTTCCTCCCAAGTGCTCGCTAGCGATTACTGAGAAACTGATTCTCTTAAGCAGTTTTGGCATCCACATGCTCAGATAACGTGACTTTACACTTACCGTCTACAACCAGGTCGAACATTCCACACGCTACAATGAAAACTGTGCTGTGAAAAGAATGCGGCAGGTCGCAGCAAGAAAATTATTGCGAACAGTCTCAACTATCTTCAAAATTAATTAATTCATTAATTGATCATTCTCGTCGGAAAGCGCAACAGTAAATTAATATGTCGGAACGGTGTAACGAAACTATTTCAATTATTTTCTTTCCGCCTTTTATGAATGGTGCGAGCAGCGTTCTAGGATCGGTCGGTCGTGAGCGAGTAGTGGTATGACAAAAAATAAATAAAAAATAAACATAGCATCGTGTGAAAGAAACCGGCCCATAATTGTGTCGGGTTACATGCATATGCGTCGGACATCAATGCCACAACTAATGTTGTTGACAGTCATCACAATGGTTTCAGAGACTTCTTATCGCTCACAGAGACCTGTACGTTATACCTTACTTTGTCCCATCCTATCGGGATGGCAGAGGAGATAGTATATTTTAATATTTGATCGCTACCAATTATACTGACACGCAAGGTGCGTTCACACCACCGGTGCCGTCGCGCTGTTCTAGTATCGATGGTGCATGCGCGGCCCGCGGAAGGCCGCCAGCGATGCTCAGTGCGTTTGGATGCAAAAAAAAAGGAAAAGCGAAGCCAATTCTACCATCTTGCCAAATTTTTCAGTGGCGCCATTTTGAGCCAATCAGAGAAGCCGTAGCAGGATTCAGGGCCAGTCAGAGCTGACCAGATTGCGAATTTGACGATATGGCGGAATTCGACCATGTTAGTAACCCACCCTCCGCTCAAATCGGCTCTGTCGGAGCCAGTTCTTGCTGCCGCTGCTGGCATGGGCCTTGTGCGCCTACGCCCATTATATAGTTGCTGCTGAGGAGCTGTGTGCATACCCCATCAAGGTGCGTATACTGGTTAGATCCGAAAGCATTGCCGAACGTCGGGCTACATATGCATAATCCTTTCACTGGGCGCTGACAGAAACTGATGGTTTCTTGTGGCTATCGTCGCCAGTACCATCAATCCGTGACGCTTGTAACGCCCACTAGGGCGTTCCTCATCGTGGCAACGTCGTGACACGCCTGGTGGTGGCCGCGCCGGAACGCTTACAGCGCATGCGCAGTTCTCTAGCTCATTGCCGCATTGCGCATCACACAACAGGCAGTGCCCGCTTTTCGATTCGATAGCGCAGTGACAAATATGCCGTCAACCCGGTGCGCCTTGTTTTGCAATGGAAGGCGGTAAGTAAACGAACGAAAACCTACCAGAAGTAAGCGTGAAGTACAGCTTGGGCTTCGTTCCACGCTTGAAGACGCAGGGGTCGGAGTCGCACGGCTCGATTTGGGCTGACAGAACTTTTGCCTGGCTGCCTGTAAATGTTCGAGGGCAATAAACACGCTTTACATTGTCTTATATGTCAAAATCGAAAATTTTCGGAAACCTGCAAATTCTTCCAGAATGAAATCCTTAAACACCCAGAAGAATTAGTACTGAACACGTCCGGTGCATTTCGTTTCTCCTTTTTTTATGCTTTCATTACTTTTGACAAACTTGATCGTTTTTATGCTAGTTTATCCTATTGATCACGAGAGTACACTTGCGTTCGCAAATCAGACGCGGGCTACGGGTACCAGTCTTATGTCTCGCGTGTCAATGCGTGGTCACAATTATTATTTTCTTTTTGTTGTTAGCAAAAAGTTATTGTTGTTAGCGTATAGACTTCCCTTAGTATTATGCCAAAACCTCCCCTTTTTTTCTTCTTTCTTTCTTTTCTTTTTATTTCTTATCTAAGATTTTGGTTTATACGGCCCCTAAGTGGGCCAAAACTTCGCATACATTGCAGCTAATAAATGGCTCGAGCATCCGCGTACGATCTTAAAATCAGAAGGAAGTCATAGCTCGCCACTCAACTGCGTATTTATTGAATGTGAAAGGAAGAAAGCTTCTCAGTAGGCAATTGCTGAAGCAATGGCAATGAAATTTTCTGCATCGTGAAATTTTCATGGTGTTAACCGTCACCGAACTGGCTTTCCCTTTCATTCACGACACAAGTATTTTGTTTATCTTACTTTTAAAAATTCACATGGGCAGTGTAACAAGAAGGCCCGCAGCCCGCAAGTACCATGTCAATTTGTTCTGCTTCAACATGACGCGAGAAGCAGTTTACAGGATTCCAACAACTCGTTTCAAATTGTGCTATAAAAGTTTCAAACAGGGGTAAGGTGCCTAAGAAAGGCTGGGCAATATTTCGATAGGAGGACCTTCCTCCTAACGAAACGTTGGCCAGGCTCTCCGAGGCACCTTATCCCTGGTTGTAAATTTTATAGCTCAGTGTGCTACTCCATCGGTCAGCCCTCTTGATATTGCGTTTCAAAAATGAGTTAGTTTTAAACATGACGTTTAGTTTTTTTGTCCCCCTCCACACATACTCTGATTGCAGTGGCGTTTGCGTATGCATGTTGAGCACCAGAACAGGCAATGTTTAAGCGAACGCTGTGGCGTTCTCTTCATTGCATAGATTTTTTTTCCTGAGAAGCGATGGCAGTACTGGTGTAAAATTCGTCGTCCTAGTCGGGAACAAAGCCTGAAGGGCACAAACGAGACATGTTTAACAGTGGTTATAAGTCTCAAATCTGACATACATCCAGAATGAAGGATGCCCAAGGATCAAGTAATTTTTCTTCTTCTTTCTTTTTTCAGCGCAATGAACTTCATGCATATCAGTCGATCGATTTCCTTAGGATTGTACTTATTCGTTTCAAATATAGTGTTTAAATAGTCACCTTTCACTGATCAGGTAATTATGTTTCTGAGCGCGACTCCCGACTTGATTTCGTGGCAAAAAAATAAAAATGTGTTGCAGAATTAAGGGACGCGAAGGGAAAGGGAGGGAGTGAAGGAAAGAAACTTTTGCAAAAGCTACCTCATCTATGTCTGAGATACACTGTCCGAAAGCTTACCACACGCCCTAAAGCTTTCTGACACTTTGGCCATGGCGTGATCAAACGAAAAAAAATATTTTGTTTAAGTAATTCTGTTGAATTAACAAAGGCTGACGATCACAACATGCTCAACTTGTAGCAGAAAGTAGTTGTTTGCACATACGCAGCCCCGTGCCCAATCTTTTTACTCCCTGTTCACACCTCGCCATAAAGAAGAGAGAGATAAAATGAAATACTGAGTGGAAATGGTATTCTAGCTATACAAGGTTGGCAGCTACTAAAAGTTAAAAGCATGTGAGGGATGAGAACATAAACACACACACACACACGCACACAAATGCACACGCGAAATGCATTTACGCACCTACTTCTAGAAGCTTACAGTCTCTGTAAGTCCTCTATAGCGCAGGAATACGAAGCACTTTACACCCTCGTATTGCACAGGTTCAGTAGGCGGCAAAGGTCCAACACTCATATAAAAGCGAATACGAGTGTAGCGTTGTTTGCCCTGTTCAACTGAATGACTTCGTTCTGCTAACTGAAATATACCACCCCTTCTTCGTTTCGATACGTGTTTTCTCCGTAAAGAAAACCTGACACGCACTATGACCTGACCCCCTAGCTTACCGCAGTCTTCGTACGTGATGTCCCTGCGTTGTCCGAGGGCTAATCCGCAGAGAAGAAGGCCAACAACTAAGCGAATCATGTTGGATGGCGAATTCTGAAACTCTAGGCAATGAAGAGAATGTACGTAGTAGACGCTCTGCTAATGTCGCTGTGGGCGTTTTTCTCGCTCCTGGAGCCGCTGCAACAATATATACCCGTCAGAAGCAAATCAGCGGTCAGCTGCAAACCCTGACAAGGTTCAGGGGAACTTGTGCGGAAGATATATGTCTGATTCGCTTTCCTATTGTACTTATCGCCTCAATGACGCACGGTCGACAGATACACCGTACGGAACAGACACGCATTGGTGCCATTCTCACGGCAAGTTCATATTACGCTACTTTGTTTCAATGTCATTGGCGAGGGAGATAAAAACATAAGGTTGCTGTAATTTTGGCTTATCTTCGTGCCACAGTTCAGAGCATTGTCTGTCGCCGTATCTTTTCGCCACTTATTACAGCGATAGCTGTTGTGAGCTAACACCCCCAGTTGTTTTGATACCTGCCGGTGCCCGAAGGTGTGCGCTGATAAAATTCCAAAGTGTACTGGACAATTTTATAACAAAAAAAATCAGGAGCGCCATTCCATTCCGTGAAGGAGGCTGACCAGCGAAGCTGTGTAGCACACGACACGGAGGTGACACATAATCTTGCACAAAGGTAGAAACTCATTTATTGTCTTGATGGGTCGTCATCGTGACGAAACGTATACGCACACTCATTTATTGTTTTAATCTGTGGTCATTATTTCACTTGCAACTGCAATCACATTCTTTGATTATGCCCAATCGATGCACGTGCGCCGCTGGGTGGTCGGTTGGGCCGGAACGGTGTGGCATCGCAAGAGATATGTCTGTAACACGGAATGCGTAAACCGCTCCCTTTTTGGTACCGACATATCCACATTAAAATCACCGACAGTGACAACAGGGGTAGTGTCATCGCAGCTAATTTACGCAAAGTGAGTAGCCATGAACCTTACGGGACTATGAGTCATGGCATTTTTCGCATGCTTGTGGACGTATGATCCATTGCTCACGGGAGCATGAATGCTTACGGTGGTGTAGGCCATAGTTTCTGTTCACGGAGAACAAAATTCATGGAACCTTAGTCATATGCAGCTTCATTGTGAAAAAAACAAGCAAAAAACAAATAACGGTTTCCCGCCAGGATTTCAACTCTGGATTCACAGATTGCGGCTTGAAGATTCGATTATAAATCTCAGCCCCACGGTCAATACTATTTTCTTTGTTACATGCAAATAAGAGTAATGACATGCGTTCATTCATTACATTACCTTTACAGATTCACAAGCAAAACAAACACGCACAAGCTACGCACTCCAATGAAAGTTCAGAAATCGGGTAAACAGGCAAGCGTACAGATGCAATATCCTCTCAGGAACGGAAGCGAAATCCTACAGCCGATGCAGTAGGCGAAACTATTGCGCCTGGACAATACTGTGTCTGGCTTCTTGAGCGCTCGTTAAAACGATCGGCTTAGAACGTAGAGTTTCTCATTATAACACCTAGAGGGAAATCTGGCACCACCGTTTACGGGAGTTTCCTAGGGGGTGCTGTGTTGTTATAGGAATGACAGTATATGTGTCTGTGTGGCTGGTGTTGGCTGTTGTTGTAAAAGGCTTCGTCTAAAACGTGGATATGGCTACACAAATAACGCGTCCTTAAAGTAAAATCTTCATGAAAGGTTTTCATGCACTCATAAGACGTCTTCCAATGATCCTATACTCACCTACATTGCATAACCATGCGAAGAAAAGCAAGAACAGACGACAAACTGTTCCATAGCATGCGCGAATCTTGTCACCTGCCATCTAACTTCAGCGGCCCGCTGAAGATTTTTACGTTTCATATAATTGTATATGCAATAACTAAAACTTGTTTTTGTGTAATCATAAAGCTATAGCAGCTTCTTGAATGCTGTTTTAGTTGAAAAAGAGTCATTGTGACAAACGGAATGGTGCTTGTCTTCAATGTGTCCTAGCTCACCCAGAATGGTGCCAATATGAAGTCACAATATACCGTCATTCCCATGTATACCACAGCGCAGCAGCGCCAGATTTCCCTCTTAGTATAGCGAGAAACTCTATGGCTGACGATATACTCTGCAGCTTTACCATAAACCAGTGCCGAGGGGAAAGAATATAAACGAAGGCAGTGGGAAGAAGTGAAAGGGCACTATAGGAAACAGGAGGAAGAGGTCATGTCTCTCAGCTGCCTGATTTCTCGAATCTTTACTCACAGGTATATCTACCTGTGAGGAAAACGTTCAAGAAATCACGCCTCTTCGCACGTCCTCCTGTGCACCAGGCCAGCAAAATGACTTCAAAATTTGGTCATTCGTTTTCTTGATACCTTGGCGTCCAGAGATTGGAGTTCCGTGTGCCAAATTCAACACTTGGCCACCCAAATCTTTTGAGAGAACCACCTGTTGTAATGCTTTACATGGGGCCAGGTGGTAACAGCGGTACAGGATTTCTTTATTAATAATACTAAATAACTGGTTCGTGGCCCCTTTGCCACGGGTTACAGTGCCGACTTTTTCCATACAAGACTTCAATGTCTTGTTTTTCTCTTGTTCTTGGCGAAAAAACTGCTGCGTCACTTATAAGTTCCCTAACTTAACAGCCGTCAGCTTCCGGCATTGTATTTTACTTGAAAGACCAACCACAAGCGAGCTAGTCGTTCCGCCTCCATCCTTGGTGTTCGCTTCCCTGTTGGGTGCCTCATTATACTCGTCGGTTTCTTCTAGTTAGCTGACTGCTTCTATATTGTGTCTGGCCCATTAGCACCACGGGAGCCGGGAACAATTCCTGCGATGCCATCGTAAAGACGTGGCGTCATGCACTTGACCATAGCCTTTCCGGAAACATTAGGAAGAAGAATCTCTACTTCCTCTTCGGGTACCTCGAGAGAGCGGCCATCAGCCAATAAAACTGTGGCGGGAGTACCCATAAGCCCTACATCTGGAACCAGGAAACGGCGTAGAAGTGTGTTGCTTTCAGTATCGCTCAATACCGAGACGGTGTGGCCGAAGACCTCTCCCTGTAGCATGGGCAAGTGATATGTAACCGTTACGGTGTGTGTTCTTAGCGCACTGGAAATGCATTCATTTTGTTGCGGCTCATTTGTAGACTCAGGCGTGTCCGATTGTTGGTCAGGTGACACTGTCCGATTGTTGGTCAGGTGTGAGCTGTAATATCTCCGCATTTTTGGCACGTAACCTGTGAAGGAATATACAGCACTGTGTTGGTACCATATATTATTAAAGCACGCAGAGCATTGTCCTCTGCACTTTCAGTTTGGTCTTGTTTGTCATGGTCACTACTGGGTTGGCCGCGTTTGGCAACCAACTGGCGAGGTCGTTTGACTGGGCCTGATGAAGGGCAGGCCTGCCTGATTAGCAGATGAGTGCCCTTCACCACCTGCACATTGAAAACAAAATATATGTTATAGTAAGAAGGGCTGTAGTCCTTTCCCATGCCATCATTGTTGCGAAGATATAAAGTCCTCTCAAAATGAAATAGAAAATACACCAGGCCAATTGTATCGTGCAATTTATCGTACAACATTCAGAACACAAGCCTACAGCACTCGAACAAGCAGCATATATGATGCTAAACCTGCACTCATTCGAAAATGAACTACAGTAGTTATAATGTTAAACTATGTGTGCAGTCAAAACCCCTATAACAGCGTGAGCATGACAGCTGCAGGTGTTGTACAGTTGTTGCACAAACCATGACAGGGCACATAAAATTACCATACCTACTTAAAGCTGCATCATACAAGACAACAAGGCAACAACCGGTACAAGACAACAACCGCACCTGCATTCCAAGAAATTAGCCCCACCAACTGCAGCTACCTGCTTCGCTTGTGCGAGGCCATATCGGATTGTTGGCGCTCCCTTAGAAAAAAAAACAGTAAAAAAAACCCGGCGAGAACGAGCAAAATTTTGTTACAAAATACAACAATAATTAACCACCTTATTTTCCTCGCTATAAGAACGGAAAAATCTTGCGCTTTGGCCCGCATAACAGCCCTCACGCAGTTTAGAGCTCAGGAGGCTCAAATGAATTCGTTACGAATGACACCTGCAACACCAGCTCATAAAGACAGGCGCGCTGCAAGAACACCTTCGGCGACGAGCAGTCGTCGTTTACGTTTTTGTGGACGCGTGCGACGTGACGAGCAGACTTCGGTTTACTTTCATAGCAATAACGCTCACCAGCAGGGCAACATTCTATTGCCTACAACTTGTCGTTCACGCTTAATTGTCGTGCCGTGCACCAGCTGCAAGTATCGCTAACTGCAAACTCAACTGTTCCGCTTAACCATCGGGAGCTCTGCATGAATGAAAAGACGAAACGGCTTGCCTTTTTGTAATAGCCAAGGCGAAGCACCGGCACGGGATTCATCTCTGTAGGCTTGTTGTTCAGAAAGTGCTCGGAGCAAACCTGCGTGTTGCACATATTACGTTCGTAGGGCGCAAAGTTGAACGTGGCACCAAAATATACACAGATCGAATACTCACTCGTGCATTTTCACTGGGTTGGTAGTTCTTCCTATTCACTGCAGCTATCCACCGGTGGCGCAGCTTGGCATTCTTCGTTGCGGATGGAAATCAGTGCAGGCTGAAAACACCGCACCGGCACGATTCCCTATGTGTGCTGCGCTCTTCGCAAACAGCGCTAAGCAACCTGCTCCTTTTGCGCTGGTTGTTTTGGCATCCAAACACGACGCAATGATGCCCAGATGACTTCTTGTACTTTGGATCCGCGTGAACGGGCACATTTCCGCACTTTGGAGTCCTAGAGCTAACGCTTGCCATGTCTACCAGTCGCCAGCGAACACACTTTGGCAGCCCAGGCAAATATGGCGCCGGTCGACCGGGCAACCCGGGTAAGAGAGTATGCGTTCGGTTAGTCTGGGTGCGAGGCTATCGTGTTCTGGTCTATAGGCACGCAGTAGAGTCAAGGGAGAGTTCTCTCTTAAAGGAATGTATATTTCAAACTCCATCACAACGTTAGTGACCAGCTGTTGATGTGTACTTCGCATTCTGTTCCTATAACTATGAAATAGTTGTAATACCAGCAAAGAATTATCCTGAGCAGGTGTGTGCTACTGCGACTTCCAGGCAGGTAGACCCAGACATTTTTGTAGCATTCGAGCCTGAACGCTTTCTAGTGCACGTAAAACAGATGTCCTGATACCAGAAGGGACGAGCGCGCTGTATTAGAGGTGCCCTACAAGGAGGACCTCGTAGAGTTCTAGAAGCGGTCGTTCAGAAGGGTTCCAACCTTGACCAGCCATCTGCTTCATAAATTGAAAGAAGTTATGAAACGTTTTCTTCAGCAATGACACTTGCTAAGGCCAATATAAGGACTGATCGTTGGTAGCGTACACCTGAAAATTTGTAGTGAGTGACAGATGCTATAGTATGCCCTCCAACTATTATTGGTTACAACGTCTTCGTTTATTGTGCAAAAGCCAACATCAAAGTCTGCCGCTGCAACCCTATTTGCAGTGAAGCAGTGAAGCGTCTCATATAGAGCACATAGTCGCACTGCAGATGATTCAGGGTTATTGTGTACTAGCAGCCAATGTGAATAAGCCGGCGCTGAAGCAGAGCTGGCACACACCAACAGCATTTTCATACGACTCGCGTCTTCACGAGCATATATTGGCGGCCTTCTGTCATGATCGGTGAGAACTGTCTTGGAATGATATTTGGCAGGTCCCAGTTTTCGCCCCGGCCACCTGCACAGACTCGACGCAGGCTTATGATTTCCTAGGAGTTCTTGTGAGCATGTTAGTGGGGATTATTAGTTATGGCTTTCGGGTGCTAGATGAGACACACAAAAGGAAAGGTAGGCGCAATGCGCAACGTGAGCGTGTGTGTGTGTGCGGCCACGGCGGTCGAAATGCGGCCACGGCGACCGGAATCGCATCCGTGAACTCAAGTTCAGCAGCGCAACGCCATAGCCACTAAGCTACCTCGCCTGGTACTGTGAGTTGTGAGTGTTGAAGCTATGGGACATGCAGATATAGTGTATGTGTACAGACGCTTTTATGGAGTTACGTGTATACATAGTACACGTGTTGTGGGTACGGATAGTGTGTTTGCGTGTAGGTTCATAGATAGAGCGCTTTTTCAGAAATTATCTCACAGCAAGTACTTATATCCTTTTACATTATTTAATTTCCCTCCTTGGAGGGTAGCAAACCGAACTGTTTTCTGGATGACCTCCCAGTTGTCGCCCCTTATTCTCGTCTACGCTCCTATGATTTCCCATTCACTGGCGCGTAATGTAGCAAATCAGAGGCACACTCCACTGGCTCACCTCCCCGCTTTTTCACTCAATAAACCTTCAACCCAGTCTCTCTCTTGACACTCCATAGAACGCAGATGTATCTTTCTTTATAGACAGTCTATGAAGTCAGGCCATGCGCACTACACTGTTATTGCAAAATGTTTTCAGTGTGGAGATTGCCCCCTCACTATATACCATACAACATGGGAATGTCCCATCACTCGCCCTCCTCCCTCCCCCGTACTCCCCCTCCTCCAGTTCTCAAGCTCATCATCGAGCAGTGGGAGGCCGTTCTGTCAAGTTCGGGTCAGCAGGACCAGTGTGGCAGCCCTGGGAGGCAGCGAAACCGCAGACACCTTGGACTGAAGACCCCTCCCAGAGTCAAGCGGGAAGGCAAGCTGGATTGCATCTCATTCCTTTTATTTTCGATAAAGCTATTTCCTCCTTATCCTCATCCTCCATGGTAATTTTGCAAACAGCCCGTTCAGATCTCTATTGACAACAATGGGTCAAGTTAAAAAGTTTTATAACTTTCGTTCGCCCTTTATAGGCGCGTGTTAAAGAACACCAGGTGGTCAGAAGTGAACGCGAATTGAACGGAACTGCTCCACTACGTCGCCTCTAACCTAATCTTAAGAGGAAGCTCTAGCTCGGGTGCTCCTATCTAAATACACGTAAAACCAGAATTCGATTTTCTCGGCAACCACTGGACCAAATTTGGCGAAGTCTGTTGCATTAAAAAAAAAAAACCTAAAATCTAGTGGCTGCTAGTTTTGAAATTCTGATATATCAGTCGTCAATTTTTTGTTAAAAATTGGCAAAGATCGCAAGTTTTCATAAATGAAAGTAAAAAGTTTACAACTCTGTAACTCAACAATCAAAAGCGATATCACAATTCTGTGAATTGCATCTAATAGTGCATAGTACATCTAAAGCGGACCAAACTGGTATGTTACACATGAATCTAAAGAACTTTAGTAATAAGGGCATACAGCTTTTGCGAAACCCTTCTACAAAACGTAACGAATTCACGGAAGATATAAACTGCCACATCAAATTTGTACGCTGTGAATGATCTAATGGGTACCATTTACAAAACCGCGATATCTGTTCTTAATGCAGAGCTATTAATTTATAAACTTCATGCTTCTATTTATCTCGAACTTCCAAAACATCGAAAATTCTTTTTAACAAAATTCAGGACTTAAATCGAAATTCTGGTGCTACAGTCACTAGAATTTAGCTTCTCTCTCAAATGCATCAAATTTCATTAAAATCAGTTCAGGGGTTACCTTAGAAAAGCGTGTCTGTCTTCTACATGTATATGAATAGGCCGTATCACAGTTGGGCCCGAGCTAAAGCTTCCTCTTAAACCTGACCAATAAACATATACTTTTTTCGACAGAGAGTGTATTGACGCGCGTACAGGGTTTATCTTCTGGTGGCCGTTTTTATGATATGAAGGCCGGAAGTCGCGCCTTCATATATCGGGATTTTCTGCAATGCTGTCGCTGATTGTATAGAGAAAGAATGCTGTCTAATCAAATTGTTTGCGCTGAGTCAATAGTGCGGTACGTTTATTTTAATGCGCTAGCACCAGGAGTGTCTAAGTGGGGAAATATGTATGTGTGTGAAGTGTGGGGGCAGCCGGTCACGGAGTATAGAGGTAGAGAAGAATGGGAGAGCTTAGAATAGCATGCATATATTATATATATATATATATATATATATATATATATATATATATATATATATATATATATATATATATATTATCTTGTTATTAGCTGTGGCGCTAAGTAGAAACAAATGAAGGGTCTCTCCCCATCGTCGACAACTCATTTTTTTTGTTTCATCTCCCATTTTCTTTATTAATTTGTATGTTTCCACTTGAACCACACATAATTACCCCTATGCTTTCCTGGGGCTTCATTGTGTGTGTGTGCGTGTGTGTGTGTGTGTGTGTGCGTGTGTTTGTGTGTGTGTGTTTGTGTGTGTGTGTTTGTGTGTGAGTGTGTGTGTGTGTGTGTGTGTGCGTGCGTGTGTGTGTGTGTGTGTGTGTGTGTGTGTGTGTGTGTGTGTGTGTGTGTGTGTTAAAAAGTTAGATTCGTGACTCACAGTTCTGCACTGACTGGATTTTCACCATCACGATAGTATAGACGTTGCACTTCTATGGGATATCAATAGTATGTTGTTTCGAACTACTGGGCGCGTGAAAGTGTGTCTGTGGCGAAATATTACAATACACTCCTAAGCTCAAAATATTTAGAAGGTGCCGTGGAAAATATTCACATTTCTAGTAATTGAGGCTCATTTCTATGTTTTTTGGAACACTAAAACGTTTACCATTTGCGACCTACTTAGCACGTAAAGATCAAGCATTCTTGAAGTAAAGTTCGTGTTAGGAAAAAATATTGTGGAGGATTCCCGAAATTATCGGAACATTGGGAGCATCTTAATAAATTCCCAAGATCGCTCGCTGTTGGAGCCTTTAAAACATCCACTCGAGCAGTGCACTCCATTTTAATATTGTCGCCATGAATAAACGGATGAACGTTACCGCTTGAAACTTCTTACACGCATATGGGACACGATCTACATTTATCGCACTATCACGCGCAACATTATCGAACTGCAACGCAATATCTGCCACTTTTCTTTCGCTGTAGAACTAATAGAAAGTTCACACACACACCTGTCATAATCAAAAATTATGACAGGTGTGTGTGTGAACTTTCTATTAGTTCTACAGCGAAAGAAAAGTGGCAGATATTGCGTTGCAGTTCGATAATGTTGCGCGTGATAGTGCGATAAATGTAGATCGTGTCCCATATGCGTGTAAGAAGTTTCTGCGCATATGGGGAAAGTGGACGAGACTCGGGTAAACCTCAATGAGGTTGCTCATGACTTGGCACGAGGACTTGCTAACCGTGACAGTCACAACCGAGCCGTTCACCATCAAGCGAAGGAATCCAGAGATCATTTATTAACATACAATGATGTTACCAAACATTACTATTTAGGACGCAGACAATTCCCATTGCCACATTCAAAACTGAACAGGGCTCAGGCAGTCTCACTGCGCTTATTGCAAACGGGTACATATCCCACACCGTACACCATTAATAAAATATATCCAGAGAGGGAGATTAAGATGGAATGCAATGATTGTAATGGCATCATTGGAATCAGACATATGCTGGCGGGGTGTCCCGCGACTCTCCCCAACCTCGTTGAAGAATGGACACAGTGGGTTGGCTTGAGAAGTCGAGCCTCCGGACCTCAGTACAATAAAAGTTTTCACACACACACACACACACCTGTCACTGGTTGCTACCAAGGAACTTAAGCGGCGTTTAGTTCATCAGTGTTTAGTATGTAGTCTCGGCGTCTCGGAGGCTCGGATTCTCGGAGTCCCTTGAGTCATGTGCTTTGGTGTCGCAGCTCATCATGAGCGTGGCATAGTACATTTCTCCGTAAAAATGTGTTTCTTTGAGAGTGATGTTTGTGAGCGTTTGAGTGATCAAGGGCACCGACGCCGGCGAACAGATGTGGCAGGGAACACGGCGTGCGGAGGAGCGTTGAGGAGGTGACGCGAGTGACGCGAAATTCATTCATTCACAAAACTTTATTAGTGTCCTGAAGCCCGGTCTTTTCAGACCGAGGCGGGCCGCGTCAACGTCGGCACCGCCAGGCCGAGCCTTATGGCGTCATCGTGGACCCTCTGGACAGCCCGTAGCTGATCTTTATATGAAGAGCTTGTTATCAACTTGTGCCAGTAAAGCCATTTTCCTTCGGGGTCGGCGAGAGTCGCGGGACAGCCCGCCAGCATGTGTCTGATGTCAATGATGCCATCGCACACGTTACATTCTTTCCTAATGTACGCAGATTCATAATCGAAAACCAAGCGAGTTGGTTCTGCTTCATGGTGTAAGAGTGCGCGAACCACACAGAGACACACGAAAAGACACGGACGACACGTGCTCAACTCTCGACTGGTATTTGTTTATTAAAGCACTCAGAAAAAAATATAGGAAGCCATCTCTTCAAGCCCCACTCGATACTAAAACAACAAGAAAATAAGAAATCATATATACAGATGTAGAACAACCCACCAGGCGAAACGTTTATTAGATAGTCGCGCGAGTTCTGCTGCATATATAAAAATATTATTTTTCCGTCGTTAAAATACAGACTAAGTCATGCATCTGCCAGCGTTTATACCTGAAAGGCCTCAATTATTTCTCACTTAGCTAGAGTACTATCTCTCGCTAGGGTGCGGGTGTTGGTTAAGACGTGTCTGCAGCAAGACGTCCTGCAGTGAGCAGCCAAGCGGGCGTAAACAAAGCCTTGCAAGGGGACGTAATTTAATGCGAGGAGTCCATTACTTAAGCATCTGCCACTTTTTCCCCAGATATGCATGTCTTCATCTGTGCAAGACAACCACAACAATCTTGCACGGATTGTGCTACTACGTGCGCGTGATTCGTTCACAGAGTTGCCTAACGCTGGTGCTGCGTTGGTCAGCTATACAACGGTAATTATGTTTAGTACACGAATTTGCCTAATCCTCCTAGCTGTACCTTCAAACGTTCTCTTTCTATTCCCCTTTCCCCCACCCCAAGTGTAGGGTAGCAAACTGAGTGCTCTTGTGGTTGACCTCCCTGCCTTTCCTGTCCTCGCTTTCTCTCTCTTGAGAGGTTATCTACCACGCTTTAACTCGTAGTTTTTTTACACACAGCGAGGCGATAAGTCATGAGCGAATGCGTAATTATTACAAATTGTTGCAGCTACAAAGGCTGTATTTTATTGAAAATGACCAATTTCTAAAATCACAACGGGTCTGAAGCCAGAAGGACGAAATTTAGGTAAATCCATGTACTACAAATCGTTTTCATGCGGGCTCAACCGTCATACGTGCAAGTCCCGTAGGCACTATAGTAGCGTAGTTCTGCCTAGAAAATTCTGTGGGAAACTCATGTTTCCACAACAGCGCTCGTTACATGAACAACCGAAGCTCTTCTATTTTTTTTTCTAACACGCAGGCCCAAATTGGATAGCTTATTTGGCGCGATGAACGCTGTTTTAACTTCGTAGCACGTCAAGACGTTTTTCTGATCAGAAGAAAAACTGTGTGCGTAAGGAATGACGGCAACATATTTTTGTGCTTATGTGGGCCTACATCACCATGTATTATGGTTGCCACCTCTCGGGGATAGGCTGGCGACGACTGATCCTACCAGTGCAAGGGCGGCTAGCTTCACGTGCAACAAAGTTCCACACATCTTTCATCACACCATATCGTGATTTACATCAAGAAAGGTGCAGTAGCTGCCTGTCTAACAAGGCTGTCAATGCAGGCAGAGGAATTGTGAACAGTAATGTTTGCAACAGAACTTTAACTATGACAACAACTAAACCGCCTTTATGCTTATGACAGTGCTACAGAACACAAAAGAGCAATTGCAACTGCAACTGCAACTGCAATCTGCAACTGAGCTGTCAGGTATTATATATGCAAAAAGAAATTTGACTGTTATTCAGAAGAGAAAAAAAATATTCGGGTCATGTGGCCATTACCACTTGAAGTCGGGAGTCGGAATTTTTGCTCAAATCTCGGGATTGTCCCGCCAAATTCGGGAATGATGGCAACTCAACTACGTATGCGATTGCGAATATAACTTTTCCTTTCGCTACGGGAAGTGAACCGCAAATTAGTTCCTTGCTCTTTTTTCTGGCAGCTGCTCAGTGCAACAGAGTGTCCTTGGCGGATGTTATCCTTGAGGTTTTCAGTAAATGGGGCATAGTCTTCCTCAAGGATCTTTATTATAAGCGACGAGGATGCCCACGGGTATGGTTATTATGGCTGACTATTCGGCCCACACAGTGGTGCCTTATATGAAAAGACTACACACAAATCCAGAAAAATTGTGGCGAAGGAATTCAGTGCACGTCGATGTTGATTCCTTTCTGTCGAACTTTTGACACGGCGTCCCACTTCGTGTGAAGAGCGAGCATTTTCTTGTTCACTCAGTGACGATAGTGGTCCTGATGCAGACGCTCACGCCATCATCACCGATTATCTTGAGCTGGACCGTACTTTTCATCTACAGGGAGAAGTTAGAAAGAAAACATGCATCGTGTAAGGTCCTTTCAGTAAAGGACTATAGACTTCTGCTGCTGCAAGCACTGCCGCGTATTTACTGCATCCTCATTTCGCGAGTGGTTCCCAGCGCTGTTCTACCTACCACTTTAAACGATCTCGATTGGAAGATGACGGCGTTTTCCAGGGATAAGATGAATGAATGAATGAATTGTGTATTTTCACTGTCCCACGAACTGAAGCAAAAGGAAAGGTAAAGATTAAAGCTATGCCTCTAATATGCGTCACCAATTCTCCTCTGCGATGCGACAATTCACAAAAGCCCTGCGGCGTTTCTTAACCTCCACCGGTGTATGTGGCCGCTTGTGACTGACTGACGATGAACGCCAAGCGCGTGCATGATCGTACAATTAAGCTTTTTTTCCCTCTGTCTGTCCTCCTCATCTTTTCGTCTCATTTTCCTTTCCTCCAGCTCAGCGTAGCCAACCGACCGGGCTGGGTCTGGTTAATCAAGAATCGCTTTACTTATTTGAAAAAGAACAATGCTGGTGTTATATTACGGAGGCGAGGGTCCCAAGACCAAAGATCGCGCCGTGACTCTGAACAAGTCTTAAAAAAAAACTAATACATAACCAGCATGCAACACGTGTTATTGAGGGTAACTAAACGCCAACAACATCAATCTAGAAACCAGCCAGCAATCAACAGCATAAATGCCGTTCTTGTGGACAGAGAAACGCAGAACACATAGCAACAAAAAGTGCACACATTAATGTTAATTTAGTACACGAAATAGAGTTGTTCAATTTAGTGCACGGAAGGAAACAAGGTACAATTCATTGTAAAAGATAAGTTATTAGGTATGATTTAAAAGATAAGAGTCATGATGATGATCCTTCCTTATCCCTGCTACTTCTCTTTTCCTCTCCGTCAATTTGTGGAAAAACGAATGCACCACCCTGCGAGAACCATCTTTCTGTGAACTACTGTTCGCCGCGTTCTACACAAAGTGCGTAGTTGCCTTTCTCTTAATGCACGTACTTTTCGAGCACGTGCTTTAAGCCAGATAATATCAGTTAACAGCAGCACGTTCGTGCCATCAATTTTCTTGGGCATTTCAACCACTCGATGTTACATCTTCATTTATGTGTGTGGGTGAACAAAAGCAGCATTTACTAGGACAAATTATATGAGATAGTCGTAATTGTGAATGGCCTGAAAAATACGGGGCAATGAAGAAGACCGGGCACACGAATGCGCAACCCCGACTGAAACTTTAATGAATGTAGTTACACGCCCTTATGTAGGTGCATGTGCTGTCGGCCAGACCGACCGCTTTGAGGCTTTGGAAACGGCGGAAAAGTCAAACGTTGCTATTCAATGTCGCAAATGCACTTGTCTTCCTGTGCCCGTAGATTTTTATCAAGGTGTTACTTGAAGCGCATCTATCAGTCCACGACGAGAGAAGTTGCTGGAGCATTCCACATAACGGTGCATATTAGATTGTGCGACAGTGTTCCGTTCTTAGTGCACAACAAGAGTGCATTTGATTTGCTTTATCAAATATTAGGGCTAGGAGATTGTCAAACTCTTCTTTTCTAATTGCTACTAGTTATCCTGCCTCGTTGTTTCTTCTGATTTTTTGAAGTGTTTGTGCGCAGTGGAATCATGTAACCATGCATGGCTTGTACAAAAGAAAGTGTGCACCCTTTCATTAAAGTTTCAGCTAGGAGTGCGCATGTCTATGCCTGGTCTTAGTAGCTGGCCGTACTTTATTATGCATCGAAACCAACTCACCCAGTTCTCCACCTTAATATGCCATGTACACGGAGATCTCTCTTTGCGCACGCAACCATACTTGAGCATAAAAGCGTTTGCTTTCTGTTAATCTTTCGTATACTAGTGGATAATAATATGAAGCCAATGGATAACGAATCCAAGAAAAGCACAGGGGTAAATCACTTGTTCTTTTAACTGAAATGTAGAAATGTTCAGTTAAAGAAAATCAAAGTGGACGAAACAAAAACGAAATTTGCGCCGGCAGGAGCCAAACTCTCATCTTACGCTCTAGGCGTGTTGTGCCGTACAAATTTAATTATGGAGAGAGCTCTTCTGGCGACTTTGTTAGGCAAAGTGAGCTTTTTCTGTTTGTTGGCCAATTCCCGTGGTGTAGAACTGTGTGTGCGTTTCCACTGTTTCTCGCGTGGGGCTCAGCGCGCCCGTGTCAACGACTCCCACTTGTCGCAAACCGAAGTTCCAGGGATATTTCATTGCATTTAAATGCGCGAAAGTTTAATACAATAAGTGTCAATGTAAATGGAGCGGCTCTTAAACAAGCTCATTTTGTAGGTGCGCATGTTTCGTATGAGCTATACATTTGTCAATAATAAAGTTAAATGAAAAGCTGTAGGCAGTTGCCTCCCATTTGTGGACGTTCATAGTATCACTTTCGCCGCAATTTCCTTCTTTCCTTCCCTCCTCTCTCTCCCTGTGATCTTTGTTTTCCCCTTTCGCATTCCCCCGGTGTAGGGTAGCCAACCGGATGTTAGTCTGGTTAACCTTCCTGCCTTCCACTTTTCTCTTCCCTCCTCCACCCTCCTCATAGTATCACTTAGAGAGAATTTGATGTAAAGATTTTTTTATATTTGTGTGTTTTGGCGCCTTGTCTGTGCTCGTGATCTGTGAGTTATGGCATGGTTCAGCCGGCAACAAGGCTAAAATCTCCAGCCTCACTTGCAGCTTGCAGGTTGTTTGTCGCACACCACGCAGCATGAGTGTTCTCAAATCATTAAAGGCGCACCGGAGGCCCTCAGGAGCATCGGTACATTTATGTTATGCTATTTTAACTGCAGTGTTATCTGCGCGACGGTCGCGAATGTTGATACAGACCGGCACCCACGCTCAAACCATTTAATTTTGCTTCCTGCTCACACCAGCTTACTGCCCGCAAGCGCCATCCCAGACAACAGGCCAATGCTATGGCCTTTATTTCCGTTATAATGCAACTGCAACGGGTAACTTTGGCGAAAAAAGACTTTTTCACTCTTGAAAATACGCTGATCGAATCTTTGGCGGTTGCGGTCGCCATTGAATAACGTGCCGCAATGAAATTCCGGATCAAGCGGCGACCATAGCAAAAGCGTGTCCTCCGGTCACCTAATATTTCGATAGTTGAAAAAATTTTCGGCGCGTTCATTTTTTTACTTGAGCGCCGCAGGGCGTGCTGATTTGGCGTACGTGCTTCACTTCACAAGCTTCATTAAAAAAAAGAAAAAAAGAAACGCGTATTAAAAAAATCCACTCACGGGGGGCGCGAAGGAGGGGATGGGCATTTCCATTGTGCCGCTGTACTCTTCCCCCTTGACAATGGGACACTGCACTAGGCTCTTGCACAAGTCCCTCTCCAGCCCCGGGATTGGCACCATCATGCCGAACCACTTGAACCTGGCGTCGAGCACTGCAGTTTCGCTGTCATGGTCTGCGGGCAAGGAAGGGCAACTTAAGGCAAGGCCCCCCAAAACTGGCAGGAGTCCGAGCACAACCATTTTCGATTGCACCGGGGAAACCAACTACAGAAGCGTCGCATAACGCATGAAAATAAGGAAAGAACAATTTGTACAATAATTACTTGCAACATTTCTAATTAGGTCAGGAATGTTAAAGCTTCGCCCCACAATAGTTAACATATCCCCATTTCCATCTAATTCGCAACTGGTGTCAAGTATAGTTCTTTTAAGGACTCTGGGAAACATTGTGTATATAGGCACTGTGACACTGTCGAAAAACTTGCCTGAGAAATTCCTTTTACGAATGTTATCATATTAAGCCAACAATCAGAGACACCAAGGACAACACAGGGGAAATTACTTGTACTTACTAATTGAAATAAAGAAATTATAAATTAATGGAACTGAGGATGGATGAAAGAACAACTTGTCGCAGGTGGGGAACGATCCCACGTCTTCGCATTACGAATGTTGTAGTTATTGCCATTACACGCTTATTTAACTGCGCATACTGATTTCCCGTAGTTTTTCACACCTTTTTGCGAAGTTTCATTTTTGGTGGCATTTGTGGTTATGACAGGACCTCGGACAACATATTGTGCAGCTCATGAAACGCACTGGTAATGCTCCGGAACTCATGCATACGTATTTCTCTTTCTTTCATTCATTAATTCATTCATTCACTCATTCATTCATTATTCCATTTCTTCCTTCCTTCCTTCCTTCCTTCATTCATTCATTCATCCTTCTTCCTTTTGTTTTTCTTTCTTTATTTCATTCATTCATTATTTCCTTCCTTCCTTCCTTCCTTCCTTCCTTCCTTCCTTCCTTCCCTCCTTCCTTCCTTCCTTCCTTCCTTCCTTCCTTCCTTCCTTCCTTCCTTCCTTCCTTCCTTCCTTCCTTCCTTCCTTCATTCATTCATTCAATCATTCTGTTTTCCTGTCTTCTCTTTCTTTCTTTCTTTCTTTCTTTCTTTCTTTCTTTCTTTCTTTCTTTCTTTCTTTCTTTCTTTCTTTCTTTCTTTCTTTCTTTCTTTCTTCATGTTTTCATTTTTTCGCAAAGGTCGCAATTAACCCATACATGCTTTCTTTAAACACTGAATTCTATCTGCGAAGGAACGCAAGCCCTTGGGTCATTTGTACATTCGTCATTTGTCATTTGTCATTTGACAGCAAATCATCACTTCAGATCATCATCAGTGAACTCACCGTAGCAATGTCGTTGTTACCTTTGTTGTACTTATTTAATTTTTAATTATTTAATTAATTTTAGATGAGTTATTAATTTATTTTTGCTGCATAACAGAGAGAAATGGAGTAGCGGAGTTACTCTTCACCTCTCTGTATAACAGAACGGGGGCATTTCGAACTTTGCCTATACATTACCCCTAACGTGACTGTAATTTGCACCAAATAGAAGCAAAGGAGCCTAAGTTCACGAAGGACACCGAGGAAACCAACTACGAACCTCGTACAACGCACGAAAACAGGGGGAAAACGAAGGCTCAGTCATAGAATCCTATACTTCTCAACGCGGGCCCAGTCGCTCAGCATTACACGAGAATTATTGGTCCATTGCGGCGGCCCCCGATTCCGAATCGTTTAATGACTTCCGTTGCTAGAGCGTGGACAACTTTAGCTGAGCGCTGCTAGCACTTCGTGCCCGAGTGGCACGATCGTTGCATTTTGCATGATGTGTGACCAGGTGTTAGGAAGGGTAGTTAACGTGACCCTAATCATGCCCCCACAAACTGTGACCAACAACTAGGAATGTGGTGCCCTCTCAGTGACTAGTGGTTCTGGCGTCACTGTGGTGGCAGGGAGAAATATATAGGAGGCTACGATTCAGCTAACATTTCCAACGCTTCTTATTAAACTGGGAACCACGGCAGGACTGTACTCCATTTTGGAAGTGACAAGCTTTATGCGACAAGTCAGTCTCCAGATAAATGGGTAGCTTGCGCGAATTCACAGTCTGTGCTTGAGCTGATTTGCAAGGTTTACGAAAAAAAGAAAAGTAAGCATGCTAAATAATCGCAAGAATTTCTGCACTGACACGCGTTGCGGGAACTCGTGGTCACGAAATTTCCTTTCAGCGGGTTCCCAGTCAATACTGGCATAATTGGAAATTTACGAGCGGACGGATTGGCAAAGCATGCACGCGAGCACGCCGAAGTGAAGTGAAGGCGCTAAAACGGGGGCGGACGAAGAAAGAACACACACAGGGCCCCCTTTTTTTTGTGTGTGTTCCTTCTTCGGGCGCCCTGTGTGTGTGTGTGTTCCTTCTTCGTCCACCGTCGTTTTAGCGCCTTCACTTCAGGTCATGCTTAACCAACACGCCCAACTATCCATCCTCATGTCGAAGAATACGACATTCCACTGTTCAGCAACGAGGTTAGACACCTATTATGAAAACTCTCAGCGAGAAGACCACCTGCAGCACGGCTGAATGAAGAGTTCAAAAGATAAATTTTGTATGCCGTATACCCCGGGCTTAACTTCGGTATATACGTGAAGGTACCGCCGATTGCCGGAGCCTTGTTTCTTCGCTTTCGCCTTGGTGTGGGCCTACACGTAGCACTTTCTGCTTAAAATCCGTCGTACAAGCTCGCGTCGTGTTTATATAGAGTGGCGGACGGGGACGTGGCGCCACTGTGTTGCTGGACTTGACCCCCTATGCACCCAGCAAAGGCAAGAGCTGCGCTTCAAACAGGGCTCTGAGCAATCGTCCATTGTCCCTTGGGGCAACACTTGGATCATGGTCAGTTACTGGCTTGCTGAACAGCTTTCAGTGCAGTAAAAGGTTTCAGTACGGAAATGTGCTCGAAACACTAAGGACGATTTTATGCAGTGACTCGCCTTCGTTGCGCATGTTGCGTTTTCTTTTCTTCCACTCTTCACTTATTAGCGTTTGCATGTTCGAAATGTAAGTGTTATTGTAATATTTATGCATTTATTGGTACCAATATCGGATGATTAATGGCGCAGAAAGCGTAGGATTAGAAATAATTATTTCCTTTTTTTTCGCTCGGCCTAATAAGGCATAATCAAGTGTGTACACATCACTTCAGAGGGGGGGGGGGGGGGTTCTGGTGGTTTTCATGACGTCGCGTGACAAACAGGTGACGTAGACGGAGCCAGAAAAATCTCTCACGAATCGTGGAGGGCCAGTGGCAGAGATGGAATATAACCAAATTAGAATAGGTTACATTATAGCACTCAAGGTTCATTTAGTTCAAACGTAGAGTTTTGTAGGACCTTATGTTTGCAGCTGTTTTAGCCAAAGGCTTATAATGCATTTTATTTCTGCTTTGTACAACTCGGTCAAACTTCCTATATATTTGAAGATATTTGATTCAGACAATCTTGGTGCCACTTGTTTAATTTTGTTTCTTTGTGCGTCGTCATGGTAAGTGTGCTCCATGGTCAGTGTACAATAATTTGCGAGAAGCCGTGTAAAAGTCATATTTCTGTTCCCTACTTTCAATAGGGCAACGTCCAAGTACTTTACTACCCGATGTATTGGCAGCGTGGTATTTGAGATAACGTTCAAACAAAATTTTCTTACTTCATTTTTTTTGTTGCAGCGTTTGTGTAAATGAATGTTTAAATTGCCTGTGATAGGTAGTTGCTGCATTTAAGGCTTTTTGCTCGGAGAAATTTCAGGGATGTTTTTCGTAATCGTAGAGTGTCACATTTCCAGTTACCCCAACTGGCGTCAAAAACGTTCGTTGACGAGCAGCACACACCTACTCGTACATAGTCAGTGACCCAAGTTGGCATCAAATAGGTTTGTTGAAGACCAGCACAGATCTAGTTGTGCATACCCAATGCTCCAAGTCGGCGTTAAAGAGTTTCATTGAGCAGCGGTACCCACCCAGTCCCGCATCTACTGTGACCCGTGTTGACGTGAAATAGGTTTGACGAAGAGCGGCACATCTATATGCACAATGCCACATACTCAGTGAACCAAGTTGTTCCGACGGTTGGTTTCGAACTCTGGTCCCACAGCAAAGCGGCCCCATGCGCTACCCAGTGAGCCAGGTACGCGGGAAAATGGTTACATACATACATACATACATACATACATACATACATACATACATACATACATACATACATACATACATACATACATACATACATCACATACATACATACATACATACATACATACATACATACATACATACATACATACATGGCTAGATAGTTTTTCTACACTGCAGTTTCTGACACTCTATTTCTAATATACCGCAAGACCAACCTTGAACTTTATTTGGGGAATGTCTGCTCCTTGTTCTTCAACTTCGCGAAAGTTCGATGTGAGACCCCCATATATGAACATCTTATGAACGAGAGGAATAGCCAGAACTGAACATTCACATAGCGATATGTCGCTTAGGCTAAGCAGGTACCTTGCTTTCGTTAGAAATAGAAAAAGGAAAGCTCTTTTACTAAGTGATCTTTTTGTGAAAATAGCAAACCTTTGTTTGATTCTGTGCGAATGTTAAGTTTCATTACTATTTCATTAGTTCGTTTCATCCGACTGCTAAAGGAAGGAAGGAAAAAGTGGAGAAGGAAGGCAGGGAGGTCAACCAGTTTCGCTTAACCGGTTGGCTACCCTACACATGGGAGCGGGATGGGGGAGATGAAAGATGGGAGGAGAGAGAGAGAGAGAGCACATAACACAGCGAACACATCGTCAGTTACAGTCCGTGACTCTTGCGCAGTACGCGATATCACTGTCACAGCCGCTTGTCCAAGCCCGTATCCTTCAAAAACCGAAGTAGTCCCTTCGTCGCCTTCAGCTGCGATGTCTTCTGTCGGCGATGTGTGAGAATGGTTGCAACTGACAATGGTCTATTGTCCAGGTGCGCTAAAAGAGAGCAATGCCCCTAACCACGATAAACACAAGGAAAGGAATGTTTATGCTTAGTATTTGTTCTCTTTTAACTGATTCAGCAGAACAACGAAATCAAAGGCCTTTGAGCACTCGAGTCCATATTAACACGTTTATCCTGCGGATGTTATGACGTGAGTTTATTGGGTCCACGCTGAAGAAACTGAAGAGGGCCAGAAGAGACCGACAGCAAACAAATGCATCGACTTATTCGTTTTCTCTTCGTGCTTCCCCCCCCCCCCCTTCTGAACTGTTAGTGTCGTATCAAATAAATTTTAATCTATGCAGCGTGCACACGTGCGAATATTGACAACAGATATAGCATACGACAAAACAACTTAGCAAGCGCATTTTCTAGGATTATAAACTTACCTGCTATGATTGAAAAGTGGAGCTTGCTTGTAGAACCGCGCTTGAGGATGCATGGGTCGGAGTCACATGGTTCGATCTGGGCCACTTGAATTTTTGCCTTGCTACCTGCAAATTCATATGCCGTCACATACCAGCAAAAGATAAGCGTATCAACTTCCCGCGAGAACGCCAACTTGTGTACGTTTACGAAGCACCAGAAGTGCTGCATGGCGATCCATCTTGCCAAATATGTTATGTTGTAGGTAGATACATCTACTTCGGGGCTTGACTTGCTGCCAGAAAAATAGTTGAGTTACGACTGCGCAAATTATTGCCGACTTTGGCAAAATTGAGGAAAAAACTTAAGCCAGCAGAAATTGGTTTCTGAGTTTTTTCTTTTTTTCTTCCCGTTTTTCTGAAGAAACACCATCCACAACTAGACATATCCTGCCATATCGCTTGTCAAATATAATAAAGACACCCCCGATTCGGCAACTGGGGTGAATCTTCCTTTAATCACGAAAAATCAGAATGCATAGTACGGACACCGTGACTGCTCACGCAGGGACTCAATGGGTAAACTACCGTTAGAAATCTTTACTGTACCTTTAGGTAAACCTAGATCATCTCAACCGTGCAAATATAAATGGGCACAATATCACATTTTAGTGGATGCCTTCACACTGAGGCGTGATAGGGGACGAACAGGCAGACGCTGAAGCGAAAACTGCTTTCAATAATCCTTCTGAGGTAAGAATTGCGTTCTCACGGACAAACATAAACGCCCTACTTTGTTGCGTAGCACGCAACCATGCGTTGGGGTACTGGATCTAACCAGATCGTCGACACAAGCGCGTGCATATGGGGGACCCAGAAATGAAGTTCCATATGTCTCACAAGTTAAAGGATGCCAAACAAGCATGGTGGTCCAGATTCACCCTGGTGTCGCATTCACCCAGCGTTATAGACATCTGAAATTGTTGCAGTGACAACACTTGATCACATATTTTGAGTTTGTCCGGCGTTCGCACAAGACTGACAGCAACTAGTCTCTTCCATTGTAAACCTCGATAAGAGGCTGCTGGCAGGCGAGTTTCTTTCGGGTCCTTAGCCGCTATAGGCTTTCTACAAGTCACTGGCTTAGACGCAAGCCTTTAGTAATCCCACAACGTTCTGAACTTGTATATGCGCGCCTCCTTCCCATATAATAATAATAATAATAATAATAATAATAATAATAATAATAATAATAATAATAATAATAATAATAATAATAATAATAATAATAATAATAATAATAATAATAATAATAATAATAATAATAATCGTCGTTCATCAGCCCTTGTGCTCCTCGTCACTTTCCCGCAGTATAGGGTAGCAAACCAGATCAAGTTACAGGTCTGGCCAACCTCTCTGCCTTTCCGTAAATAAAATTTTCTCTCTCTAGATCATGGAAACGTGCTGCTTGGCTAAACCTTTAGCAGGTATTCTTCAGATGTAGCACGGCGCAGCTGTCGCAATAAATATCACTATCGAATACGCAAACAGGAGCAGCCAGCGGAGTGCACGCTCCCACTTCGATGAGATTATACCGGCCTGTAAACAACGCGAAATTGGTGCGCAACGAATGACAAATGATCCGTACCCTTTCGCTTTTCTTTGTTTCGTCGGTAATATTGCTTTTATTTGCTACATCGACGTAACCGAGAGCAAGAAATGATTTCCATTGACTTAACATTATGTACTGAAGAATTTACCATGAATCAATTTCTGCCCCCCCACCCCTTCCTATAGTATTTATCACCAATAACGTTCTCTACAGGGGCGTTACTGAGGCGTTACCTGATATTTTATTTCATAGGCTAGAGCATCCAAACTTTTATACAGTAAGGAGCATACGCAATGCTAGGTGATATGCACGTTATTGCTCCAAGGAGGGGATGAAGTATCACAGAATACTAAAACTCGGAGAAAGTCTACACATATCTTTCCTCACATGTGCCAAAGGAAGTGGCCCCAAGTTACGGGTATATATTTTAACTTGCTGTGCAATGTTTACACACAGCTGCTACAACCATACGTTTACGCTGTATGGAAGAATACGTTAGTTTTTTTATTACCAAGCTAAGAGGTCACGATGTCAATTAGGCAGGCGTGAAACGAGCCTTCTACAAAGATAGTAAGGAAGAAATTGGAGCATATTTTTTTCTTTGAACAAGAAAACGACTGAGGGTCCTGTTCTTTCTTTTTTTTTTAGTCTCATGGCCTTAATTATCAATTTACGTATGCGCACTGGCTGCACCGAATATTTTATAACCATACTGCGCATGATCGGAATTACTTTTAGTACACTGGGCAGTGCATTCCAATGGCGCTTCTAAGTGCTGGACAGTCAGAATAGCAGTCTTCCTAAATCTATGCACTTTTGGAACGCTGACAATACTGAAGAAGACGTACCAGGCAGCGCAGGTACTGTAATCGGGGCGTACAAAATGAAAGTTTGGGCGCGTTCGTAGAGGTTATTTGCAGTAGTATATACAGCGTACCAATGGCTTAGGATAATAATCGACAGGCAGAGTAAATAAGGAGAGCGTGAAAGTCAGTGCGCCTTCAGTCTCTGCATGTCTCTTATTTTCGTAAACTATTCGTACGCTGTGAATACCATTGTAATTGTTGCCCACATAATGGCCTTTGAACGTTTGAAACTGGAAGTTTATGGGCATTAACGAGAAGGCAAATGATATTACACTCACCACAGTCTTGAAACGTAAAGTTTTGGCGCTGTCCAAAAGACAGACCGATGAGAAGAGATGCGGCAACATAACGGATCATGGCGGCGAGAGAAACTTGGCAGCCGAAATTCCCTCCACGAATAATGTAGGTTGCTATTATGTCGACAGGGAGTCTCGATTTTGCTGTGTGAGAATGCATTGCCTTTTTATACGGCAGTGGAGAAAGCAGGTAGAAATGTTTGCAGTGTTGTGCAACGAAGATGACTATTACTGCTAACATACCAGTGGCCGTTGCGTCTGACCTTGCCACATTACCCTTATCACTACTGCGTCGCACGATCGAAGGTCAGACGTATTTGGCGTCCTTCGGACAGGGGCAAAAACTGACCCCTTTCTCAAAGAGTTGCTTACGCATCGGAAAAACGTCGCTTTTTCTATGATCTCCCCTTGTTCCGCGTCTAAAGCCACTTTCTAAGCGAGATGACCTTAAAAACGCCGTTACATTAAAGACTGTCAAAGAGCGGTGATATGTCTTCAAGCACGTGCGCTTTAGAGAGGAACATTGGGGGTGTGCAAATCACGTAACAAATAGAGTTCAGTGGGGATGTTGCTTACAAGTAAGCAAATCATTGCCACATTATCGAATATCATCATTCATATCTTACAGGTGTCCATATGCCGAGTGAGCTTCATTCCGTATTTCTCGAAATGCCTGCAGTAAGCGCATATACCTCCTAGAAAAAATGCCCGAAGGACTAATAATTGAAAGACATCCTTGGCATGTTTATTTCTAAAGAAAAGAACGACAAAGCTGCAGTTTCACAGCCGATAGAGAAGTTGTGCACACTAAAAAAAACATTATGGGGTTTTACGTGCCAAAACCACTTTCTGATTATGAGGCACGCCGTAGTGGAGGACTCCGGAAATTTCGACCACCTAGGGTTCTTTAACGTGCACCTAAATCTAAGTACACGGGTGTTTTCGCATTTCGCCCCCATTTAAATGCGGCCGCCATGGCCGGGATTTGATCCCGCGACCTCGTGCTCAGCAGCCTAACACCGTAGCCACTGAGCAACCGCGGTGGGTTTGTGCACACTTGTAGGACTGCGAGGTGTGACTTGACAATAACCAGGGATGGAGGATCAGCCGTATCGTCACAGTTGTAAGCTTCCTCGTTGCTAGGAGACACCCCCGCACCTTCTATGCGAGCGTTATGGCTTCAGCGCGTCAGGAACAGCAGTCTCCACAACGCTCTATAAATTAGCAAAACGTTCTCTCGCGGAAAGCAGAATTCTCGGATCATGGACTCAGCCCACGTCGACTCGACTGGCTTTAGGAGCGCGAGCCGTCTCTTTCGATTGCGTGAAAGTCTGAGTGTTTTCAGGAGCCTCACCGCGTACGCGCAGAGAGTTTCACACCTTCGTTCAATTTCGCCCGATATCTTGAAGCCATTTTGCACACGGTTTTACTCAATGTGAAGATATTTTACTCTGGCGCCTGGGAATATATATAATATCTATATACATATATATATTGCTACGGAACAGTACTTGCGATGACAAAGAGGCGAGTAGGGTGAAGACGGCGACGACGATTAGAGGATAGCGCGGGCTGTTGCCTCTTGGCCAAGTGCGGCGTATTGCCTTGTAAACATACTTGTATATAGCCTTCCGTCGGCGTCTTCCTACGTAAGATATCTGGTTAATATATATATATATATATATATATATATATATATATATATATATATATATATATATATATATATATATATATATATATATATATATATATATATATTGCTTTTACGAACGCCTATTCTTCACGTCTTTAATAGCAATGGTGGACAGTGTTGATTTGGGACATTTCTAGGACGGAATATATTTAAAAGCACCTGTTGTGCGAGCGCCCATCCTACTAAGACCATGGGCACACCCTTCGCACTCACCTAAAGAAACTCGATAACAGGCCCTTAACAGCACACGAGGTCATGGGAACGTCACCTCGTCCGTCTGCTATGCACAAGGTCACGAACGCGTTCCTGCGCTTCTCGAGGTTCAGCAGCTTAGATGGCCGTCTGTGACAGACGGAACGTTGAACGCTTGTGCGTGTCTGTCCGTGCATACCGTGAACTTCTCTCTTTCTCATCTTTCAGTGCCCTTCCCCCCGTTTCACCAGTGAAGGGTAGCCAATTGGGCTCATACTAGTTAATCTTCTCGCTTTCCTCCTATCACTCCCCTCTCTCTGTTTTGCAATGTGTGCCTCAAAGTAATTAGCTAAAAATTATTAGTAAATTATTTCTTCAATTATGCATTTGTATTCTGTAAATGATGTACGAGTCCTAGAGTAATGCAGCTTACGCGAGTATAAATGCCACAGGCATTTAAAATATCAGTTAACTCTAGAATAAAGCACCTGGTATATGCTCCGAAGAACTGCGCATGTTCTTTTAGTGACTTTTTGCAGAAGGAATTGGCGAGAAGGGCCTTGAAGCACAGCTCCTGCACCTTTCCTTAGGTAGTGCTGTCGTATAGTACATTCAATGACAAGTATGACTCGGGAATGACGGAAAAATAGATAAGCGGCTAGAGTGTTTAATCGCCTGTACAGGAGAGATGACTCACGGTATATTAAAAGCTAGGAATCCATCCAGCAAGCATTATGCGAAAGCCACAGGCAGCAATGAAGAAATGTGTGTCAAACGCAAATTTTAAAAGCGCGAAGATAGCATTGAAAAAAGCATGACGCAGAGGAATCCACGTAATATATAAATTATGAGGTTTTACGTGCCAAAACACCAAACTCATTATGAGGCACGCCGTAGTGGGCGACTCCGAAAATTTGGACCACCTGGAGTTCTTTAACGTGCACCTAAACCCAAGCAGACAGATGTTTTCGCATTTCGCCGCCTTCGAGATGCGGTCACCGTGGCCGGGATGCAATCCCGCCACCTCGTGCTTAGCAGCCTAGCGCCATAGCCACTAAGCAAGCACGGCGGGTAGGAAGACATGTATCGAACTGTGTCACGTGGCATCTGAGAGCAGGTGTACTGCGATAATTAAGAGGGCAGCATTTTATTGTTCGAAGTCGGATCAGGCTGTCCGAGAACAAAGAGTTGTGTCAGGCAATCTACCGATGACGACGATTCGGGCACAGCGTTGTCATAATGGCAGGAGAACAATGGAGCACGTCTTGCGATAATATTGCAATATCCGTTCCACCGGTGAAAGTGGACGTAGTTAACCTGCTAGAGGCCTTAGCCTTTAATAGACACGTCTCCGGCACAACATTATGATGTGAACAAGTTGGTTCATCCTTGATCTTTATAGTTAGAACAGCGCGAAAATGTGAAAGGATAGGCCGGTGTAATCTCCTCGCTGTGTCACGTGCAAAGACCGTGTCCGGCACGTTCTCGACTCCTCTGGAGCGACATTTGCCTCTCGCTAAAGAGTGTTAAAGTACCAAACAACCACACCTAAGAGTACCGTAAACTGACTATACGAAGAAATAGTTGCTTTTTACCTGCAATATTCCTTTATTTCCTTTAAACAACAACATTAATACTGTGGTGAAGAGGAAGACGAAGAAGGCGCTCTTGTTGCGGCTGTGCGCGTGATCAGCGTTTGTCGACTGCCAGCGCTACCAGACTGTGCCCAGTCCCTCTTAATAAATCGCCTTATTACATTTGGTGGAAGGTGCTCCACTCCCCGACCTCGCCCTGGAACTTCGCAGCCGAACTTTAACATCTGCTCCAGCCGCTACTATGACCGACGCTCCCAACAATCCACTCGGCGCATCTGCCGCTCCTGTCATGTGCGGCGCCATGCAACGGCAGCGGGACCCTCCTGTTTTTAGCGGATCAGGTAAGACTGACGTAGAAGACTGGCTCTCTACCTACGAGCGCGTCAGTGAACACAACAAGTGGGATGACCCGACGAAGCTCCGTAGCGTCATCTTCTATCTTGCTGACGTTGCGAACCTCTGGTTCCACAATCACGAACGGGAACTGCAAACCTGGTCCGCTTTCAAAACTGCCTTCGCGGAAGTCTTCGGTCGCCCAGCCTTGCGAAAACTCCGTGCAGAACAACGCCTCCGCCAGCGCGCTCAACAGCCCGGCGAGACTTATACAAGTTACATAGAGGATGTCGTCGATATTTGCGCCCGCGTCGATTCCACCATGACTGAAGAGGACAAGGTGAAGCACATCCTCAAGGGCATCGAGGACGACGCATTTCAAATGCTCCTGGCGCGGAACCCTACTTCTGTGGCAGCTGTCGTCACTCTTTGCCAGAGCTTCGATGAGCTGCGTCGACAAAGGGTCCTTGCGCGCAGCGCTCTCGCACCTGGCGACTCTCTCTCGGGCCTCACGCTTCGCTCGAACACCACGCCAGCAGCATCGCTCTCTCTTGAGATTAAGGATTTCATTCGTGAGGAGGTGGCACGCCAATTGTCTATGCTGCCTCTCAATGATGGACCTCCCCAGCCTGACACATCTCTGGCTGCTCCCATTAGGCGGGCCATTCGCGAGGAACTTGCTGGGTCTTTACCTTTCGCCCACCCCTGCCCTCCCGTGGCTACACCTCTGACCTATGCCGAAGTCGCCGCGCGACCTGCGCCGCCGACGTTCTCGTTTCCGGCGCCAATGCGACTTCAAGCTGCACCTCCTCCCGCGTCGCCTCCCGTTCCATCTCGACGCCCAGTTCAGACCCCTTGGCGCACACGCGACAACCCTATATGCTTCGCTTGCGGTGTCGCCGGCCACGTTGCGCGCTTCTGCCATCGTCGCATGCCACCTGGTAACGCTACTATCGCACCGCCTGGATATGCCTATTCCCATGACACCACCGGGCATGCGGCTCTTCCCGACCACGAGTTTTCGCCGCCTCCTCGACGCCCTGTCGGCACCCATCGTTCGCCATCACCACGTCGTCGCTCACTTTCCCCCTTACGTCGCCGCCAGTCACCTAGCGAGCGAAACTAGTTGCTGCAGTTCCGCACGCACGAATTGCAAGCTTCGCGACTTCTACAAGGCCTGCACAGTCGCCACGCAATTTATTGGACGTTTTGGTCGAAGGAACCGCCGCAATTGCGCTTATTGATACTGGGGCTGCAGTTTCTGTTATCGACGAAAAGCTTTGTCGCAGCCTCCATAAGGTCACAACGCCGTTGTCTGGTATGCTTCTAAGCACCGCGACTGCGCAGCATATAGCCCCGCTCGCTCAATGTACTGCCAGGGTGGTCATCGACGGCATTGTCTATGTTGTTGAATTTCTCGTGTTGTCATCATGTTCACATGACATTATCCTCGGCTGGGACTTCTTGTCTCATCATCGTGCCATCATCGACTGTGCCCGGGCCGAACTAGCGCTTTTCCCGCTTGCCGATGCCCCACTGCCTGACTCTTCTGAACAGAAAGCCTCCAAGCTCACTATTGTGTCCGATACGGACATACCACCCGACATGTGTGCGCTTGTGCCCGTCTCTTGCTCTACCGCGCCAGACGCTACAGTGCTTTTTACACAGTCGCCGATTTTTCTCCGTCGCAAGGCCCTACCTCTGCCATTTGCCGTCCTCACCACTGCGTCTGGATTATCCTCAATGCTTGTGTGTAACCCGTCTCACTACCATGTGACGTTACTGCGCGGCGAATCACTCGGTCGTGTTCAGCCCCTTGACCCGCTTCACATTCTCGATGTTACCGACGACACGGCCTGTTATGAACTCAACGTCCTCACTTCTCCCGTGCCATGCGCATCATCATCATCATCGTTGTCGTCATCGTCGTCAGACGTTCTTGAATCTGTCATAGACGCCGATCTGCCGCCTCCATATCGCCAGCAAGTCTTCGCGCTTCTTCAGAATTTTTGCTCGTCGTTTGACTGTGACCAACTATCTCTGGGACGTACGGCAACCGTCACTCACAGCGTACACACTGGTTCCCATCCTCCTTTACGCCAACGACCATACCGCGTATCGGCAGCCGAGCGAAAGATCATTAACGAGCAGGTCGACGACATGCTGCACCGTGGCGTCATTCGCCCTTCCCACAGTCCTTGGGCGTCTCCTGTAGTATTAGTACGCAAGAAGGACGGGTCAATACGCTTCTGTGTGGATTACCGTCGACTCAATAAGATCACTCGTAAAGATGTCTATCCGCTGCCTCGGATTGATGACGCCCTCGACTCCTTGCAAGGCGCGGAGTACTTCTCATCTTTGGATCTTCGCTCCGGCTATTGGCAAGTGCCCATGGCAGATGATGACTGTGAGAAGACAGCTTTCATCACGCCCGATGGCTTGTACGAATTTACCGTAATGCCATTCGGGCTCTGCAACGCGCCCGCTACTTTCGAGCGCATGATGGACACCATCCTTCGCAACTTCAAGTGGAAAACATGTCTGTGCTACCTTGATGACATCGTGGTGTTTTCGCCAGATTTCCCGACGCACCTCGTTCGCTTGCGTGAGATACTCACCTGCCTCACCTCTGCTGGTCTCCAACTTATCAAAAAGTGCCGTTTTGCTGCTCGCAAGTTGACAATATTGGGTCACGTTGTATCGAAGGACGGCGTGCTTCCTGACCCAGCCAAGCTTCGCGCGGTCGCAGAGTTTCCGACGCCCACTACTCTTAAGGCACTCCGCAGCTTTATAGGGCTCTGCTCTTACTTTCGGCGTTTTGTGCGCAATTTCGCGACTATCATCGCACCACTGACCAATTTGCTTACCGCTACTAACGGCATCTCCGCGTGGTCAACTTCCTGTGACGAAGCCTTCCAGCAACTACGTCGCCTACTTACTTCGCCACCGATTCTTCGACACTACGATCCCACAGCGCCTACAGAGGTACATACGGACGCCAGCGGTATCGGACTTGGTGCAATCCTCGCACAACGGAAAGACGGCTATGACGAGTACGTCGTCGCGTATGCGAGCCGCACCTTAAAGAAGGCAGAAGCCAACTACTCAGTAACAGAAAAGGAGTGCTTGGCCATTATTTGGGCGCTCGTCAAATTTCGTCCATACCTATATGGTCGCCCTTTTGACATTGTCACCGACCACCATTCACTTTGCTGGCTGTCCTCGTTGAAGGATCCGTCAGGTCGCCTAAGGCGATGGGCACTCCGCTTACAAGAATATGATATCCGCGTTGTCTACCGATCGGGCAGAAAGCACTCTGACGCCGATGCGCTTTCTCGATCGCCGCTACCTTGTGATGTGGCTTCATTGTCTCCGCTCTTCGCATCTATGTCAGCCTTCAACGTCGCTGATATGCCGGACGAGCAGCGTAAGGATCCCCTGCTTTCAACTATGCTGAATTTCCTCCACGACCCATCCGCCACAACCTCTTCTCGAACACTTCGTCGCCAAGCCGCTCACTTTACTGTCCGCGACAACGTTCTTTACCGCAGAAATTATTTGCCTGATGGTCGCAAATGGCTCCTGGTGATACCACGACACATGCGTTCTGACATATGCGCTTATTTTCATGCTGCTCCTCATAATGGTCACGCCGGTGTTCTGAAAACGTATACTCGCCTAAGGCAGCGTTTCTACTGGCACGGCATGTATCACTTCGTGCGCCAGTACGTACGCGCTTGCACGGCGTGCCAACGGCGGAAAATTCCACAGCGCCCACCTGGTGAGCTACAGCCGCTGCCCTGCCCGGCTCGGCCCTTCGATCGCGTCGGCATAGACCTGTACGGGCCACTTCCCTGCAGTTCCTCGGGTAACCGATGGATAATTGTAGGTGTCGACCACTTGGCGCGCTACGCCGAGACTGCCGCACTCCCGGCAGCCTCTGCGCGCGAAGTTGCGTTCTTCATCTTGCGGAACTTCGTTCTTCGACATGGCGCACCACGCGAACTGCTCAGCGACAGGGGCCGTGTCTTCTTGTCCGAAGTCATCCAAGCCCTTCTCGCTGCATGCAGCATCGTTCACCGCAAGTCTACAGCCTACCACCCGCAAACGAACGGCTTGACAGAGAGGTTCAACCGCACACTCGGTGACATGTTGACTATGTACGTCGCCTCGGATCACAGTAACTGGGACACTGTTTTGCCGTTCGTCACGTATGCCTATAATACGGGCACACAAGCTACCACTGGCTTTTCGCCTTTTTTTCTGCTGTATGGACGAGAGCCCTCGTGTACTATGGACACAATGCTCCCATACCGACCCGACGCTTCCGAATGCACGCCTGTGTCTGAAGCAGCCAAATACGCCGAGGACTGTAGGCAGCTCGCGCGAGCCCTTACGACCGCTGCTCAAGGTCGTCAAAAGCTGCGGCATGTCAGTGACGCGCTTACACCAGTTTTCCCGACTGGTTCCCTTGTTTGGTTGTGGGTCCCGCCTCACAGCCTTGGCCTTTCGACCAAACTCCTTGCACGCTATGATGGCCCCTACCGCGTCATAGACCGTACCTCCGCTGTCACCTATGTTGAAGAACCTGTGACACCTTCACCCGACCATAGGCATCGCGGGCGTGACACGGTTCATATCAACCGACTTAAGCCGTACTATGACCCCCTCATCCTACCTACGCCGTAAGTCGCCAGGATGGCTCCTCTTCTCTCCCGGGGGCAATTGTGGTGAAGAGGAAGACGAAGAAGGCGCTCTTGTTGCGGCTGTGCGCGTGATCAGCGTTTGTCGACTGCCAGCGCTACCAGACTGTGCCCAGTGCCTCTTAATAAATCGCCTTATTACAATACATAATAAACTCATTTTACGTCTGCTGTCTTCCCAATCTTTCTCCGGACAAAACAGCGCGTTTGCAACTGAGATCCGTTGGCGTACTTGATTGAAACAGAACTTTATTGGAGTACAGTAACGATGACTACGTTGCCCTCTTTTTTCACGAACGGCTTCAGCAGTCCGTTGGGCTTGTTATATGCCGAGTACAAGCACACGCGCGCTCTTATTGAAACACCATGGCGGCCCTAGTGCAGATACTGACTCCCCTTTCGCCAATCGTCTTCATTTGCACCTCCACTTCGAACTGTAAGGAAGAGAAGAGACAAAGAGATAAGGCGGCAGTGAATTAGGGACAGCAGTAGGTTTGAACAAACGGCCCTGCTCGGGAAAAGAATCCTCCACATTAAAGACAATAAAGCCATGCCACTTACTTCACTCACGAGCCCGCGACCTGCTAGATTCAGACAAAATAAAACATCAAAGAAATAACAAAGAACTTATTGCCTTATTTAACAAATAGGGCTTCATGGATGTATCTGAGCTTTGAGAAGCACCATATCGGTGAATTACAGTTTAACCTCGAGTACCCCGAGCCCTGAAATGTGCCCTCAAATTTCGGAGAATGCGCGTTTTTTTGCAGTCCGCTCCCATCAGAGTGCCGCTGCAAACGACCAAGAATCTAATTCACAACAGTGATCTCGGCAGCTGAACAGTATAGCCACGGATCCGTCATGACGACCTGCGTTCTACAATGGGTGCCGGCAAACTGACAATTTACCGGCATGATAAACTTGATAAGCAGAGGCGTCCTGCAAGTGCCTTTCGCGATTTCTAGGGGAGACTATAATCTTATAGAAGTGCCTATAAACTGATATTACCGTTTTGTCTTCGACATTGTGCTCCTTCTTTAACGAGCTGATCTCGCATTGGGGTTATTCTTAATGTATATATGAAGAGACCTGTGTGCACTCGTTCACTCCTTTGTAATGTACTGGACTGTGTTTTCGGTACTGGTGCCCGTAGATGGGACTATCTTTGTGGCGAGATCATGCTCCTTGGTCTCCAGAGCTTATGGAAAATGCATACGCAGGTTAGACATGCAGGTGTGATTGTACGCTCAGTACGGGAACATTCAATAGAAAGTGTTGTGCAGTGCAGGTGGGTGTATGGGGCGCTGCCTGCACCACCTGATTGGACTGCAGTGCTTGATGACTTGGTTGTGTTGAAGAGATTTTAATCCGGTTGTGTCAGCAAAGACTGGCTGATTCGTTCTAACAATTACACTCTCCTTTGTCTTGTCAGAACCGGCAATAAATAATAAGAAAGTGTGGCCTAATGGTGAGAGGATCGGACTGCTACGCTGACGGGCCGAGGTTCAAATCCCGCCACGGGGCGCGGTTCTTTTTTTATTTTTTTCAGAAAGGTTGAATCAATTCGGCGAGAACACTAACAGCAACATACAGACAGACAGACAGACAGACAGACAGACAGACAGACACCCGCCGTGGCTGCTCAGTGGCTATGGTGTTGGGCTGCTGAGCACGAGGTCGCGGGATCGAATCCCGGCCACGGCGGCCGCATTTCGATGGGGGCGAAATGCGAAAACACCCGTGTGCTTAGATTTGGGTGCACGTTAAAGAACCCCAGGTGGTCAAAATTTCCGGAGTCCTCCACTACGGCGTGCCTCATAATCAGATCGAGGTTTTGCACGTGAAACCCCATAATTTAATTTTTTTTTTAAATGCGTAGCGTTAAGAATCAGCAGCACACCCAGTTACATCTACTTTTTAAAAGCATCTTATTGCGAAAGGATCCCCTCTTGATACGTTTCTGCAATGCATGTTTCGCCATTCAGAGGCGCGCCAGTGTTAGTGATTACTACGCGGAGACAGAGAGCGTGCTAACAACTTTTCTTTTCACCAAGACACTCGCGTCCATAGTATGTGCCCCATTATTCCAAGGCCATATCATGCTATCGACCAGCGCCCGACCAAGAGGCCGACCAGCGCACCGAAGGTGACATCCACTTGTGGTTCAGCACCGCCTATCTTATCGCCACTGCGCATGAAGAATGTGTGCGTAGAAGATACGGTGTCACAACAGACGTATCATGTAATCTACTTAATGATTGCAACTTGAATACGTTTTCTTTTTTTTTTCCACCGCCAGATAATACGTGTCCTTCTGACGCGAGGCACACGCTCAACAGCGGCAAGGTCATCGTATACATGGTTTCCTATATAGAAGCTAGCCTGTTTACGTCTGCAGTTCTGCGTGGCCGCATGAGTGTTTAGGCGCATTCCCGGCTTGTGTACAAGCTCTCCATTTGGGTGCCTGATCCAATATGTTTTCGCGATACCCGCGCTAATGTGTGCACGGGAGCTGATAGCGCTAGTTCCCGCACCTCCGATGCGTTCATGGTGCCCTTCAGTTATCTGAGTAGCCCCTGTTACGGCAACCAAACATTCCAATACTGGCGTCACGTTATACATTTCGTATTTATCTAGCAGAAACACGCAGGCGCTTTTACATGACGTTTCGCTATCTCTAAGCATGTACTTCGTGTTTTAAGCATGAATAATGTTATCATACGCCATCAAGATGCCATATACCCAACATCCGCGTTCTGTTACTACACATGAAAAAGCGAATCTTATTTCCTACATAAATGAATATAGGCAGAGCAAAAGTCAGTCTGTTATTGAATAAGAAAGGTAGTCAGGTATGTGCCTGCATCTTTAAGGAATACAGTTCTCATGGACGCTAACAAGCTCGAGCTGTGTCTGTTGCAAAGATTTTCCATGGTTGAAATGCTTCCAGCCTTTCTAATTCTTTTTCCTAGTTAGCGCTATGGATACTTCTTGCCCTCTGAGTTGGTTTTTTTCTTTGCAATATGTGTCAGAATTTGATTTCCTTGCATTAAGCGTGATTACATGTGTGCGCAGAAAGCCAGCTTACATCAGTATGACATTGCCTTTATCGTTAATTCGACCGACCAAAACGTATCTCAAGAAAATCTTTCGGCGTGTTGCGTGTCTCTTGGCGAAATTCAATCGCGTCTCAAGATGAGGCTATCAAAAAAGAAAGAAAACACAGCTCGTAGCGTTAGTTGTGGAATGTGGACACGATATCAAAATTAAATTCAGTGTTTTAATTTTACGTTCCGAAACTACTAACCCATTATGAGGCACGTGGTGGAGTGGGACTATGGATTAATTGTCACACCACCGAGGGTTCTTTAACGTGCACCTAAATCAAAGAGTAGCACAGTCAATAGCAAAAGTTTGCGGGATGCACGAGCGCGTGGCAAAGCGACCCTCCTTCCCTTCTAGCGGTGGACCCCTGGTGTCGAAACTGACGCCTGCGCGCATTCGCGTCCCTCCGAGACTACAGGCGTGCATGTTTCCGCGCTTCCTCCTTGCGCGCCGGCGATATCGGAATGTAGCCGCGAGGTAGCCTTCTTGCGATATGCGCCGTGGCGGCTTCGACGGGCAGAAATTCGTTTGTACAACGAAAATCAATCGTCCATTTTCGTCTAGCCGGTCTCCTTCTATAGAGCGCGTCTTCTGCCACGCTCTTCTGCGGTAGAACGCACCGTTCGTAAAAAGAAAGAAACAACGAAGGTTGGCCACGAGAAGGTGCAGCCCAGAAAAAATGACTTGTTGCGTTCGCCACCGGGCCAGACCTATGCGTCAGCGCTCGTGACTCTACAAAAAGCGGCCGCAGTGGCGCCCGCAAGTTCACGCTTCTAAACACGTTTCACACGGTTTCGCCCGTCGAAGCCGCCACAACGCATATTGCAAGAGGGCTACCTCGCGGCTACATTCGGATATCGCCGGCGCGCAAGGAGGAAGCGCGGAAACATGCACGCCTGTAGTCTCGGAGGGACGCGCATGCGTGCAGGCGTCGGTCTCGACACCAGGGGTTCACCGCTAGAAGGGGAGGAGGGTCACCTTGCCATGCGCTCGCGCATCCCGCAAACTTTTGCTGTTGACTGTACCTGCGCGGTAACTCGGCGTTGCGCTGCTGAGCTCGAAGTCGTGGGTTCAATTCCGCCCGCGGCGACCCCGTTGCGATGGGGCTGGAACGTAAAAGCGCTCGTGCACCGTATATGGATGCACGTTAAAGAACCCCAGGTGGTCAACTTTAACCCCTAAACCGGTATCTCCCCATTAAAGCCAAAGGAAAGCTTGGTAAAGCAAACGAGCACCAGAATGAGGTCTTAGGTACAGCAATAAGAGCCTTCATGCTTACGCCTACACGGCGTGGGCATGTGTATAAAAGCTGTATCTATACAGCAAGATCTGGCAGCGATACCTACAGCAAAGCGAGCCGACGTCATATTGCAATCGGCTATAATGCCGCTGATGTAAAGGCATCGGCGGTTGCATAACGGCCACAAAAGGTATTTTTGTGTTTTACAACAGAAGCTTTTGTTGCAGCACAAGGACGTTTCTAACCACTTATAGTTGAACGTAACCATAACATACACTAAAAAAATTGGAGGACGCTTAAGCTTCGCATTCAAGAGTGGGACGCGACAGCGTTCCCGTCGACCCGCCAAGGGGTATTGGCGGCGAGGAGTTACGGAGTCGCCATCTATCGGAAGCGCCTCGCTGGCGTAGTATGAGGGATCACGTGGCGCGCTCCTCATAGGTTTTGCTGTCAGCGCTCACTGAAAACACCACGCGCGAACTCTCCCGGACATTTCTGTAAGTACCTTCGAAACGAGAGAAGTTTCTTACTGTCTAAATAATAATCTTGGGCAAACTGAAAGCACACAATCGCTTACAGACGCTATCTCTTTACCGAATACGTGCAGCGAACGCCACTGCGCGCGGTCGCCGCGATGGATTCTCCCGAACCGGCTTCTTGCGTGAAAGGTAGGTAAACGCTAGGAGCAAACTATGTGAAATATGTTCTTATAGTGTTTGTAAAATTAAATGGAGTGTAATAGAACGAAGCCTCAATGCAGCGATCGCGCAGATTCGCAGCGACCGACTGCGCGTCTGCATGCTTGTCCGCGCACTGTGTCGCTGTCTCCGCGCGCGCGTTTTCGCACCGTGTCATGAGCTTTAGGCCGCAGAATATGAGCATTTGACAGTATGCAAGCAACCATTGTTGCGTGGGCGCTATCAGAGCTGTTCAAAAATAATTTAATTGTAGAGACTTCGACGCCTACGAGGATTGTGATGTGCCGTCGCGACGATTCAATCTTTTTTTTTTCTTCTAAGCTCTTCGACCTTTCAATACTATTTCTCGAGTTGCGTCGCACTGTATGTTTATCGGTGTTCTCAGCGTGCAATTTCCCGCTGCTCCTTTTTTGTAATCCAGTGCGTTAATTCATAACACAAACATGACCATATGCCATGCTTTTTTTTTTAATGTGCTTCTTACCGCTGCCTTTCCACTCCACTGAACTTGCCAGTATCTATAGCATCGACAAGTTCATAGACCAAACCGTCATGACATTAGTCGGGCAGCGGACTCGGGCGAGAGTCTCAGTGCGCGTTTTCAGAACATCGCAGACCGGGTGCCGTTGCAGAAATCTTCCTCGCGTCTGTGCTTGCTGCATACCCGAGTTGTAGCCGATGACTGTTTGCCGGTTTTATGTTTCGCGAGCCAAACTTCACGCAGCTTCTTGTCCTGCAGCTACGTGTGAATAAGGCTGACACCGGCCTCCGTTACGTGCGTCCGGCCCTGCGGCACCGAGCAGATACCATGTTGCGCGCCTTCAAAGGCAGCCACTACCTATTGTAGTGCTTTCAAGCGTTGTAAAGGAGACACTCGAAGCGGGAAAATTTCGCCACTAAATGAGGACCTCAGCGTAGGACCTGGGCTCGCTTCGGCGCGCCCGAAGCAGCCGACGCGGCCGCTATGTCCACGTGATCCCTCCTAGCGCGTCACGTCGACGGTGGCGCCAGCTTTTCCAGTGGTGGAGCTTGAGGCCAATAATACAATGCGCTACGGCACAGCGATCACTTACGATGCGCCCCGCATCGGACTTAGCGCCCACCTATCACGCGGTGAGCGTCGAGCAACGCAGCGTTCGGCGCGGCAAAGAAACGTGCGCCTAAGCGAACGGAACGAACCAAAGAACTCGGTGTCTCGGAGGGGAAACGATCTACGCCAGCCAAACGTCGTGATCGGCACGGGCAGAGAGATAGTAATCTAAACCGGGAGCACGGCGAAGCGTCGTCAGGGGAGAGGGAGTCCCGCGACGCGCCTGGCAGTGGTCCCAATGCGGGCGCGGCGCGCCTCCTGTCGGGGCAGCGCCGTACATTGAGAGGAGGGAGTCTTCTGTGTTTGCCGCAAGATGGCTCTGCGTGTGCGGAAAGCGCAGAAGAAATGCAGCGGAAATTCACTTCGCAACTCGTGTAATTGCGACTTCTGTACGTTACATGTTCATAATTACCGATATACACCGCATTATAACTTTCCACGGCTCGTTTCGAAGGCAACACCGCATTCACTAGAGGCGCGTTTGCACCGCTTGGAAGCATCGAACTCGTGGCTGAGTGGTAGCGTCTCCGTCTCACACTCCGGAGACCCTGGTTCGATTCCCACCGGGCCATTCTTGGAAGTTGCTTTTTATTTCTGAAGCTCCTGCCGTGATTTATCGCTCACGGTCAACGCCGCAAACGCCGACGCCGATACCGACACCCGACGCCGACACCGACGCCGACGACACCGGCTTTTCTGCGACACGAGCTCCTTAACGCTATCGCGTTAATACGTCGCCGCCACGGTTGCCCGCTCCTGTCTGCATCTTTATACGCTATACCAAAGCGCACCGCTGAAACGGGCTTCACTCCAAGATACCCACTAGTGCGGAGAAGCCAGCTTCGCCACGATAGGTTTTCTCGCGCGGTCAATCGCAGATACCTTCCAAAACGTGAAGACGGTCGTGTGTACTGGTTATTGCACTTCTAGAGGAAATGAAACGTGTGGATCATACTGGTGGCGCGTAGAAAGGCACGTGCACAGTCATGGTGCCGTTGTACTTGCGTCCCTTGACTATGGGGCAGCGGTAGACCTTCTCGCACATGTCGCTTTCGATGCCCGGCACAGGCAGCGTCATTCCGAACAGCCTCATAGTCGACTCCAGCCGCAGCCACTCGCTGTTCTGATCTGTGAAACGCACATGCAAGCAAGTTTTCCCAAGGGGTCCATCTTTACAAAAAGATAAAAAAAGAAGAAACTTTTGAGCTTCGGGCCTGCTAAAACGGTGGGAACATTAATGTAAATGATTTCTCGTCTGCCTACGAAAAGAAAAAAGGGCAACTGCGTCGTGTAAGTGAAATAAGCTGCAACCTTATCACTTGAACTATGCACGTAATTGTGCAGTCGACTTTTGGAATCTGATATGGATGGGCTACCGACTTTGCTGACGCACTCTTCAAATCGATCTTAGTCTCGAGCCGCACTGTGTTCGCAGTGCCGCTCCATACAAACAGGCACACAGTTTTTTTTTTTTTGGCGGCGTGCCTGTATGCGTGACGAATTTCCTGTAAGCATCACAGCGGATCGCACGCAGTTACTTACTTACCTGCAATAATGGAGAAGTGAATCTTCGTATCCCTACCTCGCAGGAACACGCAAGGGTGGGTGTGACACGGTTCGACGTTAATCGACAGAATTTTGGCCGCGCTACCTGCGACAGAGCAAAGGCCAGAGATTAACAAACCACAAAGACTTTCAATTTTTCCTGTTTCGTATGGTTGGTGAGTGAGTGAGTGAGTGAGTGAGTGAGTGAGTGAGTGAGTGAGTGAGTGAGTGAGTGAGTGAGTGAGTGAGTGAGTGAGTGAGTGAGTGAGTGAGTGAGTGAGTGAGTGAGTGAGTGAGTGAGTGAGTGAGTGAGTGAAACAACTTTATTTGGTCCACCATAGACGCGAGCAAACTCGACGTGACCTTGCTAGGCCCACTCGGGGACCATCAGGTGAAACCTGACGGCCCTCTCGCGAGCCCTCTGGACCTTAAAATTAAAGTTGGCAATTCATCTTGGTGAAAACTTAAGAACGCAAGAAAACACACTGACATACACACATGTGCACACTCACCCAAACAACAGCCAAGAAAGGACACTCCTCTTTTCAGAGCGCGTGTGAGAAAAGGGGTTTTCTTTCTGTAGCGTTTGTATGTGAGTGCGTGCCTGTGCATGTTTTCTTGCTCTCTTAAGCTGTTACCAAGACGTCTTTGTTTAACCTCCATGCCAATCTCCTCGCTTCTTTCTCTTTCTCCAGTTTGCTTCCACATATCCAGTTAACTCGTTATAAGGCGGTGATTATCGCTAGCAATTGAACAGTGAAAGGGCGTGCATTAATCAGTGCAACGAAACAGCAGGTCTGATGCCGATATGCCAGTGACACGCACTCATCATCAACGCAAATGAATAAACGCACGCGTTCTTCAGCAGATTTCTCTCCGGATGTGACGTATGCTTGAGTCATATCTGCCATTTACTAATCGTTAAGCTACAGAAACTACTTTCCGCCGCAAATGCGAAAATGTGAGCGATGGAGCCCCTCCTTAGGCGCACTGGACGGCGCTGCAGTGCATTAACTACATGTCTCACGGCTAAACATAGTCTCAGCTATGTACGCGGCACTGGACAGTGTCACATATGGCTGCCATCATGCGATGAGCCATATCGTTTCCTCCCGATCACGATGTAAGAATAGTTCTCCCGATCGACCATCACTAACCGCTGAGCGCATGCGCAGACAGCACATCATAATCTAGAGCTTCCCGTCGCCCAACTCTCACCCACAGCTTTGTAACGATACGTAGCAGACCATGACACAAGCATGATTGTACCAACAGCAGCGATTCAAACGCGCATAGTGAGTTTGTATCGTTCGGCGCTTCTAGCGCATGCCGCCAATAAGCAATGGCCATAATAGTGCCTGACCAGTGCTCAGATGCGCATCGGCGCTTTTACTTGATGCCAGTGGTGCGGCAGCGTTGTTTGCCTTCGTTATCAGCTCGTGTGTGCGCTTTAAGGCTGCATGAGCGAAGTTCATAGCACCTGCGCTTTATACATACAAATACCCTTGACCTTTTTTATTATCTTTAATTATTTTTACTCACATACTGCTTCTAAACGCATCAATAGCAATAGCACGGGGCGAACTTCATGTTTGGAAACCGGTTGCTGCTATATGTCCACGATTTGAAGTTGTAGTCCTCCGCTAAATATATCCATGACCTGTGTCCGCAGTAGCAAGAATGGGATGAAGAAAGCAAGTGAGAACGCGCTATAGCATATGTAAATCGGAGGCTCCAAAGCAACCAGCGCGCATTGCAACAATTACTATGTTAGATCGTTGCAGGCATCTCCTGTGACATGGTCAAGATAACTGACGAGCCAACGAGACGCTAGCGCCTGTGCGGCATGCAGCGAGAGTGCCAACTCGCAGATGTCTGCCAAGGCTCTGCTCGTAATGCATAGGCGTCCATTGTTTGTCGCTAGACTGCGATGCCCGTAGCGACATTTAAGTTCTTGAAAGTTCAGTCGGCGCTAATGAAAACACTATGCAAACCACTTTGGCATGAAAACAGTCACCGTTTCGTTCAAAAGTCGAAGCATGGACAGAGATAGCAAATTATTACACTATTGCATGAACTAATTCTCGTAGATTTAACGAGCAGTATAAGTTGCAGTAAACATGCACTTACTAACAAGCGTGGTGTCCCGCGCGACACACGTATACTTATTTACTGCGAGCACTCGTGGTCACAACGTTGGCGTGGTGAGTAGCAGCGGGGAGCACGGGTGCTTGTCCCTAAGCGACCGTTGTATGCTGCCGCTACAAGTCACCATTTATCACCGTGCTCGGAGCACAAGCGCACCGGCCCTGCCGGCGTAACAATGCCAGTATAGTTCTCACCGCTTTCTCGTTGTAGTGGGACTCAGCCAACATAAAAAGGAAGGCCGAGGGCGATGCCATTGCGGATTCTTTCAGTGAACTTTAGGGGCAAGCTGCAGAGAGCGCCTCCTCTACCCTACGCGTATGGTATAATCTTTTTTACTTTCACTTTTCGGCCTTTCGATCTCGAAGGCTAGGGGGATTAGTCTAGGATGCCTCGGTGTCGTCCTCGTCCCCCAGACTGTGGCAGCCTAGGTTCTTCATAGTACAGACACAACACCCTTCTTACCATATAGTTGCCCTTCATACCACTAAGGACTACGGCTATCGGCATGCTTAACGGCACCGCCGCAAGGCTTTCACCAATGCATCCATCTTGATCCCACAGAAACGCGACCGTTTGGTAACGACTACCCGACGCCTCTGCCATTTTTATGGTAGATGCAATAAGTGAATTGGCTGAAGTCGATTATTTGCGATTATACTAATTCACTACGACGAACAACGTCGCTGGCGTGCCACCTTATCTCTCCATTTAGGTTACCCGAAAGCTGTACGGATACCATATAGTACCTTACTACGAGACCAGAGAATAGGTCATTTTTAACCACGATATTGAACACATATCAAGGCCGCGTGACCTTATTAAATAGATCCTCATGCGGCGACTGCATTTTCTAAGCACTAGATAATGATATTAAAAGAGAACATTACGGATACACCTGCGCTCGGGGTAATAAAATCAAATATAATATAATTCTCACGTGAAACAGTATTCGATACTGTGTAGGTAACAGAAATGTGCCTGGTACGTTTCGCGAATTAACACTTATATACGCAAAAACGTTCTAAGACGAAAAGGAAACGCAGACCGTTGTCAGCTCATCACTGCCACAGCACAGATAACAGCACTGAAACGGATTGCAAAGTTTGCATGCTGCAGGGTGCATGTTGAGCTTACACTTACCGCAGTCCTCGTACTTGTAGTTGCCGGCCAAACCTCGGGCCAAGCAGAAGGCGAGACTCAGTACTAGCGTCCCGATCATGACCGAGGGCTACTTCGTGAAACGCGATTTTCGGCGCTCCGCGTCCTTCCCGTACAAAATACGATTCGACAGGGCCACAAGCATGCGCGCACAACACGTAAAAAAGAGGTCACGTCCAACGAACGTTTCCACAAAGCACCAGCGACTGGCTCGGCAGCAACCAGCACAGAGTGCACGATCATGGTTTCGTGTATAATTTGCGCATTCCTTGATGGATTAGTACAGCAGCGGCCAGCACGTGGCAGTAGGCTGATTAAGACGCAATATAAATGGTTCTGTTTTGTTTATTCCCCCAAAAGACGGTACGGTTGATAGGGCAATCTGAAACTTATTGATTCTATTCCCCACCTCTTAGATGACAAGACAAGAGTGTTCCGAATGTGACGTCATGCAGGAAGCCTGATGTTCCAATAGAAAATCATGCTTGAGAAAAAGAAAATTGTGCAACGTGTAGCCCGCATGCCATCGTGGTCAACTTGAAGAATACGCCTGAGACAACAATGGGAAGGACGCATAGAGAGCGCTAGACAAACTGATACACGCGATTATGACAAACGATGCACACGTGTGGCTGCGTATCTTTCATCGCCGTTGTGTCGTTGCTATGATTTATGTGCTGAGTAATGAATCAGTGAGCGCACGCTTTTATTATCTAGAAAACGTTGATAGCACGTTTCGATGAAATGAGAGGCCAAGTTTGTGGACTTTGTTTGGCATCAGGACGTAAGCACGTACCGAAAGCTCGTTTCACATGCGATCGAATCGCGTGCTATTCCAGCTGCAGCGGCCGCAGAAAACCGGTACTGCGCGGAGGCTACGACGTCTGAATGCTGGCAGTGCATTAGCATGGTAGATTCGAAAAGTGGATATGGAAAAACGGTGACGCGGTAGCATCGCGTACGTAATGCGAGATGTTGGTTCGGTTCCCAAGTGCGGCAAGTACTTTTTTTCTTCCATATTAATTTCTCTCTACTTTACAATGTTAATTTTACAGCGAAGCTGTCAAGGGCTACTTTCCCCACTATCGTGCCCACCTGTCGAAAAAAAAAAAATCCCGAATATAGTGCAATGCCGGGTCGACTGGCAGCGAAGGTGAAGTAGGCATTAAGCACATCCCATATGTGGGCCGATCCCGAAGATAGTGCAATGCCGGGCCGACCCGTGACGGAGGTGAAGCAGGCGTTAAGAAGTCCCCATACGTGGGCCGATCCCGAAGACATACCGGGCCGACCCGCGGCGGTGGTGAAGGAGTTAATCATCAGACTGCGCATGCTGGCGCCTACTGTCGGTGGAACGAGTGCACACAGACACGGCGGTAGCTCCGTACTGAAGAAGTGATGTGCAGAAGTATGCATTTTCGCCATTTTGTTCATGTTAATAGACAAACAAGTACAGGACATCGTGGACCACTCGGAAACTTGGGCGCCGGTCCAAAAAGGCTGTCATGGGGCCGTATACTTCGAGGATTTGGTGAGCCTGCGAAGGGCACACAAAAACAGGTCGCCTTCCTGGGACGCGGCCTTTTCCTGCAGCACTTCTCCCAACTGTCCAAAGATGTCCGCTACCTTTGTCTCAGTGAGAGCCTTTGCCTTCGGCTCTTCACTCACGTTGACTCCAAGCTCTCCAATAAAGCTGGTTTCTATCATGGCAACTTTGGACGCTCTCGCCTCACATCTTCTGTTCAAAGGTAAGTGCTGGGCCATCATCGAGTTTTGCACTTGTCGCTTCGCATTGACCTGGAGTCACCAGGTAATCTTTTTTAAACAGCGCTTGCGTGCAGCTGCTTCTGTCGCTTTTACGGATATATCAGGATTCGTCTGCATCTTCAGAAGGGCGAAGAGATCAGGAAGGTTTGCCTTCATGTTGCACTGCCGCTGTTGGAGCCGAACAAAAGCTTGGGCTTGAACTTACGTCTCTGTGGAACTTTCAAGCAACGATGTTTGGCATGCCTTAAAGCTCACCAGGCTGCGGTGGAGCAGGCGAGCCTTGAGGAGCGCTGGTCATGGCAGCCAGGTTCCATTGGCCGACGTCGAACGAATTTATCGCGACCGAAACGCGCAGCTATCGCCCGCGCCGAGCATGCAAAGATGCACGCAGCCTGCAGTCACGTGGTGTGATGCATATGCCGCAAGGTTTTCGAATCTCTTTTAAAACTGAGGTACAATGAATCGTTTTCGTGAGTCGGCACCTCGGCGTGTTTCTTGTTGGGCGGTACGTTGCGGGCCCATATACTCTGCTTGGAGTTAAAGTCCTGGTCGTACCAAAAGGATTTAATGATTACGCTATCATTAGTACAGTTGTCGTAAACGACGAAGAGAAGTGAAAGATGAAAGCAGAAAACGAGGATGCAGCATCGCTTGCTAGGGCAATAAACAAACACAAAGACCGAAAATACGAAGGATTTACTGCCGACGTCTGTATTCCTGCCGACTGTTCTATAGTCTTTTCTTCGCGCATGCCTACAACGCGAGTCACACCAAAGCGCATTTTCCGCAAGACACAGCGTCGTGACTCTGTAGCGAAATGCACCGTTTGCATGACGTTGACTTGCGTAACACTGACGTACACCAAGCTTGTGTTGCCATCAGGGATTTCATGTTTTTGTCGAAATTGTGAAGGTGAGATATGGGCCAACATTCACCTCTAAAATTCACCCGATGAATGTGAAGGTTATTGCGATCGGCAGTGAATAACTGAAGCGGCACACCATACTGCCGCCGTAGAGACGCCTTATGTATAAGGCGTGTATACAGCCGGGTTCCCCCCTCACTCGTACCACTTGAAGTGATCGAATGCCATGTCTTTCGGCTGTGGTGTCGAGACTCCCTCTATACCATCGGCAGTGTTGAATGGCACCGAATCCCTGAGAGACTCTGCTGCAATTCGTGGAAAAAATGCCGCTTACGGAGAAATTCTCGGCGTTGCTCTTGCAATTCGATACGCCATCCGTGTTCCTGAGGAAGTGTATATATTGGACTCGCAACAGGCGTACCGGGCGTTCCTATCAGGACATGGCATAGCGAGAGCGGCGCACCAAATTTTCAAACAGATCCCGCAAAATGCACCAACCACACCTCCCCGCATCCACTTACTCTGGATCCCTGGTCATACCTCGCTGCCGGGTAACGAACGCGCACATGCGGTTGCCCCAGAAATTTCCCTCCGGGTGGCTCGGCTGAGGCGACTAGTTAGGAGGGGGGGGGGGGGGTATCCCTTGCTCCGTTACAAAGACATACTCCGTCATTATACACGCATTCGTCGCACCCACGCCGCACCACCACCGTCCTTCTCGCTAGAGGAAGCAGTGGCATTAAGCCAATTACAAACCGCAACTTTTCCAAATCTTGTCTCTCTCAATAAATTCTACCCGCACTGGTATGCACATCATTGCCCTGGCTGTGGCAGCTCACCCACAATCTTCCACGTCACGATTGAGTGCACTGCAAACCTCTTTCCTCCCTTGCCGACTCTCCTTTACCCCCTACGCAACAAAGAGCTGTGGGACGATGCCCTCCGCGACGGACCTCCCGAGGTCCTCCGAGCTGTGATACAACGGGCTCGAAACATCGCCGGAATCATCTTAGGGACCCTGGACTGAGGGTTCCTCCCACACTGCTCTCACCGTTCAAATATTAATAATAAAGATGTTTTACTCTCTCTCTCCCTCTCTTCCAAATGAGCACACTGCGGAGCCGCTAGTGTGTTGTCATCCACGTGTGGTGCGTGTGGGAATGCATATTCTGAAAAGATTGAGTATCACAGCACTTCGGCCACCGACAGAGTACGGTTCACTGCCGCTTGTTGATGCCTCAGCTATAGAAGCTGACCCGGGAAGAAAGTGTTGCTGTGACTTCTTAGCCCAAGCCAGCCAACGACGTCCGGTGTCTCGTGGGAGTGTGCGCCTATTTCCGACGCTTCGTAAATGACACGGACGCTTACTGATCTGCTCAAGAAAGACGCGCCTTTTACATGGAATCCGACTCAAGCTGACACTTCTTCTCACCTCAGCACTATTCTCACCACGCTACCTATCTTGCCGCATTTCGAACTACCCGCGAACAGAGGTCCGAACCGATGCCAAGCGACAAGAAATTCGAGCCCTCTATGCGCAATGCCAACGTCGACGCGATCGATACAGCCGTACTGCACGGAGGGGGGGATAAGGGTCGCGAAGTGCGTCAAAGTAAACTTCAAGTAAAGCTTCAAGTAAACAGGGATATTTGGACGCTACCACCGGCAATGAATTTTGCAGTCATTCACATCAACGAGAGGTAAACAGAAAAGGCGGCGAAAGCGCTTTCGTGCGTGACGGGATAAACTTCAGCGATAGTGTATAGTAACACCGTTTGGAGTTCGACTCACTGCACGCGCACCAGCTTTCTTTAGGCGGGCCCCAAGCAATCAGGAGGGTAGAACAGGTATTGATTGTAGCGACACACCGGGCAAGCAGCAGAATTAGACCACAAGGAGTTAAGAAAATACGTACAAGGCATAACCATACCGACGGTAAAATCTGTGACATAAACATGCAGATTGGTCGCAAGTAGAAAAAATGGCTGGAAATTCAAACCGAACTGAATGACGAAGCTGATAGCGTGTACGTCTTGACTGAAAAGCATCTACGAGATGTGGAGCAGCCGCCTGTTAGTGGAAACCTTGTATGGGAGAGCGGCAAAGAATCACTGGGTCAAGGAAAGGCGGAATCATAGGCATGCTTATTAGGCGAGGTAACAAATAGCAAAGAGGAAGAGAGACATGTACGGATAATTTATAGATTAGTGGCAGATTTATCGGCTACACCTTAGTTCCAGAAATTGTCTACAATCGAGTAGACTAAACGATGATAGGTGAATAAGGAAAACAGAGCCTGGGTAGCGGTCATAAACGTTTAACTTTGAAATTTGGGAGAAATGCTAGCCCAGAACACGAACCAATACCATCAGAATTCTTATTAAATGAGAAAAAATCAAATAACAGATATCAAACAAATGTGAGAAATAAATTTAGGCGTTTCCTACAACAGTCTGAGAGTATAAGTAACTACAAGACGTTATGCAGCAGGCAATAACACATAAATGCCGAAGTGGGTAGGCAACAGGGAACTAGAGGGTTGGTTTAGACCAGCCAGACGCTTAGATGATATGTTTGCACTGACTCAGGGAATAGAGATTTCAGCAACTCGGAATAGACCTTTACGGATAGCATTTCTTGATTTTAATGGAGCCTGCGAGAACGTAGACGGAGAATTGTTACGGAATGATGTCAAGCACGAAGGCATACATGAGGATTTCATGGAGCTGCTGAAGGGTAGAGACAAACGAGTGCAGACTGTATGGCAAGGCCAGAGATATAATTAAGTGGTGGAAATTCACCAAGGACAGAAGCAATGAGGTCATCCATGTCCGATGTTGCTCACGCTTTACCTTAAGGTCATAGAAAGACCACTGGAAAACAGTGAATTAGGGTTTGATTTATCTGACCTACGTAATAAGCAGAACGTGCAACAGAAGGTCAACGAACTTATGTGTGCGGTTGACATAGTGTTGCTAGCAGAAAATGCAAAACAATTACGGAGACTTGCGAACATAAGTGGCGACGCAGCAACAATTCTCGACCTTACGTTAGGCACAGAGAGATGGGTAATTATGACCTTTCAGGAAGCGGCAACTAATTACGTGGTTATATATACATATATATCTATATCTATATCTATATCTATATATATATATATATATATATATGTGTGTGTGTGTGTGTGTGTGTGTGTGTGTGTGTGTGTGTGTAAGCAATAGAAATACTTTGGCGTGTAAACGAAGGGAAGACTTACTCAAGCACCTTCCAAGACAATCTGAAAACAAAGGAAAAGCGGAATGCCCCAATAATGAAATATAGAGCACGTTGGCGCCCCAACAATTATGATGTGGGGCCGTGGAACTTGAAAAGGAGTAATTGGGTCAGTGTTAGCGTTCGCAAATTCCATTCTGTTCTTAAAGTTGGCCATCGCGTCGGTGTTGGATGCCAACCACAGATAGGTGTGACCCTCGTTGCACATGAGATCGTTTCCGCCGCTCCCACTACCTCATCTGCACATTTCCGTAATATTGTGCAATTTGCATGTCGCACACCTCAAGCCTTATCACTCTGCCCTTGTCACAGATCCTTTAGACGTGCCAGGACCACGCTTCGATCTATCTGCCAGCAGGGATAAGCGTTCGCCTTTTAAAACGAGCGTTCGCCTTTCAAAAGATGAACACGCTCGCCCGACGAAATACCGCTCGACACCTGGCTCGAGCTGCCAGCTACTCATCACTACTAAATGATAAAAATAGAAATATTTTCACTGCCTGATTCAAGGCCGATCCCCCACAGTGGGTTGCTCCATTTCAATAAAGGGCAATAACAATCATTTTCCAGCGCCGCTATTGTTTTGTAAATACATAATGTAAATATGTAATCTACAGCAATATTACCATTTCATTCGCGTAACAACAAGCTCGAAGGAATAGAGTTTTTACAATACCCCATTTTGTTTACATTTTCTTTTGCGTGAGATTTCGTACTATATTTCACTACCAAATATTTCATATTACATCATACGTCCTTCTCAAATGTTATTTCATCTTTGCATGCTGAGATAAATTGTGACTCCATGCCACCTCTGTCGATATATATTTGTACTAGTTTAGTAGGCTTCAGATGTCAAGCTAAATTTTGTAGATTTTTCTTTGTCTACTAGACTGGGACGAATAAAACATTTCATTCAAGTAGCTACAACGCCAATGCTTTCTTAGCCCTTTTAGGGACGCGTTTCTCTAAATCGGTGCTAGCCTAAATATTTCTGCAACGGAAACACCAATCAACAGTTTCTCGGCATCCCTTCTTGCAAACGCACGCATTTTCGTGCTGTTACTTTCAAGAAAGAGGTTACATGCTACAAAATCGGGATGAATAATTTATTACATAAATAACCTGGCAGATTGTGAAAACAAAGACAGTACATTTAAATGGTGAGAGCGCAAAAATTAAAAAGAAATTGCTAATCCATGGTGTCCTCGCAAAACACAAACAAGTACGGGCCCTCGTGCACCACTCGAAATCCCAGGCGCTAGTCCAGAAAGGCAGTGAGGGTGCCGTATACTTCGAAGACAGGAGCCTGCGAAGTGCTCAGCGCTTCCATCAGGTCGTCTTCCTGGGAGGGGCCCTTCTTGTGCAGCAGTTCTTGCAGCTGCCTCACGATATCAGCAATGGACACACTTGCCTCGCATTCCTTCCTGTTCCAAGGCACGGTATGTGAAGACGACCTAGCATTCCACAATTGTCGCTCGGAATTGTCCCGGGAGGCGAGACAACGTCGTCGTTCGAACAGTGCTGGGAAGCAGCTGCTTCTGTCACGACTCCGGGAACGCCAGGCTTCAGCTGCATCTTGAGAAGGGCGAAGAGTTCCAGAAGGTTTGCCTTCATGTTTGACGGCAAGCTGGTGGGACCGCCGCTTGTCGAGTCCAAAGACCGCTTGGACTTCAAGTTCCGTCCCCGGTAGCGCTTTCGAGAAGCGGCTCTTGACATGCCTTGAAGCGCGCCAGGCTCTGATGGAAGGTGCGAATCTTCGGGAGCGCTGGTTCTGGCAGCCAGGTTCCGATGGCAGACGTGGAACGAATTTGTCACGAGCGGAACGCGCCGCTCGCGCCCGGACCGTGCACGCAAACATCCACGAGGCCAGCAAGTCACGCGATGTCAAACAACGCCGCAAGGATCTCGCGTCTTTTTAAAGATAAGGTAAATTCCGTCTGCGTGTTTCTTGTTGGACGGTTCTGGGTCGTAGACGCCTGCCTGAAATTGAAGTCGTGGTCCGTTTCAAAAATACTTAATTATTACATTCTCAACATCAAAGTTACGATAAACGGCGCAATAGAGTGGAGAACTTTCCCGTAATGATGAAAGAGGAAAACGAAGATACCTAATCGCTTGCTATGCGCAGAAACGAATTGAAAAACTGCAAAAACGAAGATGCGAAATTCATTGGCGATTACCATACTCCTCAATCCTAAATTTAAACGCAACTCTATACGTGTTATCATTTTGCAATGTATTGACAAAAAGAATATCATGGAGACATGTAGCAGAGTCCGCCATCGTCGGAAATCTGATCTGCAGGTCAAGCCCGTCGGCTTTTATACATGACTCATCGAAGGTTCCAGTGCAATCACTGGTGCCGCGTACCTCCCAGAAAGTGCTATACTATTCGCGTCGTGCATACAATCCGATTACAAAACAATTGCAAACCATGACAATCGAAACAACCACGAACGAGAACGAACCAAGCTAACCAAACAAACTGAAGCGAGAGCTGAAGCGAGCAGGCAACAGTATACAACACCTAATGAGTCGCTCTCATTAGACTCCTCCGTTCGCAACTCGCGCCTTCCACCCTCCCGCTTCGCATTCGCTTTTTCTTCATTCGCTGTGTTTGTTCACTGGGTTACGCCACCAAGGCCGACGATGCACGCCGCAGGAACGGGCGCCCAAGGGCTGCGCTCTCAAAATTGTTCAGATCACACGCAATGTGGGAATCTACGTTATGCGAAGCATTTGGCCAACAGCTGGCTATGCAGCATTGTTGGGGGTTCCGCAAGGCGTTACAAGGTTGACCAGTGTGTGTGGAAATCGAGCGTTAACGCGTGTCTCGCGACTGCAGCGAAATATAATTAAGGAGAGTGCGTGTGTGTGACGACAGCAGCAAGATGACGACGCTCTGTACGATTGCATGGTTTCTATGAACTGGTGTAAACTGATGTATACGACAGCGTTAAGACGACGGCTTGATGACATTGACATGATGACTACGGTGTGGCAATGATGGAATGACAAGTGACCGACGACGAAGTTCAAATGACGATGCTGGGACGACCGCGACAGCATCACGGCAACGAATGCATGACCACGACGATATGACGACGACACAACAATGACGATGGCTTGACAACGGCATGATGACAATCCGATGACGACGAGTGCATAACGACAATTACGAAAACGCCGCTGTTTCACGAAGTCTGTGCGACGACAATGGCAAGAGAACGATAGGGTGACGACGATGACTCGACGAGAGTGAATGACAAAGCTGGAATCACGATGATGCTACGACCACGACAGCATAAACAAGCACGAAGACTTACCTAGTGGCCCAAACTTCTACACAAGTCGGCCCACTAGCTCGGCGTGGAAGGCGCATAGATAGATAGATAGATAGATAGATAGATAGATAGATAGATAGATAGATAGATAGATAGATAGATAGATAGATAGATAGATAGATAGATAGATAGATAGATAGATAGATAGATAGATAGATAGATAGATAGATAGATAGATAGATAGATAGATTAGATCCGGTTCGGGGCATTTTTGTTGTACGCGTGCAGGAAACGTGGGTCGATCCCGGAAATATAGTGCAATACCGGGCGGACATGCGGCGGAGCTGAAGCAGGCTTCAAGCACTCCGCCAACTTGCAAGAATAAGTTTAATATATTAGGTAAAAATGGAATCCGCATCAAATATTCAGCTGATAAAAGCAGATACCACACTTCGACCCGCGTCGCCCATGTCTACGTTCGCACCGCCCTCTATTTGTCGACGTTCCAAGAGCTTGCTGTCTACATTCCTTTGCTTCCGCTCTTCCGTGGTGGCGGTCTCGTCGAAATGTCACGCATGTCTAGTTTCCTCCTACTATTCGGAATGGCAGTATCGTCGTCCTAGCGTATGCACATCAAAATCAGGATAAATGTGTGCGTACATTTGTTCAGAATTATGTGTCACTTCTCTGTCATGTCACCTCTGTGTCGTGTGCTAAATAGCTTCGCTGGTCATCCACATTCAAAGAGAGGAATGGCACTTAATTTCTTGGGTATGTCTAGTCTGACCACAGTGATTTGGATGCAGGTTAACCATATGTCACATATAATTCTTCATGCCACGACACGGCTGGTAATTCCCCGCTTTTTCTGTTGTTCGGCCAAGAACTCACACTACCACTGGACACATTCCTTCCAGCCGCAGCAGCGTCGGCCTGCCAATGTGCACAAGAGCCTATGGCCCAGGCTGCACAACCTCGGAAGGTCTTCCGCATTGGCTTCTTGACCTCTCAAGAAAACCAATGCCTTTCTATGATAGACGACACCATGACGAGATCTTTTCACCCGCAATTTGACTGGTATTATTCTGCTCCTCATCTCGTAACGATGGACTCTAGGAAATGTCCCTCTCCCGTACGCAGATGATACCGCGTGCTTCATACCTTGACTCCCGTTGTATATGAGATCGTCTTCGCCACCCTCACTACCTCAGCTGCGCCACATTTCGGTAATATTGTGCAATGTGCATGGTGCACGCCTCGAACCTTATCACTCTGGCGTTGTCACGGATCCTTTAGACATGCGGGGACCACGCTTCAACTTACCTGCCAACAGGAATATTGCTACGAGCGTTCACCTATTGAAATATGAACCGGGTCGCACGACGAAATACCACTTGACGCCTGGCTCAAGAGGCCAGCTACTTACCTATACAAATTGATAAAAATAAAAATATTTTCACTGCCTGAATAAAGGCCGATCTCCCACAGTGGGTTGCTCCAATTCACTAAATGGCAATAACTACTATTTTCCAGCACTGCTATTGCTTTCGTAATTATATATGGGAACATAAAACCTACAGCAATATTACTTTTTCATTGGCGTAACAACAAACTCAAAGAAATAGGTTTACAATACCCAATATGTTTACATTCTCTTTTTTTGTGAGTTTTTGTAGTACATATTTCACTCCCCAATATTTCATATGGCATCTTATGTCCATTTGAAATGTGATTTCGTCTTTTCATGCTGAGATAAACTGCGACTCGATGCCGCCCCTGTCGGTGTATATTTGTACTAGTTTTCTTGGCTTCAGGTGTCCAAGCTAATTTTTTGAAGCTTTCTCTCTCTGCTAGACTATGATGAATAAAAGATTTCACTCATGCAGCTACAATGCCAATGCTATTCTTAGCCCTTTCAGCAACGAGTTTCCGCAACGGAAACATATTTCCGCAACGGAAATATGTTTCCGTTGCGGAAATATCACAAACGGAAACATCAAATATTTCCGCAACGGAAACATCACTCAACAGTTTCTCAGCATCACTTCTTGAAATTCACGCATTTTCGTGCTGTTACTTTCAAGAAAGTGGTTGCATACAACGCACTCGGGTAGAATAATTTATTACGTAAAGAAACAGGCAGATTGTGAAAACGAAGACAGTACATTTAAATGGGGAGAGCGCAAAAATTAAAAAGAAATTGCTAACCGCTGGCGTCCTCGCAAAACACAAACGAGCACGGGCCGTCGTGCACCACTCGAAATCCCAGGCGCTAGTCCAGAAAGGCAGTAAGGGTGCCGTATACTTCGAAGACAGGAGCCTGCGAAGTGCCCAGCGCTTCCATATGGTCGTCTTCCTCGGAGGGGCCCTTCTCGTGCAGCAGTTCTTGCAGTTGTTTCACGATAACCACCACCTACACACTTGCTTCGCATTCCTTCCCGTTCCAAGGCACGGTGCCATGCGACGGTGGCCGAGCATCGCGCAATTGTCGCTCGGCATTGTCTCTGGAGTAGCCAGCACGTCGTCGTTTGAACAGTGCTGGGAAGCAGCTGCTTCTGCCACGATTCCGAGAACGCCAGGCTTCAGCTGCATCTTGAGAAGGGCGAAGAGTTCCAGAAGGTTTGCCTTCATGTTGGACGGCAAGCTGGTGGGACGGCCGCTAGTCGAGTCCAAAGACCGCTTGGACTTCAAGTTCCGTCCCCGGTAGCGCTTTCGAGAAGCGGCTCTTGACATGCCTTGAAGCGGGACAGGCTCTGATGGAACGGGCGAATCTTCGGGAGTGCTGGTTCCGGCAGCCAGGTTCCGATGGCAGACGTGGAACGAATTTGTCACGAGCGAAACGCGCAGCTCGCGCCCCGACCACGCATGCAAACCTCCACGAGGCCAGCAAGTCACGCGATCTCAAACAAACGCCATAAAGATTTCGCGTCTTTTTAAAAATAAGGTAAATTATCCATCGGCGTGTTTCTTGTTAGGCGGTTCCGGGCCGTAAACGCCTGCCTGAAGCTGAAGTCGTGGTCATACCTAAAGTACTTATTATTACATTTAAGTGTAATTACATTTATTACATTTAAGTGATCGTAAACAACGCATTGGAATGGGGAATTTTTCTGCAGGGATGAAAGAGAAAGACGAAGATACAGCATCGCTTGCTATGCGCAAGAAACAAAAAGAAACTGCAAACCTGAAGAGAAAAAATTCACTAGCGATTACTATACTCCTCATGCGAAATTTCAACGCAGCTCAATACGTGTTATCATTTCGCAATTTATGGACACAAAGATTATGATAGATAGATGCATCAGAGTCGACCATCCTCGAACATCTGATCTCCGGGTCAAGCGCGTCGGTTTTTATACATGACTCGTCCAAGGTTCCAGTGCATTCGCTGCTGCAGCGTGACTTTCAGAAAGTGCTGTACAATTCGCGTCGTGCAAAGAATGAGATTACAAAACAATCGCAAACCATGACAATCGAAACAACCGCGAAGGAGAACGAACCAGGCTAACCGAGCAAACTGAAGCGAGAGCTCAAGCGAGCAGACGATAGTACGAAACGAGCTGTCCGGCTGAGATCAGATATACGAGCACGCATCGAGTGGTCGAGTGGGACCGCATGACACCAGATTCCCGCACGCACATCACTGGTCGCTGTCATTGGCCCCTGCCGATCGCGGCTTGCGTCTTCCATCTGCCGCTCCGCATTCGCTATTTCATCATTTGCTGTGCTCGTTAGCTGTGTTACGCCAACGATGCCGACGACGCTCACCGTAGGAACGGGCGCAAAAGAGCTTCGCTCTCAAAATTGTTCAGATCACACGCACGTTATGCGAAACATTTGGCCGACAGCTGGCTATGCAGCACTGTTTCGCAAAGCATTATAAGGTTGACAAGTGTGTGTGTAAATTTAGTGTAAGTGCATGTCTAGTGATTGCAGTGAAATATAAATGTGTGACGACAGCAGCCAGATGACGACGCTCTGTACGATTGCACGATTTCTATGAAAGATTGAATTGATGCAAACCAGAACCATGGAGGTGGTAGATGGCCGTGAAAGGCAAAATCTAAACAAATGAATGACTTGAAGGCGATCATGTAGCACATCATCATGACCGTGTCCTTCTATGGTCATTCGAACGAGCGGAGTGCCGCGGCTCCTCCTCTTGGCTGAGCTATCATGACGGTGCCATAGTGTAATTCGATGCAGCGTTGTCGTAAACGGACACGATGTGCACCCAGAAAGAGCATGCCTCGATGTTTGATTAGGTGGCTCGGTAACGACGAGAACGGCCGTCAAAGTCTGGTACGAGCCCTAGGGAGAACGAGGAGTGCGGTGTGCCGGGGCTGTCCAGTCGCCCAGAGATAAACTCTGGTGGGAAACATCCGATTTTTTTTCTACCGGCTATGTATTCCAACGAGCAGAAATATGTCAAAGGGTACATCGTCACTGTCAGTTGTTACCAGATATCACGCGGAATGAGAATTGAAATGAAAAACTTTATGTACATTTGGTAGAAGCAAATCCGAAAAATAATATAGCATCCCTGCGGTGTATAAAACATTGTTCAAATCGTTAATGCACGTTACACAAGCGAACATTTATGGCCGTCAGGAAAATGTCTCTCGCATGTAGCCAGCTCCTAACAGGCAATGTTTTGGAATGTAAATTTAAGAACACAGAGTTTCCGTAGACCGAGACAAAGTCATGTCACGCATGCGAGCTGGTACATCGTACCCTGGCATACTTGAGTACCATATTTACTCGATTCTAAGCACCCCCTTTTTTCTACGATCGCGATGCCCAAAGTGTGTGTGGTGGGGGGGGGGGAGGGGGATGCTTAGATTCGAAAAATCTAGAATGACTCCCCCTTCCCTCTTTTCGCTGTAACATCACGACGAGATGGGTGCGAGAAATAACACCTTATTTTGCAAACATTCAAAAGAAATATCTATGCAGACACTGAACCCACCGCTTGTGTAAGATGCTCAGTCACTATCACTGCCACTCGAGTTCGTCGCACCGCTTGAACCGCTGCTCTCGGTATCCCACAGCAGGTCGTCTTCCGTTGCGTCGAAGTTGTTTGTGATCGAACACTTCTTAAATGATTTGACCACAACGTGCACATGGACCCTCTCCATGCGCCCTAAATCCACTTTGCGATGGTTGATGGGGACGCTTTCTGTAGCTTTCCCGTCGGCGTCTTCTTCCGGTCAGGGTTTCGCACCTACTATTCGTACTCCTGTTGGAGATTGGCGTTGAAGGGCTTGTTGACTGAAACGTCGAGGGGTTGCAGCACTGGCGTCATGCCACCCGGAATCACAACCACGTCACTATTGATGTTCCAAAGCTGGGGCTTTACCTCCGGGGTCAGATGGCCGGAAAACGCGTCCAACAGAAGCATCGACTGCGTGCCTGCAGGTCCGCCGAGAAATGATTCCAGAGTGAGCAAGCGCGTTTGGCGGCCTTGGCTGCGCGCTCTTTCTGACAAGGGGGGGGGGGGGTGCTTAGATTCGCATGCAAACTCCTTTCCTAACTTTTTACCGAAAATAGAGGAGGGGGTGCTTAGAATCTGGGGGTGCTTAGAATCGCGACAATACGGCATTTTCGCGGAAATTGGTGGCCGGAACGACATCGACATTAAATGTTAAACAATGTTAAATGTTAAAAATGTTAAAATGTTTAAAAAATGATAAAGAATGTTCACATGTTTATTGTACGTAAAACAAGCAAACATTTATGGCCATCAAGAAAATGTCTCTTGAACGTAGCCAGCTCCTGACAGGGAAGGTTTATAATGTAAATTTAAAAACAAAGAGCTTTTGTAAACCGAGGCAGAGTCACTTCACGAACGCGCGCTGGTACATCTTGCCCTGGCAGACCTGAGTATCTTACGCGGGGAACTGGTGGCCGGAAAAACATCTATATTCAATGTTTGTTCACGTAGCTGGAGAGCGAATGCTTTTCTTAGCCCTTTTAGTGACGCGGTTCCCTAGAACGGTGCTAGCCAGAATATTTCTGCAACGAAAACATCACTCCACAGTTTCTCGGCATCACTTTCTGCAAATCTACGCATTTTTGTGTGGTTACTTTCAAGAAAGTGGTTGCATACTACACAATCGTGCAGAATAATTTATTACATAAATAATATAGCAGATTGTAAAAATGAAGACAGTACATTTAAATGTGAGCACAAAACTAAATAACAAATTAGTAGCCACAGGCATCCTCGTAAAACACAAAGAAGTACAGGCACTCGTAAACCACTCGAAATCCCGGGCACCAGTCCAGAAAGCCAGTTAGGGAGCCGTACACTTCGACGACTAGAGCCTGCGAACTGCTCAGCGCTTCCATTAGGTACTCTTGCTGGGACGGGCTCTTCTCCTGCAGCAGTTCTTGCAGCTGGCTCACGAAATCCGTTATGGACGCACTTGCCTCGCATTCCGTCCCGTTGTAAGGCTTGGTGTTGTGCGATGATCGAGCATCGCACAATTGTCGCTCGGCGTTCTCTCTCGAGCTGACACAATGTCGTCGATCGAACAGTGCTGTGAAGCAGCTGCTTCTGTCACCATTCCGGGAACGTCAGGCTTCAGCTGCTTCTTCAGAAGGGCGACCAGTTCCGGAAGGTTTGCCTTCATGTTGGACGGCAAGCTGGTGGGACGGCCACTTGTCGAGCCGAGAGACCGCTTGGACTTGAAGTTCCGTTTCCGGTAGCGCTGTCGAGAAGCGGCGCTTGACATGCCTTGAAGGTGGTTAGGCTTTGATGGAACGGGCGAATCTTCGGGAGCGCTGGTTATGACAGCCAGGTTCGGATGGCAGACGTGGAACGAATTTATCGCGAGCGAAACCCGAAGCTCGCGCCCGGACCGCGCATGCAAACATCGACGAGGCCAGCAATTCACGCGATGTCAAACAACGCCGCAAGGATCTCGCGTCTTCTTAAAGATAACGTAAATTCCGTCTGCGTGTTTCTTGTTGGACGGTTCTGGTTCGTACACGCCGGCCTGAAATTGAAGTCGTGGTCGTACCAAAAATAATTATTTATTACATTTTCACGATTAAAGTGATCGGAAACGACGCATTACAGTGGGGAATTTTCACGCAACAATGAAAAAGGAAGACTAAGATACAGCATCACTTGCTATGCGCAAGAAACAAATTGAAAAACTGCAAAAACGAAGATAGAAAAATTCACTGACCATTACTATACTCCTTAATGCTAAATTTAAATGCAGCTCTATACGTGTTATCATTTCGCAATATATTGACAGAACTAATACGATAGAGACATGTAGCAGAGTCGGCGTGCAAGTCAAGCGTAGGCTTTTATACATGACTCGTCGAAGGTTCCAGTGAAATCACTGGTGCCGCGTACCTTCCAGAAAGTGCTATACCATTCGCGTCGTGGATACAATCAGATTAGAAAGCAATTGCACACCATGACAATCGAAACAACCGCGAACGAGAACGAACCAAGCTAACCAAACAAAGTGAAGCGAGAGCTGAAGCGAGCAGAGGATAGTACAAAAGTGTTGGGCCGCTGAGCACGAGGTCGCGGGATCGAATCCCGGCCACGGCGGCCGCATTTCGGTGGGGGCGAAATGCGAAAACACCCGTGTGCTTAGATTTAGGTGCACGTTAAAGAACTCCAGGTGGTCAAAATTTCCGGAGTCCTCCACTACGGCGTGCCTCATAATCAGAAAGTGGTTTTGGCACGTAAAACCCCATAATTTAATTTTTTAACAGTACGAAACGACCCAGACACGAGTGCGCATCGAGTGATGGGGTGCAACCGCATGACACCAGATTCCCGCTCGCACGTCGCTGAAGCGGTCGCTCTCATTGGCCTCCGCCGTTCGCGGCTCATGTCTACCGCTCCGCATTCGCTTTCTCTTCATTCGCTGTGCTCGTTCACTGGGTTACGCCACTGATCCCTTCGACGTGCGCCGTAGGAACGAGCGCCCAAGGGCTGCGCTCTCAAAATTGTTCAGATCACGCGCAATGTGGGAATCTACGTTACGCGAAGCCCTTGGGCAATAGCTGGCCATGCAGCATTGTTGGAGGTTCCGCAAGGCGCGACAAGGTTGACCAGTGTGTGTGGAAATCGAGCGTTAACGCGTGGCTCGCGATTGCAGTGAAATATAACTCAGGAGAGTGCGTTTGTGTGACGACAGCAGCAAGATGACGACGCTCTGTACGATTGCACGGTTTCTATGAACTGATGTAAACTGATGTAAACGACAGCGTTAAGACGACGGCTTGATCACAATGGCATGATGACTACGGTGTGGCAATGATGGCATGACAAGTCACCGACGACGAAGTTCAAATGACGATGCTGGAACGAACGCGACAGCATCACGACAGCGAACGCATGACAACTACGATATGACGACGACACAACAACGACGACGGCCTGCCAAGGGCATGATGACAATCCGATGACGACGAGCGCATAAAGACAATTACGAAAACGCCGCTGGCTCACGAAGCCTGTGCGACGGCAGTGGCAAGAGAACGATGGGGGTGACGACGACGGCTCGAGGAGAGTGACTGACAAAGCTGGAATCACGACGTTGCAATGACCACAACAGCATAAACAACCACGAACACTTACCTAGTGGCCCAAACTGCTACACAAGTCGGCCCGCTAGCTCGGCGTAGAAGGCGCGAGGACGATGGCATGACGACAGTCAGAAGACAAGGTTGTAGTGATAGATAGATAGATAGATAGATAGATAGATAGATAGATAGATAGATAGATAGATAGATAGATAGATAGATAGATAGATAGATAGATAGATAGATAGATAGATAGATCCGGTTCGGTGCATTTTTGTTCTTCGCGTGCAAGAACCATGGGCCGATCCCGGAAGTAGTGCGATACGGGGCGGACATGAGGCGGAGGTGAAGGAGGCTTCAAGCACTCCGCCCACTCGCAAAAATAAGTTTATCTTCGGTCCAATCGAATCCGTATCAAATATTAAGCTGACAAAAGAAGATACTACACTTTCTGCCTCATCGGCCATGTCGACATTCGCACCGCCTTGTGTTTGTGGGCGTTCCAAGTGCTTGCTATCTGTTTTACTTTCTTTGCGCTCTCCCGTGGTGGTGGTCTCGTCGAAATGTCACGCGTGTCTGTCGTCCTAGCGTATGCACATCAAAACCAGGATAAATGTGTTCGTAAATTTGTTCAGAATTATGTGTAACCTGTCCCTCATGTCACATCTGTGTCGTGTGCTAAATAGCTTCCCTGGTCATCCACATTCAAAGAGAGGAATGGCACTTAATTTCTTGGGTATGTCTGGTCTGACCACAGTGATTTGGATGCAGGTTAACTATATGTCACAATTCCATACAATTCTTCATGCCGCGACACGGCTGGTAATTCCCCGCTTTTTCTATTGTTCGGACAGGAACTCACGTTGCCACTGGACACATTCCTTCCAGCCGTAGCAGCGTCGGCCAGCCAATGTGCACAAGAGCCCATGGCACAGGCTGCACAAACTCGGAAGATCTTCCGCATTGGCTTCTTGACCTCTCAAGAAAACCAATGCCTATTCTATGATAGACGACACCAAGACGAGATCTTTTCACCCGCAATTGGACTGGTATTATTCTGGTCCTGATCTCGTCACGATGGATTCTAGGAAATGTTCCTCTCTCGTGCGCAGATGATACTGCGTGCTTCTTGCCTTGACTCCCGTTATATAGGAGATCGTCTTCGCCACCCCCCTACCTCAGCTGCACCCCATTTCATTAATGTTGCGCAATGTGCATGGTGCACACCTCGAACCTTATCACTCTGGCGTTGTCACAGATCCTTTAGACATGCGGGGACCACGCTTCAACTTACCTGCCAACAGGAATATTGCTAGGAGCGTTCGCCTATGGAAATATAAACAGGGTCGCCCGACGAAATACCACTTGACACCTGGCTCAAGCTGCCAGCTACTTACCACTACAGAATAATAAAAGTATAAATATTTTCACTGCCACATTAAAGGCCGATCCCCCACCGTTGTTTGCTCCAATTCACTAAAGGACAATAACTGCTATTTTCCAGCGCTGCTATTGCTTTTGTAATTATATATGTGAATATCAAATCTACAGCAATATTACAATTTCATTCGCGTAACAAAAAACTCAAAGGAACATTTTTACAATACCCAATTTGTTTGCATTCTATTTTGTGTGAGTTCTTGTAGTAGACATTGCACTCCCCAATATTTCATATGACATCTTATGTCCATTTGAAATGTGATTTCTTCTTTCCATGCTGAGCTAAATTGTAACTCGATGCCGCCCCTGGCGATATATATTTGTACCAGTTTTCTAGGCTTTAGGAGTCAAGGTAATTTGTTGCAGCTTTTTCTCTCTCTGCTAAACTATGACGAATAAATCATTTCATTCATGCAGCTACAACGCCAATGCTTTTGTTAGCCCCTTTTAGGAACGAGTGTCTCTAACAAACCTAAATATTTCTGCAACGGAAACATCACTCAACAGTTTCTCGGCATCACTTCTTGGAAATCCACGCATTATCGTGTTGTTACTTTCAAGAAAGTGGTTCCATACAACGCACTCGGGTAGGATATTTTATTACGTAAATAAGCAGGCAGATTCTAAAAATGAAGACAGTATATTTGAAAGGTGAGAGCGCAAAATTAAAAAAAGAAATTGGTAACCAACGGGATCTCACAAAACACAAATGAGTACAGGCCCTCGTGCACCACTAAACATCCCAGGCACAGGTCCAGGAAGGCGGTAAGGGTGTCGTATACTTCGACGACTACAACCTGCGAAGGGCTCAGCGCTTCCATCAGGTCGTCTTCCTGGGACGGGCCCTTCTCGTGCAGCAGTTCTTGCAGCTGGCTCACGATAACCACCACCGATACACTTGCCTCGCATTCCTTCCAGTTCCAAGGCACGGTGCCATGCGACGATGACCGAGCATCGCACAATTGTCGCTCGGCGATGTCTCTGCAGTAGCCAGCACGTCGTCGTTTGAACAGTGCTGGGAAGCAGCTGCTTCTGCCACGAGTCCGAGAACGTCAGGCTTCAGCTGCTTCTTAAGAAGGGCGAAGAGTTCCAGAAGGTTTGCCTTCATGTTGGACGGCAGGCTGGTGGGACCACCGCTTGTCGAGTCCAAAGACCGCTTGGACTTCAAGTTCCGTCCCCGGTAGCGCTTTCGAGAAGCGACTCTTGACATGCCTTGAAGCGGGACAGGCTCTGATGGAACGGGCGAATCTTCGGGAGCGCTGGTTCCGGCAGCCAGGTTCCAATTGCAGACGTAGAACGAATTTGTCACGAGCTAACCGCGGAGCTCGCGCACCGACCACGCATGCAGAGCTCCACGCAGCCGTCAGCAAGTCACGTGATGTCAAGCAAACGCCGCAAAGGTCTCTCGCCTTTTTAAAGATGAGGTAAATTATCCGTCGGCGTGTTTCTTGTTAGGCGGTTCCTCGCCGTAGACGCCTGCCTGAAGTTGAAGTCATGGTCGTACCGAAAGTGCTTATTATTACATTGTCACGATTAAAGTGATCGTAAACAACGCATTAGAATGGGGAATTTTTCTGCAATGATGAAAGAGGAAGACGAAGATACAGCATCACTTGCTATGCGCAAAAAGATGAACTGCAATACCGAAGAGAAAAAATTCACTAACGATTACTATCCTCCTAATGCGAAATTTCAACGCAGCTCTATACGCGTTATCATTTCGCAATTAATGGACACAAATAATATGATAGATGGATGCATCAGAGTCGACCATCGTCGAACATCTGATCTCCAGGTCAAGCTCGTCGGTTTTTATGCATGAATCGTCGAAGCTTCCAATGTATTCGCTGCTGCAGCGTGACTTCCAGAAAGTGCTGCACAATTCGCGTCGTGCAAACAATGAGCTTACAAAACAATCACAAATCATGACAATCAAAACAACCGCGATCGAGAACGAACCAAGCAACCGAGCAAACTGAAGCGAGAGCTCAAGCGAGCAGACGATAGTACGAAACGAGCTGTCCGGCTGAGATCAGATATACGGGCACGCATCGAGTGGTCGAGTGGGACCGCATGACACCAGATTCCCGCACGCACGTCACTGGTCGCTCTCATTGGCGTCTGCCGTTGGCGGCTTGTTCTTCCATCACCCGCTCCGCATTCGGCATTTCATCATTCGCTGTGCTCGTTTGCTGTGTTACGCCAACGATGCCGATGACGCTCGCCGCAGGAACGGGCGCATAAGAGCTTCGCTCTCAAAATTGTTCAGATCACACCCACTGTGAATGAGAGGATGAATCAGTTCAGATCACGCGCACGTTATGCGAAACATTTGGCCGACAGCTGGCTATGCAGCATTGTTGGGGGTTCCGCAAAGCATTACAAGGTTGACAAGTGTGTGTGTAAATTTAGTATTAGTGCATCTCTCGCGATTGCAGTGAAATAGAATTAAGGCGAGTGCGTGTGTGTGACGACAGCAGCCAGATGACGACGCTCTGTACGATTGCATGTTTTCTATGAAAGATTGAATTGATGTAAACCAGAACCATGGAGGTGTTAGACGGCCATGAAAGGCAAAATCTAAACAAATGAATGACTTGAAGGTGATCATGTAGCACAACAGGATGACCGTGTCCTTCTATGGTCATTCGAACGAGCGGAGTGGCGCGGCTGCTCCTCTTGGCCGAGCCATGATGACGGTGCCATAGTGGAATTCGATGCAGCGTTGTCATCAACGGACACGATGTGCACCCAGAAAGAGAATGCCTCGATGTTTGATTAGGTGGCTCGGTAACGACGAGAACGGCCGTCAAAGTCGGGTACGAGCCTTAGGAATAACGAGGAGTGCGGTGTGTCGGGGCTGTCCACACTTCCAGAAATAAACTCTTTTGTGAAACATACGATTCTTTTTTCTACCGGCTATGTATTTCAATGAGTAGAATTATGTCAAAGGGTGCATCGTCACTGTCAGTTGCCACCAGATATCACGCGGAATGAGAATTGAAATGAAAAACTTTGTGGATATTTGGTAGAAGCAAATCCGAAAAATAATATAGCATTCCTGCGGTGTATAAAACATTGTTCAAATCGTTAATGCACGTTACACAAGCGAACATTTATGGCCGCCAGGAAAATGTCTCTTGAACGTAGCCAGCTCCTAACAGGCAATGTTTTGGAATGTAAATTTAACAACAGAGAGTTTCCGTAGATCGAGACAAAGTCATTTCACGCATGCGAGCTGGTACATCCTGCCCTGGCAGACCTGAGTGTATTACGCGGGAAACTGGTGGCCTGAAAAACATCGGTATTAAATCTTTGTAAAGTTTTTTTGGTGCTACAGTGTACAAATATTCATTTCAAAACTTGAAATATTCATTTTCTTGTGAAGATTGACCGCAACCTGAGGCGCGTTTTGAAGTAGTAGCAGTAGTAGTAAACTTTATTTAAAGAAAAAAAAAATGTGCTGTCAACTGAGCCCCTAAGTCTAGGAGCCTGCTGGTTGCCTGTACCAATAAACGTCGATGTAGTGAGTCAGGATCGCTTGGTCGTCGTGTGAATGACGAGGAACAACATGGCGCTCCATTTATGTATCTTCGTCGCCGTGAAACAAGAACAAAGTTCTTAGCTCGCTTATCTGTTTGTTACCTGAAGGAGTCAGGCGTGTCTGAAATATGTACCATCAAAGAAAAAAGAAAAACTTTATTGAGCCGCGGAAGAGCGTCGGGGTCGTGATTATTGGGTCCCAGGTTCAGATCTTGTGTAGGAATTTTTTATAATTGCTGCATTATTTCTTTTTTTTCTTTGACTTCAGCTGTACTTGTTCTTTTGTCCTGACCTTCCCAACCACGCATGACATGAAGGGCTCCTGCCAAGGTGAGCGAAGCGACCCCTTCCGTAGCCCTGCGACAGAGGGGTGAGGGCCGTATGTAAATGCCGCTTCAAGAAGGATTATTTCTACGTTCTTACTGTGAGCCATAGTGAGAAGCCACCCTACCCCCCCCCCCCCCCCTCCCCGCCCCCCACACCACTTCACCTTCGATAGAGTGACTAGAAAAAGTCTGTCCACATAACATGCTATGAAATAAATAAAAAGGGACTCCCTCAATTTATCAGTGAGGGGGCCCGTCAAAATAGTGTATACAGTATTATGGCAGGCCCCCTCACAAGAGTGAGCGCATGTGTACCTGATTTCTTTGAGTTTCTTTTTGCGTGCGATAATGTTGCAGATGTTTATTTTTCCAACATTTTATATTCGCCCCTTTGAAATAGTATTTCCTCATTACCTGCCGACATACCTGTCCCCTTGTGCCGACCCTGTTGACGTAAGTTACTCCTCCATTTTCGGGCCCCAGATGTCTTTAAGCTACTTTTTTTGTAGCCTTTTCTCTGGGGTCGGTTCTCTAACTGACTGGGGCGAATTCAAAAGTTCATTCACTTATCACGTAATACGCGTAATATCACGTTCGCGTAATACGCGAACGCACTTCGCAGCATGATTGCGGAGAGATATATCAAATATGGTTCCCCTGAGCGCAGGTTAACCTGAGCGCTTGCCCCATTCTTGCTTATGCGCTATTGCTTCTTTTTGTCTTTCTTGTTTTTTTTTTTGCCAGTACACTTCTTTAGCTCCACCGCAGTTAGCGGTGGTGCTGTTAGGTTCGCTAGACTGGCTTGTCACTCTTGAGTCGGAGCCCCTGCACCTCGCTGGCGTCACTCTCAGAGTAGGTTTCCAGCCTCTCTTTGAACTTCGCAGTCTCTTCGTCGATCTTCCGCAGCGCCAGCTCCAACTCGGTGAACCGGGCAGGTTCGGTTGCTCGGTATGGGCATCAGCATCACAGGTTTCCTGTACCGCCTGCAGAGGTTGTGACAGAAAAGGAGGTAATAGAGCCTGGTACCAGCAGTGTTTCATTCTGCGCATTTCTTGCTCTTCATGCTCTCCACTGACGGCGGACTGGTAAACACAGGTGCTCAACGTGGTGACACGCGCACACCGAGGTCTGACGTCATCAGACTCCGCGTGCTTGCGTCCGCTCTAGCTGGAAGGAGCAGACAGACCACCCTGAAGAAGGAAGGTGCAGCTGCATGCATCTTCTACAGGGCCGTCCTTATAAACAATTGAGTACAGACCTTGGAGTTCCATTCGAAATACTGGGCGCCTGTACAGAAAAGCAGCCCGGGCGCTGTATGCCTCGAGGGTTAGCTCAACCTGCAAAAATCTCAGCGCTTCCAACAGGTCGTCCTCGTGGGATGGGACCTTCTCTTGCAGCCATTCACGCCGTTGCATCCCGATATCCACCACACCTGACTTGGAGAGAGCCTTTGCCTTTGGTTCTTCATACACGACGCCTACATGACCTCATTGTCAGTGAGCGCAACCTCGGGCTATCCCTGGGTAGAATTTTGTGTGGTTTTGTCGCGACCTTCTGTTCATAGTTGGTGCGCTAGTCTGTGACGATATACCTGGCGATGCTTTCTGAAAGGAAAATAAGCTGTTGCAAGTAGGCGCTCTATTCTGTCTTTTGTCCCCTCTGGTGCCGTCGCGTTGTTAATGAACCTTTAAATCATGTTTTACCAACGAGCCCAATCTTACACCCTCCTTAATCTCGGCATGACAATGAATAGATCATAGGCACTGTCTGATAACGTTGTCATAGAGATGGTGGCATCATAATGATTGGATGACTAAAGCATAACTGCGATAGAATGACGCAGAAGGCATGTCTTCAATGCAACAACGAATACACTATTACGACGAATGCATACCGTCCAAGGGATGCATTCGGCAAAACGACAGCATGAACGACAGCATACGCAAAAGCGACAGCATGATGACGACGGCTTGACGACAACGGTATGATGTCTACGGTGTGACAATGATTGCACGACATTAGTCCGATGACGAAGTAGAAATGACGACGATGGGACGACCGCGACTGCATTACAACAACGAATGCATGACGACGACTGTATGACGACATAACAACGACGACGGAAAGACAACGGCATGATGACAATCCGATGACGACAAGTGCATAACAATGACGTGAAGACGACTGTGTTGCGAAGCCAGTGCGACGACACTCGCAAGAGAACGATGGGGTGATGACGACTGCTCGATGAGAACGACTGGCAAAGCTGGAATGACGACGATGCAATGACGCCGACAGCATCACAATCATGAACACGTACCTAGTGGCCCAAATTGCTACACAAGTCGGCCAAATAGCTCGGCATAGAAAGCGCGACAACGATGGCATGACGACAGTCCGACGACAAAGTTAAAATGATAGATAGATAGATAGATAGATAGATAGATAGATAGATAGATAGATAGATAGATAGATAGATAGATAGATAGATAGATAGATAGATAGATAGATAGATAGATAGATAGATAGATAGATAGATAGATCCGGTTCCGTGCATTTTTGTTCTTCGCGTGCAAGAACCGTGGGCCGATCCTGGAAGTAGTACAATACCGGGCGGACATGAGGCGGAGGTGAAGGAGGCTTCAAGCACTCCGCCATCTTGCAAAAATAAGCTTAACATCTTCGGTCCAGATTGAATCCGTATCAAATATTAAGCTGACAAAAGAAGAAAGTACACTTTCTGCTCATCAGCCATGTCGACATTCGCACCGCCTTGTGTTTGTCGGCGTTCCAAGCGCTTCCTATTTATTTTACTTTCCTTGAGCTCTAACGTGGTGGCGGTCTCGTCGAAATGTCACGCGTGTCCAGTTTCCTCCGATTATTCGGAATGGCGGACCCATCGTCCAACCGTATGTACATAAAAATCCCGGTAAATGTGTCCGTACATTTGTTCAGAATTATGTGTAACCTGTCCCTCATGTCAAATCTGTGTCGTGTGCTAAATAGCTTCGCTGGTCATCCAAAATCACAGATTGCAATGGCACTTAATTTTTTTTGAGTATGTCTCGTTTGAACACAGTGATCGGGATGCGGCTAGACCACATGTCACAATTCCATATGATTCTTCACGCCACGACAAGGCTGGTAATTCCCCGTTTTTTCTATTGTTCGGCCAAGAACTCACATTGCCACTGGACACATTCCTTCCAGCCGTAGCAGCGTCGGCCAGCCAATGTGCACAAGAGCCCATGGCCCAGGCTGCACAAATTCGGAAGATCTTCCGCTTTGGCTTCTTGACCACCCAAGAATACCAATGCCTTTTCTATGATAGACGACACCAACACGAGATCTTTTCACCCGCAATTTGACTGGTATTATTCTGCTCCTCATCTCGTGATGACGACTCTAGGAAATGTTCCTCTCTTGTTCGCAGATGATACTGCGTGCTTCTTGCCTTGACTCCCGTTATATAGGAGATCGTCTTCGCCACCCCCCTACCTCAGCTGCACCCCATTTCATTAATGTTGCGCAATGTGCATGGTGCACACCTCGAACCTTATCACTCTGGCGTTGTCACAGATCCTTTAGACATGCGGGGACCACGCTTCAACTTACCTGCCAACAGGAATATTGCTAGGAGCGTTCGCCTATGGAAATATAAACAGGGTCGCCCGACGAAATACCACTTGACGCCTGGCTCAAGATGCCAGCTACTTACGAATACAGAATGACAAAAATAAAAATATTTTCACTGCCTCATTAAAAGCCGATCACCCACCGTGGTTTGCTCCAATTCACTAAAGGACAATAACTACTATTTTCCAGCACTGCTATTGCTTTTGTAATTATATATGTGAATATAAAATCTGCAGCAATATTACTATTTCATTCGCGTAACAAAAAACTCAAAGGAACAGTTTTACAATACCCAATTTGTTTACATTCTATTTTGTGTGAGTTCTTGTAGTAGACATTGCACTCCCCAATATTTCATATGACATCGTATGTCCATTTGAAATGTGATTTCTTCTTTCCATGCTGAGCTAAATTGTGACTCGATGCCGCCCCTGGCGATGTATATTTGTACCAGTTTTCTAGGCTTCAGGTGTCAAGTTAATATTTTGCAGCTTTTTCTCTCTCTGCTAAACTATGACGAATAAAACATTTCATTCATGCAGGTACAACGCCAATGCTTTTGTTAGCCCTTTTAGTAACGAGTGTCTCTAACAAGCCTAAATATTTCTGCAACGGAAACATCAATCAACAGTTTCTCGCCATCACTTCTTGGAAATCTACGCATTTTCGTGTCGTTACTTTCAACAAAGTGGTTCCATACAACGCAGTCGGGTAGGATATTTTATTACGTAATTAAGCAGGCAGATTGTAAAAATGAAGACAGTATATTTAAAAGGTGAGAGCGCAAAATTTAAAAAATGGTAACCAACGGGATCTCGCAAAACACAAACAAGTACAGGCCCTCGCGCACCACTAGACATCCCAGGCACAGGTCCAGGAAGGCAGTAAGGGTGTCGTATACTTCGACGACTACAACCTGCGAAGGGCTCAGCGCTTCCATCAGGTCGTCTTCCTGGGACGGGCCCTTGTCGTGCAGCAGTTCTTGCAGCTGGCTCACGATAACCACCACCGACACACTTGCCTCGCATTCCTTCCTGCTCCAAGGCACGGTGCTGTGCGATGATGACCGAGCATCGCACAATTGTCGCTCGGCGTTGTCTCTGGAGTAGCCAGCACGTCGTCGTTCGAACAGTGCTGGGAAGCAGCTGCTTCTGTCACGATTCCGAGAACGTCAGGCTTCAGCTGCATCTTGAGAAGGGCGAAGAGTTCCAGAAGGTTTGCCTTCATGTTGGACGGCAGGGTGGTGGGACCGCCGCTTGTCGAGTCCAAAGACCGCTTGGACTTCAAGTTCCGTCCCCGGTAGCGCTTTCGAGAAGCGGCTCTTGACATGCCTTGAAGCGGGCCAGGCTCTGATGGAAGGGGCGAATCTTCTGGAGCGCTGGTTCTGGCAGCCAGGTTCCGATGGCAGACGTGGAACGAATTTGTCGCGAGCGAAACGCGCAGCTCGCGCCCCGGCCGCGCATGCAGAGCTGCACGCAGCCGTCAGCAAGTCACGCGATGTCAAGCAAATGCCGCAAGGGTCTCTCGTCTTTCTAAAAACAAGGTAAATTATCCGGCGGCGTGTTTCTTGTTAGGCGGTTCCGGGCCGTAGACGCCTGCCTGAAGTTGAAGTCATGGTCGTACCAAAAGTGCTCATTATTAGATTGTCATGATTAAAGTGATCGTAAACAACGCCTTAGAATTTGGGATTTTTCTGCAATGACGAAAGAGGAAGACGAAGATACAGCATCGCTTGCTATGCGCAAGAAACAAAAAGACAAACGGCAAAACCGAAGAGAAAAAATTCACTAACGATTACTATACTCCTTAATGCGAAATTTCAACTCAGCTCTATACGTGTTATTATTTCGCAATTTACGGACACAAACAATATGATAGATAGATGCATCAGAGTCGACCATCGTCGAACATCTGATCTTCTGGTCAAGCGCGTCGGTTTTTCTGCATGACTCGTCGAAGGTTCCAGTGTATTCGCTGCGGCAGCGTGACTTCCAGAAAGTGCTGCACAATTCGCGTCGTGCAATTAAAGAATGAGATTACAAAACAATCGCCAACCATGACAATCGGAAACAAACGCGAACGAGAAAGAACCAAGCTAACCGAGCAAACTGAAGCGAGAGCTCAAGTGAGCAGACGATAGTATGAAACGAGCTGTCCGCCTGAGATCAGATATACGAGCACGCATCGAGTGGTCCACTGGGACCGCATGACACCAGATTCCCGCGCGCACATCACTGAAATGGTCGCTCTCATTGGCGTCTGCCGATAGCAGCTTGTGTTTTTCGTCTGCCACGGCGCATTCGCTATTTCATCAATCGCTGTGCTCGTTCGCTGTGTTACGCCAACGATGCCGACGACGCTCGCCGCAGGAACGGGCGCATAAGAGCTTTGCTCTCAAAATTGTTCAGATCACACGCACGTTATGTGAAACATTTGGCCGACAGCTGGCTATGCAGCACTGTTGGGGGTTCCGCAAAGCGTTACGAGGTTGACAAGTGCGTGTGTAAACATGGTATTAGTGCATATCTCGCGATTGCAGCGAAATATAAATAAGGCGAGTGTCTGTGTGTGACGACAGCGGCCAGATGACGACGCTCTGTACGATTGCATGGTTTCTATGAAAGATTGAATTGATGTAAACCAGAACCGTGGAGGTGTTAGATGGCCGTGAAAGGCAAAATCTAAGCAAATGAGTGACTTGAAGGCAATCGTGTAGCACAACGTGATGACCGTGTCCTTCTATGGTCATTCGAACGAGCGGAGTGGCGCGGCTGCTCCTCTTGGCCGAGCCGTGATAACGGTGCCATAGTGGAATTCGATGCAGCGTTGTCGTAAACGGACACGATGTGCACCCAGAAAGAGGAGGAGGAGGAGTAGATTTTAATGGAGTGAAAGAAGGAGAGGTCGGCCTGGAGAGCGTGTCTCTAGCCTGCTACTCCTCACTGGGGAATGGGGAAGTGGGAAATACAGGGAAAGGTAGGTGGCGGATGATTATGATATGTTACAATGAGATACTATATACACGTTGTCCAATATTCGGATGCGCACTGGAGACGCAATACACTAAGAGTAATCTTGTCCATACAAAAAGTAATCTTGCCACAAAAAGTTTTTGCGCAAACACATTTCGCACTGACTACACTTCTCACAGCTTCTAGAGGCGATCGTCTAAACCAATCTCACTTAAAAAGTTCAAAAGTGCTTTTATGGCACGTTGAGCACAGTCAACACTCCTCCACGCGCCCAAAAGCTTTTCTTCTGAAAAGGGGCGGGAGTCCAAGCTGTCAACTGTAGATTTGAGTTTTCTTCGTTCGGCCGCATATTGAGGGCAAAGAGAATGCCTCTATGTTTGATTAGGTGGCTCGGTAACGACGAGAACGGCCGTCAAAGTCGGGTACGAGCCTTAGGAACAACGAGGAGTGTGGTGTGCTGGGGCTGTCCAGAGGCCCAGAAATACACTCTTGTGTGAAACATACGATTTTTTTTCTACCGGCTATGTATTCCAACGAGTAGAAATATGTCAAAGGGTACATCGTCACTGTCAGTTGTCACCAGATATCACGCGGAATGAGAATTGAAATGAAAAACTTTATGTACATTTGGTAGAAGCAAATCCGAAAAATAATATAGCATCCCTACGGTGTATAAAACATTGTTCAAATCGTTAATGCACGTTACACAAGCGAACATTTATGGCCGCCAGGAAAATGTCTCTTGAACGTAGCCAGCTCCTAACAGGCAATGTTTTGGAATGTAAATTTAAAAACACAGAGTTTCCGTAGATTGAGACAAAGTCATTTCACGCATTCGAGCTGGTACATCCTGCTCTGGCAGACCTGAGTATCTTACGCGGGAAACTGGTGGCCGGAAAAACATCGATATTAAATCTTTGTGAAGTTTTTTTAGTGATACAGTGTACAAATATTCATTTCAAAACTTGAAATATTGATTTTCTTGTGAAGATCGACCGCAACCTGAGGCGCGTTTTGAAGTAGTAGCAATAGTAGTAAACTTTATTTAAAGAAAAAAAAAATGTGCTGTCAACTGAGCCCCTAAGTCCAGGAGCCTGCTGGTTGTCTGTACCAACCCAACATCGATGTAGTGAGTCAGGATCGCTTGGTCGTCGTGTGAATGACGAGGAACAACCTGGTGCTCCGTTTATGTATCTTCGTCGCCGTGAAACAAGAACAAACTTCTTAGCTCACTTATCGGTTTGTTACCCGAAGGTGTCAGGCGTGCCTGGAATATGTACCATCAAAGAAAAAAGAAAAACTTTAATGAGCCGCGGAAAAGTGTCGGGCTCGTGATTATTGGATCCCGGGTTCAGATCTTGTGTAGGAATTTTTTATAATTGCTGCATTATTTCTTTTTCCTCGTTTGACTTCTGCTGTACTTGTTCTTTTGTCCTGACCATTCCCACCACGCATGACATGAAGGGCTCCTGCCAAGGTTAGCGAAGCGACTCCTTCCGTAGCCCTGCGACAGAGGGGTGAGGGCCGTAGGTGAATGCCGCTTCAAAAAGGATTATTGCTACGTTCTTACTGTGAGCCATAGTGAGAAGCCACCCTCCACTCCACCCCCACACCACTTCACTTTCGATTGAATGACTAGAAAAATCTGTCCACATAACATGCTATGGAATAAATAAAACGAGACTCCCTCAATTTACAAGTGAGGGGGCCCGTCAAAATAGTGTATACAGTATTATGGCAGGCCCCCTCACAAGAGTGAGCGCATGTGTACCTGATTTCTTTGAGTTTCTTTTTTGCATGCGATAATGTTGCAGATATTTATTTTTCCAACATTCTGTATTCGCCCCCTTGAAATATTATTTCCTCATTACCTGCCGACATAACTGCTCCCTTGTGCCGAACCTGCTGACGTAAGTTACTCCTCCATTTTCGGGCGCCAGATGTCTTTAAGCTATTTTTTTTTTGTAGCCTTTTCTCTGGGGTCGGTTCTCTAACTCACTAGGGCGAATTCAAAAGTTCATTCACTTATCACGTAGTACGCGAAAGCATTTCGCAGCATGATTGCGGAGAGATATATCAAATATGGTTCCCCTAAGCGCAGGTTAACCTAAGCGCTTGCCCCATTCTTGCTTATGCGCTATTGCTTTTTTTCTTTTCTTCTTTTTTTGCCAGTACACTTCTTTAGCTCGACCGCAGTTAGCGGTGGTGCTGTTGGGTTCGCTAGACTGGCTTGTCACTCTTGAGTAGGAGCACCTTACCACTACTGAATGATATAAATAAAAAGATCTTCACTGCCTGATCAAAGGCCGATCCCCCGCATTGGGTTGCTCCAATTCGCTAAAGTACAATAACTAATATTTTCCAGCGCTGCTATTGCTTTTGTAAATATATGTGCGCGTATACAGACTGCAGCAATATTACTATTTCATTCACGTAACAAAAAAATCGAAGGAATAGAGTTTTGTAAAATCCAAGTTGTTCACATTTTCCTTTGTGTGAGATTTTATAGACATTTCGCTCCCCAATATTTCATATTACATCTTATGTCCTCTTGAAATGCTATTTCGTCTTTCCCCGACGAGATAAATTTGGCCCCATGCCGTGCCTGTCGATGTATATTTGTACTAGTTTTCTGGGTTCCAGCGGTCAAGCTAACTTTCTGTAGGTTCTTCTGTCTACTAGACTGGAACGAATAAAGCATTTCATTCACGTAGCTACAACGCCAATGTTTTTATTAGCTCTTTTAGGGACGAGTATCTCGAAATTGGCAATTTCTGCAACAGAAACATCACTACACAGCTTCTCGGCATTACTTCCTGCAAATCCACAAATTCTCGTGTTGTAACTTTCAAGATAGTGGCTACGTACTACACAATCGGGTAGAATAATTTATTATGTAAGTAAGTACGCAGATAGTGAAAAGAAAGAGGCTACATTTAAATGGCGAGAGCGTTAAATTAAACAAGAAATTGAAGAACACCAGGATCCTTGTAAAACTCAAACGAGTGCAGGCCCTCGTACATAACTCGAAATCCCGGGCGCTAGTCCAGAAAGGCAGTCAGGGCGCTGTATACTTCGAAGACAGGAGCCTGCGAAGTGCTCAGCGCTTCCATATGGTCATCTTCCTGGGAAGGGCCCATCTCGTGCAGCAGTTCTTGCAGCTGGCTCACGATAACCACCACCGACACACTTGCCTCGCGTTCCTTCCAGTTCCAAGGCATGGTGCCATGCGACGATGACCGAGCATCGCACAATAGTCGCTCGGCGTTGTCTCTGGAGTAGCCAGCACGTCGTCGTTCGAACAGTGCTGGGAAGCTGCTGCTTCTGCCACGATTCCGAGTACGTCAGGCTTGAGCTGCATCTTGAGAAGGGCGAAGAGTTCCAGAAGGTTTGCCTTCTTGTTGGACGGCAGGCTGGTGGGACCGCCACTTGTCGAGTCCAAAGACCGCTTGGACTTCAAGTTCCGTCCCCGGTAGCGATTTCGAGCCTTTGACATGCCTTGAAGCGGGCCAGGCTCTGATGGAACGGGCGAACCTTCGGGAGCGCTGGTTCTGGCAGCCAGGTTCCGATGGCAGACGCGGAACGAATTTATCACGAGCGAAACGCGCAGCTCGCGCCCCGACCGCTCATGCAGAGCTCTACGCAGCCGCCAGCAAGTCACGCGATGTCAAGCAAACGCCGCAACGGTCTCTCGTCTTTTTAAAAATAAGAGAAATTATCCGTCGGCGTGTTTCTTGCTGGGCGTTTTCGGGCCCACTGACGCCTGCCTGAAATTGAAGTCGTGGTCGTACCAAAAATACTAAATGATTACATTCTCAAGAGTAACGTGATCGTAAACGACGCATTAGAGTGGGGATATTTTTCCGCAATGATGAAAAGAGAAGACGAAGATACGCCATCGCTTGCTACGCGCAAGAAACAAATAGGAAAACTGCACAAACGAAGAGAGAAATTCACTAATGATTACTATACTCCGTAATGCGAAATTTAAACGCAGCTCTATATATATGACTCGTCGAAGGATCCAGTGTAATCGCTAGTGCATCGTGGTTTCAGAAAGTGCTATACAATTCGAGTCGCGCATACAATCAGATCACAAAACAATCGGAAACCATGACAAGATAGATAGATAGATAGATAGATAGATAGATAGATAGATAGATAGATAGATAGATAGATAGATAGATAGATAGATAGATAGATAGATAGATAGATAGATAGATAGATAGATAGATAGATAGATAGATAGATAGATAGATAGAATCCGTATCAAGTATTAGAGCTGATAAAAAAAAACATAAAAAAGCGCTTGCTTTCTATTTTCCTTTCCTTCCGCTCTCCCGTGGTGGCGATCTCCTCGAAACGTCACGCGTGTCTAGTTTCCACCGATTATTCGGAACGGCTGTTCCGTCGTTCTACCGTATGTACATCAAAATGACGCTAAATGTGTTCTTACATTTGTGCAGGATTTTGTGTAACCTGTCTGTGGTGTCACATCTGTGTCGTGTGACAAATAGCTTCTCTGGTCATCCAAAATAACAGATTGGAATGGCACTTAATTTCTTGAGTATGTCTCGTCTGACCACAGTGATTGGTATGCGGCTCAACCATGTCACAATTCCATGTAATTCTTCACGTCACGACACGGCCGGTCATTGCCCGCTTGTTCTGTTGTTCGGCCGAAAACTGGCATTGCCACTGGACACGTTTGCTTCCAGCCGTAGCAGCACCGGCCAGCCAACATGCACAAGACGTCATGAACCAGGCTGCACAAACACGGAAGATTTTCCGCATTGACTTCTTGACCTCCCAAGAAAACGAATGACGCTTTTATGATCGACGACACCAAGACGAGAGCTTTTCGCCCACAATTCACTGGTATTATTCTGGTCCTCATCTCGTCACGATGGACTCTGGGAGACGCTCCTCTCTCGTACGCAGCCGATACCGTGTATTTCGTGCCTTGACTCCAGTTACATATGAGACCGTCTCCGCTGCACCCGATGCTGAAACATGAACGTATATAAGGAATGTACAACACAAATGAACGCGTATGTATGAAAGTAAAAGTATGTGCGTACCTTTCCTTAATATGGCCACCGGTTGAGACAATATATATATTTGTACCTTTCTTCCAAATCTTTTCGCGTGCTACACAGCCTCGCTGGTCAATTGTTAACAATTTGCTATATTGGGGGGGCCTCTACCCTTGGGCACAGCGATAGTAAGGTTGGCAATGCCATCCAGGATCTTATTGCAGGGTCAGAAAGATTTCAACTATAAAATCTGAACTTAAGGTTTTGTTATATTCTTCAAAATCCATTACATTATCTCTAAGGTTTTGTTATATTTTTCAAAATCCATTACATTATCTCTACGTTTGTTTTCATTTATTCCTGCACTCATTACCATAATAAGGTAGCATCTGTCTCTTACTTCCCATATGCCTATTCACAAATTTTGTTTACAGTTATTTTATCATTCTTTTTTCTCATTATACGGAATTACTTGGCTCTTGGCCATCTCCCGGAGTGGTTATGTGCCACTAACGTCTAGGATCTACATCTTCCTTCACAGAATGGAATGGCTCAGGATTCTTTTACAGGTTTTTCCCTCTCTAGTGGACTGGGGCGGAAAACATTTCGTTCACGTAGCTACAACGCCTATGCATTTCGCAGCACATTGAGAGACGGGTTCCTCTAAAACAGTGATAGCCTACAAACTTTCACTATGGAGTGAAAAGTTGCTCAGCACCTCTTCCCGCAATTGCAATATGTGCCCTGAAGTGAATTCATGCATTTTACAACTTTCAAGAAAGCGGCTGCATATTACACGATAGGACAGAATAATTTATTACATAACTTAATTGACAAATTGTGAAAATGCAGACACTAGATTTAAATGAACAGAGCGCCAAAGTAAACAAACAATTTGATAACAATCGAGGCCACTGTCATTCACGTAAAACAAGAAGGAGTAGAAGGCCCCCGTGCACCCCCCGAAATCCCGGGCGCCAGTCCAGAAAGGGAGTTAGGGAGCCGTATACTTCGACGGCTAGAGCCGTCGAATTACATCGCTTCCACCAGGTCATCTTCCTGGGATGGGCTCTTTTCCTGCAGCACTCACTCGCAGATGTCTCCCGATATCCGCCACATCTGACTCGGAGAGAGCCTTCGGCTGTGGCTCTGCGTTCACGACGGCTTTGTGCTCTCCGTAGAATCGGGTTGCCACTTCGACAACAATGGACGCACTTGCCTCGCACTCTGTCCTGCTCAGAGCCTCGGTGCTGTGCGACGATGATCGTGCAATGTACTTGCCGCTCGGCGTTGTCTCTGGAGTCTCCAGGATGTCATCTGTTGAACAGTACTTGGAAGCAGCTGCTTCTGTCGCGTTTCCGGGAGCGTCACGTTTCAGCTGCATCTTGAGAAGGGCGGAGCGTTCCGAAAGGTTCGCCTTCATGTTGGACGGCAAGCGTCTGGGACCTCCGATTGTCGAGCTGAACGAGAGCTTGGGCATAAGCTTCTTTTTCTTGTAGCGCTTTCGAACAGCGGCGGTTGACATTCCTTGAAGCTGCCCAGGCTCAGATAGAATGGGCGAAGCTTCGGGAGCAGTGGTTCTGGCAGCCAGGTTCCGATCGCAGACGTGGAACGAATTTGTCACGAGCGAAACGCGCTGCTCGTGCCGGAACCGCGCATGCAAACATGCGCTCAGCCACCAAGTCACGTGATGTCAAGCAAACGCCGCGTCCGGTTACGTTGGCGGCGCCAGTGCATCAAACCATCAGTCGAACTATAGACGCTGTTGTTCTCGCCAAATGACGTAAGGTGTGCGCGCGTTCACGCTGTTTCGGACTATATTTAGGCCGTTAGGCCTTATGGAAGCTTTAGCTCGGGTGCTCCTATCTAAATACATGTAAAAGGAGAATTCGTTTTTCTCGGCAATCACTGTACCAAATTTGACGAGATTTGTTGCATTTAAAGGAAAAGCTTAAAATCTAGTGACTGCTTGTTCGGAATTTATTATTTAGATTCTCAATTTTATTTATTAAAAATGACATTTTTTAAATTTTCAGTAAACGTAACTACCAAGCTTACAACTACGTAACTCAGCAAGGAAAAACGATGTCACAATTCCGTGAATTGCATCTGTTAGTACATCTAACACGGACACAATTTATATGGTACACATGAATCTGAAAAAATTCAGTAATATGGAAATACAACTCTTGCGTAACCCTTGCACACAACGTAACAAATCCACGTACGATATAAATTGACATATCGAATTCGTCCACTTTGAATGATCTAATGGATGCCGTGTACAGAACCGCGATATATGTTCTTGATGCCGAGCTATTAATTTATAAACTTCGCGCATCTATTTTTTTTTTCGAACTTTTTCGAGCTGGCTCGCTGGCGCCTTTCGGCGCTACCACGCGAACGCACTCGTGCCCCTGCTCCCGCCTTCTGCAGCATGAATTAATTGATTAATTCATTTATTTTCAATTTATTTATTTATGAATCTAATTAATTAGTCGTTAATCGATCATAAACACAAATATGTAACCAATTTAACAGCGAACTAGAGCAAAGCTGTTACGGGCTAGTTCCACCAAGATCGTGTCCGTGTGTAGACACGAAACTCCCCGTATGCGGGCCAAACCCGAAGATAGTGCAATACCGGCCCGACCCGCGGCGGAGGTCAAGCAGGTGTTGCGTTAAGCACTCCCCATAAATGGGCCAATCCCGAAGACAGTGCAATGCCGGGCCGATGCAAGGCGGATGTGAAGCAGGCTTTCAGCACTCCCCATACGTGGGCCGATCCCGGATGCCGGGCTGAACCGCGGCGTAGGTGCAGTTCGGCATTAAGGGGCACACATTCACAGCTTCGCTGGTCATCCTTCTTCATAGAATGGTAGGCACTATGTTTTATGCGAAGCATACTAGCCGCACAACCACGCTCTTCCTTGCTGCGCCGCGCGCGGCCGCGTAGCTACCATATGACGTCATAACAGCTGCAAAAGCGGAGGCTCAACTCGTGCGCTCGCTTGCGGCCGCGTAGCTACATAGCCGGGTCTCAGCTCGGGTCTCCGTAGTGTGAGACGGAGATGCTACCACTGAGCCCCGAGTACGATGCTTCAAAGCGGTACAAAAGCGCCTCTAGTGAATGCGGTGTTGCCTTAGAAACGAGCTGTTTCTAAGGCTGAGGCGTGCGTCGCTTGCTCAGGCGCACATTTCGTTGCCGCGCCGAACGCTGCGTTGCTCGACGCTCACCGCGTCCAATGCGGAGCGCGTAGTCGCTGCGCCTTAGCCCATTGTCTTACACCCCTTGGCGGGTCGACAGGAACGCTGTCGCGTTCCACTCTTGAAGGCGAAGCGGAGTAACGCAAAAGTTGTTTCTTCGTCTAGCCGAACCAAATATAGCCAAGCAATAGCAGTTCACCAGGCTAAACTGTGGTTCAACAACTAAAATAAAGGCTAGTATGCTTCGCATCCTGGGCTTAACCTTAGCTAAGCCACAGCCATTTTTCTTGTAGCTGTTTGTCCGGGGTTCATTCTATAATTGACTGGGATGAATAAGATATTTCGTTCACTTAGCTGAAATGCCAATGCATTTCGCAGCACTTATAGGGACGTTTATCTCGATAATGGTCCTAGCCAAAAAATTTATCCTAAGGAAACATGACTGCCTTGCTGATGTGATATGCTGCCTAAACGAAACCATCTATTCTTGTGCTATCACTTCCATGAAAGCAGACACATCCTATACGACAGGGTAGAAGAATTTATTGCACAAATAACCAGGCAAATTCTCAAAATGAAATAACGCTATATTTAAATTGCGAACGCATAATAATGAACAGATATGGAAAGAAATGACTGCGTCTTCAGAGCCACTTCAGAATCCGTCTTTCGATGGTCCTTTACCGGTGCGGCTTTCTTGCGACCGAGCAATAGTGTCACGATGGCGTTAAGCCATCCGAGAGAAACCGCCGTGTGACCGGCGCAGTTGGACCTCCCGCCTGCGGCTCTCCAGGTCAGTGTAGTTTGGCTGCACCTTCAGGTCCTCCAGTAATTTCGAAATTTGCTCTTCCATCGTGCACTTGGTAACCGACGCTCCCTGGCTGTACCACATAGACGACGTCCGTGCATGTAGCAGGAAGGCACTTTTTACTGCCGGGAAGTTGGTGGAACTCGGCCACGGGCGGTTGCTTTGCGTACCTTCTGATCCTTTTGTAAGCCGGGCGCAGCGGCCGGAGCCTTGGGTCGATGGGAAGCGAGCGCTGTTTCTCCTCGGGCCTCGAGCGGGATGGGTATACATATCTGACGCAGCGGTGGCCATTCGTTAGACGGGGGCTGAGCTGGGCGCCTACCCCATCCGTGCCCGTGGGCTGCTGCTCTTCCTTGGCGGTATAGTTCTTCAGCTCCGTTGCACTTAGCTGTTGTGCTGGTGGAGGCGCCTGGAGTAACTTCTCAATCTTGACACGAAGCTTCTTCACCTCGCTGGCATGGTTCTCCAGGATGGTTTCCAGCCTCTCTTTGATATCCACGATTTCTGCGTAGTGATTCCTCAGAGTCAACTGCAACTCGGCAAACCGGGCAGGGTCACTTTCCAGGGCCTGGCCTTCGGCATCGCACGTTTCCTGCACCACCTGGAGAACTTGAGACAGACAAGATGGGGTGGGCACTTGGATCCAGACGTCCTTTATTCTGTGTGTTTCTTGCTCTTTGTCGTCTCCATCGATGGCGGACCCGTAATCGCAGTTGCTCGACGAACACACACGGGCATGCCGAGATACGCCGTCAGTTGCCTTTGCATGCTGGCATCCACTGTAGTTGGAATGGGAAGACCCAGACACGGCAGTAGGACCGTCCAGAAGTGATGTGCAGTCGCATGCATCTTCGTCATCGGGGTCCTGGTAATAGAGAAACAAGTACAGGACTTCGTAGAAAACCCAAAATCCTGGGCGCCGATAGAGAAAGGCTGTCAGGGAACTGTATACTTCGAGGACTCGCTGAGCCTGCGAAGGGCACAGCGCTCCCAACAGGTTGTCTTCCTGGGACAAGCACTTCTTCTGCAGCATTTCTCGCAGCCGTCTCGAGATATTTACCACCTCTGACCCAGTGAGTTCTTTCGGCTCCGGCTCGTCATTCATGATGACTTCAGGCTCACCAATGAAGCTGTTTTCTACCACGTCAACTTTAGACACACTTGCCTCACGTTTTCTCCTGTTCAAAGGCTCGGCGCTGTGCGATAATCGAACTTTAAACTCGTCACTCCGCGTTGCACCTGTAGTCGCCAAAATTTCATATTTCGAAAAGTGCTTGGAAGCAGCTGCTTCTGTCCCGTTTCCAGGAATATCAGGTTTCAGCTGCATCTTGAGAAGGGCCAAGAGTTCCGGAAGGTTTGCCTCCATGTTGGACGGCAAGCTGCTGGGACGGTCGCTTGCCGAGCCGAACGAGAGCTTGGGCTTAAACTTCTTTCTCCGGTAGCGCTTTCGAGCAGTGACGGTTGACATGCCTTGAAGCTGACCAGGCTTTGATGGAACGGGCGAAGCTTCGGGAGCTCTCGTTCTGGCAGCCAGGTTCCGATGGCAGACGTGGAACGAATTTATGGCGAGTGAAACGCGCAGCTCGCGCTACGAACGCGCATGCAGAGCTCCACGCAGCCAGCAAGTCACGTGATGAGAAGGAAACGCCGCCAGGCTCCGGTGTCTCTTTTGAAGAAAATGTGTAATTACCCGTTTTAGCGTGTTCTCCCTCGATATGTTTCTTGCTGGGCGGCTGCGGTCCCGTAGCCGCCTTCCAGGAGCTGAAGTCACTGCAATACCTGAAGTGCTTTATGATTACACAAGTGGCCGTAAAGGAGGAAGAGGAGTTGCGAACTTTTACGCAAAGATGAAAGAGGAAAACGATGACAGAGCGTCATTGCTATGTGCAATAAACAAATAGAAAGACCCCAAATACAAATGATTTATTGCCGAATATTGCATTACCGCTGACTGTATTATAGTCTTTTTTTCACACATGCCTACAACGTGTGTCACACCAAAGCGCATTTTCCACAAGAAGTCACAGCCTCGTGACTACGTAGGGAAATTCACAGTTTGCACGACGTTGACTTGCATAACACTGACATCAAGCTTGTATTGCCATCAGGGAATTCCTGTTCTTGTCGAAATAATGGAGGTGAGATACGGACATGGAGGAAGTAAATAAACATTCGGGGAGCATTGCGACACGCATCCATCTTTCGCAAGCCAACTCTCGGTGAAATCATCCCTTTGCAACTTTCCTCTCTAAAAAATTCCCCCAGAAGCAATCTCACGATGAATGTCGATGTAATTGCGATCAGTAGTGAATCAGTGTAGCGGGTCACCGCGTACTGCCGCCGAAGAGACGCGTTGTGTATCAAGTGTGCATACAGCTGAGTTCCCCTCTTACTCGTACCACTTAATGTAATTGAATGCCACGTCTTTCGGCCGTGGTACGTGTCGAGGCTCCCCCTTCCAAATGAACACACTGCGGAGCCGCTAGACGGTCCAATGTGTTTTAATCCGTGTGTGATCCGTGTGTGAGTGTATATTCTGAAAAGATTCTGTGAGTATCACAGCGCTTCAGCCGTCGACAGAGAACAGTTCGCTACCGCTCGTTGAGGCCACAACTACAAAAGTGGACCCGGGAAAAAAAGGTGTGCTGTGATTTCTTTTCATTAGCCCAACCCAGTCAACGACGACCTGTGTTTTAGGGGGCTGTGTGCCTACTTACGACGCTTCGTAAAAGTTTCTGCAGCGATCACCCGGCCGCTGACTGATCTGCTCAAGAAAGACCTGCCTTTTACGAGGGATCCGCATCAAGCTGGCGTTTTTTCTCACCTCAGCACAATTTCCACCACGCCTCCAATCTTGCCGAATTTAGACCCACCCGTCGAACAGAGGTGCGAAACGATGCCAGGCGACAGGGATTTCGAGCCGTCTTTACGTAACGCCAACGTCGACAGGACCGATACAGCCGTACTGAATGCATGGGGGACAAGGATCGCGAAGCAAATCGTCAAAGGAGTTACCGATACGCGGAGTGTTTCAAAGCAAGTGAACGTCGCAGAGTGCATGGTGACAGAGGTTGAAAGGCAGGGGCAGGGAAAAGAAAGGGCAGTGCTTCCAGTAAACGGGTATATTTGGACGCAATCTCAGGCAATGAATTTCATGGTCATTCACATCAACTGTGAAGTGCACAGAAAAGGCCGCGAAGGCGCGTTTGTGCGTGACGTTTGAGCATCGGAGAGATTGTGTCTCCTTGTCTGACCCCTTTCTTCATAGGTACCTTCCAACTTTTATTGTGCAGAATTAAGGTAGCTGCAGAACCTCTGTAGATAGTTTCCAAGCTATTCACATAAGCGTTCTGTACTCCTTGATTACGTAATGCTTCTATACCTGCTGGTATCTCTACTGAATTAAATGCATTTGCGTTATCTATGAAAGCCATATAGAGAGACTTATTGTACTCTGCGGATTTCTCGATAACCAGTTTAATGACATGGTTGTGATCCATTGCAGAGTATCCTTTCCTGAAGCCAGCCAGCTCCCTTGGTTGACTAAAGTCCAATGTTGCCCTTATTCCATTGGAGATTATTTTGGTAAATATTTTATATAATACTGGGAGTAAGCTAACGGGCCTATAATCTTTCCGTTCTTTAACGTCACCCTTTTTGTGGATTAGTATAATGCTTGCATTCTTCCAAAGCACTTTCGGGGCCCCAAAATTATGAAATGATGCGTGGAATCTGCAATGGAGTAAATGTGCCAGTGCTAACGTTCGCAAGTGCCATTCTCTGCTTAAAGTCTGCTATCTTGTCGGGGTTGGACGCTAAGCAAAGATCGGGTAGGCGGTTAAGCTTTGAGAGCGGACGGTAAAACGACAAATGAGGCAGTGCAGCAGGGTAACATAGGTTGGGCCACTTTTGAAAGCACAGGAGCGCAGAGCAAAATTAGCTTTGTCGAAAGATTCAGAAACATACATCAAAATAGGTGGGCAGCTAAAGTGCACAAGTATCTGTACCAGAAACGCATGGATCACAAATGGACGGAAAGCTCAAGAATGTTGGCAGTCAAGTGTAGTGAAACTAACCGCCAGGAGTCATCAGAGAGAAAGCTAAAAAGTTAAATAGTGAATTGGATCCAACGAATGAAAAAAAGAAAGACCATGGAGATTTACAAGAATGGCAACAATGAAAGTAGAAAGGGAAACCTGAACAACAACAAATGGCGCAGTGCCTATTTGAGACTTGAGCTGGTTGACTGAAGACAAAATCATACCGGAGCAAACACTCGCAAGACGATCAGGCATGTACCTGCTAGAGCAATAAGCCACAGACCACTCAGAACATTCGAATGGAAAGCGAAGGAATTCACCCAGTGAGACACGTAGGTGACGCACTCCTTCCTGAAGGCTTGCGATTTAAGGCGGACGTCAGGATGACCCAGGCTGTCCTGTGACCCAGGCTGCCCAAACTCGGAATATTTTCCGCAATGGCTTCTTGGCCTCTAGAGATGATGATGACAAAATGTATTTATTAAAGGATGGCACGAAGGCCTATAATGGGGAATAGGAAGAGGAGGGGGGAGGCGTATTCAGAGCCGTCCTAGAAGCTGCGCGTCCTTGGCGAAAGCCAAGAGCGAGTCCAGAATGGCCCTGTCAGAATCCATCGATCCAGTTGCCGGTCTAATCCACTCCTCGTAAAACGACACTCGCACCACCCTCAGGTGGTGGTCCCGCTGTTGAGCGTGTCGCTGGCACTCCCAAAACAGATGGGCTGCGGATGGCCGCGTAGCCATGCCGCAGTCAGGGCACCTGTGTGGCATCCGGAGCGCTTCTTGGTCCGCGGAGGCTGTGGGATTGGCCTCTAGAGAAAACCAACGGCGTTTCTACGAACAATGACACAAAGACGCGAGCCGTTTGCCTGCGTTCCCTAGCATATTATTCTGTACCTGATTTCGTAACGTTGGACGCTAGGAACAGCTCCTCGCTCGCACACAAGCCGATACAGCATCCTTCGTGCCGTGACTCCCGTTACATATGAGGTGGGCTCCGCCGCTCCCACTATGTCACCTATACCACAGTTCAATAATGTTGCGCAATGTGCATGTCTCACACCTCAAACCTCATCACTCTTGTGTTGGCTCAGATCATTAGACGCGCCGGGACGGCGCTTTGATATATCTTCCAGTCGGGATAATACTACGTGCGTTCGCCTCCTAAAAGATGAGCTCAATTGCCCGACGAAAAACTACTGGGCACCTGGCTCGAGCTGCCAGCTACTTACCACTAAAAAATGGCAAACGTAAAGATATTTTCACCACCCTATTGAGGGCCGATCCCCCACAGCTCCATTTCACAAAGGGCAACAACTGGCACTTTTCAGCGCTGCAATTGCTTTTGTAAACATGTTCTGTAAGTACATAATCTGCAGCAATATTACTATTCTATTCGCGTGACAATAAACTCGAAGGAATAGAGCTTTATAATATCCGATTCGTTTAAATTTTTCTTGCGTGCGATTTTGTTGTAGATATTTCACTCCCCAATATTTCATTTACATGTTATGTCATTTTCAAATGTAATATCGTCCTTGCATGCTGATACAAATTGTGGCCTCATGCCACCTCTGTCGATATATATTTGCATTTATTTTCTCAGCTTCAGATGTCAGCCTATTTTTTTTATCTTTTTGTCTCTCTAGTAGAATGGGACGAATAAAACATTTAATTCACGTAGCTTCGAGGTCAATGCATTTCGTATCCATTTTATAGGCGAGCTTGTCTAAATAGGTGCTAACCTAAATATTTATGCAAGTAAAACATGACTCCACAGTTCCTCGGCATCACTTTGTAAATTACAATATGTGCGCTGAAGTGAATCCACGCGTTTTTATGTTGTTACTTTCAAGAAAGCAGTTACATACTACACGATAAAACAGTAATTTATTATATAAACGAACTGTCACGTTGCGACAAGGAAGACACAACATTTAAATGCCGAGAGTGCAAAATTAAACAACAAATTGGCAATATTGGGGTGCTCGTAAAAGCAAACTAGTACACGTGGTCGTCCACCACACGAAATCCTCCTCGCCAGTACAGAAACACAGTCAGGGTTCCGCATAATGCGACGACTAGAGCCTGTGAAGGGCTCAGCGCTTCCATCAGGTCGTTTTCCTGAGACGGGCCCTTTTCGTGCAGCAGTTCTTGCAGCTGGCTCACGATATCCATTATGGACGCACTTGCCTCGCATTCTGTCCTGTTCTGAGGCTCGTTGCGGTGCGATGACGACTCAGCTTATCACTTGTCGATCGGGGTCGCTTCTGGAGTAGCCAGCATGTCATCGTTCGAACGGTGCTGGGAAGCAGCTGCGTCTGTCACGTTTCCAGGAACATCAGGTCTCAGCTGCATCTTGAGAAGGGCGAAGAGTTCCGGAAGGTGTGCCTTCATGTTGGACGGCATGCTGCTGGGAAGGCCGCTTGCCGAGCCGAACGAGAGCTTGGGATTAAACTTCTTTCTCCGGTAGCGCTTTCGTGCAGCGACGGTTGACATGCCTTGAAGCTGGCCAGGCTCTGGTGGAACGGGCGAAGCTTCGGGAGCGTTTGTTCTGGCAGCCAGGTTCCGACGGCGGACGTGGAACGAATTTGTCGAGAGCAAAACGCGCATCTCGCGCTCCGAACGCGCATGCAAAGCTCCACGCAGCAGCAAGTCACGTGATGACAAGCAAACGCCGCCAGGTTCTGGCGTCTCTTATAAACCAAAGGTATAATTACCCGTTTTCGCGTGTTGTCCATCGCTGTGTTTCTTGCTGGGTGGCTGCGGGCCCATAGACGCCTGCCTGGAGCTGAAGTGATTTCAGTACCTGAAGAGCTTTATGATAACACAAGTAATCGGTAAACGACGAAGAGGAGTTGCAATTTTTTCCGCAAAGATGAAAGAGGAAAACAAAGACAGCATCATTGCTATGCGCAATCAACAAATAGAACGACCGCAAATACAAAGGATTTCATGCCGAATTTTGTATTCCCCCCCCCCCCCCCCCCCCAGTCTTATAGTCTTTTCTTCACGCATGCCTACAACGCGAGTCACACCGAAGTGCATTTTCCACAAGAAGTCACAGCGTCGTGACATCGTAGCGAAAGGAACCGTTTGCATGACGTTGACTTCCATAAAACTGACATGAAGCTAGTATTGCCATCAGGGAATTCCTGTTTTTGTCGAAATCGTCAAGGTGAGATGCGGGCATGGAGGAAGCAAAAAAACTCGCAGGGAGCACTGCGACACGCATCCAGCCTTCGAAAGCCAATTCTCGGTGAAATCGTTCCTTTTCAAGTTTCATCTCTGAAAAATTCCCGCAGAGTCCATCTCACGATGAATGCCGACGTAAATGCGATCAGTAGTGCGGCAATGTAGCGGGTCACCGTATATACGGCGTCTATACAGCCTTAGTCGTAGGCATATACAGCATTGAATTCGCACCACTTGATGTGATTGAATGCCATTTCTTTCGGCTGTGGTGTCGAGACTCCCTTTTCCAAATGAACACACTGCGGAGCCGCTAGATGGTCCAGTGTGTTGTAATCCGCATGTGATGCGTGTGTGTGTATATTCTGAAAAGATTGTCTCTGTAGCACAGTCCTTCGGCCATCGACACAGTATGGTTCTCTGCCACTTGTTGATGCTTCAGATATTGAAGCGGACCCAGAAAAAAGTGGTGCTCTGACTTCTTTTCCTTAGCCCAAGCCAGCCAACGATGTCCGGTGTTCAGTGGAACTGTGTGGCTTCTTCCGACGCTTCGTGAAACATTCTGCAGCGATCACACAGCCGCTTACCGATTTACCCAAGAAAGACGTGCCTTTTACATGGTATCCGACTCAAGCTGGCGCTTTTTCTCAGCTCGCCACTATTCTCACCACGCCTCCTATCTTGCCGAATTTCGACCCACCCGTCGAAGTGAGGCGCGAACCGATGGCAGACGACAGGGAATGCGAGCCGTCTATGCGCAACGCCAACGTCGACGCGACCGATAAAGCCCTACTGAATGGACAGAAGACAAGGATCGCGAAGCAAATAGCCAAAGGGGTTACCGATACGCGGAGTGTTTCAAAGGAAGCGAAAGTCCCAGAGTGCATGGTGTCTGAGGATGAAAGGCAGGGGCACGGAAAAGAAAGAGCAGTGCTTCCAGTAAACGGGGATATTTGGACGCAATCCCGGGCACTGAATTTTGCGGTCATTCACATCAACCGAGAAGTGCACAGAAAGGGCGGCGAAAGTGCTTTTGTGCATGACATGATGAACTTTAGCGATAGTCTATAGTAACACCGGTTGGAGTGCGACTAACTCCACGCGCACTAGCTTTCTTTAGGCAGGCCCCCGGCAATAAGGAAGGTAGAAGAGGTAGTGATTGTGGCGACACACCGGCAAGCAGCAGAATTAGACCGCAAGGAGTTAAGAAAGTAAGCACAAAGGATAACTATACCGACGGGAAAATCTATGACGTAAACATGGTGAATGGTCGCAAGCAGGAAAAATGGCTGGAAATTCAAACTCAGCTGCATGACGAAGCTCTTAGCGGGTGCATCACGACTGAAAAGCATTTACAAGATTTGGAACTGCTCCAATTTATTGGTATTCTTATACAGGAGGGTGCAACGAATGACTGAGTCAAGAAAGGGCGGATGCGTAAGCATGCTGATTAGGCGAGGTAGGAAATACCAAAGGGTAAGAGAGACACGTACGGAGAATTTATAGATTAGCGGCACATTTATCGACTACGTCTTAATTTCAGAAATGCTCTACGATCTGCCAGATCAAATGATGGTAGATCAACATGGGAAGCATAGCCTGGATATCGGTCATGAACCTTTAACCTTAAATTTTGAAGAAATCTTATAAGTAAAACGCGAGCCTTTAGCATAAGAATTCTTAAATATGAATGAAAATCAAAACACACAGAGTGCAAAAAAAGTAGATGTAAATGAAGGCGCTCCCTACAACAATCTAGGAATACAAGTAACTGGAAGACGTTATGCAGCACGAAGTAACACAGACATCGCAAAAAATTGTTGGATTGGCAAGAAGAAATCAGCTAAATGGTTCAACAATGAGTGTCTTTTTCTTGTCTGGGTAGTTTCGAAATTTAGTCTATATGTATACGGCAGCCTCTTCTCTGGAATCAAGGACGATCACGCGCTCTGCTGGCTTTCCTCATTCAGGGACCCTATGGGCTGTTTTGGTCACTGAGCTCTACACGTCTGCGAAAATATTCATATACGTTTGTTTACAAATCCGGCAACTTCCATCAAGACGCAGATGATTTATCGCGTTACTCTGTTGATGTAATTCCTACCGTCACTATCGATGCACACGCATGCATTTTTTAAATTTTTCTGCTGACCCACGTCGCCAGCGAACAACGCTGTGTCGACTCCTTTCGCGGCCTCATTGACTGCCTCGAAAGTTCGCCTTCCGACGCTTCCTTTCGCTTGCTATTTCTCAAGGATGGTGCAGTAAACCGCCCCAACGTTCAACCTGCTGATCCAGGCCTACCCCTCGTCGTTCTCAAACGCCTCCGTTTGACTACTTTCTACAAGCACCACGACGTTCCATTTGCCGGCCACCTCTGCGTCTCTCCAACTTTCGACAGGATCCGTCGACGAGTGACCTGGCCTCGCCCACTTGGTACCAAAATACATTGGGGCTTGTGGGCAATTCCGAAGCCTCCAAACGCCATTGGCTCCTCTTTCACAGCACCTTTAACCACTCGACATCGCATCGGAGTCATTATTTTACATTGGCGTTCACTTACTTGGCTCTTTTCTTGTGTCCACATCTGGCAACAAGTGGGTAGCTGTCGCTATAGATTATGCCACGCACTATGCACAGCCCGAGCGCTATCAACAAGGTGCGCCACCTATGTTGCCAATTTTCTACGCCACAACGTTATTTTTCATCATGGAACCCCACGCCAACTGGTGACTGACCGAAACTGTAAATTCCTGTCAAAGGTAATTACCCACAAAGCACGCGTCCATCACGCCATCAGCTCTCCACTTCTTACCATCGACAAGCAAGTGTTCTCAAACAGCGTTTTAATGAGACGCTTACAGACATGTTCTACAGCTAAGCTATTCATGGCTAGCGTTCACTGCATTTTCGTTCTGTTTGTGCAAAAACCGTGGCCCGATCCCGAAAGTTGTGCTATAGCGGGCAGACCGGCGGCGGAGGTGAAGCAGGCTTCAAGCACTCTGCGAACTTGCGAAAATAATAATTTAGGTCCAGAGAGAATCCGCACCGGTTATTGCGCTGATAAGAACAGATACTACACTTTGACCCGTGTCGGCCACGTCTACGTTCGCACCGCCCTCTCTTTGTAGGAGTTCAATGTGCTTGGCATTTCCTTTCCTTCTGCTCTTCCGTGGTGGCGGTCCGATCGAAACTTCGCACGCGTCTAGTTTCCTCCGACTCTTCAAAACGGTGGTGCCGTTGTCCAAGCGAATTTATACAAAATTACATTAAATGAGTTCCTAGATTTCTTCAGAACTATGTGTCACCTCTCTGTCGTGTTCTAAACAGCTTCGCTGTTGATCCACATTCACAGAGTGGAATGGCTCATGATTTTTGTTCAAGTATGTCTCATCTGACCACAGTGCTTGAGATGTCGCTCAACCGTATGTCCCAATTTCATATAATCCTTCACGTCAACATACGGCTAGTCATACCCCGCTTTTTCTGTTGTTCGGCCGAGTACTCATATGCCACTTGACACCTTCCTTCCACCCGTAGCAGCGCCGGCCACCCAATGTGCACAAAAGGCCGTGACCCAGGCTGCACAAGCTCGGATGATTTTCCGCACTGGCTTCTTGGCTTCTCAAGAAAACCAACGGTGTTTCTATGAACAACGGCACAAAGAGGTGAGCTCTTCGCCTGCGTTCCATAGTATATTCTGCTGCTCCTCATTTCGTATTGTTGGACTCAAAAACAAAGCGCCTCTCTCGTACGCGGGCCGATTCGGCGTACTTCGTGCCGTGACTCCCGTTAGATATGAGGTGGCCTCCGCCGCTCCCACTACCTCACCTATACCACGGTTTAATAACGTTGCGCAATGTGCATGTCGCACACCTCAAACCGTACCACTCTGGCGTTGGCACAGATCTTTAGACGCGCCCGGACGGTGCTTTGATATATCTTCCACTGATGATGATACTACGTGCATTCGCCACCTAAAAGATGAGCGCAGTCGCCCGACGAAGAAATACTTGCCCCCTGGCTCAAGCTTCCAGATACTTACCTCTTAAAGATGGTAAAAATAAAGAAACTTTCCCTGACCGATCCAAGGCCGATGCCCCACAGCTTCATTTCACTAAGGGCAACAATTGCCACTTTTCAGCACTGCGCTTGCGTTTGTAAATATATACTATAAGTATATAATCTGCAGCAGTATTACTATTTCATTCGCGTAACAATAAGCTCGAACGAATAGAGCTTTATGATGTCCGATTCGTATACATTTTTCTTGCTTGCAATTTCATTGTAGGCATTTCGCTCCCGAATATTTCATGTTCATACTATGTCCTTTTGAAATGTTATTTCATCTTTGCATGGGGACACAAATTGTGGTTTTATGTCGTCCTTGTCCAACATATTTGAACTTGTTTTCTCGTCTTCAGATGTGAAGCTATTTTATTTAGCTTTTTCTCTTTCTATTAGACTGGGACGACTAAAGCTTGTCATTCACCTAGCTACAATATCAACGCATTTCGTAGCCCTTTTACGGACGTATTTGTCTAAATTTGTGCTAACCTGCACAGTTGCGTGGCATCGCTTTCTCAACAGCAATATGTGCCCTGACGTGAAACCATGCCTGTTTGTGTTGTTACTTTCAAGAAAGCGGTTACATACTACACGATCGGGTAGAATAATTTATTGCATACATCAACTGGCAGACTGTGAAAATGAACACATTACATTTAAATAGTGAGGGCGAAAAATTAAACATGAGGTCGGTAATGTCGGGGCGCTCGTAAAAACAAACGAGTACAGGCGCCCGTCCACCACACGAAATCCTCGGCGCCAGTCAAGAAACGCAGTCAGGGTGCTGCATCCATCGATGGCCTGAGTATACGAAAGGCTCAGCATTTCCATCAGGTCGTCTTCCTGGGACGGGCCCTTCCCTTGCAGCAGTTCTTGCAGTTGCCTCACGATATCCACCATGGACACACTTGCCTCGCATTCCTTCCTGTCTCAAAACACGGTGTCATGCAATGTTGATCGAGCGTTCCAGAATTGTCGCTGGGCGTTGTCTCTGGAGTAGGCAGCATGTCATCGTTCGAACGGTGATGGGAAGCAGCTGCTTCTGTCCCGTTTCCAGGAACGTCCGGTCTCAGCCGCATCTTGAGAAGGACGAAGAGTTCCGGAAGGTTCGCCTTCATGTCGGACGGCAAGCTGGTGGGACGGCCGCTTGCCGAGCCGAACGAGAGCTTAGGCTTAACCTTCTTTCTCCTGGAGGGCTTTCGAGCAGCGACGGTTGACATGCCTTGAAGCTGGCCAGGCTCTGATGGAACGGGTGAAGCTTCGGGCACGCTGGTTCTGGCAGCCAGGTTCCGATGGCGGATGTGGAACGAATTTGTCGAGAGCAAAACGTGCAGCTCGCGCTCCGAACGCGCATGCAGAGCTCAACGCAGCCAGCAAGTCACGTGATGACAAGCAAACGCCGCTAGGTTCCGGCGTCTTTTTTGAAGCAAAGGTATAATTACTTGTTGCCGCGTGTTGTCCCTCGGTGTGTTTCTTCCTGGGCAGCTGCGGGCCCACAGACGCCTGCCCGGAGCTGAAGTCATTGCAGCCCCTGAAGTGCTTAATGATTACACATATGGTAGTAAACGACGAAGTGGAGTTGCGAATTTCTCCGCAAAGATGAAAGAGGAAAAGGAAGACACAGCATCATTGCTATGCGCAATAAACAAATATAAAGACCGCAAATACAAAGGATTTACTGCCTAGTTCTGTATTCGTGCCGACTGTCTTATAGTCTTTTCTTCATGTATGCCTACAACGCAAGTCACATCAAAGCGCATTTTCCGCAAGTCACAGCGTCGTGACTCCGTAGCGAAATGAACCGTTTGCATGACGTTGATTTGCATAACACTGACACCAAGCCAGTATTCCCATCAGATATTCATGTTCTTGTCGAAATCGTGGAGGTTAGATACGGCCTTGGAGGAAGCAAATAAACTTGCAGGGAGCATTGTGACGCACATCCAGCTTTCGCAAGCCAACTCTAGGTGAAATTAGCCATTTTCATCACTAAAAAATTCCGGCAGAAGCCATCTCATGATGAATGTCGACGTAATCGCGATAAGCAGTGAAGCAATGTAGCGGGTCACCGTACTGCCGCCCCAGGCTGCACCGTACTGCCGCCCCAGGTGACGGCCGTAGAGGCCGTCACCCAGGCTGCACCAACTCGGAAGATTTTCCGCACTGGCTTCGTCACATCGAAAAAAACCCAACGGCGTTGCTATGAACGTCACAAAGGCGCGAGCTCTTCGCCTGCGTTCCGTAGTATGATATTCTGTTCCCCATGTCGTAACATTGGACGCTACGAAATGCTCCTGTCTCGTACGCTGGCCGATACAGCGTCCTTCGTGCCGTGACTCCCGTTACATATGAGGTGGTTGGTCTCCGCCGCTCCCACTACCTCAACTGTACCACAGTTTAATAATGTTGCACAATGTGCATGTCGCACACCTTAAACCTTATCACGCTGGTGTTGGCTCACATCTTTAGACGCCCCGGGACAGCGCTTTGATATATATTCCAGTGGGGATAATACTACGTGCGTTTGCCTCTTCAAAGATGAGCTCAGTCGCACGACGAAGAACTACTTGGCACCTGGCTTGAGCCGCCAGCTACTTACTTCTAAAAAAATGGTAAACAAAAATATTTTCACTGCCCAATTGAAGGCCGATCTACCCCAGCTCCCTTTCACTAAGGAAAAAAATTGCCACGTTTCAGCGCTGCAATTGATTTTGTAAATATATTCTGTAAGTACATAATCTGAAGCAAAATGACTATTTCACTCGCGCAACAATAAACTCGAAAAAATAGAGCTTTATAATACTCGATTCGTATACATTTTCCTTGGTGCGATTGTGTTGTAGATTTTTCACACCTCAATATTTATTTACATCTGATGTCCTTTTGAAATGTTATTTCGCCTTTGCATGCTGACACAAATTGTAGCTTTGTATCCGCCCTGTCTATGTATATTTGCACTTGATTTTCCGCTTCAGATGTCAAGCCATTTTCTTTTTTTTCGCTATTTCTCTGTTGTAGACTGGGATGGAATAAACTTTTCATTCACGTAGCTACAAAGTCAATGCATTTCGTAGCCCTTTTATGGAGGAGGTTGTCTAAATAGGTGCTAACCTAAATATTTCTGCCACAAAAACGTGACTCCAACGTTGCTCGGCATCACTTTCCTAATTGCAATATGTGCTGTGAAGTGAATCTATGCATTTCTGTGTTGATACATTCAAGAAAGCAGTTACATACTACACGATCGGGCAGAATAATTTATTGCACAAATAAACTGGTAGATTGTGAAAATGAAGACACCACATTTAAATGGTAAGAGCGCCAAATTAAATAAGAAATTGGTAACATAGGCGTGCTCATAAAAACAAGCGAGAACAGGTGCTCGTCCAATATTGCGAATCCTCGGTGCCAATCAAGAAACGCAGTCAGGGTGCCGTATACTTCGGCGACAAGACCATACGAAAGGCTCCGCGCTTGCATCAGGTCGTCTTCCTGGGACGGGCCCTTCCCTTGCAGCAGTTCCTGCAGTTGCCTCACGATAACCACCGTGGACACACTTGCCTCGCATTCTTTCCTGCCCCAAAACAGGGTGCCATACGATGATGATCGAGCATCCCACAATTGTACCTCGGCGTTGTCTCTGGAGTAGCCAGCACGTCACCGCTCGAACAGTGCTGGGGAGCAGCTGCTTCTGTCCCGTTTCCGGAACGTCAGGCTTCAGCTGCATCTTGAGAAGGGCGAAGAGTTCCGGAAGGTTTGCTTTCATGTTGGACGGCAAGCTGGTGGGACGGCCGCCTGTCGAGCCGAATGAGAGCTTGGGCTTCGACTTCTTTCTCCTGGAGCGCTTTCGAGCAGTGACGGTTGACATGCCTCGAAGCTGGCCAGGCTCTGATGGAACGGGCGAAGCTTCGGGAGCGCTAGTTCTGGCAGCCAGGTTCCGATGGCGGACGTGGAACGAATTTCTCGAGAGCACAACGCGCAGCTCGCGCTCTGAACGCGCATGCAGAGCTCAACGCAGCCAGCAGGTCACGTGATGAAAAGAAAACGCCGCCAGGTTCCGGCGTCTCTTCTGAAGCAAAGGTATTAATTACCCGTTTTCGCGTGTTGACCTCGGTGTGCTTCTTGCTGGGTGGCTGCGGGCTTGCAGACGCCTCTCCGCAGCTGAAATCATTGCAGTACCTGAGGTTCTTTATGATTACACAAGTGGTCAGTAAACGACGAAGAGGAGTTGCGAAATTTTCCGCAATGATGAAAGAGGAAAACGAAGACAAGGCATCATTGCTATGCGCAATAAACAAATAGAAATACCGCAAATACACCATGGATTTACTGCCGAATTCTGTATTCCCGCCGACTGTCTTATAGCGTTTTCTTCACGCATGCCTGCAACGCCAGTCACACCGGAGCGCACCTTCCGCAAGAAGCCACAGCATCGTAACAGCATAGGGAAAGGAACTGTTTGCAGGACGTTGATTTGCATAACACTGACACCATGCTAGTATTGCCATCAGGGATTTCATGTTTTTTATCGAAGTTGTGAAGGTGGGATACAGCCTTGGAGGAAGCAAATAAACTTGCAGGGAGCATTGCGTCACACATCCAGTTTTCGCAAGCCAACTCTAGATGAAATCATCCCTTTTCATCTCTAAAAAATGCCGGCAGAAGCCATCTCACGATGAATGTCGACGTAATTCCAATCAGTAGTGAAGCAATGTAGCCGGCCTCCGTATTGCCGCCGCAGAGAAGCGTAATGTGTAAGGCGTGTATACCGCCGGGTTCCCCTTGCGCTCGTACCACTTGAGGTGATTGAATGTCATGTCATTCGGTTGTAGTGCCGAGACTTGCTTTTACAAATGAACTCACTGCGGAGCCGCTAGATGGTCCAGTGTGTTGTAATCCGCATGTGATGCGTGTGTGAGCGTATATTCTGAAAAGATTCTGTCGGTATCACGGCACTTCAGCCATCGGCAGAGTACAGTTCGCTGCCGCCTGCTGATACTTCAGCTACAGAAGCGGACCCGGGAAAAAAGTGGTGCTGTGACTTTTCCTTAGCCCAAGCCATTCAACGACGTCCGGTGTTTAGTGGAACTGTGTGCCTCCTTCCGACGCTTCATAAAAGATTCTGCAGCGATCACACGGCTGCTTATTGACCTGACCAAAAAAGACGTGTCTCTTACATGGGAACTGCCTGAAGCTGGCGCTTTTCCTCAGCTCAGCACTATTCTCACCACGCCTCCTATCTTGCTACATTTCGACCCACCAGTCGAACAGAGGTCCCAACCGATTTTAGGCGAGTGGAAATTCGAGCCCTCTATGCGCAACGCCAACCTCGACGTGACCGATACAGCCGTACTGAATGAACGGGAGACAAGCATCGTGAAGTAAACAGTCAAAGGCGTGACCGATGCTCGGAGTGTTTTAAAGGAAGTGAAAGTCGCAGAGTGCATGGTGCCAGAGGTTGAAAGGCAGGGGCACGGAAAAGAAAGGGTAGTGCTTCCAGTAAACGGGGATATTTCGACGCAATACCAGGCAATGAATTTTACGGTCATTCACATCAACCGAGAAGTGCACAGAACAGGCCGCGAAGGAGATTTTGCGCGTGACGACGTAAACTTTAGCGATAGTGTATAATAACACCGGTTCGAGTGCGACTCACTGCACGCGCACTAGCTTTGTTTAGGCGGGACCCAGGCAATCAGGAAGGTCGAATAGGTTTTGACTGTAGCGACACACCGGCAAGCGGTAGAATTAGACCACAAGAAGTTAAGAAAGTACGCACAAAGGATAAATATACCAACGGCAGAGTGGTCGCAAGCAGGAAAAATGGCTGGAAATTGAGACCCAGCTGAATGACGAAACTCTTAGCTTTGCGTCTTGACTGAAAAGCATCTACGAGATTTTTAGCATCTCCCGGTTATTGTCCATATTATATAGGAGTGCTGTAACGTATAATTGAGTCAAGAAAAGGCGGATGCGTAGGCATGCTGATTAGGCGACGTAGCAAATACCAAAGAGAAAGAGAGACATGGACGGAGAATTTATAGATTAGCGGCACATTTATCGACTACGTCTTAATTTCCGAAATGCTCTACGATGGGCCAGATCAAATGATGGTAGATGAACATGGGAAGCATAGCCTGGATATCGGTCATAAACTTTTAACCTTAAATTTGGAAGATATCCTAACACGTAAAACACGAGCCTATAGCATAAGAATTCTTATAAATGAATAAACTTCAAATAACCCACATATTAAGAAATCTGAGAAATAAATGGAGGCGCTTCCTACAACAGCCTGGGATATAAGTAACTGGAAGACGTTACGCCGCAGGAAATAACACAGATATAGCAAAAAAGTAAGAGAATTGTTGCATTGGAAAGAGGTAACCACGCAACTGTTTTAACAAGGAAATAAAGTAAACTGTAGAGGGGCGTAATTAGGCGTCTAGGGATCATCTAGAAGCCAAAAAGTTGGGATTGAAAAAGGAGAGATGCTCCTTAGATGGAACGAAAACCCGGAAAAGAAAGGGTCATGAATTTTAGTTCGTGCAAATAAAAAATTAAATGTACAAGTGAACGTTTGGTGCATTACATTCCCAAAAGAGATAATGGTGCACTAAAGAGAGAGAGGTAGTTTAATGAATGGAAAATGTAGAGAGGTCGGCCGGATAATGGAGCATCTGGCCTGCTACTCTACGTAAGGGAAGGGGAAGAGGGGAAGAAAAAGGGTCACAATGGGGGATGATAATGGGAGGAACGAGGTGATTGACACATTAAACAACTAATATCACAGGCGTGAGTCCAGGCCCGTGTCACATAGGAAACGTGACAGTGCACGCATTGTCTCTGTCGTCTGCCAACTCTGTGGCCACGCGCCTAGTAAGAGGTCCTCTGACAGTGGTCCATTGTGTAATTGTCTCAATGTACCTGCCAATGTCAGTCTTTCTCGCGCATACTCAGGGCACACCACGAGCACATGTTCTATAGACTCTACCACGCCACACACTGAACAGTCCGGGGAGTCTGTCCGTCCAATAATGTGCAAATATTTGCGCGTGAAGGCGACGCCTAATCGCAGTCGGTGTATCAGGCATGTATGAGGGCGTGGAATTCCACGCAGAATTGGAAATTTCATATCGGGATCCAGGCTTTTAAGGCGGACGTGACGAGCGTCTGGCTGGGCCCAGTATCTCCTCGTCGCACTCCTCATTAATTCCGACAGGAGGCATGTGATGTCCGGTCTGGAGAATGGCACTGCAGTTCGCAGGCCATTGCTGAGGGCGCGCCTTGCTGCAGCATCGGCCATCTCATTACCGTTGAGCCCACAGTGTCCCGGGATCCATTGGAACACTACGCGGTGGTGTTTTTCTTGAGCGTATGAAAGCAGCTCGGTGATCTGCAGGGCCAGAACCTGATATGCGGTGTGGCGCAGGAAGCATCCCAAAATTTGCAGCGCGGGTTTTGAGTCCGTGAAAATGCACCATTCTTGAGGTCTTTCCCCGCAGATGTGGCGAATCGCTTCCCGAATAGCCACAAGCTCTGCAGCGGTTGATGTTGAATTATGGTCGAGTATGAAACCTCGAGTCATCTGTTGGGCTGGTATCACCACAGCTGCTGTCGATGCCTTAGGTGACACGGAGCCGTCTGTGTACACATGAACATATGTCTGGTATTCTGACCAGATGTACGCGAGAGCAAGTTGTTGTAGTCCACTGACGGGAACCAATGATTTCTTTAGTATGCCGGGGACATGTACGCACACGGAAGGTTGAACCATCACCCATGGTGGTTTGACGGGGTGATATGGAAGGGCATAGCCTGTTGTTATGTGGGGTAGATGGCAGCGGAGTGCACTTGTGAAACTGCTTTCCGGACGCTCATGTAGAACCGACGTCAATGGATGGCAATGGTGTCGTGTCAGTAAGCGTAAATAGATTCTAGAACGATGTAAAAGCACTGGGACGTCCCAGTAAAAATTCGCAAACGGGTATATGCGATGAAGAGACGAACATCTTAGTCGGAGACGAAGCGCTGCGGTACATCAGAGACGTTATTAGGAATAACGTCGGCAGGAAAAAGCTCAGTTCACACTAAAATAGATTCAGCAACAACACAGAAACCTGAGAGATCAAAATTTAGAAGAGAAAGTTTAATATAGGGAAAAGGAGAAGAAAATTTCCCTAGAACCTTGGGCCGCACGACCGACCAAATCCCAATGCAGCTAATGAAAAACTTCGGTCCAAAGAGCAAGGCACTACTAACTAAAGACATTGATCAAGTAATTAAAACAAAGAAAATTCCGGTTCGTGTGAAAGCAAGATGAACCTCATTTATAAAGGCAAAGGTGGTAAAGATAACGCGAGCTCGTACAGGCCATTTACAGTTACGTCGGCGATATAAAGGTGTTAATGCGAGCCATCAAATTAGAAATGTCGAAATGGGCAGAGAACAGGGATCAGCCAGACGCTTAGATAATAACATGGTTGTACTAACTCATGCACAGAAATTTCAGTAACTCGGAACAGACCTTTATGAATAGGATTACTAGGTATTAACGGAGCCTACAGCAAAGTAGAAGGCGAATTGTTAAGGGATATTCTCACGCACGAAGGCATATATGACAATTTCGTGAAGCTTATGTTTGCAGTCGACATAGTGCTGCTAGCAGAAAATGCAATACATTTACAGATACTTGCGAATATGTATGCCTACGCAGCATTAAATCTAAGCTTTAAATTTAGCACAGACAAATCGGGGATTGTGATCTTTAATAAAGCCACAAGTAATTACGTGGTATCAGTTTAACAACTCATACCCATATATATATATATATATATATATATATATATATATATATATATATATATATATATATATATATATATATATATATATATATATATATATATATATATATATATATATATATGCCTACCATCACCATCGACGCAAACGCATTCATTTATGTTTCTATTTTCCTGAATTCCGCCTTCCGACACCTCCTTTCGCTTGTTCGTCCCCCAAGGATGTTGCAGTACACCGCCACAACATTCAGCCTGGTGGTCCTGCCCTTCTCCTCGTCGTTCCCGTGCACCACCGTGTGACCACTTTCTAAGCGCTCCACGACGTATTAGTTGCCGGCCACCTCGGCGTCTCTCCAACTTTCGACAGGATCCATCGATGAGTGGCCTGGCCTCGCCCGCTTAGTACAACAATACATTGGGGTTTGTGGGCAAATCCAAAGCCTCAAAACGCCATTGGCACTTCTTCCACTGCACCTCTAACAGCTCGAAATCCCGTCGGAGTCATTCTTTTGCGTTGACTTTGGCTCACTTGGCTCTTTTCCTGTGTACACATGTGGCAACAAGTGTGTACCTGTCGCTATAGATTACCCCACACACTACGCACAACCCGAGCGCTATCAACAAGGTGCACCACAGATCTTGCCAATCTTCTACTCCACAACGTTATTTTTCAACATGGAACCCCACGCCAACTAGTGACTGACCGAAACCGTAAATCCCTGTCAGAGGTCATAATCGGAGAAGCAAATGCTCCCAAGGAGCATTTTAATCAGACCCTTAGAGGCATGTTCTACAGCGAAGCTATTTATGGCTAGCCTTCAGTGCATTTTCGTTCTACTTGTGCAAATACTGTGCACCGATCCCGGAGGTAGTGCAATCACGGGCAGACCTGCGGCGAATCTGAAGCAGGCTTCAAGCGCTCCACCTACTTGTAATAATAAGTTTAAAATTTTGGTTCCACATCCACAGAGTGGAATGGCTCATTGATTTTTTTTTTAGGTATATCTCGTGCGACCACATTGATTGAAATGTCGCTCAAACATGTGTCACAATTTCATGTAATTCTTCACGACAATACACGGCTAGTCATTTCCCGGTTTTTCCCTTGTTCGGCCGAGAACATCACATCGACACTGCACAGCTTCCTTCCAGACGTAGCAGCGCCGGCCAGCCAATTTCTACACGAGGCCATGACCCAGGCTGCACAAACGCGGAAGATTTTCCGCACTGGCTTCTTGGCCTCTCAAGAAAACCAACGGCGTTTCTATGAACAACGACACAAAGACGCGAGCTCTTCGCCTGCGTTCCCTAGTATATTGTTCTGTTCATCATTTCGTAACGTTGGACTCAAAAGAAACGGTCCTCTCTCGTACGCGGGCCGATACGGCGTCCTTCGTGCCGTGACTCCCGTTAGATATGAGGTGTCTCCGCCGCTCCCACTACCTCACTTATACCACAGTTTAATAATGTTGCGCAATGGCCATGTCTCACACCTCAAACCTTATCACTCTGGCGTTGGCACAGATATTTAGACGCGCTGGGACGGCGCTTGGATATAGCTTCCACATGGGGTAATACTACGTGCGTTCGCCTCTTTAATGATGAGCTTGGCACCTGGTTCGAGCTGCCAGCTACTTACCTCTAAAAATCGCAAAGATAAAGATATTTTCACCGCCCAATTGAAGGCCAATCCCCCAAAGCTCCATTTCACTAAGGGTAACAACTGCCACATTTCAGCGCTGCAATTGCTTCTGTTAACATATTCTGTAAGTATATAATCTGCAGATATATTACTATTCCATTCGCGTGACAACAAACTCGAAGGAATAGAGCTTTATCATACCTGATTCGTTTACATTTTTCTTGCGTGCGATTTAGTAGTAGATATTTCACTCCCCAACATTTCATTTACATCTAATATCCTTTTGAAATGTTATATCGACTTTGAATGCTGACACAAACTGTGACTTCATGCCGCCCCTGTCTATGTACATTTACACTTGTTTTCTCGGCTTCAGATGTCAAGCTATTTACTTTTCTTTTTTTAGCTTTTCCTCTTTCTAGTCGACTGGGACGAATAAAACATTTTATTCACGCAGCTTCAACGTCAATTCATTCCGTAGCCCTTTTACGGTCGAGGTTGTGTAAATAGGTGCTAACCTAAATATTTATGCAACAAGACCTGACTCCACAGTTCCTCGCCATCACTTTCTCAATTACAATATGTGCGCCGAAGTGAAACCATGCGTTTTCGTTTTGTTACTTTCAAGAAAGCGGTCACACACTACACGATAAAACGGTAATTTATTACACAAATGAACTGTCACGTTGTGAAGTGAAAGACATAACATTTAAATGCCGAGAGTGCAAAATTAAACAACAAATAGGTAATTTTGTGGTGCTCGTAAAAACAAACTAGTAGAGGTGGTCGTCCACCACACCAAATCCTCGGTGCCAGTACAGAAACGCTGTCAGTGTTCCGCATACTACGACGAATAGAGCCTGCGAAGGGCTCAGCGTTTCCATCAGCGTTTTCATCAGGTCGTTTTCCTGAGACAGGCCCTTTTCATGCAGCAGTTCTTGATGGCTCACGATATCAATTATGGACGCACTTGCCTCGCATTCTGTCCTGTACTGAGGCCCGGTGCGGTGCGATGACGACTCAGCTTAGCACTTATTGATCGGCGTCGTCTCCGGAGTAGCCAGCACGTCATCGTTCGAACGGTGCTGGGAAGCAGCTGCTTCTGTCACGTTTCCAGGAACATCAGGTCTCAGCTGCATCTTGAGAAGGGCGAAGAGTTCCGGAAGGTGTGCCTTCATGTTGGACGGCATGCTGCTGGGAAGGCCGCTTGCCGAGCCGAACGAGAGCTTGGGATTAAACTTCTTTCTCCGGTAGCGCTTTCGTGCAGCGACGGTTGACATGCCTTGAAGCTGGCCAGGCTCTGGTGGAACGGGCGAAGCTTCGGGAGCGTTTGTTCTGGCAGCCAGGTTCCGATGGCGGACGTGGAACGAATCTATCTCGAGCGAAACGCGCACCTCGCGCTCCGAACGCGCATGCAGAGCTCCACGTAGCCAGCAATCACGTGATGACAAGCAAACGCCGCCAGGTTCCGGCGTCTCCGTTGCAGAAAATGTATATTTACCCGTTTCAGCGCGTTCTCCTTCGGTGTGTTTCTTGCTAGGCGGCTGCGGGCCCGTAGACGCCTGCCCCAAGTTGAAGTGATTGCAGTACCTGAAGTGCTTTATGATTACACAAGTGGTCGGTAAACGACGAAGAGGAGTTGCGAATTCTTCCGCAAAGATGAAAGAGGAAAAAGAAGACACAGTATCATTGCTATGCGCAATAAACAAATAGAAAGACCACAAATACAAAGGATTTCATGCCGAATTCTGTATTCCCCCCACTGTCTAATAGTGTTTTCTTCACGCATGCCTACTGCACGAGTCACACCTAAGTGCATTTTCCACAAGAAGTCACAGCGTCGTGACACCGTAGCGAAAGGAACCGTTTGCATGACGTTAACTTCCATAAAACTGACACGAAGCTAGTATTGCCATCGGCGAATTCCTGTTTTTGTCGAAATCGTGAAGGTGAGATGCGGGCAAGGTGGAAGCAAATAAACTTGCACGGACGCATCCAGCCTTCGCAAACCAACTCTCGGTGAAGTCGTCCCTTTTCAAGTTTCATCTTTAAAAAATTCCTGTGGAATACATCTCACGATGAATGGCGACGTAAATGCGATCAGTAGTGAAGCAATGTAGCGGGTCACCGTATTGCCGCCGCAGAGACGCGTTATGTATAAGGCGTGTATATAGCCTTAGTCGTAGGCGTATACAGCCTGGCACTCGCACGACTTAAGGTGGTTGAAGGCCATGTCTTTCGGGCTGTGGTGTCGAGACTCCCTTTTCCAAATGAACACACTGCGGAGCCGCTAGACGGTACAGTGTGTTGTCATCCGTATGTGATGCGTGTGTGCTTATATTCTGAAAAGATTGTCTCTGTATCACAGCCCTTCGGCCATCGGCACAGTATGGTTCGCTGCCACTTGTTGATGCTTCAGATATTGAAGCGGACCCGGGAAAATGTGGTGATCTGACTTCTTTTCCTTAGCCCAAGCCAGCCATATACGTCCGGTTTTTATTGGAACTGTGTGCCTCCTTCCGACGCTTCGTAAAAGATTCTGCAGCGATCACACAGCCGCTTACCGATCTGCCCAAGAAATACGTGCCTTTTACATGGTATCCGACTCAAGCTGGCGCTTTTTCTCAGCTCACCACTATTCTCACCACGCCTCCTATCTTGCCGAATTTCGACCCACCCGTCGAACTGAGGCGCGAACCGATGGCAGACGACAGGGATTTCGAGCCGTCTATGCGCAACGCCAACGTCGACGCTACCGATAAAGCCGTACTGAATGGGCGGAAGACAAGGATCGCGAAGCAAATAGTCAAAGGGGTTACCGATACGCGGAGTGTTTCAAAGGAAGCGAAAGTTGCAGAGTCCATAGTGCCTGAGGATGAAAGGCAGGGGCACGGAAAAGAAAGAGCAGTGCTTCCAGTAAACGGGGATATTTAGACGCAATCCCGGGCAGTGAATTTTGCGGTCATTCACGTCAACCAAGAAAAGCACAGAAAGGGCGGCGAAAGTGCTTTTGTGCGTGACGTGATAGACATTAACGATAGTGTAAAGAAACACCGGTTGGAGTGCGACTAACTCCACGCGCACTAGCTTTGTTTAGGCAGGCCCCAGGCAATCAGGAATAATATAGACGTCAACCGAGAAAAGCACAGAAAGGGCGGCGAAAGTGCTTTTGTGCGTGACGTGATAAACATTAACGATAGTGTAAAGTAACACCGTTTGGAGTGCGACTAACTCCACGCGCACTAGCTTTGTTTAGGCGGGCCCCAGGCAATCAGGAAGGTAGAAGAGGCAGTGATTGTAGCGACACACCGGGGCCAGCGGCAGAATGAGACCGCAAGGAGTTATGAAAATACGCACAAGGGATAACTATACCGATGGTAAAACCTGTGAAATAAACATCCAGAATGGTCGCAAGCAGGAAAAATGGCTGGAAATTAAGACGGAGGTGAATGACGAAGCTCTTAACGGGTGCATCTTGACTGAAAAACATTTACAAGATTTGGAGCATCTCCAGGTTATCGGTAATCTTATTTATGAGGGCTGTAACGAATAACTGAGTCAAGGAGAGGCGAAGGCCTAGGCATGCCGATTAGGCGAAGTAGGAAGTACTAAAGGGTAGAGGCATGTACGGAGAATTTATCGATTAGCGGCACATTTATCGACTACGCCTTAATTTAAGAAACGCACTACGATCGACCAGACCAAATGATGGTAGAAGAACATAGATATGGAACATGGACATGGATATATGGTTATGACCGATATCCAAGAACTGGATATCGGTCATAAACCGTTAACCTTAAATTTGGAAGATATCCTATAACGTAAAACACGGGCCTATAGGATAAGAATTCTTAAATATGAATGAAAATCAAAACACATTGTTCACAAAAAAAGAGATGTAAATGAAGGCGCTCCCTACAACAATCTGGGAATACAAGTAACTGGAAGACGTAATGCAGCAGGAAGTAACACAGACATCGCAAAAAAATTTTTGGATTGGAAAGAGCAAATAAGCTAAGTGGTTGAATAACGAATGTCTTGTTCTTGTCTGGGTAGTTTCGAAATTTAGTCTATATTTATACGGCAGGCCTTTCTCTAGAATCAAGGACCATCACGCGCTCTGCTGGCTTTCATCATTCAGGCACCCTGTGGGCTGTTTTGATCACTGAGCTCTACACGTCTGCGAAAATATTCATATACATTTGTTTACTTCATATACATATTTTTTATGTATATTATGTATTTTTATGCATATTATATTTACATATAATATACATATACATTAGTTTCCTTAAATATACATATTCATATACTTCCGATGCTTCGTAAAAGATTGTGCAGCGATCAAACGGCTGCTTATTGACCTGCCCAAGAAAGACGTGCCTTTTAAATGGAATCCGCTTCAAGCTGGCGCTTCTCCTCAGCTCAGCACTATTCTCACCACGCCTCCTATCTTAGAGCATTTCGACCCACCAGTCGAACAGAGGTCCAAACCGACGCTAGGCGACTGGGAATTCAAGCCGTCTATGCGTAACGCCAACGTCGACGCGACCGATACAGCCCTACTGAATGGACGGGAGACAAGGATCGTGAAGCAACCAGTCAAAGTCGTGACCGATACAGGGAGTATTTCAAAGGAAGTGAAAGTCGCAGAGCGCATGGTGACAGAGATTGAAAGGCAGGGGCATGGAAAAGAAAGGGCAGTGCTTCCAGTAAGCGGGCACATTTGGACGCATTCCCGGACAATGAATTTTACGGTCATTCACATCAACCGAGAAGTGCACAGAAAAGGCAGCGAAAGTGCTTTTGTGCGTGACGGGATAAACTTTAGCGATAGTGTTTAGTAACACCGTTCGGAGTGCGACTCACTGCACGCGCACTAGATTTCTTTAGGCGGGCCCCAGGCAATCAGGAAGGTAGGAGGGGCATTGACGGTAGCCACACACCGGGCAAGCGGAAGAATTATACCACAAGGAGTTAAGAAAGTACGCACAAACGATGACTATACCGACTGTAAATCGGAGACAAACATGCAGAGTGGTCTTAAGCAGGAAAAATGCCTGGAAATTCAAACCGAGCTGAATGACGAAGCTGTTATCGTGTGCGTCTTGACTGAAAAGTATCTACGAGATTTGGAGCAGCTCCCGGCTATTGGCAATATTATATAGGAGGGCGGTAACGAATAACTGAGTCAAGGAAAGGCAGAGGCGCAGGCATGATGATTAGACGAGGTAGGAAGTAGCAATGAGTAAGAGAGACATGTAAGGATTATTTATAGATTTGCGGCAAGTTTATTGGCTACGCCTTAGTTCGGGAACGCTCTATGATTGACCAGACCAAATGATGATAGATGAACGCGGGAAACATAGCATAAAATAGTTTAACCTTAAATTTGGGAGAGATGCTAAAGTAAAACACGAACCAATAGCATCAGAATTCTTAAACATGAAGGAAAATCAAATAACATCTCAGAAATAGACGCAGGTGCTTCCTACAACAGTCTGGGAATATACGTAACTGGAAGATGTTATGCCGCAGAAAATAACAGAGACATCGCAAGAAAATAAATAAGAGAATTGTTGGATTGGAAAGAGGTAACCATGCAAGTGGTTGAATTAGGAAATAAAGCAAACTCCAGAAGAGCGTAATTAGGCGTAACCCACATTGCCACTGGACACCTTCCTTCCAGCCGGCCAGCCAATGTGCACAAGAAGCTGTAACTCAGGCTGCACAAACTCGGGAAGATTTCCCGCACTGGCTTCTTGACCTCTCAAGCAAACCAACGCCGTTTCTATGAACAACGACGCAAAGACGCGAGCTCTTCGCCTGCGTTCCCTAGCATATTTTTCTGTTCCTCATTTCGTAACGTTGCACGCTAGGAAAAGCTCCCCTCTCGTACGCGTGCCAATACAGTGTCCTTCGTGCCGTGACTCCCGTTAGATATGAGGTGGTCTCCGCCGCTCGCACTACCTAACTAGTACCACAGTTTAATAAGTTTGCGCAATGGCCATGTCTCACACCTCAACCCTTATCACGCTGGCGTTGGCACATATCTTTAGGAGTGCCAGGACGCTGCATCGATATACCTCACACCGGGGATAATACTCCGTGCGTTCGCGAACTACTTGGCACCTGGATCATGCTGCCAGCTACTTACCTGTAAAAATTGTAAAAATTAAAATATTTTCACGGCCCGATTCAAGGCCCATCCCCCACAGCTCCGTTACACCAAGAACAACAACTGCAACTTTTCAGCACTGCAATTGCTCTTGCAAATATGTTCTGTAAGTATATATATATATAATCTGCAGCAATATTACTATTGCATTCGCGAACCTATAAACTTGAAGCAATATAGCTTTATAATAACCGATTCGTTTACATTTTTCTTGCGTGCGATATTGTTGTAGATATTTCACTCCACAATATTTCATTTACATGTTATGTCCTTTTCAAATGTTATATTGTCCTTGCTTGCTTACACAAATTGTGGCTTTATGCCACCACTGCCGATGTATATTTGCTCTTGTTTTCTCAGCTTCAGATGTCAAGCAATTTTTTAAGCTTTTTCTCTCTCTAGTAGACTGGGATGAATAAAACATTTCATTCACGCAGCTACAACGTCAAGGCATTTCGTAGCCCTTTTATGGTCGAGTTTGTCTAAATAAGTGCTAACTTATACATTTCTGCAACAAACACGTGACTCCACAGTTGCTCGCCATCCCTTCATCAATTGCAATATGTGCCCTGAAATGAATACATGTATTTATGTGTTGTTACTTTCGAATAAGCGGTTATAGACTACACGATCGGGCAGAATAATTTATTACACAAGTAAACTGGCAGATTGTAAAAATGAAGACACTACATTTAAATGGCGAGAGCGCAAAATTAAACATAAGATTGTTATCATCGAGGTCCTCGTAAAAACAAACGAATACAGGTGCTCGTCCACCACTTGAAATCCTCGGCGCCAGACGAGAAACGCAGTCAGGGTGCCGCATACTTCGACGACTACAACCTGCGAAGGGCTCAGCGCTTCCATCAGGTCGTCTTCCTGGGACGGGCCCTTTTCATGCAGCAGTTCTTGCAGTTGGCTCACGATATCCACTATGGACACACTTGCCTCGCATTCCTCCCTCTCCCGAAACACGGTGACATGCGGTGATGGTCGAGCATTCCACAATTGTAGCTCGGAGTTGTCTCTGGAGTCGGCACAATGTGAGCGTTCGAACAGTGCTGGGAAGCAGCTGCTTCTGTCACGTTTCCGGGAACGTCAGGTTTCAGCTGCATCTTGAGAAAGGCGAAGAGTTCCTGAAGGTTTGCCTTCATGTTGGACGGCAAGCTGGTGGGACGGCCGCCTGTCGAGCCGAACGAGAGCTTGGGCTTAAACTTCTTTCTCCTGGAGCGTTTTCGAGCAGCGACGGTTGACATGCCTCGAAGCTGGCCAGGCTCTGATGGAACGGGCGAAGCTTCGGGAGCGGTGGTTTTGGCAGCCAAGTTCCGATGGCAGACGTGGAACGAATTTGTCGAGAGCAAAACGCGCAGCTCGCGCTCCGAACGCGCATGCAGAGCTCCACGCAGCCAGCAATCACGTGATGACAAGCAAACGCCGCCAGGTTCCGGCGTCTCTTTTGAAGCAAATGTATAATTGTTTTCGCGTGTTGTCCCTCGGTGTGTTTTTTCCTGGGCAGCTGCGGGCCCGTAGACGCCTGCCAGGAGCTGAAGTCATTGCAGTACCAGAAGTGCTTTATGGTCACACAAGTGGCCGTAAAGGATGAAGAGGAGCTGCGAATTCTTCCTCAAAGATGAAAGAGGAAAACGAAGACAGAGCATCATTGCTGTGCGCAATTAACAAATAGAAAGGCCGCAAATATACCAAGGATTTACTGCCGAATTCTGTATTACCGCCGACTGTCAAAAGACTGGCAAAAGTGAAAAAAAGACTATAGTCTTTTTTTCACTTTTGCCTACAACGCGAGTACACCGAAGCTCATTTTCCGCAAGAAGTCGCAGCATCGTGACTCCATAGCGAAAGGAACCATTTGCATGACGTTGATTTGCATAACACTGACAGCAAGCTAGTATTGCTATCAGGCAATTCGTGAAGCAATCCGGCAATACGGGCTATCAGGCAATTCAGGCAATACGGGCTTGGAGGAAGCAAGCAAACTTGCAGGGAGCATTGCGACACACATCCAGCTTTCGCAGGCCAACTCAAGGTGAAATCATCCCTTTTCATGTCTAAAAAATTCCGCAAGAGGGCATCTCACGATGAATGTTGACTTAATTGCGATAAGCAGTGAAGCAATGTAGCGGGTCACCGTACTGCCGCTGCAGAGACGTGTTATGTATAAGGCGTGTATACAACCGGATTTTCCTTTCACTCGCACCACTTGAGGTGATCGAATCTCAAGTCTTTTGGCTGTGGTGTCGACACTCCTTTTTCCAAATGAATACACTGCGGAGCCACTAGACGGTCCAGTGTGTTGTAATCCGCGTGTGATGCGTCTGTGAGTGTATATACTGAAAAGATTGTCTCTGTAGCACAGGACTTCGGCCGTCGACAAAGTACGGTTCGCTGCCACTTGTTGATGCTTTAGCCATAGAAGCGGACCCGGAAAAAAGTGGTGCTGTGACTCCTATTCCTTAGCCCGAACCAGCCAACGACGTCCGGTGTTTCCTGGAACTGTGTGCCTGCTTCCGACGCTTCGTAAAAGATTTTAAAGCGATCACACAGCCGTTTACTGATCCGCCCAAGAAAGGCATGCCTTTCACATGGGACTCTACTCCAGCTGACGCTTTTCCTCAGTTCAGATCTATTCTCACCCCGCCTCCTATATTGCACCATTTCGACCCACCCGTCGGACAGAGGTCCGAACCGACGGCAGGCGACATCGAATTCGAGCCGTCTATGCGTAACGCCAACGTCGAAAGGACCGATGCAGCCGTACTGAATGGACGGGAGGCAAGGATCGTGAAGTAAACAGTCAAAGGCGTGACCGATACGCGGAGTGTTGTAAGGGAACTGAAAGTCGGAGAGAGAAGGGTGCTAGAGGAAGAAAAGCAGGGGCTTGAAAAAGAAAGGGCAGTGCTTCCAGTAAACGGAGATATTTGGACGCAATCTCTGGCAATCAACTTTACGGTCATTCACATCAACCGAGAAGTGCACAGAAAAGGCGGCTTAAGCGCTTCTGTGCGTGACGGGATAAACTTTAGAGACAGTGTGTAGTAACACCATTTGGAGTGCGACTCACTGCACGCGCACTAGCTTTCTTTAGGCGGGTCCCAAGCAATCAGGAAGATATAACAGGTACTGAATGTAGCGACACATCGGCAAGCAGCAGAATTAGACCACAAGGAGTTATGGAAATATGCAGAAAGGATAACTATACAGACGGTAAAATCTGTGACATAAACATGCAGATTGGTCGCAAGCAGGAAAAATGGCTGGAAATATAAACCCAGCTGAATGACGGAGATCTTAGCAAGTGCGTCTTGACTGAAAAGCATTTAAGAGGTTTGGAGCAGAGTCTGGTTATTCGCAATCTTTATAGGAGGGCTCTAACGAGTAACTGCGTCACAAAAAGGCGGAGGCGCAGGCATGTTGATTAGGCGAGTTAGGAAGTAGCAAAGGGTAAGAGAGATATGTACTAAGCATTTGTAGATTTGCGGCACATTTATGGAGTAAGCCTTAAGAAACGCTCTACGATTGACCAGACCAAATGATGATAGATGAACATGGAGAAAATAGCCTGGATAGCGGTCATAAACGTTTAACCTTAAATTTAGGAGACATACTATAACCTAAAACATGAACCAATAGCATCAGAATCCTTAAATATGAATGAAAATAAAGTAATAGAGATGGCAAGAACATAGACATTCAAACGGAGGCGCTTCCTATAACAATCTGGGAATATGGCCTGGAAACATTATGCCTGGAGACGTTATGCACCAGGAAATACCTCAGACATCGCAAAAATTGTTGGATTGGAAAGAGGAAATCACCTAAGTAGTTTAACAATGAATGTCGTGTTCTTGTCTGCGTAGTTTCGAAATTGGTCTATATGTATACGGCAAGCCCTTCTCTGTAATCGAGGACCATCACGCGCTGTGCTGGCTTTCATCATTCAGGGACCTTATGGACTGTGTTGGTCACTGAGCTCTGCACGTATGCGAATATATTCATTACGTTCGTTTACAAATCCGGCCACTTGCATCAAGACGCAGATGGTTTACCTCATTACGCTGTGGATGTAATGCCTACCGTTAGCATCGCCCCACACACTTGCATTTTTTTTTCAATTTTCCTGCTGACCACGTCGCCAGCGAGCAACGCTGTGTCGACTCCTTGCGCGGCCTCTGGATTGCCTCGAAATTTCGCCTTCCGACGCCTCCTGTCGCTTGTTCGTCCCCAAGGATGGTACAGTATATCACCACAGCATTCAACCTGGTGGTGGTGGTGGTGGTGGTGAAAAACTTTTATTGATGAGAAGGCCAAAAGTAAAAAAAAATTAAAAAATTAAAAAGCAGCCTTGTGGGCGGCCTTCAGGCTGCCGGTTGTGGCGTCCAGGCCATGCCTGGTCGCGACGTCCTCCGCCCAGTTCACCAGCCGGAGTTGGATATCCGGCTCGGTGCTGGACAAAGCAGCCTCCCACTGCTGCGGATTGCTTAGGCGCCAAGAGGCAGGGGGCAAGTGTGCCGGGCAGGAGAATAGGACGTGATGGTAATCGGCGCGGGAGCCGTCACATAAGAGACAAGCCGGCGAGTGCGTCCCGGGGTGGAAGAGGGCAAGACGTGCGGGAGTAAGATAGGTATGGGCCTGAAGGTGGCGCCATAAGTGTTGGTGGGGTTGGGAAAGGGATTGGTGCGGAGGGGGGAAGGTGAGACGAGAGAGGCGATAGTGCTGCGTGATATCGCGGTACGTGAGGAGCGCGTCGCACGTATCCATTCCCGGCGGGGTCGGGCTTGCTCGGTCAGTCGAATCTCGAGCGATGGAATTGGCCGCCTCGTTACCAGGATGGGCCGCGTGAGCGGGCACCCAGATGATTTGGATGGGGCGAGAGGGAACGGTATCGGAACGCAAGATTCCGATGGCCGGGTGTGCCACCCGTCCAACCGCGTAGTTGTAGACCGCAGGTTTAGAGTCGCTGAAGATGTACTTCGCGGAGGTTTGCGTGATGGCAAGGGCAATAGCTGCCTCCTCGGCCTCGACAGAGGTAGAAGTGTAGACTGAGGCAGTAAGAGTGAGTCGGAGAGAATTGTCAGTGACGGCAAGGGCATGTGCTGGGTAGCGGCGGTACGGGGCAGCATCTACGTAAGCCACGGCGGCCTGCCGTTCGTACTGACGCCAGAACGCGGAGGCTCGCGCTGCTCTACGGGAGGGGTGGTGTTCGGGATGCATATTTTTAGGGAGGGGTTTAACGGTTAGGAGGGGCAAGACATGGGAAGAGATGGGCAGTGATGTGGGAAGAGGAATAAGAGGGGAGAGATTAAGGGTGGAGAGAAGTGCGCGACCCGAGCGGGTGCGGGAGAGACGGAGGAGCTGGGCCGTGCGATGGGCCTCCGTCAGCTCCGTCAGGGAGTTGTGGACGCCCATCGACAGTAACCGAGCCGTCGACGTAGATGTGGGAAGGGACAGGGCTGACTTATATGCGTGGCGAATGAGGCTGTTGACTTTGTCTTCCTCGGTACGAGAAAGGTAGAGATACGGAAGAGAATAAATGAAGCGGCTGAGAACAAAGGCCTGGACCAGGCGGCGGAGGTCGTGTTCGCGCATGCCGTGGTGGCGGTTTGCAATGCGGCGTATGAGGCGGACAGTGTGGTGTACAGTGTTTGTGAGTCGAGTGATGAGGGTGGTGTGCTTGCCATTGGACTGAAGAAAGAGTCCGAGGATGCGGAGGGTAGAGACGAGAGGAATGGGTGTGCCGTCAAGGTAGACGGTGAGTGGAGAAGGTGATAGGGGGGCCATCCGCCCAGGCCGAAGGAGCAAAAGCTCCGATTTGGCTGGGGAGCAGCTCAACCCGATGGCCCGGGCGTGAGTTGCTACCGCGTCCACACCTGCCTGTAGAGTGATCTCCATGTCGCCAAGATTGCCGGTGGTCACCCAGAGGGTGATGTCATCGGCGTAGAAAGCATGAGACAGAGCTGGGATAGCTCGTAAAGCACGTGCCAGCGGGAAGAGGGTGATGTTGAACAGAAGCGGGGACAAGACAGAGCCTTGGGGGGTACCCTTGTTGCCAAGGGAGAAGGAAGGAGAAGAAAGTGGGCCGTATGAGATTTCGGCTGTGCGGTGGGCGAGGAACGCAGTGACGTAAGCATGGACACGGGGTCCGACATGGAGGGAGGAGAGAGCGTCCAGGATGGCGGTGTGGTGTACATTGTCGAATGCCTTAGTAAGGTCCAGCGCCAGGATAGCTCGAGTGCGTTTGTGGTGGGAGGGGGGTAGGACATCCTCGGAAAGTTGGAGCATGACATCCTGGGTGGACAGCTGGGGACGAAAACCGAACATGGAGTCCGGATAAAAGTCATGATCATTCAGATAGGTCTGGAGGCGGGCCAGGATGACATGCTCGAACAGCTTGCCGAGACAGGAGGTGAGAGAGATGGGGCGGAGGTTTTCGAGGGCAATAGGTTTGCCGGGTTTGGGGATGAATGTGACACGTGCATGGGTCCAGGAGGATGGAAGAGTGCCAGCCTGCCAATGTGTATTGAGGAGATCAGTAAGGGCTTCGAGGGAGGGGGTGTCTAGGTTGCGGAGTACCTTGTTGGTGATGCGGTCTGCCCCCGGGGCCGAGGTGGTGCGGAGTGTGAGTAGCGCCGCACGAACCTCGCCCACGGAGATGTCTGCCCTCAAGGTCAGGGTTTGGGGAGCCGGAGTAGGTGGGAAGCGGAGTAGGTAAGTCGGTGCAGAGGTAGTGGTCCCGGAGAGCCGCCAGGAAGTCAGTATCAGTGAGTGGGGAGGAATGAAGGAGATGGGAGATATCCTTGCGCTGGGAAGCTTTAGTGTGTGTAGGGTCTAGCAGCATCCTGAGAAGCGACCACGTGTCGCGGAGGCCCAGGTTGCCTGCCATGCGGTCGCAGGTCTGGCCCCACTGTTGTCTAACGAGAGAGGCGCAGTGCTCCTCCATGTCCAACGCGAGTCGGGCCAAACGGAGGCGCAGGCGGCGATTGTATTTCTGAGCCTGCCACCGGCGGTGGACAGCGTGATAGGCCTCCCAAAGGTGCAGCAGACGGCTGTCTGCCGTAGTGGAGTGTGGTGCTGTAGGGAGCGTGGATGTGGCAGTGTGGACGTCCGCCAAAAGTGTCTCGGTCCAGGCAGAGAGATCGGTGATAGGAGCAGAGGAGGAAGTAGAGAGACGAGTGGAGCGAAAGCGGTCCCAGTCGACTATCTGGGTGAGACGAGTAGAGGCGCGAGCAAGGGAGGGGAGTGGGAAAGTTGTACAGAGGACGTAGTGATCGCTACCGAGGAAGACCCCTGTATTAGTCCAGGTCGGATTGGCGACATTTTTGGCGAGGGTAAGGTCCGGATTGGTGTCTCGTTGAACACTAGATCCGATCCTGGTGGGGCAAGCGAAGTCATTAAGGACCGAAAGGCACTCGTTGTGGATGAAAGTCCAGAGTGAGTGGCTTTTGCGAGTGTTCTGGGGGTAGCCCCAGCTGGTATGTGGGGCATTGAAGTCGCCAAGAACGACCAGGGCATTGCGGCCAGCGCAGGAGAGCGCTCGGCGGAGGACGAGGAGGAGAGGAGCTGAAGGGGCTTTGGGAGGGCTGTACACATTGAGAACAAAGAGGCTTGTCTCAGTGCGACGGCGAGGAAGGATTTCAAGGAGGAGATGGGCACAGTCCGAAACGTCCAACTGGTGCTGCACGGCAGCAAGGTTGCGCTGCACCAGTGTGGCAACGTTTGGGCGGACCTCAGAAGAAGGATGGAAGGAGGTGTAGTCACGCAGTTTCACGGGGGTTAGGGGTTCCTGGAGTGCTAGGATGGAGGGGAGAGTGTCGGGAGGGATGTTCTGGAGGTGGAGCTGCAGGGTGTTCCGCTTGCTGCGGAACCCCCGACAGTTCCACTGCCAGAAATTAAGGCGCGTGGGGTGTCTGGCCATGATGGATGGCGGAGTCCCCCGACAGAGTTGGGGTAGGTGCCGGGGTGAGTGGGACAGGGAGCGACAGGTGTGCGACGGTGGCCTCAGTCGCGCTTTGGCGGGTCTCTAAGGCCGCGACCCTGGTGTCTAGGGCGGTAAGGTGGGTTTCGATGGCGGCCACACGGGTGTCGATACTGGCGACGCGCTCCTCAAGTCGCGCAAAGCGGGCCATGACGCGCTTCTCAAATGCCTCCAAGAAGGAGGTTGTCTGGCGAATCACGTCACGCTCGGGCGCGGCGGGGTCGGAGGAAGGTGATCGGGGTTTGAGCTGCCTTCCTCCTCGTCGTTCCCGAACACCTACGTTTGCCCACTTTCTACGAGCTCCATGGACGTTCTATATGCGGGCCATTTCGGCGTCTCTCCAACTTTCGACAGAATCCGTCGACGAGTTACCTGCCTACGCCCACTTGGTACCAAAATACATGGGGGCTTTTGGGCAATTCCAAAGTCTCAAAACGCCATTGGCTCCTCTTCCAGGGCACCTTTAGCCACTCGACTTCCAGGCCACTGAGCGGCACGCTTAGTGGTTGATTATCACTACTTGCAGGACCAAATCAAGTTTTCCATCCATCCATCCAGTCGGACTGATTCTTTTGCGTTGGCTTTGGCTTACTTGCTTCTTTTCCAGTCCCCACATCCTGCATCAAGCGGGTACCTGAAGCTATAGATTACGCAACGCACTGTACAAATCCTCAACGCTATCAACAACGTGCGCCACAAATGTTGCCAATTTTTTACTCCACAACGTTATTTTCCAACACAGACCCCACGCGAACTGGTGACTGACCGAAGACGTAAATTCCTGTCAAAGGTCATTACCCAGAAAGTACAGTCTTGTCCATCGCACCATCAGCTCACCACGTCTTACCATAAACAAGCAAGTGTTCTCAAGGGGCGTTTTAATCAGACCCTTAGAGACATGTTCTCCAGCGAAGCAATTTATGGCTAGCGGTCAGTGCATTTTCGTTCTACTTGTGCAAAAACCGTGGGTCGATACCGGAGGTAGTGCAATAACGGGCAGACCCACAGCGGAGGTGAAGCAGGCTTCAAGCACTCCGCCAACTTGCAAAAGTAAGTTTAATATATAGGGTCCAAATAGAACCCGTACCAGATATTAGGCTGGTAAGAACAGATACCACACATTGTCGGCGTACAAAGCGCTTGCTATCTCCTTTCCTTCCGCTCTACCGTGGTGGCGGTCCCGTCCAAATTTCACACGCGTCTAGTTTCCCCCGACCCTTCAAAACGGTGGTCCCGTCGTCCAATCAAATACATATAAATATCACAGTAAATGAGTTTCTACATTTCTTCAGAATTCTGTGTCACCTATGTGTCGTGTGCTAAACAGCTTCGCTGGCGATCCACATCCACATAATGGAATGCCTTATGATTTTTTTAGGTACGTCTCGTCCGACCACAATTATTCACATGTGGCTCAACCGTAAGTCACAATTTCATATAATTCTTCAGGGCACAACACGACTAGTCATTCCCCGCTTTTCCGGTTGTTCGGCCGAGAACACACATTGCCACTGAACACCTTCCTTGCAGCCGTAGCAGCGCCGGCCAGCCAATGTGCACTAGAAGCCGTGACCCAGGCTGCCTGCAATCGGAAGGCTTTCTGCACCGTACCTGTACCAGATATTAGGCTGATAAGAACAGTTACCACACATTGGCCCGCGTCGGCCATGTCTACCTTCGCACCGCTCTCTTTCCCAGCGTTCAAAGCGCTTGTTATCTCCTTTCCTTCCGCTCTTGCGTGGTGGTTTCCGTGGTGAGGTCAAGAAGCTAAGCTTCTTGACCTCTGAAGAAAACCACCCACTTTTCTATGAACAACGACACAAAGACGGGAGCTCTTCGCCTGCGTTCCCTATTACATTATCAATTCTGTTCCTGATTTCGTAACGTTAAACTCAAGGAAAAGTTCCTCTCGCGTACTTGGGTCGATACAGCGTCCTTCGTGCCGTGACTCCCGTTACATATGAGATGGTCTACCCCGCTCCCAGATCTCACTTTTACCATAGTTTAATAAGGTTGTGCAATGTGCAAGTCGCACACCTCAAACCGTATCCCTCTGGCTTTGGCACAGATCTTTAGACGCGTCGGGAAGGCGCTTTGATATATCTTCCACTGGGCGCAATACAGCGTGCGTTCACCTGTTAAAAGATGAACTCAGTCGCCCGACGAAGAACCACTTGGCACCTGGCTCTAGCTGCCAGCAACTTACCTCTAAAAAATTGCAAACATAAAAATATTTTCACTGCCCAATTGAAGGCCGATCCATCACAGCTCCATTTCACTAAGGGCAACAACTGCAACTTTTCAGCACTGCAATTGTTTTCTTAAATGTATTCTGTAAGTATATAATCTGCAGCAATATTTCTATTTCATTCGCGTAACAATAAACTTGAATAGAGCTTTATTATTCCCGATTGGTTTACATTTTTCTTGCGTGCGATGTGGTAGATATTCACTGCCCAATATTTCATTTACATATTATATCTTTTTGAAATATTTCGTCTTTGCATGCTCACACAAATTGTGGCTTTATGTCGCCCCTGCCGATGTATATTTGCACTTGTTTTCTCGGCTTCAGATGTCAAGCTATTTTTTTAGCTTCTTCTCTCTCTAGTAGACTATGAGGAATAAAATTTTCATTCACGTAGCTACAACGTCAATTCATTTCGTAACACTTTTATGGATGAGTTTGTCTAAATTGGTGCTTACCTAAATATTTATGCAACAAGAACATGACTCCACAGTCGCTCGGCATAAGTTTCTCAGTTGCAATAGGTGCCCTGAAGTGAAACCATGCATTTTTGTGTTGTTACTTTCAAGAAAGCGGTTTCATACTACATGATCGGGCAGAATAATTTATTGCATACATAAACTAGAAGATTGTGAAAATGAAGGCACTACATTTAAATGGCGAAAGCGCAAATGTACACATGAAATTGGTAATATCCAGGTGCTCGTAAAAACAAACGAGTGCAGGAGCTCGCCCACCACTTCAAATTCTGGGCGCCAGTCCAGAAACGCCGTCACGGTGCCGCATACTTCGATGACTAGAGCGTGCGAAAGGCTCAGCACTTCCATCAGGCCGTCCTCCTGGGACGGGCCCTTCCTTTGCAGCAGTTCTTGCAGTTGCCTCACGATATTCACTATGGATACACTTGCCTCGCATTCCTTCCTGTCCCAAAACAGGGTGACATGCGATGATCGAGCGTTCCGCAATTGTAGCTCGGCGTTGTTTCTGGAGCAGGCAGCATGTATCCGTTCGAACAGTGCTGGGGAGCAGCTGCTTCTGTTCCGTTTCCAGGAATGTCAGGTTTCAGCTGCATCTTGAGAAGGGCGAAGAGTTCCAGAAGGTTTGCCTTCATGTTGGACGGCATGCTGATGGGACGGCCGCTTGCCGAGTCGAACGAGAGCTTGGTATTAACCTTCTTTCTCCTGTAGCGCTCTCGAGCAGCGACGGTTGACATGTCTTGAAGCTGGCCAGGCTCTGATGGAACGGGCGAAGCTTCGGGAGCGCTGGTTTTGGCAGCCAGGTTCCGATCGCAGACGTGGAACGAATCTATCGCGAGCGAAACGCGCCCCTCGCGCTCCGAACGCGCATGCAGAGCTCCACGCAGCCAGCAAGTCACGTGATGACAAGGGAACGCCGCCAGGTTCCGGCGTCTCTATTGAAGCAAAGGTATTATTTACCCGTTTTCGCGTGTTGTCCCTCGGTGTGTTTCTTGCTGGGCGGCTGCGGGCTCGTAGACGCCTGTCCGGAGCTGAAGTCATTGCAGTAATTGAAGTGCTTTATGAGAACGCAAGTGGTCGGTAAACGACGAAGAGGAGTTGCGAATTTTTCCGCAAAGATGAAAGAGGAAAACGAAGACACAGCATCATTGCTATGCGCAATAAACGAATAGAAAGACCGCAATAACAAAGGATTTACTGCCGAATTCTGCATTCCCGCCGACTGTCTTATAGTCTTTTTCTCACTCTTGCCTACAATGCGAGTCACACCGAAGCGCCTTTTCCGCAAAAAGTCACAGCATCATGACTCCATAGCGAAAGGAACCATTCGCATGACGTTGATTTGCATAACACTGACAGCAAGCTAGTATTGCTATCAGGCAATTCGTGTTTTTTGTCGAAATCCTGGAGGTTAGATACGGGCTTGGAGGAGGCAAATAAACTTGGAGGGAGCATTGCGACACACATCCAGCTTTCACAAGCCAACTCTAGGTGAAATCATCCCTTTTCATGTCTAAAAAATTCCGCAAGAAGGCATCTCACGATGAATGTCGACGTAATTGCGATAAGCAGTGAAGCTATGTAGCGGGTCACCGTACTGCCACCCGCAGAGAGGCGTTATGTATAAGGTGTGTATACAACCGGATTTTCCTCTCACTCGCACCACTTCTGGTGACTGAATGCCATGTCTTTCGGCTGTGGTGCCGACACTACCTTTTCCAAATGAACACACTGCGGAGCCGCTAGACGGTCCAGTGTGTTGTAACCCGCGTCTGATGCGTGTGTGAGTGCATATTCTCAAAAGATTGCTTCTGTGTCATAGCCCTTTGGCCGTCGACACAGTTTGGTTCGCTGCCACTTGTTCATGCTTCAGATATTGAAGCGGACACGGAAAAAAGGGGTGCTGTGAGTTTTTTTCCTTAGCCCAAGCCAGCCAACGGCGTCCGGTGTTTCCTGGAACTGTGTGCCTGCTTCCGACGCTTCGTAAAAGATTTTCCAGCGATCACACAGCCGTTTACTGATCTGCCCAAGAAACACGTGCCTTTCACATGGGACGCTTCTCCAGCTGGCGCTTTTCCACAGCTCAGCACTATTCTCACCACGCCTCTTATATTCCAGCATTTCGACCCACCCGTCGAACAGAGGTCCGAACCGATGCCAGGCGACAGGGAATTCGAGCCGTCTATGCGTAACTCCAACGTCGACGCGACCGATACAGCCGTACTGAATGGACGGGAGACAAGGATACCGAAGCAAACAGTCAAAGGGGTTACCGATATGCGGAGTGTTTCAAAGGAAGTGAAACTCGCAGAGTGCATGGTGACAGAGGTTCAAAGGCAGGGCCATGGAAAAGAAAGCGCAGTGCTTCCAGTAAGCGGGGATATTTGGATGCAATCTCTGGCAAATAATTTTACGGTCATTCAAATCAACCGAGAGGTGCAAAGAAAACGCGGCGAAAGCGATTTTCTGCATGACGGGATACACTTTAGCGATAGTGTATACTAACACCGTTTGGAGTGCGACTCACTGCACGCGCACTAGCTTTCTTTAGGCGGGCCCCAGGCAATCAGGAAGGTAGAATAGGTATTGATTGTAGCGACACACCGGGCAAGCAGCAGAATTAGACCACAAGGAGTTAAGAAAATACGCACAAAGGATAACTATACCGAAGTTAAAATCTGTGATATAAGCATGCAGAATGGTCGCAAGCAGGAAAAAAGGCTGGAAATATAAACCCAGGTGAATGACGAAGACCTTAGGAGGTGCGACTTGACTGAAAATCATTTGCGAGATTTGGAGCAGCTCCCGGTTATTCGCAATCCTATATAGGAGGGCTCTAACGAATAACTGAGTCAAAAAAGGCGGAGGAGCAGGCATCCTGATTAGGCCAGGTAGGAAGTAGCAAAGGGTAAGGGAGACATATACTGAGCATTTGTAGATTAGCGGCACATTTATGGACTAAGCCTTAATTTCAGAAACGCTCTACGATTGACCAGACCAAATGATGATAGATTAGCATGGAAAAAATAGCCTGGATAGCGGTAACAAACGTTTAACCTTAAATTCAGGAGAGATACTATAACGTAATACACGAACCAATAGCAACAGAATTCTTAAATATGAATGAAAATCAAATAACAGAGATGGCAAGAACATAGACATTCAAACGCAGGCGCTTCCAACAACAATCTGGGAATATAACCTGGAAACGTTATGCCTGGAGACGTTATGCACCAGGAAATACCTCAGACATCGCAAAAAAATTGTTGGATTGGAAAGAGGAAATCACCTAAGTGGTTGAAAAATGAATGCCGTGTTCTTGTCTTCGTAGTTTCGAAATTGGTCTATATTTATACGGCAAGCCGTTCTCTGTAATCAAGGACCATTACGTGCTGTGCTGGCTTTCATCATTCAGGTCCCCTATGGACTGTGTTGGTCACCGAGCTCTACACGTATGCGAAAATATTCATATACGTTTGTTTATAAATCCGGCCACTTGCGTCAAGACGCAGAGGGTTTATCTCACTACGCTGTGGATGTAATGCCTACCGTCAGCATCGCACCACACGCATGCATTTTTTTCAATTTCCCTGCTGACCACGCCGCCAGCGAGCAACGCTGTGTCGACTTCTTGAGCGGCCTCTTGATTGCCTCGAAATTTCACCTTCCAACGCCTCCTTTCGCTTGTTCGTCCCCAAGGATGGTACAGTATATCACCGTAACATTCACCCTGGTGGTCCTGCCTTCCTCCTCGTCGTTCCCGAGCACCTCCGTTCGTCCACTTTCTACGAGCTCCACGACGTTCCATTTGCCGGCCACCTCGGCATCTCTCCAACTTTCGACAGTATCCGTCGACGAGTTACCTGGCCTCGCCCACTTGGTACCAAAATGCATTGGGGCTTGTCGGCAATTCCAAAGTCTCAAAACGCCATTTCCTCCTCTTCCAGGGCACCTTTAACCACTCGACATCCAGTCGGACTGATTCTTTTGCGTTGGCTTTGGCTTGCTTGCCTCTTTTCCTGTGCCCACATCTGGCATCAAGTGGGTAGCTGAAGCCACAGATTACGCCAAGCACTGTACAAAACCCCAACGCTATCAACAAGGTGCGCCACAAATGTTGCCAATTCCCTACTCCACAACGTTATTTTCCAACATAGAACCCCACGCGAACTGGTGACTGACCGAAATTGTAAATTCCTGTCAAAGGTCATTAACCACAAAGTACGGTCTTGTCCATCGCGCCATCAGCTCACCACGTCTTACCATCGACAAGCAAGTGTTCTCAAAGAGCTTTTCGATCATACCCTTAGACACATGGTCTACAGCGAAGCTATTCATTTCTAGCGTTCAGTGGATGTTCGGTCTGCACGTGCAATAACCGTGGGCCGATCCCGGAAGTAGTGCAATACCGGGCGGACCGCCGGCGGAGGTGAAGCAGCCTTCAAGCACTCTGCGAACTTGCGAAAAAATAATTTAGATCCAGAGAGAATCCGCACCGGTTATTGCGCTGATAAGAACAGATACTACACTTTGACCCGTGTCGGCCACGTCTACGTTAGCACCGCCCTCTCTTTGTCGGAGTTCAAAGTGCTTGGCATTTCCTTTCCTTCCGCTCTTCCGTGGTAGCGGTCCCATCGAAACTTCACACGCGTCTAGTTTCCTCCGACTCTTCAAAACGGTGGTCCCGTCGTCCAACCGAATGTATACAAAATTACATTCAATGAGTTCCTACATTTCTTCAAAATTATGTGTCACCTCTCTGTCGTGTGCTAAACAGCATCGCTGATGATCCACATTCACAGAATGGAATGGCTCATGATTTTTGTTCAAGAATGTCTCATCTGACCACAGTGATTAAGATGTCGCTCAACCGTATGTCCCAATTTCATAGAATCCTTCACGTCAAAACACGGCTAGCCATTTCCCGCTTTTTCAGTTGTTCGGCCGAGAACTCACATGCCACTTGACACCGTCCTTCCACCCGTAGCAGGGCCGGCCAGCCAATGTGCACAACAGGCCGTGACCCAGGCTGCACAAACTCGGATGATTTTCCGCGCTGGCTTCTTGACCTCTCAAGAAAACCAACGGCGTTTCTATGAACAACGACACCAAGACGCGAGCTCTTCGCCTGCGTCCTCTAGTATATTATTCTGTTCCTCATTTCATAACATTGGATTCTAGGAAAAGCTCCTCTCTCGTACGCGGGCCGATACAACGTCCTTCGTGCCGTGACTGCCGTTACATATGAGGTGGTCTCCGCCGCTCCCACTACATAACCTATACCAGAGTTTAATAATGCTGTGCAATGTGCATGTCGAACGCCTCAAATCTTTTCACTCTGGCGTTGGCACCGATCTTCACACGGGACGGGTCGGCACTTTGATATATCTACCACTGGGGGTAATACTACGTACGTTCGCCTCTTCAAAGATGAGCGCAGTCGCCCGACGAAGAACTACTTGGCACCTGGCTCGAGCTGCCTGATACTTACCGCTTAAAGACGGTAAAAATAAAAATATCTTCCCTGACTGATTCAAGGCCGATTCCCCAGAGCTTCATTTTACTAAGGCCAACAATTACAACTTTTCAGCGGTGCACTTGCTTTTGTAAATATATTCTGTAAGTATATAATCTGCAGCAATATTACTATTTCATTCGCGTAACAATAAGCTGGAACGAATAGACCTTAATGATACCCGATTCGTATACATTTTTCTTGCTTGCGATTTTGTTGTAGATTTGACTTCCCGATCTTTCATTTTCATATTATGTCCTTTTGAAATGTTATTTCGTCTTTTCATGCTGACACAAATTGTGGTTTTATGTGGTCCTTGTCTATGTATATTTTCACTTGTTTTCTCGGCTTCAGATGCCGCGCTACTTTTCTTAGCTTTTTCTCTCTTTAGTAGACTGGGAAGACTAAAACATATCATGCACGTAGCTACAACGTCCATTCATTTCGTAGCCTTTTTATGGACGAGTTTCTCTAAATTGGTGCTAACCTAAATATTTCTGTAACAAAAACATGACTCGACAGTTGCGCGGCATCGCTTTCTCAATAGCATTATGTGCCCTGAAGTGAATCCATGCATTTTTGTATTGTTAATTTCAAGAAAGCGGTTATATACTACACCATCAGGCAGAATAATTTATTACATAAATAAAATCGGAGATTGTGAAAATCAAGAAACTACATTTAAACGGTAAGAGCACTAATTTAAAGAACAATTTAGTAAAATCGGGGTGCTCGTAAAAACAAACGAGTACAGGTGCTCGTCCACCACTCGAAATCCTCGGCGCCAGTCCGGAAACGCAGTCGGGGTGCTGCATACATCGACGACGAAAGGCTCAGCATTTCCATCAGATCGTCTTCCTGGGACGGGCCCTTCCCTTGCAGCAGTTCTTGCAGTTGTCTCACGATATCCGCTAGGGACCCACTTGCGTCGCATTTATTCCTGTCCCAAAACACGGTGACAGGCGATGATGATCGAGCATCCCACAATTGTACCTCAGCGTTGTCTCTGGAGTAGCCAGCGCGTCACCGTTCGAACAGTGCTGTGAAGCAACTGCTTCTCTCACGTTTCCAGGAACGTCAGGTTTCAGCTGCACCTTGAGAAGGGCGAAGAGTTCCGGAAGGTTTGCTTTCATGTTGGACGGCAAGCTGGTGGGACGGCCGCCTGTCGAGCCGAACGAGAGCTTGCATGGGCTTCGACTTCTTCCTCCTGTAGCGCTTTCGAGCAGCGACGGTTGACATGCCTTGAAGCTGGCCAGGCTCTGATGGAACGGGTGAAGCTTCGAGAGCCCTTGTTCTGGCAGCCAGGTTCCGATGGCGGACATGGAATGAATTTCTCAAGAGCAAAAAGCGCAGCTCGTGCTCTGAACGCGCATGCAGAGCTCCACGCAGCCAGCAGGTCACGTGATGAAAAGAAACCGCCGCCAGGTTCCGGCGTCTCTTTTGAAGCAAAGGTATTAATTACCCGTTTTCGCGCGTTGGCCTCGGTGTGTTTCTTGTTGGGCGGCTGCGGGCCCGTAGACGCCTGCCGGGAGCTGAAGTCATTGCAGTACATTGAAGGGCTTTATGATTACACAAGTGGTCGGTAAACGACGAAGAGGAGTTGCAAATTTTTCCGCAAAGATGAAAGAGGAAAAAGAAGACGCGGCATCATTTCTATGCGCAATAAACAAATAGAAATACCGCAAATATACCATGGATTTACTGCCGAATTCTGTATTCCCGCCGACTGTCTTACAGCGTTTTCTTCACGCATGCCTGCAACGCCAGTCACACCGAAGCGCACCTTCCGCAAGAAGTCACAGCATCGTAAGTGCATAGGGAAGGGAACTGTTTGCAGGACGTTGACTTACATAACACTGACACCATGCTAGTATTGCCATCAGGGATTTCATGTTTTTGATCGAATTTGTGAAGATGGGATACAGGCTTCGAGGAAGCAAATAAACTTTCAGGGAGCATTGCTACACACATCCAGCTTTCGCAAGCCAACTCTAGGTGAAATCATCCCTTTTCATCTCTAAAATATGCCGGCAGAAGCCATTTCACGATGAATGTCGACGTAATTGGAATCAGTAGTGAAGCAAAGTAGCCGGCCACCGTATTGCAGCCGCAGAGAAGCGTTATGTCTAAGGCGTGTATACCGCCGGGTTCCCCTCTCGCTCGCACCACTTGAGGTGATTGAATGCCATGTCTTTCGGTTGTGGTGCCGAGACTCGCTTTTACAAATGAAGTCACTGCGGAGCCGCTAGACGGTCCAGTGTGTTGTAATCCGCGTGTGATGCGTGTGTAAGCGTATATTCTGAAAAGATTCTGTTGGTATCACAGCACTTCAGCCGTCGGCAGAGTACAGTTCACTGCTGCCTGCTGATACTTCAGCTTCAGAAGCGGACCCGCGGAAAAAGTAGTGCTGTGACTTTTCCTTAGCCCAAGCCATTCAACGACTTCCGGTGTTTAGTGGAACTGTGTGCCTCCTTCCGACGCTTCGGAAAAGATTCTGCAGCGATCACACGGCTGCTTATTGACCTGCCCAAGAAAGACGTGTCTTTTACATGGGATCCGCCTCAGGCTGGCGCTTTTCCTCAGCTCAGCACTATTCTCACCACGCCTCCTATCTTGCAGCATTTCGACCCACCCATCCAACAAAGGTCCCAACCGATGTTATGCGAGTGGGAATTCGAGCCGTCTATGCGCAACGTCAACGTCGACGCGACCGATACAGCCGTACTGAATGGACGGGAGACAAGGAACGCAAAGCAAATAGGCAAAGCGGTTACCGATACGCGGAGTGTTTCAAAGGAAGTGGAAGTCGCAGAGTGCATGGTGCCAGAGGTTGAAAGGCACACTCTAAACATTTTCACACCCTTAAGGGTGTTTTAAGGGTTTTTTGTCGCGTGGTAGCACCCTTACCGTCAGAGCCCTAAAAATTTATGTAGGACGACAGCGGATCTCTGACGAGATGTGCGATGACAAAAGACGTAGTTGAAAACTAGGTAATCATTCTAACAGCCTTGCGCGCACAGAAATATCGGACAAGATAATTTCACAGGGAGAGATAGGAAACTCTCCTGTCGGATATTTATACGCGCTCAAGGCTGTCAGAATGATTACATAGTTTTCAACTACGTCTTTTGTTATCCCACGTCTCGTTAGAGCTCCGCTGTAGTCCTCTACAAATGTTTGTAAGGCCCTAATGATAAGGGTGTTAAAGAGCGACAAGAAAACACCCATAAGGGTGTAAAAATGTTTAGAGTGCAGGGGCACGGAAAAGAAAGGGTAGTGCCTCCAGAAAACGGGGATATTTCGAAGCAATACCAGGCAATGAATTTTACGGTCATTCACATCAACCGAGAAGACCACAGAACAGGCCGCGAAGGAGATTTTGCGCGTGACGACATAAACTTTAGCGATAGTGCATAGTAACACCAGTTGGATCGCGACTCAATGCACGCGCACTAGCTTTGTTTAGGCGGGACCCAGGCAATCAGGAAAGTCGAATAAATTTTGACTGTAGCAACACACCAGCAAGCGGTAGAATTAGACCACAAGGAGTTAAGAAAGTACGCACAAAGGATAGCTATACCGACGGCAGAGAGGTCGCAAGTTGGAAAAATGGCTGGAAATTGAGACCCAGCTGAATGACGAAACTGTTAGCTTTGCGTCTTGACTGAAAAGCATCTACGAGATTTTTAGCATCTCCCGGTTATTGTCAATCTTATATAGGAGTGCTGTAACGTATAATTGAGTCAAGAAAAGGCGGAGGCGTAGGCATGCTGATTAGGCGAGGTAGCAAATACCAAAGAGGAAGAGAGACATGGGCAGAGAATGTATATATTAGCTGCACATTTATCGACTACGTCCTAATTTCAGAAATGCTCTATGATCGCCCAGATCAAATGATGGTAGATGAACATGGGAACCATAGCCTGGATATCGTAGCATTGCCATCGTATATCCGATATCGTACCTGACCGATATCGATACCTGATACCTGACCGATGTCGATACCTGACCTGACGATACCTGACGATACTGGACGATACCTGATACCTGACGATACCTGATACCTGACGATACCGATACCCGATACCTGCCCGATATCGTACCTGGATATCGGTCATAAACTTTTAACCTTAAATTTGGAAGATATCCTATAACGTAAAACACGAGCCCATAGCATAAGAATTCTTATAAATGAAGGAAATCCAAATAACAGAGATATTAAAAAATCTGATAAATAAATGGAGGCGCTTCCTACAACAGCCTGGGAATATAAGTAACTGGAAGACGTTATGGCGCAGGAAATAACACAGATATAGCAAAAAAAGCTAAGAGAATTGTTGCATTGGAAAGCGGTAACCACGCAACTGGTTTAACAAGGAAATAAAGTAAACTGTAGAGGGGCGTAATTAGGTGTCTAGGGATCATCTAGAAGCCAAAAAGTTGGGATTGAACAAAGAAAAGATGCTCCTTATATGGAACGAAAACCTGGAAAAGAAAGGGTCGTGAATTTTAGTTCGTGGAAATAAAAAATAAATGCACAAGTGAACGTTTGGTGCATTACATTCCCAAAAGAGACAACGGCGCGCTAATAAGATACTAGAACCATGTAAAAGCACTGGGACGTCCCAGTAAAAATTAGCAAACGAGTATATGCGATGAATACGCGAACGTCTTTGTCGGAGACGATGCGCTGCGATACATCAGAGACGTTATTAGGAATAACGTCGGCAGGAAAAAGCTCAGTTCAGACTAAAATAGATTCAGCAGCAACACAGAAACCTGAGAGATCAAAATTTAGAAGAGAAAGTTTAATCTAGGAAAAAGAAGAAGAAAATTTCCCTGAAACCTTGCCGCACGACCAGACCAAATCCCAATGCAGCTTATAAAAAACTTAGGTCCAAAGAGCAAGGCACTGCTAACTAAAGATATTGATCAAGTAATTAAAACAAAGAAAATTGCGGTTCGTGTGAAAGCAAGATGAACCTCATTTACAAAGGCAAAGGTGATAAAGATAACACGAGCTCGTACAGGCCATTTACAGTTACGTCGACGGTATAAAGATGTTAGTGCGAACCATCAAATTAGAAATGTCGGAGTGGGCAGAGAACAGGGATCAGCCAGACGCTTAGATAATAATATGTTTGTACTAACTCATGCACAGAAATTTATGTAACTCGGAACAGACCTTTATGAATAGGATTTCTAGGTATTAACGGCGGAGCCTACAACAAAGTAGAAGGCGAATTGTTAAGGGATATTCTCACGCACGAAGGCATATATGACAATTTCGTGAAGCTTATGTTTGCAGTCGACATAGTGCTGCTAGCAGAAAATGCAATACATGTACAGATACTTGTCAGTATGTATGCCTACGCAGCATTAAATCTAAGCTTTCAATTTAGGACAGACAAATCGGGAATTGTGATCTTTAATGAAGCCACGAGTAATTACGTGGTATCAGTTCAACGTCATACCCGTATATATATATATATATATATATATATATATATATATATATATATATATATATATATATACAACGACGTATAAACGAAGGAAAGACTTGCACCCGCCAAGTTAATCTGAAAACAAAAAAATGAAGCATAGAGCATTATTGGGCCCCCATAATTATTAAGCGGTGTGTGGAATCTGGAATGGAGTACTTATGCCAGTGCTAACGTTCGCAAATGCCATTCGGTGCTTGAAGTCTGCGATCTTGTCGGGGTTGGAAGCTAACCAAGGATCGCGTAGGCCGGTTAGCTTTGAGAGCCGACGATAAAACGACAAATGAGGCAGTGAAGGGTAACATGGGTTGGGCCTCTTTGGAAAGCAGAGAAGCGCAGAGCAAAATTATCTTTGTCGAAAGATTCAGGAACATGGATCAAAATAAGCGGGCAGCTAAAGTGCACAAGCATCTGTACCAAAAAAGCGTGGACAAAGAATAGACAGATAGCTCAAGAATGTTGGCAATCAAGCGTAGTGTAATTGACCACCAGGAGTCATCAGAAAGCAGGCGAAAAACATAGTGAATTGGATCCAAAGAATGAAAAAAGAAAGACCATGGAGATTTACAAGACTGGGAACAATGAAATTAGAAGGGAAAATCTGAACAATACCAGAAGGGGCAGTGCCTATTTGAGACTTGAGCTGGTTGACTGAGGACAAAAACATACCGGAGCAAACACTACAGCAACGAGATCAGGAATGTACCTCCGAGAGCAATAGACCACTCAGAGCATCCGAATGGAACGAGAAGAAATTCACCCAGTGAGACACGTAGGTAACGCACTCCTTCCTGAGGCCCTGCGATTTAAGGCGGACGTCAGAATAAACCGGTCAGCAGTCGAGATAAGCATGAGACGTATCGAGTGTTTGTTGAAGAAAATCAGGGAAGCAAGGAAGCATACGAACGGATCCATTACAGGCATCAGTAGCGGTACCAGGTAGATAGATAATTTTGAGGAAGAGAAGAGGTTGAGGAGATGATTACAAAAAATGCTAGAATGAAAAGAATGTATAGCATACCTAAATAACTTAGAAGGCAAGCTGACTATATGCCACGGCCCCGTGTTAAATCAAATGCCAATAAATAATCATCATCATCACCCTGTTATGCCTATGCCAGCCGCCCCCTCACCGTAAGTATCCGATTACGGAGCGTGAATGTCTTGTTCATGTCTGGGTAGTCTCGAAATTTGGTCTCTATCTATACGGCAAGCCTTTCTGTGCAATCAACGTCCATCACGCGCTCTGCTGGCTTTCATCATTCAGGGACCCTATGGGCTGTGTTGGTCACTGAGCTCTACACGTCTGCGAAAGTATAGATATGCGTTTGTTCACAAATCCGACCAATTGCATCAAGACGCAAAGTGTTTATATCATTACCCTGTGGATGTAATGCCTACCATCACCATCGACGCAAACGCATTCATTTATGTTTCTATTTTCCTGATGACCCACGTCGCCAATGAGCAACGCTGTGTCGACTTCTTGCGCGGCCTCATTTACTGCCTCCAAATTCCGCCTTCCGACACCTCCTTTCGCTTGTTCTTCCCCGAGGATGATACAGTACACCGCCACAACATTCAGCCTGGTGGTCCTGCCCTTCTCCTCGTCGTTCCCATACACCACCGTTTGACCACTTTCTACGAGCTCCACGACGTATTAATTGCCGGCCACCTCGGCGTCTGTCGAACTTTCGACAGGATCCGTCGATGAGTGTCCTGGCCTCGTCCACTTAGGGCGAAAATACATTGGGGTTTGTGAGCAAATCCAAAGCCTCAAAACGCCATTGGCACTTCTTCCAGGGCACCTCTAACAGCTCGACATCCCGTCGGAGTCATTCTTTTGCATTGACTTTGGCTCACTTGGCTCTTTTCCTGTGTACACGTGTGGCAACAAGTGTGTAGCTGTCGCTATAGATTACCCCACACACTACGCACAACCCGAGCGCTGTTACGACACCCAACCGGTGCCACCAGTGTTACGAACTTTGCACCACTGTTCCACGATTACGGCTTTGTGGTCCCGTAGCGCTCGTCACCCGTTTCGTGACAGAGCGTTGGTAGCGAAGACTCCGAGCCTGGCGTCGATGAGAATAACAAAAGGGACTTTATACATTATATACAGGTTATCATACAGGACATGAACGGGTCGGCACTGGGGCCGAGTGCTCACAACAAACGCGACTGTTCTCGCACGACGACGTCCGGCGAAAACGCGTTACACATCTCACCCCAGTCGGGAGCGACACTCTCTCCCGGTGGGGTCGGCAGATCCTGTTTTCGAGCGGCGTGTCGCTGCTTTTATAATCCCCGAGGCCCATTGTCACTCAAACGGCCCAATACAAAGTCAGCACACGACGGTCGTCCGAGGGGTCCAACCAGCGACCGCGCTGGCCACCCGGTTCAAAGTTCGCGCGCGCGGTGACCTCCAGGCAAGGGAGGTGCGGCGCCGGGCTGTCGGGCACACGCGGACACGTCAAAACACGCTGCTCGCCGAGGCTTCTCCCGCACGACGGCGCAGCATCTTGTCTTGTGAAGGGAGAATTATGGCGCTCGCAGGATAGATTCCGCATCTTGCAGATTCGGAATCCGGGCTTGTGGTAATGGCACAACAGCATCCCCGCCCTCAGATAAGGCGCCGGGAAGACGAGCTGCCTCCACGTGGCTCGGATGCCAGGCGCGCACGTTCGTCAGGCTCGTCCAAGTTCACGTCCAGTGTCGGGACGCCAGGGAACATCACGTGCCCAGGTCCGACTCGCCAGGACAGGAGCTCTGCTCACCACGTCGTCGCCAAGGCACCTTGACCAGCTCCGCTCGGGTCGTTCCTAAGACCTTGCTTCTCGCCACTGGTCCCGCTTGGTCGTTCTGCAGCTTGCAAAACCGACCGGCAAAAGGCAACACCCAACACGAACAAGTGCCCTCTGTCTCCCGTCAAACACCAGACAAGGCCATAATTCAAATCAACCTAACTAAATTGTTTTCCCCTTTTTTCTCCCGCTGCAACAAGAGGCAGGTGTACGATCTAGCACACAAGGCTTAAACAATCAGTTTTCAAATCATCAACACAACAAAATAGAAACAATTATTAATCAGCAATAATAATTACAAATAGAATGGTCCCCTTGAAATCACTTGGACCGAAAACATACTTCTGAGGAAGCAAATGAGGTCATTCATTTTTCCCGGCGATATTTTCGCGGAATCCGAAGCTGCTTATATTTGCGACCCTGCTTATCCGTGTAGCCGCGGTACGATAAGCCAGATTCTTTGCCAAATGAAACCCTCTTTTTTTTCACTCCCCGTTTGACGCTCTTCCTCAGATCGGCTAATGAACAGCCTTCCTGTTGCTCGCGAATCAGACTTTCTCTTTCAACTGCAGCCTGCTCCTGCCGGCTGGCGGAAACCGGAGCGAGTGTGGAGCCCGCGTCGCCTAATTGCGGCGTCGCGTCTATATCGCGGCTAGCACTGTACGCGTCACTCCCACTCACTTCCAGGACCCGCTCGTCTAGGCCAGCCTCCGAGCTCTGCCTCTCCCGTGACTGCTCGCCACTCAAGTTACCTTGATCAGTCCGTGTGCCGCACCGCCTTTCGCTCACCGACGCTAAGTCAAGTTCCCTCGACAGCGGGCGCGCTTTGGATCGCGTGGGGGCCATGTACGCCACGTCGGCAAAGAATGATTTGCCCTGATCCCTCAGCAGCTGCTCCGAGCTATTTGAGAAGAGGTAGGAAAATTGCTCCGGGAGGGCGGCTGACACAGCGGCTTCGGTGTTAAGTTTCCCAAATTCTCCTTCAATGATAACCGTTGCGATCGGTAAACAGACACTCTCCTTCTCGGCCACTTGCCGTATCCTAACGCACTCTCCCGTAAAATCCCTCGAGGAGACGAAAGACGGGTGAACAACGTCCATAGTTGCTGCAGAGTCCCGCAGTGCTCGGCACTTCTTGCCGTTTACCTTAATTTCCTGCACATAGGGCTCCAATAGACGTATGTTCTTGTGAGTTTCCTGTATCGTTGCAAAAGCAATTCTCTCTGGGCAGCTTGCAGCGATGTGCCCTTGCTTTTTGCAATTGTAGCAGGTTAACGGTTTCCGTTTTTCAAAAGAACGCGTCATTTCGTTTCGCTGTTTCGGACCATCGTCATCATTCTGAGATGTATTCTGCCCTTCCCTTACAGTTTCTTTGGTAAGGGATTCGTCGTCCCGAAACTCGCGACGCGTGATTTCCTTCCGTTCGTCGGGCTTCCCGTAAAACCCATCTCTTCTATCTGCTTTTTCTATGCGCACTGCCTTGCTGTGCAAGCTGCGGCGTGTGTAATACTCTTCCGCTAACTCTGCTGCCTTGTTTAGCTTAACCTCCTTTAGCCTATCTTGCAGCCAGAGCCGGACATCCTCATCAATGCAACGGTAGAACTGCTCCAACGCGATGCATTCGACAATTTTGTCGCGGTCGTCGTAAACCTCTTCGCCCTTCAGCCATTCCACCAGGTCGGCTTTTAGACGAAACGCGAAGTCAACATTCGACTCCTTACCCTTTTTTGCATACCGGAACCTCTGCCGGAAAGCTTCGGGCGACAATTTGTACTTCCGCAGTAGCGCTTCCTTCACATCACTGTAGCTCTCAAACGCCTCTTTCGATAAGCAAGTTATTACGTCTGATGCCTCCCCAGGAAGCAAGGCTAACAGATTCTGTGCCCAAAGGGATCGCTCAATGCTATTCCGTTCACACACGTGCTCAAATTTCACGAGGTATTTGGCCATATCCTCTCCGACGACAAAGGGTGGAAGTTGATCGCGTATTCTTGGAACATTAGAAGTGAGACTAGGCGCTGGCGAGCTATTTCGGGTCTCCAACTCTTTCATTTTAAGCTCGTGCTCACGAATCTCTCTCCTTTCCTCCTTTTCCTCCTCGCGACGTTGCTGTTCTCTCCTTTCCTCCTTTTCCTCTTCGCGACGTTCCTGTTCTCTCCTTTCCTGCTCGCAACGTTCCTTCTCCTCCCTTTCCCGACGTTCCTTGATATCCGCCCAGGCCTCAGCGGCTTCCTCAGCCGTTACGTCCCCAGTCCTCATGACCTCAAGGATCGCATTCTTTCTTTTGGTTGAGCCCAACTCAATGCCCAACTCCTCACAAATTTCGAGAAGTTCCTTCACCTTGTACTTCTCCATCGTTCACACTGTCCTCCTGCTGTTTACCCTTTTTGAATATACCTGCCGTACGCTACTATAACACTACTAGTAAGACATATGCAAGTATATCACACACTGCCCTGTTTACCCCCTCAGCATCCCCTGGTTTTCAAAACACTCTTACTAGGCTTGAAACACACAAGGTTATCACAATGCAACACCAAATCCTTCCCTAAGCTACTATAACCTGTGTCAGAGAAAGTCTGGTGTTTGAGGTAAACTTCAGGCACTCACCGCGCCGAGGTAGCTGATGCCGGTCAATCCCGTAGCTGCCATCCAGTGTTACGACACCCAACCGGTGCCACCAGTGTTACGAACTTTGCACCACTGTTCCACGATTACGGCTTTGTGGTCCCGTAGCGCTCGTCACCCGTTTCGTGACAGAGCGTTGGTAGCGAAGACTCCGAGCCTGGCGTCGATGAGAATAACAAAAGGGACTTTATACATTATATACAGGTTATCATACAGGACATGAACGGGTCGGCACTGGGGCCGAGTGCTCACAACAAACGCGACTGTTCTCGCACGACGACGTCCGGCGAAAACGCGTTACACATCTCACCCCAGTCGGGAGCGACACTCTCTCCCGGTGGGGTCGGCAGATCCTGTTTTCGAGCGGCGTGTCGCTGCTTTTATAATCCCCGAGGCCCATTGTCACTCAAACGGCCCAATACAAAGTCAGCACACGACGGTCGTCCGAGGGGTCCAACCAGCGACCGCGCTGGCCACCCGGTTCAAAGTTCGCGCGCGCGGTGACCTCCAGGCAAGGGAGGTGCGGCGCCGGGCTGTCGGGCACACGCGGACACGTCAAAACACGCTGCTCGCCGAGGCTTCTCCCGCACGACGGCGCAGCATCTTGTCTTGTGAAGGGAGAATTATGGCGCTCGCAGGATAGATTCCGCATCTTGCAGATTCGGAATCCGGGCTTGTGGTAATGGCACAACAGCGCTATCAACAAGGTGCGCCACTGATAATCTTCTATTCCACAACGTTATTTTTCAACATGGAACCCCACGCCAACTAGTGATGACCGAAACCGTAAATCCCTGCCAGAGGTCATAAGCGGAGAAGCAAATGCTCCCAAGGAGCATTTTAATCAGGCCCTTAGAGGCATGTTCTACAGCGAAGCTATTTATGGCTAGCCTTCAGTGCATTTTCGTTCTACTTGTGCAAATACTGTGTACCGATCCCGGAGGTAGTGCAATCACGGGCAGACCTGCGGCGGATCTGAAGCAGGCTTCAAGCACTCCACCTACTTGCAATAATAGGCTTAAGATTTTGGTTCCACATACACAGAGTGGAATGGCTCATTGATTTTTTTTAAGTATATCTCGTCCGACCACAGTGATTGAAATGTCGCTCAGACATATTTCACAATTTCATATAATTTTTCAAGGCAATACATGGCTAGTCATTTCCCGCTTTTTCTGTTGTTCGTCTCACAACTCAAATCGACACTGGACAGCTTCCTTCCAGCCGTAGCAGCGCCGGCCAGCCGATTTCTACACGAGGCCATGACCCAGGCTGCACAAACTCGGAAGATTTTCCGCACTGGCTTCTTGGCCTCTCAAGAAAACCAACGGCGTTTCTATGCACAACGACACAAAGACGCGAGCTCTTCGCCTGCGTTCCCTAGTATATTGTTCTGTTCATCATTTCGTAACGTTGGACTCAAAAGAAACGGTCCTCTCTCGTACGCGGGCCGATACGGCGTCCTACGTGCCGTGACTCCCGTTAGATATGAGGTGGTCTCCGCCACTCGCACTACCTCACCTATACCACAGATTAATAATGTTGCGCAATGGCCATGTCTAGCACCTCAAACGTTATCACTCTGGCGTTGGCACAGATCTTTAGACGCGCTGAAACGGCGCTTGGATATAGCTTCCACATGGCGTAATACTACGTGCGTTCGCCTCTTTAATGATGAGCTTGGCACCTGGTTCGAGCTGCCAGCTACTTACCTCTAAAAATCGCAAAGATAAAGATATTTTCACCGCCCAATTGAAGGCCAATCCCCCAAAGCTCCATTTCACTAAGGGTAACAACTGCCACATTTCAGCGCTGCAATTGCTTTTGTAAACATATTCTGTAAGTATATAGTCTGTAGATATATTACTATTCCATTCGCGTGACAATAAACTCAAAGGAATAGAGCTTTATCATACCTGATTCGTTTACATTTTTCTTGCGTGCGATTTTGTAGTAGATATTTCACTCCCCAATATTTCATTTACATCTAATGTCCTTTTGAAATGTTATATCGTCTTTGAATGCTGACACAAACTGTGACTTCATGCCACCCCTGTCTATGTACATTTACACTTGTTTTCTCGGCTTCATATTTCAAGCTATTTACTTTTCTTTTTTTAGCTTTTCCTCTCTCTAGTCGACTGGGACGAATAAAACATTTTATTCATGCAGCTTCAACGTCAATTCATTCCGTAGCCCTTTTACGGTCGAGTTTGTGTAAATAGGTGCTAACCTAAATATTTATGCAACAAAACCTGACTCCACAGTTCCTCGCCATCACGTTCTCAATTACAATATGTGCGCTGAAGTGAAACCATGCGTTTTCGTGTTGTTACTTTCAAGAAAGCGGTCACACACTACACAATAAAACGGTAATTTATTACACAAATGAACTGTCACGTTGTGAAGTGAAAGACACAACATTTAAATGCCGAGAGTGCAAAATTAAACAACAAATTGGTAATATTGGGGTGATCGTAAAAACAAACTATTAGAGCTGGTCGTCCACCACACGAAATCCTCGGTGCCAGTACAGAAACGCTGTCAGTGTTCCGCATACTACGACGAATAGAGCCTGCGAAGGGCTCAGTGTTTCCATCAGGTCGTTTTCCTGAGACGGGCCTTTTTCCTGCAGCAGTTCTTGATGGCACACGATATCCATTATGGACGCACTTGCCTCGCATTCTGTGCTGTTCCGAGGCCCGGTGCGGTGCGATGACGACTCAGCTTAGCACTTGTCGATCGGCGTCGTCTCCGGAGTAGCCAGCACGTCATCGTTCGAACGGTGCTGGGAAGCAGCTGCGTCTGTCACGTTTCCAGGAACATCAGGTCTCAGCTGCATCCTGAGAAGGGCGACGAGTTCCGGAAGGTTTGCCTTCATGTTGGACGGCAAGCTGCTGGGACGGTCGCTTGCCGAGCCCAACGAGAGCTTGGCCTTAAACTTCTTTCTCCTGCAGCGCTTTCGAGCAGCGACGGTTGACATGCCTTGAAGCGGGCCAGGCTCTGATGGAACGCGCGAAGCTTCGGGAGCGTTGGTTCTGGCAGCCAGGTTCCGATGGCGGACGTGGAACGAATTCATGGCGAGCGAAACGCGCAGCTCGCGCTCCGAACGCTCATGCAGAGCTCCACGCAGCCAGCAGGGCACGTGATGAAAAGAAAACGCCGCCAGGTTCCGGCGTCTCTTTTGAAGCACAGGTATAATTACCCATTCTCGCGCGTTGTCCCTCAGTGTGTTTCTTACTGCGCGGCTGCGGGTCCATAGAAGCCTGCGCGGAGCTGAAGTTATTGCAGTACCTGAAGTGCTTTATCATTACACATGTGGTCGTAAACGACGAAGAGGAGTTGCGAATTTCTCCGCAAAGATGAAAGAGGAAAATGAAGACACAGCATCATTGCTATGCGCAGTAAACAAATAGAAAGACCACAAATACAAAGAATTTACTGCCGAATTCTATATTCGTGCCGACTGTCTTATAATCTTTTCTTCACGCATGTCTACAACGCGAGTCACACCGAAGCGCATTTTGCGCAAGAATTCACAACGTTGTGACTCCGTAGCGAAATCAACCCTTTGCATGACGTTCATTTGCATAACACTGACACCAAGCTAGAATTCCCATCAGATATTCATGTTTTTGTCAAAATTGTGAAGGTGAGATACGGGCATCGAGGAAGCAAATAAACTTCAGGGAGTATTGTGACACACATCCAGCTTTCGCAAGACAACTCTAGGTGAAATTATCCCTTTTCATCACTAAAGAATTCCGGCAGAAGCCATTTCACGATGAATGTCGACGTAATTGCGATAAGCAGTGAAGCAATGTAGCGGGTCACCGTACTGCAGCCCCAGGAACGCGTAAAGCATAAATAGCATGCAGGCGAACTTGCGCGCAACGGCGACAAGCGACGCGATGGAGGCGGCTGTCGCGTTCGCTCGTCGCCTACAAGTCGTACCCCATGCGAGCGATGACTTCGAGCGACGTCTTCCCAGTGTTGCCTGCATGAGGGAACAAATAGAGGCGCTCAAACTAGAGTGACGCGTGCTTTATTACCTTCAGTTGATGTATTTTACTGTAAAAAGCAGCATAAAATATTTCTGAAAGTCTTGCAGTAGGTTCTCATCCTTGCACGTATAAAAATTCAATCGTTTGCTCGTTCCGTGCGACAACCGGAAGTACTCGAGTTATGTACATCCAGTTCTCGCTTCGTGCCATTGGCTATACGCTCATAGCACTTCTGGGCGACGAGCGAAGAATTCTAGATTTGCAGAACCGAGCGATCACGCGAGAAGATCGAGCGATCTGTTCAAGCGACGGCCCGATCCGTCGCTCGAAGCCGTCGCACGTCGCTGTCGCGCACAACATCGCGCTCATGGGGTCATATCTTTACGTATAAGGCGTGCGTAGAACCGGATTTTACTTTTACTCGTACCACTTAAGGTAATTGAATGCCATGTCTTTCGGCTGTGGTGTCGAGACTCTCTTTTCCAAATGAACACGCTGCGTAGCCTCTAGACGGTCCAGTGTGTTGTAATCCGCGTGTGATGCGTGTGTGAGTGTATACTCTGAAAACATTGTCTGAGTATCACACCACTTCAGCCGTCGACAGAGTATGGTTCGCTTCCGCTTGTTGATATTCAGTTACAGAAGCGGACCTGAGAAAGAAGTGGTGCTGTGCCTTCTTTTCCTTAGCCCAAGCCAGCCAACGACGTCCGGTGTTTCCTGTAACTGTGTGCCTACTTCCGACGCTTCGTAAAAGATTGTGCAGCGATCAAACGGCTGCTTATTGACCAGCCCAAGAAAGACGTGCCTTTTACATGGAATCCGCTTCAAGCTGGCGCTTTTCCTCAGCTCAGTACTATTCTCACCACGCCTCCTATCTTAGAGCATTTCGACCCACCCGTCGAACAGAGGTCCCAACCGACGCTAGGCGACAGGGAATTCAAGCCGTCTATGCGTAACGCCAACGTCGACGCGACCGATACAGCCGTACTGAATGGACGGGAGACAAGGATCGCGGAGCAAACAGTCAAAGTCGTGACCGATACGCGGAGTGTTTCGAAGGAAGTGAAAGTCGCAGAGCGCATGGTGACAGAGATTGAAAGGCAGGGGCATGGAAAAGAAAGGGCAGTGCTTCCAGTAAGCGGGCACATTTGGACGCAATCCCGGACAATGAATTTTACGGTCATTCACATCAACCGAGAAGTGCACAGAAAAGGCAGCGAAAGTGCTTTTGTGCGTGACGGGATAAACTTTAGCTATAGTGTTTAGTAACACCGTTCGGAGTGCGATTCACTGCACGCGCACTAGATTTCTTTAGGCGGGCCCCAGGCAATCAGGAAGGTAGGAGAGGCATTGACGGTAGCCACACACCGGGCAAGCGGCAGAATTATACCACAAGGAGTTAAGAAAGTACGCACAAACGATGACTATACCGACTGTAAATCGGAGACAAACATGCAGAGTGGTCGGAAGCAGGAAAAATAGATAGCATCTGTAAACAATTGTGTGCTTTCAGTTTGCCCAAGATTATTATTTAGACAGTAAGAAACTTCTCTCGTTTAGAAAGTACTTACAGAAATGTCTGGGAGAGCTCACGCGTGGTGTTTTCAGTGAGCGCTGACAGCAAAACCTACGAGGAGCGCGCCACGTGATCCCTCGTACTACGCCAGCGAGGCGCTTCCGATAGATGGCGACTCCGTAACTCCTCGCCGCCAATATTATTCTGTTCCTCATTTCGTAACGTTGCACGCTAGGAAAAGCTCCTCTCTCGTACGCGTGCCAATACAGTGTCCTTCGTGCCGTCACTCCCGTTAGATATGAGGTGGTCTCCGCCGCTCCCACTATACCTCACCTATACCACAGTTTAACAAGTTTGCGCAATGGCCATGTCTCACACCTCAAGCCTTATCACGCTGGCGTTGGCACATATCTTTAGAAGTGCCAGGACGCTGCATCGATATACCTCACACCGGAGATAATACTACGTGCGTTCGCCTCTTAAAGGTGAACTCAGTCCCCCGACGAAGAACTGCTTGGCACCTGGATCATGCTGCCAGCTACTTACCTGTAAAAATGGTAAAAATTAAAATATTTTCACGGCCCGATTCAAGGCCTATCCCCCACAGCTCCGTTACACCAAGAACAACAACTGCAACTTTTCAGCACTGCAATTGCGCTTGCAAATATGTTCTGTAAGTATATATATATATAATCTGCAGCAATATTACTATTCCATTCGCTAACCTATAAACTTGAAGCAATATAGCTTTATAATAACCGATTCGTTTACATTTTTCTTGCGCGCCATATTGTTGTAGATGTTTCACTCCACAATATTTCATTTACATGTTATGTCCTTTTCAAATGTTATATTGTCCTTGCTTCCTGACACAAATTGTGGCTTTATGCCACCACTGCCGATGTATATTTGCTCTTGTTTTCTCAGCTTCAGATGTCAAGCAATTTTTTTAGCTTTTTCTCTCTCTAGTAGACAGGGAGGAATAAAACATTTCATTCACGCAGCTACAACGTCAAGGCATTTCGTAGCCCTTTTATGGTCGAGTTTGTCTAAATAAGTGCTAACTTATACATTTCTGCAACAAACACATGACTCCACAATTGCTCGGCATCCCTTCATCAATTGCAATATGTGCCCTGAAATGAATACATGTATTTATGTGTTGTTACTTTCAAATAAGCGGTTATAGACTACACGATCGGGCAGAATAATTTATTACACAAGTAAACTGGCAGATTGTAAAAATGAAGACACTACATTTAAATGACGAGAGCACAAAATTAAACATAAGATTGGTATCATCGAGGTCCTCGTAAAAACAAACGAATACAGGTGCTCGTCCACCACTTGAAATCCTCGGCGCCAGTCAAGAAACGCAATGAGGGTGCCGCATACTTCGACGACTACAACCTGCGAAGAGCTCAGCGCTTCCATCAGGTCGTCTTCCTGGGACGGGCCCTTTTCATGCAGCAGTTCTTGCAGTTGGCTCACGATATCCACTATGGGCACACTTGCCTCGCATTCCTCCCTCTCCCTAAACACGGTGACATGCGATGACGATCGAGCATTCCACGATTGTAGCTCGGAGTTGTCTCTGGAGTCGGCACAATGTGAGCGTTCGAACAGTGCTGGGAAGCAGCTGATTCTGTCACGATTGCGGGAACGTCAGGCTTCAGCTGCTTCTTGAGAACGGCGAGGAGTTCCAGAAGGTTTGCTTTCATGTTGGACGGCAAGCTGGTGGGACGGCCGCCTGTCGAGCCGAACGAGTGCTTGGGCTTCAACCTCTTCCTCCGGTAGCGCTTTCGAGCAGCGACGGTTGACATGCCTTGACGTTGGCCAGGCTCTGATGGAACGGGCGAAGCTTCGGGAGCGCTAGTTCTGGCAGCCAGGTTCCGATGGCAGACGTGGAACGAATTCACGGCGAGCGAAACGCGCAGCTCGCGCTCCGAACGCGCATGCAGAGCTCCACGCAGCCAGCAATCACGTGATCACAAGCAAACGCCGCCAGGTTCCGGCGTCTCTATTGAAGCAAATGTATAATTGTTTTCGCGTGTTGTCCCTCGGTGTGTTTTTTCCTGGGCAGCTGCGGGCCCGTAGACGCCTGCCTGGAGCTGAAGTCATTGCAGTACCAAAAGTGCTTTATGGTCACACAAGTGGCCGTAAAGGATGAAGAGGAGTTCCGAACTTTTCCGCAAAGATCAAAGAGGAAAACGAAGACAGAGCATCATTGCTGTGCGCTATTAACAAATAGAAAGGCCGCAAATATACCAAGGATTTACTGCCGAATTCTGTATTACCGCCGACTGTCTTATAGTTTTTTTTTTCACTTTTGCCTACAACGCGAGTAATACCGAAGCTCATTTTCCGCAAGAAGTCACAGCATCGTGACTCCATAGCGAAAGGAACCATTTGCATGACGTTTATTTGCATAACACTGACAGCAAGCTAGTATTGCTATCAGGCAATTCGTGAAGCAATCAGGCAATACGGGCTATCAGGCAATTCAGGCAATACGGGCTTGGAGGAAGCAAGTAAACTTGCAGGGAGCATTGCGACACACATCCAGCTTTCGCAAGCCAACTCAAGGTGAAATCATCCCTTTTCATGTCTAAAAAATTCCGCAAGAAGGCATCTCACGATGCTTTTTTGCTTTACATTAACGACATTCCAAGCTCTGTTTCAGTAAAAATTCGGCTTTACGCTGACGACTGCGTTCTCTACAATGTCATTTCTTCACCTAACGATCATAACACTCTGAATCAATCTTTTATAAGTTTTTGTGAATGGTGCGAACTCTGGCAAATGAACATTAACTTCAAGAAAACAGTCGCCATGTCCTTTCACAAGCATGCTAATTGCTCATATTTCAACTACTCCTACAAATCTACTTTTCTGCAGCGCGCATATGAGTATAAGTATTTAGGCCTACTTTTCACTCCAAGATTATCCTGGTCAGAACATATTCTAACAACTTGCAACAAAGGACTAAAAAAACTTGGTTATCTAACCCGAACTCTACGTGCTGCCCCCAAAGAAACTAAACTCATTACATACAAAACACTTGTAAGACCTATTCTTGAATATGCGTCTACCATATGGAACCCTTACAAAATTTCGGACGTCCACAAAATTGAATCTGTTCAGAAAAAGGCGGTTCGTTTCATATACCGCCGTTATGATAGAATGTTTTCACCGTCATCTCATCTGAATATGCTTGGTTTAACCCCTCTTTCCCACCGTCGTCACATTAATTCTCTGAAACTTTTACACTCTCTATTTTACTCTCCACATTATGCTTCCCCTAACACATATCTGGCCCGTGCAAAGCCCCTAATCACGAGAAACAGCAATGACTTAAACTTATCCGTCTTTTTTGCTCGCACCAACACTTTTAAATATAGTTTTTTTCCTCGCACAATTGAACTCTGGAATGACCTGCCTGGTTCCATCCGTTCTTTACCACATAGAGAATTTGGGGATGCCATTGAATGCTCCCCTTAGTCATGTTACTCACGTATGCTTCTTTTGTATAGTGATTTTCTTTCTCGCATTTGTATTCACCCACTCCTGCAATAGCCCTTCTGGGCTGCAGTATTTGTAAATAAAAAAAAAAGAATGTCGACTTAATTGCGATAAGCAGTGAAGCAATGTGGCGGGTCACCGCACTGCCGCTGCAGAGACGCGTTATGTATAAAGCGTGTATACAACCGGATTTTCCTTTCACTTGCACCACTTGAGGTGATTGAATCTCAAGTCTTTCGGCTGTGGTGTCGACACTCCGTTTTCCAAATGAACACACTGCGGAGCCGCTAGACGGTCCAGTGTGTTGTAATCCGCGTGTGATGCGTCTGTGAGTGTATATACTGAAAAGATTGTCTGTGTAGCACAGGACTTCGGCCGTCGACAAAGTACGGTTCGCTGCCACTTGTTGATGCTTTAGCTATAGAAGCGGACCGGGAAAAAAAGTGGTGCTGTGACTCCTATTCCTTAGCCCGAGCCAGCCAACGGCGTCCGGTGTTTCCTGGAACTGTGTGCCTGCTTCCGACGCTTCGTAAAAGATTTTAAAGCGATCACACAGCCGTTTACTGATCCGCCCAAGAAAGACGTGCCTTTTACATGGGACCCTACTCCAGCTGGCGCTTTTCCTCAGTTCAGATCTATTCTCACCCCGCATCCTATATTGCAGCATTTCGACCCAGCCGTCAGACAGAGGTCCGAACCGACGGCAGGCGACAGGGAATTCGAGCCGTCTATGCGTAACGCCAACGTCGAAAGGACCGATACAGCCGTACTGAATGGACGGGAGACAAGGATCGTGAAGCAAACAGTCAAAGGCGTGACCGATACGCGGAGTGTTGTAAGGGAACTGAAAATCGGAGAGAGAATGGTGCTAGAGGAAGAAAAGCAGGGGCTTGAAAAAGAAAGGGCACTGCTTCCAGTAAACGGAGATATTTGGACGCAATATCTGGCAATCAACTTTACGGTCATTCACATCTACCGAGAAGTGCACAGAAAAGGCGGCGAAAGCGCTTCTGTGCGTGACGGGATAAACTTTAGAGATAGTGTGTAGTAACACCATTTGGAGTGCGACTCACTGCACGCGCACTACCTTTCTTTAGGCGGGTCCCAAGCAATCAGGAAGATATAACAGGTACTGAATGTAGCGACACATCGGCAAGCAGCAGAATTAGACCACAAGGAGTTATGGAAATATGCACAAAGGATAACTATACAGACGGTAAAATCTGTGACATAAACATGCAGAGTGGTCGCAAGCAGGAAAAATGGCTGGAAATATAAACCCAGCTGAATGACGGAGATCTTAGCAAGTGCGTCTTGACTGAAAAGCATTTAAGAGGTTTGGAGCAGAGTCTGGTTATTCGCAATCTTTATAGGAGGGCTCTAACGAGTAACTGCGTCACAAAAAGGCGGAGGCGCAGGCATGTTGATTAGGCGAGTTAGGAAGTAGCAAAGGGTAAGAGAGATATGTACTAAGCATTTGTAGATTTTCGGCACATTTATGGACTAAGCCTTAACTTAAGAAACGCTCTACGATTGACCAGACCAAATGATGATAGATGAACATGGAGAAAATAGCCTGGATAGCGGTCATAAAAGTTTAACCTTAAATTTAAGAGAGATACTATAACCTAAAACATGAACCAATAGCATCAGAATCCTTAAATATGAATGAAAATAAGGTAATAGAGATGGCAAGAACATAGACATTCAAACGGAGGCGCTTCCTATAACAATCTTGGAATATGGCCTGGAAACATTATGCCTGGAGACGTTATGCACCAGGAAATACCTCAGACATCGCAAAAAAATTGTTGGATTGGAAAGAGGAAATCACCTAAGTGGTTGAAAAATGAATGCCGTGTTCTTGTCTGCGTAGTTTCGAAATTGGTCTATATTTATACGGCAAGCCCTTCTCTGTAATCGAGGACCATCACGCGCTGTGCTCACTTTCATCATTCAGGGACCTTATGGGCTGTGTTGGTCACTGAGCTCTGCACGTATGCGAATATATTCATATACGTTTGTTTACAAATCCGGCCACTTGCATCAAGACGCAGATGGTTTATCTCATTACGCTGTGGATGTAATGCCTACCGTTAGCATCGCCCCACACACTTGCATTTTTTTTTCAATTTTCCTGCTGACCACGTCGCCAGCGAGCAACGCTGTGTCGACTCCTTGCGCGGCCTCTTGATTGCCTCAAAATTTCGCCTTCCGACGCCTCCTTTCGCTTGTTCGTCCCCAAGGATGGTACAGTATATCACCACAACATTCACCCTGGTGGTCCTGCCTTTCTCCTCGTCGTTCCCGAACACCTCCGTTTGCCCACTTTCTACGAGCTCCATGGACGTTCCATATGAGGGCCATTTCGGCGTCTCTCCAACTTTCGACAGAATCCGTCGACGAGTTACCTGCCTACGCCCACTTGGTACCAAAATACATGGGGGCTTGTGGGCAATTCCAAAGTCTCAAAACGCCATTGCCTCCTCTTCCAGGGCACCTTTAGCCACTCGACTTCCAGGCCACTAAGCGGCACGCTTAGTGGTTGATTATCACTACTTGCAGGACCAAATAAAGTTTTCCATCCATCCATCCAGTCGGACTGATTCTTTTGCGTTGGCTTTGGCTTACTTGCTTCTTTTCCACTCCCCACATCCTGCATCAAGCGGGTACCTGAAGCTATGGATTACGCCACGCACTGTACAAATCCTCAACGCTATCAACAACGTGCGCCACAAATGTTGCCAATTTCCTACTCCACAACGTTATTTTCCAACACAGACCCCACGCGAACTGGTGACTGACCGAAGACCTAAATTCCTGTCAAAGGTCATTACCCAGAAAGTACAGTCTTGTCCATCGCACCATCAGCTCACCACGTCTTACCATAGACAAGCAAGTGTTCTCAAGGGGCGTTTTAATCAGACCCTTAGAGACATGTTCTGCAGCGAAGCAATTTATGGCTAGCGGTCAGTGCATTTTCGTTCTACTTGTGCAAAAACCGTGGGTCGATACCGGAGGTAGTGCAATAACGGGCAGACCCACAGCGGAGATGAAGCAGGCTTCAAGCACTCCGCCAACTTGCAAAAGTAAGTTTAATATATAGGGTCCAAATAGAACCCGTACTAGATATTAGGCTGATGGGAACAGATACCACACATTGTCGGCGTACAAAGCGCTTGCTATCTCCTTTCCTTCCGCTCTACCGTGGTGGCGGTCCCGTCCAAATTTCACACGCGTCTAGTTTCCTCCGACCCTTCAAAACGGTGGTCCCGTCGTTCAATCAAATACATACAAATATCACAGTAAATGAGTTTCTACATTTCTTCAGAATTTTGTGTCACCTATGTGTCGTGTGCTAAACAGCTTCGCTGGCGATCCACATCCACAGAATGGAATGCCTCATGCTTTTTTTAAGTACGTCTCGTCCGACCACAATTATTGACATGTGGCTCAACCGTAAGTCACAATTTCATATAATTCTTCAGGGCACAACACGACTAGTCATTCCCCGCTTTTCCGGTTGTTCGGCCGAGTACTCACATTGCCACTGAGCGCCTTCCTTGCAGCCGTAGCAGCGCCGGCCAGCCAATGTGCACTAGAAGCCGTGACCCAGGCTGCCTACAATCGGAAGGCTTTCTGCACCGTACACGTACCAGTTATTAGGCTGATAAGAACAGATACCACACATTGGCCCGCGTCGGCCATGTCTACCTTCGCACCGCTCTCTTTCTCAGCGTTCAAAGCGCTTGTTATCTCCTTTCCTTCCGCTCTTGCGTGGTAGTTTCCGTGGTGAGGTCAAGAAGCTAAGCTTCTTGACCTCTGAAGAAAACCACCCACTTTTCTATGAACAACGACACAAAGACGGGAGCTCTTCGCCTGCGTTCCCTATTACATTATCAATTCTGTTCCTGATTTCGTAACGTTAAACTCAAGGAAAAGCTCCTCTCGCGTACTTGGGTCGATACAGCGTCCTTCGTGCCGTCACTCCCGTTAAATATGAGATGGTCTACCCCGCTCCCAGATCTCACTTTTACCATAGTTTAATAAGGTTGTGCAATGTGCAAGTCGCACACCTCAAATCGTATCACTCTGGCTTTGGCACAGATCTTTAGACGCGTCGGGAAGGCGCTTTGATATATCTTCCACTGGGCGCAATACAGCGTGCGTTCACCTGTTAAAAGATGAACTCAGTCGCCCGACGAAGAACCACTTGGCACCTGGCTCTAGCTGCCAGCAACTTACGTCTAAAAAATTGTAAACATAAAAATATTTTCACTGCCCAATTGAAGGCCGATCCATCACAGCTCCATTTCACTAAGGGCAACAACTGCAACTTTTCAGCACTGCAATCTGCAGCAATATTACTATTCCATTCGCGTAACTATAAACTCGAAGCAATACAGCTTTATAATTCCCGACTGGTTTACATTTTTATTGCGTGCGAGGTGATAGATATTCACTGCCCAATATTTCATTTACATATTATGTCTTTTTGAAATGTTATTTTGTCTTTGCATGCTCACACAAATTGTGGCTTTATGTCACCCCCGTCGATGTGTATTTGCACTTGTTTTCTCGGCTTCAGATGTCAAGCTATTTTTTTAGCTTTTGCTCTCTCTAATAGCCTGTGACGAATATAATTTTCATTCACGTAGCTACAACTTCAATTCATTTCATAACACTTTTATGGACGAGTTTGTCTAAATTGGTGCTAACCTAAATATTTCTGCAACAAGAACATGACTCCACAGTTGCTCGGCATCAGGTTCTCAATTGCAATATGTGTCCTGAAGTGAAATCATGCATGTTTGTTTTGTTACTTTCAAGAAAGCGGGTACATACTACATGATCAGGAACAATAATTTATTGCATACATAAACTAGCAGATTGCGAAAATGAAGGCACTACATTTAAATGGCGAGAGCGCAAATGTAAACATGAAATTGATCATATCCGGGTGCTCGTAAAAACAAACGAGTGCAGGAGCTCGCCCACCACTTCAAATCCTGGGCGCCAGTCCAGAAATGCAGTCACGGTGCCGCATACTTCGATGACTAGAGCATCCGAAAGGCTCAGCACTTCCATCAAGTCGTCCTCCTGGGACGGGCCCTTCCTTTGCAGCAGTTCTTGCAGTTGCCTCACGATATTTACTATGGATACACTTGCCTCGCGTTCCTTCCTGTCCCAAAACAGGGTGACATGCGATGATCGAGCGTTCCACAATTGTAGCTCGGCGTTGTTTCTGGAGCAGGCAGCATGTATCCGTTCGAACAGTGCTGGGGAGCAGCTGCTTCTGTTCCGTTTCCAGGAATGTCAGGTTTCAGCTGCATCTTGAGAAGGGCCAAGAGTTCCGGAAGGTTTGCCTTCATGTTGGACGGCAAGCTGGTGGGACGGCCGCTTGCCGAGTCGAACGAGAGCTTGGTATTAACCTTCTTTCTCCTGTAGCGCTCTCGAGCAGCGACGGTTGACATGTCTTGAAGCTGGCCAGGCTCTGATGGAACGGGCGAAGCTTCGGGAGCGCTGGTTTTGGCAGCCAGGTTCCGATCGCAGACGTGGAACGAATCTATCGCGAGCGAAACGCGCACCTCGCGCTCCGAACGCGCATGCAGAGCTCCACGCAGCCAGCAAGTCACGTGATGACAAGGGAACGCCGCCAGGTTCCGGCGTCTCTATTGAAGCAAAGGTATTATTTACCCGTTTTCGCGTGTTGTCCCTCGGTGTGTTTCTTGCTGGGCGGCTGCGGGCTCGTAGACGCCTGTCCGGAGCTGAAGTCATTGCAGTAATTGAAGTGCTTTATGAGAACGCAAGTGGTCCGTAAACGACGAAGAGGAGTTGCGAATTTTTCCGCAAAGATGAAAGAGGAAAACGAAGACACAGCATCATTGCTATGCGCAATAAACGAATAGAAAGACCGCAATAACAAATGATTTCCTGCCGAATTCTGCATTCCCGCCGACTGTCTTATAGTCTTTTTCTCACTCTTGCCTACAATGCGAGTCACACCGAAGCGCCTTTTCCGCAAAAAGTCACAGCATCATGACTCCATAGCGAAAGGAACCATTCGCATGACGTTGATTTGCATAACACTGACAGCAAGCTAGTATTGCTATCAGGCAATTCGTGTTTTTTGTCGAAATCCTGGAGGTTAGATACGGGCTTGGAGGAGGCAAATAAACTTGGAGGGAGCATTGCGACACACATCCAGCTTTCACAAGCCAACTCTAGGTGAAATCATCCTTTTCATGTCTAAAAAATTCCGCAAGAAGGCATCTAACGATGAATGTCGACGTAATTGCGATAAGCAGTGAAGCTATGTAGCGGGTCACCGTACTGCCACCCGCAGAGAGGCGTTATGTATAAGGTGTGTATACAACCGGATTTTCCTCTCACTCGCACCACTTCTGGTGACTGAATGCCATGTCTTTCGGCTGTGGTGCCGACACTACCTTTTCCAAATGAACACACTGCGGAGCCGCTAGACGGTCCAGTGTGTTGTAACCCGCGTCTGATGCGTGTGTGAGTGCATATTCTCAAAAGATTGCTTCTGTGTCATAGCCCTTTGGCCGTCGACACAGTTTGGTTCGCTGCCACTTGTTCATGCTTCAGATATTGAAGCGGACACGGAAAAAAGGGGTGCTGTGAGTTTTTTCCTTAGCCCAAGCCAGCCAACGGCGTCCGGTGTTTCCTGGAACTGTGTGCCTGCTTCCGACGCTTCGTAAAAGATTTTCCAGCGATCACACAGCCGTTTACTGATCTGCCCAAGAAACACGTGCCTTTCACATGGGACGCTTCTCCAGCTGGCGCTTTTCCACAGCTCAGCACTATTCTCACCACGCCTCTTATATTCCAGCATTTCGACCCACCCGTCGAACAGAGGTCCGAACCGATGCCAGGCGACAGGGAATTCGAGCCGTCTATGCGTAACTCCAACGTCGACGCGACCGATACAGCCGTACTGAATGGACGGGAGACAAGGATACCGAAGCAAACAGTCAAAGGGGTTACCGATATGCGGAGTGTTTCAAAGGAAGTGAAACTCGCAGAGTGCATGGTGACAGAGGTTCAAAGGCAGGGCCATGGAAAAGAAAGCGCAGTGCTTCCAGTAAGCGGGGATATTTGGATGCAATCTCTGGCAAATAATTTTACGGTCATTCAAATCAACCGAGAGGTGCAAAGAAAACGCGGCGAAAGCGATTTTCTGCATGACGGGATACACTTTAGCGATAGTGTATACTAACACCGTTTGGAGTGCGACTCACTGCACGCGCACTAGCTTTCTTTAGGCGGGCCCCAGGCAATCAGGAAGGTAGAATAGGTATTGATTGTAGCGACACACCGGGCAAGCAGCAGAATTAGACCACAAGGAGTTAAGAAAATACGCACAAAGGATAACTATACCGAAGTTAAAATCTGTGATATAAGCATGCAGAATGGTCGCAAGCAGGAAAAAAGGCTGGAAATATAAACCCAGGTGAATGACGAAGACCTTAGGAGGTGCGACTTGACTGAAAATCATTTGCGAGATTTGGAGCAGCTCCCGGTTATTCGCAATCCTATATAGGAGGGCTCTAACGAATAACTGAGTCAAAAAAGGCGGAGGAGCAGGCATCCTGATTAGGCCAGGTAGGAAGTAGCAAAGGGTAAGGGAGACATATACTGAGCATTTGTAGATTAGCGGCACATTTATGGACTAAGCCTTAATTTCAGAAACGCTCTACGATTGACCAGACCAAATGATGATAGATTAGCATGGAAAAAATAGCCTGGATAGCGGTAACAAACGTTTAACCTTAAATTCAGGAGAGATACTATAACGTAATACACGAACCAATAGCAACAGAATTCTTAAATATGAATGAAAATCAAATAACAGAGATGGCAAGAACATAGACATTCAAACGCAGGCGCTTCCAACAACAATCTGGGAATATAACCTGGAAACGTTATGCCTGGAGACGTTATGCACCAGGAAATACCTCAGACATCGCAAAAAAATTGTTGGATTGGAAAGAGGAAATCACCTAAGTGGTTGAAAAATGAATGCCGTGTTCTTGTCTTCGTAGTTTCGAAATTGGTCTATATTTATACGGCAAGCCGTTCTCTGTAATCAAGGACCATTACCTGCTGTGCTGGCTTTCATCATTCAGGTCCCCTATGGACTGTGTTGGTCACCGAGCTCTACACGTATGCGAAAATATTCATATACGTCATATACGTTTGTTTATAAATCCGGCCACTTGCGTCAAGACGCAGAGGGTTTATCTCACTACGCTGTGGATGTAATGCCTACCGTCAGCATCGCACCACACGCATGCATTTTTTTCAATTTCCCTGCTGACCACGCCGCCAGCGAGCACCGCTGTGTCGACTTCTTGAGCGGCCTCTTGATTGCCTCGAAATTTCGCCTTCCAACGCCTCCTTTCGCTTGTTCGTCCCCAAGGATGGTACAGTATATCACCGTAACATTCACCCTGGTGGTCCTGCCTTCCTCCTCGTCGTTCCCGAGCACCTCCGTTCGTCCACTTTCTACGAGCTCCACGACGTTCCATTTGCCGGCCACCTCGGCATCTCTCCAACTTTCGACAGTATCCGTCGACGAGTTACCTGGCCTCGCCCACTTGGTACCAAAATGCATTGGGGCTTGTCGGCAATTCCAAAGTCTCAAAACGCCATTTCCTCCTCTTCCAGGGCACCTTTAACCACTCGACATCCAGTCGGACTGATTCTTTTGCGTTGGCTTTGGCTTGCTTGCCTCTTTTCCTGTGCCCACATCTGGCATCAAGTGGGTAGCTGAAGCCACAGATTACGCCAAGCACTGTACAAAACCCCAACGCTATCAACAAGGTGCGCCACAAATGTTGCCAATTCCCTACTCCACAACGTTATTTTCCAACATAGAACCCCACGCGAACTGGTGACTGACCGAAATTGTAAATTCCTGTCAAAGGTCATTAACCACAAAGTACGGTCTTGTCCATCGCGCCATCAGCTCACCACGTCTTACCATCGACAAGCAAGTGTTCTCAAAGAGCTTTTCGATCATACCCTTAGACACATGGTCTACAGCGAAGCTATTCATTTCTAGCGTTCAGTGGATGTTCGTTCTGCACGTGCAATAACCGTGGGCCGATCCCGGAAGTAGTGCAATACCGGGCGGACCGCCGGCGGAGGTGAAGCAGCCTTCAAGCACTCTGCGAACTTGCGAAAAAATAATTTAGATCCAGAGAGAATCCGCACCGGTTATTGCGCTGATAAGAACAGATACTACACTTTGACCCGTGTCGGCCACGTCTACGTTAGCACCGCCCTCTCTTTGTCGGAGTTCAAAGTGCTTGGCATTTCCTTTCCTTCCGCTCTTCCGTGGTAGCGGTCCCATCGAAACTTCACACGCGTCTAGTTTCCTCCGACTCTTCAAAACGGTGGTCCCGTCGTCCAACCGAATGTATACAAAATTACATTCAATGAGTTCCTACATTTCTTCAAAATTATGTGTCACCTCTCTGTCGTGTGCTAAACAGCATCGCTGATGATCCACATTCACAGAATGGAATGGCTCATGATTTTTGTTCAAGAATGTCTCATCTGACCACAGTGATTAAGATGTCGCTCAACCGTATGTCCCAATTTCATAGAATCCTTCACGTCAAAACACGGCTAGCCATTTCCCGCTTTTTCAGTTGTTCGGCCGAGAACTCACATGCCACTTGACACCGTCCTTCCACCCGTAGCAGGGCCGGCCAGCCAATGTGCACAACAGGCCGTGACCCAGGCTGCACAAACTCGGATGATTTTCCGCGCTGGCTTCTTGACCTCTCAAGAAAACCAACGGCGTTTCTATGAACAACGACACCAAGACGCGAGCTCTTCGCCTGCGTCCTCTAGTATATTATTCTGTTCCTCATTTCATAACATTGGATTCTAGGAAAAGCTCCTCTCTCGTACGCGGGCCGATACAACGTCCTTCGTGCCGTGACTGCCGTTACATATGAGGTGGTCTCCGCCGCTCCCACTACATAACCTATACCAGAGTTTAATAATGCTGTGCAATGTGCATGTCGAACGCCTCAAATCTTTTCACTCTGGCGTTGGCACCGATCTTCACACGGGACGGGTCGGCACTTTGATATATCTACCACTGGGGGTAATACTACGTACGTTCGCCTCTTCAAAGATGAGCGCAGTCGCCCGACGAAGAACTACTTGGCACCTGGCTCGAGCTGCCTGATACTTACCGCTTAAAGACGGTAAAAATAAAAATATCTTCCCTGACTGATTCAAGGCCGATTCCCCAGAGCTTCATTTTACTAAGGCCAACAATTACAACTTTTCAGCGGTGCACTTGCTTTTGTAAATATATTCTGTAAGTATATAATCTGCAGCAATATTACTATTTCATTCGCGTAACAATAAGCTGGAACGAATAGACCTTAATGATACCCGATTCGTATACATTTTTCTTGCTTGCGATTTTGTTGTAGATTTGACTTCCCGATCTTTCATTTTCATATTATGTCCTTTTGAAATGTTATTTCGTCTTTTCATGCTGACACAAATTGTGGTTTTATGTGGTCCTTGTCTATGTATATTTTCACTTGTTTTCTCGGCTTCAGATGCCGCGCTACTTTTCTTAGCTTTTTCTCTCTTTAGTAGACTGGGAAGACTAAAACATATCATGCACGTAGCTACAACGTCCATTCATTTCGTAGCCTTTTTATGGACGAGTTTCTCTAAATTGGTGCTAACCTAAATATTTCTGTAACAAAAACATGACTCGACAGTTGCGCGGCATCGCTTTCTCAATAGCATTATGTGCCCTGAAGTGAATCCATGCATTTTTGTATTGTTAATTTCAAGAAAGCGGTTATATACTACACCATCAGGCAGAATAATTTATTACATAAATAAAATCGGAGATTGTGAAAATCAAGAAACTACATTTAAACGGTAAGAGCACTAATTTAAAGAACAATTTAGTAAAATCGGGGTGCTCGTAAAAACAAACGAGTACAGGTGCTCGTCCACCACTCGAAATCCTCGGCGCCAGTCCGGAAACGCAGTCGGGGTGCTGCATACATCGACGACGAAAGGCTCAGCATTTCCATCAGATCGTCTTCCTGGGACGGGCCCTTCCCTTGCAGCAGTTCTTGCAGTTGTCTCACGATATCCGCTAGGGACCCACTTGCGTCGCATTTATTCCTGTCCCAAAACACGGTGACAGGCGATGATGATCGAGCATCCCACAATTGTACCTCAGCGTTGTCTCTGGAGTAGCCAGCGCGTCACCGTTCGAACAGTGCTGTGAAGCAACTGCTTCTCTCACGTTTCCAGGAACGTCAGGTTTCAGCTGCACCTTGAGAAGGGCGAAGAGTTCCGGAAGGTTTGCTTTCATGTTGGACGGCAAGCTGGTGGGACGGCCGCCTGTCGAGCCGAACGAGAGCTTGCATGGGCTTCGACTTCTTCCTCCTGTAGCGCTTTCGAGCAGCGACGGTTGACATGCCTTGAAGCTGGCCAGGCTCTGATGGAACGGGTGAAGCTTCGAGAGCCCTTGTTCTGGCAGCCAGGTTCCGATGGCGGACATGGAATGAATTTCTCAAGAGCAAAAAGCGCAGCTCGTGCTCTGAACGCGCATGCAGAGCTCCACGCAGCCAGCAGGTCACGTGATGAAAAGAAACCGCCGCCAGGTTCCGGCGTCTCTTTTGAAGCAAAGGTATTAATTACCCGTTTTCGCGCGTTGGCCTCGGTGTGTTTCTTGTTGGGCGGCTGCGGGCCCGTAGACGCCTGCCGGGAGCTGAAGTCATTGCAGTACATTGAAGGGCTTTATGATTACACAAGTGGTCGGTAAACGACGAAGAGGAGTTGCGAATTTTTCCGCAAAGATGAAAGAGGAAAAAGAAGACGCGGCATCATTTCTATGCGCAATAAACAAACAGAAATACCGCAAATATACCATGGATTTACTGCCGAATTCTGTATTCCCGCCGACTGTCTTACAGCGTTTTCTTCACGCATGCCTGCAACGCCAGTCACACCGAAGCGCACCTTCCGCAAGAAGTCACAGCATCGTAAGTGCATAGGGAAGGGAACTGTTTGCAGGACGTTGACTTACATAACACTGACACCATGCTAGTATTGCCATCAGGGATTTCATGTTTTTGATCGAATTTGTGAAGATGGGATACAGGCTTCGAGGAAGCAAATAAACTTTCAGGGAGCATTGCTACACACATCCAGCTTTCGCAAGCCAACTCTAGGTGAAATCATCCCTTTTCATCTCTAAAATATGCCGGCAGAAGCCATTTCACGATGAATGTCGACGTAATTGGAATCAGTAGTGAAGCAAAGTAGCCGGCCACCGTATTGCAGCCGCAGAGAAGCGTTATGTCTAAGGCGTGTATACCGCCGGGTTCCCCTCTCGCTCGCACCACTTGAGGTGATTGAATGCCATGTCTTTCGGTTGTGGTGCCGAGACTCGCTTTTACAAATGAAGTCACTGCGGAGCCGCTAGACGGTCCAGTGTGTTGTAATCCGCGTGTGATGCGTGTGTAAGCGTATATTCTGAAAAGATTCTGTTGGTATCACAGCACTTCAGCCGTCGGCAGAGTACAGTTCACTGCTGCCTGCTGATACTTCAGCTTCAGAAGCGGACCCGCGGAAAAAGTAGTGCTGTGACTTTTCCTTAGCCCAAGCCATTCAACGACTTCCGGTGTTTAGTGGAACTGTGTGCCTCCTTCCGACGCTTCGGAAAAGATTCTGCAGCGATCACACGGCTGCTTATTGACCTGCCCAAGAAAGACGTGTCTTTTACATGGGATCCGCCTCAGGCTGGCGCTTTTCCTCAGCTCAGCACTATTCTCACCACGCCTCCTATCTTACAGCATTTCGACCCACCCATCCAACAAAGGTCCCAACCGATGTTATGCGAGTGGGAATTCGAGCCGTCTATGCGCAACGTCAACGTCGACGCGACCGATACAGCCGTACTGAATGGACGGGAGACAAGGAACGCAAAGCAAATAGGCAAAGCGGTTACCGATACGCGGAGTGTTTCAAAGGAAGTGGAAGTCGCAGAGTGCATGGTGCCAGAGGTTGAAAGGCACACTCTAAACATTTTCACACCCTTAAGGGTGTTTTAAGGGTTTTTTGTCGCGTGGTAGCACCCTTACCGTCAGAGCCCTAAAAAATTTATGTAGGACGACAGCGGATCTCTGACGAGATGTGCGATGACAAAAGACGTAGTTGAAAACTAGGTAATCATTCTAACAGCCTTGCGCGCACAGAAATATCGGACAAGATAATTTCACAGGGAGAGATAGGAAACTCTCCTGTCGGATATTTATACGCGCTCAAGGCTGTCAGAATGATTACATAGTTTTCAACTACGTCTTTTGTTATCCCACGTCTCGTTAGAGCTCCGCTGTAGTCCTCTACAAATGTTTGTAAGGCCCTAATGATAAGGGTGTTAAAGAGCGACAAGAAAACACCCATAAGGGTGTAAAAATGTTTAGAGTGCAGGGGCACGGAAAAGAAAGGGTAGTGCCTCCAGAAAACGGGGATATTTCGAAGCAATACCAGGCAATGAATTTTACGGTCATTCACATCAACCGAGAAGACCACAGAACAGGCCGCGAAGGAGATTTTGCGCGTGACGACATAAACTTTAGCGATAGTGCATAGTAACACCAGTTGGATCGCGACTCAATGCACGCGCACTAGCTTTGTTTAGGCGGGACCCAGGCAATCAGGAAAGTCGAATAAATTTTGACTGTAGCAACACACCAGCAAGCGGTAGAATTAGACCACAAGGAGTTAAGAGAGTACGCACAAAGGATAGCTATACCGACGGCAGAGAGGTCGCAAGTTGGAAAAATGGCTGGAAATTGAGACCCAGCTGAATGACGAAACTGTTAGCTTTGCGTCTTGACTGAAAAGCATCTACGAGATTTTTAGCATCTCCCGGTTATTGTCAATCTTATATAGGAGTGCTGTAACGTATAATTGAGTCAAGAAAAGGCGGAGGCGTAGGCATGCTGATTAGGCGAGGTAGCAAATACCAAAGAGGAAGAGAGACATGGGCAGAGAATGTATATATTAGCTGCACATTTATCGACTACGTCCTAATTTCAGAAATGCTCTATGATCACCCAGATCAAATGATGGTAGATGAACATGGGAACCATAGCCTGGATATCGTAGCATTGCCATCGTATATCCGATATCGTACCTGACCGATATCGATACCTGATACCTGACCGATGTCGATACCTGACCTGACGATACCTGACGATACTGGACGATACCTGATACCTGACGATACCTGATACCTGACGATACCGATACCCGATACCTGCCCGATATCGTACCTGGATATCGGTCATAAACTTTTAACCTTAAATTTGGAAGATATCCTATAACGTAAAACACGAGCCCATAGCATAAGAATTCTTATAAATGAAGGAAATCCAAATAACAGAGATATTAAAAAATCTGATAAATAAATGGAGGCGCTTCCTACAACAGCCTGGGAATATAAGTAACTGGAAGACGTTATGGCGCAGGAAATAACACAGATATAGCAAAAAAAGCTAAGAGAATTGTTGCATTGGAAAGCGGTAACCACGCAACTGGTTTAACAAGGAAATAAAGTAAACTGTAGAGGGGCGTAATTAGGTGTCTAGGGATCATCTAGAAGCCAAAAAGTTGGGATTGAACAAAGAAAAGATGCTCCTTAGATGGAACGAAAACCTGGAAAAGAAAGGGTCGTGAATTTTAGTTCGTGGAAATAAAAAATAAATGCACAAGTGAACGTTTGGTGCATTACATTCCCAAAAGAGACAACGGCGCGCTAATAAGATACTAGAACCATGTAAAAGCACTGGGACGTCCCAGTAAAAATTCGCAAACGGGTATATGCGATGAATACGCGAACGTCTTTGTCGGAGACGATGCGCTGCGATACATCAGAGACGTTATTAGGAATAACGTCGGCAGGAAAAAGCTCAGTTCAGACTAAAATAGATTCAGCAGCAACACAGAAACCTGAGAGATCAAAATTTAGAAGAGAAAGTTTAATCTAGGAAAAAGAAGAAGAAAATTTCCCTAAAACCTTGCCGCACGACCAGACCAAATCCCAATGCAGCTTATAAAAAACTTAGGTCCAAAGAGCAAGGCACTGCTAACTAAAGATATTGATCAAGTAATTAAAACAAAGAAAATTGCGGTTCGTGTGAAAGCAAGATGAACCTCATTTACAAAGGCAAAGGTGATAAAGATAACACGAGCTCGTACAGGCCATTTACAGTTACGTCGACGATATAAAGATGTTAGTGCGAACCATCAAATTAGAAATGTCGGAATGGGCAGAGAACAGGGATCAGCCAGACGCTTAGATAATAATATGTTTGTACTAACTCATGCACAGAAATTTATGTAACTCGGAACAGACCTTTATGAATAGGATTTCTAGGTATTAACGGCGGAGCCTACAACAAAGTAGAAGGCGAATTGTTAAGGGATATTCTCACGCACGAAGGCATATATGACAATTTCGTCAAGCTTATGTTTGCAGTCGACATAGTGCTGCTAGCAGAAAATGCAATACATGTACAGATACTTGTCAGTATGTATGCCTACGCAGCATTAAATCTAAGCTTTCAATTTAGGACAGACAAATCGGGAATTGTGATCTTTAATGAAGCCACGAGTAATTACGTGGTATCAGTTCAACGTCATACCCGTATATATATATATATATATATATATATATATATATATATATATATATATATATATACAACGACGTATAAACGAAGGAAAGACTTGCACCCGCCAAGTTAATCTGAAAACAAAAAAATGAAGCATAGAGCATTATTGGGCCCCCATAATTATTAAGCGGTGTGTGGAATCTGGAATGGAGTACTTATGCCAGTGCTAACGTTCGCAAATGCCATTCGGTGCTTGAAGTCTGCGATCTTGTCGGGGTTGGAAGCTAACCAAGGATCGCGTAGGCCGGTTAGCTTTGAGAGCCGACGATAAAACGACAAATGAGGCAGTGAAGGGTAACATGGGTTGGGCCTCTTTGGAAAGCAGAGAAGCGCAGAGCAAAATTATCTTTGTCGAAAGATTCAGGAACATGGATCAAAATAAGCGGGCAGCTAAAGTGCACAAGCATCTGTACCAAAAAAGCGTGGACAAAGAATAGACAGATAGCTCAAGAATGTTGGCAATCAAGCGTAGTGTAATTGACCACCAGGAGTCATCAGAAAGCAGGCGAAAAACATAGTGAATTGGATCCAAAGAATGAAAAAAGAAAGACCATGGAGATTTACAAGACTGGGAACAATGAAATTAGAAGGGAAAATCTGAACAATACCAGAAGGGGCAGTGCCTATTTGAGACTTGAGCTGGTTGACTGAGGACAAAAACATACCGGAGCAAACACTACAGCAACGAGATCAGGAATGTACCTCCGAGAGCAATAGACCACTCAGAGCATCCGAATGGAACGAGAAGAAATTCACCCAGTGAGACACGTAGGTAACGCACTCCTTCCTGAGGCCCTGCGATTTAAGGCGGACGTCAGAATAAACCGGTCAGCAGTCGAGATAAGCATGAGACGTATCGAGTGTTTGTTGAAGAAAATCAGGGAAGCAAGGAAGCATACGAACGGATCCATTACAGGCATCAGTAGCGGTACCAGGTAGATAGATAATTTTGAGGAAGAGAAGAGGTTGAGGAGATGATTACAAAAAATGCTAGAATGAAAAGAATGTATAGCATACCTAAATAACTTAGAAGGCAAGCTGACTATATGCCACGGCCCCGTGTTAAATCAAATGCCAATAAATAATCATCATCATCACCCTGTTATGCCTATGCCAGCCGCCCCCTCACCGTAAGTATCCGATTACGGAGCGTGAATGTCTTGTTCATGTCTGGGTAGTCTCGAAATTTGGTCTCTATCTATACGGCAAGCCTTTCTGTGCAATCAACGTCCATCACGCGCTCTGCTGGCTTTCATCATTCAGGGACCCTATGGGCTGTGTTGGTCACTGAGCTCTACACGTCTGCGAAAGTATAGATATGCGTTTGTTCACAAATCCGACCAATTGCATCAAGACGCAAAGTGTTTATATCATTACCCTGTGGATGTAATGCCTACCATCACCATCGACGCAAACGCATTCATTTATGTTTCTATTTTCCTGATGACCCACGTCGCCAATGAGCAACGCTGTGTCGACTTCTTGCGCGGCCTCATTTACTGCCTCCAAATTCCGCCTTCCGACACCTCCTTTCGCTTGTTCTTCCCCGAGGATGATGCAGTACACCGCCACAACATTCAGCCTGGTGGTCCTGCCCTTCTCCTCGTCGTTCCCATACACCACCGTTTGACCACTTTCTACGAGCTCCACGACGTATTAATTGCCGGCCACCTCGGCGTCTGTCGAACTTTCGACAGGATCCGTCGATGAGTGTCCTGGCCTCGTCCACTTAGGGCGAAAATACATTGGGGTTTGTGAGCAAATCCAAAGCCTCAAAACGCCATTGGCACTTCTTCCAGGGCACCTCTAACAGCTCGACATCCCGTCGGAGTCATTCTTTTGCATTGACTTTGGCTCACTTGGCTCTTTTCCTGTGTACACATGTGGCAACAAGTGTGTAGCTGTCGCTATAGATTACCCCACACACTACGCACAACCCGAGCGCTATCAACAAGGTGCGCCACTGATAATCTTCTATTCCACAACGTTATTTTTCAACATGGAACCCCACGCCAACTAGTGATGACCGAAACCGTAAATCCCTGCCAGAGGTCATAAGCGGAGAAGCAAATGCTCCCAAGGAGCATTTTAATCAGGCCCTTAGAGGCATGTTCTACAGCGAAGCTATTTATGGCTAGCCTTCAGTGCATTTTCGTTCTACTTGTGCAAATACTGTGTACCGATCCCGGAGGTAGTGCAATCACGGGCAGACCTGCGGCGGATCTGAAGCAGGCTTCAAGCACTCCACCTACTTGCAATAATAGGCTTAAGATTTTGGTTCCACATACACAGAGTGGAATGGCTCATTGATTTTTTTTAAGTATATCTCGTCCGACCACAGTGATTGAAATGTCGCTCAGACATATTTCACAATTTCATATAATTTTTCAAGGCAATACATGGCTAGTCATTTCCCGCTTTTTCTGTTGTTCGTCTCACAACTCAAATCGACACTGGACAGCTTCCTTCCAGCCGTAGCAGCGCCGGCCAGCCGATTTCTACACGAGGCCATGACCCAGGCTGCACAAACTCGGAAGATTTTCCGCACTGGCTTCTTGGCCTCTCAAGAAAACCAACGGCGTTTCTATGCACAACGACACAAAGATGCGAGCTCTTCGCCTGCGTTCCCTAGTATATTGTTCTGTTCATCATTTCGTAACGTTGGACTCAAAAGAAACGGTCCTCTCTCGTACGCGGGCCGATACGGCGTCCTACGTGCCGTGACTCCCGTTAGATATGAGGTGGTCTCCGCCACTCGCACTACCTCACCTATACCACAGATTAATAATGTTGCGCAATGGCCATGTCTAGCACCTCAAACGTTATCACTCTGGCGTTGGCACAGATCTTTAGACGCGCTGAAACGGCGCTTGGATATAGCTTCCACATGGCGTAATACTACGTGCGTTCGCCTCTTTAATGATGAGCTTGGCACCTGGTTCGAGCTGCCAGCTACTTACCTCTAAAAATCGCAAAGATAAAGATATTTTCACCGCCCAATTGAAGGCCAATCCCCCAAAGCTCCATTTCACTAAGGGTAACAACTGCCACATTTCAGCGCTGCAATTGCTTTTGTAAACATATTCTGTAAGTATATAGTCTGTAGATATATTACTATTCCATTCACGTGACAATAAACTCAAAGGAATAGAGCTTTATCATACCTGATTCGTTTACATTTTTCTTGCGTGCGATTTTGTAGTAGATATTTCACTCCCCAATATTTCATTTACATCTAATGTCCTTTTGAAATGTTATATCGTCTTTGAATGCTGACACAAACTGTGACTTCATGCCACCCCTGTCTATGTACATTTACACTTGTTTTCTCGGCTTCATATTTCAAGCTATTTACTTTTCTTTTTTTAGCTTTTCCTCTCTCTAGTCGACTGGGACGAATAAAACATTTTATTCATGCAGCTTCAACGTCAATTCATTCCGTAGCCCTTTTACGGTCGAGTTTGTGTAAATAGGTGCTAACCTAAATATTTATGCAACAAAACCTGACTCCACAGTTCCTCGCCATCACGTTCTCAATTACAATATGTGCGCTGAAGTGAAACCATGCGTTTTCGTGTTGTTACTTTCAAGAAAGCGGTCACACACTACACAATAAAACGGTAATTTATTACACAAATGAACTGTCACGTTGTGAAGTGAAAGACATAACATTTAAATGCCGAGAGTGCAAAATTAAACAACAAATTGGTAATATTGGGGTGATCGTAAAAACAAACTATTAGAGCTGGTCGTCCACCACACGAAATCCTCGGTGCCAGTACAGAAACGCTGTCAGTGTTCCGCATACTACGACGAATAGAGCCTGCGAAGGGCTCAGTGTTTCCATCAGGTCGTTTTCCTGAGACGGGCCTTTTTCCTGCAGCAGTTCTTGATGGCACACGATATCCATTATGGACGCACTTGCCTCGCATTCTGTGCTGTTCCGAGGCCCGGTGCGGTGCGATGACGACTCAGCTTAGCACTTGTCGATCGGCGTCGTCTCCGGAGTAGCCAGCACGTCATCGTTCGAACGGTGCTGGGAAGCAGCTGCGTCTGTCACGTTTCCAGGAACATCAGGTCTCAGCTGCATCCTGAGAAGGGCGACGAGTTCCGGAAGGTTTGCCTTCATGTTGGACGGCAAGCTGTTGGGACGGTCGCTTGCCGAGCCCAACGAGAGCTTGGCCTTAAACTTCTTTCTCCTGCAGCGCTTTCGAGCAGCGACGGTTGACATGCCTTGAAGCGGGCCAGGCTCTGATGGAACGCGCGAAGCTTCGGGAGCGTTGGTTCTGGCAGCCAGGTTCCGATGGCGGACGTGGAACGAATTCATGGCGAGCGAAACGCGCAGCTCGCGCTCCGAACGCTCATGCAGAGCTCCACGCAGCCAGCAGGGCACGTGATGAAAAGAAAACGCCGCCAGGTTCCGGCGTCTCTTTTGAAGCACAGGTATAATTACCCATTCTCGCGCGTTGTCCCTCAGTGTGTTTCTTACTGCGCGGCTGCGGGTCCATAGAAGCCTGCGCGGAGCTGAAGTTATTGCAGTACCTGAAGTGCTTTATCATTACACATGTGGTCGTAAACGACGAAGAGGAGTTGCGAATTTCTCCGCAAAGATGAAAGAGGAAAATGAAGACACAGCATCATTGCTATGCGCAGTAAACAAATAGAAAGACCACAAATACAAAGAATTTACTGCCGAATTCTATATTCGTGCCGACTGTCTTATAATCTTTTCTTCACGCATGTCTACAACGCGAGTCACACCGAAGCGCATTTTCCGCAAGAATTCACAACGTTGTGACTCCGTAGCGAAATCAACCCTTTGCATGACGTTCATTTGCATAACACTGACACCAAGCTAGAATTCCCATCAGATATTCATGTTTTTGTCAAAATTGTGAAGGTGAGATACGGGCATCGAGGAAGCAAATAAACTTGCAGGGAGTATTGTGACACACATCCAGCTTTCGCAAGACAACTCTAGGTGAAATTATCCCTTTTCATCACTAAAGAATTCCAGCAGAAGCCATTTCACGATGAATGTCGACGTAATTGCGATAAGCAGTGAAGCAATGTAGCGGGTCACCGTACTGCAGCCCCAGGAACGCGTAAAGCATAAATACCATGCAAGCGAACTTGCGCGCAACGGCGACAAGCGACGCGATGGAGGCGGCTGTCGCGTTCGCTCGTCGCCTACAAGTCGTACCCCATGCGAGCGATGACTTCGAGCGACGTCTTCCCAGTGTTGCCTGCATGAGGGAACAAATAGAGGCGCTCAAACTAGAGTGACGCGTGCTTTATTACCTTCAGTTGATGTATTTTACTGTAAAAAGCAGCATAAAATATTTCTGAAAGTCTTGCAGTAGGTTCTCATCCTTGCACGTATAAAAATTCAATCGTTTGCTCGTTCCGTGCGACAACCGGAAGTACTCGAGTTATGTACATCCAGTTCTCGCTTCGTGCCATTGGCTATACGCTCATAGCACTTCTGGGCGGCGAGCGAAGAATTCTAGATTTGCAGAACCGAGCGATCACGCGAGAAGATCGAGCGATCTGTTCAAGCGACGGCCCGATCCGTCGCTCGAAGCCGTCGCACGTCGCTGTCGCGCACAACATCGCGCTCATGGGGTTATATCTTTACGTATAAGGCGTGCGTAGAACCGGATTTTACTTTTACTCGTACCACTTAAGGTAATTGAATGCCATGTCTTTCGGCTGTGGTGTCGAGACTCTCTTTTCCAAATGAACACGCTGCGTAGCCTCTAGACGGTCCAGTGTGTTGTAATCCGCGTGTGATGCGTGTGTGAGTGTATACTCTGAAAACATTGTCTGAGTATCACACCACTTCAGCCGTCGACAGAGTATGGTTCGCTTCCGCTTGTTGATATTCAGTTACAGAAGCGGACCTGAGAAAGAAGTGGTGCTGTGCCTTCTTTTCCTTAGCCCAAGCCAGCCAAAGACGTCCGGTGTTTCCTGTAACTGTGTGCCTACTTCCGACGCTTCGTAAAAGATTGTGCAGCGATCAAACGGCTGCTTATTGACCAGCCCAAGAAAGACGTGCCTTTTACATGGAATCCGCTTCAAGCTGGCGCTTTTCCTCAGCTCAGTACTATTCTCACCACGCCTCCTATCTTAGAGCATTTCGACCCACCCGTCGAACAGAGGTCCCAACCGACGCTAGGCGACAGGGAATTCAAGCCGTCTATGCGTAACGCCAACGTCGACGCGACCGATACAGCCGTACTGAATGGACGGGAGACAAGGATCGCGGAGCAAACAGTCAAAGTCGTGACCGATACGCGGAGTGTTTCGAAGGAAGTGAAAGTCGCAGAGCGCATGGTGACAGAGATTGAAAGGCAGGGGCATGGAAAAGAAAGGGCAGTGCTTCCAGTAAGCGGGCACATTTGGACGCAATCCCGGACAATGAATTTTACGGTCATTCACATCAACCGAGAAGTGCACAGAAAAGGCAGCGAAAGTGCTTTTGTGCGTGACGGGATAAACTTTAGCTATAGTGTTTAGTAACACCGTTCGGAGTGCGATTCACTGCACGCGCACTAGATTTCTTTAGGCGGGCCCCAGGCAATCAGGAAGGTAGGAGAGGCATTGACGGTAGCCACACACCGGGCAAGCGGCAGAATTATACCACAAGGAGTTAAGAAAGTACGCACAAACGATGACTATACCGACTGTAAATCGGAGACAAACATGCAGAGTGGTCGGAAGCAGGAAAAATAGATAGCATCTGTAAACAATTGTGTGCTTTCAGTTTGCCCAAGATTATTATTTAGACAGTAAGAAACTTCTCTCGTTTAGAAAGTACTTACAGAAATGTCTGGGAGAGCTCACGCGTGGTGTTTTCAGTGAGCGCTGACAGCAAAACCTACGAGGAGCGCGCCACGTGATCCCTCGTACTACGCCAGCGAGGCGCTTCCGATAGATGGCGACTCCGTAACTCCTCGCCGCCAATATTATTCTGTTCCTCATTTCGTAACGTTGCACGCTAGGAAAAGCTCCTCTCTCGTACGCGTGCCAATACAGTGTCCTTCGTGCCGTCACTCCCGTTAGATATGAGGTGGTCTCCGCCGCTCCCACTATACCTCACCTATACCACAGTTTAACAAGTTTGCGCAATGGCCATGTCTCACACCTCAAGCCTTATCACGCTGGCGTTGGCACATATCTTTAGAAGTGCCAGGACGCTGCATCGATATACCTCACACCGGAGATAATACTACGTGCGTTCGCCTCTTAAAGGTGAACTCAGTCCCCCGACGAAGAACTGCTTGGCACCTGGATCATGCTGCCAGCTACTTACCTGTAAAAATGGTAAAAATTAAAATATTTTCACGGCCCGATTCAAGGCCTATCCCCCACAGCTCCGTTACACCAAGAACAACAACTGCAACTTTTCAGCACTGCAATTGCGCTTGCAAATATGTTCTGTAAGTATATATATATATAATCTGCAGCAATATTACTATTCCATTCGCTAACCTATAAACTTGAAGCAATATAGCTTTATAATAACCGATTCGTTTACATTTTTCTTGCGCGCCATATTGTTGTAGATGTTTCACTCCACAATATTTCATTTACATGTTATGTCCTTTTCAAATGTTATATTGTCCTTGCTTCCTGACACAAATTGTGGCTTTATGCCACCACTGCCGATGTATATTTGCTCTTGTTTTCTCAGCTTCAGATGTCAAGCAATTTTTTTAGCTTTTTCTCTCTCTAGTAGACAGGGAGGAATAAAATATTTCATTCACGCAGCTACAACGTCAAGGCATTTCGTAGCCCTTTTATGGTCGAGTTTGTCTAAATAAGTGCTAACTTATACATTTCTGCAACAAACACATGACTCCACAGTTGCTCGGCATCCCTTCATCAATTGCAATATGTGCCCTGAAATGAATACATGTATTTATGTGTTGTTACTTTCAAATAAGCGGTTATAGACTACACGATCGGGCAGAATAATTTATTACACAAGTAAACTGGCAGATTGTAAAAATGAAGACACTACATTTAAATGACGAGAGCACAAAATTAAACATAAGATTGGTATCATCGAGGTCCTCGTAAAAACAAACGAATACAGGTGCTCGTCCACCACTTGAAATCCTCGGCGCCAGTCAAGAAACGCAATGAGGGTGCCGCATACTTCGACGACTACAACCTGCGAAGAGCTCAGCGCTTCCATCAGGTCGTCTTCCTGGGACGGGCCCTTTTCATGCAGCAGTTCTTGCAGTTGGCTCACGATATCCACTATGGGCACACTTGCCTCGCATTCCTCCCTCTCCCTAAACACGGTGACATGCGATGACGATCCAGCATTCCACGATTGTAGCTCGGAGTTGTCTCTGGAGTCGGCACAATGTGAGCGTTCGAACAGTGCTGGGAAGCAGCTGATTCTGTCACGATTGCGGGAACGTCAGGCTTCAGCTGCTTCTTGAGAACGGCGAGGAGTTCCAGAAGGTTTGCTTTCATGTTGGACGGCAAGCTGGTGGGACGGCCGCCTGTCGAGCCGAACGAGTGCTTGGGCTTCAACCTCTTCCTCCGGTAGCGCTTTCGAGCAGCGACGGTTGACATGCCTTGACGTTGGCCAGGCTCTGATGGAACGGGCGAAGCTTCGGGAGCGCTAGTTCTGGCAGCCAGGTTCCGATGGCAGACGTGGAACGAATTCACGGCGAGCGAAACGCGCAGCTCGCGCTCCGAACGCGCATGCAGAGCTCCACGCAGCCAGCAATCACGTGATCACAAGCAAACGCCGCCAGGTTCCGGCGTCTCTATTGAAGCAAATGTATAATTGTTTTCGCGTGTTGTCCCTCGGTGTGTTTTTTCCTGGGCAGCTGCGGGCCCGTAGACGCCTGCCTGGAGCTGAAGTCATTGCAGTACCAGAAGTGCTTTATGGTCACACAAGTGGCCGTAAAGGATGAAGAGGAGTTCCGAACTTTTCCGCAAAGATGAAAGAGGAAAACGAAGACAGAGCATCATTGCTGTGCGCTATTAACAAATAGAAAGGCCGCAAATATACCAAGGATTTACTGCCGAATTCTGTATTACCGCCGACTGTCTTATAGTTTTTTTTTTCACTTTTGCCTACAACGCGAGTAATACCGAAGCTCATTTTCCGCAAGAAGTCACAGCATCGTGACTCCATAGCGAAAGGAACCATTTGCATGACGTTGATTTGCATAACACTGACAGCAAGCTAGTATTGCTATCAGGCAATTCGTGAAGCAATCAGGCAATACGGGCTATCAGGCAATTCAGGCAATACGGGCTTGGAGGAAGCAAGTAAACTTGCAGGGAGCATTGCGACACACATCCAGCTTTCGCAAGCCAACTCAAGGTGAAATCATCCCTTTTCATGTCTAAAAAATTCCGCAAGAAGGCATCTCACGATGCTTTTTTGCTTTACATTAACGACATTCCAAGCTCTGTTTCAGTAAAAATTCGGCTTTACGCTGACGACTGCGTTCTCTACAATGTCATTTCTTCACCTAACGATCATAACACTCTGAATCAATCTTTTATAAGTTTTTGTGAATGGTGCGAACTCTGGCAAATGAACATTAACTTCAAGAAAACAGTCGCCATGTCCTTTCACAAGCATGCTAATTGCTCATATTTCAACTACTCCTACAAATCTACTTTTCTGCAGCGCGCATATGAGTATAAGTATTTAGGCCTACTTTTCACTCCAAGATTATCCTGGTCAGAACATATTCTAACAACTTGCAACAAAGGACTAAAAAAACTTGGTTATCTAACCCGAACTCTACGTGCTGCCCCCAAAGAAACTAAACTCATTACATACAAAACACTTGTAAGACCTATTCTTGAATATGCGTCTACCATATGGAACCCTTACAAAATTTCGGACGTCCACAAAATTGAATCTGTTCAGAAAAAGGCGGTTCGTTTCATATACCGCCGTTATGATAGAATGTTTTCACCGTCATCTCATCTGAATATGCTTGGTTTAACCCATCTTTCCCACCGTCGTCACATTAATTCTCTGAAACTTTTACACTCTCTATTTTACTCTCCACATTATACTTCCCCTAACACATATCTGGCCCGTGCAAAGCCCCTAATCACGAGAAACAGCAATGACATAAACTTATCCGTCTTTTTTGCTCGCACCAACACTTTTAAATATAGTTTTTTTCCTCGCACAATTGAACTCTGGAATGACCTGCCTGGTTCCATCCGTTCTTTACCACATAGAGAATTTGGGGATGCCATTGAATGCTCCCCTTAGTCATGTTACTCACGTATGCTTCTTTTGTATAGTGATTTTCTTTCTCGCATTTGTATTCACCCACTCCTGCAATAGCCCTTCTGGGCTGCAGTATTTGTAAATAAAAAAAAAAGAATGTCGACTTAATTGCGATAAGCAGTGAAGCAATGTGGCGGGTCACCGCACTGCCGCTGCAGAGACGCGTTATGTATAAAGCGTGTATACAACCGGATTTTCCTTTCACTTGCACCACTTGAGGTGATTGAATCTCAAGTCTTTCGGCTGTGGTGTCGACACTCCGTTTTCCAAATGAACACACTGCGGAGCCGCTAGACGGTCCAGTGTGTTGTAATCCGCGTGTGATGCGTCTGTGAGTGTATATACTGAAAAGATTGTCTGTGTAGCACAGGACTTCGGCCGTCGACAAAGTACGGTTCGCTGCCACTTGTTGATGCTTTAGCTATAGAAGCGGACCGGGAAAAAAAGTGGTGCTGTGACTCCTATTCCTTAGCCCGAGCCAGCCAACGGCGTCCGGTGTTTCCTGGAACTGTGTGCCTGCTTCCGACGCTTCGTAAAAGATTTTAAAGCGATCACACAGCCGTTTACTGATCCGCCCAAGAAAGACGTGCCTTTTACATGGGACCCTACTCCAGCTGGCGCTTTTCCTCAGTTCAGATCTATTCTCACCCCGCATCCTATATTGCAGCATTTCGACCCAGCCGTCAGACAGAGGTCCGAACCGACGGCAGGCGACAGGGAATTCGAGCCGTCTATGCGTAACGCCAACGTCGAAAGGACCGATACAGCCGTACTGAATGGACGGGAGACAAGGATCGTGAAGCAAACAGTCAAAGGCGTGACCGATACGCGGAGTGTTGTAAGGGAACTGAAAGTCGGAGAGAGAATGGTGCTAGAGGAAGAAAAGCAGGGGCTTGAAAAAGAAAGGGCACTGCTTCCAGTAAACGGAGATATTTGGACGCAATCTCTGGCAATCAACTTTACGGTCATTCACATCTACCGAGAAGTGCACAGAAAAGGCGGCGAAAGCGCTTCTGTGCGTGACGGGATAAACTTTAGAGATAGTGTGTAGTAACACCATTTGGAGTGCGACTCACTGCACGCGCACTACCTTTCTTTAGGCGGGTCCCAAGCAATCAGGAAGATATAACAGGTACTGAATGTAGCGACACATCGGCAAGCAGCAGAATTAGACCACAATGACTTATGGAAATATGCACAAAGGATAACTATACAGACGGTAAAATCTGTGACATAAACATGCAGAGTGGTCGCAAGCAGGAAAAATGGCTGGAAATATAAACCCAGCTGAATGACGGAGATCTTAGCAAGTGCGTCTTGACTGAAAAGCATTTAAGAGGTTTGGAGCAGAGTCTGGTTATTCGCAATCTTTATAGGAGGGCTCTAACGAGTAACTGCGTCACAAAAAGGCGGAGGCGCAGGCATGTTGATTAGGCGAGTTAGGAAGTAGCAAAGGGTAAGAGAGATATGTACTAAGCATTTGTAGATTTTCGGCACATTTATGGACTAAGCCTTAACTTAAGAAACGCTCTACGATTGACCAGACCAAATGATGATAGATGAACATGGAGAAAATAGCCTGGATAGCGGTCATAAAAGTTTAACCTAAAATTTAAGAGAGATACTATAACCTAAAACATGAACCAATAGCATCAGAATCCTTAAATATGAATGAAAATAAAATAACAGAGATGGCAAGAACATAGACATTCAAACGGAGACGCTTCCTATAACTATCTGGGAATATGGCCTGGAAACATTATGCCTGGAGACGTAATGCACCAGGAAATACCTCAGACATCGCAAAAATTGTTGGATTGGAAAGAGGAAATCACCTAAGTGGTTGAACAATGAATGTCGTGTTCTTGTCTGCGTAGTTTCGAAATTGGTCTATATGTATACGGCAAGCCCTTCTCTGTAATCGAGGACCATCACGCGCTGTGCTCACTTTCATCATTCAGGGACCTTATGGGCTGTGTTGGTCACTGAGCTCTACACGTATGCGAAAATATTCATATACGTTTGTTTACAAATCCGGCCACTTGCATCAAGACGCAGATGGTTTATCTCATTACGCTGTGGATGTAATGCCTACCGTTAGCATCGCCCCACACGCTTGCATTTTTTTTTCAATTTTCCTGCTGACCACGTCGCCAGCGAGCAACGCTGTGTCGACTCCTTGCGCGTCCTCTTGATTGCCTCAAAATTTCGCCTTCCGACGCCTCCTTTCGCTTGTTCGTCCCCAAGGATGGTACAGTATATCACCACAGCATTCACCCTGGTGGTCCTGCCTTCCTCCTCGTCGTTCCCGAACACCTACGTTTGCCCACTTTCTACGAGCTCCATGGACGTTCTATATGCGGGCCATTTCGGCGTCTCTCCAACTTTCGACAGAATCCGTCGACGAGTTACCTGCCTACGCCCACTTGGTACCAAAATACATGGGGGCTTGTGGGCAATTCCAAAGTCTCAAAACGCCATTGGCTCCTCTTCCAGGGCACCTCTAGCTACTCGACTTCCAGGCCACTAAGCGGCACGCTTAGTGGTTGATTATCACTACTTGCAGGACCAAATAAAGTTTTCCATCCATCCATCCAGTCGGACTGATTCTTTTGCGTTGGCTTTGGCTTACTTGCTTCTTTTCCAGTCCCCACATCCTGCATCAAGCGGGTACCTGAAGCTATAGATTACGCCACGCACTGTACAAATCCTCAACGCTATCAACAACGTGCGCCACAAATGTTGCCAATTTTTTACTCCACAACGTTATTTTCCAACACAGACCCCACGCGAACTCGTGACTGACCGAAGACGTAAATTCCTGTCAAAGGTCATTACCCAGAAAGTACAGTCTTGTCCATCGCACCATCAGCTCACCACGTCTTACCATAGACAAGCAAGTGTTCTCAAGGGGCGTTTTAATCAGACCCTTAGAGACATGTTCTGCAGCGAAGCAATTTATGGCTAGCGGTCAGTGCATTTTCGTTCTACTTGTGCAAAAACCGTGGGTCGATACCGGAGGTAGTGCAATAACGGGCAGACCCACAGCGGAGATGAAGCAGGCTTCAAGCACTCCGCCAACTTGCAAAAGTAAGTTTAATATATAGGGTCCAAATAGAACCCGTACCAGATATTAGGCTGATAAGAACAGATACCACACATTGTCGGCGTACAAAGCGCTTGCTACCTCCTTTCCTTCCGCTCTACCGTGGTGGCGGTCCCGTCCAAATTTCACACGCGTCTAGTTTCCCCCGACCCTTCAAAACGGTGGTCCCGTCGTCCAATCAAATACATATAAATATCACAGTAAATGAGTTTCTACATTTCTTCAGAATTCTGTGTCACCTATGTGTCGTGTGCTAAACAGCTTCGCTGGCGATCCACATCCACATAATTGAATGCCTTATGATTTTTTTAGGTACGTCTCGTCCGACCACAATTATTCACATGTGGCTCAACCGTAAGTCACAATTTCATATAATTCTTCAGGGCACAACACGACTAGTCATTCCCCGCTTTTCCGGTTGTTCGGCCGAGAACACACATTGCCACTGAACACCTTCCTTGCAGCCGTAGCAGCGCCGGCCAGCCAATGTGCACTAGAAGCCGTGACCCAGGCTGCCTGCAATCGGAAGGCTTTCTGCCCCGTACCTGTACCAGATATTAGGCTGATAAGAACAGTTACCACACATTGGCCCGCGTCGGCCATGTCTACCTTCGCACCGCTCTCTTTCCCAGCGTTCAAAGCGCTTGTTATCTCCTTTCCTTCCGCTCTTGCGTGGTGGTTTCCGTGGTGAGGTCAAGAAGCTAAGCTTCTTGACCTCTGAAGAAAACCACCCACTTTTCTATGAACAACGACACAAAGACGGGAGCTCTTCGCCTGCGTTCCCTATTACATTATCAATTCTGTTCCTGATTTCGTAACGTTAAACTCAAGGAAAAGTTCCTCTCGCGTACTTGGGTCGATACAGCGTCCTTCGTGCCGTGACTCCCGTTACATATGAGATGGTCTACCCCGCTCCCAGATCTCACTTTTACCATAGTTTAATAAGGTTGTGCAATGTGCAAGTCGCACACCTCAAACCGTATCCCTCTGGCTTTGGCACAGATCTTTAGACGCGTCGGGAAGGCGCTTTGATATATCTTCCACTGGGCGCAATACAGCGTGCGTTCACCTGTTAAAAGATGAACTCAGTCGCCCGACGAAGAACCACTTGGCACCTGGCTCTAGCTGCCAGCAACTTACCTCTAAAAAATTGCAAACATAAAAATATTTTCACTGCCCAATTGAAGGCCGATCCATCACAGCTCCATTTCACTAAGGGCAACAACTGCAACTTTTCAGCACTGCAATTGTTTTCTTAAATGTATTCTGTAAGTATATAATCTGCAGCAATATTTCTATTTCATTCGCGTAACAATAAACTTGAATAGAGCTTTATTATTCCCGATTGGTTTACATTTTTCTTGCGTGCGATGTGGTAGATATTCACTGCCCAATATTTCATTTACATATTATATCTTTTTGAAATATTTCGTCTTTGCATGCTCACACAAATTGTGGCTTTATGTCGCCCCTGCCGATGTATATTTGCACTTGTTTTCTCGGCTTCAGATGTCAAGCTATTTTTTTAGCTTCTTCTCTCTCTAGTAGACTATGAGGAATAAAATTTTCATTCACGTAGCTACAACGTCAATTCATTTCGTAACACTTTTATGGATGAGTTTGTCTAAATTGGTGCTTACCTAAATATTTATGCAACAAGAACATGACTCCACAGTCGCTCGGCATAAGTTTCTCAGTTGCAATAGGTGCCCTGAAGTGAAACCATGCATTTTTGTGTTGTTACTTTCAAGAAAGCGGTTTCATGCTACATGATCGGGCAGAATAATTTATTGCATACATAAACTAGAAGATTGTGAAAATGAAGGCACTACATTTAAATGGCGAAAGCGCAAATGTACACATGAAATTAGTAATATCCAGGTGCTCGTAAAAACAAACGAGTACAGGAGCTCGTCCACCACTTCAAATCCTGGGCGCCAGTCCAGAAACGCAGTCACGGTGCCGCATACTTCGATGACTAGAGCATCCGAAAGGCTCAGCACTTCCATCAGGTCGTCCTCCTGGGACGGGCCCTTCCTTTGCAGCAGTTCTTGCAGTTGCCTCACGATATTTACTATGGATACACTTGCCTCGCCTTCCTGTCCTGTCCTGTCCTGCCTTCCTGTCCCAAAACAGGGTGACATGCGATGATCGAGCGTTCCACAATTGTAGCTCGGCGTTGTTTTTGGAGCAGGCAGCATGTATCCGTTCGAACAGTGCTGGGGAGCAGCTGCTTGTGTCCCGTTTCCAGGAACGCCAGGTTTCAGCTGCACCTTGAGAAGGGCCAAGAGTTCCGGAAGCTTTGCCTTCATGTTGGACGGCAAGCTGGCGGGACGGCCGCTTGCCCAGCCGAACGAGAGCTTGGGCTTAAACTTCTTTCTCCGGTAGCGCTCTCGAGCAGCGACGGTTGACATGCCTCGAAGCTGGCCAGGCTCTGATGGAACGGGCGAAGCTTCGGGAGCGCTGGTTCTGGCAGCCAGGTTCCGATGGCAGACGTGGAACGAATCTATCTCGAGCGAAACGTGCATCTCGCGCTCCGAACGCGCATGCAGAGCTCGACGCAGCCAGCAATCACGTGATGACTAGCAAACGCCGCCAGGTTCCGGCGTCTCTTTTGAAGCAAATGTATCATTTTTTTCGCGTGTTGTCCCTCGGTGTGTTTTTTCCCGGACAGCTGCGGGCCCGTAGACGCCTGCCCGGAGCTGAAGTCATTGCAGTACCTGTGAAGTGCTTTATGATTACACAAGTGGTCGGTAAACGACGAAGAAGAGTTGCGAATTTTCCCGCAAAGATGAAAGAGGAAAAAGAAGACACGGCATCACTGCTATGCGCAAAAAAACAAATAGAAAAACCGCAATACGAAGGATTTACTGCCGAATTCTGCATTCTCGCGGAGAGTCTTATGGTCTTTTTCTCACTCTTGCCTACAATGCGAGTCACACCGAAGCGCATTTTCCGCAAGAAGTCACAGCATCGTGACTCCATAGCGAAAGAAACCGTTTGCATGACGTTGACTTGGATAACACTGAAACCAAGTTTGTTATTCACATCAGGGAATTCACGCTTTTGGCGAAATCGTGGAAGTCAGATACGGACATGGAGTAAGCAAATAAATTTGCAGGAAGCATCGCGACGCGCATCCAGCCTTCGCAACCAACTCTCAGTGAAATCATCCCTTTTCAACTTTGATCTCTAAAGAATGAATGGCCGGGGAACAAGGATCGCGAATCAGATAGTGAAAAGGGTTACCGATACGCGGAGTGTTTTAAGGGAACTGAAAGTCTCGGAGTGAATGGCGCCAGAGGTTGAAAGGCAGGGGCACGGAAAAGAAAGGGCAGTGCTTCCAGTAAACGGGTATGTTTGCACGCAATTTCGGGCAATGAATTTTACGGTCATTCACATCAACCGGGAAGTGCAAAGAAAAGGCGGCGAAAGCGCTTTTGTGCGTGACGGGATAAACTTTAGCGGCAGTGTACAGTAACATCGTTTGGAGTGCGACTCACTGCATGTGCACTAGATTTATTTAGGCGGGTTCCAGGCAATCAGGAAGGTCGAAAAGGCATTGACTGTAGCGACACACCGGGCTAGCAGCAGAATTAGACCACAAGGAGCTAAGAAAGTACGCACAAACGATAACTATACCGACTGTAAAATCGGTGACATAAACATGCAGAGTGGTCGGAAGCAGGAAAAATGGCAGGAAATTCAAACCGGGCTAAATAACGAAGCTCTTAACTCGTAAGCACCTACGAGATTTGGAGCAGCTCCAGGTTATCAGCAATCTCATATAGGAGGGCGGTAACGAATAACTGAGTCAAGGGAAAGCAGAGGCGCAGGCATGCTCATTAGGCGAGGTAGGAAGTAGCAATGAGTAAGAGAAACATGTAAGAATAATTTATAGATTTGCGGCAAGTTTATCGGCTACGCTTTAATTTCGGAAACGCTCTACGATTGACCAGACTGAATGATGATAGATGAACACGGAAAACATAGCCTGGATAGCGGTCACAAACACTTAACCTTAAATTTAGGAGGGATACTAACGTAAAACACGAACCCATAGCATCAAAATTCTTAAACATTAATGATAATCAAATAACACACATATAAAAAATCTGAGAAATAAATGAAAGTTCCTGCTACAACACGCTGGGAATATACGTAACTGGAAGACGTTATGCCGCAGAAAATGACACAGACATCGCAAGAAAATAAATAGAGAATTGTTGGATTCGAAAGAGGTAACCATGCAAGTGGTTGAATTAAGAAGTAAAGCAAACTCTAGAAGAGCGTAATTAGGCGTAACCCACATTGCCACTGGACACCTTCCTTCCAGCCTTCCAGCGCCGGCCAGCCAATGTGCACAAGAAGCTCTAACTCATGCTGCACAAACTTGGAAGATTTTCCGCACTGGCTTCTTGACCTCGAAAGAAAACCAACCGCGTTTCTATCGACACCAAGACGGGAGCTCTTCGCCTGCGTTCCCTAGTATATTATTCTGTTCCTCATTTCGTAACGTTGGCCTCTAAGAAAAGTTCCTGTCTCGTACGCGGGCCGATACAGCGTCCTTCGTGCCGTGACTTCCGTTATATATGAGGTGGTCTCCGCCATTCCTAACACCTGTACCACAGTTTAATAATGTTGTGCAATGTGTCTGTCGCACACCTCAAACCTTATTACTCTGGCGTTGGCACAGATCCTTAGACGCGCCGGGACGGCACTTTGATATATCTTCCACTGAGGATGATGCTACGTGCGTTCGCCTCTTAACAGATGAGCTCAGTCGCCTGAAGAAGAACCACTTGTCACCTGGCTCAAACTGCCAGCTAGTTACCTCTAAAAATGGTAAAGATAAAAATATTTTCAACGCCCAATTGAAGACTGATCCCCCACAGCTCCATATCACTTAAGGCAACAACTCACTTATCAGCGTTGCAGTTGCTTTTGTAAACATATTCTGTAAGTATATAATCTGCAGCAATATTACTATTTCATTCGCGTGACAATAAACTCGAAGAAATAGAGCTTTATAATACCCGATTCGTTTACATTTTTCTTGCATGCCATCTTGTGGTAGATATTTCACTCCCAAATATTTCATTGACATATTATGTCCTTTTGAAATGTTATATCGGCTTTGCATGCTGACACAAACTGTGACTTTATGCCACCCCTATGTATATTCGCACTTGTTTGCTCGGCTTCAGATGTCAAGCTTTTTTTTTAGCTTTTTCTCTCTCTAGTAGCCTGGAACGAATGAAACATTTCATTCACGTAGCTCCAACGTCAACGCATTTCGTAGCCCCTTTATGGTCGAGTTTGTCTAAATAGGTGCTAACTGTTGCGTCGGCAGCGGCAGGCAAGTGGGGGCCCGCGCCCAGCGAACGCGCGGCGAGCGCCGACGCAGAGAAAGATGACACGGAGCTAACTGCTCCTGATTAAAACCGGACTAGGACTGCGCCGGCTCGCGGCCGCTTATTACTAAAAAGGACTTCACACGCCAGATGACACCTCCTGATTGGTCCAAGCTCGTCACATGACAGAAGGGGGTGCGCCATTAGCTAAACTACTACAAAACATAAATGTATGATAACACGGAGATCTGGTAGGGGGAGGCACTATACCACAATAACCTAAATGTTTATGCAACAAAAACATGACTCCACAGTTCCTCGGCATCACTTTCTCAATTACAATATTTGCGCTGAAGTGAACCCATGCGTTTTCGTGTTGTTACTTTCAAGAAAGCGGTTACACAGTGCACGATAAAACAGTAATTTATTACATAAATAAACTGTCACGTTGTGAAAAGGAAGACAACATTTAAATGCTGAGAGTGCAAAATTAAACAACAAATTGTTAATATTCGGGTGCTCTTAAAAACCAACTAATACAGGTGGTCGTCCACCATACGAAATTCTCTGCGCCTGTCTAGAAACGCGGTCAGGGCTCCGCATACTACGACGACTAGAGCCTGTGAAGGGCTCAGCACTCCCATCAGGTCGTTTTCCTGAGACGGGCCCTTTTCGTGCAGCAGTTCTTGCAGCTGGCTCACGATACCCATTATGGGCGCACTTGCTACGCATTCTAGCTGTCCTGTTCTGAGGCCCGGTGCGGTGCGATGACGACTCAGCTTAGGACTTGTCGATAGGCGTCGTCTCTGGAGTAGCCAGCACGTCACCGCTCGAACAGTGCTGGGGAGCAGCTGCTTCTGTTACGCTTCCAGGAACGTCAGGTGTCAGCTGCATCTTGAGAAGGGCGAAGAGTTCCGGAAGGTTTGCCTTCATGTTGGACGGGAAGCTGGTGGGGCGGCCGCTTGCCGAGCCGAACGAGAGCTTCGGCTTAAACTTCTTTCCCCGGTAGCGCTTTCGTGCAGCGACAGTTGACATGCCTTGAAGCTGGCCAGGCTCTGATGGAATGGGCGACGCTTCGGGAGCGTTTGTTCTGGCAGCCAGGTTCCGATGGCGGACGTGGAACGAATTTGTCGAGAGCAAGACGCGCAGCTCGCGCTCCGAACGCGCATGCAGAGCTCCGCGCAGCCAGCAAGTCACTTGATGACAAGCAAACGCCGCCACGTTCCGGCGTCTCTTTTTAAGCAAAGATGATGATAGTGATCTAAAGAAAGGAAAGGCGCTTGATTAATTACCTGTTTTCGCGTGTTGTCCCTCGGTGTGTTTCTTGCTGGGCGGCTGCGGGCTCGTAGACGCCTGCCCGGAGCTGAAGTCATTGCAGTACCTGAAGTGCTTTATTACTGCACAAGTGGTCTGTAAACGGCGAAGAGGAGCTGCAAATTTTTCCGCAATGATGAAAGAGGAAAACGAAGATACAGCATTATTGCTATGCGCAATAAACAAATAGAAACACCGCAAATACAAATGATTTACTGCCGAATTCTGTAGTCCCTCCAACTGTCTTATAGTCCTTTTTTCACTCTTGCCAACAACGCGGGTCGCACCGGAATGCAGAAGTCACAGCGTCCTGACTCCGTAGCGAAAGGAACCGTTTGCATGACGTTGACTTGCACAACACTGACACCAAGTTTGTTTTGCCATCAGGGAATTCATGCTTTTGGCGAAATCGTGAAGGTGAAATACGGGCATGGAGGTATCAAATAAACTTGCAGGGAGCATCGTGACACGCATCCGGCCTTTGCAAGCGGACTCTCGGTGAACTCATCTGTTTTCAACTATCATCTCTAAAAAAGTTCCGCTGAAGCCATCTCACGATGAATCTCGACGTAACTGCGATCAGCAGTGAAGCAATGTTGCGGCTCACCGTATTGCCGCCGCAGAGACGCGTTATGTATAAGGCGTGTATACAGCCGGGTTCCCCTCTCACTCGTACTACTTAAGGTGATTGAATGCCACGTCTTTCGGCTGTGGTGTCGAGGCTCCCTTTTCCAAATGCACACACTCGGGATACTACTACGTGGGTTCGCCTCTTAAAAGATGAGCGCAGTCGCCCGACGAAGAACTACTTGGCACCTGGCTCGAGCTGTCAGATACGTACCTCTTAAAAATGATAAAAATAAAAATATTTTCACTGCCCGATTCAAGACCGATCCCCCCCAGCGCCATTTGACTAAGGGCAACAACTGACATTTCTTACAGCTGCACTTGCTTTTGTAAATATATTCTGTAAGAACATAATCTGCAGCAATATTACTATTTCATTCGCGTAACAATGAACTCGAAGGAATAGGTCTTTATGATACTCGATTCGTATTCATTTTCCTTGCGTGCGATTTTGTTGTATATATTTCACTCGCCAATATTTCATTTGCATCTTGTTATTTTTAAATGTTATTTCATCTTTGCATGCTGACATAAATTGTGACTTTACGCCGCGCCTGTCGACGTATATCTGCACTTGTTTACTCGATTTCAGATGTCAAGCTTATTTTTTTTCTTTGTGGCTTTTTCTCTCGCTAGTAAACTGGGACAAATAAAACATTTCATGCACGTAGCTACAACGTCAATGCATTTCGTAGCCCTTTCATGAACGAGTTTGTCTAAATTGGTGATAACCTAAACATTTCTGCAACAGAAACATGACTCGATCCACAGTTGCTCGGCATCACTTTCTCAATTGCAATATGTGCCCTGAAGTGAAACCATGCATTTTGTGCTGTTACTTTCAAGAAAGCGGTTACAAACCGCAACATCGGGCAGTATAATTTATTTTATAAACAACTTTGCGGGTTGTGAAAATGAATACACGACATTTAAATGGCGAGAGCGCAAAATTAAACAATCGCTAACCACCCGGATCCTCGCAACACACAAACAAGTACAGGCCCTCGTGCAACACACAAGATCCCGGGCATCAGTCCAGAAAGACAGTTAGGGAGCCGTACACTTCGACGACCAGAGCCTGCGAAGCGCTCGGCGCTTCCATGACGTCGTCTTCCTGGGACGAGCCTTATTTGTGCAGCAGTTCTTGCAGTTGGCTCACGATGTCCATTATGGACACACTTGCCTCGCATTCCGTCCCGTTCCAAGGCTTGGTGCTGTGCGATGGTGACCGAGCATCGCACAACTGTCGTCTGGCGTTGTCTCTGGAGTCTACACAATGTGAGAGTTCGAACAGTGCTGGGAAGCAGCTGATTCTGTCACGATTCCGGGAACGTCAGGCTTCAGCTGCTTCTTGAGAAGGGCGAAGAGTTGCAGAAGGTTTGTCTTCATGTTGGACGGCAAGCTGACGGGACAGCCGCTAGTCGAGCCGAACGATGGCCTAAATGGCTTCAACTTGCGTCTCCTGTAGCGCTTTCGAGAAGCTACGGTTGACATGCCTTGAAGCTGGTGAGGCTCAGAAGGAACAGACGAAGCCTTGGGAGCGCTGGTTCTGGAAGCCAGGTTTAGGATAGCAGACGTGAAACGAATTGGTCGAGAGCGAAACGTGCTGCTCGTGCCGGGAATGCGCATGCAAAGATCACCGCAGGCGTCAATTCACGCGATCACGCAAGCAAGTCACGTGATTTGAAGCAAACGCCGCCAGGTTCTCGCGTCTCTTTTGAAGCTAATTTGTATAACTGGTATAACTACCCATCTTCGCGTCTTGTCCTTCGGCGTCCTTCTTGCTGGGCGTTTCCGGACCCGCAAACGCCTGCGTGAAATTGAAGTCGTGATCGTACCAAAAGTACTTAATGGTGTGGGCTCACAGTACGTCTCCGCGCACGGCGTCGCCAAGTGGCCCCCGAGAATGGAGCCTCACGACGCGGCACGACGGCGCACGGCGATAGACACACCGCAGGTTCGAGCACCGAGCCGAAAGACCTGGACGGCTCTGGCCGTACGCATGGGCGCTCTCCCAGGAACACACGGCGTCCAGGACAGTTAAGGCGTTTATTGATCACCAATGGCCAACATGTACCAGACTGCACACAAACACACGGAGTACACTCGGCGCCCGCGGTTCCCGATGGCGAGGAAGGCGGGTTACACGCCGCGTCGAACAATGGTTTACGCGCGCGGGCCGAAATGCGTTCGCAAACGCTACCTAGCGCATCCCGTCACCGACAATGGTCTGCGACGGTTCGGACACGCAAAATGTGACGCACTGAGCGCCTGCGACTACCGCAAGGGCGGAACGCAAAGCCACTCAGCAAGTCACACTTACGCAAGCTAACAAAGCACGTGAACGTCCCCAGGCCGGGGCGTTGGGGACACAAATAGCTGGTCGCTCACGTACCTTGCAGCTTGCCTCTCGTGACCGGCGCTCGTCCCTCTCGCAGCACGACTCCCCCGCGCACGGCGATCGTCCCCAGTCGGGGCTTCTTCCCTACGTCACGCCCCGCGACCCAATCGCAGGGCCGCGTAGCATGACGTCGCGGGGCGCGGCCGCGGCGCCCGGGGAAAACGGCGCGCGGGTCGAGGGGCAGGCATTTGGGAGAGGTTTTCCTCGCAATGGCGAATAAGTCCGGAGCCTTAGGCACAGCAACGACTGCGCCCCGTCCGACCGAAGGAACTCCCACATCCCTCTCCCCTTAAATGTCCCTACCAGCTGAGAAATAAGCCGGCGGCATGTAGCACAAAGGAAAAGTCCCCTGTATCAGCCAGCACTATATAGTGCAAGGACGGCTAACCTCCTGCCTCCGTTCCAGCCCTACCGCACGCGCGATCAAAGGGTGGAACAAGCCACCTCGCGCAGGCACGTCTATCTGAGCGGTAGTGCACGCAGAATACTGCGCCAGAAAGGGCTCAACCCCCTTATCTAGCGCGCCGTGCAGGCCCGCCACTCGCTCCGCGGCGACACATGCCGGAGGGTCAGCGAAAAACCTCAAAGGGGACAACGGTCCCATCCTATAGCCTCCGTTCGCAATGTCTACCACTATACGGGTCTTACGAAGAAAGTCACGACCCAGAATCACGGGAACACTCAAGCCAGGCAAATGAATGAAGCGATGGCGCCTCGTTCGACCATCCCAACGAACAGACAGCCTCGCTGCCCCGCCTGCAGGAACGGAGCCGCTGGCTAGGTTAAAAGTTGCTCGGCATTCGCGCAAGCGAACAAAGCGCTGCTGCAAGAGGGTCAAAACGTCGTCGCCAAACAAAGAGGCACTGGCCCCTGTGTCGAGGAGCGCGGCAAATTCGCGACCAGCAATAGTGACAGTGACGAATGGGGCGAATGCATCCGCGGGAAAGCCCGCACGACACACGGAGGGAGCGACAATCACTTCGGTCGGACGTGCGTTCACGCCCGACCCCCATCCCCGTTTCCCTGCCGGAGGGTGCGTCTGGGGCAGTAACGAGCAATGTGGCCCAGCTCGCTGCACTCAAAACAGCGGGCTCCGCCGCGCGCATTCCTGCGGTTGAAAGCACTCTGCCCCGGTCGTCCTCCTCCGCCCGCTGCGCTGCCCTCAGGCCGTTCGGGACATGCGTCTTCCGCTGGGCGCGCGCTGCTGTGGATTGCTTGGCGTATTTGAGGGAGCGGATTGGGCCTTTGCTCCGCACTGGCCGCGCTCCGCGCGTATGCATGAGGATCCAAGGCGCGTTCGCTGATTCCCCAAGCTTGCCGGTTTTCAAAGCCCACCGCAAAGGTGGAATGCGCGGGCGATTGCTGTTGGCGTGAACGGAAAAGAGTTCCCGTCCATGCACAGCGCGGCTCTAGCGCCTCGCTTGCGGGCGGTGGAGGGCGGTAGGCACGCATGGCCAGCAGGTCGCCTTGTATGCGCTTGGCCTCGGCGGCCATGTCCTCCAGATCACGGAACCGACTTCCACGCAGGTAGGCCGCAAAGGTTGGGTGAGCCTGCCTTATCACCCTCTCGACTCTCTCGTCGCTGGAGGCCGTCGGCTCCGCCATCTGGAACAGCTCCTCCATCGCTCGCACATACTCGAGGAGTGATTCGTCCGGGGCTTGTGTCCGCAACTCGAGCTCACGCCGCATTCTACGACAGTAGTCGACAGGCAAAAATTCGTGGCGGAGAGCCGCCTTGAAATCTTCGAGCGTCGTTGCGCGGTGGCCGGAAAGCCTGTACCACTGTGCTGCTCGCTCTGTAAGAGCAACGGGCACAACACGAGCCAGCATTTCGCGGTCATCAAGCCCCACAGCTGCCTGATAGTGCGCCAAACTGTCAAGGAAGTCTGTGACACTAACCGCATCCGCGTACCCGCGATATGTGGGCACTGCCAGCTTAACCACCGGCCGCGAGTGCCTTGGCGACTCCAAGGAAGTCCGGAGGGCACTCGAAAGGGACTCAATTAGTCGCGTGGCTTCGCCAAGCAACGCCCTCGCGTCCGGTGCGCTCGTCTCATCAGGAGCGTCTGCAGGCGGGATTTGGGCAGGCTGGGGCACCTGCAACCCTCCCCTCATTTCGGTTAGCGGTACCTCGCTCAACCCTACGCGACTCGAGGCCACCTCGCCACCTCGCACAATGGTGCTCGCGGCAGGCGGTAACCCCCTACTCCCTCCGCGCTCGCCGTCGGTGGTGGAGGCCACAGCCGCGAAGCTCCTCGATGCGGGTGGGGTTCGCGGCAGTCTCCCCTCTTCCATGGCGGCAAGCTCATCGTTGCTTATCGCTGCATTGAGAGATCCACGCCCGTCGTGGAGCGGCGTGGACATATCACACGCATCTGGTAGGTTTGCGCCAACTAAGCTTGCACTCCGTGTTTCGTGCTCTGGGAGTTGAGCTGTGCCTCCACGCTCGACACCAGCATCGGCTGAGTAATCGAACAGGGCGACATTCGCGAGAGTCGTCAACAATGACGACTCCTTGAAGCTGGAAAACATGGCACGGCCGGCCGATCAAGCGGGTCTCCGGCTCGTTACGCACCGCAGCAATGCAAAGGCAGTTACTGCCCCACGTTGGGCGCCAAAATGTGGGCTCACAGTATACGTCTCCGCGCACGGCGTCGCCAAGTGGCCCCCGAGAATGGAGCCTCACGACGCGGCACGACGGCGCACGGCGATAGACCCACCGCAGGTTCGAGCACCGAGCCGAAAGACCTGGACGGCTCTGGCCGTACGCATGGGCGCTCTCCCAGGAACACACGGCGTCCAGGACAGTTAAGGCGTTTATTGATCACCAATGGCCAACATGTACCAGACTGCACGCAAACACACGGAGTACACTCGGCGCCCGCGGTTCCCGATGGCGAGGAAGGCGGGTTACACGCCGCGTCGAACAATGGTTTACGCGCGCGGGCCGAAATGCGTTCGCAAACGCTACCTAGCGCATCCCGTCACCGACAATGGTACCGTTGTCAGATGGGAGGAGGACTTGGCACCTTTGAAGGCACCGCGTCCATGAGCATACATATCTCATCAACCCATCATCATCCAATACATTGACCCCGGTACTCCCCCACAACCCGGGTTGACTGGGTGGGGGGACTTGGTTCGGGCCAACGGTCCTTCCCGGACAAGGGGGGCTGTTGTGGTGCAGCAACACAAAGTTACCGCACGCAACACACAAACAGCCGTGCTGGTCGTACAGGACTCGAGCCTGACTGACCTTCGGACTGCCTCGGCGCAAAAGAGGCCAAGGCATACAACCATGCAGAGCACCAAAGCCGTCCGCGGAGCAGCGCGACCAACCAAGGGTGCGCCGCCACCGGTTCTAGCTCTGGGTTCCACTGAACCAAACAAAACCCCGTAGATCGACTGGCGCACACGGCCGAGTCGAGCGACCTTAGGAGCATGCATCATAACTTAATGGAAAGCTTTCCGCCTGACTCATCAAAAATTACCGCAGGACGGGCCCACACTTCGAGAAACCTCTTCTCGCCCAAGCGGTGCCGCTCCCGGGTGAGATGGAACCAGACCTCCTTCCGTGCTTTCGCAAGCACTTCGTGAAGGCCCGGCGCCCTCCCCCCGAAAACTGCATCGCGGCGTGCCAACCATACTTGGTAGGAGCACTCAGCGAGGAGAAGCACGAACTGGTTGACCGCCTGATTAGGCAAAGGGTGCAAAAATCGGACTGTCTGATAAGGAATGCCTGGGAGATTAAAAAGACTAGCAATCCTACGGAGAAGAGCTGCAGGAAGCAAACACTGCGCAAACGCATGAACCGTGTCCTCACGAGCGCCACAGAACGGGCACACTCCACGAACCGGGACGGCTGTGAAGGGCCTGTAGCCCAACGGCAGGCACCCTCGCGCCAGGCGATACATGAAAGTGGCACGCCTAGCGTCGAGGAAACTGGCCGTGATGAGCTTCCAGTTTGGCCTGTGAATGGACAGGTCATACATATGGCAATGCGGGGGGAGGCCTGGGGTGAGGTTGTCTACTAACTCTTGGAGTGGAGTTGAAACTACGTCGATGTCGGGGTGAACCGTGCGGAGGCTGACCAAAGAGTTGGCAGCCGCCGCATAAATGGTGGATGGGGTTCCTGAACGAGGAGCACAGTGGGAAAATGTGCTCTGCGAAAACAAGCGGAGTCGGGTGCTAAGGAAAAACGAGGTAAAGCTTCGAGTCAGGAGCATATCCGAGTTAAGAGCGACCTGGGTCCATCTGACGTGTAGTGCGGTAGCCACGATGCCCAGGTCGGGAATTCCGAGTCCTCCCTTATCCCTGGGCAGCTTGAGCACCCGCCTAGCTACACAACCAGTTGTACCCTTCCAAAGGAAGCGAAAGAGGACCCTCTCCAAGATGAGCTTGGTTCGGGTTGAAACAGGAGACACACACGCCACATACGTCAGGAATGAAAACAAAAGTGAGCGCAGGATTGTCGCTCGAGCAGTCAATGGGCATGACAACGCGCTGAACTGCTGAATTCTGGTTTCAAGCTTCTCCTTAGCCTGTTGCCAGTTTTCAGGAGACAGACCATCTGGTTCGAATTGGAAGCCTAGAATGCGCAGCCGCGTTTTCACGGGGAGACCATGAACGGGCTGCGGACTGGACGGAGTGGAGTTCAAGTACATGGCTGCACTTTTCGACCTATTCAACCTTGCACCACTCGCCCTGCAGTAACTGTCCATGACCTCCAAGACGCCGCAAACTGAGGCTTCGTCCGGGACGACAATGGACAAGTCATCCGCATAGGCAAATAGCGCAACCGGAGGGGAACCTGGTGGGAGTAGGAACCTGCCAATTCTGCGGTCACAAGACAACCTCTGCAGAAGCGGTTCAAAAGCGAGCACGTAGAGGGCAGGTGAGAGGGGGTCCCCCTGCCGTACACCACGCCCCACAATGAACGCCTCCGAGACGCGGTCCCGTATGACAACAGCAGAAGTCGGTCGAGAATACAAAGCTTGGACCATCTGTCGAAAACCCACACTAAAACCAGCCTCTTCCAAAACACGGAAAAGGTACCTATGGCTAATAATGTCGAAAGCCTTCTCCTGATCAAAGGAGCAAAGAATACCTGGAAGTTTCCTGGTGTTTGCCCACAGGAGAAGGTCCCTCAATGCTATACCGTGAAGCTGAGTAGAGCGCCCCTGGACACTGCATGCCTGGTACGGACCCAAAACAGTGCTGAGCGCTGGTGTGAGTCGCGTACACAGACACTTTGCTATGAGCTTATAATCGCAGTTCAGAAGCGTGATTGGACGCCATGCTCGCAGATCAGTGCTCCTCGACTCGTCCTTACAAAGGAGAGTGATTAGCCCTTCTCGTTGAGACGCTGACAAAGTCCCTTCACTGAGTAGCCGGTTCACCAGTGATGTGAACGGCTTCCCTAACATTGTCCAAAATTTAATATAAAACTCGACTGTAAGGCCATCGGAACCTGGACTGCGATTACGCTTCATAGACTTCAAGGCAGAAAATAGCTCGTCCTCATCTATGGCTGAGTCGCACACTTGCGGCGGCTCAGCTGGTAAAGCAAACGGAAAAACAGCTGGAGAGGCAACTGGTTCGGCATACAAAGACATGTAAAACTGCCTCGCCAGTGCAAGCACTCCGTCTGGTGAGTCGACTATGCTATTATCGCGTGAATCTATTAGGGAAGAGAGAGTTGTGCTCTTCCTTGAAAGATGTTTACGTAGGACATTTCTGCTGCACCACGCTTCCATTTCCCACAGCTCTGCTCGGGTTGTGGCCCTCAAGCCATCCCAGCGTCGCTGCAGGAGGATGCGAAGTTCCTTTCGGAGTGAGGCCAGCGCCGGAGCAACTCCAGGCCCGCCGGACAGTGGCCTCGAGAGCAGGAGGATCGCGTCGGAGACGATTTTTATCTCCTCACGCTCCTCGCGCGCTCGACGCCTGCCCCAAGACATGAAGCACTCACGCACACTGACCTTCACGTTATCCCATTCCGTACCACTTAGATTCGCTGTGTTGTGAAGCGATCGAAATAGTATGGATGATACCTCTGCGGTTGCCTGCCTATCTTTTAGGAGACGTGGATTTAAGCGCCACGGTCTCTTTGCTCTTGGTACTAAGCTAGAATCGGCAAACCGCAGAAATAGGAAGCTGTGGTCGCTAAGAGCAGAAGGAATTAACCACGAAGAATGCATACTGGGAGCCAGTGACGACGAGATGTAAAAACGGTCGATGCGGCTCTGCCCACCCCTCCCTGTCCATGTCATTCCTGACTGTCCAGGGCGAAGCACGCGCCAAGCATCGACCAGTCCCAGCTCATCGACGAGGTCTCGCAGTACAGACGGTTCGGACACGCAAAATGTGACGCACTGAGCGCCTGCGACTACCGCAAGGGCGGAACGCAAAGCCACTCAGCAAGTCACACTTACGCAAGCTAACAAAGCACGTGAACGTCCCCAGGCCGGGGCGTTGGGGACACAAATAGCTGGTCGCTCACGTACCTTGCAGCTTGCCTCTCGTGACCGGCGCTCGTCCCTCTCGCAGCACGACTCCCCCGCGCACGGCGATCGTCCCCAGTCGGGGCTTCTTCCCTACGTCACGCCCCGCGACCCAATCGCAGGGCCGCGTAGCATGACGTCGCGGGGCGCGGCCGCGGCGCCCGGGGAAAACGGCGCGCGGGTCGAGGGGCAGGCATTTGGGAGAGGTTTTCCTCGCAATGGCGAATAAGTCCGGAGCCTTAGGCACAGCAACGACTGCGCCCCGTCCGACCGAAGGAACTCCCACAATGGTAACAGTGTTACGAGTAAATTGGCCGTAAACGACGAAGTAGCGTGGGGAATTTTTATGCAATGATGAAAGTGGAAAACGAAGATACAGCGCAGCGCTTGCTACGAGCAAGAAAAGAATAAGAAAACTCCAATAACGAAGAGAAAATATTTTGCAGATCGCACGCACTGTGGCGATGGACGTTATGCAAAACATTTGGCAGACAGCTAGCTACGCAGCACTGTTGGGGGTTGCACAAAGCGTTACGAGGTTGACGAGTGTGTGTCTAAATCCAGTATTAGCGCGTCTCGCGAGTGCAGTGAATATATAGAATTAACGTAAGTGCGTGTGTGTGACGACAGCAGCATCACGACGACGACGGTGGTCTGTACGATTGCATGAGTTCTACGAACGATTGAATTGGTATAAGCGAGCGGCATGGATGTGCGAGATGGGTAAGAAACGCAGAGACTAAACGAACGAGTGACTTGAAGGCAATGCTGTAAGCTGAAGACCGTGTCCTTCCGGAGCCATTCGGACGAGCGGCGTGGTGCGGCTGCTCCCCTTGGCCGAGCCGTGATGACGGTGCCAGAGTGGAATATTTAACAGGGATAAGAGGGCTAGTTGGTGGTCGTTATTGGAATGCATCATGTAACCGCACAAAAACAAAGGACAAAGAAGGAACACACAAGACAGCCGCGCCTGTCTTGTGTGTTCCTTCTTTGTCCCTTGTTTTTGTGCGGTTACATGATGCATGCCAGAGTGGAATTAGATGTAGCGTTGTCGTACTCGGACACTACGTGCACCCGGAAAGAGCATGCCTCGATGTTTGGTTAGGCGGTTTGGTAACGACGAGAATGACCGTGAAAATAGGGCGTTGGGAAGAACGAGGAGGGCGGCGTCCTGGCTGTCCAGGCGCTCAGAAATCTACGCGCGTGGGAAAATATAGCTTTTCAATCGCTGCTTGATAGGATGTAGCCGCCAACCCGTATTCCACTGCCGAGATACCGGGATCCTCTTACGCGCGCCGCCTGGCTCGACCGCGGGTGGCCCGCTAGAATCGGAGGCGAAAGTCGGATTACGAAGCTGGAATGAGGAGGCAACGACCGTTACGACATCACGAACACGAGCAAATAGTGATCGACCGAAGTTAGTAGACAACTTGGTATTTCACCTCAATATTTTACGTCACCAGCATTTCTGCCGATGCGAACGTCACTCGCTCGTATTTCAGAAGAAGGTGCTTGTTCGTGCTTTCAATGCTGGTATTTTGTAAGGACTTACAAAAAACCTTGTTCTCCACTTTTCCTTTTTGCGTATATTGTAGGACCTCAAAAACGTTAAATCTCTGCGAAGAAAGAGCCATAGACTATATTTTCGGTAATATATGATTCCGGTTTATTGCTAGACACATTACACATCATTCTAAATGCATACTCGGGCATAGTTTGCCAACCAGAGATAGTGGTATGTATGCATGTATATATATATATATATATATATATATATATATATATATATATATATATATATATATATATATATATATATGGTTCATTTCTTTATACTGCTACCCGTCTTCTTTCTTGAGATACAGGGACTTCTAATATATTTCAATGAACGGCTTTGAACAGCGTTTTCACATTGGCATCAGCTGTGGCTTTGCTTTTATTGCCAGACAACTGTTCTGGAGCGTCATTATTTCTTTAAAATATTTATTGCTTCAGTTGCAATGTGTAACTATTAAACTATAATGTAATGTGTGCCTGGTAGGACAGGAAGACACTGCAACAAGTGTAATAAGGGACACTTTTCCAGTACACAGGATATTCGAATAATGATTAATAATAAATGTAGCAGGTTCGTCTTTATCAAAAATCACAGTTCTGGAATTTACAGGAAAACTATATGACGGCATGTCATTGTGCTGCCGTGTAATGAAATAACTTAAGCCAATAATTTTTACGAGCGATTGCTGTAAATATGGCAGCAGTGAGGGAGAATAAAATCACATACGTTTCTATTTCTTTACGAAAATTTCCTGTAAATGTGACGGCGTTTTGTGCATTGCAGTGGAATGTAATTACAGACATCTGTAGTTTTGCTGGAAATTACTGTAAATACGATGGTGCATTATTCCAGCCCTGTGAAATGAAATTAAGCACACCTGTTCTTTCAAAACAGAGGCCCTATCAAACATATGCACTTTGATATTCCACAAAAAGCAGATGTACATACATATGTTGCGTGATGAATTTCTTTACCATTGTACACGCTCTTTTTGTGCCAACACATTAACGTTTACTACGACGAAAGAAAAAATCTACAAAACATGTGCATTACCACTCGAGAGAGTAGTAATGCGATAACACTCAGGGGACTCTATCACCCAAAGATATCCCGCCATGCATCTGCACCGAATGAACCTAATTATTCATGAAATTTCATAATAAGATCATCAAGTGATAGAGTGCCAGCTAGCCCACATGGTAGTCCATTGTGCCTCCATGCCATTGTGCATAGAGAGATTACCGATATTTGCGCATTTCAGTGGTGGAACATATCTTCTGTCGCAGATCCTGGCGCAGGCAAAAAGCTGATCTGGCTCGACATTAAAAGGGCCCTGAACCACTTTTTGTCGAAGTCGAGAGATACATTCAAAGTTAAACTATACTATTTAAGAAATACTTTGCCACAAAAAGTACTTCAGTGAGTTCAGCAGAGGTGGAATTATTGGCTATCAAAGATCGCCTATGATCCCCATTGCGGTGCTCCCGCTCCTTCTTGGGTGCCTTGCACTGCGAAGGCTACGGTGGAGCAGGGCGTACCCACAACGCTCCACCTACTGAGCGTCATTACACTGTAGCGTCACCGCAATGCGCAGTTCAAGTTTGATTTTCGATGTTCATGTGGACTTCCGATTGTGGCGCCTATGACGTGCCAAACGTGCTTTCACACTAAGCGGGCCGCACTGCGTTCAGCCAAATTCTAGGAGCCGCTGGCTGATCTAGCTACAGCAGCGAGCGGGCACGTTGAGGCACCCCGTGGTGGCCGCGGTACGTACGCTACGTAGCCGACTGCACTGTAATACGTATGCGCAGTGTTTGCTTTGTACACAACAGGGCTTGAGTGCGCGCTCGCATCCATACGCTCGTCTGGCCATGCTATGTGGTGGGAACTGGCTAACATGCAAAGTATCTCCTGCATTACTGCAATGCCCCATGTATAAGCTTCTTAAATTACAACCAGGAGATCTTCGCTTCCGATTGTGCAGTGTTTTAAGGAAGGTTCCCACTAACAGCATATTATTAGCCAGTGGTTGTTAACCTTCCTGCCTTTCCCTCTCTTTTTCCTCTTCCTCCTAGCCAGCACTTGAGTACGCATATTACAAGGTATCTGTAAAGCGGCGCCATCAATAACTATGCTAAACAATGTCAAGCAAACATCCGAAGCTGTCTTATGATCCGACAGCCTCCTTGAGTGAGCTGCGCGTCACACTAGTACAAGGAATACAGAAAGTCTGCAGCACAAACAACAAGACCACACAGTGGCGGAATATTGGGACCTCCACAAGGGACAATTGCAATAAAAGAGTGAAAACAGCAAATGGATGGCCGATGGCATCAGCTATATTTGTTGCTGTGGCCGCTTGGTTCACCTTTATGATGATCATGATGATAGCAAGCTTTAGGTTTTGGTTTCAGTTTTACTAGCGAGGCAGCTCATAGACTTCTTTAGTGCAGGCTTGGCACAATTTTATGCTAAAATGTTTTGGAGCAGGATGGCACAATCGTTCACTTGCAGCACAATTCTGCACAGCTGTTTCACCACTGACTTTTGTCCAAGAGACAGCGGGAAAGTATCTTTGTAGTGGATAAACAACTTGTCCAGTGGCAACATGCTATGCTTGAACAAAATTAGTGGGTCACACTGAATAGAAGCTCTAAATATCCAAGAGCATGCCTAAAACCTATGCTGCATCTCTTTTTTTCAAACTGTGCAAAGATTGTTTTCAATCTACGGAAGCAGTCAGCAAATCAGGATAGCCGGACTGTGTACAACCACCACTATTTATATTTGTCAGGACCTCAAGAGCAGTCCATTTTCACTCCATTTATGAAGGCTTTCAATGCTTTTACAGTTGACAACACAGGCATTAGTTCAGCCTAAGTATCACTAAGGGCTAACTTAATGCTCTTGCACTGACCTCGTATACAGCCTGTGAGAAAATTAGGAGTAAAAAAAGGACAACAACAATAGCTGTTCAAAGAGACATGCTGAAAACCTGCAAATATGTACCTAAAATGAAAGGAAAGTTGCAGTATTCACTATGCCTTTTATCTTTGTTTCAATCCATGCCTTTACAGACAGTCATCACCATGAGCATATGGCCACGTCGCCACACTAACTGCACCATTTACACACTAAGGGTTATGAGGCCACCTAGACAAACGTTAAGTGCATTTATTGAAAAGCTGGCTAGCAAGTTGGAGGCACAGCACCCCAGTAATGTCTTTCTACCTCACTGCTCTGATAGGCATTTGTTGATGACACAATACATCTGGTGCTTACCTAGACGATGCAGTTGACTAGATGGGCTAAATGATCTGACATCGACATTCCCATAAGATGCGCACATCCATAAGCATTGCTTGACGTGTCCACTCAGCTGGTTTATGTATCTGGTTGGGGTACAACGAAGCCAATACTACTCAGCAAATGTGAATGCGATCCTCAGCAGAAAAATGGTGGTAATACGCAGACAAAATAAGGAAGCCCAACAATTTATTAGGCCTCCAATTATTTACATTCCTACTGGGAGAAGGGCTTTGGATGACTTCCAGAGCAGTCCACAAGAAACAGCGATGCAGGCAAGAAACAGCTCTCTATCGGTACAAGTAGTCTGCTTGAATGTTAGCAGCAAGCTCGGGCTCCCACTTGTCACCGTTGCTTAGAAGTTTCTCCTTGTTGTACAAAAGCTCCTCGTGCGTTTCCGTGGTGTACTCAAAGTTGGGGCCCTGCAGGAAGCCAAGAAAAACAGAGTGCCAATTGTATTCCATAACTAATTGGTGCCCTTTCTTTTCACATGCAGCATGTCAAGCAAATATCAGTGAAAACTAAAGCCACACAAGTAAATTCAATGGCGTTAAAGGCCAACTGCAACAAAATTTCACTTCGACTAAATTTGTTATAAATGAGTAGTATATTCCATTCAAGCAATCTTGGCAAAGCTACAGGGCTCATATTTGCATAGCATTCTTGTTAGCAGCCTTTAAACAGCATATAAGCAGACAACAAGCACACCTGGTGGCTGTTGCTATGATATTACTAGCACGCCGCCTCCTAGGTTTTTCAGCAAGTTGCGGGCAGCTGTGGGTGCCGTCTTATCATGGAGGTTGAGCCAAGGAGCTGCATATTCTACGTTAAGTGTCACTTCCCCTGAGTGGTAGTGGAGGTGTGTTTTTAAGTTTTGGTATCGAAAACGGCTACCTTTGCTAGCTTTCCATGACACTAACCACTTGTAGTATTTCAAATGTAAACTTTTGCATGGAGGTCTTTTATATCTAAACTCTTTGTTAACTAGGCTTTTCATGTGGTCCAAAGTGTCATTGCAGTAGGCCTTTAAGCAGTTCATGCCTAAAGGAACACTGACATATATTCTGAGAGGTGCAGAAGCTCTACCACACTTTTCTTGCATGTAAAAGTGCGACAAGTGCGACAGTTGGGAAACACATATAAGATATTTTAATTTGATGCTAAAGTTGGCCTCGAAATGCCAGAGACATACATCATGACCTCATGACACAGAGGAAAATTCACTGACATCACGTAGCAATAAGCCAAGGTATAATGACGCTGCTCATAAGAGTCAACAAGAGTGCTTCATGCCTTTGTTCTTGCTGTGCTTGTGTGCAGTATATATTCTTTTAGGGTACCAAGAATTCGAACCTTCATTAAAAAAATGACAAGTAAACAAAATGTCATGTCAACACTTCTTTAACACCAACATATTCGCCTTAACCAATGAAGGAAGGCACAACAGTGGCAATAGACAACTCACGCAAAAAGAAAACATAGAGAAAGCGCTACTAGCATGCTGTCAGACAGCTTAATTGAACGGTGCAAAACATTTTGCCTGGTCTGCGTAAACTTTACAAACTGAATGCCTCTGCAAAAACCTGTTCTCACAGCTTTTCTATCATGCTTTGGTTTGCTCCCAAGACAATCATCTTGTTAACTCACAGGAAGATGTCACGTGGCAAGTACATTGGTTTTTAAGTACAGCTGCAAAGAGAGGTGTGTCTCACAGACCAGTTGTACAGGAGGGAATGTGATGAGCTACTGCTCCTTCGAAGCAGCACTTCCATCCTCATGGGAAACACACTGATACATTGCTTCAAGTGCCAACTATCTAACTCACTCTGCCAATCAATTTGCTTCTGGATGGTATGGGGTTTTAAATATGGGTTCGACTTCGTGTCATTGTGCCCATGCCTTTAGCACAGGTCTTCAAAAGGCTAGACTATTATCGGATACCAACACTTTCACAGTGTAACTATATATTGCTGCTGAGCAGAGAGGTGACACTGTTGGTGTCGTGTCTTCTCTACCTGGCTCTGCTGTTACCATGGTGGTCTGCTCACTTATGCATAAAACAAACGTTTGCATTTTCCTTACGCCTTCAGATGCCTTTTTCAGCTCTGAGAAATATACATGGACAACTTTCAATGCCGTCCCCAAGTGCTTCGGTGATGCCTTCCATTGTATTGGTTGCTTGAATTCATTTGACGTTCATGACATGACTGCACATACTTCTCTGTCTTCTTCCATATGAGGCAATACAAATTGCTTTGCGAGCTTCATATAGACCCACCAAAGTCTATTATGTGCACCTGAATGAGAGCTGTTAAGCATAACAGAGGCCTAATATTTTCAACACCAGAGTGAGAGGCACTGCAACTTTTCCTGTGTGGGCTGGATAGCTTCAGTTATTCCCTAGATTTTTGTACTGTTTATTGCTTGTTGCTAGACTTCAACAGACATGACTGCCAACTTCAACACAGCACTGCACCTTTCATGGAAGCTCCAGGGCAATGGTTGACCTCAATGGAAACCTGCTGAAGCTCATTCATTAAGCATTCAATTTTTCCGTAGGGTCTTCGAATTCCACTAAATTTGAATAATATATGAGTACTTTATGGTCAGTGTCAAGTTTGGATTTTGTACACTGTAAGTAGGAACATAAGTACAGAATGGTTTCTTTTCCTCAGTAGTTGCGCAGTTTATTTCCGCTTTGGTAAAAACTGTAGTAGTCTACAGTGAGAAGTCGGTGACTGTGAGCCAAAGTTCACTCGCACTGACACAGGACTACTCCTGTTCCATAATGTGATGCATCCATATCAAGTTCAAATGAAAGCGAAAGGTCCAGAAGGCAAAAAGAACAAGGCCCGACAAAATCCCCTGTGCCAACATTTTGTATGTGCTACTATCACATTCTTCTGTCCATGAACACGGTACATCTTTTCAGACAGCCTTGTCAGCCACTGTGTCTTCATAGCGTAGTCTCAGGTAAGCACTAAAATGACAGGCTGGTTCAAGAAGAATGCAAAGTGAGTGGATGTGAGATGGCTTCACTAGCTCAGTGATGTGCGTCACTGGCTGTTCTCTTGTTTTTGCTGGTGTCATTGAATACTAGACCTAAAAAGTGATGGTTCTTGATAACTCATTTTTTTTTAATTTACATTTAGCATGGTTTTGGATAAGGTAGTAAAAACGTATGTGATGTGTTGATGTCACTGCTCATTTCTTGGAGTGCATAATGTCAACTACATGGACATTGAAAAAGCAACCAATAAAATGGTGGTTTAATACAGCATTTGCGATCTCTTAAAACTAGCCAAGCAAGTTATTCCAACCAAACAAGATAGGATTGGGCTCATATATGTTAAATAAAGCCACAAATGTTGATCACAGATATCATCAGATCACAGGTATCACCAGGTTTTGTTCAACCTTTTAATTCAATTCACTGACTGCTGTTGGTTTTATCAAGGTCGAATAAATGGATGTCGACTAAGGCTAGTCTTCCTGTGAATACATCTTTTCAACAGAATTGATGATGAGTCTTCCCTGTTGAGAAGAGATTGCGAGGTCTGTCATGCACATCAACTTATGTGGGTAGTAAACTAAAAAAATTTAAGATAGTCTCGCTTTACATTTAGGGCTTTAGTATTGCTTGTTCGTTTTTCTCACCGAACAATGTTGGTGTTTGTAAAACATTACCAAGCTCTGAGAGGTCCGCATCAATTCTGTAAATTGAACTGTCCATTAATATGTGTGACCTTACATCAGAGTTGGAGGTTTCACATGTCTCTCGAAGGTTTTGTCGCTTCTTGCAGCTATGCTTAAATTAGTAGTGAGGGAAGGCTTGTGGTAGCTTCAGTAGTGTTTCAATAATATCGGCTCCTTTTGGTATTTTGAATGGCCATTGCAAATCTCTTGGGAGATCATGTACTACTACCACTAAGACTGAGAAGGCGGGTCTTTCTCAGTGAATTGGAGTAGTTGCTTCTGCTCAAGAAGGTGAAATTATTAGTGTTGATTGTCCAAAACCTGTACAGTGGTTTATGAAGGACACTGTAAAGAAGGGCTCTGGGTTAATTCTGACTCTGTGGAGTTCATTAATGCGAACTTAAATCCAAGTACCGGAGCATTCTTGTTCTTCGCATCCATCAAACTGCGGCCACCATAGCCAAGAATTCTCAGGAAAAGGGTTGCGCAGCTCAAGAAGGACTGGCTGTTAGCTGGGCTTGCGTTCTGAATATGGTAATTTAGCGAGTACCTGTTCAAGTATGATTTTGTTGCTGCTACTTTATGAACCGGGCGACTTTTATGTCGAATTTTTTTCACTGCTGTGACGCAATGATGTGACAGGGTGCATGTGGACCAAATAGTAGATGTATCAGTGGGTGGCCGGTAAATAAGCAGTTGATGGCAGCACTCGTCCTTGCCTGTCTTTTTCATGTGTCTGTTTGTCATTTTGCACTGAGTTGCCGTAGTCAGAATGCGCAACCCAACACCAGAGAGGGCAAAAAGCAATTTTCTGAGAGGCACACGGACCGAACTTTAGTGAGAAATGTTGCAAGTTTTACTTGAGGAAATGCAGTCTACGTCTGGTGCAATCACACTCATTGCTGTCCTCAGTATGTTTTGTCATTGAAAACAGAAGGTTGTTCGAGGTCAGAATCTTACAAGAGCACTTGCTCACACACGTAAGTGTTTCCAAAGAGAGAAGCCGCCTTCACGGCACTGTTAGCTATCTTTCCATATTTGTTCTCGTCGAGGTTCTTGTAGAACAACATTTGATTCTTGTAAAGCAGAAAAAGGGGCACTGCTCTTCCTCCAGCTTGCCATTCAGTTCTGGCGAACATTGCAGGTTGGTGAGCTACAGCCGCTCTATGGAATCCAGTGTACTGGTGCCGTTGAGAAAGGATCCTGGAACAGGTGCTCACTTCACTTCTCATCTTTCAACAGCTCTAGAAGATGTTGCTGGAACTGCATTACAAGGTTCTCGACACATTCTGAAGATTCAGTGTTGTGCTTTGCTCTCCATCAATGTTTATCTTCGAATTAAAAAGCTATTCTAAGAAACTTCTGTTTTATATGTAATCTTAGAAACTATTGAAGAAAACAAAAACACCATTACCATTCTACTTTTGAAATATGAGAAAGAGAAAAACATTGCATTTTTCACCTTTAGAAAAGATAAGAAGTGGCTATTTCTGCATTCAAATATCAATTTTGTGAGTAGAGCTAACAGCATGTCAAGGAATTGGCCCATACATCCTTGGTCACGTTATTACAAACTCCTTAAAATGCGTTGATAAAGAGCAGCTTGTTATTTCTATAGGCCTTCACAAAACCTCGATTAAAGTTGCTTGTGCTCGCTGGTGTTATCAGATCCAAAAATGCTTGATTGATGAGTATGCTCCTGATGAGCTACTGTGTGAACACGCACAACTGACTCCTATTAATTCGACACTGACAAGGCTGACAAAATTGGTCACATTATCGGGCAGGCCGAATTAAGCAAGAGGCAGAAAAAAAGGTCAAAATACATCGCAAGATTCATTTGGAAGTATTCGCCCCTATTTTAGCAAGTGCCCAAATCGAACGTGCATTCTCTTTATATGGGTTCAAAGTAGGAAAACAAAGTCAAAATGACATTAGAGCTCCTAAACAAAGTAGAAATTGAACGTGCACCTGACCTTTTCGCAAAAGAAATGTAGCATGCCTCCAATTCTCGCAGTATGATAAAGACGAAACCACTGAACTTTACTTTCCCGGATTGGCCATTTACTTAATTTCTATTGTTGCTACTCTTACACCGCACTTTATCGCTCTCTATGGAGCACCACAGGTTGTCGTCCTCTGTATGGTCCATAGTACATTTGATATTCTGCATTTACCAAATGGCTCCGCAACAGAAAATGGTACACGGTAACCCCCGCCTAGACTAACCACTTCTCTAGTTCATCCTGCGGCATATGCGATTCTCTGGAACACCAAAAACATGTGACGCCACATGTTGCCACTAGTTTAACATGTAAAATAACTTATCACTTCAATGTGTTTTCGAAATCAGACTGAAAGCGGTGCGTAGTCGTCATCATGCTATGCAAGAACTCATCCTGTCACCACTCTACATTTCAGAACCTTGTTACAACATGCATCACGGCTTGAACGCAAAAAAAAGTGATGTACATTATCCGCAGCCAGGACACGTAGTTAGTGCTAAACAGGTGCACAAATTACCTCAAGCAGTTGTTATGGGTACGAGAAAGAAAGTGTCACTACAAGTACCTTAACCCAAAAACAAACTAGAGTATGTTTCTGTAAACAGGAATAAGTAGACATGAAAAGGGGAAAAACCTCGATATTATTCCACATTCAACATTGATTGCTGCATGTCACATTCGTTTGTACTCAGCGTCTTTTCTGATGACATCGAACATGATAACATGTGTCTTAGGCATGTTGACAGCAGCGTTAATTTTTGGCTGTGCGCACATTGTAGGATGTACTCTTATGTGCATCTTAAGTGTGTTGATCGCATACTGTCAGTTATCTTTCTTTTACAACTATGCTGTAATTGTATATGTTAAAACATGAGTGTTTTCATATTGTATATTGTATATCATGTATTCTTTTTTGTAATTATATATGTTAAAATATTAGTGTCTTTATGTTACACGCCTATAGCAGACGTGTGAGAGGCTTCAGGCACTTTCAAGTTGTATTTCGAAGCTTTTTGCCTGGAGGGCCCCAAACAAACTTATTGGAAATAAAAACATTCTATATTCTGTATATATCCATGTTCACCATATTGTGATGGTGATTGCGATGACACTGGCTGGGCTGGCTCTGACGGTAGGCTGTTGCGGATGCTGCAAACACGGTTTCAGTTTTGTGCGAGATTCCACTGCCCAAGCAATTTTCAGATTAAGTTTCTTGGGAAGAAATGCATGCATTAGAACCAGTTAAATGCTGTAATAATTTATTGCGAGCTACTGTTCTCGCTTTAAAATTTTCCTGAGGCAAGCTGGAAATAGGTGTTGGCGATGGCAGAGGTCATGTATTTGAAGTAGCGGTATGCGAATACAGCTGATTTTTCGGACGCCTAATTTTTCGGATATGCTTGATTTTTCTGACTTTTTCCTGGCCCCCCGGACATACTTCATAAAGTCAATGTATTACGTGGCTCAAAATTTGGGACACTCTAGGGAGGGCTGTTTGATTTTTCGGCCTTCCCAAGCGTCAGCCGGGTCAACTGCTGCCCATTTTGAGCTGTGTCACCGCCATCTTTCTTGTTTACATTTTCCTCCTGTAGCCTCGAAACCGGTGCCGGTCTTGCATGGAGGTCCGTTCCCTACTCGGACGGTGGAGTGAGGCTATATGTTCCGCTTCCACAACAGCGTCACTGCTGTAACGCAATGCTTTTTTTTTCCTTTCTTCCTTCGACTTCCTGTTTGTGTTTGCTGTGCGTTGACGAGATTAGTGAGTAGGCCGAGTCGTGGTCGTGCTGCGGAGACGCAAAAACCATGTTCTGTCGCTACTGTGGCTCGCATTTGATTAAATCGGCTTCAGTGCTTCAAGACGCTGTTTCCGTAACTTTTATTTTTGCATGCAATGTGGCAGCGAGGAGGCACTCAACGAAATCGGTGTGACAACTTCCCGACGACTGCGCTGTGTGTGCTGCTTAGCCAAGCATGCCGATTCACAATGGAGAAGAAACCTATGTTGTCATCGGCCTCGAGAGTTCTGATGAACAGAGGCAAATACGCCACAATGTCGACGGCGAAGAAAGCGGCAATCATCAAGCTCGTCGAAGGTGGCCAATCACAGGCAGACGTCGCAAAAGAGTTGAAAATTTCAAAACAGAAGCTTTTGGACTACAGTAAAACCTCTTTAAACCGTACCCACTTAAACAGTAGTCTCGTTTTAAAAGTAGTAAGCAAAATTCCCGACTCAGCAGCCATTGAACATAATGTGTTTTGTATCCGCATAAACCGTACCAGCTTATTGTGTATGCATTGGTTAAAACGTAACGTTTCCACTTTTTGTCGCGCAAACACGGCAGCGCGTCATCTCCATCGGGCAGCCCAGCAGAACAACAAGCCTCAGAGATCGGAACAACGGCCTCTAAGTGCCCTGTACATTTGCGCGTGAAGCCACATCAACATCAACATCATTTTGACACCATGCCAAAGAGCATTGTGACATCGTGCAAGCGAGGACTCGCGTCATGCCAAAGCTCGGATAAAGAAGACGCCGGGTGCTGAGCATAGAGTGCTATCGAATGTGACACGAAGAAGTCGGCGCTGGCACGTGACAGGGATCTGCTGTTGACTACAGTGTGTGGCATTTGGAATGTGAAGAAGTTGCCCGGCAGCGCTGCTGTGACCGCTAAGAGATGTCGGCTACGAGGTTCAACTTTTCGCCATCCCTGCCTCTGTTGTTGCCGAAGTGTCGACTAGCGACAGTGATGAGGACAACATGGAAAGCGACAGCACGGGCGATTCAGGCCCAACAGTAGCAGAAGCTGCGCGTTACATCAGCCTCATGAATGCAATTATCGCAATGAGAACAGGGGCGCGATAACGTAACTATTCCAAATGGAAAGTATTCCAAACTCCGGCACCCGGCAATGAAAAAGGCGCCCCGGGGGTTTCTGCAGCACTACTGCGCGCGTGCACGGAGAACACATAACGGCAATGAGGAATCTGCCATGCAAGCGTTTGCCGAGAAGAGGGGGCTGGCTGAAAAGCTGGCACGCAGCTTCAGCAAGTTTGAGGCCGCTGTCGTCGTGCTAGGCCACGGCAGCATCAAAGGAAAATACCACTTTTGTCACGCGAAGTGAATAAATACTGCATGTTTCTTTCCCCTTTCATCACACTCTCTCTGAGTTCCGTTTTTGACAGGTAAGTGGGCGAGCTCATGCTATTTCGGTTAAACAGTACTACCGTTAAGTACGTACTTTTCCCTAGCTCCGGCCAACTACAGTTTAACGAGGTTTCACTGTACATGAAAAACAAGCAAAAGACTTTGGAGGCGGCGGAAATGTCTACTGGGTGTCGTCAGAAAAATGTAAGCCAAGGCACCTATCCAAAGCTCGAGGAGGCCCTCGTTGTATGGCTGAAGTCAACAGTGACCAGCAAGGTTTCCGTCTCCAGTGCCCTCCTCAAACAGAATGCCGAGAGGATGGCGCTTCAGATGAACATTGAAGGATTTAAGGTCAGCGACGGCTGGCTAAGAAACTTCAAAAAGCATGCTGATATCATTTTTAAGAAACTGTGCGGCGAAAGTGCAGCTGTTGACCTGAGTGTCGTTGTGCACTACTGCTGTGAAAAGCTGCAGTCGCTCTTACGGGAGTACTCACCGGACGACATTTTCAATTGCGATGAGACCGGACTTTTTTTAAGCTTATTCCAGAGAAGACTCTTGCCATTGCTGGTGACCCTTGCCATAGTGGAACACACAATAAGGAACGAGTTACTGTTTTAGTCGGCAGCGATATGTCAGGGACAGAAAAACTGCCGATGCTCGTCATCGGCAAGTCGAAAGCTTCAAGGTGCTTTAAAGGCGTCAAGTCCCTGCCTGTCTTGTATGAGGTGAACAAGAAGGCATGGATAACACAGCAGTTTTTTGAAAGCTATGTGAGAAAACTAGATCGTAAATTTGATCTAGAAGGCCGCAAAGTTTTGTTGTTCGTCGACAACTGCGCTGCACATGGGCACATAAACAACTTGAAGTCTGTGCGAGCCCAGTTTTTGCCACCGAACACAACAAGTATTCTACAGCCGATGGACCAAGGCATGATACGTAACCTGAAGGTGAACTATCGGTCACGCTTGCTTTCGCGTATGGTGTTGTGCCTCGACAGTAGAAAAGCCTACTCTGTCGATTTGCTTGGAGCACTTCGCATGCTCATTGATGCGTGGAAGTCGGTGGCACCCACAACGCTGCGCAACTGCTTCCACCACGCAGGATTTGTGTTGAATGTCGACTCGGCTGTCTTGGACGAGGATGTTTCGTCGAGCAGCTGTCTGGCAGTGGGCACCTCATCGACGACTTTCGCACTGCAGGCGCCGAAATTTCCTCAACCGTCTCGTCTTCGGAGTTCACGGACGTGGACAGCGAGTTGGAGCTGTGCGCCGGGCTCACGAATGAAGAAATCATTCGCCAAGTGCTTGCAGAGTCTGAGAGCGACGACAACGACTCGCCTGCAGCAGCGCAGCTAACGCAAGCTGAGCTGATGCAAGCGGTCGCAACTCTTTCACCGGCTTACGGCGACACAACGACTCTCACCGAAATGCAGGCGGACCTGCTCGCACGCGAGCGAAGCATGGTTCAGAAGACCATTAATCACTTTTTGCAGCCTCTAACTCAATAGTAAGCAATAAATTGAGTTTTTTGGGGGCACATTTGTTTTTTTCAGACGGCCTGATTTTTCTGAAATATTCGCGGTTCCTTGAGGGTCAGAAAAACCTGTCGTCGACTTTACTTGAAACTTCAATTATTCGATTTGACTCGAAAGATACATTTACTATTCGAAATATTCGAAGCCCCAAAAATTGCTGTTGGCTTTTCAGTTATGCAGCAAAGCACACAGACTGTATTGCGGTGAAGCATATTTGCCAGAAAGTGAAGCATATCAAAAGTAAGAATGGGACGCTGTCACAAGGCCCCTGCTGGTTAATTATGGCTACCCGAGACTATAATTTAAGTGCCCACACTGTGCTGCCTCTTCATGCATTTGGACAACACAAATTCTCAGGGAGAAACTTCTGTCTGCTGCTTATCTGGCTAAGTGCTTATAAACACGGTTTCCAAACTACAAATTTGACCGAGTAGCAAACTTGTCAATCACTGATGCACTGCACTGCAAGGGCTGCTGCTGCTCTGCCCTCTTCGGGGATGCCAAGATTATAATTTATTTATTTTTTATTAAAGAATACCGCCAATCTCGTCAGAGATTGTAGCAGGATGAAAGGTCTGCTGGTTTCACAGAGTTTCGCAGAGATATGGGCAGCCTTGAAAGGGAGATTCTTGAGGCTGGACATATAGCAAAGCACCTCAGCAGATTTGTGCATTAGTGTACCATTAGTACATCTCACAAGGGAGAAATTAACCTACTTGAGGAGTTGATGGTTTTTGAATGCACAACCTTCTGCTTTACACCCCTACTCCCGATGCTTCTCACAGTTTTAGTGCTCTATAGCTCCACCCACATGCCATGTTTTACACTAGGTTTAAATAGCCTTGTTTTAAATAAGGCATCTGCAGGTGTCTGGACAAGATATGATTTGTCTATATGTAGGCGTAGTATCTTTATCACGGACAACCCCCTTTCTCTATTACTTGTTGCGTATGTCTAGGCCAGAATCGAACTGGTCCATGCACAAGCACAGTAGACATTTGCAGGATTCTTTAAGTTTCAATAAAATAAGTTGCAAGAGAGCGTCTTTCCTGTCTGTACCTGTGTTCCTTCAGTCTGTGTTCTTTTCATCGGCAATTCAGCACACTTCTACCCTTAAATGGCACAAGAAAAATTCCAACACCAAGAAACCAAGATATGTCCTCAACAAGGAAAGCTTTTGAAGAGCCTCCTTCCACTTCAGCACTGTCGAAAGACTTTGATAAGCTTCTCAACCAGTAGCAATTTTCCCTACCACAAGTCCCGAGTGCAAGATATGTGCATGATGATACCTTGGACCGAAAATAATATCCACGTGAGTGGCGGTGAAAGCATGGTGCCCAATGTTGGCTCGGCTTGCGAAGAGATACCTGCTGATACCAGTCACGAGTACCTCCAGTTAACAGCTCTTTTCGGTGTCTGGAAAATTGTGTAATGCAGGAGGGTGTTGCTGCTCCTTGGACATGTCAAGCAACTGTCCTTCCTTCATGACAGCCACAGATATGATACTGTCGAGCTAAAGTGATGCACTAAAGAATTTTGTTTACCACAAAGCATAGTTTTCCTGTGTGTTATTTGTTACAAAATACTAAACCTGCTCTTCTTTGTTTTTTCGTACCTCTGGTTGGTGAAAAAAACAGTATTTTTGCAAAACCAATATCATTCGTATGAAAAAATATTCTATTCAATTAGCACTTAGTTTTCATTATTCAAATTCCCTTCGAAATCATAAATTTGATATTCGCACACCCCTAGTTCAGCGCATTCATTGTACCCTAAGTGCCCCCAAGACGGACACTGCTGCTATTAGAACCACCACTGCGGTCATCAGAAGGGTCAGCCATGTGCGTGACTGATGACCAGCCAAGCTCGAATTATCTGAAAAGGCTAATTTCATGATCGAAATAAAGAAAGCTGGGTCCCATAGAAATGCATTGGTGCTGGCTGGGACCTACGGTCGAGATGAAATTAACCTGAACATTGGATTAACCGAAGTTAAATTAGTGAAAGTCTACTGAATTTTAAAGGTTAAAAAGCAAGGTGAAGACACTAAGCAAAAGCATTGGTTTGCAACTGCTACTGCCTGTGGTCGGCATTCAATTGAAATATAATGTAGGGAAACGCAAGTTCAATTCAATGATACGGATGCCATGCCAATAATATGTTCGGTGGTCCCCATGTACCTTTCTTTTCTTTCTGAGGAAGGTCCCACACTCCCACACTGCTTTATTTGTTCGTTTCAGTGCGCTAGACACCACCAATGGTTCAGTGCGTGTATCGTGTTTGGTGACAAAATTGCTGTTATTCTCCTTATATGGCAATGCCCTGAGTGTTGCAACAGCACACCATAGAAATCTGAATTACGTCGCACGCCAATAAATAGCTACATGGCCCACAGGCCGTAAGCTGTGCACCCCTGCACAGGAAAGTAGTTAAGCGGAGTGCCACATTTAAAACTGTAGAACAGTGCCTGGTTCCATTGTTAAACGCTATTTCTCTAGAAAGTAAAAGGAAAACGCTCTTTCCATGTGCACCATGGTTCGCAACATGCTCCAGAAGGTGCCACTAGCTTGCTATCCCACTGAGAAATGGTTGCATGTTTATCACCCAGTGTTGGTTGGATAGCACCTCATAAAAAAGGAACCCATCCCGCTTCATTATCTATGAAGCCTTACTGGCCATAAAATTTCAATTTAGTCGTTTCCTCTGTGGCACAGAGCACACATGACAGCGGTGAATCATTAAATGCAGTCTAATGCAACTTTCGTGTGTTGATTTAAAGCTACAAACTCCACTTAAAGCAAAACAATTTTTTGAAATTTCCGCCATTGTCTCATGACATGTTCTGGTCAACCGTTCATCCTTCTAAGAGCCAAAATGGAATAGCTTGTGCATAAAACGCTTCAATGTTCTAGAGCAATGTGATGCAAGCACGCAAGAGAATAGGCCTCAAACAGCGATAACAAAAGCAACATTGTGTCTCCTCGTTAAAGTCGGACAAAATATATTACAAAATTCCATGTACTACTAATTACGATGAGGCAACAACTTAAGCACTAGGTTTCGCTACAGTAGTCATAGTGTGCAACCCATGGTCCACGCCGCTATCACTTCCTTGTTTGTTGCTTACTCCACTGCATCTGAGCCACACCTTCAACAGTGCATAAGGTCCTCATAATTGATTAGAGCTCAATTCGATTCAAAGGCATCGATTTGACTTTTTTTCTCATATGCACGTCCCACATGGAAAAACAACAGGATTAGCGTCAACAGCATGCTCACTTCAACGATGGCGTCCACAGGACAGGCCTCCTGGCAGAAACCGCAGTAGATGCACTTCGTCATGTCGATGTCATAACGGGTTGTTCGTCGGCTTCCATCTTCACGTTCCTCTGCCTCGATGGTGATCGCCTTTGAATAAAAAAAAACGATGCACATGGTTTCACAGCAGCCACTTTTTCTGATGAGAAATAAACTTCAAGTACTCTCCTGTTGCACACTGTCGGCTGTACACCCAAAGATGAAAGCATGTCTAGTCTAATGAAGCAAGCAAACAAATTGAAAAAAAAAGTAGCAGTTTCACCTGAAAAGTGAAGCACTGATAGTGATAACAAATTATTAGACAGCTTTATATGGTAAGGCTGGTAGGTTTATTAGCTGTATAAAGTTCTGTAAACATTCGCTTACTAACTAAATGAACAAGCATGGTGTCACAAACGCACAGGCAAACATGAGCACATGTCACTCGGTGATTGTGGATGCTCAGTCAGAACTCTGACCTGATGAAGAGCGGCAGCAGCGTTCCCGCAGCAGCTTGCTGGCATGTCACTAATTTTTTATAGCATCCACTCGGGCCTAGTGAATGTTTTATCGGCAAAGATGAACCACATTGCATTCTAAACGAGGCCAAGACTGAACTTAGCAAGTTTCAAGAACTTTTTACTGCACCACAACGGTACAACCACGTAAGAACTCCTTGAAATTCCCGGCTTTACACTGTCGTAATGGCCCTGGTGTTCCGGAGTAAAAATTAAAAAGGTAAAGCTTGGTCTTTATTTTCACTTTTAGGAATAAACCTGTTACTGCAAAATTATCTAAAATAGAGTTCTGAAAGAATATTTTACCAGTCTACACTGATTGGTCATTTCTCCTTAGTGCCAATTTAAGGAGTTTTCTCAAAGTTAACGCCATTCTTCGTGGGACCCTGGGTCATTGGGTTTATAGCAACTAAATGTTCAAGTATCACTGTCCTATGTCACAAAACAGAGGAAGAGAATGACTGCACACTATATAGCATTGTGTTCGACCACCTGCATTACCCTTCTCACAGTTTCAGAACAAACGTTTGTGCTTACAGTTGCACTGTTCTTGCTTAAACTTGCCAGTACAGTGACATGTTTCTGGCTCACAATGCTTGGTGGACAACCTAGCTTCTCTGCTTGCTTGATTCCTCCACAAATTATGAAAAACCATTGTTGCACGCACACCTTACTATTAAAAATTTCAGCAGTACTACAGACACACGGACTGCTTTTTGCCCCCAGTGGCTCAGTGCGGGGAGTCATTTCACCACTTACAGAAAGCACTCTGCAAGCTACTCAGTACTCTGCCCGCCAACAATGAAGACAGAAGTTTTGCACACGAACCAGGAGCCCATACAGTAACACTATCACTCATTCGCATGTTACTGTGAATTACAGCACACGCCGGCACAAGCACAGGAAATGACACTTCGCATTTGCTGCCACATTTGCTGAACCCCTATTTTACAGTTTCAGTGGGACAAAACTGGCTGCAGCACTGGCTGCAACTGGTTAGGAGGTTTTCTTTGAAGTTTTTTTTTGTGTGTGATGTTTCAAGGTTTAGATGTTGTGGCCGGTGGTGGCACTGCATCACATTTCCCTGCAAGCGTCCGTATGGTCCACTGCCGCTGCCAAGGACAGATGCGAGATGCATTCATTGCCGAAATGCAATGCACGCGATGGAAAGAAAAACTGCTCTGCGTCTCCTATCATGCTCTGCCATTTCATCTTGCCAGCTCACCACAGCTTCGCTCACATCGATACCCACAGTGCATGGTACCTGCATGATTCTGAATGATTCGGACCAAAAAATGACACCTTGTTGCAAAATTCAATACGAAACCTTCTTTTAAGGCTGTTAGAATAAAAACACGTCATTGTACATTCTGAAAGTAATGCGAACAAGCAAAAACGACGCAGTCAGTTGTCATGTGGGTGATTGGAGGCCTTTACCTGTGCTGGGCAGATGGCCTCGCACAACTTGCAGGCGATGCATCGCTCCTCTCCTGATGGGTAACGACGCAGGGCATGCTCCCCTCTAAAGCGGGGACTCAGGGGACCTTTCTCAAAAGGATAGTTGATGGTGGCCGGCTCTTTGAACATCGTGCCTGTCACCACTGCCAGACCTGCAGTGTGGACAAGAGTCAATCAGCTGAAATGTTGCAAGTAATGCTTAAATGCCAGTACAGTAGACTTCTGTTAATTCTATTCTGGTTAATTCGATTTTTAGGTTAATTCGATCCCAGTCGAAGGTCCCAGTTTGTGGCCATGCATTTCTATTGGATAAAACTTTCGTAATTTCGATTTTAAAATTAGCCTTCATCGCAGATAATTCAATCTCGACCAGTCAGCATGCACGCACCTGACATATGGTGACCCCAATAGCGACAACTTTAGCAGCAGTGTCTGTCTCAACGAAGCTCAGGGGGCAGTAAATGTGTTGAATACATGTCATCTACAAACAAGAACATTTTTGGCCTGCCCTAGGAAGATTTTCAAGCAATAGCGGTAGCACACAATGTCTCATTACGGTATTTAGTTGATCCTAATAGGCACATCCTTTTTTCTTTCAGTAAAGCCACAAATTACATGTGCAGTGCATTGGTCACAATACCAAAATCGTCTTTTTGGCGTTTGTATGTTTTACCGCACAACATAAAAGTATTGCGGCAGAGCTAATTTTAAAACTCCGTGCGGCGAAGCTGACTTTAGAAAACAGGCTGCCGTTATGCAAAATATATTAGACCCTCGCCCATTTTTCTTGCTGACAAATTCGGTGCGTGTTAGATTTCTATTTTGTTTAGGAGCTTTAATGTAATTTCTACATTAGTTTTCTACTTTGGACGCATGGAAAGTGGGCACACGTTTAATTCGAGGTGTGTTAGAATTGAGAAAATACTGCAAAGTGAATCAGCAATCGGCTTTAGTGTTTCCTCTGCATCTTGTATAATTCGATTCGCCAGATAATTAGATCAATCTTGTCGCTCCTATCAGGGTCAAATTAACGGAAGTCGACTGTGTCGACGAAGAGTGTTTAGCACATCTTTACTATAATTCTTTCTTACATCTTATGGGCACACAAGATATATACAAGGTTATATGTTTCTAATCGATAAAAAACTTATTAGATTTCTGTGATAGATGTCGCAATTGTGTAAGATCAGCTGGCTTACTTGAAGAGGCAGACACTGCTTGCAAGACAACTTGCAGAGTGATGTTAGCTATATACCAAAATTTCACTACTTTGTAATCACTTAGGACAACATGCCCCAGCCGTGGAATTGAGACTGGGCAGTAATGAAGCAATATCATTTAGCAGAAATTCTGTGCATAGTACCAGGGTTAAGACGTATGCCCACAAAATCTTCGGCAATATGCACTGATGTTCCAGTTAACACTTATCAGTGCTCCATTCTCCACAGTGCTGATAAATGCTAACTGGAACATCTATGCATTTGGCCGCACATAAGCATGCACATAATGTGAGGCCTTTCATGAATTAATAATTACCGGGGTTACGTGCTAAAAGCACGATTTCATTATGAGGCACGCTATAGTGGGGAACTCCAGATTAATTCTGACCCCCAGGGGATCTTTAACGTGCCCTCAATGCACAGGACCACGGGCATTTTTGCATTTCACCCCCAAAGAAATGCGGCCACCGCAGCCGGGATTTGATCCCACGACCTTGTTCTTAGCAGTGCAACACCACAGCCGCTAAGCCACCGCAGCCAGTAGGTCTTTAAGGTAAACATCCAGTGATGCCTGTTTGTTCATGACCTCAATGCCACAGCAATAGATAACACCACCATGACTCCTACAAACATTGACTACATTCTGCGGAATATTCACCCCTTTTAGGTCTTGTTCTTCCCCGCAACATTTGTCATTATTCTTGTGTGGATTCACTCTCTTCAACTCATCTTATTTGAAAGGAATCACATGCGAATCTCGGTGTGCTATAGTGTTCTAAACAGAAATGTCATGGGTGCAGAGTAGCAAATGAAAGATATGCACACAACTGGTGATGACAGTTGTGTGCATATTCTTTTGATTTCTTTTGTGCGTCACTGGCAAAGAGGTAGTATGTACGTGAACTTCTGCTGACACAGTTGAAACAGCGAGTGCATGGCTGACTTCTGACATGTCGGATAACGCACTGACATATTGGGAACACCATTGTGTATTGCAACAAGCGTAATGAAATCTTACCACTGGATCTAAAACATTTGACGTACTCGGCACACGTGCACAGAGTGCCTCAATGTGCACGGAGTGTAGCACAAGTAAGGGAGACCAGCATAAACAGCTCTCCTGGCTACACCAGTGGCACTTTAGAACTAAAATTTTGCACAGAGGTAATATTTCGTGGCATATTTTGTTTAGTACGGCGTCTGTGCATAGTACTTGCCTGTTTTTCAAACAGAAGTGCAGAATTTCTCACCTCTTGTCAGAAAATCTCACTGACAACATGGCAACAATGTGCGTCGTGGTTTTGGTGAGACAGCTAAGTGAATGGACAACACAGCTCATGACACGTGCTGTGTTGCACCTTATCAATGCCAACAAGTGCCAGGGTCCCTTTCACACAAATAATTACTTGTTTCAGTCCCACAAATTGATATGTTGCTTATTTGGGACAACACAGGCAATTACTGCACACAGACAATGTGCTAAACAAGATTCACCACGAAATGCTACTTCCGAAAAATTTTAGCATGGACAGAACAATGGTGTAGCTGCAACATTCAATACAGTGAACCTTGTTAAACAAAGCCCATAAATTTTGGGAACTAACTTAATATAGCCAAAATTTGATATATCACACTTATGCACAAAACTAGCCTGAGGCTGCAGAACAGTTCAATCAGCAGCTAGCCTGAAATTACTATGCTCTGCACTACAATCTTGAAGTGACCCTCAAGACCAAACGCAGTAAGATTTTTAAAAATTTGCCAAGCCACTACTGACTAAATACAACCCGATACTTTGAAATCCATAATGTCACACTGATGTGGTATTGGTGTTGCACTAAAAAAATACTCTACCTTAGTTTTGTTTTATTACTAAAAAAATTGTTTTTAATATGCACTGATTCAGTGGTTCTCTTTCGTGTCCCTTTAACAGCACTAATTGGTGGGCTAGTCAGTTTATCTTAAGGAAATAGTCAGTCATAAAATAATGTTGATTAATCACTACATAGGCTTTAACGTCTCACAGCAACACTTTGGGTAATCAAAACCCTATAGCAGAAGGCCCCTAAGTGACAGTTTAAAAATTTAGCATGTATACATGCGGTGGCAAGCCACTGTGCCTAATTCTTCTAGTCAGTGCTTCTCCTTAGTGTAGGTGTCCCTGTGATCACCTTGCTCAGGCACTGCAGCATCTGGAAGCCACATGACTTTGCTCCCTGGCACCTGACCTTACACTGGCACAGTGGAGGAGCTCGACCAAATTCACAAACACTTATCACCACAGCTTGGATCCCTGTCTGCTGCTCCATATTCTGCCTGAAATACCACGAGCCAAAGCAACACTTCTGTGCTGCCTGTGACTCATCATGGCATTCACAAATGCCTAATAATCCCAAATTTGAATGGTCAACAGTCCCGCGTGCGGCGACTGCCACTGTGAGGAGATGATCAGGTAACTCCTCTGTGACTGCCTCTAGTACCATGTGCATAGAAAAGAGCTATTGACTAATTGTGCTAGATAGACTGGTGGACCACCCTTAGTCAGAGGAAAGAACCTTGGGGCACTGATCCAGACCATCCTCAGTATGAAAGGCAATTAACTTGTATCTCTTCTTTGTGAGGACAGGCAGAATTCGTGAGAGACTGAGTGTTCGCGTGCTGCACTGCCTTATGTGCTCACTTTTCACTTTTTTTTTTAATATCTCTTTCTAGTTATTATCTCATCACCTTACTGTAGAACCGGATAGCCATACCGGATAGCCAGCGGTTTTACACTGGCTAGAAAAGTTCGCTGTCTAGGCGATACGAAAGTGCCACGTTCAGCCTACGCGCGTGATCAGACTTACCTCTAAACAGCTCAGTGAGGAATAGACGCTTCGACACGACATCAATGTTTTCTCTAACGGTAGAGCCAGGTTCTGGAGGATGGACTTGCTTGTAGCAAGGCAACATGTTCGTAGTGGAAAGAGGCCTTGAACATCTCCAGACGGCGCTGGTCACTGTTTCGTTTGAAATGAAACAAGCACAGACACATAAAAAAATAAAGAAAAAACGGCGATATGCTGCACACGCTGTCTGCTACCCATGCACTAAGACGCACACAGGCACTCTCGCTACCCGCAAACCAATAACCTCACGGGCACTTTCGGTCGCAATCGAGCCCGATCTCGATCAAATTTTTCGATCGCGATTCGCTGCTTTGCGCAAGCTCGCAGGGGGAGCCAATGAGTTCCGCTAGCAAATTTCTATCGTATTCGAGTTGAACGCTCTTTGAAAGCGTGCGTTTGACAGGGATACTAAACGTAAGAGTCTTAACAGTTTTAATGCGTCAAAAAAGCAGCGCTTGCTTGACATACTAAGTGTCCGAATAAAACGTTTGGGGAACCGTTATGCAGGAGAAGTTAGAACCCGGGTGAACGGCAAGGTCGAACAAACCCTCAGCTCACTACGCGAAACATTGAGCATTGCGTGAGAAACTACGCAGCTCAGAAGACACCATCGTCAGTAAAAGCACTTGTTTGTATATGCTTAGTCTGCTGCCCACAAATGAATACTAACACATGACTCGGAGACGAAAATGCGAGTTATTTCATACCAAGAGGAACTTTTCGGCTGCACAGAGATGCCATGTTGGTTTCCACTGGGACATACAGAGTTGCTAGCGTTGCTTCTCTAAACTGTCATATCACACCTAAACGCCGTTCTTTTGAGTTTTCTTACTAATTTAGTACATGACGTTGCCTTTTCAATAAAATTCTGGTGTTATGCAAAGCTATACAATTGATTACATAATATTTTGTTATGTGCTTTTCAGTCTGTGCATTTTAAGAAGAATTTCAAAAGTTCTTGTATCATCATCAGTCTGCTAGCGCGCCTGTAATTTCAAAACAACGTACACGTGCTAGGTGTTGTGAAGGCTCCTTTCGATAATTTCTTGTGTCCTCGTACTGTACATTCCTCAATAGTACATTCAGTGTATCGATATTTATGATCACTCGTGTTGTGCTGCGAAGGAGTGTTACGTTAATTACAAGAAAAGCTCGGCAAATGTCTCAAAGCGTCCAAACAAATGGCAGCGCAGCTGAGGAATCAAACGCCGCAGAACCGAGTAATTTTCAGTTCAGCAGTAATTTGTCCTTAGAAACGATGTAAGTAGTGCATGTGTGCGTTTTGTGCTTGCACAGTCAGTGTTTATTTTCTGTTGTGGTGTACTTGAACACGTATAAAGTATTTAGGTCGAGTACGGGCGCCATTGCATCAAGTGGTACTGTTTTTGCCATTTTCACCAGACGCCAGATGCAAGCAGATTTCGCAAAAGAGAGAAACTGGGACCAGTACCACTCACCAAGGAACATTCTTCTTGCTATGGTCGCAGAAGTAGGAGAAGTTTCCGAATGCTTGTATGTGTCTGCATGTTTATTTTTGTTCAGTTTTTTATATATATATTTTTTTCTGTTTTGCTAGCCCGTCTCGTTTGTGTATTTATTTGCTATTTGAACTGCTCTGCGCCTTAACATCTTTCATTGTGCGGGCTCCATAATGAGCTGCAGAGATGCTAAAGCGTCTGACTCAATAATTCTCAGTTCGGAAGTAACTGCAGAAAAGGATTATGCATGGAAGTGTCAGGGTTAGGAGAAAATAGAGTGAAAAATGTGTGGTGATATGAAAGTCAGAAAAGTCGATCTGAGGTGTATTCCTCTAGCCAGCTACGCTGCGCTGGGGAAATGGGAAGAAAGAGGAGCATGATGGGTGACGATGACAACAGCAAAGAAAATGCAAAACACATAACGGGCATGTGTACTCAAAAGCTACAATCGAGACACATACATTTAAAAAAGTCAAGTAATGATGGCTTCAAAACTATCTGCAGTCACGCCAAGGGCCCAGTATTGCTTCCTCTGACTGCAGTTGGCTGTTGAGGCAGGCAAAATCATCAACCTCTGTGTCCTTTCAATATACTGTGAGGGCGATGACATGACACGTGCTTTGTAGACTTACGCACGTGGCACAGTTCACAGTCTGGAGACTTCACAGGGTTCGGAACATTATCGCTAAATACATAAAGAAAGTACTGATGTCGTGCCGTGTTTCTGAAAATTACTCCTGAATTTCTTTAATGTATTTTAGATCTTGTACGTGATGGAGCACGATAAACAAATGTTCTGCGTGTTTATGTGTGCATGTATGCTACCTATCCCGGCATGTGTACTGCAAAAACTACCAAAAGAAGGATCGACCACAGAGCACCTGTCCGACTCATTTGTGGTCGCGTGTTTCAGGCTCAGCCACCACTAGTTCACAGCGTTAACGTATCATGGCAAGGTCAGGGTATGGAGACAGAAGGCACGACAAAACTTTGTGCATGCAAAGTTGAGTGTGACAAAGTATATCAGTGCAAAAAAAACGTAAAGATTGTGCAATATACCATTGCACAACTAGCTAACAGTGCTAGAGTTATGTGTAAACAACTGCGTTTAGTACATTTTACAGCAGTTCTTGTTTTCTTATTGTGTGTGTCTTTCTTTTTTCTTTTTCTTTTTTTCTAGCCAGTGGAAAGGTGAAGTAAAAGAAGGCCTGCCAGGTAAGTATGAACCCTATGTTTCTAATTCCCATTATATGGTGCCCCACTGTGATTTGTAAACTAGTGTTTCAGAAATTATTGAATGATCAAGATAGCTGCTGTGCAGCAATAAATTTACATGATATTTGAAACCCAGACATATCTCAAAATGCCTATGCCCCATTCCTACTCTCATCTCCTCGCCCTACCCACGCTTTCCCCAATTGTCATTTTGGTCTGTGCATTATATGTCCTGTCCAAGCCATCATGAGTGACTGCTTGAGAAAGTCAATGATGGCAGTTTCCGAGCAGCTCTAGGTTGCAGAATCAATAGCCACTTTGTTTTTTTTTTTTTTCACAAGAACATGTGACACCTACCCTACATGGTGGCTTTGCATTCTCCCACACAGCCTGCACAACCCAAAAGAGGCTTGCTGCAAAGTTCTGTGAACGCCCATGAACGCCTTCCGCACTGTTACATACATAGCGGGCAATGCTATGAAGTCATAGCTATGCCTGGGCAGTGTGATGTAATGCGGACGAAAGAAGAGACAAAGAAAATAGACAGGAGATGCACTGATACTGACAACAAAATTTTTGTAGAAGAGAAACGCTTCTATATATGATCAGATTCAACCGCACATAAGAACAAAAGTTGCAAAAGTAGACTTACAGAGTCAAGGGGAAACGAAAACAATTTGTTAATCTTATAAATCTACTTGTGCTATTGACCTTCTTATGTTCTGTTTCATCTGATCAAATATGTAAACTTCTACCTTGAATAAAGGTTTTATTGTCCGTACAGCACGTGCCCTATATATTTTCTTCACCTCTTCTTTTGTCCATGTTAAGTTATACTGGCTAGGCATAGCTACAAATCCTCACCAACTTGCCCACCTTTCAGTAATTCTGCAATGCTATGAATGCTAGCAAGACCTCTCTCGCTGCTCGCATTCCCGACCAAAAGATGGCGGGGCCACATATGAAAGAATGGCATATCTATGCGTCACGTAATCTGGTGTAACATTAAGTCTCATACTGTTATGGTGAAAAATATGACGTAATTATTACGTGGAAGGTGTTGCAGTTTGAAACATATTTACAACTGAAAGAGCGTAGTGACATGTTTTTTGTTTACCAGCAGCCACAAGTCCACAACACACTGCTCGCACTCGCAAACAAACCGTAGTATGTCGCCTACTGGCAGCACCGAGGTGCACAGATAATCTGTGACTTGATGTGACCTTGTTTCTACAAGTTGTATGTAATATTTGAAGCAATTATTCCACTGAAAGTGCCGCAAATCAAAAGCAACTGCACTGCAAACATGTAAGAGTGAGACTTCTACCATACTACTCGCATGGCAGTATAACGCGGAGTATAGTTTGCAAGATTTAAACTTGATTAGACTACTGTGTCTGAGATTTTACTGAGAAGAAGACTGACCTACAGCCATGCAATATGAAAAGCTAACTAAATGCTGGTATCGTTGAAAAAATTGTAAGACATCAACAGGCACCACCTGATCAGATCATGCAGCCATATTTTGGGACCACATTCACTCATTTATGAAGGTGGTTTTACTGAACAGTTTTTTAAGAACAGCAGTGAAATAAACAGTGTACAATATGTTTTGCGTACGGTGTCTAATGCCTTATTTAATGCGAAGCATTCTTGTCACGCGTAGACCATTTGTTTCTTGTCAGTTATCTGACCGTTGTTGTGGGCCTAAGGCAGTTCAGTCTCACAGCATCCAGAACAGTGACCTAGGACTACATTTGGAGTGCACAGCTCTTTCCAAATGTCCAGATAACACTCGATGTTACCTTCAGACCTGGTTAAGCGTCGTTGAAACAATGTGCAATCACTTATCACTTGACCGCCTGCTCTTGAATTCTAGGCATAGCACATTTAAGTAGACATGCACACATTAGCCTTGCTCCACCTTAAGCAGTAAATCCACCAGTGAAACCACCAGGAAAACCACCAGTGATGTCACCGGTCAAAACACGGTTGAAACTATAATCAGTGCACATATATTGTACATACTCTAACAATGTAAAATTGTACATAATCATCACTGTAACAATGCGATGTCATATAAACTGTTCATTTTCACAACCTCCATTGCATGTTTCAGTTCAGAAAATTACCGCGGTTTGTGAGTGTCCTTCCACTACAAAGCAACAATGCTTTGTATTGCGTAGCGTTCAAGTGGAGTTGTGGCTGCAATTTTCTTTTTTTGTGAAATATTGTTGCTTTTTCTGAAGTCATTATGTTTTCAAAAACCTTGTGAATCTGGTAAAATGTCAGACAACCACTGTATGCAGATTCAATCTTCTGTAATATTTATTGCATTCAAACACACTCTAGATTACTTTTTTGATGAGAACTAGGCCAGGATAGATTCATTTCAAAAGTAATGTAGCTGCGTTCAAGCACTGAAGAGCTGGACAAAAATCTATTGAGTATTAAGCATTGGCTGCATCTCTGCAGCCATTTACCACATTTATACAGTTCAGCATGTATTGCAGGTGTCACACTCTGTGGTTCGCACTTTATTCCAGACACATAGTAGTTGCCTAACCATTGCAGAATGTCTGGATGAGCTTATAGAGATGAAACTATAGGGTTTTACGTTCCAAAACCACTTTCTGATTATGAGGCACGCCATAGTGAAGGACTCCGCAAATTTCGACCACCTGGGTTCCTTTAACGTGCACCTAAATCTAAGTACACGGGTGTTTTCGCATTTTGCCCCCATCGAAATGCGGCCACCATGGCCGGGATTCGATCCCGCGACCTCGTGCTCAGCAGCGCTTATAGAGATAGATGGTACAATGATATGTATTCCATGATTCATTGTATTGAATAATTTGTTATATATGTGTGCATTATATTGAAGTAGACAAAGTCTGAATTAACTCTAATTGCTTGTCTGTTCATTCTTCGTTGATTGCTTTGTGAAAAAATTAGAAGCACTGTTATGGCCACGTTTTCGCAGACTGGACATCTGAGGAAAAGACGCACTTGGGTGAAGAACTGAGCGACGTCTTGGTCTACCTCATTCGTCTCGCTGACCGCTGTCAAGTGGACCTGCCAACTGCGGTGCTTCGCAAAGTGGAGCTCAACAGACAGAAGTACCCAGCATCAAAAGTGTATGGCAAGAGCGACAAATACACTGCCTACAGTGAAGGGGACAGTTAAATTTTGTTACTTTGTGTTTGCTTATTGGCTGATCATCGCTGCTACTAAATGATCTTGCCCTTTAGCTGTATGTCAACAAGGAAGCAAAGCTAAAAAAAATGTCTTCTTGATGTACAAGAAGTCATTTTTGTTCTAGTTGGTAACGTGCGCCTTATTGAGTTGACCTTTATGTTCAGTGAGAACGTTGCAGTTCTGCTAAATTCTTACTGCTGGCAGAACTTGAAGTCGTTAGGTAGGAAGCATCCCTATTCACATGAAATGGTTTTGCTTGAGGTTATATAGTCAATAAATAAACTTTGCACATACCTTTGAGACATGAGTGGCAGCTCAAACTGACACAGATGATCGTTGCCATGCTGTGTGCGATCCCTCTTTGTTGCTTTTTTTTTTGCGCATGCAGCAATGTGATAAGATGGAGAGGGGCAACATGCAAAATGACCTCTGATAGTGCTCATGGCTGCTAGTTTTGGAGAACAAGCTGCACATGACCACTCTTCTATTTATGCCACACAGTGGCAATTGCAACTAAGTTTGACCACAGGGTATCAATGGTCAGGGACCCTGCTGTCCGTGACCTCTCGATTTTCTGCCATGTGAGATGGAATTTGCCTGGAAGGTGCAGCAGGCAATGGAAAGGTGTTTCCATGTTGTGGGTTGATCTTGAAAACTGGCATAAATTTAGCAGCCTTGGCTAGAACTGTCACATTGAGCATTTGTAATGGTGCATTGCATAGCTACTTTTGTTTTGTAAAGGAGAAATTATTTGCATATCAACGAAGAATCTTCTCTTGTCATCTCTGTCCCGTTTAATTATGGGCTTGCTATTTTACAGGCATCTATTTCCCATCAATTGTCCGTTCCTCCCACAGCTTCTTGGGTGTCGACACATTTATTTCCTTGTCACCTCATCCTATGCTAGCTTCATTTCCCCTTGCTACCAGAGTTTATCATTGTTCATGTCTTGCCACTATAGCTCTCATCGCTTACAGTAAACTGGGCAGCCATCGGCACAAATTAGGCAAACTAATTTTTGCATTGCCTGTGAAAGAAAGCAGTTTTGAGACAGTCCTGGACATATTTAAACATTTATCACTGCTGCATAAATGTTCAGAAGAGATATGTAAGGAACTCCACGTGCAAGCCCAGGACAGATAAAAAAATATGGATGGGGCAGACAGCTTCTTGTTGTCTGATCTGAGACAGCCCCACAGCCAACCAAAATTTAATCACTTGCAATTACTGCCACTTGTGTAAAGTGCGAGAACTACCACATTTACTCGAGTCTAGGCTGGCCTCCATCCTAATTGGGCGCCTAAATGTAGGTCGTGGAAAAGAAGCTTTCTTTGAATGCAGGCCAACCACATGATGACAGCAAATGACAACAGCGACAAAAAGCAAACAGCATTTATTACCTATGTCCAGTGCCAGCCACGCACTTGCACCAGCTTACTGTAGTCAGCACTGTTCTGACACAACATTCTCAGTACAATTGTGCCAAGCATGAACTTTTAAAAAATTATGACTATACATGCCTGCACTGCATGCATTGACTGCATTCAAGATGGCGTACCATTGGAGCGAGTTTCCCATGAGCGAGCTGTAGTAAGGTGAATCAGCAGATAGTAGCCAATACAGTAATGTATTTTGGTGCGGGCGTTCATGGCATGCCATTTTTGATGGCTCCTAGCAAAATCTTGAATCAAAGCAAACCTAGGAGTTTCGCAACTGTTTTTAACCGTTTAAGGCATTATGCATCAACAGCAAGAGCATTGATGAAAGTAATGATGTTTGAAGTAAGTCTCATACATCTTGAAACGCTTCTGGTTGGAATTGTATAAGCTTGAATAAAATGGACAAATTGTTTTAGTAAAACGAGTGGGAAGGCAGACGATTGGGTATTTGTGCTCGGTGTGGGCATGTCGTATGCAGCAGGTTCACTTCTTTGTTTTTCATAATGTGTTGCACCAGGCATAATATTCAGGTGGCTTGATAGATGCTTTTCAAGCCTGCTAGACATGAAATACTTGATGTTCTCATATCTAATGTTCCTGTAGCAAGTTTTTACATGGAGTAAAAGTTCTGTAAACTTGACAAAGCTCTCTGAAGAATTGAAAATTCTTATTCTATTTTGCAGCTGTACTTGTTTTATGATTCTAAACATGTAAGGAATGCGATGAAATTGTTTTAAATCAACGAAATTGAATGGCACCTGAAATGGTTAATGAAGCTACCAGTCTGGAATTGAATAATTATGGTATGCTCTTCTTGATACGCATCATATGTGACAGAAAACACAGTAATGCTCACGAAAATCTTGTCAACAATACGAGTATTAAGTCAAAATTTGTTACAAACATATATTTGTAGTCATGTGCTCATACTGCCAATAGGCATTTTACATTTACCTCGTTTCGATAATTTATTATATCCGTGCTCACAATATTGATGCTGGACTGTAATAGCAAATGAAACAGTAAGCACATGGTTCACTATAATATAAAACAGTTTATTTAACCTTCGCATAGCGGCATCTGAGAACATCCTGCAGTATGTACAACAATGAAATGATATTTTTGATTTCACAAGTGCTCAGCAATGCAGCAGGCTTCTATGCCTGGCACTTGAATATGAGGTAAGGGGGATGGGGGAAAAAATAGTGAGGGATAACACAACACAAACATGTGACTTAAAAATACTAAATATCCTGAGGTGCCAGCACCGTAGGAACAATAATTTACAATGACTATCAAACAACAGATATCGGGCCAGTTCATTTCTCTGTTAGCAAGTTACACATGGGAACATTTCCAAGAAAAAATAGTGCCTGGCCTCGATGAGAGTGTACAGGGCAGTCTGGTATGAAGGGGAACGCCTAATTGGTACTCAAGCAGCACTTAGCCCAGAAATGCAACATTCAGACTACACGTGCCAATTCTTCCAAAGCAGCTGTCCTTTCTAATGCAAATCAGGTGTTCCCTTTCATATCTGTCCTTGCTGTACAACCCCCTCGTACCACTTGTACACTATATGTCCTAAAGCAACAAAACAAATGGCAAAGAACTGAACTCAAAAGCACTTGGTTAAGTGAGAGCATAACAAAGTGCACTGGACGGAAAACAAAGGCAAGCAGCCGTTTCCGAAGGCAAACTTTGCAGCTGCGTTCTCTCTTCATTTATGCCTGTATCAAGTGCTAAAGAAGGTCTCACTCTTTGTTGCAATATAAAAACACTTATCTTACTGCTTTAAAGCCTGTACGAGGCACTTTTAATGTTGACTCTGCGGCCTCCACGAGGACAAACTTGCAGCCACAATTTGCCAGGCGAACTGTACTGGCATCTCACTAGATCTAATACCATAGTTGACTCGCTTCGTTGAAAAATAGCGAGGCCTTAATAAACCAAAGGCCGTAAATTCTAAGAACTCAGTATTGCACAACTGGCCATCAACACAATCAGCGATTCCTGACATAAAATATGCACTGCAGCTGCAGCTTTGGGTTGATGAATACTTCAAGTGGACAACATGAGCATCAAAAACACTGTCTGATGGCACGTCCCACTTTCATCAATTAACATGCCTCATAAATGATCCCTGGGGAAACAGCTTGAGTAACCATTGTCCTCAATTTCAAGCAGTGCTGCTCCTCAGTGACTTTTTCACAGCAGCAAGAACAGTAGGGGAACCACAAGAAGTCCTCGCAGTTTTTCTTGCATTAGTGCTCTTGTCGATTCTGACTGGGCTGCTTGTGGAACGGTGATGAACACAGCCTCTCCAGGAGAGGCAGCCACTTCTTTCTTTGCATCGGTCGTAGAACCCTGCTTCAGGGATGGAATCCATCACGACAGCTGGTAAAGCAGATGGCACTGTCTAGCCGCATGTTCAATTTTATAGTGTGGGTCCTGCAAGGCAAAAGTGTCGTGTTTTATTGCTAATGCACGCACATACAAGAAAGGAAGTTAAATAAAGTTCCTTTAAGTGACTGTGGCACACCGTCAACTTGCGATAATGAAATGAGATGGATAGTCGGCATAGTTGGCAATTGGAAAAAAAGCTTTTCTTTTTCTAGGCATCAGCTATTGAACTTCAAAAATATTCAATGATGAGCCATGATGCAAACTAAGATAATCAAGATGTTCAGTAAAGTCAAACGCACCGCACAGTGTTGGTCTGCTCAGCTTATTTCTAGTGAATTTTGAAACTAGTTTATTCATGCAAGGCTTTCGGTTAAACTTATTGATTGCTCTGCAGTGGCAAAGCCGCTGAGAAGCAATAATTGAAACAGCTTGATGTTTATATGGCTTGAATACCCTCACGGTTGATATTCCAGCTGGTCTGTGTGTTGATGTGAGCTGCCATGAAATGGTGCCACTGACCTAATTGCACATTAGTGATAAGAGTGTACATCACAACTTATAATTGTGTGCAGCACTATATTAAGCTTCGGATAACTCAAACAAGAATTTGTGATCCCTAAGTGCTTGAATTAGCATGAGTGAACTGTATGCAAAATTCAAACACCTTTCAGAACTCGCCCATGCCTCATACCTACATTTAGGCCTGAAGCAGATATGAAGAAAGTAATGACTGACATGGCAGCAGCAGTTGTCAATAATTAGCTATTGCAAGATTCTTTTTTTTTTCCATAATCCTTACGAAGAGGCATCAAAAAATCTTACAGGCACATTAACGAGAAATACCAAATTAAACCAGATTGGTTGATTAATTTCTTTGGGTAGCAAAAAGGCCAGTCTTAGTGTGTTGAAGGCTTGGTAAGCCAAGAATGATGGAAGAAATGGGTGGTGATGCCACTCAAATACTTTTGAAATCAATAAATTTTTAAAGGATCGAAGCAGTAAATTTACATCTCCATAACTCTGGATATTATGGGCTGATTCGGGAGGCAGTGCAACATCGCCACACCCACATGCTTCGTAGTGTTAACCAACAGAGCTAGCTAACCAGTAAGTGCCCAGTAGCATATCTCAGCAGGCCTACCAGGAAGCTGTCGCGTTTACTTTGACAATACTCCTTTAATGATTTATGCCCAGTCATTTCTTTTTACTTCACTCAATGCCACCTACCATGAGTGAGGGAACTCCCAAAGGCATTGCGGGGTCAGCAATGTGGCTGCGCAGGGAGCTGCGCCTGTGGCTGCTCTGTGGGGGCTCGGCCATTGCTGGACTCGCGGTCAGAGGATGTGCTACCCTTGGCGCTGTCATTACTGGCACTGCGCTGGTAGACTGCCGCACGGCAGCTGGCCATCGTGCTCGGGGTGCCCGGTGTGCCAGGCCCTCCCATGCCCACATAGCGGCCCAGCGGACCGTCGCTGCGCACATTCATCTCGCCCCGCATGAACCGCTCTAGCTTGTCGACACATGCATCTTGGTAGTCGTGGATCCACCTGCATAGCAAACACGAAGTTTTCTATGAGCCTAGAAAGATGGGTAGACATCTGGAATTGTCAGATGAACATTTGGACATGTGGACAAAAAAAATTGGGCAGCTTTGCCCGAAGGGTGAGGCATTGGCAGCGATAGCAAGGTTCAACATTATGCTTGAACTTCTGAAATGGTGTTCTAACTATGCATGGGTGCGACATGTTCGCATAATACAAAACGCAAGGCAACTTCTGCTCAGCAAAAAGAACACTGTCCTGCCAGCTGTCAAGCCTCTCACTATGTTGACGTGATGAGCATCACCAGTGGCATTGCAGGTGCCAAACCTCGATGGTGCACGAGATAAGACCAATGGGAAACAGTGAACATTAAGTCAGTGCCCAGTGAAATACAGCTAAACCTCGATATAACGAAGTATGTAAAATCGGCAATTTGCTTCGTTATATCGAAACTTCGTTGTATTGAAATTCGACCTTTTGTGCAATTAAGTAAAGTCACCCATCGATTTTTCTTGCACGGAAAGGGGCCGCAGAATTTTACGAACTATCGGGCAATCAAAAAAAAGCAAATTTGAATGAGGAAACAATTGATTTTGATGAATTTGGGAGTCGGCAACGAATGATACGGTTTAATGCCACGTCGACGATATCTTCGCATCGGCGGTACGACTTAAGCGAAGCCAGCTACGCTTGCGCGTGCACTCGGTCCCCGCGACTTATAGCGTCGCCTCCACTGGGACAACACTATCATGAAAAGCGCCGGCAGCGGGCAGCGAATGCATCGTCTGCCTCTCGCTCCGAGTCACCGAAACTCGAGATTACGCAACCTCCAATACTAAGCGCGCGGAAGGACAGCTTACATGATGCCACGCCTCCTCGACACGCCCAATCTTTGTACACGCGGCAGATTACCTCCAAAGCAGGGTGTGCGGCTGCGTATGCGCCTAGCCACGCTTACATTCATGTGCAGCCACGGCCGAGACGCGCGCCAACTTACCCCTCGCGCGCGATTGATCACGTTACCGCGAGCGAGCTCCCCTCCCCTCTTTTCCTTTGCTCGCGCGGGAAGGCGTCATTCGTGAAGCCACCATCTTCCTTGTCTCAACCTGGCACACTTTCGCACCTAAAGCACAAAGTGCACGGGGCGTGATAGGATCTTATCGCATTTGGACTTTATACCGAACATGATGCAGCTCCACTTCGCCGGTCGCTCTTGTCGCGCCGCGCGCGATTTGAGAGGTGCCCCGTTTGCAAGTAGCCATTTGTTATTCAATCATTTGACCATCTGCGTCCACGGAAGTTTCCATGTAATAAGGGAAATTTCGTTATATTGAAATCGCATACAAACACACTTCGTTATATTGAAGTTATAAATAGATGGTGTTCTATGAACAAGAGGCAATGAAAAGTTAAATACTTCGTTATATCGAGATATTTGCTATATTGAAATTCGTTATATTGAAGTTTAACTGTATTAGATGTCGTTAGCTTGACATTTAGTGCTCAGATGACAGCATACACATAGCAACTCAACAGAAACACTAGAATGCTTATTGTGTGCATGAAGTGAAGCAGACAGTTTGCAATATAGTATGTGCTGGCTGCCCTTCAAAGCATTGTTCCAGCCAAAAAGAAAACTTGTAACAGGTCACAGTTGTAGTGCGAATTCGACTCAATAGGGAGTACGTTTGAGTTGGAGGGTGCTGCTCAGAGTTGCACAGCCTCGACACTGTGAGCTGACAGCAATGCAAGTAATTGTGCTGTTGGTCACAAAATAAACCATGGAAGACCCAGCAATGTCAGCAAAAGAACAATGCTAAATCATAGGAGCCATGAGCATGGAATACCATGTCACAAAACTTATGAGAAATGGATAAAGTATGGTAATCATGTGTAAAGTTTTGATGGTTTCTTCGATTCTCATAAGGACTATGGAAGCAAAGCATGTGTTAAGGCTATGGCGAGTGGCTGGCAAATGGTTTGGTTATGAGCAAAGTTTCCAACAAAAATTACTAGAGGGAACTATGGCACTGATTGTTCATCTAGGATAGGTAAGGTGGTTAGTACAGGGATTTGTCTAGTCTTCATGCTTGCAGCTTGAAATGTTCTTGTAACATTGATTGTGCCTTATCTTTGTAGATTTCCAAGCAATCACAGTTTTCTAAACACTGCAAGGCAGCAATTCTCTGCACATGCATAATCACTTGCAAATTGTTCAATTTACAATGCCATATTTTGTTGAAAGTGATTAATCTGCGAAGCCGTTTGAAGCCAGAAAAATTAAGTTTAGGGAGATTCATGTATTACTACCCATCATCGTCATGCTAGCTGAGAGAGAGAGAGAGAGAATGTTTATTGTAGTAGAGGTTGTTTGGTTATAATGGGTGGAGCCCCTCTTCCAGGGCCCCACCGGTTACAACGGCTCGCCAGGCCTGGTCAAGGGTCGCCAGTTGGCTTCCCAACTCCACTTCCGCGAGTCACACCTCTCATAACAAGTTATGGAGGGCGTTGTCTAGCAACGGCACGATGCCAGCCGCCGGGCATAACGACTGGAATGTTATGTGTTCCAATGTCGGTGTTCATGCTGGCTGAAATACCTTGCTTGCAGCTCCCAAAGGCACAAATGCCAGAGTTCCTCTAGGTAATTTTTGTAGGAAACTATAATTGTGAGCAGAGAGCTTACTCTTGTAGTTTCAGACTCCTACAACTTGGCTGTTAATGGACCTTTTGTGAAAACCAACTGCAGGGGACTTGTTGGAGAGTGCCTTTGAATGACTAAGAACAAAACTTGCACTCAATATGCTTTTTAGAACATCTTCAGCTATTTTACCTCTATAGTGACAGAACTGCCAATGGTAGACGAAAAAAGAGAGGGATTGCACTTACCGTACACCATTGAAGTAGCAGACTGCCCTCATGTCCTCAGGGAGCACTTCCGATTCTGGCCACTGGAAGTTGTCCAGGATTGGAATGATGTTGCACTGGCTCTGAAGAGCTTCCACAATTTCCTATACATAGAAAAAAAAACAAGTTTCACACGTCATGCTATGTGGCTTGTTTTATACTGGCGATTAGAGATGGTGGTCTCATGACAAAATGCCACTAGAAATTTTTTTAAAAATCACATGCTCTTGCATTCTGTAAAAAGTTCACAAGGCTGCCTAGCACAAATACCACACCGTGCCATGGTTGACTAAGTGTTGGGGAACAACTTTAAGCAACAAGTTTACAAAATGTCAGGGTCACAACACAAACATGGTGGACAATAGCAAATTACACATGGCATTCCTTGTGTTAGCTGACATAGGGATTTGGCTGTGGATTCCACATCTCAAAAAAATTGTTTGACAGAGGCAGTATCAGGCCTGGAGAGAGAGAAATAAACGGGATGGCAAAGGCGAGGAGGTCAACCGGATAAGTCTGGTTTGCTACACTGCGCTGGGAGAAGGGGAAATGAAAGACGGAAAGAACAGCAAAGAGAAGACTGGAACAGCAAAGCAAGTCTGGAAGAAGACAGATCGCAGTAGTGTGCTTGATGATGAAGGCATCACTTTAATGCAACTGACACGCACTCAAAGATCTTGCTGCAAGAGTTTCACCTACAGTAGAGTAACTGCCACAAGAACAATCACAACACGTAGTTTCAAAATACTTCAAAGAGCGGGAAGAGGAAACAGGCATGACAACATTCCAGCAAAGATGATGGTGCGTGGCATGTGATGAGCTTTTTACAGGGAGCTATAATAATGGCCTAACAGCACGAATTCAAGTTGCAGGTATACTCTTTTGCATTGCAGCCGCAACATGGCAGGACTGCAGCTTTTTCCAACAGTTCTCTCACTGATGCAGTTAACTAGTAACAGCGTCTCTCATGACTGCATTGTGATGACATGTGCGTCAGCATGCAGACGTTCTGCATCTTGGCACTGCTTTTCCAGAGCTACCTGAATGCCCTTAAGAGCACCACCACTTCACAATGATGCTTAGGTATCAGGCCATGCTCACTTAGTGATCACGGCCTGCTGGACATCCTAATTTTCACTCACCCTGTGCACCCAGTCCTTGCGGTCAGTGTCACCCACGCACCGGTCGAGGGCATTGGGTGTAAGGACGAGTAAAAAATGCTTGGCCTGTCGTATGCTGTTGAGGAGGTTGTTGTCGAATTTTCCCGCTTCCAAGCGTTCCACGTCAATGAACACAGAGAAGCCTCGCAGTTGCAGGTGAACCTTCAAAAGACTGAGAAAAAAGGCAACATGCATTTTGAGAGACAGGCATAAAACTTTGCGTAACGTAGAGTGCTCATACAGACTATCCTATTTTAATGCATAGGAGGCTGCCACCCTAAATATGGTGCGCACTGTTAAAAAGAACTGTTTGCTGCACATGTCACAAATTTAATATACTTCATCAAAACAGAACATGTTTATACAGCTATCTTGTCATTGGCAAGCTTTGCCCAAGCCATTTTCCAGTGGCCACAAAATTGCATTCCTTCTCTATATGTCATAATTGGAAAAGCGGACTACAAGAAACTCCAAAAACTATTCACAGTAACAACTGCGGGATAAAAGGATGCGACAAGGATGAGAATAGCAAGCTGTAAACTATAGATGAACAAACTATAGGGGCATCTTGAAATAGCATCTCACCATGAGAACTCGATTTAGTACCATGACGTTGGCAAACAGCTTTAATCTGGTGATATAGTACCCTCACAAGTTGCACGCTTTGAAATGACAAAGGTAAATATTAACGTGCAAATAAAGATTGCTGCATAAACTCCCTAGTGGTACTTGTCAGATAGCGCATAATCATTCTTTCCAGTTCATCACACACACACACACACATTCCCCCATAGGACCCTTTGCATACCTATGGAGCGCATCGTGTCACATGTTACGGACAGACTTCCGAGGGAAGTAGCCCTAGTATGGCGTTTGCATTAAAAAAAGTTGGCTTTTCACCTGGCAAGCTGAGATCCATTAGAGCGCCTGTAGCTGACGAAGACGTCGAGGCTCTTGTTTCGTTCGATTTCGTCTGCATCATCCGCGCACTGGTTAAGACCTGCATTTGCACATAGAAGAGCAAAGTTATATGTGCCCTTACATATATATCATATACATATATAAGAAAACAACACTCACAGAAAATTAATCCGCTTAGCGAGGGACTCGGTCACATCTCATGTTCTGCCATGTCAAAACTCATTCACCCCCCCCCAAATAAAAGGAAGCTGCACGGTTATAGTGATAAGACTTTCTCGCTTTGCAAAATAACACTTAAAAGAGCGTGACAAAATTTCTCTGGCATTTTTTTTTAAGGTAGCCGCCTACTCCATATTATGGTACACGGCATGAGGCGTTAATTCCTTAAGCGTGCAAAAAAGGAATCGTGAATTGTAAATTTATTTAGTACAACAAACTTAAAAATCGCATCCAAATTATTGGTGTAGTGTTTGCGTACGAAAGATGCACTGCACATCACGAAAATGAAGGGAGGGAAGGGTATGTGGGCATAGTCAGTGTGGCTAGACACTGGAGAGGGTTGACTGGTCACGAGACCACTACCTCCGATTTTCGTGACGCGCCAGATCTGCCCTGAAACAAACCCAATGCCAAGAAGCCACGCTCCACTTGTGGCGCGCTTTTTGAAATGGTCACATTCTAAGAAAGTATAATTAGTGATCTTTTGCGCGTTTAATGAATTCTGGCACGACATAGTTGCGGGTCCACAGCTATCTAATAAAAATAAAGAAGGGGGTAAAAAATTTTTGTGTAGGTACCCTTTAAGTGGTTCGCGCCGCACACAGCTCGTTATGTGTGTGAAGCCACGCAAAGTTCGTGCTCCAAACTGTGGCTTCACCCTCCGTCTGCATTCATTCGAACCGAATGGCATCTCAGCGGCACCTTACGGGATGGCGTTTGCGGTCAGGCACGCTGCGATCCCCTTGTTCGCTGGCCTTACAAGTTTATTTTATTTCTTTTCCTGCAAGGGTGCCGTGGTGGCCTGCTTCCAAGAAACGCGCTCCGCACTTGTTTAGCCTTTCCTTTCCTTCTCGCTGGTACCGGACACGTGACCGCATACTTTGAAACCGTGGCTACGTGCACTCCGCGGCGTTTCGCGGTGCTCTGCACGTGACTCGGGCACGTTCTCACGGCGGTGACGTCATCGCTAGGCGTGCGCACGTTACTTACGTGGCTCACTTGCCGACTGGAAGTCATCAGACTTGCGCGCAAGGAAAAAGAACGCGCTGTGGCGCATCAAATAAAAAAGAAATGTACGAACCCCCAAAAGAGCGGCAAAAGTTTAAAAGAACGGTGGGGGACGAATGCGTGCATTGTTTTGCTGTGTTCTGCCCTGTCACGCGTGCAAGCGGCTTACGCATTCGGCGCCTTTTACGAGCCCATAAAACATCGAGGGTCTCTCGCAACGGGCGATCCCGCGGAAGTCTCAAGCGCTGTCCAGAGATAACAGGGATCGGGCAGATTATTCGTCGTTTCCACTTCGTTTTGCGAGATTAGTCATTTTATTTTCCTGGCCGCTCTTGTTTACAACGCTTCCCTTCACGTGTATCTGCCGTATTACCATCCCGCCGTGCACGCGATGTCGCTGCTTTTCTGTATCCCTCCCCTCCCCCCTCTCCCCGCCTAACCTTGGCCTTCATGTTGGAGATATACCCCTGAGGCTTACTCGCTATCTGAGTAACTCTGCTTTTTTGCCACGGTGCGAAAAACAACCGTTCTTCTCAACGCCGATGCTCGTCATGTAATAAATATTAAGAAAAAGAAGCATATCTTAAGGGTGCGCCTACACGGTTGGCTGCAGATGTGCGGAGTGTCACATACGGCGTGCGCTACGTGTAACGACTGCATGTGTGAGCACTTCCTGCCTGCGAATTTCTTGCCTACGCTAGCATGGTCGATTTAATCACTGCAGCTCTTTCTCACTTGTAGGGCAGAGTTATCGTTCATGGAAACATGATGATTAGAGGTCTATAACGGACCGTACCGGAAGCTCCAGGCAGGCCGCTGCGCTGCTTCCTTCTTTTTCCTAGCTCTAAACTTATACAGCGACCTTACCTATAGCATACGCGCGGAGAGCACCAGCGGATACTCTGGAAACGCTGTTCGCTACAACTCACTAAGACCGGCCTTTCGTATGCATCAGCCGAAAAAAAAATTATCCGACGATTACGATACTCCCTAATGCGAAATTTGAGCGCAGCTCTATACGTGTTTCCATTTCGCGATATTTTGAAGCAAAGAATTTGAGAGAGACATGTAGCAGAGTCGGTAATGGTCGAAAATCTGATCTGCGGATCAAGCGAGCCGGCGTTTATACATGACTCGTCAAAGGTTCCAGTGTGATCGCTGGTGCCGCATGGCTTCCAGAAAGTACTATACAATTCGCATAGCGCATACAATCAGATTAAGAAACAATCTCACACAATAACAACCAAAACAAGCGCGAACGAGACCGACCCAACAGAACCAAACAGGCGCGGGCGAGAGCTGTGGCGCGAGCAGACGATAGTACGAAACAAGCGGATCGGCTGAGACCAGACACGAGTGCGCATCGAGCCGTAAGGAGGGTCCGCATGACACCAGCATCGCGCGCGCACGTCACTGAAGGGGCCGCTCTCATTGGTCTCCGCCATTCGCGGATCGCGTCCTTCGTCTCCCACTCCAGCGAAGGGGGGCGGAGCTGGTTACGAGGCCGACGACAACGCCGACGCGAAACCCAGGAACGGACGCCAAAGAGCTGCGCTCTAAAACGCGCATATCTGGCCGCTTGCAAGAAAGCTTCTCGCGGTTTCCCCTTTGCGCCTGCGTCTGGCGGTTAGCGCCTGTCGGATCTTTCTTTAAAACTCACCGTACAAGCTTTTTATCACTGCGGCAATCACACCTGCGACCATCCGGCAAACGGGCGCCGCAGCGTTCACACGGCCCGAAAGCGGTGGACGCGTGTGGAAACGCGACAAGTGTGCGGGACGGCGCTTCGCAGGTAGCGTGCGAACGCACGAGGTTCCGCAAAATGCACCAATCAGTCGGGTACACCACGTGCTCTCTCTCTCTCTCTCTGCGGCTTCAGTGTCCTGAAATAGCGCGCGCCGTTCGTGCTGCAGCAGAGACTGGCTGCGGAATGCGCTCGGAGACATGACGGAGCAGTGGCCCAGAGCCAAATTTAGCTCCGGAGATAAGCGCCACGTGGCAATTTTTAGCCTCGGGGATGCCCGCGCACCACTGGCGCTGCTTGTCCGCGAGGCAGCAGGGGCGCTTCGAATGGGGCGGGTGCTCGCGCCCCGGGCCCGCCGTCGCGGAACCTCGATCCAAATAGAGTACGGCACGCGGACGCTGGCGGGCGCGATGGCGGCGACGTTGGCTGTTTTCAAGAGCGGCCTTGTTTACCGTTCCGCCAAGAGGCGGCGCGCTCTAACAGAAGAGAGAGGGAGGGGGGGGGGGGCTAGTGGGGGCCAAACAAGGTGTTGCAAGCGACAGGGGGCGCGCCGGCTGTTTCTCGTCGAGAAATGCAAACATTCGCGCCACCAAGTGAATGCCGCGCACAAAAGAAGAACGCGGCTTTGATTTGGTCACCTCGCTCGGAGTTGAAGAGCGCCCGCTGAGCAACCGAACTGTCAGAAAAAGAAGGCAAGCAGCAGCTCGAGAGACTGCAAACACTCGCGTAAAGGATCTGGCATAATCGTTCAAACAAACGCACGAAAGTTCACGACTTGTAAATTCCACCGATGCTGTAAACAAGCAGCCGTGCCAATTCGGTGAATATACAATGTGTGCGTTCGTTTCTAAACAGTGATTCGCTCGTGCCGCAGTAACAAACGGCGTGCCCATCATCTATAGCTACGATTACAGCTGCTCGTCGTGCATGTGACGAGAACCGTTCGATATTGCGCGCTTTTTCTTTTTTTTCTTTTCTTTTAAGCTAGACGCCCAGGCACTTATACAAACTGCCCGTGGCACAGCGTACATAACTATGTACAGTGCCGACGCTTTGCGAAAGCGTGCCCTTGCGTAACCGTGATTCGATTTGGCGGCGAAGAAGCCAGTGGTACACGACCTTGCCCAAGTCATCTCACTGGCGGAGGACGCAGATACGTGGCACTCGCGCCTATGCGCCGGCTATCATTTCATGCGCGCCCCCGAGTCATTACGACTTGGACATGCAGGTAGCATAAATCTGGGTCTCGCGCAAGCATGGCACATACGCTTGCCACCAGTGCCAAAAAAAAAACTCAAAATCGCGCTGCGCGCTGCTATGTTTTGCCCCCGACTCAATTCCTTTTCGCTCTAGCGTTGCTATTTGCGCCAGGCGAGATTCTTTTTTTGAGTCACTGCGGGCCAGCCGCGAGCTCAGGCAAACTCACAGCTGGTCCTTGTCTACCCGGTTTCTCTCTACCGGTGCGGATGCCAGCAGGGCTGACGTCATCCCTGCCTCTCATTGCCGGTGTGAACGATTTGTCAAGAGGGCGAACAGGTCGCCCCGTGTCCCACTTGTCTCTCAGTGCTGTTATAAACTGTTTGCTGCCGGAGAGATTTGGCGTACTCTGAACTACGGCAGTTGCGTTTCCATAAACTTCAGAGCGAATAAGCAAAAACGTAAAAGAAACTTTCTTATATATAAAAACGGACAGAGACCAAACGGTCATAGCACGCTCCTCAATAAACGTCAAACAACAATTCGCACGGCAAAGTACACGACAAAACAAACCTGCAGAGCCAAGCTTGCTCACACATTGTTGTTGAAATCGTTATAAGAGCAGGTGCACAAATTCACTGAATGTCTCCGTTGAGAGTTCGGCTTCTCGCAGGGGTAAACTTCTATGGCATATTTAAAAAAGGCGCGGTTGCTAGAATTTCTTTTCCTTCTATCGTTCTTTTTTTTCTTTTTTTGCAGCTCCCAACCATTAAGGAACGGCAGATATATACTTTAATGATTTATTCCACCCGTGACCCGACGAAACGGTCCACTGCTTTAGAAACAGCTCCGGAAAAACGTAAGGGAAAATGCTTTCATGAGAACGGGCGTGAAAGCACCTGTGTCAAGGCTGACAAAGAGCGCGTTTCCCCATTGCATAAAACGAAAGTTGGCACCTCGTCCCGAGACATCACTCTTTGTGCTTTCAGCAGAGTACCCTCGCAGCGACGATGGACAAATCTGTGCAAGAGGCACCATCATACGAGTTGCTGCGAGCGATAAGATACTTTAGCAGCTGGCGTCTGGCTGATATTATTCATTCATTCAGTGCAATTAATGTCGCAATATACTAGCCACCGAGAAGACGAAGACGAACCGATTTTCCACACGAAAAGGGCATACCAGACACGGGTGCCCTCCTGTCCTATTCTCGCTTTCGCGCTTTAGCAAGTCGAACTCGGCTTCATTGCTCATACGATTACCGAAGGGCCACTGTCCCAAAACCGTGCCGCGTTATCTGCAGAACAGACTGATGGGCGATCCGGAAACGGGGAGGGCGCCCCCCGCTGGACACTCACCGCGGATGGCCTGTCCGATTCGTAGCCGGTGGATGGAGTTGTCGATGCCGCACTCCTTGAAGAGCTGGTCGTCGTTGAGCATCTTCAGCGAGTCCATGTCGACGCCGCTCTGAAGCATGCGGTACGTGTACTGGCTGAAGTCGGAGCCGAGGCTCTGCAGGATCTGGTTCACGTTCGTCGTGTCCACCGACGAGTAGTCGGCCATGCGCTTGAGCTGCGACAGCTCGCGCAGGAAGCGGCGCCGCAAGATGCCGTTCTTGATGCCAATGTCCTCCTTCAGCATGGGCTCGTCCAGCTGCAGCAGCAGGTCGCCGTCCACTCGACTGCTGACGAACTCCGAAGCGTAGTTGGTGAAACCGATCTGCGAATGACCACCCGCGGGGAGGCGGAGGGAACGTGTCGTCACAAGGCCTTTACGGCGTACGCTGTCCTAAAACAGGCTACAGTCATAAACTGCCTACACTGACCAGAGTTTCGTGATTGCGCTAGCGTCGAATTTTGCTAACAGTGCAATTGTACAGCAGCGAGGGCATCAAGCACATAGAAACGCTGTGTGTGCATTATATACGTACACGCGCCAAATGACACTGCAGACAGTACGTGTGAAAAAAAAAACACCGAACTAAAAATTGTTTAAAACGATTTAGTCAGTGAAGCCCACGTTATTATCACCAAACGTAAGCCCAGAGTGACTGTCTGCTTTGAAAACTCATTCGCGAGTCCTCGCCAGAACGCTTTAGGTGCAGATCAGGTATACTGAAGAACTCTGGTGATACTATTTGCTCACTGGAAAACGCCGTTACGAATGTAAGTTCGTCTTGCCTCAAACTCATCATGAGGCGCATGGATGAGTTCACGTTAGGCCTGACAGTTCACAGCTGCTTCTGCTGCGTGATATGACCTGCAGTTTCTCCTCACGCAGCAGAAGCAGCTGTGAACTGTCAGGCCTAACGTGAACTCATCCATGCGCCTCATGATGAGTTTGAGGCAAGACGAACTTACATTCGTAACGGCGTTTTCCAGTGAGCAAATAGTAGCATGGTTCCCGGCACACATGGACGATGCAACTAACCGAGCGGGTTGCAACCCTAACGAGCGGGCCAACTGCCTGGCGCGTGAATTCACGAACCGCGCCAGAGCTAGCAGTCCGGCTCTCCCGCAGAATTGCCCCTTCAAAGATAAACTTACAACCTTTCACGAAATTACGTCACATTACAGACACAGCAGGAGAAAATTCCCTCCCCCCAATCCGAAACTGAACAGGGCTCAGGCTGTTACTTTCAGGCTTTTACAGACGAGATCGTGCCTCACCCCGAGAGCGCTTAGTTGGATAGACCCGAACTTTCCGCAATCGTGCTCCAAATGCGGTCACGCGTGCTGCTCCTTCGACCACATGCTCTGGCTGTGCCCGTACAACGCGGGCTCCGACTTTCATAACGAGTCCAAGTGGGACACCTTGCTGAAGAGCTCGGATTTCACAAGCCAACTACAGGCCGTCCAGAGGGCCCGCGACGTCGCGGAGAGTCACCATCTCCCTGCCCCGTCGTGGGTGGAGCCACCAACTTGATCGGGGAGCCTTCGGTTGCCCCCTAATCAAGTTCCTCAGGACACTACAATAAAGTTCTTGTCACTGTCACTGTCTGCTGCGTGAGAAAACTATATTTGTATTAAAGCGCAAACGGGCGCCCTGGGTAGTGTGAAAGTGGCAGTAGGAATCGTTCATGAAATACCAAACGTTTCATTGACTTTCGTACGACGCATGTCACCATGGTGGCAACGAATTGTTAGAAATGCTAAACTGTTTTGCTAAACTGTTCTTACCTGCTTGACCCACTCCTTCACGTCCTCAACAGTCCAGAGGGGAACCTGCTGGGACAGCTTGTGCGGCACCTCTTCGCCGATAAGCTGCAGCGCTTGGGCCGCGAACTTGGATGCGATGGCATTTGGAGAGCTGGCTACCTTTCGCAAGGCCTCCAGAGCTCCTATCTCCGCGAACACCTACAACGGCAACACGCCCGCATGACACCGTGTCTAATTTAACGAAACACAACTTGAAGGCATGCGAGAGGCCGAATATCTACTCACCGATGTGTTTCCTTGGCGTTTCTTGATGCCAGCTTCCATGGCGAAATGGAAGGCGGCAAGGCTGCGGGCCTCTTCCCTGTTGCTGTCGAGGACGGGCACAAAACGCAGCAACCAGTCTTTGGACTGTCCGTGGACGTGAGCCACGTGACTCTTGGCGAATTCCTCGGGATGGTGGCTCGTCACGAAAGGCTCGACCAGGTCCAGCGTGCCCGACTTCATGACGGCCGCTTCGATCTCCTTGTTGGCCACGAGCGCCGCGATGGCGAGGCAGGCGTAGTACTTAATATTGTCGTCCAGGTTGAAGGCGAGTGGGAACAGCCACATGGGAGCCTTGTGCTTGATCATGGCCTGGTGGTTCTCGGGCCCGCCGTACAGACTCAGGTTGGCAAGGGCTGAGGCACAGTGCCGCAGCGTCTCCACGTCGCTCGTGCGGCAGTCGTACAGGATGGACTTGAGCGCTCCGAGACGAATCAACTCGCTGCACGTGGTCTCGGAATGCTTGAACAGGTGGCACAGGATTCCCGTTCCCACCCGGGAGTAGGAAACCTGGTTGTTAAAACTGCACGCGCACGCCACCTGCACGACGGGTTCGAGCCCGTGCTCGACTACGTAGGACCGGTTCTCCGTCGACAAGCACTGTTCCAGGAGCCTGGCACTGGCGAACTGCAGCTCCTCGCTGGCGGAAGAACAGTTCTTGAGGATGACATCGAGGCCACCGTTGGTCCGCAGGATATTGCACATGGTGAAGCCCAGGTCGTGGCCGTATGTGGGGACGGCCCACGCTTTGCGGATGATGACCGACATCGTGGCCAGAAGCTCTACAGCTTCTTCCTCGGCGGCGGCCTTCAACTGCTCGACGCAGAGTGCCATACGGCTGGCGAATCGCGAGATGGCCTTGTCGACTTCTGACTGAGGCAACGGAGACCGCAACGTGTCGAGCTCATCGGCCAAGCCCTGGCCTACGGCGAGCCTTTGGTTAGAAGGAAGCGGCGGCAGACCGCTGCTGAACATCTCCTGCGTCGGCGACGTCACAATGGGCGAAGCACAAGAGCTGCCGCCACTGCTGTAGTCCATGTGTTTGACGGTCTGGTGCGACGCGGACGACTTGGAGACTCCCTTGGAGCTGATGAAGACCTTGGAGCTGGCAGACGAAGCGGCGCTTTTTTCCTGCTGCAGTACGCCCTGGGTGTACATCTGGCGCTCTTCCTTTTTCGCCATGGAGATCTCTTCAGCTGTGTAGTCGTCCGTGGACATCTTTGAGGCCGACGCCGCGGCGCTCTTCTGCTGCTGGTGGAGCGTGTCTCCAATTTTGAGTTGCTTCTGGTCCTGCTTCGTTGCAGCCATTTTCTCGGCCGAGAATCCTTCGCCTTCCATGCGAGCCTTCATTTCCTGCAATGCAGTGACAGCCAGAAAATAAATGCAAGTACTATCTCGCAGCGCGAGAATCGCTCATCTGAGCACTCTCCTGCAGTTTCGAAAAAAATGTAAAAATTTTACAGGAGTTGCCTATTAACCGAGAATGAGCTCGCCCAATGGATACACCTCGTTTAAATTTTACTTTTAGTTAATAGATAATACTGATGCCTCGATCTATATACGCACAATTCCCCCACATCGCAGTGCAATTAATACCATCCCTGGATCATACTAAAGAGTGTTCATTAGCAGATTTCCATGGGGGTCCCCAGTACCGGTTAATTACGCCTGCCTCTTAGGAAATTTCAACTGTGAATATAAAGCAGAATGATCTCGATGGGCTATAGCTGTTGCGGTATGCACAAGAAAACCTCAACGAGTGGAAATGAACACCATAGAGTAGCAAACACAACGTGCATCAACAATGACCTGTGCGTTGTGTCACATTTAATGTGGTGTCTAGCTTGTAACGTCACGATGCTCTCAAACAAAGAGACCACCGTCAATGTTCACAAACCTGAGAGTGTTGCTTCTCCTGGAAGGTGATGTCGCCCGCCTGAAGCCTCTTGAGCTCCTTGTTGGTGGTGGCCGACTTCTCGGCCGTCACACCGTCGGCCACCAGTTTGCTCTTGGCCGAAGAGGTGACCCGCTTCTGTTCGAAACGAACCTCGGAGGGCGTCGACTCGCGAACACGGCCGTCCTCGGCGGCCTCCGGCCCGCCACAGTCGACCGTGAAGCCCCTCTGCGACGAGATCGTTTTGAGCCTGGAGTCAGAGCTCGAGCTGCTTGAGCTTACGCTCACGCTGCGGCTGTAGTTGGTGGTGCTGCGGTTCTCCTTCTGGAACAGCTGCTGCTGCTCTTCCTTCTGTTGCTGTGTCTGCTGCTGCGAACTCGCCAGCGAGTGGTGCAGCATCTGCGACTTCTTGTTCAGCAGTGACCCCGAGCTCGACGACGACGTCGTCGAACTTTTCAACATCTGCAGCGAATAGATGGCCGGACGGGTTGTGAGCATATGGCAAGTGACTGACTGACTCCAAACAAGACAGAGATACACAGCAATAGCGGAGGCTTGAAGTTGTCAATACTAAGCAGTTGCCGTGACGACGACGAGTCGCCTTGTCGAAACGTTGGCTCTAGAGTCAATATAGATCGCTAACTGACTGGCTGACTAAAACACATATGAATTGACCGATAATTTTAAGCAACCAGACACGATTACAATTAAGGTAAGTAGATGATGCTATAAAAAGGTAAATTAATGGGGTTATAGAATAGTACATTCGCAATTTTACAATCGTAGTGCAATGAAGTGTGTCTGCTAACGTTCAACCACCGTTCGAGTAACACTTCAAAATCATTTTTGTGCCTCTAATGCCTAATACTGTGGTGACCGCTGTCATTGTCAACCTTTCTATCACTGAAGCATCGAAAATGCGACAAGGGAGTAGTTAGCCCGACCCGGCGACAGCTATATCCATGCAAGCAGTGGCTTCGTAACTTTCCACAAAGACTGTACATCCAGCCAAAGCGCACCAGTAGTTCTATATTCAACACTAGAAAGCAAGTCACGCATATTCCTAGTTGCAACAGCGAATAAGCGACATAACTGACATCGAAGAAAGCACCTCTTTTGCCTTCATTCACTGGTGACTGTGCTGGTGCCGTTGAATACCCGAACTGAAGAACCATGCACACTACGGTGTGCCCCAGGACAGCGTGTCATCTCTGTATACCTGAATGTATAGGCGGTAAGCTGACTCACCTGAGCGCTGCTTGAGTGCTTCTCTGAGGCACTATAGGAGGAAGAGGACACAGTGTTCAACTTCTCGCTCAGCTGCGTCGCCTTGGCGAGGTTCTCGACCACGCTGCTGATGTCGGTGCCGGTGCCGTTTGGCGAGGTCACGGGCGCACCTTTGGGAGGCGTCGACGGCCGCTCTGGGGAGATGTCCGCCATCTGCAAAAACACGACGAAAGGCAAAGGTCAACACAGCAACAACACTCGGCTCTTCCACGTATTTCCTTATGCAATCGTGTCTCATTTTGCCCACACTAGGCCGTCTTTATGTTGCCACGTTTGAGATTACCACGCTTTTCGGCGCAATTCAGCGTTGCATACGTTCCAGGTCGCCGCGAACGAGTTGGACAGTGAAAAACGACGTCAACGCGTTCACCTTCGCTTTAAAAAGAAAGAGAACAAAGAGAAGAGAAAACGTACGACATCGTCAAAACTTCTATAATGCATGAGCGACGCGAACAAATTTCCTGAAACGTTTCGATCGCCGGAGAGCTCAATGGGGAACGATCGCCGCACTTATTTTTTATCCCGCCGTCCCCAACGTAACGCGTAACGTTCCGTTTCTGCCGCAATCGACGGCCAGCCGTTGCTGCTATGGTTGCCGAAGCTATCTCATTCGAGGCCTTCGCGCAAGGAACAACTACGGAAGTTTCATCATCAATGCACTTTGGATGCTGCTGAACAATTGTAGTCAAATAATTCGTCTGGTGTTACGCCCCGCAGCTGCACTGTGAACTTCGAGAAGCGCCGCAGTGGAGGGCTACGGATTCTTGCCGCACGGGTTTGTTTTTACATGTACCTCCTATGTAGCGTACGCGATTTTACTTCGTTCGTGCCTACCTGTCTCGCTCTGTGTCCCTTCTTTACCCTCCTGGTACAGGGTAGCCAACCGTACAACCACCTCTCGCTAATCATCTTGCAGTCCCAACACACAAACACTCCCCCCCCCCCCTCCTCCCTTTGTGATGTACTAAATAAAAAAAATAAGAAGCTGCAAATCCATGCTTAACAAGTACATCACTTGCATGTGTCGCCATTTTCAAGAATGCACTCTGCCGCTGTAGCTGGGGCTGTTAAAATCAGTTTTAAAACGTGCAAAGAAAAAAAGAAAAATGATTGTGGAAAAACACCATTACGAAGAGCTCGCGTCGAAGTCCTCGCGCAGTATAGAGCAAACGCCTGCGTTTTTCGACCCAGCAAAGCGATGGCCGGGTAAACCCCAAAGAATCCGGGAACCTTTTTAGCATGGACGCCGCGTAGGCAGCGCCACAAGAACATGTGTGGCCCATCGCGTCAGGCGCAATATCACGGTGGCGAGCTGACTGATCTGCGAACACGGTTCCCAGGCGTATACGGCGTCCATGTCTCCATGAAAAAAAGTCGTCTCGGATATACGTTTTCGCCACGACTTTAATTGGGCAGCACCCGCTGTACGTAACATATGTGACGCCTTAGAAATACACATAGCAGCAACACCGCAGTACACATCGCAGATGCTGGCGGGCACCATTTATCAAGAGCATTGTGTCGTTCACCGAAATGGTCGCCCGACTCGAGAAAGTCGGCATCCTGGGCGGAATTTTTCCTCGTTGCCACACGAACGAAGGGCACGTCGACTACACGTTTGATGGGAACGCGTGCTCCTCATGCTATCACGTTCTTTAGCGAGACGAGCTATAAAACGAGAGAACGGCTAAAAAGCATTGCCCGCACCGATGCCTCCACAGAAACGACGCTGGAGCGTGGCTTCGGTTAAGCGAGGACACAATGTGCGCAATGTTTACGTTGCGCCTTGCAGCATTATACGCGGCAAGCCTGACAACGCACCGTTTCCTGGTACAGAGTCTTTCTCTGTGTGTGGGTTCACTACAGTGCAAACATACGCGGGGTTTCGGGTGTGTAACAGTGAAAGTTACGAAACGCCGCGACCTTCATCTGTAAGGGTAAACCCCGCAGTTAAGTATAGTTCGAGAAGTCCTTGCACGGTACCAGAAACTGCTCCACAACCGCCTCTGCCCTCTGCCGTGCAATTGCACTAAGCCCCCTAACGGGAATCAGTGTTCGAGGAGCTGCGAGGCGTCAAGGCAAACGACTAGGAGTGGGTTAATGAGCCAAAATGAAAAAAAGAAGACTGCGATACGCTTGTAAGTGTGGTGATGTCTTTTTGCCCTGAAGCGCTGAAACGACGAAGTCATAACACCGGTTCCGCCATTGTCACTGCACTGGTTATACTAGTCCACATGAAATTTCTCTCGTTATCTTACAGTGTGCGAGCTTAGTTCTGAAAAATGAAATTTAGACGGTGAAGAAACTTCCTTGCGTTCTTTCAACGCGAAAGCGTTAAGAAGCCCATGTCGCAGAAAACCCGGCGTCCAGCGTCGGATGTCGCCTCGGCAAAAATAATATCGAATGAAAGTCCGAACCACGCACACCCAACCATACCACTAAAAGTTGCTCATACCTTGTGTTTCATTCTTCCTCGGAATTTTAAGAACGGTAGCCCACAAACAAATTTAATACAAATAAACGACAGCGCATGTCCTTTATGTTAGCTCTTCTAAGGCGGAAATATTTAAAGTGCGAAACAATAACAGGAGATCGACCCACGCAGGCTGCCGCGTTTCTACCAGAAAGCTCGCCTTCGTGCGAGCTTTCGCCTCCTTGAAACTCTGAACGGCGAAGCTTAAGCCACCTGCAATTTTTTTTCCCCTATGATCTTTTAGCACAGCCAATTTCCAGATTTTTGTAAATAGCCTCTTGCATTACGAATCCCTTGCTGCGAAAAAAAAAAAGAGATATGAATGATACATGTGTACGCCTCGTGCAAGAACTTCTGTATCTGTAATCACTTCCTTTCTTGCCTTTTTGTAGCGCACTGCTTACATAAAGTGACATTGCTGATGACAATAAAATTGTACCTAATAAGTAGTCAATTACCAGTCAATTCATTTTGTTACATTATAGAATGAATAAGTCAAACAGCAATACAAGCTCGCTAGCTTGGCTGCAAACAATGTTACTAAACACGGGGTACGCCGTTTCCTTCGTGCGAGCAAGAAAAAAAGAAATGCTCCCGAGATTCGGAGCACGTCCGGACATGCCATAGCTGAAGCGGGCGGTATTTTTAGCAAGAAACTCGCAAAGGGAGGAAAGTGAAAGTTCGACGAACAACGGCATTCCGACGTCGTGTAGCGACAAAAATGCGTATCACCAGCGCTGCAGTTGTCTGCAAAGAAGTGCCTGAAAATTCCCCACGAAAAATGAAAGAGAAAGCTCGCGAAAACTTTCATGTCCGCAATAATAAACAAAACGCACAGAAACGGTTGCATATACCCGTCCTTATTACCTGTATGTTTTGTGGCACTGTAATAATGTTAGCATTGTTAGAGCAACCGTAAAAGCAACCTTAATTTTACTTCGAGGCTGAAAGCGACGAATGAAATGAATTGCATTTTTGAAGTGTAGTAGCGGGATTTAGTTTTTCTGGAATGTAGCACTGTTTTTCGGGACTTTGTTTGCCTTTCTGCACTTGTGCTTGCACGCACTTGCTAGGTTGCAAAAAAAGATGCCCCTGATAACTTTAAATAACGATAAGGAACAGTTCCAGAACGTTTGCTAGCTGACTTCAGCGTGCAGTACCGCTATGATATCAGAAGTGATACCTTGTGATCCTCACGCTGCTTCTGGTTAACCTCCCTGCTTTTTCAGTGGATCCGATAACATGCTGGATGTCTCGTTCAGCATAAGGACATCTGAGAACTTCAAGCTACCTGGCAAAGAAAGCTTCACGAGAATTGCGCAACTGACAGCGCGCGGAGACTAACCAATATATATGAACTGCTGTTAGCTGTTTTACGACATGAATGAATTGCGCCTATTGTTCACACGCACTTATATATTCAACCGAGCACATTTAGGTCCCGCGAGGCGACATGGGAAAAGTAAACCACGATCAGCCAATACAGTAACATTATTTCATTGGGCAGGCGCACTGCACTGAAGAAAGCCTGTTCAACATTCATATTCCGAGCAGGCAATTCAAAACACAAGCCCGTGTGGAACCCGAGACTGATGCCCGCATACACACATTTACATGACGTCCCGCTTCCTTTTTTTCCTTCAGCTAACAGGACAAAGGCGGTCGTGGTCAGGAGACTTCGACACAGATACTCCTGTTGCGTGATGCGAAACAGGAGTCTCATTAGTCGATACAATGATCGCCGTAGAAGCTGACGCCTACCTTTCATAACACTATAATTCGAAGTGAATCACGCTGTTCACACTTTGGTTACGTCAACGTAAGGTAACGCTTTAAACGAAACACGCTGGAACTCCACCCAGCGCGCGGATCCGCGCTGTGCCAGGGACTCCCAGTAACGGGACTCGCCGTTTCGGCGACGGTAACAACTTGGCCGTACGATAAGTGGGCGGCACGGCCATCTCACCTGGCAGAAGAAGCTGCGCAGCGTCGGCGGCAGGTCGTCCATCATTGCGGAAGCCGCGTCGGAGCGCACGCGGTACGAGGAGCGCATCTTCGCGTCCTCCCGCCGGGGGAGTCGCCCGCGCAACGCCGCCAACGCGGAGGCGGGCAGCGCGCTGTTCTGCGGCCGAGGAGGACGCGCCGCAGCAGCCCGCAAGACCGCGCCGACGCCGCTACACTGCGGTCGGAGAACCGGCACCGCCGTCGCTCGATGCGGCTAACCACTCTGCACTGCGGTCCAAGTGAAACGGCACGACGTCCGCGCGTGCGGCGGTACGGGCAATGGACTCGAAGGACCACTTGTCGCCGACGCGGCAGCTCTGTCCCGACACGTCCCGGAGCGCCGATCGACAAGCCCGGACGTGTTGTGGTCGGTGGGGGCACGTGGACTCGGCGACCACGGCGCTACCAGCTGCTCCTACGCCTGCCACCTCCGGCAACGACCACTAGGCCACTACTGACTTCTTTTTCGCCGGGACGTGAGAATGAGAAGAGCACGTGCGTTTCGCCGCCACCGGTCCTCACTGCTGCGAGGAGTCGCCGCCCCTCTCCCTCCTCTAGTGTAAGGAGACTGATGATGCTCAGTGGAAGAGGGCGGGGGGGAGGAGGCGGTCGGTGGTCATGCGCTGCTGGAGCGAGGAGGGCAAGGCCGGGACTGCGAGCGTCGTCGGAGCCTTTCGCCGGCCGGCACCGCACGCACCTGACTCACCTGCCCAGGGAGCGACGACTCACAAGCTTTGGCCCGCCCGGAATTCGGAAACGGCAGCAGCTCGCCGCCGGCTGATCGGCGGCGAGAAGCACAGGCCTGCCGGCTGCTGTCAGCGGCGGCCGTTTAGATCGTGAGAATGCCTGCCGGGCCGGGTGTTGTCGTCCCCTTCTCCTCCCGGCCCCCCACTTCTTTTGTCGCGCCGTCTCGGTATAGCCTGTGCGAGCGGCGTGACAGCTCGCGTGCTTTTCCCGCCCGTCAGCTCGCTCGTGTGCGACGCTGGGAAAGAAAAGGCTACGCGGCGGTGCGTCATCGTTGTCGTCGTCGTCGCTCAACAGCGGGATCGCAGAAAAAAAAAAGATGCGGAGGACGCGGACGATTGAATGAATAGGTGACGGCCGCTTCCGTCGAGATGCGCGCTTTATTTCGCGTTCTTACTTTTCGTTTGGACGTCCGCACTGCGATGACACAGCGGGACAGTGACGCGCCAGTCACGCAGGCATGCGCGCGTTCGCGCGGAAATAGCAGATGCGACCCAGAAACGCCGAGGAAAAGATGAGCGATGCGCCTCTGAGGCATGCGTATCGGAATAGCAGTAACGATTAAATCCGGCGGCCACTTGCGCAGTTGGGACCTGCTGTTTTAGTAATAGTATTGAGGCAAATATATTTACATTCTTTTAAGTGTGCAGGTTTTATGATCAGTTCGCAACTTTATCGCACTGAAACAGTCACACGTTTTTGCCGTGAAGTACAATGTGCTCATTAGTGCATACCATATGCTGCCCTGCGGACAGCGTATACAACAGATGCATGACCTATGTATACATGACCTGTGACCGTAACGGCATCACCCAGAAAGGCGCAGCTATAGCTGTGCAAGTCGTGCATGTTACACAGGTACATTGTTCATTCGCCACGGTGAAAACATTCGAGCCGTTTATTGAACATATTCAATGGGATCATGCGCGTCCAGTATTTTGTGGCACAGTGTGCGACGTCCGCGAAAAAAAAAAAACGTTTTTTTTTTTTTAAGCTACGCGATAATCTAAAGTTTACAGCAGGGTGCTCCGTGACGTCACGTCACGTCACGTATTCGAAATCGAAGCAGCTCACAAAAGAGGGTGCAATTATTTGTCGCGCGCAGGCGAAGATGAGGTTCGACACCCTGACTATGCCCGGTGAATAGCTGCTGATGGCATAAAAAGAAACTAACAAAACGCTGGGCTTCCGTGCTAGTACCTCTTCAGAGAAGAACGCACGCGAACAAGAGCACCGACCGAGATTCGATGGCCGCCAACAGTGACCGCCGCCAGATTCGAACACTCGCCATCTGTTCTCTACTTCGCTTTCGCAGTCATGCGCGGGCGCGTACGAAGTACGATCGTGCCGAAAACAAGAAGGCACACCCTAAGCGACGCGTAATAAACGTTCAACAGCGGGCTTTTTTATGGTGTACTTCCCCCTCCGTAACTCGACGTTATGCGTGCAGTAACTCGGCTCCACGGCCGCCAAAGCACCGACAAGAGTGGGACGGCGCCACTGCAGCAGAGCGTTTAACTGCGCCGTCGAGCAATAAAAAACGAGAGAGAAAGCAGGCCGAGTGCCACGGCGATCGCATTGTATTCCGTGCCGTAAGGCTGTTGCGGCGGCGTAGTATTGTACCCGCGTAGTGGCGGGCATGCCGCGAGAGAACGAGGAGGCGCCCACGTGGCCCCGACAAACGCCTACGCTCATAAGAGGCCGTCGACGGCGGGGATTTCCGTCGTCTCTCCAGTTCCACTGACCCATATTCCGTTCGCCACGCGCTATCATCCATCAGGGTGGGAAAAAAAAAATGAAAAGAAATACACGCCCGGCGCGCTTTCATAAACGCCCGCGCGCGTACGTTGATCGCGGTATCCCCGAAGGCCCCGCAGGCATTACAAAGAAAGGAACAAACGTGGGTAACGTCGCCGCCGGGACAACGTACATAACCAACGCAGCCGCCAGACCAAAGGCCGGGGGCGAAGTGGAGTGCCAACTGGCCTTGACCCGCTGGAGTCGCGTGAGCGGTGCGCTTACATACGGTATATAGTTCCGAGTGGTGTGCCTCCGGTGATCCAACTTCACCTCGATCAACGCTATTTGAAGGATTAGAAGACGTAGCAAGACGCCGTTGCCTTTCAGTGATATTCACAGTAATGTCGACCTCGTCACTGCAAACACTCATCGCATTCTTCCACAGTCACATTTCACGAAAAAGAAAGAAAGAATGAAAGAAAAGGGGGGGGGGGATGAAGCGTTAGGCAGATCGTATCTGCGGATATATTATGAAGACAGCGCAAAGCCAAAATATAACCTGGTCTAAGTGAAAAAAAAAAGTCTACTAAAGAAGAAGATAAGACATCTGCTCAAAAAAAAAGAAAATGATAACCTGTGGCATAGATGTGGATACACCAATCGAAAACCATAACTAAAGCAAGTTATTGGCAAATACCTTCAAAGCGTGTGCTGCAGCTCCAAAGTCCACAAAACGGTATCGCTGGCGGAGGAAGCTCCCCAGTATCCTAAGTCGAACAAGGAACGCTTCCATGTTTCACGGTATCGTAATCCAGGCTCTGAAAGTGCGGACACCAAAGGATTCACCGGGCTGAGAGCATCGCGCACCTGAACGAGCGTCGACCAGAAGTAACGGGGCGGTCGTCGAAAGGACCACACCACACTCGAAAAGCGTTCTTCTCACAATGGGCGAAGGACCGGGCGAGTCGACCGAGACCATACTGACACCGGACACGTCTTAACCGACAATAACGTCTCAAGCAGCAGGTGTCTATAGCACGACGAGGTGGCAAGGGGAAGACCTGTCGGCCAACCCTGCGTGAGAGTAAGGAGGCAGCGGGGATGGGAGGGGGGGTTGTAGACACGCGGACCCGGACATCGGGATGGTATTTCCTTGCCTCACCCAGTTCACCTTCTCTTTTGCCTCGTAATTGATGGCCGCGAAACGGAAGGCGCCTCCGGAGTTCGACGGCGCGTCGAGGTCCGGTGGCTTCTCGGCATGCTGATAGTACACTGCTAACCGCGCTTTTGTCCCCCATATTGAGCGTGCCTATACGCGCCTCCTCCTCCTCGGCTTCGCTCATCGGAAGTTGACTCCCCCCCTCCTGAATTCCCCCAACCCGTCCCCCCCCCCCCCCTTTTGCGTGCTCCTCTGTCAGAGTACAACGTCGCCTACGGAAGGTAAGGCAGCTTTGCTCTCTCAGAGCTGACCGCCACTGGCCACCGACAAAGTCCCTGACCGATCAAGAGCCGAGACTATACACATGCGGCGAAGTCGGTCTTTCCAAAAGACCGCCCGATGGGAGCCGCGCTAGCCACCCACAGAACGAACAAGCGGAACGCGGTGCGTAATTGTGTACACAGGGATCGGCGTAACCGCATTAGCGGCTCCGCACTGCGCAGTGCAGCGGAAAGGGGACAGAATAAGGCACTGCGCAACGAGAACATCGCTTCCACTGTCCCGCACCGGCGTACGTAACCGCGTACACAGACGTTCCACGCGCGTGGTTTTCGTTTGCTCGCACTTGTAATCAGCGGATCCTTGAGGGCGGTCTAAATGGGTTCAGAGGGGCGGGGTGTGAACGAACGTGTCCACCCCACCGGCGGCGGCGGCGGCGTCTTGTGCGCGGTGGTCCTGGCGCGCTGCACGAAGCGCCGTTCGGCTACCCGCGTTGAGTCATTCGCCACCGCCGCAGCGGAAGCCCGTGCTGGTGGCGTGCGCTGCCTTTAATCATAAGTACTCGCGTTCTTCCGCGGCGGCGGGCCTCTTTTGTGTCCGTTGGTGGTTTCTGCAGTAGCAGTGCTCTCGCAGCTGCGACGGCACGCTCGCTGGGCGGGCTTCCGTCGGCGAGTGATTCAGCGAAGGGCGGAAGGACAAGCATGTTTGAGCAGTAGGAGCAAGCGGCGGTGCGTCTTGTCTTCGTGTGATGGATGCCCTCTTCGGTGTCCCTTATCGCGGCGCGTACGCGAACGGCGCGGAGAACAAAGTGAATACCGCCTACCCGCGAACGCCACTACGGCAAAGGAGGTATGAATGAACGGATGGCTTCGCTCTGCAAGGGACTGTGTTCTCTCGGGAGGTTTTCCCGCTAAACGCCAACGGAGGAACACGTTTCTTTTTTTTAAAATTAGTTTGTTGTTGCTTTTTTAGCGAGAACGAAGGGAGCACTAATTGTTGAAGCTCGCTATCCGCAATCATCTAAGCGCCGTGTAGGGTCCACCCTGAAGTATACCGAATGTATAGGTATCCCAGCCGGCCACACGCGGCACAACATAGCACTTTGTTTTGCAGTAGCCACTATAACCGTTCTTTCTTTTTCTCTCTCTCTCTCTGATCAATGCGCCGAAAAAAAAAGGGGGGGGGGACAGAAAGCGTTTGAAGTTAAAGCGAGAGTTCGTGTGCAATGTCATGTGTTGTTTGGTTTATCTTCACTAAACATATTTGGAAAGACCACGCAAACGTGTGCATCGCTAATTTAATGCACGACTGCTTGCAGCGTCACATTAAGCCGCCTCTGAATATGTGTAAGGCGCGGACTTGTGGCTTGAAGAGGAATGGGAGATAAGGATTACTATTTGATTCAGACATTTTGTCATACGTTTCACAGCTACACCTGGTACATTACGGTCACTTCAATGAAGGCACGTCAGAATAATTTTGAGCACTTGAGGTTCCAAAACAGAGGGAACGAGGAGGAAATAGAGAATGCAGGGGACGAGAAACGCTGAGGGACGGGAAATGGGACATATCAAAGAGATAGAGAGAGGAGGAGAAAGGAAATACGCAGAGAGTTCGCGCAGGTTTGCGGATGTTCCAAAAGAAAGAAAGATACTAAGTGAGAATACTAGCTTCACATTCCGCCGTCGTCATATAACGCGGATTCGACGGCCAGTAAACGACCCCAACGCGTTAGAAAAAAAAAAGTTCAGCTTTTTGGCGACGAATGAATGAACTCTCGGAAGCCCTCTCGAGAGGAAATACCACGACACGATCCGCGCGACTCGAGAAAAAAATTCCCAGACGAGCCAAGTCCCGTCAGGGCGCGAAGAGCCTCGACACGGCTCGTTTATCGGCGACCGCCACAAACAACGCTCTTCAGAACTCGCCGTGGGGAGAAAGTGACTGCGTGTGCACTTATCGCTGCGAGCGGCCGCCGGCACGTACGGTAAGCACACGAGCCGCCGAGGAAGAGAAAAAAGAAACGTCAGAAAAAAAAAAGAAGGGAGAATGGAGGGCACGCACACGTTCGAGCATGCTATATAGCGTGGATTGTAACCTGCATGCCATTCAACCGACCCTCCCCTCTCGCCCGTCCTTCGGAGTACGACGCGTGCGTCGAGATCGCAATCGCCGCACATTCCGGAGTTTTTCCGGTCGGCCAGGACTTTCTGGGTGGTTTCGAAGAGCTCCGATTCGGCAGCCCGCCGCACATGACAGAAGCCGCGTCGGAAGATGCCGTGCCGGCGGCGTGACACAATGCGATCCCGGTAGAAAACGTGCTCTTCTTTCAAACCGAAGGGCATCTTGTCACCGCACTCTCTCTCTCTTTTTCTCCAATTGATCGAGAAGGTGTGTTTCAGTGGGGAGAGGGGAAGCTGGGTAGGGGAGGGGTGGGAGGTTGAGGTGGACGGGGGGGGGGGAGGGGGATGCGGCCGTAGATACGCGAACGCGCTGCCGCAAGGTTGAGTCATCCAAACAAGCAGCGACACGTCACCCGGGACTCCCGAGCCCACCTGTGGCATCTCTGCCTTGCCTGCGGGCACGCTCCGATGAACTTGCTGCTTCCGTCTCTGTCCGCGCGAGGCGACGTTCTTTTGTGTCGTTCCAAGAAACGAGAAACTGGGCCAACTGAGTGCACACACTTGCAATGCGTCGTGAGTCGACTTGCACACAGAAGTATTCGCCACCATTACGCAGCCGATACAGTGATTGTCACTTGACGAACGTCAAGTCCGAAGAATGATCGGAAGCTGTCAAGAGGGGGATTTCCGCGTAGGGAACGCAGCTGCTGCAACAGATGGTGACGAGGAATGTTTCATTTGACAATGCGGACTTTCCCGACTACAGCTACATCTGATCGCTGACAAAGATAGAAAAGATATAGAAAGCGCCGCCCAGTAGAATTAACCACGCTTAGTTTTTTCTGACATTCCTTTTACGAGAGGACGTATCACTGACCGCAGTCCAGGTTAAATGAAGTCGGAAAGGATCATACAGAGCAAAAGTTAGTTTTCTGGCTATTATTGGCGCCTAATGAAAATTGCAAGTGGCGTGTGGCGCAATTTTCTGGTGCGTCTTTTAAAATATATATGGCAAAATCGTTTTACACAGTCAAGAAATTAGGGATGGGCTACATCGGAAGAACATCGTCATTAGATGATTTTAAGCCCACTGAGAAACAACAGCTCCTCCCGAAGGTCTTGAATTTTACCTGTCCTACGTCGACCAAGCTTACACAATGCCTGAAGATCTGCCTATCTCATTGTTCCGTCTGATCCACTGCCTGCCCCGCTTAAGTGGATTTCCGTTCCATTTGAAACTTATGTTGATCCGACAGGCCACCGGTTATCTTCTCCTACGCGTTGCACATATCGAACTGCACTACTTACGTGTTTGATCTCTAATCAATATTGCCGTATTTCTATCTCTCGGCATTTGCGGCTACAGTACACCTTTCCATCAATCACTTCAAGCTTTTCTAACTTCCCATCGGGTTTCGAGACAGGCAGGTGACTTTGCTCGGAATTCTGCGGCACATTTTCAGCCCACGAACGCAAGTGAGGGTTCAGCGTCGAAGTGCCCGAAAGAATCACCTTGGCCCTAGTCCCATTATTTTTTACTCAGAAAAATGTTTGTTTTGTAAACGTCGGGAGCATTTCTAAAGAAGACATCAACCCAGCCGTGACTACGACACTTCGGGCTGCACCTCCCAGACGCACGAATTGCGACTTCCTTGCCGACACCTTGAAAGCACGATCCCGAGAAGCGCCGAAAGCAAGCACGACGGCTGTCAAAGTGAGTGACAAACAGTACACTATACTCAGCAAAGTGGCCGACTCAGCGATCAACCCCGCTCGAAACGAAAAGTAACGGACCTTGCATGACTTCGGGGACACCTCACTCAGCGCAAGCGGCCCTCGCGGATTGCTCCCGTCGAGAATTTAGCGCTCCGCTGCCTTTTGTGTGCAGGTTTGCCGAACGGTCCCACTGTGTCCTGCCTTTTGTCATGCGACGATTGTTGGGAAGTGTGTCGTGCGAAGCGGACTGAGTATGCTAATCTGTCGACGGGAACGGACGACATCACGTTCGTTCAGCAGGACAACGATTTCTCCGTGACTCACCCTTTCTGTGCGCAAGTTCACTCAGGGCAAGGCGGGAACAGTCTACGAGGACAATTCCCCCGCTTCCTCCGTTATGCACGATATCGTGCTTGCGTACGACGCGTATGTGACGTAAAATGACTGCGCCAATTCAGCCGATTCTTCGCAAATCATGGCCACAATTCGCATTCTCGTTAATATTCTTAATATAACATTCATACCGCAGCAACGGCGAGGGTTCGAGGAAGACAAAAACGGCAGGAAAAGAGTGGGGGGGGGGGGGGGTTGCAGAGAGAAGAGCAGCGTCCGGCAACAGGTCCCGAACTAGACCAGAAGCAACTCGGCACGTGTGCACCTTCAGATAGGAGACAGCGTTGCGTCAGGGTTCTATTTTACGCCCGGTCGCGCACAAGGAGCGTATCGCAATATAGTAACACAAACGAATAGACACACAAGAAAACGCGGAACGCCTAACCGCGTATACGCCAGCACTGCAACACAGCAGGCTGCGACGTTGATTCAGCGCCGCGGGCCGCGCGCTGTGACGCAATGCGCTTTCGGATTTGCGAGCGCGTCGATTAACACCGTCGTCGACGCGGCCGGGCATTAGCTCAACGACGGCCACGCGTATATAGACGGCCATTAGGCAGTCGTCCAACTGCCTCGCGAAGTGTGTCTGGCCTATCGTCGTTCGGTGTGTCTCGACTTGTTCCACTGCGCTCTGGCGCGTCCCTCTCACCGCGACCCAAGATAGAGTGAGCGATGTTCACCCCGTTCGCGGAACCAACGTGCGAGTTCCCTGTTCGCGCGGACACGTGTACGGAGGGGTGCTTCCACAGCTGCACCCCTTGCGCAACCCCGCGAACCGATGACGTCAAAGAAGGGGGGGGGGGGGGTGAGTAGGAGCGTTGATCGAGCGTTGGCTACGAACTTACTGTATCACTGCCTGCTTGCGATGCGCCTGTTGCTATGGTATACACGCAGCACGGTGGGCAGCCTTTAGTCGGAAGAGGCGAAGTTGCAAGGGGCATGTGGATGTTACAGAGTCCTGGCCGAATCGTGCATGTCGCGCCAACGAGCTGCCTTCGCTAGAAACTTTTAAAACAACAGCGAGGACGACAGTTCGCATCCGTATTCAGAGGCCAGAGTTTTCCAGCAGCTAATGCTCACGCTACTTAAGGTCGCCGACTAGACTTTCCCTAGTCGGCTACGGGTAGACGCCCAGTGGCTTCGTTTAAACAAACGACATACGTTCGCGTAGCACACACATGAGTAGAGCAGCAGTCTAAACGTATATACCACGAACACCGCGAAAAAGAAGGAAGAAGGCAGCCTGAAATTCGTGCGAGCATCCGTTACGATAATTAAGTTCGGGCTGCACGAATTAGCACGCAGGCTTCATGTCCAAGCACAAGTTGCGTAAGTTGGTCTGCATGCTTTGAAAACGAAATAATAAGGTATAAATATTGCACAAATAAAACGAGCACGTGCAAACACTACCTCATATACTTGCGATAGAGAGAGGAAAAAAGAAACACAGAACGACAACAACAAAAGTGAGTCACTGTATTCATAAAAACTATCGCTGAATGTACGTCTGAGTACCACCTAGTATAACACTGAGAAAGCGCGAAGGAAGTTTAGCGAACGTCTAGCTTGACGCCACTAACGACCCGTACTTTTCCTCAGGCAAGTGCCTTTTGACATCGCTGAAACGTGTGCTCAGCCAGTCTCCAGGAAACTTGAACCACGCGAAGTGCCCATTATTTCTGCAACTGCTATAATGGCCGTTGTCGCAATCTCTTCTATTTTTGATGTTGCCGGCTGGAGGGTTTCGATCGTTCCCTCTAGTCCACACGCAGGTATACCTGATAGCAAGCACTAGATTCTGCAGCACACACCATTGCTGTCTGTATATACGCCACTATGTGTATAGTTGAATGAGCCCATTTACAGTGCCTCTATACTGTGCGTTGACGCCTGTGCGTAAGAACGGAAACTGTTTTTTTATTGTTATTATCATTCGGGACTTTTTGCTCTGTCTGCTATACACGTGTGTGTGGCACTTCTCCGAACTACCTATTGAGTAGCACATCCAGAATCTCGAAATTGACTGCCAGCAACTGTACGCGTACAGCACGTGCGCTTCCTGTGTGTCCCCACGTTGCTGCCCCAGATTAAAGTGCGACGCACTGAGAGGAAGCGTCAGTAATAAGCAGACTTGTGGCTTTAAAAAGAAAACGATGAGAAACGGACGCAAGTTTAAAAGAAGCAAACTCCGGTGTTCTGGATTTTCTTTTTTTTTTTGCGACAAATAGCTCATTCGAAAGAGAGTGGAACAACGTTGTTTTTCCACCGTCGTGCTCGTGAATCTCGTAAAACAACAAACTGCTGTGGTGCTAGTGGCACCGTTGGTTAACACATAGCGGTTTCCATTAAATGTGCGGGATATCCACATAACGTCCCGGCTGTACCCCGCTTCGCAACACGCCTGCTTTTTATCGGCATTCGGATGTAAGTAGTGTTGGCGCTAAAACTTGACGTTGAAAGTTTAACTCGTTTTCCTGTATAACCTCTGTTCTTAACCGTATAGGATCATATATGCGCACAAGAACTCCTCCTCATGAGGCCTGGAGTAGTCGGCGTCATCTTACGCAATAACATCTCGTTATCACGTCAGTAATAAGAACGATAAAAAAAGGAACCAAATTATACATTAGGAACAGCAATCTGCACTTTGTTTGAGTTTGTAATTCTTGCTCGTACCCGCTTGGTGGCGCAGTGACTAAGACATTGTTCAAAGCCCGAGGGCCCGGGATCGAATGCCGGCCGCGGCGGCCGCATTTCGACGGGGGTGAAATGCAAGAACGCCCATGTGCCGTGGATTGGGTACACCTTAAAGAACCCCAGGTGGTCAAACTTAATCCGGAGACTCTCACTACGGCGTTCCTCAATCGAATCGTGGTTTTGGAACCTAACACCCCAGACTTCACTTCAATTTTTAATTCTTTATCGTACTTCTGATTGAATAGCAGAAAATAGGAATATATCCGTGCATTATATTTTTATTACCATTGTTATAAAGCGAGTGCTTTTTCTTAAAGAGCACTAGCGCCCCGCAATGGCTTTTCTTTTTCTTTTCCCCGCAGCAAGAATCGTTTAATACCCGTGTCTCCGGCGTTGTGTAACGCAGCGGCTGAATCAAACGATTCAAACGGTGGTTAAGGTTTATAGATTACCGCTCAAGGAGACGTACTGTTGGTTCAAGGAAGGTGAGAGTACGTGGTATGCACCGCAGGTGACGTGCGTGTATCAACCTGCTGTTCCGGAAAAATGTGCGCGCACGCAGGACGGACGTGAAGGCGCGTCAATACGCATCGCTGGGAAAACGAGGTGCCGAGCATCGCGCCTTTTCTTTTTGCATAGACTTTCTGCATAGTAGTAAAGTTGTCGCTGCTACCACCCTAGATTTATTAACAAGGAAAGCGCCGGTTGCGAGGCCAAAGCCTGTGCGTGCGGCATTTAAAAATGAGATTATGGGCTTTTACGTGCCAATTAACCACGATCTGATTGCGAGGCACGCCGTGGTGAGGGGGCCCTGGATTACTGTTGTCTAGCTGGGATTTCTTTCACGTGCACCCATTGCACGGTACACGGACGGTTTCTTTTTTTATTAAAATTCCGCCACGCCCTATCGGAATGCGGCCGTCCGAGTCGGGATCGATCCCGCGACCTCGAGCTATATCCACTGGGTTCCCGCGGCGGGTGTATGCGGCACTTGCGACAGAGTCCAGCTTCTGTCACTACATACGTGCGTTATGCGCAAAAAAAAAAAAAGTTCGTGAAAGTTAACTTCTCCGCAGTAAGAGTCCTTGTGGGGAGAAGCACGCTTCGCTGTGCCCTGCGCCGTACAGGCGGTAGTCGTGCGCTTGCCTAACAGGGAACGATATGTCTCTCGATCACCGCGGCATTATTATAGGACGTTCCCCTTCTTGATACTCTACTTCGGCTCAGTAAGTGGATGGCAGCGCTGTCCCTCCTCAACTGAAGTGGTCACGGCGCTTTGACAACACTCCTCGGGGATTCCTGAGGCAGCACCTTCGTAAACGCGCACACACAGTGTCCGCTTGATAGGAATGCAGCGGAAAGGTGTTTGCTCAAGCAACTCTTCGTCGTGGGCATCGCAGCGTGTCTTTCAGTAGAGGGGGCGGCGCTTCGCTACACTCGGGCTCTGACTCAGTGGATAAAGGAATAGATTAGATTCGGGGCTCACTTGTGATTAAGGAGTTAGTCGAGGAGTTAGCCCTCTTACCGGGTGGTCACCTGATCTGGGGAGTTCTGTGTAACGCGGCACAGTTTAAACGGTGAACGGGGAGCACGGAACGTTCTCTTTGGGACAAGTATGTGCGCGCTCCCCAGCTGCCGGCACCCGTCGCGCCAGCGTTATAACCTCGAGTGCTCGCGTTCATAGAGCGCACTCTTCGTGCCTGGCTTTGGGCGTCGTCACACTACGACATATGTTTAGTTAGCAAGTGAATGTTTACTCCAATTTATACTGCCAATAATGCTACGAACCTTATACTCCGTGTAAAAGTAATACTTTTCTACGGCTATCACTGCTACGCTCTCTCGGCACGAAACTGACTTTCTTGGTTAAGTCTTCTGTCTATCTCACTTTTCATTTTACCGTTTACTTATAGCGCCCATCGAGGGCAGTGTGCAGTGTTTGCAAATAACACAATTTTGTAGTCTGCTCTCTTGCCTTGAAGTGTGCTGTTTAACGTTTCGGTCTCCTGGCATTTTTTTTTTTTTACATAGGTACACATCTGTTTATCGAATAGAAGAATGAACATCCAAGCAACATCCGTTGAAGTTAGCTGAGAGCGAACATCCGCTGAAATAAGCTGAGAGCGAACAATAGAGGATCGAAATCTTTGAGGCAATTAATCATGAGCCGATGTTTCACTTTCCAACAAACGCAGCAAGGACGTCCGCAGTAATGATCACGCGTGCTGCTGACAGTGAACTTCTATTTAAGGCTGCGCGGGCGCAATTTCCTCCTGACGTCAGTGACTTTCGGGGAAGCGGCCGGTTGCAGGTGTAACTTACTCTCTACAGTCGCAGCATGTACGACCTTGCTCCTGTCACGCAGAAATAAATGGATGCAGGTTACGAGGAAAAGGATATCGTCGACCAAATCACCATATTCCCAGGCCGACATACGGCTCGCCAAAAATGGCAAAAAATTCACGCTTTGCGTATCTTGTTTCTTAGTGAGATGTGTGCTCTCAACATTCCTCCGCCCCCCGTTGCTCGCCGCCAACCTTTCTGCGAGCCCCTGCATACAATCGGCATTGCGCACGGAAGGATTAGCGGAATGCAGTGCCGTGCGATTACGGAAGGACAAATGGCGAGCCATCCTAGACCTGGGAACGCTCATTTGATTCGCGTGCGCTATCTGAATCATTCCAAGAAGCGCTCCGCATTTTTTTTTTCTTCTTCAGTTCGTTCTCACCAGGGCAGCAATGCGGCATCCGCAAGTCGCCATTTGTTGCGCAAGGCGCCGGCTTCGTGCAGCACGGTTTCACAGGATTCCGTGCTACTTCGCGTAAGTATTGAAAGTGCACGAGGTTGATTATATATATATATATATATATATATATATATATATATATATATATATATATATATATATATATATATATATATATATATATGCACGCGAACTGAAATATATATATATATGCTCTGCACGCGAACGGAAACGCCACTGATACTGGCGTAAACCAGTCCACGAAGTGCAAGGGCCAATCGGAAGGGCCTTGAAGCCGGTTGTCGTTCCCGATTTTATCTCGCGCTCCACGTGCAGTGCACGAGAGCTCGCGACACGTGCGAGTTCGCCCGAGCCGAAGTTGGAAACCGGCGCCAACCGGTTGAGAGCGGACACAAACCCGTCGCGCGCGCATTGGTGTGCGTGCGCGTGTGGTGGGGGGTGCTCGCTTTTCTGTGCACTGTGACACGCACGAGCACGCGCACGCGCTTTCGCGTATCGAGTCCGCGACGCGGGTCAGGGAGTACGCCCCGCATCGGGACTAGCCGGAGGCAAGAAGCATCACTCTCTCTCTCTCTCTCTAAATTAAGAGCGTGCGACGCGACGCACACAGTACGTGTACATATACTATGCCCGTGATCTCTTATTCCGCTTCACCCGCCGTGGTTGCTCAGTGGCTATGGTGTTGGGCTGCTGAGCACGAGGTCGCGGGATCGAATCCCGGCCACGGCGGCCGCATTTCGATTGGGGCGAAATGCGAAAAACACCCGTGTGCTTAGATTTAGGTGCACGTTAAAGAACCCCAGGTGGTCAAAATTTCCGGAGTCCTCCACTACGGCGTGCCTCATAATCAGAAAGTGGTTTTGGCACGTAAAACCCCAATTATTATTATTATTATCTTATTCCGCTTCGTGCCAGCGCGGGTGTCGACATATTCTCCAACAGTGTCAGATGCGTGTTGTCGCGTGCGCTTTACCCTCGGAGAGGAACAAAAGGGACGCGACCGCGCGCGGATTTGTGTCGCGAGAGGTCAGGCGACAGCTGCGTCGCTGCTGTACGCAACGACACTTCCTCGTATCTTTTGATATAGTGCACGCGCGCGCGCTGCGGCAAAACTTGCCGCACGTGCGGCGCTCGAAATTATTCCAATAAGCAGAAACACAGAGCAAAGAAAACAGACATAAAAACCGAACAGGCTGCAATGCGTAAACTGCAGTACGTGCCGTTAAGTAATTAGATATAAACTCAATGCTTTCGTTAAGTACTCGATTATGTTTAGACTCTCGTACAAGCAATGTCCGCCCCTATCTGCGACACACCAGTTTTAAAAAATTTGTATAGTTAAAAAACAACAGCAACAAACATATACACTGCTCTAGTTCTTTTTCAAGCGATGTTATTTATGTGCCCGACGAGAGCTTCTTCGCTCCAGAGTGATTTCGTAATTTCGAAGTCTCGAACTGCGCTCTAAGTCTCTCAAAAATATCTCGCAAGATCGCAGACTATGTCATGGGATTAGAAATAGCAACGCTGAATGCTTTACAAACACACAGAGATATTAAACTACCATGAGAATGCGCCAGCTCCTGCGGTATACGCAATGAGTCGATTGCCATTAAAACGAGCTATATTCGGGCGTTTTTTTTTTCCTCTTTCGATCTTACCTATACAAGAGTATAAAACACGCATTCATATCTCGCCTTTGCTCGCACATCATTCTTTTCTCGGTGAGAGAACAACAAACCACAAGCTGACTGCCTTGAAAGTGGATATTGGAATGTAGTACGCTGGTACCTCAAAGAGAGTAAAAGCAATTTACATGAGTGATTGTGTCGAACTATACCGTCGCCGACGCAATGAATTTCGGGGTTTTACGAGCCAAAACCACGATTTGATTATATACTCCGGATTAAGTTTGACCACCAGGGTATCTTTTACGCGCCCACAATGCACGGTGCACGGTTTTTTATGCGAAGCATATTACGAGGGCTCAACCCAGCTCCTCAGGCGCGGCGGTGACCATGAAATCACGTGACACCGTGACGTCACGACAGAGGAGAAGTGGCTTTGGCTCAACTCTTGCAAGACGGGCTGGGTGGGAATCGAACCAGGGTCTCCGGAGTGTGGGACGGAGACGCTACCACTGAGCCACGAGTACAACGCTTCAAAGCGGTACAAAAGCGCCTCTAGTGAATGCGGTGTTGCCTTAGAAACGCGCTGTTTCTAAGGCGTGCGTCTCTTGCTCAGGCGCACATTTCGTTGCCGCGCCGAACGCTGCTTTGCTCGACGCTCACCGCGTCCAATGCGGGGCGCGTAGTCGCTGCCCTGTAGCCCATTGTCTTACACCCCTTGGCGGGTCGACGGGAACGCTGTCGCGTTCCACTCTTGAAGGCGAAGAAGTAATGCATGAGTTGTTTCTTCGTCTAGCCGAACCAAATATAGCCAAGCAACAGCAGTTCACCAGGCTAAACAGTGGTTCAACAACTAAAATAAAGGCTAGTATGCTTCGCATCCTGGGCTTAACCTTACCTAAGCCACAGCCATTTTTTTTCTTTTTTTCTTTCTTTTTTTAAAATTTCGCATTCATGGAAATGGGGTCGCCCGGTTTTGATAGCGCGAATTCATGCTTAGCAGCGAAGCACCATGGCCGCTAAGCCACCGCGGCGGGTCCATCTTCGACGCAAACAAATTGTGCGGGTTCAACGCACATGCTGGAATATATGTGAAATACGTGTCGCTACAAATTTCCGGGAAAACTCCGCAGAACAGCCCACAGCTTAATTCACCAAAAGCGCTGAGGATTCATACATCCGCAGTTGGCTTCTTAGGGGAGGTAAATGTCAACGCACAAAATAAAAAAAAGCAAAAAAAATCTGGCTAATCCCATGCCCTGTGGGAATCGATGTTACGCGAAGCAGTGCGCGGCGAGCCTACCAAGTTAACGAAACGACCATGAGTGTACCATGTCGTAGGCGGCTAGACAGACAGATAGAGACTGTCAAAGTGGTAAATGTTCGCCAAGCAATGCTTCGCATTTAAAAGAATGTGAAGAATCTAGCGATGCGAGACAACAGCTGGGGCTATATAGCGTTGCACACTCACCAGCCACTTGCTGCTGAAGCGGCGGCTTGGGCTCAGCACGAACACCATTGTTTTGCCGACGTTGCAGTCACGCGTTGAATGTCAAAGAAAGCGTTCAACGTTCACCGGCTGTCGCCGCGAAGTCTTCGGAGCAGCACTTCCGTCAACGCACACCGCGCAAACGAAGTGGTCTCTAAAGCGTGTCAATTCTGCAGCCGCAAGAAAAGACGACGCGAGAACGCCTGACAGTCAGTTGAACAAAATTCCAACAGAAGCCACCGGATCGACGCGTCGTCTGTTGACACTTGTTGCTGGACAGACGACGGGGGACAGCAACTGCACCCGAAGCCGCCGATGCGAGAAGGCGGAAACCCGATGTCCGGTGATCCGTAATCGAACACGTTCGCACGCCTCAACAAGCCCAGCCGACGCCGCTCAGTTCACTTTCAACAAAGACGGCGGCAAATTACAAGAAAGTGGGGGGGCGCGAGAAAAAAAAAATCCTCCCAAACAGGCCGAAAGTACAGTCACGTGCGCGCAGAACAAAGCGGCGCAGAAACCAAAGTCACGTGCAAGCCTTTCTTCACTGGAACACGGCGCACCGGACACCCGATGGCGGGAAAGGGTCCCCGGATCCCGTTGCCGACGCGAAAGCGCGTTCCAGAAGGCCTCGGCGAAGCGGCGACAATTCGTAGAAGCTGCCGCCGCAGATAATCGGCGGGGATCCCTGGTCGCAAGCCGGTCGCACGCTGCGATCCGGCCGGAGGAAGCAGAATTCCGGGATGAAGAAGAAGCGCGCCGACGGCTCGACGCGAGAAGAGGAAGCTGCGACGACGTTCCCAGCTGGCGGGGAAAGCCCAACGGCGGCGCACATGGGAACGAGCGCGGCGTCTGCACCTGACGTACGGAGCCGCGGTTCTGAGACTTGCCTTCGCCGCTGACTCCGCTCTCCGCGTGGTGTGACGTGCGCGGCGGCGAGGAACGTCGTCGCCAGCGCCGGCGGCGGAAAGCGTCGGCGTTGCTTTAAAAGGACGCCCAGACGGCGGCCGTGCGGCCCTTGGCAGCTGCTGGCGCTGGCTGGCTTGGGCAGAGCGTGTGACCGGCAACCGCGAGCGGAGGCTCCCTCCTCTCTCCTCCCGCTCGCATTAATCGCGTTCTTTCCGTCAACTCTCCGGCGCGCGCGCATGGGAAGCCAGCGTCTCCAGCGCGCTGCCGACGATCTAGCTCGTGGGATCTACGCCGATAACGTGGAGTGCGCAAGCGTGTTGGACAGCGACAGGAATTTCAGAGTGCGGGCATGCAAACGGAATGAAGATACCGTGCGTGCGCAAAATGCCTTGTAATAAAGAAAAGAAAGGACGTATTTGCAATGTCTGGTGCTCCAGGATGATCTGCATCGACGGCCGACCTGAAGAATGTAGTACGAGCCGTGAAATAGCTGCGACTTCATTATCGCGTAGGAAGAGGCAGCAGATTGCATGGTGATTCGTATACGAAGAAGTATGATCACTGGCTCAAATAGTTTGCTTGGTCGTGAATGAGCGCGGCCTGCTTCCTCGTATACCGCTGCTCTGATATATGAAAACAAAAATTATGCATACGCTGGATCAACAAGCATAAGCCTTTTATGTGGCGTTGTTAGCCACTGTAGCATTGCCTATGCGGCGACAAAGGCGAGTAAAAACGAAGCGAATAGTTACAATTCGAGATAAGCTATTGGCCCTGTCTCAGGAATGGTTACGGAACTTCGAGTCTTTCTGCCAGACCAAGTTGCCAAGAGCACAGTTCAAATTTATTAGGCTGCAGTTTCACCAGGCACAAGAAGAAGGCGCCGCACAGTTGATAGACAGATAATTATAACAAGTGAGTACTTAATCGCATGATGTGATTGAGACAGCGGCGCCTGCGGTGTGAGAGGCGCCGCCGTGTGAGAGTCTCGATAAATCTTTCCCAGCTGGGCTTCCTTAACGTGGGCTGAAATCTCATACTATGTACGGGTGATCGTTTTTGTGTTTTGCGTAAATTTTAAAACTCGCCTACGGCAGGCAGCACAAGTATTGTCCTTGAGCTGGATTATTCGAAGAGTCGGACATTACTAGCGCGAGAAATCGAAACACATAATTAATTAACAAAGAAGTCACTAATTACGTTCATAACGAATTATATTACGGCACACACTGCAATTTACGAATGTAGCCGGCGAGCTAGAAAGACCTTGAAATGAATCACCAGTATTAATCCGGTTTCGAGATATTATTTCCCGGAGTGTGGGACGAAATGCATGGATGTTCCAGTTATTTTTGTGCTTCAATGCGTAAAAGCGTTTTGATAAAATAGCAAGGGGAACAACAGTGCATTTTTTACGGAGATTTCTATGGCGCATATCTCCAAACTGGACTCCTGTAAATTGATTCCGAGTGGACATGTCTTGCAAGCCCACCGTTAACAATTCGTAAACTGCAATGTGTGCCGTAATGTAATTAAGAAGTTAACATGCGATATTTTTTGTTCATTGAATGTGTTTCTATTTCTCGTGCATGTAATGTCCGCCTCTCCGAATAATCCAATTCAAGCGCTAGAATGAGGTTATCTGCGAGAGGCGATTTTCGTAAAGATTCCCGGAAAAACGTAAAGAATGATCACCCCGCATAGCGGCGCTTTCGCACACCGCAACGTCGGAATGACGCCGCCGTCGCTGGGAATCGAACCCGAGACAACCAACTCAGCAGGCGAGGCGCTGATACCACTAAGCCACTACGGATGAGACGTATAACGCTCGTAGGGCACACAGGGAGAGCTCCGTATCGTTCCTGGCTCAGACCTCCCTCTGACATATTACAACCTTGGTTCCCAATGTTCTCCTCTTATTGGGCCATTGTCCTCAATTTCAAGCACAAAGACAACCTTTGTCCAAAACCTTGAGGAAATTAGACGATCGTCTTCTGAGTGAACAGACAGTACTATAGTACTGTCTGTTCACTATTTCATCAATGAGCACCGTCCCCACCGATCAGCGGCTCAGAAGGCAGTGAAGGCAATTTTGTGCTTTCTCAGAACGTCTGGTTTGCGCGAGCGGCTTTACACCTTCTCTCTGAACCTTCTCTCTCCCCTCTCTTGTTCCCCTTCTCCCTTCCTCCAGCGTAGGGTAGCCAACCAGACTCTTGACTAGTTAACATCCCTGCCTTCCTATATTCCTCTCTCTCTCTCTCTCTCTCTCTCTCTCTCTGTCCCCAGCGCCTCCGGAGGCGACGCCGGGATGGGTGACGTAACGTTATCTGCGCAGCGCCTGTGGTTGCCCCAGTGTGATTGGCAAAGCTAGCTTACACAGTGTACACGCAGGTGACGATATCCTTTCCCTTTTCTTAATCTCAAGAAGCACGGGTTAGGAAATTAAGGGTCTCCTGAGCGCGGGTCATGCGCAGAGTTTTTATTTACGCCACACTCACGGGAGCGTGCCAGTGTTGGTCGCGAATTCCACGCGCTCGCGCAAATCGCGACAAAATCAGGTGACCCGCCTGTCGCAAGTCGCGACTCGAAAAAATCTTCTTGTGACGGCCGGCGTTCATTTAGCGAAGCTTTCATCGGACTGCAGGTGGGAGGAAAGTAAGATGTGAATGTGCGACAGAGTAAAAACTGGTGTTATGTTTGTATATATGTTGCACGTACAGTACATGACATGGTGGATACCGTCACGTGTTCGCGACAACACTCGATTCCGTCAAAAGAGTATCAACATTGCCACACAGGTTTGTTTCTTAGGAAAACTTGAAGAAAAAAACTCATGGGAAGCGTATGTGCATGGATGCGGACGCTATCACTTGATTTTCATAATTGGCGGTGTATATTAACGCCCTGGATGCCTGGGTTTCATCGTCGCCCTAATAGACGACTGCGGATTGATTGAGCACGCAGGCGTTTTTCACATTCGGTAGGCCATTTCAGTGCGTACGCGACGAATGGTATAATTTATGCATGTTATCAGCGCAAGAATATAGCTGCTCGGGGCGAGTCACAGATGTAAACCACAGCCAATCCGGCTTCCTTTAACCAATTCCACCCACGATCGATTTCTCGCTGTACAGCACGCTTTAAGTTGCCGGTTAATTCGCGACACGACCGGTTCGGCATACCGCGGGAAACCAGGTGGGCGATGCGTTACGTCAACCGGAACGTGTCTGCAGCTTCAGAGCTATCTCGCCTGCTGTGTGCGTCGCACCCACGACTTCGATGTTGCGACGACATACTCTCACGCTTCGACACGCATATCCGCAATCCGTGCGCGGGATCACGTCACCTACGTGACACTGAATCGAGTGGACCGAAACGCTCAAAAACGGGCCAAGAAGCGCGCAAGGTGCCTTTCGGGATGGTTTTCCCAGTGGAAACTGCGTGATCGACTTCACAAATTTCGAGACCACAAAAAGACGTCCATTGAGACAACGTTGACCTTGCGATCTCTTTCTTTCTCCAAACACACATACCAATTATTATCATGCAGCTAATTTATTTTGAAGCTACTTATGCGACCAATCACTTCTTGTTCCAGAACGAAAAACGACGGGCTCCGCGTCCATGGAGCAAGCGAATGTATCTGATTTTACAGTTGAAAATAAAAGAAATGAATCTGGACGCGTCGTGTAATGCTTAGAGCAGGTAACCGGTGTTCAACTAGAGTGATGCAATGGGCGTTGGCGGGAAAGAACACACAGCAGAGGACGTCAGACGATTTGCATAGTGAAATATAGATTATTATATTTGTAGGAATAACCTAGAGTGGGGATGGGGCTCGACGCAAGGCAGGAATAACACGAGGTTGCTGCAAGAGGCCCTCGTTCAGCACTTCTCGCAAGATATATAGGATGGCGTTGATGGTGATTATGAAAATAATGACGAGGGGACTTGTTTGCTACGAGCTGGTTTATAGTTACCCCCCTAACTAATTACTCCTGCAGACGACAATATTGATGAACACTGGGCACGCCGACGCTGAATAGAGTGTGGTGAAGGTGCATTGAGGCATTTCATCTCTTCTCAGTCCGACCTTTCGCTATAGCGTCGTCGCAGGCGAAGCGCCGGCTTGGGACAAAGCGACGCGGTAATGCGATCGGCTGGCGACCGAGGCGCGTGTCTCGCAGAAACGACACCCCAGGCGTCCGCAAAAAGAGGGCTGGGGGAGAAAAAAAACTTCGCCGCCCGCGCTGCGAGTCCCATGGCAACAGGAGTCAGATCAGAATATTTTATAGACCCAGGGGTGCAGCGTTCTGGGACGTGAATCAACTTTCATTTACGGCTTGTGCAATTTTTGCTATCGTCAAAATAATTTCTTTCGCGCTGTTATGTCACTATATTTATTTATTTTAATTGTAAGTTAGCCACGGCGCCTCCGGAGCATGCATGCTTTGCCATGCGGGGAAATATTGCACCGCTTTGTTGTACTTAGCAAATCATTAGTCCTTCCTTTAATAAGATCACACTTTTGTTTTATTTTTCGCAATGGAATCGCAGGTCGACGTGTATTTTTTCGTTCTATTAAATTACACCTTATTTCATACCTAATATTAACTACTTCAATATCACCTAATCATCATCTTCCTTCTCTGGCGTTCGTACCACCACGAGGGGAAATCTATATTGGCTAATGCTTTGTTATTCGCTTGGTTTGCTCTCTCTTCATACGCCGCTTCCGACGACTTGTTTAATTTCATTCATTCATTCATTCATTCATTCATTCATTCATTCATTCATTCATTCATTCATTCATTCATTCATTCATTCATTCATTCATCTTAATCGTGTTCTCTCCCGCTGCCGTTTATTTATTCCTTCCTCGCGAGAGCTGCAAACGTTAAGCTCATTCGTCTTTCTTCCACTATCCTCTGAACGAAGATGTGGATAGCTATAATGCACCTAAGGTGGCTTATGCTTTGCAACTGCATTTGCACTTTACTTTGTGCGAGCTTGCGACCTTGTAGCTGCAATTTGTTTTTTCCACAGCATAATTTAATCACTTTTCTCCTCATTTCTAGCCGTCCTGCGCAATGTGTGTACGTAAACTCATCCGTGCTTTTTTGTCCCGCAGCGTAGTTTGCACGGTCTTGCGTGCCACATTAGAGTGATTGATGTGCGAGCCGCGCGGTGAAACCCGGCCTACATCGGAAGGAAGCCCCATACCCGGAGGCCATTGGCTCAAGGCAGCAGCCGAGGCTTCTGTGCGTGGAAAAGAGAAGAAACCGAGAGGAACAGCGCGGTTACGAAAAAAAGCGAAGCAGCGCGTACAAAGAGACGGGCGACACAGTGGCACCATCGACCAGTCTGTCGATCTCCACCCTGGCGCCGCTCAAGATGTCCCGGCCGGTTAAGGGAGGCCACATTATCGTAGTGCATGGGACGCGCTCGACGATGCTTTTTCCTTTTTTTTTAATAATAAAGAGCTGGGATTAATCCTGAGCACTTTTAGAAGTAACTGGACAAGCGATTGGCAAAGAACGAACACTTTATTAAAGGTTAGGGTAGCTTTTATAGCCGTTACATTGTGACGTCACCGCACCCACTGCCGATTAACAAGAGGCGTGGCCAGTGAATCTAACAAAATAAACACGTGTCAGCGGAGCATGCTGATTCATAACAGTTTTGGTAAATTAGGAGGAACAGAAGTGACCTTGCAGTTTGTTCATCTTCCTTTCTTTCATGGATGCGCACGTGCACATGTGCGTGTTCATATACAGGCAGGATTAAATAGGATGTTCTTACGTTGCTTAACCAGATCCTATGTGGAGAAAAACACAAAAGCGAAAGAGAAAGAAACGCGAATTTGGAAAGCAGGCCGCTCTTGTTCTGCTTTGTTTACTCGGGGAACTTGTCATTAGACAGGCCCTCGTTACCACGTCCCAACTGATCTCCCTACAGATTGCACTAAACCGGCTGTACTCCAGAACATCTTCTGTCACGAAAATCCTGGCACCGTATGCGTGGCCACATTCGTCTCCGGCGCAGAAGGCTATTCGCGCGCCATGCTGCAGTTCTGTAGTTCTTGAAGTACACCGGCCCGATCGTGCATCCTCCCGCGCGCACGCAGTGCTCCCTATTTCCCTATTTCTATTCCCCTTTCCCGTATCTCCGTGTGGGCTGGCAGCAAACAGGAAGCTCGTCTGATTGACCTCCCTACTTCCTCCTCCCTGATTTCTCCCTCTTCTGTCATTCGGCTTGCCGTCGCCAGTTCTTGAGGGCATCGGAAACAGCTGGCATCGTATGGCCACACATGGGCTTATCACATTTTGATGCACTGTACGCCGCACAGGTCTAAATTGAAGGGCTTCCTTACTTCTGCTTTCCGGCAGTAGTCATTCCCACCACCTGCCGTACGACTTCCTCATGCATGAGGATGAGGTAACAAACGAATGGCCCCCGATAAGGCGGCCTTGAATTCTTCGTCCTATCAGCTCCACAAGAAACGCGAGCGGCACCGTCACATCATAGAGCACGACGAAGGACACCGGCCGCGGATATTGTGCAATGTGCGCCGGCGGCGCAATGCAACATACGCGGCAAATCAAGCGAGCGAATCCGCGCGCCGAAGATGATGCGCGCTGAAGCTCCCGGGATACACCAGGTAAAGCTCATCAGTCTCGCCGTGACGAGAAGAAATGCGCCCACGGGCCGCGAAGAGAAAGTGTCTGCGTGCGTGCCCGGGCGTTTCTCGCGGAAGTAGGTCGGCGCCTAGCATCCGCCTGGAATGCAGAGGAGCCGCGCCCGCTGCGCCGGCGAGTCGTCGTGGCGTCCGCGACGACGCGCTGGGACGGGGAGGAGAGGTCGGCACGGGAGGGTGAGGGGGGGAAGGCCGGAGAGATGGGGAGGAGGAGGAGGAGGAGGAGGAGGAGAGAGAGGGGTGCGGAGGAGACCGTACCTCGCCGCAAGCCATAGATGACCTCAACATGCCAGCGGGGGGACCCTCGACCGCCTCGCACAACGCCCGGGGGCGCTCGGTCTCCTCAGTTCCTCGCGAAAGTGTAAAAGACTTCGCGAGAAAGGAGGGCGCCCCGTGTCGCGTCGAGAGGAGTAGCGGGAGGAGGAGGAGGAGAGATTCGGTGGAGTCACCGAGTCTAAGTTTAGTTAGCGCGAGGAAATCGCGCGCGCGTGCAACGGGACTTGGCAGCGCTTGCCAAGGTTGACGTACGCTGACGTGTGTGTATATATATGCGCGTTCAGTTCTGAGAGGACGTTATTTTTTCTCGTTTCCCCTTAGTTCTTATTTTTCTGTCTCTCCTGTTTCTGTCTTTAATTCCGGCTAAGCAGCGCGTAGAGCATTGTTTTCTCGATTGAGGCACCGGAATATCTTTCTTTTTTTTTTTTCTCGGGAAAGCGAAGTGCGCTCTTTCGGAGTGTAATCGACTTCTTGCCACAGGTGGCCAATGACGAGGCGGTCGTTTGATCTCGCCCAGATAATGTCAAGGCCTCATCAGTTGATGGACAGAAACGCACTTTTGCGAGAACGGCTTTTCAAAATTGACTTATGTGCCACGTTAATTAGCATGTTCTTTGTAATCCTACAGTAAGAAATTCATAATATTAGTAAAGTCTAATCGGGAGTTGCTGACACTAGTATACAGCGCCCTTTCCTCTCTCTCTCTCTCTCTCTCTCTCTCTCTCTCTCTCTCTCTCTCTCCTTTTTTGCGATAAGCTGTATTTTACCTCTATCTTATTCTCTCAAAAGTACACACCTGCTCATTACCATGCTGACAACAATAAAACGTGGCTGCACATTTCTCTTTTTTTTCCCCCCGCTAATGCCTCTCATAACTGCGTTTTCCAAATTTCGAACGTAAATTTAACGAGGAACCAATGGCTTCTGGAGCCGTCGTAGCGCCATTCACGTCAGTCATTGTACGTCAATGTCCGTCGTTGATGCAGTGTTTAAAGAAGGGAATTGCGCTAAAAAAGACAGGGACGAGTAAGGACATGGACGGGCGCAAACTCGCGACTCGCGACATAATTCAGGAGAGCCATGTCCTTACTCGTCCGTGTCTTTTTTAGCGCAATTCCCTTCTTTAAGTATGTACGACCGACTCGCCCAACAACGTGCTCTCTTGATGCAGTGTATTCTTTCCTGTGTAGTCCTTTCTTTTTTCGTTACAAAATGTACGCACAGTAACAGGTACTGTAACAACGTACACTTTGACATTCAGTCGGTTTCTTGTCCGAGTTTACAGATTATTTAGTTACTTGTTCACAAACATTTTTTTTTTTTTACTCCATGCTCCGCGCGCCGCCAGCGTGCATTCGATTATGCCCCGAATGCTGTTGGTACGCGCCGCGAGGAATTTAAAAAAAAATTATGGGGTTTTACGTGCCAAAACCACTTTCTGATTATTAGGCACGCCGTAGTGGAGGACTCCGGAAATTTCGACCACCTGGGGTTCTTTAACGTGCACCTAAATCTAAGTACACGGGTGTTTTCGCATTTCGCCCCCATCGAAATGCGGCCGCCGTGGCCGGGATTCGATCCCGCGTGCTCATCCCGTGATCCCGCGTGATCCCTCGTGCTCAGCAGCCCAACACCATAGCCACTGAGCAACCACGGCGGGTGCGAGGAATTCGCTTGCAAACATGTCTGAACACGCGCGCGCGCGTCTTCTCGTGCCCGAGCGCGACGCCGTCAGGGCGCGCAGATAAGAAGCTCAGTAAAAAGAACGGCGCGCTGTTTCGTAAGCAGGGAGGGTGGCCTTCGCGTCGTCCCCCACAGCCCGGGCCCATTCAGCAGCGAATGCAGGGCAACGCGGGCTTCGCGAAAACAGCACCGACCGCGTTCTCTCGATGGCAAACGCACGTTCCATCTCGATAACCGATTCCACGCGTCCTCGGAGAAGTCGCGCGCGCGACCATAACTGCTCGCTCCGGAAAAAAGTGGGAGAGGGCGAACATTCCTAATCCGCGTCGCACGGATTCTTCTATCGCCATTGAAACGCTAGGATTGTACAGCTTGCCGAAGTTATCGAGGGTTACTGCCGATATTCAAGCTGTTGCCTATTGCCGCGGGCAGACCGGGGGACGTGATCTCGGGCGATCAATTTCAGCGACACTATCGCCTTCACGTGATGTAGTGCACAAACAGCCATTGAGTGCGCAGTGAAAGTGATATTGCCGAAAGCGATCGTCCAAGAATACGTCCCCCGAAGGTGCAACGTAATGAAATATTGCCGGAACAGAAAGTCAAGCGAAGTGAAACATTGCAGGACACAAAGCGGATGCTATCGTGTGTCCTTCGCCTGTGTGTGCGTGCGGCCACTGTTGCGTTGCAAGCAAGATGAATGTTAACAAGTTCGCCCAACTGTTCGTCTTGCTACAGTTCGTGTGAACTTCACATATCAGTGATTTGAGCGTTGACTATACTACCACCGATAGTATTAATTGCGCTTGAATATATTTACGGGCACCTAGGATTAGTTGCTAGATGGCGCTTTTCTTGATGCCTACCAAGAGGTCGGTCGGCTAACATTTCCTTCCTATTTTATTTTTATTGCGGTCAGTAACATTTTATTGTCTATAGCTTTTCGAAACCTGGCTGAATTCTGTAATGAATGTACTTTACCATTCGCTCACAATCTAACAGATTTATATTGAGAACGATATATAGAAACAGGCTCTATCGAAGGCTCTTTCCCGTTTCCGTATGAATTTCTTTAACGTTGCCACAATGCATTTAAGCGAGATTCGACTAACCTTATTTATAGAGTGCACCGATATGACAAGCAACGCCTAACGCTACAGTTCGAAAAACGATAACTGCAGAAATGTCACCTTAGCTACCACTCGCTCATGCTTGCTAAATTGCCGTTTACATCCAAGAATTTGCCCCGTTTTACTTTCTTGATTTTGTGGTCAAAATAACGACGACTGGTGGTCTTGCATCCTAATGCTCTTTTTCATATATCCGTCGAAAGTGGAGTTGATTACAAAACACACGAGGTGTAGTGGCACGAACACCAAACACGTATAGTTGCGAACAAATATCATGACAAGGAAAAAATTATATATATATATATATATATATATATATATATATATATATATATATATATATATATATATATATATATATATATATATATATATATATATATATATATATATCACAAAATGAACCAATCTGGAGTATTAATTGCAGTGCTCCCGTGGCAAACGGATATATGTCCGTTTTCACAATCTTATCTATGACGTCATCTTACGATTCACTGCACACTCCACTGAGCTGTTATTGTTGGCTTTATTAAACGCGAACGGTCTCGCTGCAGAGGTACCATGTGTATCGTAAATGTTTAAAGGGATTTATACTGCCAAAATGACTAAGTCAATCAGAACTTCGCGTACAGGACCCGCATTGTTACCATGTTCAGGTAAAAACGCTGAAAGCGACAAAAAAAAAAACATGAGAACGAAAAAGTCTTTCACTTGTCGTGTGTTCCTTCTTTTCCCACTAACTTCGTGTGGCGCCGTGCCTGCCACGGCATAATAGAACGATGAAGCTTAACGTGCTCGGTGACCTGTTAGAGGCGGTGTCACGAATAGCTCAGAGGGACTTGACCGCTTGTCCTGCTAGTGACTAAACTGCATGTCACCGCGTGCGCTTTGCTGGCATGAACGGTCTCTAGATATATTTAGCTTCTACGAGAGTTGAAGTGGAGAAAGCAGTGAGGCCGCTAATCCCGAGTTGGCGAGGTTTACTCCACTCCATAGAAGAGGTATGGCTACAGTTCAGTGCGCATTTGAACCCAGGTAGGCTTTTTATTTCTGTTTAACCATAGAGAGCTTTAGAATGGGGGCCCTGAAGTTAGGGGCCCCGAAGAGATTTTCATGTGTTAGCGCTGGGGCACGCAGGAGTGGAGAGATCTAGAATAGGGCTTCGCGCTTGTGGATAGCATTTTGCGCTTGCAGCGCCACCACGGCGTCAAAGAAAAGCTATTGTAAATAATTCAATGAAGTATGCCATTTTATGATAAGAAGAGTAATTCTGACATTCGTGTTCCCGCGTTTAATTACAACTTAGAGGTTATTCTATAAGTAGCAAGCATTTAGTTGCGCTTATAGTTTGGAGCAACCAACTTTACGTGCCTTCACCAGCCAAGTTAAACCGTGCTAGGCCTACGAGTCCTGAAATCGACAATCGAATTCGGAATAATCGGCGTCTAATGGATCAATCTATCCAAGAAACACTAGTTGAGAGAAAGCGATAACCGTAGTCATTTTCCCTAGCTTGAGAACTTCACGCGTTACCACGAATCGAGCCCAGTTTGGTGCTATGTTAGAGCCGTCGCTTCGACGGGTGCCGCCTTGTTTGTTGACGCAAATCTTTTGGGGCAGCTTTTGGGGGCCCCGCTAAATCAGTGAAATAGCGTGCCCGACGCAAAACCCTAACGCAGTTGGCGTCTCGCGCATGCGCAGTGGCTTCGAGGCTGTTTCTTTGGGGTCCCTAACGTTTGGGGCACCTGTTCTAAAACTCTCTCACGTTTCTGTTCTAGTTTGGCGAACTGTGCAACACAAGCGTAAATTGAATCTCGGGCATGTCGGCGGTAAATACTCGAAAACCTTGAATGTTCCATGGAACCACACTCGGGTAGGCACAGCTCTTGGTGCCTGGTGGTTATCATATCATGGTGGTTATACCATATTACGATACCATCGTGCACGCTGCCCAATGGCTGGTAGCACTTGACGAGTTCGCGAATCGTGGCTGACGGTTTTCCTGCTTGCCCTGTGCTTGGATAAGTTCCCTATGCAAAATCATGCATTTATACTGAATCTCATTCCAAGCTAGTCATGTCAATGTGATAGCGACGGATATATATCACCGCCACCATTATGATTTCATTTTTTTCCTTCACTGGTTCTTTTTTTTTTGTCAGCTCGCCTTTCCTGGAAAATCCACGACTGTTGACGCAAATGATATTCTTAACTTCTTTCCTGCAGCCAAGTCCACGTAATATAAAATTTATATAACACTGTACGCCGAGAGCGTGTCCAGGCCAAGTGTGCGTACGCGTCAGTGTTGCCAGTGCGGCACCAAGCGGCGTCGCATCAAAACAGTTTTAAAAATTTACCGCATTCTTTCCATTCGGCAGTCAGGAAGATGGCGGCCTGAAGAACCTTCGGTGCACAATTTAATCGCGCGGCCTACTGTGCTCACCTCGCCGAATGAATGCGCGTATCGAAACTTCCACGCAGTGCACACGCATCACTCAAAGTGTTCGCCGGCGGCGGCGCGAGCCGAGAAACGTGACACCACGTTCGGACCGGCGATAAAGATCGCTACAGAGACTCAGCTAAAGCCTTTCGCGCAGGATATACTATAAGACGCGACCGCAAGTCTCGACGGCAGTTATAAAACGCGCCAGACGCCGGCCAGACGAGGGCCGCATTCCTCGCTTATCTTTTTCTCTTTCGCCGGCTTAGATTGTTATCCGGATACTCCGGATTATCAATGTCCTGTACGAAGCGGACGAGTCTCCTTGAGCGCCTAAGTTATGCGGCGTGTTGCCAGCAGTCGAGTCTCAATTGAGCAGCTGCTGCTCAGGTAGCCATGGCCAGCCGGGCTCTGTATTTTCCGAGGGCCGCATAGTGCTTTCTGAACTGTGCTTTCAACATTGAAGGCCTGCAATGTCATTCGCCCTTGCAAGACGTGCAGTTAGTGGCAAAAGGCAAAAAAAAAATTAAATTATGGGTTTTTACGAGCCAAAACCACGATCTGATTATGAGACACACCATGTAGTGGGGAACTCCGGGATAATTTGGTCCGCCTGGGGTTCTTTAACGTGCACCTAAATCTAAGTACACGGGTGTTTTCGCATTTCGCCCCCGTCGAAATGCGAGCGCCGTGGCCGGGATTCGATCCCGCCGCCACGTGCTTAGCAGGCCAACACCACAGCCACCAAACAACCACGGCGGGTGCCACAAGGCAAAGCAAAGCGTCGAGGAAAAGAAGCGAGGCCATCGGTGGCATTGTATTAATTAGTGTTGAGTCTGATCATGCTTCATAAGATCATTTCTCCTCATGACTTGGTGAGTACCAGGCCATACGGAGGCGGCAGCGAATAATAGAAAGCGAGGAAGCTTTACACTCGGGAGGTTAAAATGACGCGGTGACATGTGAACGTTCACAAAATGTGGATACAGTATACGTCGGCGCATCATCGAAGAAAAATTCACATCCGACGCTTATGAATTGCAATGTATGTGAAGCAGTTAACTAAATGGCACGATACTAAACTTGACGTGTACGACTGCCTTTGTTGTCATCACATGCAACTCGTAGCGTATCATGCAATGTTCGTGCCCACGCATCACGCAGGTCGCAACTTCAGTCGTTTATTCATTATTCAGAAAGACCTCACATAGCTACGAAGAGGCATAGGGTGAGGGGACATATGGTGCAATTTATAACAAAATAACAATGCGACGTTCACGTTTACGCAATGCACTGTCCACAAGTTGTGCCAAAACGCAAGCAGAAAATCAGGCGGAAGCGCATTATGAGACGACATAGCAGCGACGTCGTGAGGGCAAAGACGATACTTCAAGTTTGCGGAAGAAAGAAGGCTTAAAGGGACACTAAAGGGAAAAATGATTTCTTCTGCATCAGTAAATTACCGTTCTACAAAACCAAAAACACCACTCTTACAACGATAAGACGTTTGGTAAGCCAGAAAAAGCGCAAGAACGAAATACTGGTGGCGACGCCTACTTAAGTTCTCGCACCTGGGGGCTGTGACGTCTTGGATTTTGATGGTATTGACACGTGTACTTGTGACCACGTGACAGTATCTTCTAGGGCCTACTAACTATATATAGCGGTACAGATTGACTACATTGTATTCCAAATGAACCAAATATTAAACATGGCAAGTTTCGGTGTTCTAAAGGAACCAAATATTAAACATGGCAAGTTTCGGTGTTCTAAAGGAACCAAATATTAAACATGGCAAGTTTCGGGAACCTTTATTCAGCCAACGCGGCCCAAATACGAAAACATACTTTGGGATCCCTGACGTCACGCTGACGTACAGGCGCTTGGGTTTCGGCGCGAAATTCAAATACTGATACTTGGACCTAACCAAAACCAAACCAACCATCTAACCAAAAGAAATTTTTTTTTGAAATGACTGCCTGCAGGGTTCTCAAACAATGCTTGATTAGTCTAAACTGATTTATTGTATCGCTTTAGTGTCCCTTTAAGAGAGATACTACGTGACAGAGGGAGGGAACCCTAGAAAGAGAGGCGTCTTTAACGGAAACTGCATGGAGTGCGCGCAAGAGCTTTCACACGATCCAATCGGCTTAAAAATGCTTCTTGGCCTCGTTGGTATAGGAGAGAAGTGTGCTCTCGATTGTTTGACCTGTTGGCTAGAGAGTCGGGCTGTAGTGTCGGGAGACCGAGGTTCGACACCCCCCCTCCCCACCGTGCACGCGATCTCTTTATTTTTTGGGTGTTAGCCATTCGGCAATAAAGCAGCAGCAGCAGCAACCATGGTCAACAACATGCTGAATGATTTGCAAGGAATTCACCATTTTAACGAAGAACGGGCCGTAGCAGAGGTGAACCAGTTCTTATACGTGCAACAGCCAAGAATAAAGAGACCTACTAACCCGATTTTGCGTGCAACTTTTATTCCGGTCGTGTATACCAGCCGCGCCTAGGATGAAAACAGGTATAAGTAAGCGATCCGTTAACCGCAACTTCGCCTAATGCTTATCAAACATTCTTGTATAAAGCGCGCACGCAACGCGAGATGTCTCAATTCCAAGAAGTTTAATCATTCGATCCAAGCCGGACTGCTGCATACCGTTTTCTTTGTATGTAGTGCAGATACAAAGGAAAACAATATAAAAGAAAAACTGAAACAGTGATCCTATATAGATGAAAGAGGCCGAAAGACTGCGTAGCGGTCTCCTGTTTTCCTGTCGCGGAGCGAAAAGCCAAGAGAAGCGAATTCGCTAACAATACCTGCGACGTGCCAGACGAAACCTCAAACAGCGGCACTTTGTGAAGGACGAGCATATACACAGGCAGACGCAGACGCAAGTTTCCACGCGGGAAATGCAAGGATCAGTCGGAGGACAGTGGCTTCGGCTGCATCTGTAGTCTCAACAGTGTTTCGTGCCCTTTTCTTTACTTTTTAATCTTGCTTAGTCCGCGAGCCTTCGTCTTGTATTATTTCGCTTGTAAACACGACGTGCGTTATTATATATAAGCTTATGCGATGCCGCAAGTCCGCGTAGCATAAACGGCAGCTGCTGAGCATTGTTTGCCCGGTGCTCCAGCGTGTAAGTCCTGACGCAATAATGCCGTCTAGTGCGCCTATAACGACTTTTATTGTGGCACAAAACCCACGCGAAGACGCGGGATCCGACACAGCTTAAGGACGCCGGACCAGCTGTGTCCTGCATGTCTATAGCGTTCTCGCTGTTGTATTGTCATATAATAAATATAATTCCAGGTCCACTATAGGTGGTATTTTCTTGCGTCAGAAATTACGCGTGGGAGCGGGAATAACGGACGTATACAGAACACAGCTGTCCTGTGTCCTGAAGCTGTGTCCCGTCTTTGCGTTGTTGTTTCGCCACGGGGAGTGACCAGCTAGCACAAATTTGCACCTTGTTCGGTGGTTAAATCGAGGGCGTTAGCGTGCACATAACGCATTGGTCAAATCTTTGATCGTGCTGATGGGCCAAATTATCGAAGGGCCTGCCTTCAGGCTACACACGCAAATGGATGCGTTTCACTGTGGCTGTTTAAAATGTATTACTAAGCTATAGGCGCTATGATTTTTTTACGCTACCTTAAAGGAAACGTTTCTCTCAAGAAAAGGTCACCTCCTGATCAGCTGGTTACACTTTTGATTCATTGTTGATACCGATCACAAACTTGTGCCTAGGTCACTTGCGCCTGGTCCGCATACTGATATTCACATTGGGAGCATAATTTAGGGTAAAGCTATGAGAGGAGGAGGAGGAGGAGGATGAATAAACATTTACTGAAAGCAAGAAATTTCGCGTGCTGGCCGGGGTCCTCGATAAGTCACTGGTGTGCTTTTCAAGGCGTCCAAATCTTTCCGAATCCACATTTTGGTGCCGTTTTCAAACTGTCCACTGCCTCAAACAAACTTTGTGCAAATGCTTTTCCTTCACGTTGGTGTCCTTGCCGCGCATAATTTATGGAAAACTTTCTTTACGCTTAACGTTGTTATAGAGACGTTAGTACTAAACTTCTGTTTCCTACTGCAGTTGCCTTTTTTCTTTGATCTCAGATAACCTTTTCTTTAACCATTCAAGAAACCTGACCACCACTAAACGACTGCGGCGTTCTGCCGCTGTGCACAGGCACGGACCCGTTCGTTACATGATCACTGCGGATGCATTTCGGTTTCGATAGGGCGTAAAAAATCAATGAGGAACCCTGCGTTACAGCATCTCTCACAGCTGCAGGTGCTAAGACGTTAAAATCAATCAATCAATCAATCAATCAATCAATCAATCAATCAATCAATCAATCAATCAATCAATCAATCTACTAGCTGTCATATAAAACGAGCAACGAGCGTTGTCAACATTCCGATGCTCATCAGTATCATCAGGTCAGTCGGCATTGTGTGCTGCCATCACAAACAAAGGTAGGGTTTGCGACTTCCAATGCGATATCACGCGCTTTGAAGCCGCCTACTTGACAGTTCACAGCACAATCAAGCACGAACCTCCTCCACAACGAAAGACGCTGTCGCAAGTTGTTATTCGACAACCGGGCACGACATGAAGCCATTAACCCACTTGAGAGGTTCTCTATACCGCTTCATTCTAGCGACCACCGGCCTTGGCCCCAAGTATACGAACTTCGGCACAGAATTCCGTAACCTATTTAGTCCCATCGTAACCAATTGGGTACGTTGCTTTTATTCCTTTTCACTATTAGCTCAGCTGCAATTACGTAAAACTTGCCAACCCCGGTTTAAACCCTGAAATAGGTGGAACTGCGTCAAAGTGGTTTAGGCGCATTACTGCTTTAAGCTTTTGTGAAGGTTCCCACCAATTCGGTCTGGGCCGTTGTGTCGTCACAGACGACAAAAAGCGACCATCAGGTACCTCTCGATTACCGTGAGCTGACAAAAAAAAAAAGTATGCAGCCTCAACAAACCAACGTACGTTAGATCTTCATCTACGATCTTTTGACCAATAAAAATGATTTTTATGGCATGAATTATAAGGGGACGGTTACTTTCGCCAATTACATGGAGGTGCCCGCCTCTAGCTCCTAACCGCTGTACATCAACGAAAAATCGTGTTCTCACGCTCATGATATACCAGTCGGTAAGAAAAACCCGCTTGAAAAGTTATGCCCTTGAGCGGCTGTCGGGTCTGAGGAGCGTATATCGCAGTATATCGCAGTGGCTCGCCCTGCCTTTGTCGTTCAGAGCGGTGCGACCGCACACACACGACGATCACACACTGCATGAGGGCTCCTCCTCGCCTTCCACACAGGGACGCTGGTGAGAGAGAGAGAGAGATGAAACCGGAGAACGTCGGCGGGCAACGCAACGGCGCCGGACGCGCGGAAGTTTTCGGAGGTCTCTCTCAGCGATCAGCAGGCGGCCCGGGCCGGTCGCGCCGACCTTGGACGGGCGAGGCCGTTCGCGCTAACACGTGCGAATGGGGGAGGAACAGGCTGCCACCGCGCACGTGAGTCGCGCGTGTCGGCGGCCGCGATTGATGCCGCCGCCGCCGCATTCGCGGTGGTGGTCCCGGTGAACCGCGCGTGCACCAGTCGACGATGGCTCGTGCATGTGGAGCGCCCTCTCCACCTCCAAGCGCTCTGCACGCTCGCGATAACACGGGGGGTGGGGGGAGGGGAACGCACCGTCTTGAGATATCCTGGACTGACGTCAAGAGCGCGCGCGCGCGGCACGAAGCGGCGACGATCCGAATTGCGAAACATTGTCACGCAATCTTGATGATTGTCCTTACGTTCGGTCAACAAAATGCACGACGCTGCTTTGGCGGCAGGCAGCTGCTTATCTTGAGTTACTTATCTTGAGTTACTTTGCGCTGCCGTAGATTGTAGTCCTTGGCGAAATGACAAAAAGGACTTTCGCTGCCACTTGCGGGATCTGGGACTGCAGAGATATAGAGAGCGCGAACATGCAACTTGTCATGCCATTATCGCATGTTGCGACCTGTCGCTCGGACTCTAGAGGTATAAGATTAGTCGTAATCGTACCAAGTGTTACCAAAGCGTACCTAGAATCTGCGTGACAGTCACTGGAAGCAACGTTTTAGTGGCAAATCGCAAGGCAAGTGAATAAGAAAAATAAAAAAAAGACAGCAATTGTGCTTGTTGCTTTCATGAAGTAGTTTGCAGCCCTATTTGTGGATGACGTACTTAATGCTGATCGAACTGCACAAAAATGACGAGTACCCTGCAACGACTATCGCGGATAGTGCGTCACTACAGTCACCTCTACGTTGCGTAAAACAGTTACCGAATTTAATGCGCAGCTCGTAAATCTATGCTTGGGTTCTGTGCCAGAACCTCAGAACCTCGTCAGGCAATGGGTTCTTTATGAACGAGTGCAATGGATTTCTTTAGCTCTTCCTCGTTAGTTTGCTTCAAAGTGACGCCGCGTAGGCACGACCGTTAGAACTTTGCAGAGAGATGCATCCAAGAGACGCCGCACACCGATGGGAATTTTCACCTGTCTCCGGTTAAGGATGAGCTTAAGGGTCACCCAGAAGTTGTTTTTATCATTGGAGTGATCAACAGCACAGAGGAACAATATGATCAAAGACAGGCTAGCTGAAATGGATAGGGTGCCTCCATGTCAGCGCCGCCTAAAGCGTGGCATATCGAGGCATCCTAGAAGCGGACACAACTCCCGTTCACCTCAAACAGAAGGGGGCGGATATATAGGGAGGTGTGTAATGAGAGAGAGAAAGGCAAAGGAAGGACAGGGAGGTTAACCAGAGATTGTCTCCGGTTGGCTACTTTGTACTGGGGGAGGGGCAAGTGGATGCGATAGGTGAGAGAGAGAGAGAAGGATAAAAAAGAAAAACCTACACACGCACGCACGTACACGCAAACAGTTTCTGCGGGCACTGTCACGCAGCCCGCAAAGTCGTTCCTAGCGTTACGCAGTGTCACCGTACAATCCTACGTCACACGGTGTAGTCACAATTTGTCAGAAAGTCCAGTGTCCTTTAAGTACCGCAGCAGCAGGAGTAAAGTTAAAAAGGACTAGAAACGGGAAGAATTTCAAAGGCAGGCGAGCAAACCAAGTCAAGCCCCGGGACAATTTCCGGGAGCACGAAGCGCGCTTGCTTCCTATAGGAAGGCGCATTGTCGAGTACCCTTTCACTTTTGTCCGGGCTTTGCCACTGTCCTCAATACAGCACGCACCGGCTGTCACTAGCGACTGCGTTGGCACGCCTTGACGACAGGCCACTTTCAGAACAGTCAGTTTTGGAATGCCGACGTGAACTGTTGTCGCAGCAAAAGTCGGTCAAGGCTTTGTTGACTTTTCTACGTGACAGTGGCCTATTAGAAAGACTATAATGGCCCCATTTCATCCCTCTTCATATTTTTTGCTCACGCTTTTAGTTTTGTCACGCTCTTCTTCCCGTCTTTACTTCCCCTTTCCCTTCCCCTAGTGCAGGGTAGCAAACCGGAGGTTTTAAGTCTGGTTAACCTCCCTGCCTTTCTCTCATTTGCATCTGTCTCTCTTGTCCGGGCTCAGTGGACGTCCCGCTACGATCCCACCCACCCGGAATCCCAAAGTGCAAGCTCATTCACGTGTATCACTGTGCTGCGTTTCGTACTTATCCACGATGTTTACGGCGACCGCCTAAACAGCCGCCGTCTCGCCGCCGCACCTGCATGCGCAGCCATCGCGGGTCCACGAGGTCGAGGTTTACTGAACTCGCCAGCCGCTACCTCGGCGCGTTGCGCGCAGACCCAAGCAAGTGAGCGACGCCGCGCGCGCCTCTGCACACGCACGCACACTTCGCAGAGCGTCACGTATACTACACACGCCGGTCGTTCCTACACGCGAATTGCGTCGCTGGCGTCTGGCTGGAGCGAGCGTGTGTGCGCGCGCGTCGCAGGTTCAAGGGCTGCCCCTTGCGTGTGCCTGCCAAGCATCCCATATACTGAGGGTATACACGTGCTGGTCTCTGGGAGGTTGAGCCACCGTAAGGAACACCAATGCGGCGAAGTAAAGGAGCGAGAGCGGTGACATAAAACTGGACTTAAAAAGAGAGGATGGGAGATGGGGGGAGGAGAGGAGTCGGCGCTCCCGTGACGTTATGCCACCGAAGGAGACGGATGGGGAGTTGTTGCAAGGACGTCGTTCCCCGCTCGTAAATAGTTAACAAGAACCAGTCGATCCTGAAAGGGTCAGTCTAATCAGAAGCAGAAATCGCATTTTTTTTTCTGCGTCCTGTAGTGCTTTTATATAGCTAAGCCTGCAAAAGTAGAGCCTTGTGCGTTTGAACCATGCATCAAACGTCATTACTGTACATAGTCTAGTGCTTGAAGTGACGTCATTGTCGCGTAGCGACGGACGACCCTGGCTCTCTATTCGTGTATGTCTGTTCACCTAAAAAGGAAACAAAGGCCTCGATGTCATCATAGAGATCTCGGTTCACACCTGCATGCGTGAACCGTGTGTGTGTGAACACGCACACACACACACGTACGCACGCACGCACGCGCGCTGACACACACACACACACACACACACACACACACACACACACACACACACACACACACACACACACACACACACACACACACACACACACATCAGCAAATTCTTCATGAGAACAATTTCATGCTTTTCTCATACTGCAAATAAATAAATAAAATGTAAGAAGGAAAAAGAGAATGGGTCAAAATCCACAAAAAGACTGCAATATCCGTGACCTTAGGCGATGACGTCTTTGGCACAGCGGTTTCAATCTGAGAGAAAATGAGAAATAAAAAGAGAAATCACGCGATTCTTGGCATGACCTAGGGGAGAACGATGCGGTGGCGACAGCGCTTGGCTTTGTGCCTATCTGTATACAAAGATGTAGCAACTCTATGCGCCATTGTGTGTTGACTCCTCGGGGCCATTTGGAAACGTACAAGAAGTTCCCGAGTCCCGCGTAGTTTTTTTTATATATATACGTGATATTTAGGAGACGCTGGCGTCTTTAGGCGACACAGGCTATACTCTTTTTCTCATAGAACAAGTGTTGTATACTAATATGCTCACCGCATACTGCACTCGTATATGAGGCGTGCAGTTGTCTTTTGTACATCGACCACGACCTATCATGAAGCCCGCACGTTTCATACATAGAGAGGAGGTTAGTGACAATAATATATCTCCTCAAATTTCTAGGCGGAAAGTGATGGGAAAAATCGTTGCGGTCAATGCTGCAGCTTTGTAACGCCTTGTACCCCGGTTTCGCAAGATACAGCCTCCCTGTGCTTGGTAACACATGAAAAACAAACCTGCGTGAGCCCAAGCCCAAGCCCAAGCACAAGCTCAAGCCCGAAGGACGTGTCTCGGTCTTCCAAAGTGCGCGTCTACAGCGGCAACGACTGTCATAGCTCGAGATCACCCAATATCGAAGTACTTAGCCGCCGACGCTTTCAGGGCGCATATTCGGCACGTAGCCCTACTACTTTCTCACCATATTGCTTCTTTACCTGCAAAAAGGCCACACACAACTTTCAGTCGTACAGTTGTTGCCAATCGTACCTCATTGACATCGAACTACATGCCTGCAGCAAGACCGTCCTCACCTTTATGATGCGTGCACAAACCTGAAATACACCTCACCATCCCTGGAAGCATGAAGAAAGCTAACATGCCGTCGTTTGCCCTGAAGCAGGACACATTAGAACTTTTACATGAGGTACACAGTGACCGCGTACATGTTTACATCGATGGCTCAGTCACATCTGCAAGTTCAGCCGCCGCTGTGGTGATACCAACAAGATCCGTCAAAATGCAGCTAAAAACGCGCATGTATCGTCAACGACAGCTGCCGAATTGGTAGCCCTGCGCGCGGCTCTTCATTTCGTTCAGGAGGAACCACTCCATGCATGGTCAATCCTCTGCGATTCCAAGGCAGCCCTACAGAGTGTACTTGAGCTCAACACCGCGTCATAGATCACATGAGCAGCTCGTCGCAGAGATCAGAGAAGTCCACAATCACATAGTTGACGAAGGACACGATATAATATATCAGTGGTTGTCTAGTCACTGTGGCATACATGGCAGTGATCGAGCGGACGCAGCTGCCCGATTTGCCCATGACGGCGTCAACTGCGTTGCCATCCCTCTTTCGGGAGCCAACGCAGCGAAAAAGCTTTCCGCGCTTGCGCGTGACCTAACGTTAGTTCAATGCGATTCAACCGACTTCATAAGAGCTTGCCTTCATACTCTGGACCCTAATTTGTAGCTCCGTATTCCGTCCCACATTTAACGATCTGAGTGCACACTTCTAGTCCGTTTATGGCTTGCAGTAGCATTTTCAAATGCGTACCCCTTTCTTACTGGAATGGCCAACGGCCCACTTTCTGACATCTGCGGGTGCAAAGAAACAAGTGCGCACCTTCTTTGTGAGTGCCCTCGTTTCAACCCGCAAGGAGCAGTCCTCTCAACCACCCAAGTGGTCAAGCGCCCAATAACGGGAAACAACATCCTTGGAAACTAGCCTACGGGAACATCAGCACGAGCCGCTATGAAGGCACTGTTGCATTATTTAAAAGACGCCGGTCTTTGTAACAAATTGTGACTGTACACTGTGTGACGTTGATTGGGACAGGGACACTGTGTAACACAAGAGAGAGGGAGAGATGAGATACGAAAGGCAGGGAGGTTAACCGGACGATAGATATGCAGTTTGCTACCCTGCACTGGGAAATGGGTATGGGGAGACAGAAAGCCAAAGAAAATTCACATAAATAGAAATAGAGGGAGATTACAGAAAAAAAAGGAAACAAAACACACACACACACGAAGGAAACACTCTGGAGCATAAATTATGGGAATGCCGAGGGATATGTAACAATAAAGAGAACGCGGCCCCTAGCAGCAGCCTTCGCACGCGCTGGTAAGCCGCGTCGGGAAGCCCCGTCTTCCAGGATCAACTATGGGCCGTCCAGCGGGCCGAGGATGCCGCCAGGACCCACGAACTCCTGGCCGTCACCTAGGCGGGGCCTTTGGCCCTCCCCACCAACTCGCAGGGCACGCAATAAAGCTATTTCCACCCCCTCTCTCTCACGTATCGCATTCAGTTGCCCCTCCCCAGGTACATACAGGGTAGCCAACCGGAGATAATATTTGGTTAACCTCACTGTCTTTCCTTTGCCTTTCTCTCTATATTTCTCTCTGTCCAGGGCTGTCTGCCTTTTTTCAGCACTGCATATCAGTAATAGAGAGATGGAGAGAAAGGAAGAAAATGGAGGGAGGTCAACCTGGTGCACGTCCGGTTTGCTATACTCTACGCACGTAAAAGGGGGGTTATGGGATTATTTATTATTTATTATTATTATTATTATTATTATTATTATTATTATTATTATTTACTTATTTTTTAAAACATATACACTAGACAGGAAAGGGGAGGCGAGGAGCAGGCTGGCAACTGCCACCGGAAGGGACACAACGCCTACCTGCTCTTCAGAAAGGAGGAGACAGGAACATAGAAATGGAATATAGGAAGGAGGGGAGGAAATAGGAAAGAAAAGCAAGGTGACAAAGCTCAAGGAATAAAACATAACACGTGCACATACACTACGGGTCACGCACAGCACCACTGCAGGTCACGCCAGTAAAAGATGTCGAAATAGAAGAAATAGTGTTTGAGGTCTCGTCACCCGAAAACAGAAAGAGGCCACAAACGTGAACCCAAGTTAGTTTCTTTTAGAAAAGTAAGAAGAGCGCGATGCTGCTGATCGCGTCGAGACGCACAACCAATGCGGTGCAAACATTCGTCGAGTGTCGTACACCGCAGGCCAAGGAGGTGACAGCCCCTGCTCGTACCCCTGCGTGGATGTGTAAGACTGGCCTGGCGTTGTCGTCATTATGTTCAACGTGTGGTGTGTGCGGTGACATAGAACATGGCCTCATGTGCTGTACTCTGTATAACGCGGAAAGGAGCGTGTTATTGGGTCCCTCAAAAAGACAGGAATTCCCCACAGTTCTCTTCAGGACATTGTTTTCCCGCGCGGGAACCAGTTAGATAGGAAGCGGGTTTCTCGCCTTCTTTTAAATTAGCTGCAGGACGCGGATTTGGCCTCCACATGGTGTCCTTAGGAGTGACTATGTGTAGTTGTGAGGTCTGTGTCTGATTTATACGATTTATGTATTTTAGGTGTCGCTACGGTGGAGCAATTGCCGGCAGCTACTGCAAGGCTAATCCCACCAGTAGCCTACAACCACTCAACTCAACTCAACTCAGCCCCTCAGTAGCGACGTGCGCTGCGCAATAAAAGCCGGACACTCCTATATCAGTTGCTGAAGTGTCTCACAGCAACCGGGGTGACAAGACAGGAGAGAAGACGTTGAAGGTGTCGTTTAGTTCGCAAGGACAAGTCGAAAGTAGAGTCGCTCACTGAGATTTACCGACTTGAAAGCGTGACGTTCGCGCTGGGCCTTTCGCGCGTATACTACGCAATTCGGCTTCCTCTTCCGGAATATGGAATACGTCGGGGCATTCCCTGTGAGCACAACGGGCGGACTGCTCTCGGAGGCAGCGCACTCGTATGTGTGAGTGGCACTGTCCCGAAAGCAGCGAATAAGGTACCTATCACACACGACTTCGCTCCTATACTTACCGGAGGAGTGCGTCCGCAGACTGGTCGGCGAAACGCAGCCAAATGCACGACAAAAACTGGGTTCACTCGAACAAAAACGCTTCGAATTAAAAAGAAAATAGGCGAGACGAAGCAGACTTAGGGCCCTTCACCGCCGTATTGTTGAATGCCGCTATGTTTGCGTTTTGAGACAATCAGAGAGAACGTACAGACGCCTTCTCCGCCAATCAAAACTGACAGACATTATGCAAAAAAGAGGTGAGGCGTGAAGACAGGACACAAGAGAAGAAAAGTGTACAACACGAACGTCGGCGTTCGTGTTCTCCACTTCTCTCGTGTCCTGCCTGCACGCCTCACGTTCGTGTTGTCCACTTCTCTTCTCTTGTGTCCTGTCTGCACGCCTCATCTCTTTTTTTGCATAATGAATCCTTACCAACTAGCTCAGCTTTCTGTCGTTCAAAACTGACAGGCTGTCGAATTTGACAATATGGCGGAATGCGCCTGCGCTGAGAATAGAATCGTCGGTCAAGGCTTGTTGAGTGCAGGTATTTCTTTCTAGCTGAAGTGAAGGCATCAAATGAAGGAATTCGGGGGTTTTACGTGCGAAAACCACGATTTGATTGAGGCACGCCGTAGGGGGGCCTTCAGATTAATTGTGACCACCTGGGGATCTTTAACGTGCCCCTAACGCACGGGACATGGCCATTTCTGCATTTCGCCCCCATCGGAAAGCGGCCGCCGCGGCCGGGAGTCGATCCCACAACCTCGTGCTTAGCAGCGCAACACCAAAGCCGCTAAGTCCCCACGGCGAGTGATGAGCCATCACTTTCCCCTATACTTTCCCTCTGAAAGAGAGCCATGCCAGCCGAAGTCCGCTTGCAGCTTATGCAGTTATGCTCGTTTATGTAAAGTCTATAGGTTACTTATAAAATAAAAGCTTGCCGTCTCTGGCCAAAATATTACTTTCCGCTGCCATTGATAGCTGATGTCCCAGAAAATGTGACAAGACGCCTTCAAAGTTTTTTCTAAGAAGACCAGTGACACAAGGATGCACATTCAGCAAGATAAGTATGAGTCTTTAGCTTGCGTTGAGCGTGAAAAATAGTTCTCCTGTTGTAAAAAATGGTTGTGGCTTAGCTAAGGTTAAGCCCAGGATGCGAAGCATACTAGCCTTTATTTTAGTTGTTGAACCACTGTTTAGCCTGGTGAACTGCTGTTGCTTGGCTATATTTGGTTCGGCTAGACGAAGAAACAACTCATGCGTTACTCTGATTCGCCTTCAAGAGTGGAACGCGACAGCGTTCCCGTCGACCCGCCAAGGGGTGTAAGACAATGGGCTACGGCGCAGCGACTACGCGCCCCGCATTGGACGCGGTGAGCGTCGAGCAACGCAGCGTTCGGCGCGGCAACGAAATGTGCGCCTGAGAAAGCGACGCACGCCTGAGCCTTAGAAACAGCTCGTTTCTAAGGCAACACCGCATTCACTAGAGGCGCTTTTGTACCGCTTTGAAGCATCGTACTCGTGGCTCAGTGGTAGCGTCTCCGTCTCGCACTCCGGAGACCCTGGTTCGATTCCCACCCAGCCCATCTTGCAAGAGTTGAGCCAAAGCCACCTAGAAACAAGCGCAGCTGCTTATATACCGCCGCGACGCCGCGAGCGACGGCGCGAGTTGGAGGCCCGTTTCTCCTCTGTCGTGACGTCACGGTGTCACGTGGTATGGCATGGGGTCAAAGGTCATTGAAGGCGACACCGCCGCGCCTGAGGAGCTGGGTTGAGCTCTCGTAATATGCTTCGCATAAAAAATGGAATTGAAGTGTAAAAAAAAATAATAAAATCTGGAGCGGAGATGTCATCTATAACTAGAGGTATCGATTGTTAGCATTATTGGGAACTCACGATCAACTGGCGTGCGAAATCGTGGAACTCATCCATCATTAAAAAAAAAAGGCCGTGATGACACTTTTTAGTGGATACTAGGCCATTGCTGTATCACAGGAAATGATGACGCAGATAAGGCAGCTCGGACACCGAACCAAGAAGACAATAATTCCTCTCTCGAGGACAGACGCTGCGAGACAGGTTCGTGTTCTAACACGCACACTATCGTAAGCTGAGTAGAGTACCGCACGTAAAAGATGCAACGTACTGCACAGACTCAACCCTTCGCTGCAACTCGGAGCTACGGCCGGACTGCACCGAAGCAAAGCGTCTCTTCTGTGTCGGTTGCGGTTGGGAGTTGCCTTCAGGAAAGCTTATTCAGCAGATAGAATTGGAATGGCTGACAGTCCTGCATGTGATGTCTCCGGTTGCGAGGTGAAACCTGACCACCTATTGTGTCACTGTCCCCAGTTTGAAGCACAAATACAATCTATGTCCAACGCATTCAGAAAGCTAAATGATCGTGTTTTGAATAAACAGACAATACTAGAACACCGTCCCCACCGATCAACGACTCATAGGCAATTAAGGTACCGGAGAACAGGAACCGTTTTTGTCTCACTCCCAATTGCGTTCATTAGGCGCTGAGTCGTGCTCCCTAAAGGGCTGCAAAAAATGGCGCCTCTTTCTCATCACAATTACACACCCTCTCTCTCAATGGCTTTCCCCAAGGCCAATTTTGCCGTACAGATGCTTCTCCATGGGTCTGCTTGTGTCGCTGCTTTTAGGATGGAGACTGAATGTCTCAGTAACTTGCGTGAGAGATCATGATGTCATAACTCAATATTTTTAGCCCAAAACGAGGTTATATTATTTTCCAGTTAGTCTAAAATTTACATCAACAGATCAAGAGCAGCTGAACTACGACTAGTTTCCATCTAGCTCAGCACGCTTCCGCAGGCAAGCGCCGGCTTCACTTCTGCTGGTAAGCACCTGCGAGGGCTGCCACTCCAGGATCTTTTTATAACCTCCTTGGTTGTAGCCGAAGTGCGCGGCAAGTCCTCATGCTGTGTGCTTGCTGCTCGAAAGGATTCGTGTTCTTGTGTGGACAGTAACGCAAGATGAATGAATGACCTGCGACGAGGACAACTTCCCGCGTCGGTGGTCCACAAAGTTCTGGATAGTTAGTAATAAAAATGTTTATGTACAACCTGCATTTAGCTAAAAAAAATTTCTTACCGCTTTATGCAACCTTGTATGACGTTATTACAATTTCCCCCAATTTCTCTCTATCTCCCCCTTCCGCTCTCGTTCTATTTTTATCCCCGTTAACCCTTCCTCCGTGCAGGATGGCCAACCGGAACTACCTCTGGTTAACCTCCCTGCCTTTCCATACATCCTTTTTTTTCTCTCTCTCTCTAGTCGTATTATTTTCTTTGTTTACTATACACCATAAATTTGTTTTTTTTTATTCAGAAATGGACCTTAACTCGAAGCCCACGCTTGACTTGATTTAAATGACGCCTGTCGTGAGCGAACCAAAGGAAACGCAATGAGCGTCTTGGGCGCGTTCGCACCAGGCGTCTTTTATATCACGTCAAGCACGGGCTTCAAGTTAAGGTGCCTTTCTGAATACGGGGGTAAGTGTACGAACGAATGAATCCGTGCCGCCGTGCAATCGAAAATACCGGCAAAAATTTTAAGTCCAGGCCGGAGGTCACGTGAAAGATCGATAATGCTGAACGCTATTTGCGTTTATAGTGACTACGAAACAATAAACTTACTAATAAAGAGTGCAACATCTAATTAGCAATGATAATTGTGCCCTCTTTTTTATGTCACAAGAATGCTTTGGTAATTGCAGGAGTGCTCTTTTCAAGCTTTCTATAAGTCTGTAATAAATTACCTTTGCATTCAAGGATGAAGGAAGATGGACAGTGCTGTGGGAGCAAAGGAACCGCGGCTATGGTACGTCGTGGAGGGTTAATTTGTATTCGCTGCTATAGGTATGTTTTGCATCACAGCAGCCAGAGAATGCGTTCACTACAGCTCGCAGGGCTCGCGTCGGCGGTTGGCCATCGACTTTGACTCTCGGTGTATATCGGCTGGCAAAAGGCTGAGTTCGAACAGAACGTGAGATGGAAAACCGGTAACACTGGCTGAACGACGTCAGCGCAGACGGCCGAAGACGCCAGCCAGCGTGCAGCCGTGCTAATAATCCAAGCTCGGCAGCAATCGCGAAGTGCTGAGAGCACGTTATATGCGCAGCTCCTGTCCAGGTAGCAGAACGCTAACGCTTAGCGTTAACTCGCCGCCGTTGCTGCGTTCCTGCCACAAAAAGCGATAATTTTGCTGACTTGCTAAAGGTTCGACAACGCCGCAATATTTGGTTCATAGAAAAGCGCGGGCTCAGACAGGACACGTACGTGTTGGCGAACGCAGTCTGGATGACCTGCTTGAACTATAAGGAGTCTCTGCACGTATGCAAACATGGATTGGACATGAGGCCATATTTTTCGGCAAGATGCTGTTCGAATGTTGATTTCCTCTTTATGTATACAAAACGAGTGTCTGTAATTTGTATTATGAAGTTACTTATGTGCACTCTTCGTCAATATTCGACGGGCTACGTTGCCCGCTACCGCCAGGTTGACTGCATGCCGGTTAAGGAAGCTCTTGGGGTATGCCGTAATGCCCAAAGCTCTGGAACTCTCGTACCACCATTCAGACGTCCCCATCTAGTGGTATGTAGTGTCAGGAGCGTCGCGAGAATCGCACGATACACAGCCGAACGACATGTGGGCCGAGGGCGCGGATTGGCATGTGTACGTTTGACAAAGGCTGTACATAATCGTTTTTTCGTTTTCTTCTTTCTTTTTTAACTTTCGTATTCTAGATTTGTATCCCTACGCAAAAGGGAGTCGCCGAAGCTAGTCTAGGGTGATGACGTCTGCTTCCATGCTGACATTTTAATAGAACATGTATGCAAAGCTTCTCCTATGTGGAACTAACGAACAGTAGATACACACACAGACTCAGTAAAGCACGCTCGCACGCACCCACACACGCAGGTCGATGTCGTTAAATGAGCCACGCTAATAACCGCTCCAATCATTCCATGTGACGGTGATTCTAAAGAACAGAGAAGTCATTTGCAAGGAAATTTAGCTGGGGCAGGTCCACCTGACAAGATCAAGAGGAAAGGCGGGGAGGTTATCTAGATATTAGTCTCCGGTTTGCTATCCTACACTGGGGTTGGGGGATAGGGGTTAGAGAGAGGACAGAGTATACTCTTTCCTGACTAAAACCTGACAAAAGCTTGCCGTAAACACGTGTTCTCGCACATTTAAAACATCTAGTATACTGGGCAGTTTGCAAAAAGGAGCTGTGGTACAGATAGAAATAAAATCTGTGCAAGTCGGAGTCAGAAAAAAAAAAGCAAAAGAAGCAATCATGGCTTACTTGTGTAGTTTATCTTCCGAGCTTTCGGTGTTTACTGCGGGCCAAGGTGACTGTTCGAGTTTAATGCGTCGGTGACGTCAATACGAACACTGCATGGAAATTTACCTGCCTAACCAGCGAGACGCGTTCGACCTTTCGACATTTGAAAACAGTTTCTGCGTAACGAGCACCTCTCCTTCGTTCACCCGTGCACGGCGGCACCCTGCTTGGCGATGTATCGGTCATCGAAGACTTGCTAAGCGGCGCACGCTGTTCGTGCCCAGAACAAAAACAACGGCGAGGGAACGCCACCGGAGAAGGGGAGGGCGCCCGAAAAAAACAACAACGCTGACCTCGTATTTTCTTTTTTTTTTTTTCGAGCGGCCAAGTTGGCTAGCCCCTGGCTGTCAGGCGGAGAGCTTTTCGTTCATCGATGGACGGTGCATGCGTGCGCGGGAGCGAGACGAGCGATGTAAACAAGGAGAAAGGCGAGGAGGTGGAGAAAGGACACCGTTGGCACCATGCACCAGTATACCCGCCGCCAACGACCGCGCAGCAATGCACTGCGCACCAGCCGATATACGGTGGTTCTGTGCATTGCGAACAAGCTAAAGGCGTGAACTGTACATGCGAGCAGCCACCACACGAAGCGTTTTTCCAGCGTATTTTCGGCCTGGGGCTCGGGGGGGGGGGGGGGGGAGAAGCGGGTGGGAAAGGAGGGTTCTGCGAGTGTCCGGGTGTACTGTTCACTACGGCCGCCCCTGATCGAGTCGAGTTGTACGAGCGAGGAGGCACGCTGGGGCCAGGCGACCCCAGCATGCCTCCTCGCTCGTACAGCTCCAGCCAATCAGCGGCGGCCGAAGTGAACAGTGCACTAGATAAACACTTAATTACTTAATAGCCGTACCTTCGGTGGCATATTTTCCCAGATGGCGACATGTATGTGTTATGTATGTATAAAGAAGTGTTGAACATGAAGACAGCGATTAGAAATTTGTCCTGGAAAGGAGCGACAATTAAGCGGGCTGAATCGAAAACAAAGGACGTGGACGTTATGACGAGTGCGGTAGTTACCCTATAGCTCGTCACCTCCAATGAGACACCGCGTACTGCACTGCACCGAATTAAACGAGGCGGGATTTGGACGGCCCGTCGTACCGACACGAGGCCGTTAACACCACGACGCGAACACAAACCGCGAACGTGCTCCACGGAGGACAACGACGTCGAATTTTAGCGTCCATGGCGCTCGCGTCAGCTCGCTAGGCCCTCCGGGCCGATGAGCGACGGACCACGTGCAGCCCGGCCCGTTCATGCTTCCAAATAAACAGCGCCAGAAACGGGGCGCGTGAGCGCGCGTTGGGGCTCCGGTTTGGCTCGAAGCCCACCGCTTGCTTGCATACGGCAGCGGCGGAGGTCACGTGAGATGTCATGCGCGCAAACAAAACTGAGTTATATAGGGAAGATGGACAATTGAAGTCGTCAGTAGCGGTCGTGCAAGAGATGTTTCCGGAGCCAACGTATCCACAAGGGAACATGACCTCGGCAGCGCTCACCTGACGGAGACCAGTCCCTTTGCCTGAACGTTGACTCCAGGGATCACCAATCAGGAGGGAACAAACTTTATTATATTATAGTACAGCCCCTAGTCGGGAGATCTTGCTTTGAGATTGTCATTGCCTACATACCAGGTCTCACCCACCATGTTAGGGTACGTGCTGAGCAAATGAAGCCTGAGAAAGATGTGTGTTAGGGGAGTGAGCAAGTCACACGGTGAGATTCGACGCCGTGCAGGGCTAACTGCGCAAAGTCTTCTGACAAACGGGACTCTTGGGCTGTGGGGCATTCCCCTAGGGTGAGTGTGTGTGAACAACGGAAAATCTTGTGCAGTGAGGGCAGATGGGGTGATCTGGTGGCCTGGCTATTTGGTAGATTGTGAGTCGGGTTACCATGGAGCGGTTCACTGCGCGCTTCATTATACGGGCCAAGAATCACCAAGGCCGCCTTGTCATTAATATGTGTCTGGAGATCTCCTGTCCAATGCACTTTAAAGTTGGTTGAAATTCACTATACCCATGCAAGTCGCCTGTGGCGAGTGACGACGCGATCGCTGAAGCATCAACGTACTGCAGTGAGCTGTCCTGCGTTTGGCACAGTGAACTACTAGATAGCTGATCAGCTTCAATTTACCTATATCGCCATCCGTTATTCAGTGAACAATTTAGTGTAATTGGCACATTAATGCTAGCAGTGCTGCGTTAATTCTAATGCGTGACATCTGTAAAGCTCAGTCTGGCCTTATAGCGCTAGCACTCTACCACTGTCAAAAAGTTGAAGAGGATAGAAGGGTTTGAAAACATCAATATATTGCTTATAATTATACAGGCAGTGCGATACCAGGCACAATTTTCCCGCAATGAACGCTGCTTTCGAAGCATTATGGTCCATTACCGATGGAATGAATCATACGCATTATTTCGGTCCACCTGCGGCTCTTTAACGTGCACCCAATGCACGGTATGAGCGTTTCTTGCAGTCGAAATGCGGCCGCCGCGACCGGTACCGAACCCGCAACCTCGGGCTCAGAGCGCAACGACATAGTACTAAGCTATGCCGCGACTGGCGAGTTATTTCACTCCCTCCGCAACTTCACCGGCCTCTTCCCGCCTTTCCGTGCATTATTCGTAATTCGCATTTTGCTACTCGACCGACGTGGCGCCACAGCTGTCAAATCTTCCCATCGGCATCGAATACGGCGCTCGGCAGCGGAGACAAGCGATACTAACGGGAAATATAGGCAGGCGCCAAAGCCTATTCCGATAGCTTTAAAAAAAGAAACACTGACGTATATAGACGCCTACACCGCCGTTCGAAGTAAAAATAAACTCCTCTCGTGTCCAAGCCCAGTCGGCGCAACGGGCGCGTGGGCATTCCCCCGCGGAAACGCTAATGACGCAGCCTCATTTCTCCGACGCACAGTCACACACCCGAGGTATATTTAACGCGAGACACAGTGCGCAAGTGCAGACTTTGCCAAAAGTTTCGCAGCCACGTTTACTGCACGCGTGTGAGTGCACCTGGCGTCGGATTATTGCGCGTATACCACGTCTTTCTGCGACGATTAATTGCCTCACATCATCAACAGTAAATTTTTTAATTGTTTATCGACCAATGTAGCAGCCGGTGACCATCATAATGGACACAGTAGTCCCAATAAAATTACCAGAAAAATTCCCTAATTAACCTTCAATTACTTACACTATGGGTGCGCGTGGTAAAGCAACGTTGACTTTGCAGGTTTGCGGTTAGCCAAGCACAACCTTCCTATGCTAGAAACTCCCTGCCTCGCTGCACTTTTGAAAAATAAAGTACTCATAATAGGCACTAAAATGCATTGTTTGAACAACGTTCCTTAGAGCGACAGGACAGACCAAGGTGCGACTGTTGTGTAGATGCTATAGTTGGCTTTTTCGGCGTCCATTATTCATCAATCCTCAACGTGTAACGCCTAGCGAATCTCTCTCAACAGCCGTATAAAACAGATTGGGTTACAGAACATGTTCACAAATCAAGGTGCATATACGCTCTAAGAAAAAATTTGCACCGCCTCGGTAAACACTACAGACATCGACTGCGCGGAAGAAACGGCGATAGCCCTGGCGGCCACTACGGGCCAGCGAGAGGAAGATCTAATCACAATCATCACCGACTCGCAAACAGCATGTAGAAATTACCAAAAAGGCCGCATTTCCAAACAAGCCCTGAGCATCCTCGAAAAACGAGACAATTTTCCTGAACTGTACATTGTCTGGGCCCCGGGACACGAGTCCCTGGCGGGTAATGTAGCGGCTAATGCCGCTGCCCGAGATCACATTCTCCGGGCTATCCCACCAGGTTCACGAGCACCGGTAGACCAACAAGATAGCGTCCCGAAAAGATACGCCGATATCCTGAGCCACTACAGGCTGAGTAGGATGATCTATCCACCCCCGCATCCCCAGCTGACAAGAGAAGAGGCGGTGATGTTCCGAAAACTACAGACCGGCACATTCCCGCACGGCACCCTGCTACACGCGATGTACCCTACGAGCTATGCCCACAAATGCGCTTTCTGCTCTAGGCCCAATACCCTCTACCACATGGTATGGGAATGTCAGCAAAACCCATCGACACCGCCCATCACCGGACCAACCGTCGAGCAGTGGGAGGCCCAGCTGACAAGCTCGAGCCCTGAAGACCAGCATCGCCTGGTGAGCAGGGCCAAGTTATCAGCTCAGGCCCACGGCATCCTGGACTAGGGAAGCCGCCCACCTCGGACGATTTTACCGTCGGCTCATTTCTGCTAATAAAGTTTATTCCTCCTCCTCCTTTGGGGCTTATGTTGCCCCCAAAGATAATGGCTATATATTTCGTGTGCACTTTCCTTGATATATATATATATTAACGCTGCGCTCCCGGTACTTTCAAGTCACCGTGCGCGTCGCATCAGCGTGACGTAGCGACCTTGGGAAGAAAGAATCGGACGGGCAAATTTAACGAAACGAAGAACACGCAAGATAGATGGAGGTTAATGGTTTGAGACTACATAAGCCCGACAGCCGTATAATATTATTTAGAGTGCATAGGTGCACTCTAAATACGAGTACCTTGGCCAAACCATGACCTTGGCGCGAGAAAGTAATCCACGCACTACTGCAGTTTTCGTATAACGACCGCCCTGAAAGATCATGGTTCGTGCTATCTATAATCGTATCGTCTCGTTTGCGCGTTGTTCGCGCTTTCTCGCTCGTTCTTTCTGTCCTTTTTTTTTTTTTGAATACAAGATCTTTGGCACTTCAGATCAACTTGGGGATCGGATCTGGGTACCTGGCCACTTTCTTCTCGTCAAATTAGACAATTTGAGGTCTTCTGGTGCACGTTTAGGACAACGAAAGGACGTCAAGATGAAGTCTGGAACGGAAATATTCACCAACTTAGTGTAGAGAGAGAGAGAGAGAGAATGGCAAAGGAAAGACAGGGAGGTTAACCAGAGATCATCTCCTGTTGGCTACCTTGTACTGGGGGAGGGGAAGGGGATGCAATAGGTGAGAAAGAAAGAAGGATAAAAAAGAAAGGAAAAAAATACCTAAGCACACACACGCACGTACACACGAACTATTTCTGTGGGCACTGTCACGCAGCCCGCAAAGGCATTCCTAGTCTTACGCAGTGTCACCGTACAGCTTCGTACGAAGCGGTAATGCTCAATTAGCGCAAGAAGGCCGAAATGAGACCCAAATGCGCTCGTTCAAAGTGCGCACGCTCACAACCGGAAGCGGAAGTGTGACCTTACTTAGCGCATAAGGCGATATGAGGCCTTCTTATAGTGCCTTGGACCTTGTATTTCTTCGACGTGAGCCATATTGCTGAATCGGTTTTCTTACTCTCCCGGAGCGGGGTAGCAGAGAGAAAGATAGAAAAAAGATCTCGGAATGTTCGTCTTTTTGACCTCTCTATATAGTTTCTTGACCCTCTATACTGTTTTCAAATGTTTTATATCTGTTACAGCCTACATAACCACGTTTTATGTGCTGTGATAAATCACTTGATGTAGAGAAACTAAGGTAGAAAGTACCCTGGCTAATCCATTACTCTCTGTTATGCAGCAAACAAAGAAAATAATGTAACAATTGCTTTCTATCTTTCTCTTGCTATTCTAATCATCAACGGTTTCAACGTTCGAGAGCTGCCCCATGTTCTGCTGAAGGCTTATCAGCGTGGATATTCCAGCACATATGGCCTGCTTCTTTCCGTGTAGTTCTCTGTCTACTTCTTGTGTATTTGTCTTGCGAGCTGTCCTACTATATAACCCACCCCTGAGGCTTAGCGGCTACGGTGTTGCGCTGCTAAGCACGACGTCGCGGGATCAAATCCCGATCGCGGCGGCCGCATTTCGATGGGAGCGAAGGGCAAAAACGCCTTTCCCCGTGCATTGGGAGCACGTTAAAGATCCCCTGGTGGTTAAAATTAATCCGGAGTCCCCCACTATGGCATGCCTTATAATCAAATCGTGGTTTTGGCACGTAAAACCCCAGAATCCGATTAAGTTCCTACTATATATATATATATATATATATATATATATATATATATATATATATATATATATATATATATATATATATATATATATATATATATATATATATATATATATATATATGAGCCGAAGTCACATAGCTCATCGTTCGTAAGAACAATTTGACTTCGGCCGGCAGCTTTCGCAAACAACATGGTCTCTATTCAAGGGCCGAATTCACAAAGCTTTTGCAAAAGGACTGGCTGTCGGACAAGTTGGTCTATCACCTGTATGCGATAGACCAACGATAGAGAGGTCTGCAATGCAGGTCTACAACATCGACAGTATCGTTCTTCACCCACTCCCCCATCCCCTCCCTTCCCCCATTTCTTGCCGTCGTCTTGGCTGTGCTTCGGCATGCGGCACAGTCCTGCGAGTACACGCTTCGTTGGGGACAGTCTCGCAACAACGTGCCATGTGATGCTTCCAGCGCCGCCCTCCCTTTTGCGAGATACGACGGCGCTTCCATCATTCCTAAAAGGTGCAGTTCTTAACGAAACCCATGTGCGTGTCCGTAGATTGTGTGTACCGTCAGAGTGTGCGTTTTTTAGTCGCTGTGCATATCATATTTCTCGACCAACACCCGGAGTATCCATCCAAGCAGTGATCCATGCTAACACATCTCCGGTTTCTCATCAAGCCAACATCCCTCTCCTCGAGCATTTTGTCTCTCATTTACTCAAGCTTCCCGATGTAGCGTAAACGTTCCATCGCTCCATAGGTCGTAATGGAGTTTGGGTAAAGTAATTTCTGGTTCCACACGATGTGGGCATAGATCTACAGCAAACGCTGCCATATACGTCAGCCCAGCGCAACACGTCAGTGAAAGAGTACAACCTTCAGAGCGACGAAAATTGTGCTTCACAAGGCCTGTAGATGCGCCCTAGTATTCCGAAACGAGAAATCTAGAGACAAGCCCGTCGAAGGACGAGCTAGAAGTTGTCCATGAAGACTAACTACACCCGTAGGAATTTGCAGCGCCCCCTCATACACATTACTCTTGCACACTACCAAACGCTTCACTTCAAGGAATGTGTCGCGTACCCTCGTGCGCTCATAGACAAGCCTGGAAAGGGACTTGAACCAGCTGTGCTACAATAATTTGAACAGAAACGGAAAAATTCGCACTAGGAAATAATAAACAATAAAAAAATAATAAACGAAGAATACTCCCGCTGATGCGCATCGAAATGCGTCGAAATAGTCACATACAAACGTAAGGGCCGTGTTTTGTAGGTAATATTCTTTTTCGCCGTGTGATCATATTTGTCGTCTGTCCCGTGGTGAGGCCGATTCCGTACATGGCCGCCGACATCGCGCGAGCCGATGACAAAAGATAAAATAGTGCAAATTGAAAAGAATCTGTACGAAACTCGGCCGCGGTGCCCATGTTTACAAAACGTATGTGAGGCAAGTGTTGAGCACGATTGGCCACCGTGGCGGCAGTGCTCTTGTCAGGGTAATCGCCACTGCGGTGGCAGGAGCGCGAACGCTGGCAAATGAGGTAAGGTCCTCATACGTAAGAGAACGCATTTGAATACAGGCCCTAATCTTGAGCGAAGACGTAATTGATTACAAGGTCTCCACAACGCGTACAGCGTTATCCATACTATATATGCAGTTTCACTTGTACTGCAGCTACTTCAAAGCAAATGAAACAATAACACTAAAAAAAGAAACAAAGAGAACGCCATGGAAAAAATAACACAGGAGTCTCTTCACAACGTACATTTTTCCGCAGAAATGTGAATTATCCATGCGGAGAAGACAGTATAGTTCAAGAACTATAACGTTAAATTTCGAAACGCTGCGCGAGCGCCGTTATTTTTGCTGCAAAGGACAGTGTTTCCTCGCCGAGCGGTTTATTTCTCGTAGAGATATATGTACATACGAGTTGAGAGGACAAAAGCAACTACGTATTATGGAGCATTTTAGAATGACGCTACCGTTTACATTTACCGACCCCCGCCAGACATACAATTGTGCGCTCGCTGAATGAGGAGTCAGTCACGCTTGTCAAGTGACGTTTACGGGCGGGGGCGGGCGCGTTACGACCTTCGAGTGAGCACTATATGCCCAACTCTCGACCTCGCGCTTCTGTACACTCCGGCTGATACACACGCTACACGACTACGCACGCCCATACTCCGCACCCTCCGTTACGCAGCTGCCGAACAACGCCAACGTGCGCGGCAAACAGAGGAGGAAGGAACAAAAGAAAACACACACGAACAGAAACGGCGTGGATAGAGTAAGGCGTACTCGCGTATACGTACCAGTCTGCTCGAGATCTCGGTTATCTCCATGACGTCCGCAGCGGATATCGCATGTGGGCCACAGACGACGACGAGGAGCTCCCTTTCCTCGGTATGACGTCAGTCACCGGCGCGAACACTCCGACCCTTCTGCTAGGGCCGTGCGCGATCCACACCCGGAGGAGGCGCGCAGCGCGCGCGCGAGGTTCACTTCTGTGCACGGACACGACGCACCTGCGAGATTCACGCGTCGGCGTCGATGTGCGCGAGCGAGTAAAACAGCGTCGAAATGAGGCACTATATGTTTTCGCTTCGTCGGTCGAGATCACAACGCTCGTTCGTTGGTCGAGTGAGTCGGCGGCGCCACGCAGAGAAGACCGACCACGGGAGCGCGGTCCGCGTCGTCGCCAAGTCGTCGTCGTCCTCGGCGCCACGTAGGTGAAGGTTTCCCACTGCGGGCGCTGGCGGTGTGGTGCTCCTCTGCCAGGAGGTTGGCAACGCGCTGCGCTTGCCGCTCCGCTTTTCGAGAGCTTTCTCGACGCCGCTGCTCTCCACGAGTTTTTTGGCGCGTGGGATATCTTCGGGGCAAGGTTGCGAAGACGCGTGAAGTCTCGCGCGCTCTCCGCGCCGACGTTCTTCCGACGGCTGCCCTGACCTCACGCTTTCTTTCGTCGCCGTTGGCGACGCGTCACACTGGGAGAATGGGAGCGCTTAAAAAGAAAAAAAAATGTCAGGAGGATAAGTTTGTCGTCGCCGTTTGCGAGTGGGAGGGAAAGTTTGGTCTTGCCTCAAGGACACAGTGAGGAAGGACTAAGGAGCGGCGGGTAAACGGCTAATGGAGGAAACGAATAAGGCGATCGATATCATCTGCTGCTGCACACGGAGCTATCGGGATTGGTCGCTGACACTCTTTGCCTTTTGTGGTCGTACTTCACGGCTCTTGGACGCTGCGCTGTAACGCATGAAACATTTCTGGCGCCCGATAACGTAGTCAGCTACGAATATTATTGCCACTGCTGAACATTGGCGCTCAATTTCGTACCGCCATTCCACAATTCTCCAGTAGTAAGCGATTCTCAACGAGCGTGAGGCCCCTTGCCAGAAAGCTTGCGCGTGTGTCGTCTCCACATATCAGCGCATTTCAGCATTCTGCGATGCGCTATCTGCAATGCGCTGCACCATAGAGACTCTTTAATGAGGCTCCGATGAATGACGCTGTCGCTTGAACAGGAGAAGATATCATGAGCAGGGCAATCATATATCGACACCATCCCTCCATTCAGACACTAAAGACAGCGCGCCTGTTGGTGTCTCGCTGGAAAATGGCAAGAACGTAGACGGGCAGTTCTATCGACGCCACAGACTTCCATCGAGGCACAAATGGCTGCGCACCTGGTGACGTCACCCGAATAGCGCTGCCATGCGTCTGTAGCACTCGCAAACTGCGACCTAGGAGACGGTCTCGCGGAGGCCACGAACGCTCAGACGCGGCCCCAAGCGCGGCTATATTTAGCTTAACAAGGCGACCCATGTTGTCTCGCTTTCGAAACACGGGCACCCGTCACGAACGTCTCTCAGGACGGCTTGGTCTGCGCACATTTTCCTCTGTTTACTACGCGGCAGAATGCGATGGCGGCGTTGCCCTTGAGGCGCTGGGTTCATTATTGGGCGCGTCATCTCGCCCGTTCTTTATGGCGATCCGCCGACGTAGGTATACGCGCAACCTAAAGGCCTAACGACTGATAGCAACTCAGACGCGAGCAATCAATCAACAGCCGTAACACAAAAGTGAAATGTCGCTCGTTAATCAAGGCAAGAGTCTGGGAAAATGTATTTGGGTGTGCACATAAGCCGACCCTTGCTCCCGCCGCTGAGTTACTTGTTCGAGCATGCAGTGGCAGTCATCCCGAAGACTAAGCATCTTAGTGCTCCGCACGTAACACGGAAGAATATGCTTTAGAAAAATGCTTTCCTATTAAGTAAGACTCCGTAAAAGTATAGGCAAAAAGAGACAGACGAAATAAAGGCAAGGAGATTAACCAGAACAACAAAATTCGGTTTGCCACCCTAACCGGAGGGTCGGGGGGGAGGGGGGGGGGGCTGGCGTAGAAGCTCAGACTAGCATCACCGTGAATAACATAAAAAGGAGGAAGAGAAGAAAGCAGAGAGCTCGCGTAAAACTGCACGGCGGCAGAAGAACGGAAAAGTGGCTAGAGATTGGGGAGCAGTTAAATATAGAACAAACATGTGTGTATGCGGTTAAGGAAACGCACCGCAGAAACTCAGAAGAGCCACCACTGATTGACGATTATGGGTGGGAAGGGTGCAACTGCACTAAATCGGAAAGAAAGGGTGGGGCAGTCGGAGCGCTCATACATCAGGGAGCCAAATGGGAAATGAGTAAATTCAAACTGTCAAGAGCATCTTTGGTTATCAGGCACAGTGAGTGGAAAGCAAACTTGGCTGAGCGTAACGTATTCATGGACGGGGAAAATTGCAAATAGAAGAAAAAGAGAAGAATCAAGAGTTAGTGGAATGTCGAAGTACTGATATTAAGGGTTGCGGGAATGTTGCTGAAATTATCCTGTTAGGTGACATGAATGCCCACATACAGGATCTAGACGGTAGTAATCTAAGAACTGAAATGTCCTGGAAATGTTATGTTAAACTTGCAACCCTGGAATAATACAAGCACATTTGCACCCAAGAGGGTGCTAAACGATCCAAGAGTGCGTACGAGTCCGGTGAAAACTCAATTTGCTCGTATCATGCGTGCCCTTCAATTGAAACCTCGCCTGACTGAACTGAAATTTTGAAGAAACAGCAGGCTCGGCATTGCGGTTCGACATGCGCAGCTTGATACTTTGTCGGGGGCCCTGCGTGCACGTATTTGGGAGGCCACAACAGGCAGCCTACTGTAGCTGGACGAAGACGACGTTGTGAGCATCGCAAAGAAGTTGTTCGGCGCGATGGATAAGTGGGCCAGTTGGCTGGCATTAATCACGCGTTTTCGCTGCGCTAAAGATTGCAAGAGTTCTCGAGACGATGGTGGTGCAAGCCGCGAGAGCTTTCTGTTGCTCCGGTTGTCATTCCTTCACCGTCATGCATGGTATCTGCATGCTGGAGCGCCACAAGTTTACGTTGATTCAGGCGCTTTCCGGTGAAAATGCGTCCAATTTGGTCAAATGTTCTGTACTAGCTAATGATCACCCCCCAAAAGAGTAGCGCTTGTCGCAAATTCCGGCGAAAGCTTCGCTTAAGCCGATTACCACATCGCACGGATTCCGCATGTTTATTATGTTTTGAGTCATCCTTACATCAGTGAGGACTCGTTTTCTGAAAGTAATTCGTAAACGCTGAACCTGTTTGTAAAAGGTGGTAAATGGTAACAGCGAACATAACATTTCTGAAGACGGCCAGACAATTATCATCAGTCCCTACAAGTGATAAGCTTCGTGGATTCTGCCACAGAGTCTCGAATAAAAGTTATAATGGTACTGAAATAATTATTCAGAAGTTCCCAATGCGCACACGCCATACTTAACAGCGCGGAGTTTTCAACACAGAAGAAATTAAGTGTCCATTTGATCACCTCTGCAAAGCGCCACATAGGATGCCTGTTTTCGATGGCCCTCTTTAAAACATCAAAACACAGTGCATAGGCGAACAAATTTGACTATTAACCAAGCACTATGTTTTCCGGTTAAATCAGAAGCAGCTGTCACGTTAGAAGGCATGAGCGAGGAACAAAAACACGCTTTATGTTGTTGTTATGCATGCTCTTTTCTTAACGTAACATGAAAGGTACAGCTAAAATTCGCTTAATGAACAGAACATCAAGGAAGGCTGCGTTCGGCAACCTTACCGTGGCATTGCCACGCAAGCTTGTTTGCAGATAACGGTCTACGATGAAAAGTATTACCAGGTAATTACGTATATGAATGTCTAGCGTTTAGGGTGTGTTTACTAAACGCGGTGATTCCGTCAGTCTGCAAAACACGTTTGCAGACACAGCGGCGCTGATAGGGTCGAAAAATTTATTCACGCGTTTTAATCCCTGCGTGCAACATTCGCTGCTAACGGCCTGCTTTCGAGACGCCACGATCTTTATGGTCTGAAACAACGGGATACGCCAGGGTTGCCGCCGAGTACGTGAGCCCTTCGTCCATTTACATCTTTTCCTGAACCGCAACCATTCTTTTTTTCCTTCAAGCAGTCGATCGGCTTCCGGCTGCCATGCGCAAATAATTTTCTCGTGCAGGAATTTCAGCCGTGGTAGAGTTACGTTACGACGCAAGTTTATTCGCATTCGAGTCCATACTAGAGTAGGATAAAACTTAAAAAAAAACAGCAGTTGGCAACCAAGGCACACGGACCGCGCGGGTTTGTTACTCCGCCAGCCAATCACAGAAGCAAAAAAAAAAAAACTTCGCCATGCAACTATTGCAAAATGGCGTCGTACTTAATACTTCAGGAGCGTCTGCTGTTCTTGAAGAGCATTTTCATTGGCGGAAGCGACGAGGAGCGCAAAAGACATGGACAAAGTCAAGCAGTCTGAGCATTTCACTCTTCAAAAGTCCGCGGTACAGTTCATTTCACTACTGACCCCGTTTTACTCATGAAACTTCCCTGCCAACCGAAGTGAAACTTGACAATAAATAGTAGCAGCGAAGCAAGCGTTTTATTTCTGTTCAATAAAGAATTAGGCTTTCACCGTTCCACTATAAATGATGAGTGAAAACGTAAAAAATTATGCGCTTATAATTTTATTTTTGAGGTGTTGAGGTACCGCGTTGTTTATGTAACAGGGAAAGTTTGAATTACGACTTATTTGCAGCCTCGGGGAGGAACAGTGGCCGGCGGTTATGAGGGCGTAGGCGGGGATTCACTGTAGACTTAAGTTGCACCTAGCTATAGTCGTCGTCTTAGCAGTCCCATATTATAAACAAAAGGCCAAGCGTTAGACGTCCTTGAGCACGACTCCCCAAACGAGATAGGACCCGAGGTAGCGTCAAGGGTGGAGTTGGCCGGGAGTATCGTTGCTCTTGCTCTAGACGGATGGAGCGAACCGGTATACTGCAAGGCGGCGAAATGAATAGGGGGCTCGGGCGGAAGGTTAGTGAGACCAGACTCTCAGGCCATCCCTCTCCTTTGCGGATTCGCTTCGGATTGGTTATAGTGGTCCCGGGTAGCATCGCGAGTCACTCGCGTGCTCAAATACCTGGATAATCAACATAGATCAACATAGAGCAACATAGCTCTGGGGAAGTCGGACTAGAACTCCTTGGTTCATTTATGAATTATAAGTTAAGGCTTCGAGCTGACAGCGCTTCTTGCCTGGGCCCTACTCATCCGTGGTCTGTTCTTTATGGTGTGCCACGACGATCGTCGTACCGCCAGTGAATGGAACAGTCACCACGGGTGGCTATTTCCCTATGGTCGAGCGAAGCGTGTTCACAGGTCTAATTTACGAAACATAAAATAAAGAAAATGAAGCGTGGCTGTACGTGAATGTGAAACAAAATTTTATTAGCAAAAACAAGTGTGCGATGAGGGAAGTTATCAGATTGGACAGAGTGCAAAGTGCGAAGCGACAGCTCCAGAACGCGTAGCCATTATATCAGTAGTGCTCACTACGATCACCCATCGGTAAATGCACCTAAGTTTCTTCGCACCACCGGAAGTCCTATATATGGCACCCCATGGTAATGTTAGCAAAGTTGTTCAGCGAAAAAAGATATTAAAGTACACGGTGCAAATTAAGGCCTACGGTGTTCGGCCATCAGACCTTTAACAACCGAACACCGCACGTTTTATAATTGTATCCTAGCTACACCGTGTCTTCTTAACCTTTTCTTTCTTTCGCTGAACATGGCAAACGTTAGCTGGGACACACGGTATAAGCAACGAAGCACGTGGGCGATTGATACGTATGAGGGCATGCTCAAGTAAAACTCTTGCTTGGGCTAGTTGGTTCATGCTTGAAGTAGTAAAGGCAAGGCGCAGATGGCCAGGACTCAGGAAGAAGAACACAAACGACAGGACCGGCGCCACTCACAACTAAGTTTATTTTCGCAACAAGCCTGCCTTAAGTAGGTTATTCACGCCGAGTCACACACAAAACTTTAGAAGTAAAAAACAGCAATCTATCGACCATTCAGGAATCTTATCTGGCACATATTATCGAATGAGCAAACAAGAAACACACGTGGTTCAGCACAGGAGGCAATTGATCTAGTATAGTCTTTTTCCAAGCCAACGGGGATCAACACGTGCTGATCCACGTGTGGTTCTTGTTTGCTCATTCGATAATATGTGCCAGATAAGACTCCTGAATGGTCAATAGATTGCCGTTTTTTACTTCTAAAGTTTTGTGCGTGACTCGGCGTGAATAACCTACATAAGGCAGGCTTGTTGCGAAAATAAACTTAGTTGTGAGTGGCGCCGGTCCTGTCATTTGTGTTCTTCCCGAGTCCTGGTCTTCTGCGCCTTGCCTTTACTACTTCAATGATACGTATGGTTGTTCATTCTTAGCATTGGTACCACACGGCTATCACAGCGGAGAAGCGAAGGAGTGCTTGGACTGCTTTCTTTTTTTTTCATTTTCTCTGCATTTGTTGTTTTCCTCCGCGTTCTTTAGTGTTTATGTGCAGAGCCAGTAATGCACCAATAAGCGCCGAAGGACGAGTCAAGCAGCTGTTCTCATCCGTCGGTTATCCTTCGCGCCGTGCGATATCCGAAGACTTCTTCCGCCACCCATTTCCGCTGCTATATTTTTAACTCGCGCACGTAGCCTATAGAAGGCTGACCCGCTCGGCGGAACCGGAACAGCCAACCAGGAGCAAGTGCGACGGGAACCATACCCTTGGATTCTTATATAGAAGGCTGAACCAAGCGGAAGGGCGGGAAGTGTACGGAGCAGGGCAGGGAAGCCAAGTTCACGCGGCAGGTTTGCGCGGCGGCGTGAAGACAAGGCGGTGCGCTTGAGACGGCTATCAAAGCTGCCACATGCGCTCATTGCCACAAGAGCACCTGTCGGCTTGTCTGTGTGGGTGCGCACCGCCACCCGGCCCGGACACTTCTATTCCCGACACCCTCAACGCGGGCGGGTGACACGCAGGCATTATCAGTACAGGCGGGAGAAGCGCAGGGGTAAACGTGTCGGTATAGCTGGAGCGCTGCGGCTGGCAGTGTTTGCTTGACTTAGCCAGCGAGCCCTTGGCGCGTCGTGTAGGACTCTTGAGGCGCGAGGTTATTTCGGTTTAGCCTCTAACTTCCGCGGTGAGAGGTAGCGAATTCGGGAAGGTGTAGAAATAGTTGCGTTGATTGAGTGAGGCGAGTCCTCACTGCATACACAGGCACCCGCGCTCGCTTTTGCTGCTTGACATCGAGCCCTGCGCGTGGCTAAGCGCGGTTGTCTTGGAACTTCTTACTGACTGGCGTTGGCTGGCTCGAAGCGAGTATCCTGGTGTTCTTGTTTTAGCTGCTCGTTTCTTTTTTTGCCGATGTGAAACGTAAAATTATTACCAGTAAAAAATTGAGTACGGACTAGCAGCGGCCACCAGAAGTGGCAGGACGTTCTGTCTCAACTCGCTGGATTCACTGGCTTTAAACCAAGGAAGTCTGCGTGTTTTTGTGGGAGGTTAAGCTGGGTAGCATACGAATGTTCAAACGTCGGTTTCGAACAGCCCAGACATCAAATAGGATCACGTTTGTACCGCGTGATCGAAAGTCATTCTTACTTCTGTTACGCCTCACCTTATCTCTTCATCCTCTTTCCGGGCCAATAGCCTCTGCAATTTTCAACAGAAAATAGATTAGATAGATTAGATAGATTAGATAGATAGATTAGATAGATTAGATAGATTAGATAGATAGATAGATAGATAGATAGATAGATAGATAGATAGATAGATAGATAGATAGATAGATAGATAGATAGATAGATAGATAGATAGATAGATAGATAGATAGATAGATAGATAGATAGATAGATATTCGGTTCTTGCAGTAGTTTGAGCCCTTTTTTAATGCGCGCAGATTGTGCCGCAAATGTAAACACTTTGCAGCAGATAGAGAATTCCTCCGGCGCACATGCCTTCTTCGCATACCGACTTCGCACAGGTTATGTCGACAATTAGGCAGTCAGAATCATGAGGCGACAACTCATCCGCTTGACTTTGAATAGATTGGCGCTCTTTGACCATTACTGGCCTTTGCGCCATAAGACCATATACATCATCATCATCTTGAATAGCTTCGAACATTGCGGCCTCAAAGCTTCTCTGCAGCACACGTTGTGGACAGGTTCCAGTACAACCACGAGGACTCAGCTCAATAGAATTAATTCCTCTGTACAATATACCGCGTGTTCTTTATTGCTTCCAATCCCCCGGCTAACTCCACAGCATCAGGTGACAGATCCGCGACAAGCACGAGGACGGCGTCGGTCTTGCGCTTCGCCCCGAGCTGGCACCCACTTCGCTTGTGCTGTGACAAACGACTTCCGCGATTGCGTCACAACTTGCGACATTTTCAACGTCACTACCTCCCGCTGCCCGAACCTTTCCACCGAACCTTCCCTTTTCGCTGACAGTGAAACACAATAAGTCAGCCTTGCCAGCTGAAAAAAGAATTGTGCACAACAAAGGACTTAAGGTCCGCTTTCAAAACCTATGTTCGCACTATGCACAATGCCAAACGACTAGAGATAATGCAAAAAAGAAAAGAAGTAAAAAATCTCACCCGAAATGCGAAGCAGAAAGAGCAAGGGCTCGTGTAACTCTGAAGAGCCACCGCTTGTAATTTTTTTCTCTTTTCCTTGATGAGAGAGATAGAGATATTTCAAGGCAAAGAGGGCGGCCTGAGCTGGTGTGTCGTAGCCTACTACCCTGCACAGCTGGAAGACGAGAAGTTGAAGGAAAGACGGGACGATCGATGATGAAGACATATTAGAAGGATTCTCATTGCGCAATATTGCAGCAGAGCTAAAGGCACGAGCCCACATCGAGTTTGTGGAAATGTTACACCGCAATCCTCAGTGAAGACTGTTGCATACCTTGTCAAGCGACCACTGATGCAAGGGAAGGCTCTGAAGATACTGTTTTGTATTTTCCAAGATACTGTGACATTATCATCTTTTTCCTGGATAATTTGTCTTATTTTCGTTTCGCCCAATATTTTTTCTGTGATTTGTTGTTCTTTCTCTACATGTATTCATTTCTGCAACATTCACGCTTCGTTTTCTCAAATACTAACTGACTGCAAGTACACGAGTCGCCGCTTCGACTTTGACAAAGATTAGGGAAGGGCCACCGCAGAACGCCAGTTGCCCCTGACAAACATGTGCGAGAAAGAAACGCGGAACTGAAAAGAGGACATGCTAGCTAGACACCGCTTCTCTCCACTCTCCGGTGATTGCAGCACAGTAATTTATTAGCGTATACAATGACTACTTTATAACTGAAATAATTTTTTTGGGGTACCAACGTACTTTTTATGGAAAGAAATGCTATAAAGGTGTTTTGTGGTGTTTGGCCTTTCTGCAGAGGGTAAAACTACTGGCGCAGTTCAGTGGAGTGCTCGCTGTGAAACACTACAGTCCTTACTTGTTTGCACAAGGACTGTGTTACGAAGATAAGGGTGTCAAGTACACCAACTCGAGGCTGGGAGAACACTGATAAGGCGCAAACACACGCAAGCTTACTGAGGGAAAGCCCCGCTCGAGCAGGGAAAACCCCGGTAGGACTGAGTGGAAGTGACCGATAAGACATCGTAGTTTCTCGCCCGCTATACCTGACAAACATGCCCTGTCGATGACGCAGCGACCGCGAACAGTGGGTGTTCTGTGCATGGAGACAAAACCTGTTCGTCACGAACTAGGAATCAGAGCCTTGTCCTGCCTTTTATTCCTTCTTTGTGTGCCGTTACCGTTGGCGCTTCATTTTTTGAAAGCTATGCACCAACTAGCCCCACAACGTATTTTACTAGGAATTACATCAGAAGAACTTCAGTTTGGCCTACTTGGTGTTTAGTGCATATCATATTGACCGCAAATAAAGACGGGGACAGCGGAAGCGAACACAAAAACGTTTTTATCTTCTCTTCCACTGTCCCCGTCATTATTTGCGGTCAATATGATATGTAGGAATTACACGCAGCTGAAAAAAGGGAAACTAGAATAATTTTTTACACACGTTGAGCAACACGTGATATAACGGTTGTGATACTCGCAACGGGTGCGACATTTCGTCTCCGCAGGCTTGCGCAGTTCCGCAACGACCACTGCAAGTTCTTACGTTTGTCGCAGGTCGACCTTACTACGTCACGGGCACGCGTTAACCTCTTCCTGATGAATTTACAGAATCACTTCCTGTATAGAAAAGCGAGCAGCTGGCGGCTCAGGCGTCATGCAGCTGCTCCGTCGTGGTGGAAATTTGAATATTTATACAGTTACTCGGTTTCGTCACGCGGTGAAATGGCTTTTGTCCCGCAGTCTTTCGGTGCGTGTCCACAAACCCGGTGTAGTTGTGCAGTTAGGGACAGATGTTATGGCGTATTCATTTTTGGGGTAGCCACGGGGTAGCCATCTGTCTGAAGTCCACAATAATGCGCGCAGGTCGCCACGCATACAATCATGCGTAAGCATATTTTCATTTTATTTTTTTTTTCTCAGAAGCGCGTACCATGGATCTTAAGACACAAGGTATGAACCTTTGTTGTGCATTGCTGTGACATAAAAATGCAGGTGAAAAAGCATTTTGTTGATCATAAACTGTAATAATTAGAAGCATGGTCTTGACTCTACGAGACACGTACACGCACCTGCATTAAGTTTTCTGAACGGCTCGGGTTTGCGCAAGCACATGAGCGAGAGATGGCGTGTTTTGCTGATAACGGCGACGCAGCGTTTGCTCTTGCATCTCCGTACCACTCCCTCAGTCTTGTAAATATGTTACTGTCATTGCATGTTTTCGTGGGTTGACTAGCAATTAAGCCATATGAGTCTAAAGTTACCGGTAAGTCAATAATCAGGGTCCGTATTCCTGAAAATTACTCATGAAGAATGGGTTTCATTAGTGCAAGAACAGCTAAAGCCAAAGAGCGCAACAAATACGTTCTCAGGGCTGTTCGGAAGAGCAGGTATCAGTCGTTCTTTATGTTGAACATGCATCATTAGCGAAGGTGGCGAGCCAATGAAAAACAAGTAAATAATTAAATGAATGAATAAATAAATAAAATAAATAAAATAAATAAATAAATAAAGTACGTACGAACCGAAAGCTTTATGAATAAATCCGCAAAGGCACTGGTAGCAATTTATTTGCATCCAGATTATAAAATATCGACTGAAGTATACTCCTCTAAAAAAATAATAAGTAAGGAACAGATTAAAAAAAAAATACATCAGCATCACTGGCGATCCTTCCATTTTTTTTTCCGTTGACATCCTGGTTCCCAATTGCGCCTGCATAATGCCGCGCGGCGTAGAACACGAAAACCGAGCAGGATGTTCACCAGGTGGCGTTACGAAACCCGTTCATTAAACGATGCTAGCATGGCGCATGAAGAGTCCGCGCGACGCATCTCTCCACTCTGTTCTTGCAGCTCGCATTCTCCATCCTCGGAGGGAGCGAAATAAAAAACAAAAAAAGCAAGCAAGCAAAAAAAAAAGAAAGAACCGCGAATGTCCACCGTAGACCACGCCATCGCGATCCTTTGTTGCTTTTGGAGCGCAACAAAGGAACGAGGCATTTCCTCCTAACGCGTCCAGAAAAAAAAGATAAGAAAAAGAAATCAACGTGCTACAAAAGGCGTGGAATAGCAAGTGCTCCGGAAATAACTGCGACTCTCCCGTCTCCCACGGTCGAAGAGACACGCGGCAGAGGGCAAGCGGATCTTCGTTGCGTGGTTGTGTGCCCTTTCTCGCAGAACCACGTTCGCGCTCAGCCATCGCCTCTCGCTGCAGAAGGATGCCGCGAGGGACCCTCACTTCCCGGCTTTCGCTTGGAGACAGCCCCGCACGCCGTGTTTTCACTTAAGCATCGGTGCAGCGTTACAGAAGCTTAAAGCTTTAACTAGTTGGCACATCACTAGAATGTACGGACTTTAAAGTGAACATCATGACATGGGACGAGTCATAACTGGCAGCAGCTTCTTTGTTCCTCGAAAAAAGACACCCGTGGGTAAACAACTGCCACGCAGGCACGGTACGCAAGCTTTTCATCTGTATTTTTCATTTCACTAAAGAAACTGCATGTAGATTAACGCCGAGATGCGCTTAGAATCCGATATCATGATTACACATTAAAAACTGGTACGTCGCTAACGCACGTTCTCCTTTTCCGATATGCTTCAAGACATGCGGCTGCAATCACTATTCAGACACTTTTAACGCCTTTGACTCTTGCCCAGAAGCTACAGGAACTGGGATGAATCAATGCGATTATTCGGTGAATTACTTGGCTGTGCAACAAGTCACGCATTTCTTGCAAGTTGGAACGGAAAATGAAAGAGTACCGTGAAAAATAAAAATTCACGTTAGGGGCCACTTTTAGCTGGTCGTTATATTCTGATGCTATATACCCGAGCCAAGAATCGTGCGCCATTGCAACAGTCAGCACGTAGACTTTCTTTTTTTTTAAGTACTTTCTCCGTATAGCTGTTGCTGTACGTAGTGTGGGTGTAATTCGCGAGGGCCAGAGCCGAGTCCGAGTGTCCACATCTCAAGAGAATAAAACAAACAAGAAAGAAAGGCATGAACTTACATTTCGGGGTTTTACGAGACAAAACCACGATCTGATTATGAGGGAACGACGTAACTGGGGACTCCAGGTTAATTTTGGCTACCTCGTTTCTTGTTTTTTTTTTCTTTAACGTGCGCCAGACACACGGCACCCGAGCTCATATTTGCACTTATTCGGCGGGATTGAATCCGCCACCTCGTCGTCAGCAACGCAACACCATGACTACCGAGCTTTCGCAGCGGGTTTAAAAGAAACATTACAGCGCGCTCAAGAAGAATTATCACAGTTTGAAATCTTTTAAATTATTCGCATTTGTCGCCTCCCAGTGAGGTCGCTACATCTGTTCAACTTCCTGTTGAATTCTATAGCTTCTGTACTGTATTAGACTGGAGAGAAGGCGCTGCTAAGGAAGACAAGAGACGAGTACACAGCAGGTTCTGTTGGATATATATATATATAGAGAGAGAGAAAGAGAGAGAGAAAGAGATAGAGAGAGCGAAACAGACAGAAAGCGTGGTAAACTGGGAGCGCGACAGAAGCAAAACCAGAGCCGAGCGTTTAGAATACCACGGTAGGAATTCCGTCCCCGCTCGGCTTCGCGAAGAGCATCCTAAACGCGCACCTCGAAACGCGCGCGCATTCCCCCTCCAACATCACCAACATAAGAACGAAATGGAGTTGCACGCAGCGGGCTGCAGGTGGCGGCACCCTGCATCCTGATCCGTGCCCGTCGTTCCGCAACCAAGGCACGCATTTAACGCGGTCTTAACGTGCGCGGTACCGCAGCGCCGCCCTGCGAACGGTGCGGGAAGGACTGCGGCCGGATCGTGATCCGGGAGCCCAGAAATAGGCGCCACGCCCCCTTCAGCCCGGTATCCACCCTGCTCCCCGTCTCCGACCTATGCCCCCTCCCAATCAGCTCTGTCATCATCTCTACTACCGTTTCGGAGGCACCCAAAAAAACCGCACCTCTAGAATTCCTCTGTACCCACAGGGCCCCACTCAAACCGTTCCTTTTCTGTTTTTTTTAGTTAGTTTCGCTGGATGTATACAGACTGCGTATTCATTACCTTCGCTGTCTCTCTTCCGCTTTTCCTCTCTGCAACGTGGCTTCGCATATTTGCTTAATCGGTGTGAGCGTGAACACATTAACCTGCTATGTGCGGAGATAACGGTAATCAGGCTAATGTATAATGAAGCAAAAATAGGTACTTCGTGCAGGAGTGAGTATTAGAATTGTAGTGATTAGTTTTTGTGATTGAAGGGATTTATTGATGCCGGGTGGATTATTTCGTGAGAGCAATTTTCCCAATATAATTGCCCATCAATAAACTTCGACTACAACCGACTCCACGAGTTTAAGCACACTTGCTGAAAAGACAAGACAAGACAAGACAAGACAAGACAAGACAAGACAAGACAAGACAAGACAAGACAAGACAGACAGACAGACAGACAGACAGACAGACAGACAGACAGACAGACAGACAGACAGACAGACAGACAGACAGACAGACAGACAGACAGACAGACAGACAGACAGACAGACAGACAGACAGACAGACAGACAGACAGACAGACAGACAGACAGACAGACAGACAGACAGACAGACAGACAGACAGACAGACAGACAGACAGACAGACAGACAGACAGACAGACAGACAGACAGACAGACAGACAGACAGACAGACAGACAGACAGACAGACAGACAGACAGACAGACAGACAGACAGACAGACAGACAGACAGACAGACAGACAGACAGACAGACAGACAGACAGACAGACAGACAGACAGACAGACAGACAGACAGACAGACAGACAGACAGACAGACAGACAGACAGACAGACAGACAGACAGACAGACAGACAGACAGACAGACAGACAGACAGACAGACAGACAGACAGACAGACAGACAGACAGACAGACAGACAGACAGACAGACAGACAGACAGACAGACAGACAGACAGACAGACAGACAGACAGACAGACAGACAGACAGACAGACAGACAGACAGACAGACAGACAGACAGATAGATAGACAGATAGATAGATAGATAGATAGATAGATAGATAGATAGATAGATAGATAGATAGATAGATAGATCCGGGGGATCAGCGGCGTTCATAGGTTTGGAAGCACGTGTTTGCTGCTTCTCGACTTATTTATAGGCTGAGGCGGTAGGAGAGATGAAAATTACTCACGAACATACTGATTAAAATAGAAAAATGAAAAACCATCAAATAGAGGATGATGCAATGTCACATTCTAGAGGGTGCTCGGTGTTCCTGTACATAAGCAACACCCGATTATAAGTCGTATAATCACACATGTAATTCTAACGCATGCCTGTCCTAACGCTTGCAAGCCTGTTTGCGCGTCTTGTTCAAGGGGCACCCAAGTAGGGGTAATGGCGTTGACTCTAATGTGAGTAATGTGGCTTACTGCACCGTCCCTACGCTAAATATGTTAGCGACAATGCAGTGTTCTATTAAAGGGCAGCGGGAAGAGCAGCGACGCACGAAGAGCAGCTGCTGTATACGTGCGAAAGGGAAGCCTGCCACTCTACACCCTCTCTGGCGATGAACAAAGATAAAACGAAAGAAACAAAGATAGAACACTGCGCTTCCGGGTGCTCCTATCTTTGGGAGTCTGAAGAAGAAATCCCATCTGCGAGACTTGTAAGAGCGCCACCGGAGGTGCGATGCATCCGGAATCACACTAACATGGCGTTCTCATCTTTCGAACTGAGGCAGAGCGTGCCTGTCCGAGTGTAAAAGGAAATAAAAATAGAACTCTTCAGGAATGTGACAACTCTTTCTTGTAGTTATGCAATCATATGAACATTCCGTAATTTTCAAACTTTCATTGTCCAATATTTCAAGAAGTTGCGAACGAAGCCTCACAAATATGACAGAGACACTGTTTCAGTGTGGACCAGTCTACATGGGAAATTAATATCTCCTAGTAAAATTAGTATGGAATTAGAAAAAAAAACAACGCACTACGATTAAATTCACTGAGGATACGATGAAATTCGACTTGAAATGACCTAGTCTGCTACGTTGTTCTATCTAGAAGGACACACGTCCTTCCAGGATTATGTGCATGATTTTCCCCCGCCTCCCCTCCGCCACCAACCCTTACAAAAAGTGAAGCAGAATACGTGTACGATTATGACGTATCTTTCTATTTTTCTTTCGTATTACTGGACTCGCGCATGGGCCATGGAACCAAAATGAAAACAATAAGAGGCTTTATCTGCGTAGTACCGGGTCTCACAGGTAATCAAAGGGACGACGTGTGCACCTCTATATTAAACAGCGTCACAGACGACGCTCGCACTGGACAGTGCTTTTGCTTCCGTGCCCCGCATGCAAACGTTGTCGTTGATGAACAGCTTGTTGAAAATGAGACGAACGCGGTCGCCATCCTTCTTGCTATTCTCGCAAAACTGTGGTGTTTCGCGCCTCTTATCATGTACAATCGCCCAATTTTTTAACCTGAACGCGCGAGCATCGACCGGCCAGTCGATAAGCGCCGTATAACGGAGTACAGCGGCGAAGTGTGCGAGAATACGCCTGGCAGAGGGAAGCTGCATTGGACTGTGCATTGCGCGCACGCGCGTATTCTCGCACACTTCGCCGCTGTACTCCGTTATACGGCGCTTATCGACTGGCCGGTCGATGCTCGCGCGTTCAGGTTAAAAAATTGGGCGATTGTACACGAGGCGCCAGGCTATCGCTTTGATTGCGCCTGCGCCGCAAGGAATTCACGCCGGCTGTGACGCTTCCATGGAGCGCTGCCACGGGATGCCGTTTCCGTTAGCAGTGACAGCGCCTGTACGAGCTCAGCGTAGTCGCGTGCTAAGCTAAGAGGCGTGTTCTTAAACATACAGCTTCTTTTCAGCACGGATTCAACTCTCTTCCCATTATAGAATTTAGCTATATATGGGTGCTTCCTGGCAGAAGAAAAAAAAAAAAGAAACGGTAGACGGTGAGCCCTATAGTGACAGAGGAAGTAGAAATGCCTAGATGGTTTGTTCAAGAATTTGTTCGATCATTCTCACTATTCCTAATTCCACGTCTCGTAATGGTGAGCATCGGCAACACAGCAAAGCTTACTGTTGTACCTGTGCGAGCGATTTTTCAAGTTATCTAATATGTTTTGAATTTACGAAAGACTGTGCTCATGATTAAAGACCACCCGGGAAGAACGTATAGAAGCTATATTATACTCCAAATCTTACATTACGTTGTGCGTCTTGGAAATATTCCCCGAATTATGGAAGGTTTCCGCGACGAAAGCTACCCAACTTTGCTTTCAGTACGCACGCACACTCCTTTTTTTTTTCCGGCGATTTCACATCATTCTCCGAGGTGACATAAATAAGCAAAAAAAAATTCTTGACGGATTCAAGGGGACTCACATTAATAGCTCCGATACACTGCGCACTCTGGAATAACTAATCAAGCTCCTCCTCCTGAGTTTTGGCCATGAGACCGGGATTACATTCAATGACACCTCAAAGACGCAGTAAGCGGCAAAGATGCAGTGCAGCCACCCGAAAACTCTTGCGGAAATCGGGTCAAATCGTCGCATTAACGCAAACATTAATGTCACGGTGAAAAGCTGCCTTTAGGCAACTAACCTGGAGAAAGATGAGCGGTGAGCGGAGGATACCTGGCGGTGTCGCGGCCCAGGGCGTCCGCAAGATGGGTGCGTTTTTTTCAGTGGCCGAAGTAGGGTGTATTAGAAATATCGGCAAAGTGGCATCTGCGGTGAGCAGCCGTGGCGCGGCGCTGCTGTGCCAAACCCATGGGCTGCCTGCGCCTGGTTAGCGCGCAGAAGGCTGCGGGCGTCTGCCACGCGCTGGAATTGTGCGCTTTCGCGTGATACGCGAACTGCTTGGCGGTTCTTTAATGAATTGTTAGCGAGTTAAACCGGATTTTCTGTAACGACTATCTGGCGACGATGTGGCCGTTATCGTGGGCTAATCCCGAAGACATTGCAGTCTAAAAAAAAAAAAAAAACCAGACGACATCTAAGCGCTTGTTATGAGTTGTGCATGCGAAAGCATTGATGCCCAACTGAACGCCACTGAGCCGTCGTTAGAGTTACTAACTCCTCGCAGGCAGACGAGCGCGTTGAGACGCTTGGCCGATGCCTCCCAGATAGCACAAGGCCAGTGCACTTCGGTCCGTGACGTCATGCTACCTTGCCCGACCGCCGTAAAATCTAATGGGGACGCACCCGAGTAAGTGGTGGTGATTTTTACGTCGCCACTAGCGTCACGCCGGGCTTGGCAATGAAAACTTCGGTCCAAGTACAGCTTCATGTCATAAAGCAGAGTGCACAGGGCTACCATCTAGGAGGCGCTAGTTTAGTTCAGCCGGTAAGACACTCGGCTTCTGAGCGTGGAGTCATAGGTTCTAAACTCGCTACCACCAACGTTTTCCCCCTCGAATTTATTCTGTTCCTTATAGATTAATTTCTTTGCAGCAATTACCGAGGCGAAGTTAGAGCGCACGGATAACGCAGCACAGGCGAGGCGCGCACGTGACGTGGTGTCGCAGCCAATTAGAATTTAGGTGCCGTTTTGCTGCTACAGACGCCGGATTTTCCCCTCACTGAGCCGTTTGATGCTTTCGCATCAAAATGTAGGCCGGTCTCGACGGGCACTCTGTATGTGCCCCTGGGGTCACTGGGCGTGTACCGCTCCTCAATGAACCTCTTTAATGCCAACATGGGCTGCTCGGTAATGTGGGACGCCCCGTGGGTATGTGCCATAGAGTTTTCTACAATATTTATGATGTGAATGTGATGCTGCCTCTGCCCAAATGAGGGATGGGGGACTTGTCAAGCTGTTCAATGGACAGCTTTTTTTCCTCCACCCCTCCATCTGTATCTTACAAGATCTGTACCTTACAAGATGGAAAAATAAACTTTCATTTCAATTACTGCAGGGAACTCTCCTCAATGAACCTCTTTAATTCCAACTTGGGCTCGTGGGTATAATGTGGGACGTCCTCGTTGGCATAGACCATTGGGTATGTGCCATAGAGCTTCCTACAGCAACTACTAGATGGAACTCTGGCACTGCGATCGTTCAGCGACCATGGGAATGATGACTAGTACATGGGTTTGTCTGATCTTCGCGCCTGTGGCTTCGTTTATTACGCTTTACCTACGTTCAGTGGCACGAGTTTCAATGCAATCTATACTTTCTTTTAATGTGGAAGGCAATAAGACTCTGCGAACAGGCATAATCGCTGCTAATTGCAGTGGTTCCTCTCGTCCATGCGCCCGTGTCGTAATGGCTTCAATATCGGACTTATGTGCTATAGGCCCTGTGTTCGAATCCTGCCGTAGAACAATTTTAATAATACTTATTTATTTAATTATGTCGCAGTACTTTCTTAAAAATCAGCAGACTGCGAAGTCACGGAGCCATTTAAAGCCAGAAGGACGAAATTTAGGCAAATCCGTGTGCTACTCATTATCCCAATGCTGGCAGGATTAGCAGCAAACTGCTAATACTGGTTAGCAGAAAACTGGAGCTACAATTAGGGCATACTTGTAGCTCCAGTTTTCTGCTAACCAGGAAACTGGTTAGCAGGAAGCTGACCCGAGCACGCGGCGCGTAACCGCGGCACCTTTACCTAGACGGCGGGTTATTTCGGACAGGAAGAGTGACAGTCGCGAGGTGTCACCACTGCACGCATATTCTTGCTCGCTGAAATCCGAAAGTGTGGGCCGCTTCTATTCACGCGCCGGACGCTGGCAAATTCGTGACACATTCGTTGACACGAATAGCATCCCCGGTGAGTCAGTGCAGTGGCGAGCCAGTAGCTTCGGTGTGACAGACTGCCTCTAAACACCCCCCCCCTTTTTTTTTTTCGCCCCTTCTAGACAGTTCTCCCATCCACTGGCTTGCTCTGGGGGCTACCCTTCTAGCGGCAGCTTTCCTTTTCCTACTGTTATTGTACTCAGCATAACTAAACTTCTCTAACCATGCACATTGGGTAACCGTGTTTGATTGTGATATATGCATGCATTGAAAATCCGACACACTGAGGCCAAATTAAAGAGCTTTCCGTTAATAACTCACATCCGGCCATGGATGCTTTTTACATTCTGCACGATCATTTCTTTTCTTTCTTTGTTGGTTATTGCCACTTCCTTTGTTTGTATGACCCACGTGATTCATCAAGCAAGCAATGTTTACAAACGGACCAAACGGGAAACGGGAATCAGTGGCAAAGGTGTTTTTCTCTTCGAAAAGAGCCCGGTTAAACGCTCGCAAGCGGTAGCCCGGGCGGTGCCAGCTGCATCCGCGGGGCATCTGGCGGTGACTCAAGCAGTGATTCGTCATCTCGTCGCACACGTGAAGAGTGCTGCGCAAGTGGACGGCCTCATCAGGCGGTACCGTCACCACTTCTACGAGCGGACAAATTCGCACGCACCACCGCCGCTGACACCCGCCGTCCCGGTCAAACCACACATGTGGCGGGTCGCTAAAGACCGACCGGAAGGACACAGCGTTAGCCGGGACACAGCGTCGCTCTCGATCACTAACATCTCCTAGTCCGCCTAACTCAGATGGCCGATTGATCTAACGTGCTAACAGCAGCAGTATATTGCACATTCGACCGGCTATTACTGTAACTCTGCGACTGCCTTGTTATATGACGCCGACGATGTAGCATAACAAAATCGCTAGACTTCTTCTTGAACACGTTATAGCTGTCTACTTTAAGTGCGTGTTGCTAACGGTGCCAGTAAAGTTAGTTCCCATTTATTTTCGTACATAAGGTATCACGGACAGCGAGGCGTGATATGCGAGGCAACTGCGATATGCGTGAATAGAAAGTAAATGGAAAGGCTCAGGAGGAATTATCTTTCTTTGCATCTTTTTTACCTCAGTTTTTTGCTTGTCTATAGACTCGTTTCGATAGCGTTTTGTAATTTCCTCAAATCTTGGATTCCTTTTTCTTTTCTTTCTTTCTTTCTTTCTTCCTTTTTCTTATCTGGTTCTTTTCTTTTGAATTATATTTTAGTTTATCCGGCGCTTCGGTAGCAAAGCTTCCCGTATTCCGGGACGGCAGCATTTTGAATCTGTCGTCATTAGCGTACGGTAATTTGACAATCAATCAATCAATCAATCAATCAATCAATCAATCAATCAATCAATCAATCAATCAATCAATCAATCAATCAATCAATCAATCAATCAATCGTGCTTATTTAACGTGCCCAGGAACAACCCTAAGGTCTGAGTACTGGCGCACGCAGACATTAAAATCTGAAAAAAAAAACACGCATGCAGGGGAATATAATAAAAAAAAGCAAACGAATAAAACGAACGACTGGAAAAGAGAGCAGATAAAACAAAGTGCTATGTAAATACAAAAGCAGAAGGAGGAGAAGGGCAGTTTAACAATGCATGAAACTATGACACAAGAAGGCAAAGCTCAGAAAGGATCGATGACAGCGAGTTATGAAAACTATCAAGATTATGAAAATAAGCGTTATAAAGACACCGTATTCTGTGGACGGTTGCGTGTTGTTCATAACAGGCAGCGACATGAAAAGGTCTATGTTCTCTGGTGATCTTGCGCGGAATACGAAGCATGATACAACTGAGACGTTCGGAACAGGTGAGGATACCGCGAAGGAGTTTGAAGAGAAACAGAAGTTCAGCGCGATTACGTCGGGAGCGAACTAAGGGCAATGACAATAATCCAACAATGCTAGAACAAGGTCCAATGTCATTTTTTGCAAAGCGGTGATGACATATGCTTTGAAACTTCTTCCGGACCCGGTCTATAATGTCACTGTTGGATCTGAAAAAGCCATTCTAGACGACCGACGTATATTCGAGTTGAGGAAGACAGCTAGTTGTGTATAACTTGCGGAACTGTGTAGGAGATTTGAATTCCCTAGGTAGTCTGCAAACAGAGCCAAGAGATCGCACACCCCGCATAGCAACGCGTTCAGTGAGAGCAGAAAAGTGTAAGGTTGCATCAAAGAGTACACCAAGATCATAGGTCTCACAGACCGTAGAGAATGGTACAGAATCTACAGAATAAGAAAAAGAAATACTTGCTGTTTTACGTGTGAAAGTAATGACTTGTGTCTTATCTGCATTCAAAGAGAGGTTATTATTTTTGCGCCATTTAGAAAAAGAAAGCAGGTCCGAATGCAGGGCGTGAGAGTCATAAACAGTGTGAATTTTCTTTAAAATTTCCACGTTATCGGCGCATAGAAGGAAGGAAGAGTTCCGAATAACGCAATGAACGTTACAAATAAAATTGAAGAAAAAAGGAGTGGTCCTAATACTGATCATTGATGGACGCCGCTAGTTGCCATGTAAAAAGAAGACGTTTGGCCATTGACGTTAACATATAATGAACTATGAAGAAAACTGCGCAAGAGATTGACAACTGACGAGTCAACTTCACAGTGCGTAAGCTTGATCAGAGGCAGTGAGTGGCAGACTACGTCAAAGGCTTTGCTCAGGTCACAGTAAACGGTGTCAATAATAATAATAATAATAATAATAATAATAATAATAATAATAATAATAATAATAATAATAATAATAATAATAATAATAATAATAATAATAATAATAATAATCCAACCAATCCTAGCAATTGCTTGCTACGATTACGTGTATGTCTCATTTTCACTTTATTAATTACTTATCTCAACGTTGCGGGCTTCCACAGACCTATTACGTCAAACCCTTGCCTTTGCTTCGAGTTTTTGATGGGTTCGACTTCGCCCTGCCAAATTCTAGCCATCTGGTTAGCTCAGACGGTAGAACGGCTACCCCGGAAAGTTGGTGGTCCCGCGTTGGATTCCCGGAGCAAAACGAATTTTCCTTCAACTGCAAAGCTTTTCTTTCGAGGAATTCGTGTGGGTTTCCTTTGTAGCAATTAATACGAATTGACTGATTTCTCATTTTCGCTCCGATAATAAATAAATAAATAAATAAATAAATAAATAAATAAATAAATAAATAAATAAATCATGTTTATTTAACGTGCCCAGGAATTACACTAAGGTCTGAGTGCTGGCGCACAGTTAAGAAAAAAAGAAAGCATGCACATATAAAAAAAGTGCATGAAATAGGAAGCGACAATTATGAAAAATAGCAGCTTACACTCAACAAAAGCATATATGAATTCACAACAAGGAAACTAGATAATAATCATAAGAAGAAGAAAAGAAAACGAAGAAAGAACGGGCAAAGCAGAATACAACATAAAAAATGCATAAGCCGAATTCACAAAGAATTTCGCTCGTAAAAATTATTTGCCTGGACTGCTTCAACAGCTAGAACGTAATCCCTGTCCAGATTTGCCCGAACTGTCCGGAATCGCCAATTATATTTTCGCAGTAACAATTTGCCCCTGTCTGTTCTCACGAACAACTTTAGAGTCACGGTACTTTGCGGACGTGGGGCCCTCATCGAAAACAACGGAGTGCGCGCGAACCGTGAACCCAACGCGCTCCGCTCCAGGCCTGCAGCACTGATTTAATGGCTGGCATATGCGGCATATGCATGGCTGGCTCTTGGTAACGTAACTTGAAGCCGCTCCCCCCTGCCCCCCCCCCCCATCCCCACCACCCACTCCTCCACCTCTCGCGTCAAGAATAGTAAAACGCACTTTAAGAACGCTTATCTCCGTTCGTCTATCCCAAACGGCTTTTACAAATCTGCCGGTCGGGCACCGAAGAGCGAGTTCCGGTTACGTCATCCCCAGCCCCCGAATAGCAGCGACGCGTGCAGTATTACAATGGGAGCCAGTTTAGCAACGCTGGCAATGCAAAGCGAGGAGAAGGAGGAGGCCATTGGCCGTATGGCAGCCCCCGCAGCGTACCGCAGTGCAGGGCGAAACGCGTAAATCAGAAACGAGAACATTACACGACGCGTCCCGGTGTCCGAATGCGACGTTCCATCGCTGCACTCTCGCCCAGGGCGCCGCAGAGACCGCGCGCTTCTATTTGCGGATGCGGCGAGCAGTAACCGGTAGTGCACGTTGATTGAGGGTGGCTGCACGGAGTCGCAGCCTCCGATTTACAAAGTGTATACATACACACACGCGCGCGAGTGCGTGCCTGGCGGGCGCGCGCTGTCGTCCGACGGCCGCGCGTGTATATCCGATTGCGAGCAACCCCGGGCGCTGCGGCAGCGAGTGGAGGCGAGACGAAAGGAGGACGGGGGGGGGGGGGGGGGGGGCGGTGTGCCCTGCTGCTGTCGCCTGGGAGAAAAATGACAGCGCTGTGTAGTACTGCACGGGTTGAGTCGAGCGCGGTGCGAGTGAGCAACGAAGCGTGAAAGGAACGGCGCCACGGAGCTGGCTCCCGAGGAAGGCGCCAGTGTTGGAAGGGGAACGTTAAAAGGGAGCTCGCGGGGCTCTTATTCGTTCGTTTATGTCCTCCCTGGGCTGCGCCACGTGGGTCGCGCGCGTTTTGGAAGAAAGAACGCGGCCGTTTCCGGTCTTGTTTTTCTTCGTTGGTGTCGTCGTAAAGCTGGCGCCTAAGCACCAGTAAATAGCGAGTTGCGAAGTCATCTTCAGGAGAAGCATCGTCTCGCTCTGTCGTCGTCGTAATCGTCGATCTCTCGTTCAGTAAGAGACCGTTGGACATCGGGCTGTTTTTGCTGTAATCTAACGATGCTATCGCTAACACCAAAGAAGAAGCTGGTGTAGCGTGCAACATAAATCAAGCAGCTACGGAAAAAAATATAAATATAGTCGCTGGAGGAGCTAGGCCGGGATTTAAGATGTATGCGAAGCTCTATATAGCACGTCTGAAGAGTGTTTCAATGACAACGCAAGAGGGACAAAAGTAAATCAAGTCGACAAACGTCTTTAACGGTCTTCGGGTATCGGTCTATTGCAGGGATCATCTTCAGCACAGCATTCACCGCCTACTTTGCCGCCCACAAGTCACCTACGCTGAAATGAGCGTACCTTCAAACGAACGGGAATTACCAGCCAAATACTTACACACATTTGCCCACGTCAGGTTTTGCACACTTTTCTTAAATACTCACTGACGTTAGATCGTTAAAAAAACATGCACCGACGCATAAGGGCCTCTGAAAGTAAACATGCGTGCTCACGATGGGAGAAAACATCTTTATCGCGGTACTCAATCAGCTACTGTCCTAGCGTCGAACTTAAATACAAGGTAGTTCATTGTGTGGTCGTGTTCTGATGCTTTGACGGACTTTACAACGAAACAGCAGATTGTGCGAAGCTGAGTAACGAGTTTGCAATATCTAACAATTGCGCTCTAGCTTTCGTGCTTTTCATTTTTATGTAGACAGATTGAGAAAGTGAAGGAAGTGCTCACGTCTTGCTCTCAGGCTGCGGAGGAAGTCGTGAAACGTTATACGCTGATTTTATATAGGATAAAGCAGGAGAATGGAAGACCGCGTTCAATAGGCGTTTTTTTATGTGGGTATACCTCGTATTGATGTATTTCTGGGCTATTTGACGTCATTTGTTCTTCCACAAGGCAAAAATCGGGAAAATTACCTCACATAAAAAAAAGTAAACGCCCTCAACCGTCAGTTGCTGGACATATGTTCTGATAAACAGACACAGTTAATAGCGCCTCGATATTTTCTCACGGGAAAAAGGGAGGTTTATGCCGAGCGTGGATATTCCGAATCGTTGTCAGAACTGGACATATAAAGCACTTACCTTTACGCAAACGTAAACACGTAAGCGGTACGAACATCACCTGTTCTTACGTTCGATATGTCGAAGGGCGTGCGACTCAGCACCTTCTGAAGGTACGCTTTATTCCTCAGCATTTACGCCCCACTGCCGTTGCCCCGAGCGACCTAAACCACTAATTTTGCGCGCGCAGAAGGCTAGTCAAATAAGCAATAGTCTTTGCGGGCATTCAGCTGAAGCGTTTCGACAAGTAATCTGTAAGGGAGAGCATTCAATGATTTCCGGAAGGTCGTTCTTCAACTCGAAACGAGGCATCACAAAGCTGCACTAGAATTATTCTCAACCGTGGGACTAAACTTTCATCTGTAGTCTTCATATGATCTGCGTGTGATGCTATGTGCGATGCCATGTGATCAGAAAAAAACAAAAACCAATAAAAATAAATTTCACTCCCGATCAAATTTCGCAATTTGCGGAAGCCTGCGCAATATGTTTGCATTCCCTCCACGAGTTACTCGTAACGTTTTCTTGGCAGTGGTTCATTTCCTTGCTTTATTTACAGCCGAAAACTCACTGCTTTGTAAGAGAGAGAGAGAGAACAACTTTATTGAAAATGCCTGCAGAGTCGGTTAGGCTCCCTCCACGCAGGGAGGACAAGCTTTTACCGCGACGCGGCCACTACGTCAGTCTCGTGCGTTGTGCTCCTCGAGGTCTTAAGGACTTAAGAAATCCGTCAGCGTCAACGATTACGAGGTCTTCTATCTTTGCTTCCGTCACCATTACAGAAGGAAAGACGCGGGCTGGAGCTCCACAACTGTCCGGAGCAACGTGATGCCCCGACGGCGCTGGAAAGAAGTCTTCGCGACAGCACAAGACAACGCGTCCTGGCGTGTGCGCTGCTCAAAATAAAGGTCCACGAGGGAGCCACGATAAGAGCACATATACTTGGTTAAACCGCGGCTACGACGCCGCGACAGGCGTCTCGAGGTTCTTTCACGCCCTTGGAGCAACCGTCGTGAAACGAGCCACGCGAGCTTTGGGGGCTCGAGAACAAAGCGTGTCACGGCCGGGCGTGCCAGAATTGCGTCGTTAGCGCACGAAGCCGTCGTTTCATCCTTTTCTCGTCAGCAGTGGGATTCCGGGGAGTGCGAAAGGTGCCAGGATCGACGGGAAGCTTTAGCGAGTCTTGCAAACGGCCTTGAAACATGAAAGGCGATACCAGTTGCAACTTGTGTGTGCAAAACACGCGCGCGCGCGCGCGCGCGCGCGCGCACACACACACACACACACACACACACACACACACACACACACACACACACACACACACACACACACACACACACACACACACACACACACACACACACACACACACACACACACACACACACACACACACACACACACACACACACACACACACACACACACACACACACACACACACACACACACACACACACACACACACACACACACACACACACACACACACACACACACACACACACACACACACACACACACACACACACACACACACACACACACACACACACACACACACACACACACACACACACACACACACACACACACACACACACACACACACACACACACACACACACACACACACACACACACACACACACACACACACACACACACACACACACACACACACACACACACACACACACACACACACACACACACACACACACACACACACACACACACACACACACACACACACACACACACACACACACACACACACACACACACACACACACACACACACACACACACACACACACACACACACACACACACACACACACACACACACACACACACACACACACACACACACACACACACACACACACACACACACACACACACACACACACACACACACACACACACACACACACACACACACACACACACACACACACACACACACACACACACACACACACACACACACACACACACACACACACACGGCGAATAACGACGTGAATGTGCTCAACGTGAAAAAGCAAAACAAAAGATCAGATGCGACTGCGGCCGAGGCTGCGAGCATAGCGCTGCGTACACCGTTCTTCCTCACAAGGGCCAGTGCAGGACATGGCTTCAATAAAGGTGCTATGGGAACCGACAGCTTCAGACGTACTCCGGTTGACTCCTGTCACACCAGTTTTCAACACGAAGGGCGCCTCCGACGTTGTCGCCTGATGTTTCGCCCGCTCTGATCCCTCTCGAAAAAAAGAAGACAGTTCGACCGACCAAAAAGCAGGCCCCGTTCTCGGAAAGACGCGTCTGAGAAATGTTACGACCGCGCGTTTCGTCGCTCCATGGAGCCCGGACTGATGGCCCATTCAGAACACTTGGCGCCCGCTCGCCTCGGTTTCGGCGAGGTGCCGGTGAATCAGCGTCAGAGGACGAGACAGAGAGAGTGTGCTGCAGGTCATGGGGGAGGAGGAGGTGTTCAGGGAAGCCCCCTCCTTTGACGTCACGAACGCCAGCCGAGACAAACAATAACACTGGCGCCAAACAAATAAACAAAACTCAACGCCGCCGCCGGTGATGGCTCACCGGCGGCGCCGCGCCACTCTGACCCATCGTCTCGCCAGGAGCGTCCATCCGTCGGGCGCCAACGGTGTCGGCTCTTCTGCGCGATATTCGTGGACTCCGTGATTGGCGTGACGCAGCCGCTCTTCTCGGAGGAGCAGTGGCTGCGTGTACTGAGCTTTAATGCGCTCTGTAGGGCCCGATTAAGAAACAGAAGGCTGAGGTTCAGAAATAAGGAAAACTGATGCGGGTAGACCTAATGTGCTTTGGCAGCCGTGTTCAACTTTACCTTCTTTTTTTCGCTCACTCTATCTGCCCAACTGCACTACTCGAGCGCACAAGGACGATTAACTGAATCATACACGATTTCTGTTGTAAACACGTATGGGTGCGTTCGTTTCCTTCATTTGCGAAATCATGTTTCTCTAAGACGTTTCACATTAACGGACCCCTTGCCCGTACTTTCGGCGAAAAAAAAAAACTATGCGAGGATTTTCAGATATCTCTGCCTTCACTGTACTTAGCTTTATGATACGAAATGTCTGGTGTTCGGCGGTGTTTTCAGTCACCCAATTTCCATTGCCAAATCTGCGGATATAGCTGTTTCATCGTTGAGTGTTTTAACCCTCTTTACTCGAACGCCTGTACGTGCACATTTTTTGACGAACTGTGACCGAACTGACAAAGTTTTTTTGTTCGTAACTTACTATTCACTATTGGCTGGCCGCATTCGGTAATACTATGTCCATAATAACCATTGGCTGACACCTTTAAGAACAGTTTTAGCGTAAGAATGTTTTTGAGAATACAAACCCAGTTTTTTTTTTTGTAGTGCATCAATTTCACATTATCATCACGTTGCATCACGTTATGTTATAACATTTTCTTCATTAAGCCATTAAGCCATCGATAACCAGCAACCTATGATGTCACTACTTAATGCTGTCAAAATCACGCTTCTGTCTTCGTTGGAAGTTTCAAATGAGAACAGAACATGTTATGTCCGTGACGAAGGAATTGCTGGACTTGCTGCATGATGCAGGGCTGCAGTCATATTTATAAGTTGTTTTTCTAACTTTATTTTTTCCGAGACATAAGGCAGCTCTCCTCGAAAAAAAAAAAAGAAAGCGCTCCACATACATGATTCGCAATAAGCACAAACCCAGCCGAGACCTAAAAGGCGAAGCGAACCTTTTGTTACGTACTTTTATTTTAAGAGGACCGAGGAATCCGCCCAAACGTTAAACTTGGAATCATCTGCTATTTATCCTCTTCAGGTGCAAGCGTATATTTTGCATCTCGCCTTATTTTCGATCATCTTGCCTTCCCGGGCAGGAAATCGAACCCCATTTCTGGTACACCTGCCTGTCTTTCGCTTTCTCTGTTTTTCTTACGCTCAGCGCACATAGGACAACGCGCACTTCCTCACGCGCCGAACATCCAAATAACGGCAAGTAAATTGGTAAGACAGCTCGCGCCCAGTCATATGAGAACATGCAGACTCGATTCTGGCTAAACGTTAAACGAGCCGCTTCCGTTTCGCCCCGCGGCGCCACCGCGCAAGGACGTTTATCGCGGCTCACGGGAGTTCGTTCTTTATACACTGTGACTCACGTTCCTACAACGAGAGCCGGAAGTCTACCGAGAAGACGCTCAGGCGGTCCTATCCACTTGTCTGAAGCTAACTTAAGGCGCCCGTCTGGTGCCACAGGCCCCTCCCATCCGGTGAATGGAAGTGTTTTTTCGCTATCCGTTCCGAGAAATAAGCTGTCATCACAACAACGAACCCCCATTAAAGCGAGTGGATGTGATTTGGAAGGCTGTGCAACTATCATGCGGGCAACGTGACCGCGCCGACGCTTAAGTTGTGTCGTATCAGGACCTATGTTTTGCGTACCAGCTCGCTGCCTCAGGGACTGCTACGATTATTAAAGCCGCTGGAGACGAAGCGTGGGACGCATTAAACAGCAAAAGCGTTGAGCAACTCGGTCAGTAGCATACAAAGCGCGATACCCGTAGGATGCGGTAACAGCTTTCCGCGTATATAGGAGACTGGTTCAGTGCGCCATTGAAGGTCACTTAACGTTGTTGTTGTTGCTATGGCTACTATTACATCAGAAAAAGGCTTCTCTTTTTACGACGCTATGATAAAAACAGCTCCACCCCCCCCCCCCCCTCACTTATAGGCTATACACTGCAAATGAAGCTTGGCGTTTCCTCAGGTCTATGCCATTATTACTTTCTTCCCCCAAAATATCGGCAGTCATGGAACACTCGCATATGAAGAAAAATATGACAAGCAAATAAAGCGTTCATTAACTTGCAGCATACCTGCCGCGGTGGCTTAGCGGCTACGGTGTTGCACTGCTAAGCACGAGGTTGCGGGGTGAAATCCTGGCCGCGGCGGCCGCATTTCGATGGAGGCGAAATGCGAAAAAACACATGTCCTCCGTCCATTGCATGGGGACACGTTAAAGATATCCTGGTGGTCAAAACGAATCCGAAGTCCCACACTACGGCGCGCCTCGCAATCAAATCGCGGTTTCGGCACGTAAAACCCCCAGAATTCGTTCAATTTTCAAACTTCCTACGTGTATCAGGACGAGTTCAGCTGCCGCACGAAAGCCTCCCAAACAAGAGCCAAATGTTACCTCTGGTTGTGACGGGGGTATAGCGCACCCCTGATAACTCTAACGCGCGTGAATACACCCGCTTTTCTTTTTTTTCTATAAGGGAGGACCCAGGTGGACACACAGAACTTTGAGAATAAGTGAAGACAAAACAACCTCACGATATTAAAAAGCAAATGACAAAAAGGAGCTCTCTCCTTCGTCCCTTTTTCCACCCGTTCCTCAAATCACTTTTGTGTTAAAGGAGAAAGATGATAAGTTGCTGTTTTACAGAATACTACCATGTGCATGTTCTAATGGCATTATTGGGTTATACGACTGTCCAACGACAAAACAAAATAAAGAGGACGCAGTAGGTTGAGCAATCTGAAAAAAAAAGAAGCCTTTGTCGGCAAACCTCGATCTTTTGGACAGCAGGGGGAATTCTATTCAAATGCACCTCCGATGCAGTCCAGGTAGTGCTTTGACCCTAACACTACCCTAACAGCGCAAAATAACTAACTAACTAACTAACTAACTAACTAACTAACTAACTAACTAACTAACTAACTAACTAACTAACTAACTAACTAACTAACTAACTAACTAACTAACTAACTAACTAACTAACTAACTAAATAAAAGAACACTGCGTGACTGTGATGGTAGGGTCATTCTGACAAGTGTCGTTGCTCCGAAACAAGACTGAAAGCGCTGTCATCCAGACGGGTAAGGGCGCAGTTACGTAGTAGCAGTAGCGGCGTAGAAAACTTTATTATAGACAGAAACCGGTCGGGCTCCACCAGTTCCCCAGAGGGGGTAGAGGCGGGGGGGGGGGGGGAGAAAAACGGAGTTTGTCCCGAAGGGTGCTGCCCCCATTCCAAGGCCCCACTGGTACCGGCCATCCGCTCAGTTCTTTGGATCAATCGTAGCTGATTTTCCAGGGAAGGGCTAGACAGCCGCGCCTATACCATTCGTTCCATGCGCCGTTTGTTGTGTGTTCCTTCACTATATCCTGCACACTCCCACGTGATGCGAAAGAGTGTCGGTGTTGCTCCACACCACGGGCACATATCTCTACATGCCCCGGGGTAGATCAGGTGGAGGCTGTGCAGATTTATGTAGGTGTTCGTCTGTAATCTTCTCAACACGGTTACATCCGCAGCGCTGAGTTTACCGTGCGGGGGTGGATAGATTTTTTCTATTTTCTCTGTAATATTTTAGAATAATTGCGCAGCAAGGGTCTAGGGGTGTGGGGCCTCTATTGCAGAGTCCGTGGTGGCTCGGTGATTTGTAAAGCCTCGAGTCGCCTCGTCCGCATGCAGGTTCCCGGTGACGCCTTCGTGCCCCGGTGCCCCGGTCACAGTTTGTACGTATTCAACCATGGGGTGCCATCCAGTCCCGACGGGCATTCGGAGACCCTGTGCTCCAATTTTGCCCCTTAGATAATCTCTGCAAGCTTCATATCAGTCTGTGATTATTGTTAATGGAGCTTTTCGCGTAGAGCTATCTTCTTCTACTTCTTCTTCTTCTTCTTCTTCCAATTATTATTATTATTATTATTATTATTATTATTATTATTATTATTATTATTATTATTATTATTTCACAGGCTTTATTCAGAGCCTGAGAAATGAATCGCGTAAAGAATAACGTTACAAAAGCAACTTCATGGCCCCCCGCGGTTCTGAGCACACTCTACAACTTTTCAAATATGACTGGAGCCCTAAAACGAATATTTAATACGAGTGTTCAAGATTTATTGGAATCAAGCGTAACTAACTAGGAAATTAATCACACTTAAAACAAAAATTCCTGCGTAACTCATGACTACAAAAAATAGGTGCCGATCTGGTTTGTCTAAGGTGTACTATCATATCGTTGGAGTTTGGTTCAAGTTAAAGGAAGCACCTCGTAGAAAATTAAATAATGGCAATCAATCAATCAATCAATCAATCAATCAATCAATCAATCAATCAATCAATCAACAAATCAATCAATCAATCAATCAATCAATCAATCAATCAATCAATCAATCGATCGATCAATCAGACCACACCTCGAAAGACAACGTTAGCAAAATGGAAAACATATCTGCAAGGCATTCGAGTGCGCGCCACATAGACAATACGCTCGGGCAAGGTGAAAATGCAGATACAGCACACGTGAGGCGGCTTTCTCGCTGCTCGGAAGACGGTTTTCCTTGTCGATCAGCTTGCGAGAGACGAATTTCATACCGATAAAAATTCCTAGAAACTCGATGGCACTCCGAAAGCGCTCCGTTCACGTGCTCCATCAGGCGTCGTTGTCAAGGGCAACGCGAGGTTTGCTAGCGCTCCCAATGCTTTCGTCCTTGTTAGTTGGCTCTCCTTGGCCAGCAGGACACGACCGCTACAAGGGTTCCAAGGTGCCTTCCAAATAAGTGGTGCTATCGTACCGCTATCGTTTTCGGAACAAGTTATGTGTACTTTAGATAAGTGGTTTGCACTCGACACCTTACCCATTGAGAAAATGCGGAAAAAGAAAGAAAGGAAAGAAATTGGCGCGGAACGGCCGGTTAAACCGTGTCATTGAAGGTTACTGAACACAATTGGTCTTATCAGTAATCTCCGTGATGCCAAGGATTTGGTCTTGCGTAAGTTCTGTGCTCTCTTTGTAAACACTTCTGGATGATGCGGCCAGCACGTACGCACGTGGTACGAAGAACGTCGTCGCGTGCGGCCGAGCAAGTGGCCATTGCCTTGGCCCTCCTGGACGACGGACATGCCAATATCTTCAGCGACTCCAGTGCAGCCATCCGCGCCTTCAGTGTTGGCGCCTTGTGTAAGGAAGCCTGTCGCATCCTCGACGGCAAAAGCATCGCCACCCACACTCTCACGTGGTTCCCCGCTCACATGGGATCCATCATGGGAGGCCCCACAAACCTCAACGAGCTGGCCCACCAAGGCGCGAGGTCTCGCTTTCCGCGATCGTGGAGAACTCCAACGCCAGCCCGCAGCGGTGGAGAACAGAGATCAACCGACCACATATAACGAAATTGCGCAGCATTTTTATCTCGGCAGGAGAGACTTTCCCCTTCCACACAAGCAGTTAAATAGAGCGCAGGCATTGACCCTCAGATTACTGCAAACAGGCTCATATCCCAGCCCGGCTTTGTTCCACACAATTTATCCAGACACCTATTCCACTAGTTCTTGCAGGCACTGCAATGACATCGCTAGCCTAGATCATATGCTCTGGCATTGCCCCTCGTTACGAGGCACAGAAGAAATCAATGAAGACAAGTGGCTCTCCGCTATCAAGAGCCCTGATGCCGGGCCGCAACTATGGGCTGTCCAGAGGGCCCACGATGCGGCGGTCGGGCAAGGCCTGACTGTCCCAACGTGGGAGCGACCCGCAGCGCGCTGAGTCGCGTACCTCAGGACCTTATTAAAGTTTTGCACCCATCCATCCATGACGCGGCCAGCCGACAAAGGCCACCAGTGAATCGCGAAGTTTCCTTTAATGCAAGATAAGTTTAGCGGTAGTGGCGTCCAAATTCGCTGAAATAACGGTGACATTGACTCTGTCCAGGAACAGCTGGAGCTGATTACGGAGAAGGACCAATCTTACAGGAGCGTCTCTCGGAAGCACAGTTAAAAGCTACCACATGCTTCCTTGCGACATAAATGATGGATCCTAGAACATTACCCTCCCTAATTCACGGCTGCAGTCCACATTGTATGGAAATGCAGCTTTAACTTTTTAATACGTATATACGATAATAGCGGCGTTGTTAATCACAGGCAAGTGCATCGCCGTGGCTTGTCGTTCGCGCTTTGCGTGGAAGCGCACTTATTACGAGAGTATGGCAATGCGCCGACGGTAAGCGCTCGCCGTTTTTCCTGCGTGTGTGCCTTTACTTGCTTATTTCCTCATGTAATTTCCGCTTATCTAGTCAGCAATTAAATGTTATAGAAAAGCCGGCGGCCATAGTACCAAAGAATTTCAACATCAATCAATCAATCAATCAATCAATCAATCAATCAATCAATCAATCAATCAATCAATCAATCAATCAATCAATCAATCAATCAATCAATCAGAAGCTTTGACTTGTCCATTCACACGTAAAGTACTGGTTGCTAAAACACTTTATAAATAAGGCTCCAGAATTAGGGTCAAAACACGATTTTAAACATGACTCTTGAACTTAATCCGCGTCCGTACCATTTTACCATGCTTTTTTCTTTACCGGACGAGATTTCGTTAGACTCTCGGCCTGGTGAAAGCTGCATAACTCTCTGATGCAACAACGTCAGGTGCGTGAATCTACGGTTAAACAAAGTCCGATACACAGGTTTCAGTCTAAGGCGGCCGGTCGCACGCAACATATATTTCCGACATGTTTTTGGCGTGTCATTGTCAAGCGTCTCAGCGTCCATTATAACGCCGCAACATAACCATGCCGTTAATCATGTGTGAAATACAGATATCTTGTTGCATCGGGCTTACTGACATAGAGGGTATAACTTTTGCCAGAGCTTAAAAATATGCCAATGCCACGTAGCTGGACAGAATAAAAGTAATGTTGTTTGCCGTCACTTGTAGATACCAAAAGTATCTTTTCCATTCCGCCTAATTAGACAACTAGCCTTAATTAGTTAATCAACTTCTATAATATTACAATTAGATGAAAAGTATCAATGAGAAAATTGTTGAGCGACACGAAAAACCCCGATACAACTTTCTTTTGCTCAATACGTGCTACTCTGGCTAAAGTTAGCTGGGACACCCTGTATGTGTCGCTACAGGGAGCGCACTTAAGTGGGTGATATAAAAAGGTGGTGCCTGTGTCTGGTGAAACGGACGCCTCAGGCACCGAGGTATATACGCGCATCATCGTCCATTGACTGCTCTCGTTATCCTCCCTCACGTTTGCTGAGACCACGAACAAGCCATTCAAGAGGCAGAAAAGTGGCGACCTGCACGAGGACATTTGCAGCCACAGAATGCTCGTGGTCTAAAGTATATGCGAAAAGTTCCGTGCTACGAGTCACGTTACTATGATATACGTTGATTTTCTTGATGTTCATAGCACTAGCTGTTTCAACGTCAACGCGCGAAGGAAAGTGCTCAACTTTTGTGCACCGGCAGGCTATCCAAAAAGACAACTCCAAGGCAACACCGTAACTTTGCAGGCGGACATGGTATATTTAAAGTAACTACGTACGTTTCCTCACTGAAAGAATCACTGTGTGTGTGGGAGAAGGGAGTTGAGAGGGAACGGAGATAGAGTGGGGGGCCGTGGCTGCGCGTGTGTGACAAGTAAAAAAACAAAGCCGTGCTTAAACACTAACCAATCCTGGCAGCCGACCCAACAGAAATTCTAGCGAATTTCGCACCAGATTTTCTAGGAATTTTGTATGTTATCCCTCCAATATTGTTTCCTTTCTGCCTTTCTTTCTTCTTCCATCTTTACATTTCTTAGTCGGTGGATTTGATTTTATGACGTTTGAGACATAGGTGGATCTTCGATAGCATATTCTGCCAGGATCTCATCAGTTAATGAGCAGCAACGGACATAATGAAAAGTAAAAGAAAAGTGGCACGCTAAGAAATATTTTTGAGTCTGCCACAATCTAAATACTAAACAAGGATTCAGGCTTTGTTGTGTAAATAGGATGGAGCTCCGGCCTTCTTATCTTTGCGCTCCCGACAACAGTATAGGCAAGGTTTACGATCGCGTGAACATAGTTTCGGAACGAGACACGAAAGATGAACGCCTCTTCGTGCACGCCACACCTGAAAACAACGGTATTTGTTTCCGTTTTTATGCTTCTTTCCGGCGTGCTCCCCCAGTGGGCACGCCGTCGTCTTTTTTAGCGGGCCAAACCACATGCCTCTTGCAGAACATAACACAAGGGAATTCGTGCGGACGCAAGCGAAGCGGTCTTCAACAAACACTTTCCTCTGTCTATTTTGTGCTCTTTCTCTCTGTTTATGAAAACGAATAGAACAACACCGCCTTTGCCATTGTCCGTGAAGTTTTACCCGTGCAATGCTCGTTGCCGTTTCTTCTTCTATCTATCTATCTATCTATCTATCTATCTATCTATCTATCTATCTATCTATCTATCTATCTATCTATCTATCTATCTATCTATCTATCTATCTATCTATCTATCTATCTATCTATCTATCTATCTATCTATCTATCTATCTATCTATCTATCTATCTATCTATCTATCTATCTATCTATCTATCTATCTATCTATCTATCTATCTATCTATCTATCTATCTATCTATCTATCTATCTATCTATCTATCTATCTATCTATCTATCTATCTATCTATCTATCTATCTATCTATCCATCCATCCATCCATCCATCCATCCATCCATCCATCCATCCATCCATCCATCCATCCATCCATCCATCCATCCATCCATCCATCCATCTATCTATCTATCTATCTATCTATCTATCTATCTATCTATCTATCTATCTATCTATCTATCCATCCATCCATCCATCCATCCATCCATCCATCCATCCATCCATCCATCCATCCATCCATCCATCCATCTATCTATCTATCTATCTATCTATCTATCTATCTATCTGTCTGTCTGTCTGTCTGTCTGTCTGTCTGTCTGTCTGTCTGTCTGTCTGTCTGTCTGTCTATCTATCTATCTATCTATCTGTCTATCTGTCTGTCTGTCTGTCTGTCTGTCTGTCTGTCTGTCTGTCTGTCTGTCTATCTATCTATCTATCTATCTATCTATCTATCTATCTATCTATCTATCTATCTATCTATCTATCTATCTATCTATCTATCTGTCTGTCTGTCTGTCTGTCTGTCTGTCTGTCTGTCTGTCTGTCTGTCTGTCTGTCTGTCTGTCTGTCTGTCTGTCCGTCCGTCCGTCCGTCCGTCCGTCCGTCCGTCCGTCCGTCCGTCCGTCCGTCTGTCTGTCTGTCTGTCTGTCTGTCTGTCTGTCTGTCTGTCTGTCTGTCTGTCTTTCTTTCTTTCTTTCTTTCTTTCTCTCTTTCTTTCTTTCTTTCTTTCTTTCCTTCTTTCCTTCTTTCTTTCTTTCTTCCTTTCTTTCTTTCTTTAAGTAGCGAACAGACCACACAAAGAGACTGGAGTGAACAAGTCTAAGCGTATATATATTTCGTTACAAAATGTATATGTAGAAAGCGTTCGCAGCATGATTGGTGCTGACTACTCCTTTTCGCTTAGCCAAGCATTGTTCCCATGTGCTACTTCCTAACTCTTCACACGTATATAGCAAACATAGGCCGGTTAAAAAAGAAAAGTGGTAAAAACTAGCAAGAAAACTAATAAACTAAAACGTAAGCGAAAGTTGGAATGCACTAACGCATATTTCAGATAAACTTTAAACAAGCAATTTGTACAGCAACATGCAGACATTACACAGCAAGTCCTGACGTTTGATTAAAAATAAAAAGTAGAAAGCTCCGAACAGAAGGCCACTCTCAATGGGGAAATGTACTATGGGTATGTACTATAGAGGCCCTGACCAAAAATTTAACTGCAACAGGGTGTGAGCGCTTTCAAATAACTTGTATAAGCCTTAGCAACAGCAGATACTTCACGAAAACTGAACACGTGTGACCGGTTTGTTTTGAGTATGCGACACGTTTTGTACGGCCATCCTACGCACTCGCATTCGACGGCCCGACCAGGTGATACACCAGAGAGTATCGCAAGAGTTTCGTCGGACGAGGACACGAGGAGGCAACGTAATAAGCCCGGAGCCCTTAATTATGCAGTTGCAAGGCCTAAGGTCGGACCAATGCGACGACAAGCGTCACAACCGCACGCACGCGCGGACGTTGACATGCGCGCACGCGAAACAAAGCACGTGCATCTGCCGTTGCGCAGTACTTCGCCACGCCGCTACAGCACACAAGCGCAAACGATCCTTCAAGACCAATGAATAACAAGGTTGAAGGGCGCCCCACGTGTCTGAGCCAGGGACTGACGGGCGCTAAACTTAACGGCCGTGGAAATTCCCAGCCCCGAACGACAGGTGTGCACAACGTTGCCCCAGCGCGGCGGAGTTCGCGTAGTGACGCCGTCGCTGTCACTTGTCCCAGACGGCAAGGTTGTAGTATACATCGAGAAGGCGAGACAGATACAAAGGCAGAGAAAGAGAAGGCAAACACGATCTCGTAGATCGCTTGACACAGCGCCGTTCCTTAAGTTCCACCGCCGGCCGAACTATTTTCCACGGCCCAGATCTATTTTCCGTTGTTGCGAGGGGATCTGACATGAGCAGTTTGGGGGCGATATATGAACTACGTTTCGGCGAGGTAATCTTTTTCTTCTTGAAACACAGGCGGCGCCGCCACAAACAACAACACACGCTGCAAACGAACGAAATCGTTAGACTCGCCTTGCCGCCCTGCTTATGCTTGGTGGCCAGGCGTCCCTTGAGCACGTCCAGAAAAGAAGACATGGTCCCGCCACCGTTGCTGCCGTGTCGTTGCCCGCGAACGCCGATGCAGGAGAACACGGGTACCACAACCACCACCGCCTTCGACGTCGCTCGTTGGCTCGGCGCGTTCGGTTTCGCTTCGAGGAGCACGCAGTAGTATAGTGCCGAGACTCGACCCAGGAGGCTCGAACCGCTCGGGGCACCGAAATAGCGGACCTCGTCGGCTGCCGCTGTCTGCACCAGCGGTCTCTCTCTCTCCCTCTGCCCCCAACTCTCCTCCACCAAGGAGGCCCGCGCCCATGGCTTTGATTTTGCGAAACTTTCTAGCTATACCCGCCTCAGCGCTTGCCCCTTCCGTGCGACACGCCTACGGTGGGAGCAGCAGCAGTAAGAAAGAGAGAAGAAGAAAAAAAAAAAGGGAGGTACGCGCAATGCACACGGACAGGGCGCTCGCGCTGGCTCGCGCGCCGTCTCATCTTGGCCCACATGCTGAAGCCACTTGGCACCGCGAAGAGGATTCATCCTTTGCCTCCTTCCCCGCCACCGCTCACGGTGCCAGCGGTGTGCGCGGCATGGTCCGCGGAACAGCACGCTGTTGGTTGCACGCGAACTGTTCAGTCTGTGCGCGCACGTTTAGACGGCGACTGCATGCAGACTCCAATAGTCCGTATAGAGCGAGATTGGGATAAACACTGTTGCGTGTTTTTTGAAGAGCATCGGAACTGTTTGGAAGGCCGTAATCGTTGTCAGGTGCCTTGGTTCTGTATGTGCGGACGCATAACTTTCATATCTTCGTTTCTTTTCTCATTATCTCCTTTTCCCTTTCACGTTTCGTCACTGCAGAGTAGCCAAGCGGATCGCTACTCCGCGTGTAACCTTCCACCTCTCATTTTCTCTGAATCTTTCTTTATTTCTTTCTTTTTATTTTCTCTTGAAGAGTCATTATGAAAGAGCAACTACGAAGATAGGAGGGTTAGAAAATGAACATATAAAACAGGAGAAACGTGTCGCCTGTTTTATTTTGTGCGCGCATTCATCGCGTCTTCCCCCCCCCTCTCTCTCTCTCTCTCTCTCTCTCATTCTTCCGCTCACATCTTTCCTTTCGCCATTACAGAGTAGCCCACCAGACGCTTTTCCGTTTAACAAGCCTGCCTTCCCCTTTTCTTCTCTCATTCTTCTCCTCATATTCTGTCCCTCCTGTCCTCACACCCACGCCTGAAAAAAAAAATGAAAAAAAAGAACCCTTCAAAACCGCTGTGTGGGACCACCACCGTATATCTCCGTGTATAGTTGTGACTTCCGCGTGAACCGCCGAGTGACATGCGTCGCGGCTTTCCGGCGGAAACGGGCGCCCGTCGAAACTGAAACGCTTCTGGTGTCTGGGAATCACAAGGTGAGACGTCACCGTTGCGCGCGCTTTGACGCAAGCGGTAGGCAACTTTTTTTTAAGTGTTCCGGTCGGAGGACAGCATCTTCTTCAACATTTCTTTTGCTTTCTCTGCCGGTGGTTGATTGCTGTTCTAGGATAACGGTTGCCGACTGAAGAAGTCGCTGCTGATGTAAGGCTCAGGCAAGAGACGTCAACGTCCCGTTTGGCGCGCAGTAAAGGGTCCCGTCAGAGATCTTTGTTGTGTCATTGTTTTTTGTTATGCGGCAAGCGTGTCAGAGGCACGCAACGTGCTTCGCTCTTGTGCCGATGTTTGCTTCCCCCCCCCCCCCCCCACCTCGTTAAGTGCAAGAGAGCCCCGCCTCTCCTCTCCTCCACTGCCGGGGAGAAAGGGAGAGAGACATGCGGCACTGCGCGACGAACCTATCAATTTTACGCAGCACTCGTAAAAAGGTACGTGGAAGGTTCATGTAGTCGGCGTCGCCTTTTTTTACTTTGTGCCAAGAGTATCCCGCACAAGCTTTCCGTTTCGTTAGAGTTTATGAATGGGTAGGGAGAAAGATAACGAGTAGGGAAATGAGAAAGCACGTTCGGAGGTTGTGAACTATATTAACACAGCAAACTAAAGAATGAGCGAGAGAGAGAGAGAACCAATTTGCGCAAGTGTATACTCGAATTTTCACCGCACACGCAGAGGGTGCGACCCACGCCGATGCAAAACGATGGGCACAGTCACTGTAACGATATGTACCTGACATCCACGAGGTTTCGTATATAAACAATGGAGCAGTGGAACTATCCAAAATATATCTTCTAAATGAGCTCAATCGTCAACTGCACTTGGTATATTTCATGAGCTGCAGACACAATGACCATTTTTATATTTGAATAAAAATAAGTTTAATCAGCAAATAAGTTCTGCGGAAATCCGCAGGGGTGAGCATACTTCATGAAAGGAAAAGTTGGCACCCACTTGATGGTAACGTTATATCCTTATTTTTCATATTTTGTTCATTATTTGCAGTTTATTAGCTCATTAAAATGACGTGCACTAAAGTTATTGTGCGCATCGACATTACCACCGTTAGTGCTTGGAATGGATGGTACAATTAAAGACTATTTACCATAGGCAAATAATCTTGGTGCGTGTGTTCGATGTCAACCAGAGGTCAAATCGCCTTCCAAAGTTTTCTCACCGGTTATCATAACAACGCGCTAAGCACGAAAACGAAAGCAACATATACGACAGGACGGGTGCTGAACTTCCAACTGGCGTTTATTTCAAACAATCACCTATTTATGCGCTGTGCATGAGGTGCATCATCCACGCATAATCATAGAAAATATTGTAACCAGCCTTGGTTGCTTGGTGGCTATGGTGTTGGGCTGCTAAGCACGAGCTCACGGGATCGAATCCCAGCCACGGCGGCCGTATTTCGATGGGGGCGAAATGCGAAAGCGCCCGTGTACTTAGAACGCAGCGGTGGCGTAGAGATAGAGCATCCGCCTCGCGCGCAAGAGGACGGTGGTTCGAATCCCGGTGCCGCGCAATTTTCCACCGAATTCAAAAAAAATCCGCGTGTTAATAAAATTGCATAAACAGGCCTGGAGTACGGCCTGATCCCGGTGACTAGAACCGGTAGCGTACTCCCTCACCAGGGCAGGATTGGCCACCCTGGTGCAGTACTTGGCCACAACCTCCTATATGAATACAACTTTAGAGGTAGGTGCATGTTGAAGAACCCCAGGTGGTCGATATTTCCGGTGTCCCCCATTACGGCGTGCCTCATAATCAGAAAGTGGTTTTGGCACGTAAAACTCCATAATAATAAAGAAGAGATTCTATAAAGTATACAGTTCATACGTACGATTGTACGGTCAGTCATTTTACACTCCTAGATACCTTGGGAGAAATGGCACTTCTTTTTGCTGCAACGCCAAAGACGGACAGATGTCAAGATGAACCAACTCGCCCAAACTAAGGGTTGCCCCTGTGACGCTTGTGTTGAGACTTCGCTATCTCCGGCATCGGCCGATGAAAGACGTTAGAAACACGCATATACCCCGCACGGTAAAGTGGGGGTAACTGCACTAAGGTATCTACTCGGGCCTGTTGGTGTGCCATAGGTATGTACATAGTTGCGCATTGTTCTTTCTTGTGTCCGTGTACGTTGTGTTGAGCAACTCTCTACATACTTGGGGGTAACTAGCCAAGAAAGACTTCACATTCAGAAAACAACACGCTTGCTGCTAAAGGACGCAAGAGGGTCGGAAATGTGGGAGAAGTAAAGGTGAGAGAGACGTCTCCGACTGGCTTTTTTGCCCAGGTGGGGCGAGAGTGATTCAAGCAGGAGACGATTGAGAGATCACCGAGACCGTGAGCTGGCTTGGTACAGCGTACATGTGCTCGGGCCTGCACGAGCCTCTCGCCGCCGACACCGGTTTCATGGCTTCGCGCCAAATATTGAAAAGTGGCGTTGGGGGGTGGCATCACACGTGCCTGGGCTGCACGCACGCTTTGTTTCTCAAATCGCTGCCAGGTGGCAGTCACGAGCGCTCAGTGGAGAAAAGAAACGACATCAGGAAAGAAACAATTATAACTCAAATGGAAGCCCATTGCTTTTCGAAGCGAGATCGGGATGCCTTAGAATACGCATCTATAAAGCGAGATATAAGAAGGAAGAAGAAACATGTGCTTGCCGCGGTAAAGCTAGGGAAACGATGGAGCATATTTTATTATAATGTGAAGATATCTGCCCAGCGGTCGATTTAGGCACCACTGGCCTCCTTGAAGCCCTTGGGTTCAGAGGGAGGAAGGGAAAAGTGAACATGTCCGCAATAGAGATTATAATAAGAGGCGATTGGAAGATTGGTGGAAGAAAAGCAGGGAAACGACAAAAAAACGAGACGTTCAAAAGCAAAGTTCACAATAGTGGGTCAAAAAATTTGGTCATAAAAATTCATCATGGGTTTCTTTTCTTCTTTTTTTTTTAACCTAGGTATAGGACATTAAGCAGTATAATAGCAAGAGCTAGGTGGCGCAGCCCACCGCCCCGTTCCAAAGGAGACGCTCATACCATCCATCCACCCACGGTAAAGCTCTTGGTCCCTGGAACTTGTAAATGTATCGTCAACTGCCGGTAGTGCCTCCCGGTTTGTCCCAAGAGAGAAAAAAAATATTTAAATTGCGCGGTGCGCCTCACAAGGCGGGTAAATTTGTTAGTTCGGCGTCTCCTTCGAAGCTGTTCGCTCCTGCCTTTCCCTTTGCGCGGCCAAGTGGAAAGGAGTCCGGCAACTGAGAGAGGCTGGATCGCCACGTGCAGATCCATGTACGTTTGCAGTTATGGAAGCCATATGTATGGACTTGTGCTGATTGGTTGCGAACGGAGGACCAACGCGTGCGCGGAGCGCGTGGCCTGCTAACTGCTCCTGGCCCACACTAGTGGAATCGCTGGAGTTATCGTCCAATCTCGCGTAGCTCGGTGTCGAGGTGAAAGCCTTTTGCTACATTTAGACTCACTGCCGTCCTGTGTTTGCAGAAAAAAAAAAAATCGGGGGGAGGGTGGCGGTGGGGGGCCGGCTTTGTCCTAAGTGTAGAACTTAGAGGGGGGGGGGGGTATCTAAACCTTTGCGCAGAGTGTCGTGGGGGAAGAATACTGTCGTATACTGTCGAATAGTGTCGTAGGGGAATATACTGCTAGTATATATGCAGTAATCCGCTAGTAATCGTTGATTGATAGAGAAAGAAATAAGGCCTCTTTTATTTATGAAACCTCTTTCTCTCTCAGTGATGGCTAGCGACTTACTTAGCGGCGGGGCGAGCAGAATCAGCGTCTAGGGAGAAATTGAAGAATAGACTTCGCATTCTGAGGGAGAATAAAAAAAATACAATACGAGGGAGAAGGAGCTTTATTTAAGTTTTATGAAGCCGAAGACCGGCCTTGGCTGGCGTTTAATTAAGTTATAAACTCTTTTGTGGCATTGTCACCTTGGCACATGCCCCACTGGCGACCTGGCCCCGAATTGGGTAGAACAGAAGCAGGAAGTTAGAGCATATTTTAGTCAACACGAAGGAAATACAAGGTAAATTCAGGGAGGGTAGTGTGAAAAAAGAAATGTCATGAAGATAGGTTAACGAAAATAAGAGGAATACCACAAAACGAAAACAAGCAAAGAGAGAAGCAAATTGTACTGACCTTACCAAAAAGAAAACAAGAAGCAGAAAAATATAAGAAAGAGAACGGTATGAATTCAGCAAGTAATCAGCATGGAGCCTAAAAGAAGGTCCTGCGCAAGAGTCGGTGCTGAAAGAACAGCTTGTTTCGCCTCCTTTTTTGTTCGCTACCTGCGCCTCACTGATATTGCTTAACTCATTTCACCTCGGCGCTGCTCTATTATTATTTCGCGCGCCACCGCGAACATCGCAACCATTACGTCGCTAGGCAATGGGCGATCGAACGTCGTCGATATAACGCCGGAGTAGTTGGTCGGAACGCCAATATCCATAAGTGAGCGTGTCAGAATCGACACCCAACCGCCTCGGTGGCTTAGGAGCTACGGTGTTGCGCCGCTAAGCACAAGGTCACGGGATCAAGTCCGGGCCGCGGCGGTCGTAATTCGATAGGGGCGAAACGCAAAAAAAAAAAGAAAATGACCGCTTCCCACGCATTGGGGGCACGCCAAGGATCCCCTGGTGCTCAAAATTAATTCGGAGCCCCCCACTACAGCGAGTCTCATAATCAAATCGTGGTTTCGGTACGTAGAACCCCAGAATTTAATTCCGGCTCGACACAGGTAAGGCTGTCGAGTCCCTTTTTTTTTAAACGTTTTATTTTATTGCTGGTCAACTACAATGTCATCATCGGGGACCTACTACGCAACAAGGTCGTCTACGACGCGCGGCGACTACGTGAGTGTTGCTTGAAAGTACCCGCAATAGTTATCGTTGTTTAATAGGGGTAGCAAGAGATAATAAGCGGCGAGAGAGGAGGAAAATGACGAAAAATAAAAGCGTATAAGGCTCAGTTTCACTCACAACCTCGTGATGAGCATATACATACGTACATCTAGTCACAGTGGCGGGTATGCCGAACGTCTCGAAACTGACACTAGTTTCAATATTTCTGCTGAATGAACATAACTTTCATAAATTCAAGGCGATGAGCAAAACGAGAACAAATTTAGTAGAATCAGGAGCCAACGTTTCGACAAGTGGACTTATCTTCTTTCAATGCAAGTCCACTTGCCCACAATTGGACTTGTCAAAAGACAGGTCCACTTGTCGAAACGTTGCCTCCCGCTTTTAACTTGTTCTCGTTTTGCTCAACGTCCTAAGGTAAATTAGGCATCCGTTTTGCAAAAAGCATTTCTTAGCGTATCATCTATCGTGTACGGTTACTTCTGAGTGCAGCAACCAGCATGGTAGAGGGCAAAAATAGCTTCCGGCTTCTTCACGATGCAAGGTCGGAGAAACGCGCCCTGAAGGTCGACGAAGGAGCACCGATTGCGAAACGTTACGCGACCGGACGCCACACTCGCGTACGATGTATGCGTACGCCAGGACCGTTCCTCACCGCGATTGCGAGGCCGCTGAACACATGAATGCTATATGATCGTACGAAAAAGGTGACGCATTCTATCCCTGGAGGGTTGTAGGGGTGGAGCCGTTGGGCATGTGCACTTGTGTCGGAGGATGTGGGGGGGAGGAGAGGGGGGGGTCATTTAGTGGTTAAAATCATAATGAATTCACGGTGCATGTCGTCGTCAGAACTGCAATCGGACGTAGCGGACGGCCGCTGGAAAGCAATTGGAATGCTTCATAAAGTCGTCATCACGGTACTGCGCACGAGCTGTGGGGAGATGGAATCGGGAATGCGCATAGAGGCTTTCACTCGGTATCTTCCTCTTCTTCCATGCCTTGGAAGACGAGGAATAGGACTTGGCCTCTCGCTAACCTCGCCAACCATACTATCTTTTGGGTCGACTTCACTGGGATCCAGCCACAGGGATGCTTTTCTGGCAGATTACAATTTTATTAGAGACACAAAAAGAGTACCTTGCTGAATTTCTAAAATTATCCATAATTTAAGTTATTTCATTTCTTTACTTTTAGTTATTTTATCGGAATTCCTAACAATATTTAATTACACTTCTAAATTACAGTACTATCGTCCCACGCTCCACTATACAAATCTAGTTTCTCTCTACTTCTAACAATACGGAAAACCGCCTGCTTCTTGGCCAATCCCCCATAGTGGGTACGCGCCACTGTCTGGGACACAAGACACAAGACAAGACAAGGACCGCCGAAGAGAGCACAAATCCGCATTTTCATTACAATAAGGAGACCACGATGAGGTCATGATGAGCTACACGACAAGACGTACGCTGGAAATGTACAGAGGCCTTCACTTGCGTTCACGGTCCTCGTAACTCTCAAGGCCATTTTTTTTCATATTTTATATATGCAGTACGTCGTACCAACAAATCTGTCAACGCACTCTCATCAACAAGTTGAAGAACTCATTTCTTGCCATTTGGCCATACGTTGCCGTGATTGCGAGTGCGTATCATTTTTTTACATACTGCCGAGTTTTACTAGCTGACAAGAAGAATAATCGAAGCAGCTGAAGTGTCAATACTGAGTGACGAATGTGCGAGCACTGCGTCCACGACGCTGATGCAAAAGGAGGAGAGATTTCTGGGTGTTCATGGTTAGTAGAAAACAATAAGCAACCGCGATGAGATAGCGACCACGTGTGTGGTATACTATTGCGTATTTCGGTTCCTTATTTTCGCACGCCCGACTTCATCCACAAGAATGTAGAAAATAAAGTTAGCTTAAAGGTCAGTGCTCGCATGTGTTGCCTTCTCGCCTTGTTCTCCGCCCGTTTGCGTTCTTAAGCGTTCGCCTTGATCCACAACAAACCATAACCTTCCAACAATTTAGCCACAATGAAGAACTCCGATGTACCGCACCTTGACACGCGCCATTCAGTTGTTCCGAACCACCGTTTAATGGCTGTTCACGAAACACTCGGTTCGAAATGGATGGGTTCGAAGGCGCTGCAGGATCCGTGACCATTTCCTGACGTCATACGACGACTCGTCGTCCAGAAAGGGCCGGTGACCAAGATAGCCGTTCTACTTGAATGATCTCGGCTTCTGAAAGCCTGAATGCATTGTCCGTATACGCAAGAACAGCGGTTTCCGCACGTGTTCTCGGTGCACGCGGGTTTAATTGATTCGGCGTCTGACATGGCAACGAAGATCTGAGCTTTCCGTGCTTGAGGGCACCGAGTGTATCGAAATAGCTTGCTCTGCTTATAATGACCACGTATAACTGCGTTCTCCATTTGTCTGTCACCGTGCAAGGTATTAAGCGTTCGCCATGATTTACGACAAACTATACCGTACCAGCAATTTAGCCACAAAAAAAAAAAAGTACTCCGATGTACCGCACCTCGGTACGCGCCATTACGTTCTTCCGGATCACCGCTTAATGCCTATTCACGAAACACTCGGTTCGAAATGGACGGGCTCGAAGGCGCTGCAGGATCCGTGACCATTTCCTGACGTCATACGACGCCGTTCTATAAAGGCGTTCTACTTGAATGATCTCGGCTTCTGAAAGCCGGAATGCATTGTCCGTATACGCAAAAATAGCGGTTTCCGCGTGTGTTCTCGGTGCACGCGGGTTTAATCGATTCAGCGTCAGACTTGGCAACGAAGACCTGAGCTTTCCGTGCTTGAGGGCACCGGGCGTATCGAAAAAACTTGCTTATACTGATCGCCTACAAGTGCGCTCTCAATTTATCTGTCGTCATGCAACGTATTCGCTCGCACGAAGAAATATATACGAGACAGGTGACCAACGCATCGACTTATCGTATATAGCTTGCATAATGAACAACATTCACTATGGCTTGCTACTTATACGGTTCTACCGGCTTGGCCCCTTTCGATGTTGCAATCACAGTCGCGAAATTTCCCGGCGGTGAGTACAGATCGCGACTGATCGAGCTTCGGCTCTCTTCAGCTGTACCTGCGCCTACGTGCTTCTTAAAATAAAGAAGCCCGTCAGAAGCGATGTGTACCGCTAGTAAACTCTTTATTGCAGCCGCGTTTCGCATTGTATGTACGCTCGGAAGTTAGTGGAACAGTGTTACACTACAGAGCCAAGCTCGCCGTCAATTGATAATAAACCACCTCGCTCTTTCTCGTTGTCTTGTGTCCTCAATTTATTTTATTTTTGCTGGCGATAATTTTTATGTTGAGTAATTACTTTTTTTATTCTATCATTTATTTTTGAATGGCCGCAGTGTACTTGACCTAATAGAGAGTTCAGCGTCGGCGATGTGCAATACGTAACAGCCACCGGAGGCATGAAAGGGCGAATTACATGGACGACACCTCGCAACAAAGCCTGAGTGAGCGCGCTGCACCTCTCGAGTATCAGCAGAAGAGATATAATATATAATCAGTCAAAGTGATAGCAAACGCATACAAGTTTGGTAAAGGAGGCCAGCTACTGAACTAGTCTCACGAAACGAACATGTTTGTGAATTTGGCATTTCTCTGAATTTCTTTTTACTTATTTATTTATTTGTTTGTTCGTATTTTGAGAAAGGCTGCTATTAAGGCAAAGCAGTAGCAAACGAAAGCAGTATGCTGTGTTAAGTGTACGAGTCGATGACAGCAATGAAGGTACTTGGCGTTTAGGACAAAAGCTGAATTCAATAGACAACCGCCGTGGTTGCTCAGTGGTTATGGTGTTGGGCTGCTGAGCACGAGGTCGCGGGATCGAATCCCGCGGCCACGGCGGCCGCATTTCGATGGGGGCGAGAACACCCGTGTACTTAGATTAAGGTGCACGTTAAAGAACCCCAGGTGGTCAAAATTTCCGGAGTCCTCCACTATGGCGTGTCTCGTAATCAGATAGTAATTTCGGCACGTAAAACCCCATAATTTAATTTTGAATTCTATATAGACAAAGGAAATGCTGCGTGCCTATGCTATACACGCGTGCGAGTGCGTGTGAGTGTGTGTGCATGTTTCGATCGTGCGGCGTCTTGAATTAGGCAGTACGCGCGCTTATCTTCAGTTCAGCTAATGCGCTCTCGAAGTGGTATATTCCCATTTTCCTTTTTGCCGCATTGTTGTCCCAGAAGGTAATTTTCGTGTTTGACCGAAATGCGCCGCAGATAACCCCTCCACCAAACAAGCTGTTCTGCTAAATGGCTATCAGCCGGCGCGCAAAGATAACGGGCAAGATAATAAACCCGGCGCTTGGTCACTCGCGGCACTGATTGCCGTCATCGCCCATCTGCGGCTTCTAGATAGCCTCGGGTGTTTACGGTCGCAATCCTGCCGCTCGACGCGTTGTTTTTCTTTGCAACCCCGAGAGTGCTTCTCGCGGCAGCTATAATAGCGGGCTCGAAAGCGCGTCGATCCTCCGCGTCGACTCAAAACACATGCTCTCGCACATTCAACCAGGCTGGCCTCGTTTTAGGCGAGCAGCACACTCTGTCGTGTCTTGTGCAGCACACTCTGTCGCGGCTGGGTCAACACAGATCGATCGATCCCCGACCGGGTTTCCACAACAATTCTGCGATGCACCCAGTGACAGTCACGCTCCCCCTGAGCGCCGCGCACGTGTATGTCCGGGTATACGAGAGACTGGCACACGCACATCTGTGCGTGTTCGACGGTTTAAACTGTGAATACATATTCCCCGGTCTTTTTCTTTTTTTATTTTTTCTTCGCCAGTGTGTGCGTTACGAACATGATGTAGTACGTGTGCGCGCGCGTGCGTTCGGGTTATTTTCCACCCGGGGAAATACCCCTTTTGGAAGGCGGTGTGTGTCTTACTGGGCAGCCCACCGTGCAGGCCGCAGGCAGGACAGACCTTGGGGACAAGGTTGCGCTGTAACTAGGCGCCTTCGCTCTCGGCTCCTTTTGTCTTTAGACGGCGCCGATGCCGGCTATCTCGGAACGCTGAGTCACGCATTCGTGGCCCCTGAAGAAGGACGGCGACGTTATTCGCACTGTTGTATAGTGGGCAAACGGCATCAACGTTGCATCATTCCGTATACGCACGAGATTGGAGTTTTCTACGAGAATTTCAAGACACAGCTCTGGCGCTCCGACAGTTGAGCTACCATGACCATGATGGGTTGTAACATGAATTTGTCTAAACTTCGCGCTTGCGGCTTCGAGCATTCTTGTGGCGTTATTTCTTGCGCTTTATCTTTCCGAATTCCCAACGAATCGTAATTCCTTTTAACGCACGAAGGCAGTTAGTGTTTGCACATATGCGTAAGTATCGCGAATTTGTAACATTCGTAATGCAACATCTTGCTGAAGAATGGTCAATTCCTAAAGTCGCAAAGACGTTCGAAAACGAAAGGACAAAGGCAAATTCATGAGCTATACACATCACTCGCATGATGGCTGAACCGACATTGTTGCAGTTCCCATAGTCACTACACCAGAATTAACTCTAGTAAATTTTTCTGGAAATCTTACGCTACAGGAGGCGTCCATAAGTGCCTTGTCAAGCGGGTTCATTCGCACGAGATGTCCCATCTTTGATGCGCGCATAGTGCCGATGAAAACAAGACCTAGCGGAAGTTAACAACATCAAAAAAGTTTGATTTTCCTTTGCTGTGCCTCGTGACAGCAAAAGCACCTGTTCAAGAAACACCAAATAGAAGCACTAGATTGGTGCAAACAGCTATTCCTTACACTCAATTTTCGTTGACTGACTTCGCGGTAAGAGGTTGATCACGGGAAGAGAAAATGAAATTAAAAGTTGATTGTTTTTTAAATGTTGCGCCTTAGATCCTAGCGCCAGGACGCCAGTGTGACGCCACTGATTTAAAAGTATGTCTCATTTTTTTTTTCGCATTTAGGCCGTTGTGGCGCAGTAAATGCTCTTGAAACGTGCTAAGTTCAGCCTCTGGCTCTCTTAGAATACAATCTAGTCCGTTTTTAACAATAAATATTTAAATATAAATCCATGACGTAAGGACCAGCTCTTGCGGGAGCGGTGGGGCAAATGCGACCTGTCTTTCGCTACTGCGTTTTTTGTGGCTCATAAAACCTCTTATTTCAGTAGAAGTGACTCTTCGGCATTGTAGATAGAACGAATTTACCAAAAAATACGAAATACTAAGACAACTTAAATTATTTTCTTCTTCTATTTAGTGAGGTTTAGCGCGCAGTGGGGGGTGGGGGTGGAAATGTCGCTCCCGAGGGTCACATCGGGACAGGCGGACTGTGGTTGATTGGTTGGTTTTCCCCTGCGATTGATTCCTACCCTCGATGGGGGGATCGGCCAAAGATCGGGTGAGTTAGGAAAATAATCGTGCCAATACTTCTCCCATCTTGTTTCGTCTTTCTTTCTGCTTTCGCAGCCTGAACTTGGGCCTTTCTTTTGCAGTTACCCGGGCGTACAGCACCCACGCTGCTGTCCCCCATACATATTGCAGTTCTTGTATACTAATCTACAGCTAAGGTGCCCGAACTCGCGAGCTAATTACGTAGGGAAGCTTGCGCCGTTTAATTAAGAGAACACGTCACGCGTTATTTAGGGCTCCTCCATTGATTTGACTCTACCGATGTCCACTGCAATCACATTACCTGGAATGCTCCTCTCTCGAGTTTAAGTATATGTACAGCTGCACTTAGGAAACTCCTCGTACGTGCGTTACATTCCAAATTAACCGGCCGCATGGAGATTCGCCAACTACATGTACGATTGCAGCCAAGAAGCAAAATATAACCGAGAGAACACTGATAAATTCACCGGCGACCAGACACTAAAGCAGCACTACTTTCAGTTCTGAGCTACGACGAGAAGAGGGCGTGTGCAGACTAGCGGCGATTACTTTGAGAGTCACAAATCGTGCACCAGATCCGCACCAGCAAACTTAGCTGTGCACGTGCTGAACGCGCTAACCAAACCTTACAGTAGACGTTCCCATCGAAGCTTTAGTTGAAGTTCTCTCCATTTTTCGTAGCGCACGGAAGAAAATTTGCGCTCAATTTCTATAGACTGGTTAATATCTTTTTTTAGCATTCGTGGTCACTGTGTCACGACTGCACGTATATCGAAAACTCGCTGCGTCGTCACTGCGCTGAAGTCCCCTTGTATAGGCGTACAATCTTTCAACGAAACTCTATTTTAGTGAGATCGGGCTAACTTTGAATGTTAATCAATGCCAGCAAAGAACAGCACCCAAGCTAGTCTGAAAGGGAAAATTTAAATTTCTACCTCGAGCGTACACATGCACGGTGAAAGAGCAAGAACTTATAAGCCCGGCCCACACATCGCGCATGCGCGCACATGGCGAGCCTCTTACCAAGAGCGGCTTGACCGTGACGGGCAAAGGCGAGGCCAGGCCGAAGCACCACCTCGCCATCTGCCAGCCCTCGCGCGGGGCGACGGGCCCGTCGTTGCGGACCCTGGACGAGCGGTCGGGCGGCTCGCTGGGTATCACCACCGCGCGCAGGACGCCCAGGCGACGGCACGAACGCATCTTCTGGCACGACTTCTTGATGCGCCGAAGGCGGTTGACGTCGGCCATTCAACGGGCGGCCGGACACGAAGTAAAGCGAACCGCCGCGTACGAACTGCCGCGAGAGTCCGGAGGTCGGCAACGCTTTTGTTGAGCAGATCGTCGTTTCGTCGAGTCCCCGGAACACAGCGAAGAAGACCACGCCCAAGACGAAGAAGAAGTGTCACGAGCACTCTTACAAAAAATGCGCTCCAACCAGTGACAGGGCGCCTGGAAGGCGGTGACAACGTGTAACGGTATATATCCAGGAGAGGCGCGCACAACAGCCGCTACGCAAATGCGTTCACTCGAGAGGACTATCGGTCCTTGTGTCTATGACCACCGCCACCACCACTGCGTTCGAAGACGTCAGGACACGAGTAATGCCCAACGATGCGCGCGCCAGCGCGCCGCGAGGAACACGTTCATTCAACGGCACGACCGTTTCTCGACGCGAACGACGACGGCCCACGTTGGCCGGCCGGCGTCAGGAGAGCGCGCGGAGACGTCAGGTGGGGGAGAGGTCTCGGCGCGTTGAGAAGGGAAGCGTACGCGCTGGACACTTGCCGCGGGTGAGGGACGGAATGAAGACCCCGTTGTATACGACGACGTCAAGTCGCGGCTTGTACAGCCAAGTGCGCGCGCGAGAGAGCAAGCGCGTAGCTTCCGCGACGGCGGACCTAAAATATGCCGGGTGTTGGTTATCCTTAAACAGCAGCGGAAGAGGTGCACCGAAACGAGCACCGCGCGTTGGCTGGTCTGGCTGGTCTGTCCTGCCCTAAAAAACTGAAGGCGGGACTTCAAGGTGCAGAATCAGCATGCGATCGCGGCGTTCGGCAAAGTGTTACGCGGGCGCGCATTGTCTTCAAGGTCACAATATCGTATCCGTTCACGCAAAGCGGCATTCCCTCGATTTCGCAGTCACCGCCCGCTTACGCTCGCTGGCACTCACCCCGTCCCGCGATTTTCGGACGAGCGCAAGTGCACAGATACGTAAGTGTACCGGACTACTCGAGCGCTTAACGGTCCTAGCTATACAGGGTGTTTTGTTTATTATTGTTTTTAGCCGATACAGATGTTTTATGAAGAGGAAATGAGCGCAGCGAACGTGGAATTGTTTGCGGATGAGTTCCTACGACAGGAGGACATACTTTGTCGCTTATAACAAGAGCTTCAGACGACAATTAACAAAATTTTTTTCATGAACTTTTTATTGGTGCCTCGGGGCAGTTGTCTAAATGGGAAATTTGGAGGCAGTTACATTTTCGTGCATGCCCACCTTTTAAAAAATCTTGAAAATCGCATCTAGCCCGAGATATTCATCATCCAATTCCAAAGCTCAAACGAGGCAATGGAGACTGAACGCGTCCCGCTGCGCGTCAGACGACAAAGCCCCGTAAGAAAAAGTGTAGGGCGAAGTTTGAGTGATAGCATGACGCGGCAAAGCCTGACCCGACACAACGCCGTACGCGCTTGACAGGCAAAGCGTGCCGTGTCAGTAGCTGCCGCGACTGACCGAGGCATTCGGTTTCCAACTTCCTTGCGTTTGTCGTCACAGGGCGTTTCGCCCTGGCATGATAGCGGGGCCGCGCTCGGTTCCGAAATTGCCTGAATTTACCGCTGAAATTCGGTGATAAATATCTAGAATTAGTTTCGACATTCAAGATTTACAAAAAAAAAAAAAAGATACACGAGGGTGCATTAAAATGTCAATGCCTTCAAAATCTGCGCTTAAGCAACTGCACCTAAAGCACTACTACAAAAGTTAATAATTTCTTCTTATTTACCTACTGAAGCTCACGTTATTAGCGGCAAGGTATTTCCGCCTCACTTGGGAACTCGTCTGCAAAAACGCCAGGTTCACTGCTCTTATAACCTTGTTATAAAAAATCCATATGGTCTAAAGAAAAAAAAGGCACGCAAGGTTACGTACACGTCACCACGTCGCACGTAACCTTGCGTAACGCCTCTTAATTTTAAACTAAATCAAGCTTGTCAGCTGGCACTGGTTCCTCGGTGCCTTGTCTGAGCAAGTGCATGAAGCATCGTGACCTTCAAACAAACTGAAACAAACGGAGCCGAATACGTTGTCGGCGAAGTACAGATAGATAGACAGACAGACAGACAGACAGACAGACAGACAGACAGACAGACAGACAGACAGACAGACAGACAGACAGACAGACAGACAGACAGATAATTAGATAGATAGATAGATAGATAGATAGATAGATAGATAGATAGATAGATAGACAGATAGATAGATAGATAGATAGATAGATAGATAGATAGATAGATAGATAGATAGATAGATAGATAGATAGATAGATAGATAGATAGATAGATAGATAGATAGACAGATAGACAGACAGATAGACAGACAGATAGACTGATAGATAGATAGATAGATAGATAGATAGATAGATAGATAGATAGATAGATAGATAGATAGATAGATAGATAGATAGATAGATAGACAGACAGACAGACAGACAGACAGACAGACAGACAGACAGACAGACAGACAGACAGACAGATAGATAGATAGATAGATAGATAGATAGATAGATAGATAGATAGATAGATAGATAGATAGATAGATAGATAGATAGATAGATAGATAACAACTACAGAGACACGTGCCGGCTGGTGGCCGCGGGCGAACGGTGCCAGTATTTAGATTGCGTGTTTGGAGGCTCTCCAATTCTAATGTCAGGTCGTCGCAGCAAGGAGTCTAATCGCTGCTTTTGTGTTCCGGGCTAGAACGAGCCGCAGCATAGAGCACTTTGCTCTCAGTGGGTCGTCCATATGAGAAAAATAGTAGGAACGAAAAAAAAAGAAAGGTTACGACTTGACAGGCTCTGTGGCCTTTAAATTGACGGGGAAATTACCTCTATAAAACACGGATGAGCTTTCGTGGTGAGCTAAGGCTTGTCGCCATCCACGGCTGCGCATATTTACGCAAATTCGAGGGACGCAAGGCTCGAAGAGAGTGGTGTCGGGAGACGAGGAAGTCCATTCCGAAGATGTCATCTCGCGTACACGGATTACATTGTTTTACCGGATCACGCGGAATGGCTCCGTTATTGTCGTCTTGATTAGGCTTTGTCTGATGTTACGAAAGTTGAGTGGTCGAAATGCTACGTTTCTCAAAAGATAAACTGTTTCACTTTCGACAACCGCCATTCCTTCGCGCTCATGTCGCAACGACCCTTCTGCACTCTATACGGGGTGATAATTTCTAAGCTTCACAGAATTACACACACGCACACACACACACAAAAGAAATCACCTGTGGCAGATAACATAATTCTAGTCCTTCTGCTAGATTACTCAAAAAAGGCGGGCATTAGTTGCACGAAAAGTCGATGCACATAGTCAACTACATGACAAGAATCCAATAATTAACTTTATTTAAATTAAATACTTTTCGGCGCTTATTGCAACTTACGCGTTGTTGTCGGTGAGCTTGCAAGGCATATCCGCTTGGAGCCTAACCAAACCTAACCATTAGGCCATGTAAGATTGCAAGCATGCTTCTCTCGTGGCAGAGTCGGCCTTTGAAACGTTTGCCGGCCCGCCGTGCTTGCTTAGTGGCTATGGTGCTGGGCTGCTAAGCTCGAGGTCGCGGGATCGAATCCCAGTCACGGTGGTCGCATTTCGATGGGGGCGAAAAATACCCGCGTACTTAGATTTAGGTCCACATTAAATAACTCCAGGTGGTGCAAACTCCGGAGTCGCCCACTGTACGGCGTGCCTCATAATCAGATCATGGTTATGGCCTTCTTCCCTCATGGCAGCTTGTAGAGCCTTGAGACTCTGTGTTAGACTGCAATGCCTTCGGGATCGGCCCATAACTTATGTTAGATACCTCCAAAGTCGGCGAAGCTCACCCATACATAATGTCATCGCATTAAAAGAAATACCGTTCACAGGAGCGGGCGACGGTTCAAAGCGTTAAGTTTGGGAATTTAGGCGACCGTTATACACGTCACAACCGTGGTCCCGTGCGATCTTGCGCGTCGTGGTCTCACCATTTTCCATAGCAAGGCGTCGCCGCCGCCAGCCCCAATGATTCACCCCTCTAGGGACAGACGGATCGCGCGGAACGTACGCAGAGGACACACAGCGGTGCTTTGTGTTTTTGGTGCGCGTGTATTCTTAATAATAATAATATATGGGGTTTTACGTGCCAAAACCACTTTCTGATTATGAGGCACGCCGTAGTGGGGGACTCCGGAAATTTTGACCACCTGGGGTTCTTTAACGTGCACCTAAATCTAAGTACACGGGTGTTTTCGCATTTCGCTCCCATCGAAATGCGGCCGCCGTGGCCGGGATTCGATCCCGCGACCTCGTGCTCAGCAGCCTAACACCATAGCCACTGAGCAACCACGGCGGGTATGTATTCTTTCCGCGTCCATCAGTATACACATAGTTGCGCTGTTTCCGCCACATGCGTACCGACTCGCTCTAATGTTAGCTCTCGTAACGTAGCACGTCACCATACAATATTTACGCATCCAGGCGGGCATCATCTGGAAGAAAACTTAAAGCGATTCGTTCACTAATTAAATTAATTACATCGAGTAACTTCTCAGTTACAAACTTTACGGCACAGTTCTATATCGGGACGTAGCAGCGAATCGTCATAAATGTCTGTAGTTCCGCGCTTAAACATTTCAAAGCTGCCCTGCAATCCAAAATAATCGACCTCAATTTATTCGTCGAATTCATACCTGATTACGCGCACCCAGCAGTGCCAAGCGCAGCTTGCGGTCCGAACCTCCTGTGACGTATACCAGGGCGGTGTGAAATGGAGCTGCCGTCGCACAATTACACCTCTTCCGGCGATCTTATTCCCCTCGGCACTGCGCACCGCTCCCGATATGATGTCACTGCTGCGGCAGAAGTGAGCCGGGCCGGCTTTACCGCGCCGTGTAGCGCTGCTTCATTCCCCCCCCCCCCCCCCGTGCGTTGCTACACTCCAGGATGGCTGCACCGCGCCTCACAGTCTAGCGTGCGTAATCACGTAAGCTCGACAAATAAATTGAGGCCAATTATTTCGGTTGACACGAACGTATTGAAATGTTTAAGCACGAAACCAAACTTTTATGGCAATTTATTTCCGCTTACCAACATCAACATGTGTCGTAATGTTTCTAAGCAGTTCAATAATGTAATTATAGCTTATTTATTGAATTGATATCTTCGGTTTTTCTTTCAGATGATGTCCGCCTATATAGGCATATAAGTAATGCATTGTTAAGTGATTCGAGTGACCATTGTGGGATTCATTTTTAAAAGAGAAGGAAGTGTTCGAAGTAAAAAAAAAAAATAACGCCCTGTATACGCTTAGCGCAAAGCTGGCCCACGCTACGCCTAACTGCGCGACCTAAACGCTTATAACCAGGTGCGTTGACCATAAATAAAACATTGGCGCACGTTGCATGCCTAAGGTGGAATGCTAATTTTATGTAATATTCGAGCCGCACCGCCAATTTCTCGAGGCTGGCAGCGACCATATCAGCGAGACACCTATAAAGGATGTGCCGATGAAAAATAAAAACCGCTCGCCTCTGGTTAATCGATGCGGGGCCTCGCGGATTACGCTTGCGATAGCCGAACAACATGGCTGCTTAAAAAAAAAGAAGCTTCAGTGATAAGTATACTCATGGATTCGTAATTCGAAGCCTTCCGGCTTCAATTGAGCCGGGGACTCTAAAGCAACATGTGATGAGAAGTAACGTGTAAACGATGCACATTAGCTACGTAAAATAAAACTTGAACGATACAACAGCCACTGGATCTTTTAACTGTTTGAGCAACTTGCAGAGCCTTTTGAGCCGCGTTTGTTAAACGGTTGCACAAAGTGCGATAAGTTGCAGAAAACCTGCGGACGTTGGTTAGCGATGCTGTATAATGAAAAACGTCGTGAAAGATAGAAATACGGAATCCTGCACAATGGGAAAGAAAGTAATAAGAGTCAGCTACGACATGTTTCCGTGTTCAACTAATCACCAAAATATAAGGCACTGGAAACAAGTCTGAGAGCTCGGTTGTTATCGGCTTGCCTGTCGCAATGCCGTAATTCCTGTAACGAGCCGTAAAATAAGATCTCAACAACCTCCGGTGTAAGTGGCTTCACATCACGCGAAAAATCACTGATAACAGCAATGGTTACCGGGCGCTTTAGCGTCACGCAACACTCGGTGCGACAGTGTCGCACGCGAAGTTGACCGCGTGCTCGCCCGGCTGCAGACAGCTACACCTGCGGCACAACGGGTGCGGGAGTAACATAGACAGCGCGCGCATTTGTTTGAAATTTAATTGCGGGGTTTAACGTTCAGGTATTTGTCAGTATGTGGCCGAGAGCCGCGGATTAAGTTCAGGTATTTGTTAGTATGTGGCCGAGAGCCGCGAATTAACTTATATTCTGGGGCGTTGGTTACAAAACCACGATCTCATTGTGAACCGCGTCGTAGTGGGAGACTCCGGATACATTTCGGCCACCTGAGATTGTTTAACGTGCACCTAAACCAAAGTACTAGAGTACTGCCATACTGTGAGGCTTGGGCTGAACGCAGGAAGACTCGCATAGTAGGGTAACGGTTTAATGCGGGTTAAGGTTACATTTAACACACCGACTGATCATTCCAGCGGCAATGGCTTGACTGACTCGCCCATCGCGGGCAAACAGCAAAAACAAGCGAGGCTCCCGGAAACGGAAGCAGGACAAGGTAGGTGACGATGTCGCTGCGGCTGCTTGTTGCGCAGGTCACGTTGCGCCATCTGTAACAGCCCACACCAACTGGGCCAAGCACCATCACGTCACTCACATTCCACCCCCGTCCGGATGACCAAGTCCCTTGGTCTAACTTGGCGTCCGTATAGTCACTCAAGCACGAAGTCTTGCAAGTGACGGGGAAGGTGGCGCACACGCTGTTGGCGCTGAGGCTGTGTTTGGTGGATGGCAGTTTCATCATCAGGGACTGTAGTGGCGGATGTTTCCCCTTCAAGGCTGGACGAAAGCTGTGCCACAGGAGATGACGGAGGCACATACAACTTAATTTGCGAAACATGCACAGTTCTTGGCTGGTTAAGTAGGCGAGCTGTCATTCCTGACACACGCAAAGCCTTGAATGTGGATGCAGTCAACTGCTCAGTGAGACGGTAGAGCCCTCTAAAGCGCGGTGCCATTTTCTCGTGGGGCGCTGGCGCTTGACGTTTGATCCATACTAGGTCACCTACTGTGAAGCTATGAGAGCGATGGGTACTATCATAGTGGCGTTTGCGGGTGGCTTGAGCTGCTTCTGAATTGGCAGATGCCTCTGAACGTTGCGCTGTTACATCAAGGACGCGCTCAACAAGGCCGGTTTGTTGGAGCGACCGTTGTTGCTGGAGAGGAACCTTAGGCACGTAGCTGAAGAGTAACTGGAATGGCGAAAAGCTGGTGCTCGAATTCACCGAAGTGTTAACCGCAAAGGCTGCTTCATGGAGCTTTGCAGGCCATGATAAAGGTTCCAAAGCACATATTTTCCGTAATACTGTAAGTAATGTTCCATTGCTTCGTTCAACGAGGCCATTCCCTTCAGGTCGGTAGGCTGTTGAATAGTGCAGCTCAACGTTATGTAAATGCATGAACCGCTTGAACTCTGTCGACTCAAAGGCCGACCCATGGTCTGAGAGACAGTGGTCAGGTGCACCATAGCAATAAAATACTTTATGCAAAGTCTGAATAACTTCGCGTGCCGAGGTTGACGGAACGGCTCCTGGAGCAATAAAGCGAGTTGCAAAATCAATCACGTTCAGTATGTACCGTGATGAGTTGCTGGGAGGCATAGTTATGTGGTCAATAGCAATGCTCGAGAATGGAACATCTGAAGTTGGCATTTTGCCAAGAAAACCAACACTTCTTGAGGTTGGACGGTTATACTGCTGGCAGCATTGGCAGGATGACACGTAGCTTTTGACTGCCTTTTCCATATCTGGCCACCAGTAGCGGTCTTGCACTTTGTGTAAAGTCCGCTTGACGTCGAAGTGACCTGCACCATCATGTAGTGCCTGGAGAATGGCGGGACGCAATGACGGTGGCGCTACAACAGCATATGTTCCTGAAGGTGTCCGATGGTATAGCACGTTGTCGATTAGGTTGAACTCGGCCGGGGCATCTCCATTAGCAAGGCTTTGAAGAATTGCACTGCATTCGGGGTCTTTTTCTTGAGCGGTAACCAACGCTTGAGCGGAGTGTGTGACTGCACACGAAAGTCTCGACAAATGGTCAGCTACAACATTCTGCCGTCCAGGCAAATGTCTGACCGAGAAGTCAAATTCAACCAAGTCCATGAGCATGGAAGTAAATCTGCGAGATGGTTTCACACACTTCGTCAAGCAAGCAACAGTCCAGTTATCTGTAACTAGGACGAACTTGATTCCGATTAGATACTGACGAAATTTCACTGTTATTGCCCAATGTACTGCGATGCCTTCCCACACGTTACTGTGAAGCTTGCGTTCGTCTAGCGTCAGGGATCGGCTAGCATAGGCAATAACACGTTCTTTGCAATCCTGAAATTGTGACAATACTGCTCCTATGGCTTCACCAGAAGCATCAGTGGTTACTGTTGTTGCTGCATATTGATTGAAATGAGCAAGTAGCGGTGGCTTTGTAAGGGCTGAGCGAATAGCTTGGAAGGCACTTTCGCATTCTGGGGACCACAGAAATGTGGACGACTTGACAAGGGCTTGAAGAGGGGCTACCACTTTAGCGAAGCCCTTGATGAATCGACGGTAAAAGCTGGCTGTCTGTATCCAGGAAAGGACTTCCTTTTGGTTTCGGGGAGTTACGATACGGTACATGGCAGCTGCTCTTTCTGGATCCGGGCGATGGCCTTCGCTTGAAATGATGAACCCAAGAAATTTGATGCAAGCGAGACCGAAGGAACATTTCTCAAGTGAGGCCTTAAGTCCACTGGTATGCAGCAACTGGAGGGCCTCTTCCATCAAGTCTGCGAATGTGGCGAATGACTCTGCATAGATAAGGATGTCATCGAGATATACTCGTATGCCGCTTTTATCCGGGCGAGGCTGAAGGTCTTGGAATACCAGTTGCATGGCTCGCTGAAATGTGGACGGCGCATTCTTTAATCCGAATGGCATTCGGGTCCACATGTAAGTTCCGTGGTGGGTGATGAATGCGGTTTTCTCATAGTCCTGGGGTCTCAGGCTGACTTGCCAGTAGGCGCACTTAATGTCCATTGTGGCGAAGTAGGCGCAGCCAGCGATGTCCTGAATGATGTCATCCACCAGAGGTAGGGGGTGCACAACCTTGATCGTACGTTCATTAAGTGGAATGTAATTCACACACAAGCGTTTCTTTCCACTGCGAGACACCACAACGACTGGGAATGCCCACGGGCCAGATGCAGGGAGGATGATATTTTGAGCAAGAAGCTTTTTAATTTGCCTTTCGAGGAATTGCCTGTCTTCTAGCGTATATCTGTAAGGGCTGCGGCTGTACGGCATGGTATTGGGCAGCAAATCAATGCGATGTTGAGTGTCAGTAAAATGACCGATGTCATCTTCATGGCGAGAAAAGACGGCATTGTTCTTGACCAGTATGTCAGCAATGACAGTTTGCTGTTCAGGGGAGAGCTGGCTGCCTAGGCTGGCTGGTGGAAGTTCGGGGTGGATGGTCACAGGCACCGTAGTGCAGACTTGTAGTGTGGCAGTGCTGCTTTCCAGCGGCACTGTCTTCGCAGCCAAAACTTGCCAGGGAGGCTCTTCTGGCGAAGGTAAGGGTTCTCGTTGTAGACAGTCTTGTGATGTTGCTTCTGCAGGCGCAAAAAGTTTTGAGCGGGCTAAAATGACGGCATTGGCCATTCGCGGGACCAGACGCTGAGTGGCTAGAAGCGTTACACCCGTGGCTGGATGTTGTAGCTGAGTGGGCTCTGGTGGCTGGAAGATCAAGCGGGCTCGCGCTGCCAAAAACCAGTCTTCACCCAGAATAAGGGGTAGGACGTTGTTCTCCAAAACCGCTGCCTCAACCACACCAGTTATAGGGCCAATAGTTATCTTAAGGAGGGCGGACCCAACTGGTAGCGCTGTACCTCCTCCAACGACGGCAAGAGGAAAATTAGTCCATGGCAAGATCATTGCGGAGGGTAGGATGGCTTTAGAAATCAATGTCACGTTCGAGCCAGAGTCCGGATATGCTTCATGTTCTCCAACTCCTGCAATAGCCGCCGTGAAAAATGGACATTGATGTTGGGAGCCTTCAAGTTTTTCAGGCATACTGTGAAATGCCCGTGGCTGCTGGGCATCAGGGATGGTTGACGGTGGTGCCCTGTTGCTACGCGAGGGACATGCCGACGCCAAATGCCCTAACTCTTTGCACTTGTAACAAGTTGCTTGTGCGATGTCTTGGCCGCTCCGGAATGCTGGGGCCCCATACTGCGCAGAAATGGCTTCGTATCTTCGTTCCTGTTGTTCCTTAGGCAACTCGGAAATGCGCTGTCTTGGCTGTGCTGTTGTAGCTGTTGGCGGAGCTGGTGGCTGATAGTTATATTGCTGACGTCCTGAATTGCCACTTTGAAATGAACGAGGGGGTGGCTTCTGTGGAAGCAGCGGCTGTTTTACGCTTGCCCTGTCATGGGCACGTTGAGTGCACTTGTCTAGGCTTGTGCACGTGGACATGAAGTCACGCACTGTTAACGGCCTATTAGCCGCGATGGCCGCAATGACATGTGGTTCTTGAAGACCTTGTAGTAGGTAATCAATCTTCTGGGCGTCGGTAAGGGTGACGGGGCAGCTTTCAACCACACGCAGCTTTGCGTAAGCGTACTCTTGTAGGCTCTCGCCTGGGCCCTGTCTGATCTTTATGACGCGTTCCTGCCATTCAATGAGGGTCAGCTCCGATGAAAATGTTTCCTTCAGGGCGGCGCTCCATGTTTCCCAGGTTGAATGGTGATTTCCAAAAGCGAGGTGCCAATTACGAGCTGTGCCTTTCAGTTTACTTGCGGCAATGAGACGGGTGGTGGCGTCGTCCCATGCGGCAAGCTGCTGTACCCGGCGGACGTCATTGAGCCAGACATTAACATTTTGTGCTGGAGACTGATCGAAGTAGGCAATCGATGACGACAGGTCTGGCAGTGTGGTAACTGTAGTCGAGGGGCGTGGCAGCTGTTGAAACAGAAGTGCCAGGCTTTCAAGCGTCGCGGTATCAAGGGTCAAACCTGAGTTGCCGGCGGTAAACGCCCTCTCCACGCTTGACCGTGGCGTTGCCTCGCGACGTTGGTGAATGTCGGCTTCGAGGCGCTGAATGAGCTCTTCCTTAGAGCCGATGCTCTCTAACTCGCGTCGGGCCAATTCATCGCGTATAAGGTCGACTCCGAGCCGCGACATGGTCGTTGAGTCAAGCTCCTCCCAAATAATTCCTGGCATGATGCACCGCAAAGTGAGGCTGGGCGCCCGGGAGACTAGGCGAGTGAGCGCTAAGCCACAGGTTATGGGCGGGATTCAAGCTAGTTCCGGGCTAGTTGTGAACATTCACGGCACTCTTCATCTGACGGCCGTGCTTTTCTTCTGATGCGGAGTGAACACAGACGAGCGGTAAAATGGCTGAAGTATCTTCAGGCGTGAGTCTTCGGCGGCGTGAGGGCGCGACTACAATGACGAATGCGGCTGAAGAGGCGTACTGACCGTCGTTCTTGCGCTGCCGTGGCTGAATGGCTTGGCAGAGGTTCGGGGTCGACTGCGCCAGATGTGAGGCTTGGGCTGAACGCAGGAAGACTCGCATAGTAGGGTAACGGTTTAATGCGGGTTAAGGTTACATTTAACACACCGACTGATCATTCCAGCGGCAATGGCTTGACTGACTCGCCCATCGCGGGCAAACAGCAAAAACAAGCGAGGCTCCCGGAAACGGAAGCAGGACAAGGTAGGTGACGATGTCGCTGCGGCTGCTTGTTGCGCAGGTCACGTTGCGCCATCTGTAACAGCCCACACCAACTGGGCCAAGCACCATCACGTCACTCACAATACCTACTGGGCTACAACAGTGGGTCCGAATTGATTTGGACCACCCGAGAGAGAGAGAGAGAGAGAGAGAGAGAGAGAGAGAGAGGGAGACGAGAAGGGAAAGGTAGGGAGGTTAACCAGATGTTCCAACGTCTAATATGCCAAAATGCAAGCATAGGTGATGTTCTTCTTCTCTTTCTCAAATTTCGCCCTCATCTCAACGCTGTAACGGAGCCGCCGCAGCCGCCCGATCGTTTTTGTCTTTCGCCCTCGCAGCGCTGTAACTAAAGCAGTTCTAAACAGCTCGACTTCCAACGCCACTTCCTTCGAGATGGCCCATCAGCGCCGCTTCTTGTGCGCAAAGTAGCTGAGACAATGAAAGAACTTCACAGACGTGTTCAAGCGTATCGGTGAAAGTGATAAAGCGAATGAATGAATGAATGAATGAATGAATGAATGAATGAATGAATGAATGAAAGGCGCAGGTAGGTCAGGCAGAGACATGTCAAGTTGCCTACCGTATACACACGGGTAAGGGGATGAACGGATGGAAAGCGAGGAAAAAAAAAAAAGCTAAGTGGAGAATCGTACTTTGTATGGCGCGTACACTACACGAAGCCTATACATTCTTCGAAAAACTTCAGGGCATGCTCCCCGTACTGCAGAAATCATTCGCTGCAGCACTGTTGTTTGCTTTCCTGGTAATGTTCCAGACATTCGCGGTTCAGCTTGGTCCACGAGAGAAATCTCTCATGCATTTTCTGAATTTTCAACCATCTCGCGTATTTTAATGCGTAATAGCTGCGGTTAACTCGTAAATGATAGGCGATAATTATCACTAACGAGTACGAAGCGCTTGAGAAACTGCAATGAATTTGATGTCATTACACGTTAGCTTTTGCTTAGCAGGTACTTCCTCTTTCTCTACATATCTCTCTTTAACATGGTCACTGTATACAGCATACAATGACCCGAGTAGTCTACAAAGACATTGCAAAATGTTATCGTACAGTATAGTTACCATTTGATGCGCGCAATTCGCGCATACCAATTCACCATCGTTAATTCATCGGGTAGTCTTTCCCTCGCGTAGTATACCACTACGCAGATCCTGTAAGCTGTTTTTTGTGAATGCATAGATAAGCGTGATGCTGTTTATTTGTTTCTATACGATTCTATAGATTTATACGATTTATTATCTACGATTAATAAATAATAAATAATAGAATAAATAAGAATTAATAAATCTACGATTTATTAGATTCTATACGACTACTTGTGAATGCACAAGTAGTCGTATAGAATCTGAGCCACCCTTTCAATCTGTACCCTGCAACCTCGCGCGACGCATGGTTGTTGCATTTGTGTGTCTTTATTTTCTGCTTGCCCTAAAGCGGCCCTCCACGACAAAAACAAAAAGCAAAAGAAAAGTGAGAGAGAGGAAAGAAGGAAAAAAAAAAGAAAACCGTTTCAAGTAATGCAAGGCGACGAAAAGACGAAAGGGAAGACGTACCCGTGCCGGCCATTTGTGCCGCTTCGTCGGCGTCCCGGTCGCGCGAGACAGGAAACGAGAGTGTCGCAACGAAAGCGGGGCCTCAGGAAGAAACAATTGGCGGTCACGACAATGAGAAAGAGATCCGCACAGCCGTGATTGTATAGTTTGCCGCGCTGTCGCAACGTCTTATTTCGCTTTTGCTTTTGTTTCCTGAGCTTCTGTCCCTTCATTTATTTCCCCCTTTCCCACCGCACACGCCTATATTAGCGCTCGCCCGTTTATTCGTACGTCAGTCCTGGAACCCTTATCCGAAAATTTTCCTAGAAATCTGCGTCGTTTATCCATGACCCTCGAATACCAATGGCCGGGCTATGGTGGCTAGAGGGGTAGGTGTCAGCATCGGCTGGGCATAGCCGCGTATGGCGGTGCGGCATTTTTTTCATGACGACAGGTGGCGCGCTCGTCGTCTCCGAGATGCCTAGCGCGAAGTTGTGTTTGAGCAATCTCTCCGGCTCTAAGCGCGCGCCGTGAAGTTAGCTTCGCCTGCCCCGCTTTTGTTTGCTTGTCACAGGGAGTTCTGAGTAGCCTTCTTGACCCACGCTACAGCAAAAGTTTGGTCGATGATCTCCTGGATGTGGGCCACCTAAATGAAGTTAACAAGATGGTAATGGCATGCGATGCGATGCCAGATCATAGTGAGATGGTGGGATCAAATAGCGACTCGCGCATAACCTACTACGTTAGTGGGTACGCGGCCAGGAAAATGCTAATGAGAAGAAAGTGCGAAGAGTGCTCTCAGCTGTTGCTTCAAGCAAAGGACTCGCGCTTGCTTCCGGAAGAGTCGTGCCCAAATGGATAGAGGTGGCCTACTTTACCCATCTCAGGCACTAAAAGGCTTGGTTGCTGCAATGGAAGATGCTTTCACGCATTGTTTCAGCTTTAACAAGTTGAAGGCTGACAGCATCATGGACCTTATTACTTGCCTGTCAATAAATAAGCTGGATATGGTTGGCTGTGCGCAACATAGCATAGAAATCACCAACCAAGTGATACGGTTTTTTGTCATCGCGAAGTTGCACTTCCTTGTTGCAGGATAGAACGCATCGAGGCAAGGGAAGCCAGATGAAATGAAGTACCTCAAGCTTAGGCGCACAACATATAAACTGCATAACTGCAACGTTTATATCAGCAAGACCAACACAAAGCGTCTGTATATGTATATAGAACAGGAATTGTTCACATCACATTGTATGCCCAGAAATATCTGCATATCTGAACAGAACTTCCCACTCGACAAATTATTATTGTTTGCACTGCACCTTGTTCACCGTTTCTGGGTATATATTGTACATTGTATATATTGTATATTGTATATATTGTATATATTGTATATATTGTATATTGTATTTGCGCTCCATTTCGTGTCATATTGTTTGTTTGAGAGCTAACAACTATGCATATACAGTCGTGTGCATTATTTTATTAACAATAAATATTCTTTTTTTTTTCTAAGACCCGCCGTGGTTGCTCAGTGGCTATGGTGTTGGGCTGCTGAGCACGAGGTCGCGGGATCGAATCCCGGCCACGGCGGCCGCATTTCGATGGGGACGAAATGCGAAAACACCCGTGTGCTTAGATTTAGGTGCACGTTAAAGAACTCCAGGTGGTCGAAATTTCCGGAGTCCTCCACTACGGCATGCCTCATAATCAGAAAGTGGTTTTGGCACGTAGAACCCCATAATTTAATTTTTTTTTCTAAGGCATTCTTGGCATTATCTGAGCGGTTCTACATACACGCACTTAGTTTTTTGCAGGTTTCTAATATTGGAAACCAAATTTCCCTTTGCGCTCTCATTATGCTCAGTTTTGACCATTGGTGCCTACAGTTCTACATTTCATTGCAAAATTAAATAAACTTGGAATAACCCTGGTTCACTCGAGCAGCCCGTTTCAAGTGCTAAGGCGCGCACCGTCCAGTGGACTATTAGGACAAGCACCTGTAGCTCAAGGCACTAATAAAGTCACACCAGACCGAACTGCATACGGCACCCCATAATAGTCCCTTAAAATGGAAAAGCGGCACTGGCAAGCCGCAAACGACCGCCTACTGCGGAAGCTTTCTCTGTTCGGTGCAATTATGGGTTTCATAAGTGCTGCTCTGAGTTCGAAGCTAAAGCACGGCGATAAAATGACCAAAATTTAGTAGTACGTTGGGCCAGCTGCAGTGATAAAGTCGCCTAGCCTTTAAAATGATTTTCTGATACGCGTATTGCGCCCCAAGAAGCCGCGGAGCGAGAAAACACTTCGCAGCGGAACCAAATAATCGCAGCGGACCGCAGCCAGCGTACGGGAGGCATCTCGGAGTAAACCCCCTTTCTCGGAGCCGACAGCAGCGCCGCCGCATCGTCCTGAATAAATGCTGCTTCTCAGGCGCTCCGATTCCTATACCTCCCCCTCTAGCCACCATAGCCGGGCGCAGAGTTCCACGTGACCGACTTACGTTTTCGGATATATGATGACCGGGCGTGCCACGTTTTCTTTGCATTATAAGTGGACACTAAGGCGCAGTGTTACGTACGTTTAGACTTGAAACGCATTTTATCCAACTCTCAATTCACTAATTTGGCGCTATGTGTTACTTGACAGTGGAGGAAATGAAGGCGAAGTTTTCAATTTCTCGAATTTCGCGCCCGAAATCTCGTCGCCGTTACGTCAGAATGACGTCACAGCTAGAGCTTCCTCGTATTATGCGCCGTTTGGGCGAAGGAAGACGTGACGAAGCTTGATAGGCTCAGGTCCTTCTACAGCTTAGGTCCTTCTACAGCACGACCTGGTCCTTTATTTTCCAGTATAGAATATAACTATAGACCAAAGTGCCCTATAAGTCTACTACGTGCCCCCTATAAGTTTACTAACGTGAGCGTTTCTGCATTGCGTTCACATCGGAACCAATGAATTTGCGTTCAGTAGCGCGGAGCGCTGTAGCGACTAAGTCAACGCGGCGCGTGTAGTTGATGCTCAAAAAAAAAAAAGAGAGAGAGAGAGAGATAGCGTTTGCCTTCGTCTGTGCTGCGAGGGACAGCGAATGAGGGTGCGCCGAGAGAGAGAGAGAGAGAGGAGTGGAAATGCAGGGATGTGAGCCAGATGGGGGTCCGGTTTCCTACCCTTCATTGGGCATAAGGGAAAGGGAGAACAAAAGCAAAGAGCGAGAGGGCCAGCACTGCGCGCACGATGGAACATGTACCGGAGGACTCTATAGACGGTCACTCAAGCCGGCGCCCTTCAGAATGTGAACTAGGGCTCGTGTATATATATATATATATATATATATATATATATATATATATATATATATATATATATATATATATATATATATATATATATATATATATATATATATATATATATATATATATATATATATATATATATATATATATATATATCTTATGCCGAGAAAATGAGCTGCAGGCCGGCGGGTTTCAAGTTGCGTATAGAGGCAGAGGCGTTGGACGTTGGAAAACGGGACGTTGGTGCGCCCGATGGTTTCCTCGCACCTGCAAGAGTCGCACGTCTGACTATACCGGGCACATTCTGGCACAGTTGGAATAGGCGTTCAAAAACGCCCTTCCCAGTCATAAGCGTTGGTCGAAAGCAGTAAGTCAAAACCGTGGTCAAAACTCATAAGTATGAGTTGAGGCAACAAATGGTTATTAACTAAATGAAAATAGCCAAGAGTATCTCGTAACTCGCGAAAGGTTAAACGTTAAAGGAAGTATTAGGCCCAGCTTCCCATGGCGGTGCGTCTCCTCATCTTTGAATTCTCGTACATATATTTTATTTATCGTCTTGATTGCTTTGCGGACGTAGGAGGGACACAGCTGAGCGGCTCTGACGAGGAGCGCGGAATTAAAGGGCGCTCATTGTAAATACTGATACCGGAACCTTGCAATAACGGCTAGAAAAAGTGGGTGCCAGCGTGTATATGTAGTTTCTTTCACGACCTCTTTTACGACAGCTTGAACGCACTGCCATGTCTTGTCATCATGAACAAGGAGCGATGACCGATGCCCTCTAACAGGCTTCGCGAAATCGGTGTAGATAAAATGGCAGGCTATAACCTCTATACTCCCTTCCACAAGGTACACAAAGATGAACAGTCGGGGAAATAATAGTTCATTGCTCGAGAGATGCGAGACCAAAGGGTGCAGCAAAAGATTGCATTCTTACACAAGGAAGTGGGTTTGATCAGTTTATCTCGGTCACACAGTTTGAGATCGCAGCATTATCGTACCTCGTCAATAGTCTGACGCCTCTAAAAAAAAAAATAGAGTAGAAGCAAGGACGAACTCCACTGAAAACGGTCAAAAGGTCACGCACCCTGTTTGCTTCCTCCCCCCCCCCAAACACACACAGCCGTATGTACGTGTGCGTTGCTACGCCAAGTCGATGCCCGCCTCCTGAAAAGGCAACGAGTCGGTCAGTCATGCTCTTCTCTTTTTTCGCAAATTATCGCCCCCACTAAAGACAGCGCGTTATCCCACATAAAGTAGCCCTCCCATCTGCATAAATTGGCCGCCTTTTGACTGACACACCCATCAAAACGTCGAGTAATGTGTGTGGTGAACTTCAGACGGGATGATCTCCTTGTCTAACGTGCGCTCCACCATCATCTTTGAGAGCACTGATGAAGTAACAAAACGGGTTAGAGCGCATACGGCAGGCATTGCGAAGACGTGAAGGGCAGCTGAACGTTATCCGCGAAAAGTACCACCAGTGAATTCTATACTAGTACATTATACATGGCTGTAACTTGTGAAATGAAAAAAAAAATGGCTGTGGCTTAGCTAAGGTTAAGCCCAGGATGCGAAGCATACTAGCCTTTATTTTAGTTGTTGAACCACTGTTTAGCCTGGTGAACTGCTGTTGCTTGGCTATATTTGGTTCGGCTAGACGAAGAAACAACTGATGCGTTACTCTGCTTCGCCTTCAAGAGTGGAACGCGACAGCGTTCCCGTCGACCCGCCAAGGGGTGTAAGACAATGGGCTATGGCGCAGCGACTATGCGGCCCGCATTGGACGCGGTGAGCGTCGAGCAACGCAGCGTTCGGCGCGACAACGAAATGTGCGCCTGAGCAAGCGACGCACGAGAACAGCTCGTTTCTAAGGCAACACCGCATTCACTAGAGGCGCTTTTGTACCGCTTTGAAGCATCGTACTCGTGGCTCAGTGGTAGCGTTTCCGTCTCACACTCCGGAGACCCTGGTTCGATTCCCACCCAGCCCATCTTGCAAGAGTTGAGCCAAAGCCACCTAGAAATTTCGTTGTCGCGCCGAACGCTGCGTTGCTCGACGCTCACCGCGTCCGATCAAAGCCACCTAGAAAATGTCTAGCAGAGGCAAGCGCAGCTGCTTATATACCGCCGCGAGCGACGGCGCGAGTTGAAGCCCCGTTTCTCCTCTGTCACGGTGTCACGTGGTATGGCATGGGGTCAAAGGTCATTCAAGGCAACACCGCCGCGCCTGAGGAGCTGGGTTGTGCTCTCGTAATATGCTTCGCATAAAAGAAGGACCGTGCGCAGTGAGCGATCAAGAACGGAAAATGACTGGTGTGACACCGAGAGACAGGAAGATGGGAGTGTGAATTTAGAGAGCGAATGGGTGCGACATGATGTCCTGGTGGAGGTTGAGAGGAAGAAGGAGAGTTGGGGGCAGGATTTGCAATGTGTACCGTTGCACCGTTGGTCTGCAATATAGTTACAAAATGGGTGCCTCGGGAAAAAATGTAATTAAGGGAAAATGAGACATACACCCATTCGTAGCAATTGCTACAAAGAAAACCCGTACGGGTTCCTCGAAAGAAGAGCCTTGTAGTTGAAGAAAAATTCGTCCTGGTCCGAGACTCGAACGCGGAACCACCGCCTTTCCGGTGCAGCCGCTCTACCATCTGAGCTAACCAGGCTTCTTTTCCTTTATTGACTGAGCTAACGAGGCAGCTAACAGATGGCAAGGCGAAGTCAAATTTGTCAACAACTCGAAGCAAAGGCAAGAGCTTGAAGTAATAGTTCTGCGGAAACACGCAATGTGGAGAGAAGAAATTAATTTAGGGAAAATGAGACAATCACCCATTAAATTGTAGCAATTGCAATTGTAGCAATTGCTACGAATTAATTACTTCTCTCCACCTTGCGGGTTTTTGCAGAACTATTACGTCAAACCAGGGAACGGAAACGGCGTCGTAGATAGCAGAGTATTATATGTGAGATGAGATTAGGATGTCTGCAGGCAGCTTGGACTCGGTTGGCACAAGCCTCGATTGACACAAGACGCGGGCGATGAGAGATCGCTGGGAGAGGCTTTCGTGCTGCAATTCACATGAATGATGATGATAATGATGATGACAGTGGCGGTGGTGGGGAAAACACATTTTCTGTGTCTGTATCTTAACCCATCGGCCTCCACATCTTGACCTTGCATTAGCACACACGAAACAAAAATATTGAAGCCGTGACCATCATGATCACAGCTCATAGTATCAAGTTATTCATTGTTCCGCAACTACACGTTTCCAGCGCGCCTCCGTATAGGGGGTATGCACATGACGTCATCCGCTAGAAGCAGCACTAGCTTCGTCCTACATAATTTCGGTCGCGACTTCTCCCTGCCTGCGCGAGCCGGCCTGCGTCACCAAGCAGTTGCCAATACGCACGAACCGTTTAGCGTCCTGTTCATTGTCCTTTTCAAGCTCAGTCGACGCACGCGGCCACGGCGTGTAGTCTGTCCGGACAAGCAAACACTGTACGCTGACCTGTTCAGTAAACAAATACCAAGAGCAGTGCGCACGAAACACTGAAACGTCTGTGCTTATACACCAGCGACGGATTAAGTCCACAAAGCGAGCGCTAAAAACCGCTAAAATACACTAAAAACCGTTCCAGCGGTGCGTCTATGTTTAAAATTACGGGAAGACAGTGGATGTTTACAAATAAGGTAGCATAGTTGAACCACTATAGTGCAGGCAATGCGTGGATGAAAAGCTCCAGAAAAGATGGTCAGCCTTAACCGAAAAGCGCTATTTTTCCCCCTTCAGTTTTCCCTCCCGAGAGAGAAAAATCGTAACATTCTGCTTCAATTGCGGTTCGAGCAAAAACAACGTTTCTTTCTTCTCCCTCGGTTTTCGGTTAGGTTCCGGTTCGATAGCCTGCCGTCCAGCGCCCTCCGGTACAGTCATTCTTCAGTGGTCTCTATATTAAACCACCCGTACAACATTGCAGCAGAATCACGGTATCGCCCAGTATACATTGAACGCAGACCCCCGTCGCGTCCTTAACTACATGCCGCACGGCGCCTTGCTTACCGCGTACAAGCGGCGCAGATGGCCCGCCGCGTAACCAGCCGCGCACTTCCCCGCCACTCGGCAGCCCATCAACTCGGCGCCGACGCGGCTCGTTGGCGCGTCGGCGATGAGCGAAGCGCAAGCGAGCGCGTTCTATTATTCACACCCGAGGTGCCGCCGCTGCGGGTCACAATGGGACGCGCCTCGCATTCCGCTCGCAGAACGGTTCTCTCGGGCTGCAGGCGCTTAATTAAACGTCCGGGCTAACCTGCCCGCGTGCATTCTTTAGTGCGCAGCCGTTGGCGACATTTATTCCTCTCTTCGAGCGTGTCTTTCTCCTTCGCACCTCGCGTAATCGTTTGTGGAATCCCGTTTTGGCCAAAACAGCTAGCCGCCAGTTTGTGATTAACTGATGCACGCGGCGCAGACGTGCGTACTATAGAGATATGCAGGAATCCTGAAACTCATTGACTCGGCGGCGGTTACGATGGATCGATGTGGAGAGATGGAACTCGGCGCAGTGGGGGAAGCGAGAAGTGACGCCTGCCTTATTAGATTGTCACCGCCGACCGGTAAACAGCCCCAAAACAGGACAAAGGAGAGAAAAAGTTCCGCGCTGCTCGTTTAATTCTGCCGACATATTTTCCGGAGACAGCAAAACATAACAAGAGAGAGAGAGAGAGAGAGAGAGAGAGATTGACACATGCTCTCATGCCGCAATGGTGTTTCGTTAGAGCGAAAGAAGAGCTAGCTATACGTATTATAAAATAATAGTTACAGAATGAAGAAGGAGAAGAATGAAGACCTACCTCAAGTCGGATCGGGAAACTTGATTCTTCGAGGCCACAAGAGCAACTTTGCGAACAATATCAATGGCGATACCAATGTCACGACGACGGCTGATGAACGTTTTGCTTTATTGCGCGGGATATGCGAATCAGCCGCCGCCTGTATCGCTAAATTCAGTTGCCGAATGACCAGAGAACCAAATAATCGAAATGGGCTTGTAAACGGTCAAAACTATACGTGGTTCATGCCCTCCGCCTACACCGATGCGTAAAGTTAAATTAAACTGTAGGGTTTAGCGCCCCCCAAACTACACAGTCGGTTAAGAGGGACGCCCGCCGCATTTGGACATTCCGGATTGATTTTGACCACGCGGGGTTGTTTAACGTGCACCTGAAGGCACGATGGCCAGCGCTGTCGCGTTCCGTCACCGGCGGAACGAGGTCGCTGCAGCAGGCAGTCGAACCAGTCACCTCGCGTGCTCAGCAGCAGAACACCATATATATAGCCACGAAGCCATGCACTCGCGGCGTGAGTAACGTCAATAATACTTATAAATGAAGATATAAAGTTAAAATATAGTACGTTGCCATGGACGATACACACGCATTGTGGATTTGGTGTTCTTAACCGGCGGAAGAGGTTTGTGCAATCCAGAAAACAATAGAGGAGCGAATTACATAGGCGGCCCACGCCACGTTGAAGCTCCTGCATGAGCTCCCGTGACGTCAGAGACTGGCAGTACCTGGTCAACTGTTGACCGGAAATGCATGAAACACACGACACAGGAAAAAGAAGGCGTAGCATCTTGACCACTGTTCTAGGATTCACATTCATAAAAAAGGACCCCGAAAAAAAGGCGTAGCATCTTGACCACTGTTCTAAGATTCACATTCATAAAAAAGCACCCGTATCCACGAAAATCGGAGAAATACCTGGGGCGCTACGGATTTAAGCGTCATTTAATCGGTTGGCGCAGGACAGGAGTAATTGGAGATCGCAGGGAGAGGCCTTCGTCCTGCAGTGGACATAAAATAGGATGCTGCTGCTGCTGATGATGATGATGACGAATTCTGGCGCTTTAACTGGAACGGGAAGTGTAACCTCCAGGTTCACTTTTATCCGCATTCTTCAAGCAATGTTTCGAAGCAAGAAAGAGAACCAAACCAGCAAACAAAAACAACAAATAAAGAAGGAAAGGGCTTCAATAATGAAAGCATGATTCCAGCATGCTCTACTGCTGGAATGATCAAGGCTTTGGATCGAGGCTTCTCCAAGCGATCCCAATGGCTGCCCCTGTGTTGCGTAAGCTTAATTAGTCTCGCCACCCCAGCTGAATCGATTATATGCCTGATAATTTCGTGGTCTAATCAATCCACCTAATCTTCTGCCGCTCTCGGCTGCATTTTTCCCCCTCCTCCGACTTTTATTTATTAAACTATGCAGTGAAAAACAGGCCTTTGTAGTATGTTTCCCGTGACCCATAGGCTGTAGAGAGGTGACAAAAAAAAAAAGAAGAAGGAAGAAAGGAGAAGAGAAGAAAAAAGGAAAAGGAACGAAAAAAAAAAGAAAAGGAAGAAGAACGACCTTATGGATCTCAATCAACGATGTAAAGCATGTCGAGCCCGCCGAGGAATCGATGCTCGCGGAAGCCGGCGTGACCCAGTTTGTGCTGGATACGAGAAATGAGAGGAGGGAAAGCGCGCTGCGGCGGGGAACGCCCTTCTCGGCGCGATAAAATGGACACCTCTCGGGGGAGGGGGAGGGAAAGAGCAAAGTAACAACGCAGAGATGTGAGGGAAAGAGTGAGAAACCCGACCGGCCAAAAAAAAAAAGATCCATAAAAATGCGTTGAAGGTTCCCATGACGTCGCTCACAAAACGCTCTTTCTCCGTCCCGCAGGACAGCCGTGATCGTATAGTGGTTAGTACCTTGCGTTGTGGCCGCAATAACCCAGGTTCGAATCCTGGTCACGGCACAATTTTTTTTAGTTTTTTTTTCCCCCGCCCACGCTGAATACTTTGCACTGACCATGTACTTTCCTGACGACGACGAGCGTGTTCGAAGCCGCTGATTCACAACTCACTGCGGTCGCTTAATTTTTCCTTTTACATTTTTGTCTTGTCGCCAGTATCGCGTTATTTGTCTTATTTCAATTCGATGCCGCGACAACTCCAGCGTACGCACGTACTTCGATTAGGTGCATATTAAGGAGTACCACGTGTGTGGATTGGATTGGAGCAAACTTTATTCCCCATAATTTCCCACGTGTGGTGGGAATTATTTCGTGGAGATCCCTTACGGCATTGGTCATACCACCACGTGATGTTGGCTGCATCTAATGAGAAATTTGCCTTACCGGTACAAAAACCTAACTGCACCCTATACGCGTTCTGTGTTGACAGCTTACCGAAACTCCCATGTTCGCGTCCCGCAGGACAGCCGTGATCGTATAGTGGTTAGTACCTTGCGTTGTGGCCGCAATAACCCAGGTTCGAATCCTGGTCACGGCATGTTTTTTTTTCGTTTTTTTTTCTAATCTGTGCCACCCTGCTTATGACTGACTGCCCATCCGCGATACAATGGCGAATGGCCACACGCCATACCCACTAGTTTACTAACGAACGTTTCGAGTTATTCACGGCGATCTCTTGCCAATTCTTAGAATATCATCGTTTCTTTCATCGTTTCCTCACCGTTTCTTTCTCAACAGTGAAAAGTCGTTCAATTTCATTGCATAGCCGTCTGTATATGGGGCTTCTCTGGATCAGTGACTGCAAATTCCATGCTGAAATGGGCGCTTATAGAAACAGTGGTAGATATGGCATTTCTTTCCCTCAATACATACGTAGTCACCAGGATATTTCCGCAGACTGATGACGTGACAGCACTGAGAACATGATGTAAATATACTTCTGCGCACACTGTTCTTGGCTTCGTTGGATCATGTGTATACAACATTAATTACCATTTCAAAACTTCCTCAGGCCAGTACTCTTCGTACATGTCCTCGCAATGCAGTAAATATATTTTCTCAAATATCTGCGTTCAGCAATTCTGCGCGCTGAAACGCAGTCGGAGGGCAGAATTCACTTGGTGCCGCGGACGATCGGCTGCTGTCTGGGGTCCGCGTGCTGGAAATAGAAATGACTACTTGCTTCATGCAATGCCGAGATCAAGGCGCTACAATAACAAAAAACACTAGAGGAGGAGGCGTCGTCTACTATAAAGGACACAAAACTATAAAGGTGCGGCGCTCATGTTGAGCTACTTCGCCATGATGACAGACATGTTAACGTCCTACAGAGGCCACGTAATATTGTCGCGCCACATTTGTTGAAGAAGAGGAAGTGGAGTCTGCTGGGAAGAAGAGAAGGACTATCGCTAACCTCACAAACCATTCTTTCTTTTGGTGCGTCCTCACTGGGATCAAGCCACAGGGATGCTGTTCTTGCAATTTACAATTTTAGTAGAGATACAAGAAGAGTACCTTGCTGACTTTCTAAAATTATCAATATTTTCTCTTATTTCATTTATTCACGTTAACTTATTTTATCAAAATTCTTCACAATATTTTCATCATACGTCTAAATTACAGTTCTAGTCTCACGCTCCACAATTTAAATCTGGTTTGGCTTTACTACTAAGCACACGAAAAACCGCCTGCTTCTTGGCCAATCCCCCATATGGGTATGCGCCACTGTCTGGGACACAAGGCAAGACAAGACACGTTACTTCAGCGACCTCCGCGTCGCCTTGTTCTCGCGCTGCCCCGTCTTTCAAGATTGAGCGCCTTTCGCGAGCTTAACAGCTTGCTGAACCTATATTAGGTATGTCACAAAAAGTACCTCAAGTTGCACTTGAATGTATGCGACCAGTCACCGTAATATCTTTTTTTGGACTACTGCTGCTCAACTGCGATAAAAAAATTAATTAAATTATTAGGAAATTTCCGGAAAATTAGCATGCCATCGGTGCCGCGGATTGTGCGTGAAATACCCAGAACTCGAAATCGCTGTGCACTGTAAGTCTCCGATGACCGGCTTTCTTTTCTTTTTTTAGCCGAAACGTGTGCAGAGAGTTCTGAGAGCAGGACGTACCACGGTATATTATTCTGACTTGGTATGTCCTTTCAGTGCCTCTATACAAGGGCCCATTCGCACTACGCCATCCTCAACCTGGTTTTTGCCTTGCAAGCAACCTGAAGAGCCTTTGCATGACATGCTTATGTTATAGGGAATGCAATAAATCTGGCCGAGTAAGAGGTCAGAAAGGCATGCATGCTGAATTTTAGACGAAAGGAATCTTCTTTACTTTTCATGTCTTGTCTTGTCATGTCTTTCTTTCTTTCTTTCTTTCTTTCTTTCTTTCTTTCTTTCTTTCTTTCTTTCTTTCTTTCTTTCTTTCTTTCTTTCTTTCTTTCTTTCTTTCTTTCTTTCTTTCTTTCTTTCTTTCTTTCTTTCTTTCTTTCTTCTGTGTATTTGTGATACCGTAGGGTATATGTACCTTGAAAAAATTTCGTTTTACGTACATCGCTTGTTTTCACGGTCATATCAAGCGTACAGTACAAAACGGTATGTGAAGCGGCCCCAAGGGCGCTGAATGCAACTGTAAAGGAAGCCCAAGTTTGCCGAAAGTAAATTAATTAAATTATGGGGTTTTACGTGCCAAAACCACTTTGTGATTATGAGGCACGCCATAGTGGAGGACTCCGGAAATTTCGTCCACCAGGGGTTCTTTAACGTGCACCTAAATCTAAGTACCCCACGGGTGTTCTCGCATTTCGCCCCTAGGTCTGGCGACTTAGCTCCTCAGACTGATTGTACCAAGGCTATATGAATCCAATTGGCTAAACGTGGGACACCATCTGAGGGGTAGTCAGTCGACAGATTCAGTCTTACATGGTCTGAAAAGTGGACGAGAACGAGGGTTCTGAACTCTTCCAGAAAGGGTTCAACATATAGACGGCGCACAGAATATGAGACAGAACAGGCATGCACTCTAAGTATACTGTTAGATATGGAGCTGTTTCCTGCGATTACTTCGAGTTCCCCAGACCACATCGGATGGCAGCACAGCTAATTGAGGAATGCAGAAGCAGGAAAGTGCATTCCAGAGAAGCGGCCGAGCAAACAAGTTTAAGGCAACAAGTTCACGTGCCAACAAGTTCGTGCGTCGCCGGGATTAGAAGGGGGCCTCGTACAATGGAGCTCAATCGTCCCCCTTCGGCTTTGAAGAAGGCATCTGCTACCGCTGCGGAGCCGAGCCACCGGGTGCAGGTGGGCCCTTGTGCAATGAAGCATGAGCGCCCCCCCCTCCTTCTCCAGCCTAGAAGAAGTGGATTGCCAGTCTGCGAGGCAAGACCGCAGAGAGCCGCCAGGTGCGACACCGCGACACGGGCGCCTACCATTGGCTGAAAGTGGCGTCATCGGAGCGGACTCTCCCATTGGTGAAACATGACGTGACTTACAGTGCTCGAAGGGTTTATAAGAAGCCTTCCAGAGAGACCTGAGCATTCTGGGACAGGCCCTGATTCCCTGATTCACCTCTCTCGAACTTCTTACCGCGGGCCGCAGCGTCCGAGTTGCTGCCGGCCCGTAATGACAGTACGACAGTTACTGGACGTTCACCTCCCTGTACATAATGTAGAATAAATCCTCCCAAGTTTGTCTTCATCCCGACGTCCGTACTTCAACCCCTACATCTGGTTGGCAGCGGTAGGATCGCCTCCGAATGCATCAGCTGGTGGCAGCGCTACGGATCAACCTTCGTCGAGAGAGATCCTAAGGAACCGGGCAGAGCGAAGAAGAGAGAGCCTTCGTCGAAAGAGGTCCGAAGAGACTGGGAGCAGCGAAGAAGGAGCGAGCCTTCGACCCAGGGAGTCCGGAGGAAACGGGAACAGCGGACAAATGAACCGGATGGCAGAGTGCTGCAGGAGGAAGACGACGACGTTTCCACGCAGACGTGGTTTCCTTGTGTTCCTTGGAAATTGCTCGACAGCAAAGAAAATCTCGCCCTTATCCGGATACGAAGCTCATCGGAAGCCTATGGGGACCTGTGGACTCTGGTGAGGACTCTTCTTTGCCTTGTCCTACTGATCCTGCTCGTCTGATAGACTCAAAACAAGCACGGTTGGCGCTTAGGCTTAGTGCGGCCGAGCCGCCGCGCTCGCCCGACGAAGAAGAAGTGTTTGTGCCAGATGTGAGCTCCTCATCTGTACCTTCCACCGGACTGCTGCGCGTGACAACATCCATGCCAACCATGCAGCCGAAGTGTGCATCCGATAGCTCGAATACCCAAGATGAAACACCGAAGGACAGTCCTCTTCGTGATGTGAATGTGAACCTATCCGCAGTCGTGCCGACGGACACTGGTGACCCTATGGACGTGCAGCCCTCTGGCGGTTCGACGAATGCAGCCAAGCGAGGTCCCCCTATCAACGTGCTTCAACAAGACACCATCGCATCGGAGCAACCGGCAAAAAAGGTAAGGGCCACCCCAGACTATTCCTCCACGGCCTCCCCTACGCCCGCTCCCTCTCAGTCTTACCCAACGCCCACCCCTTCTCAATCATATCGAGTTCACATACGGCCCCTTTCATGCTACGACATAACTTCAGTAGCCACAAAATATGTCCAAAGGGTCATCGACCAATCTCTTGAAACCACCGGATACAAAGGGTTCGCAGCATATAAATCTACCAACTCGATCACTGTGCACTTGGCATCTCTCAGTGATGTGCAGAAAATGTGCACTTTAACATCTATCCCGCTGTCAGAAGATCAACACCTGCCTGTGCAGTGCTACTTTGCATCGGGCCCTAATATACAGAGGTGTGTTGTCTATGGCATTGACCCAGAAGACACCCCTGAGATAATATGTCGTGAATTGACCTCCACGACACACAGGGTGCTCGCAGCTAGATTCATGGGCAAAAGCCGTACATGCTTAGTGACGGTACAGGGCCCTCAATGTATCCCAGAACGGTTTTATTACTATGGTTGCATATTGCGACCTAAACCATACCTCCCTCGAGCAATATTCTGCTACCGCTGCTTTCAACGTGGACACATGCAGGCATTTTGCCCACAGCGTACTATTGATCCAGAAAAGCTCACACCAGAAGGCCAACCACGATATCGATGTGGCTTATGTAAATCTGATGAGCACGATTTGACAAGCACAAATTGTCCGACTAAACAGAAGGCCACAATCCGGATACGAAAGGCTATACCAAAAACGACTATAGTAACAACACACAATCGTTATGAGGTTCTTGCAGAAGAGCCAGAGATGCTCCTGGTAGAAGAAGAAAAAGCCCCAGAAACACAACTGTATTCTTCTGTTCTTAAACGTGGCAAGCAGTCGCAGACAAAGAAACAGAAATTACCGGAACCTCTGCATCAGTCAGATGATGACCATGATGACATTGACGCTCGGATAGACGCACTGGCCAGAGAGATTGAGCGACTACGCAAACATAAAGAATTGGTAATTCTGCGTCGTCAGAAAATAGGACCGACACGTGACGCTTCAACCACTGCTAATGCCACCGTTACGCCTGGATCCCGTCCGGCACCACAGGTCAACCAAGCTGTTTGGACAGCAGTTTTAGATCAACTTGCTCAGCTAACGTTGCTCATTCAGAATTGCCTGCATCATGGCTAATTCTCTGCAGCAGCTGTCACAGGATGGAATTCTTCAGTGGAATTGTCGGGGCCTAAACTCCAAGTTAGGAGAAATTAAAACCAAGCTTCAATACAATAAGCTACATGTGTGGGCACTGCTTATTCAAGAGCATAATAAGCTATGCTCCCTAACCAATTTTAATGGGTACCATAACCCATCTATTAGAGATAGACGTGCTACTACAATGGCTTCAGCTCCGGGGAAAGCTGCAGTTTATATATCATCGCAAATTGCTCACACAGTGATTGACCTGGAGCCATGGTGTAGTGGTAATCAAGAAGTTGTCGGGGTCCTGACACGACCAGTGAAGACTCCTGTCATTCTAGTGTCATTCTACGCCAGACCGCAGCGCACACGTTTGAACTTGGGGTGGATAGCCCATCTCCGGTCTACGTACCCGGGAATTCCTATTCTCGTGGGTGGAGACTTCAATGCCCCACATACAGAATGGGGGTACAAGTACAACTCACGAAGAGGATGCCAAGTTAAAAACATCATGAGCGATGCCACTTTTACACTGCTGAACCATCATGCTGTGGCTACCTGTACTGTACCCGCAGTATCTAGAACAAACGCCCCAGACCTCACGTGGTGGTTGGGTCCTGGAATGCCGCAGTGGCGGGTGGAACCAGATACATGGGGCAGTGATCATATGCCAATAATAATTGGTTTGCACAGAACGTGCATAAAGAAAATTCGACGACGAGTAACAGTCACGCATTGGGATAAGTTTCGGGAATCATCGACTGATAAAGTACCCTCAGAGCCCTCAGAAATTCTTCCCGCTTTGAAAGAACTGCTACGGAGGAACACCACTGTAACCACAGTTGACGAGGAACAACCTCAACCGGACCTCACCCTTTTGCAACTTTGGGCAAAGCGACGTCAGGCGGAATTGTATGCGTCGAGAAATCCCGATGCACCAGGTAGCCGTGCACGTGCTAACCATATAGCGGCGAAGGCGCGTCAGCACGAAAAGCAACTTTCTCGACGACGATGGTATGAATGGTGCGAGAATCTTGGATCGGGCATTGGAAACAGAGCACTTTGGCGCACGTTCCGGTCAATGGAACGCGGTCATAAGCAACCTGACCCTGCAGCGAGCGTTAGGTTAGCGATGCATAGTTCGCCGCATCAATTTGCAGAACACGCTGCTAGAGCGTTTTTCCCGAAATACGATCAAGCGTCACCTATAAACTGCCCCGAAATTGATGAGTGTGACACAGCTTCCATATCCGATATATCCAGCCCTTTCACCATGGCCGAACTAATAGCGGCGATTGAAACTTCGAAGAAACGAACAACACCTGGTCCCGATGGTATTCCTTATGAGGTTTTCAAGAACATGGAAGGAGCAGCTCTCGACGCACTTCTTCAGGCTATTAATAAAGTATGGGAGACTGGAAACGTTCCACCTGATTGGAAGCACTCAATTGTTGTCGCGATTCCGAAACCAGGAAAGTCTCCAAATAGCCTGCAATCTTTACGCCCAATTTCACTAACCTCAACTGTCTGCAAACTCGCTGAAAAGATGCTGGCCACACGAGTTTCCTGGTGGCTTGAACGCCACGATAAATATCATCCTGCTCAAATTGGATTCCGTTCTTACTTGGGAACTGAAGACGGACTTTCTATCTTATCAGACGATGTTTTACAGGTTTCTCCACACAGTCACGCTGTGCGCACGGTAGTAGCAACAGACATAACGAAAGCTTATGACAATATAGACCATGAAATCATTATATCCAACCTCATCGACCTGGGACTTCCACCGCGGGTGATAAGATTCATCTACTCATTCCTTCAGAATCGCACATTTGCGATTAGAGTAGATGGAAGGCAAGAAGGATACTTCACATCGAACAGAGGAGTCCCACAAGGTTCGGTTCTGGCTCCTCTTCTCTTCAACGTTGCTCTAATACCTCTAGCCTGGCAACTACATCGGATTCCAGATGTGAGGTTCTTAATCTATGCAGATGATGTCACTTTGTGGTCCGTGCATAAAGATATATCTAGACAAACTCAACAGCTTCAAGAAGCCCTTGATGTGCTGAACAACTACGCTCGGAAAGCAGGATTGGACATTTCCGCCCAAAAATCAAGCTATGTTGTGGTGGCCAACAAGAAAGGACGCACAAGAATCACGCAGCACCCCTTTACATTTAGACTCGGCGCAGTAACAATCCCTGAGGCTTCTGAGGTCCGCATACTGGGTCTCGATATTCACCAATCCGGCAGTGGTGCACACTGGCTCCGTAAAACCAGACAGAGTTCGACAAAAACACTTCACCTTATTCGTCGCATTGCAGCAAAAGCAGCTGGAGCTCGTACTGACGTAGCTCGACGGTTGGTGCGTGCAGTCTTGCAGCCACGAATTTTATATCAAGCACAATTTCAACGGCTGACGTTGGCACAGCTAGCACAGTTGGAGACGATTAATCGCGATGCTATGCGCACAATCACAGCACTGCCCCGCATCACTCCGATACCAGCCCTACAGGAACATGCCCAGCTCAACACAATTGCAGAGCTAATTTTGCAACGTGAAAAAGCACGTGAAATAAAAAAGCAACTTATTCCGGCTGTCGCTGCGCTGCATGCTCATTTTCACCGCGGCTCTCGGATTGACAATCAGCCCTGTCCAATGCCTCCCTGGGAATTCACCAGCATCACAACTAATAAGCCAACGAAGTTACGACGCAGCGATACAACACGTACTATTGACGAACACAACATCGTCGCTGCATCATGCGTTAACACCTGCAAAGTCTATACGGATGCTGCCATTCTCCCAGACGGCGGAAGGACATCATTCCTGAGTACAACGCATAATTTCATCAGCGGCCACCAGCGCTATTTATCTACGGAAGCCAGCGCTCTAGTAATGGAACTTCAAGCCATCTACGACGCTATGCAAGATGCGACATCTAAGCTGCCTACCATCAAGCAACTAGACATCTTCACGGATTCTTTAGCGGCTATGCAGGAACTCAAGAAGGTCGATAAGGCGATGGAAATCTGCGAGAGAATACACACTATGAATAGTAAGACAGCTACTTGCGTCAAGGTACACTGGATTCAAGGCCATTCAGCGAACCCTCACAACATTGCTGCTGACCAGCAGGCACGCTGCCCTCCTAATCCTGATCCTCCACCTATTCCCCTCCCACCCCAACCCCGTAATTCGCTGCGAGCCCGTAAAAATGTTCTCCGGCAGGACACACGCGCTCTTATCCCACCGTGTGTCTGCTCCCTCCCCCTTCACCTTACTAGGGCGGAGGAAGTTGTGCTTAGGAGGCTTCGGGCCGGGGTGGCCCTTACACCGGCTGTTGTCTCAAGGTGGAACTGGTCGCATTTACCACTGGGTGCTACGTGTCCATACTGCTCCGTTCCTGTGGTGGAATCAGATGCATACCACCTAATATGGACGTGTACGGGTTTAAGTTCGGAACGCTCGCGTCACCTACTGCAAGCCGGCCTCCGCTACAGTGTGACAACCAGCTATGACCGCTGGATACATGATAACAGATTTCACAAAACACTGCTTCAATTCATACACAACACAGGCCTCACAGCACACATATAATACACATATACGCTCCAACAATTATGCCTTAAGGGCAAGCCTTCATCGCAATAAAAAAAAAAAAAGAGTGCTGCAACCGTAAGTGAGCGCGTGGTTTTTTTCCTTATGATTCGCCAGACTCAAAGGTTGTGTGTTCAATTTTGATAGTTCTGGGAATCGGGGGTTTGTTGCATTGTGTGTTTGCACAAATTAATTAAGGAAAACAGTTTTAACCACCTGTCGGGGCAGCTGCCATGGATCTCAGAAGGTTGACGAGGTTAGACTTGTTGTTGGTGTGCGACGATTTGGGAGTTGAGGCGGACGAACGGGTGGAAACGCCAGCTATCATAAAGGCGATTAACGATAGTGGCAATGATGAGAAAAGCATTGAGCTTGCTTGGGAGGTGATACAGGAGCCACGGGAGCGTGTGCGTCGTGTACGTTTGCGAGAGCGTCGTGAGCTTAGGAGTGAGCGTCAGCGTGAAGAACGCGAAAATGAACGGAAGCATGAGCTTCAAGAACTTACTCTTAGGTGTGAGCGTCACGGACGTGAGAATGAACGCGAACGCGAGTATCAGGAACGTAAGCATGAGCGTGAGCAAAAGTATGAGAGAGAGAAGGCAGCACTGATCAAAGAGATACAGTATTGTGATCAGTTATTGGCACAGAGACAACGGCTGTCTGAGAATTCTGTAGGAAGTACAGAGCGAAAGAATGAGGAAGTGTCTAGCGGACTTTCGCCAAAAGCCGACGAGAAGAGTAGTGCCTGTGAGATTGGCTGCCGATTGATAAGTGAAGGGAAAGGGCTAGCTGCTAACGATGCCTTAGTGGCAACAGAGGCCGTTAAAGGCCGCAAGGAGAGCGACGAGGTGCTGTGCCAACAGATGACTGTAGAGACAGCTAGGCCAGCTGCGAACAATTTGGCACAGTCACCGCGTGTGTGCGTCGCTGGTAATGTTAGCGAGGTTGCTAGCGAAGAAAAGGGTACTGTTGACGCGACAGACGCGAGCACCCATGTAGAGCCAGATCTGCGTGCAGAAGTGAAGTGCGAGCTGAGCGATGCAGTTGAGAGTAGTTCTCGGGATGGCGAGCTCCGTAGTCCACGAGAGAACAACTGCACTGTTCAGGGATCGGTGCGGCTCTTCGCCAGTCTAGATAGCCTAGAGAGGGATGGTTCAGTTAATAATCATTCGGACTGTGCGCGTGAGACAGCGATCGATACCGACGGGCTGTGTGCCGATGCACAGCGTGAGCTGGGCAATGTAGTAGAGGGCAGTTCGCAAGAGTGCGAGCTGTCTAACTCGAGTAAAGCCTGCTGCATTGTGCCAGAGTCGGTTGGGCTGTCCGCCAGTCGAGGCAAAGTGAGAGTAGATTTAAATGTAAATCACTCAGACTGTGCGGGTAAGAGGCCGATCCGGGCCGACGAAATGTGTACCGGCCAGCACGAGGCAGAAGGCGACATGAAAACGAGTGCAAAGAGAAAGCGCCGTAAAAAGAAGCGCGGTAAAGACCGAAAGACGGTAATTAATGTAGCGCCGCCAAAGATGGCGAGAACCCCAAATGGGCAGGGCGCGAGGAGAAGAAAGGTGCGGTCGTCACTGACGATGTTGACGCATCCTAAACGTTCGAGCCACCGGTCAAAGGGGGACGGCGAAGAATGTTCTGCACGGACGCGGACAAAGGGCACGAGGCTGTTAAGCTCCTCGTCGTTCCGTAGTTCTTTTCACAGCTCAGCGTGCAGTTCGAAGAAACGCAAGGTGGCAGGACGAGACCAGGTGGGGAGTAGCGACGCGGTCAATCGAGTTCGTGTTGAAAGCGGGGCGCGGGGACGCAAATTGGCAGGAGACCGTAACGTCTTGGGGGAGCTGATAGTGAATCAGCCCTTTTGTTGTCTCTCGGCAGCCAGAGTAGCTTTCAGACCACGCCCAGCCCGGGTTAGACTCAAAGTATGAGTCAGACATAAGCGTTTGGAAAGGGAGGCCAAGAGAGCTTCCGTAGAAGTAAAACGAGTTATTTTGTTTTATTTTTGAGCATCGGAAAGTTTTCGCGATTTGAGACTAGGATTTCTTTCACCGTGTAAGGTATGAGCTTTGTTTATGTTTTGGTTTGAGAAAGCTCCGTGATTTGAAAGATGAGGTTTATGTAAACATGTAGTCTCGCGAGATGCTCATTAATAAGTAGATAGGCTTTTTTTTTGTGTGTGTGTGAGTAACCTGAAGGTCAAGGTTATCGTCGAAAGGCCTATGGTAAAGCGCGTGTGTTATTTAACCTTCTTTCTTTTTAAGCGTTTTTGAATTTTGTAAGGTTAAGCGCGTAGATTTGAGTGAGTGCATGATTTGCACGGAGAAGCGTTCTTAGTTCCATTAGCGCGTGTCCTGTGTGGACGGAAGGAAGCAGACTTTATGACTGGGTTGCTAGTGTGTGTGTGAGGGCAGCCGTGTATTCTGACTTCTTTAGTGAACGTGCGTGGAAAGAGTTAGTAGAAGACGCATCATTTTAAGAGTTCTGCGGAGTGTGTAAGTCCCGCGAGTTTAATTGTTCGTTTACGTCACGTGTCCTGTAGGACTTTCAGGGAAGAAACGTGAGTAAGCGTAAATGAAAAGTTTGCCTACAACGCAAGTACGCGTTTTGTTTAGTGACCACAAGGCTAGTGCGCTTGTGATTACGTACTTGTGAGGTTGACCAGATTGTTCAGTGGCACCATTACGTGCGATAAGTACGCCACTGCGATAGATTGGAAACATGCTGTTCGTGTGGTTAGGCCACTTAAGTTATGTTCGGCTGTTTTTATTTGTTGTTTGCATCGTCAACGACCCTTTTGTTTTGCAACAACAATAGTACTCTGGTCTTGTCGGCAATCGAGGAGAAATGGATAGCTGTTTGGAGGGGTGGTTGGAACTGTTTGGTCAAAATTGGGGGAACTAAAAGATCAGGGTTGATTTTGACTCAGTAATAGCCTGGCGAGTCAGGGGTGAAGAGCCTGCGCTTACGCGTGGTGCAGCGCTGTGTTGTTTGGTTTGTTTGACGTATGTTCTCCAGGGTCCAGGATCCCGAGGGTTGTCAAACGAGGCTCGACCCCAGTACCCTGCAGCTTCTTTCAGCGTTCCTCATGGCCAGCGAATTGAGTTCACCGGCCATTCAGAACAACCGGGGCGAGGACGAGCTGTTAGATATGGAGCTGTTTCCTGCGATTACTTCGAGTTCCCCAGACCACATCGGATGGCAGCACAGCTAATTGAGGAATGCAGAAGCAGGAAAGTGCATTCCAGAGAAGCGGCCGAGCAAACAAGTTTAAGGCAACAAGTTCACGTGCCAACAAGTTCGTGCGTCGCCGGGATTAGAAGGGGGCCTCGTACAATGGAGCTCAATCGTCCCCCTTCGGCTTTGAAGAAGGCATCTGCTACCGCTGCGGAGCCGAGCCACCGGGTGCAGGTGGGCCCTTGTGCAATGAAGCATGAGCGCCCCCCCTCCTTCTCCAGCCTAGAAGAAGTGGATTGCCAGTCTGCGAGGCAAGACCGCAGAGAGCCGCCAGGTGCGACACCACGACACGGGCGCCTACCATTGGCTGAAAGTGGCGTCATCGGAGCGGACTCTCCCATTGGTGAAACATGACGTGACTTACAGTGCTCGAAGGGTTTATAAGAAGCCTTCCAGAGAGACCTGAGCATTCTGGGACAGGCCCTGATTCCCTGATTCACCTCTCTCGAACTTCTTACCGCGGGCCGCAGCGTCCGAGTTGCTGCCGGCCCGTAATGACAGTACGACAGTTACTGGACGTTCACCTCCCTGTACATAATGTAGAATAAATCCTCCCAAGTTTGTCTTCATCCCGACGTCCGTACTTCAACCCCTACAATACACACTTCCAAAAATTGCTCTGTGCGGATGACCCAGGTTAGCTTATACAAATAGAATGCGCTGTCGTTTTATCCCGTTGTGCCGCGTTGTGCCATACGTTCAGGGACGACTTGTTCAATTTACTTTCACCAATCTACGCACGCGAACATGGGACGAGCTCCGGCACTCCTGCATATAGCGCGCGTCCCTTCATATCCCGACGATGACGCTATCTTGCTGCGTTTATTTTTTTGTTTTCTATGCGTCCCCACATCTCTTGCGTATTTATTGCTCTTCTATCTTACACCGCATATACGTGTGTCTGCGTTCGCGCGAAAGTGCATGCGAGCGTAGGGCACACAACCGGCCTACAATGAGCATAGATAACACAGGCGTACGAGGTGCACACGCACTTACAAAGGCGCGTAATGCCATGCCACTCACCGAATCGCCCTCGCAGGCTGCGGTGCCTTTCCTGAATCGAACCCTCGCGATCCTCGACGAGCGGCAGCGCACCATGGTTGAAGCCTGGTTGTAACTCACGCTAACAATAACCAGTCACACCAGTGTAACTCACAATAACCAGTCCGAACCGCTACGCGTCCTGTTTGAGGGCTCGAACGTGTCCAGGAGGAGCGTATCTAAAGCGACGTCACATGTCGTGAGCGATGGCGAGGCGTGGGTATAGGATAAAGCGCGATTTGATAACAAATCACCATTCGCTGTTCATTCCATATTTTCGTTCCTTATACCTTCTCTCCCGGGGTGACGGTCGTCCAAGGCGACCAATTACCGTATTGCCTGCTGTATAACGGCCTCAACCCATCATCGCAACATAGAAAGGAAGATGTTGCACGTGCATCAGAAAAGAAAAAGAAAAGCCAAACCCTCCCTCCCAACCCGTCCCGACCCCCTTCCCTCCACCCAAAAAATAAAGAAGAGAACACGTGGTTACATGATGTTACAAGAGCCATTCTCCCCTGAAGCATCGAGATAGCCGCGTCCATTAGCAGCCATAAACTCGAGCAGGAGCGCTCCGTACACTGAGGCTCATTTGAAATAACGAATCTACATAGATTCGTAGTTAGCTGTAGTCATCCATGAGAAACAGTGGAACATGAAACATATATCTTTGCACAACAGAAAACACACGTACAGTTTTGCACGTATATGCAACCACACAGTGTTTGAGCAGAATGTCGACGAAAAAGTATATAAGCAACGACTGCAGCTATACACGAGTCGGTACGGTATTAAGGCAGCGTTGGTCGTTATCTGCTACTCTATAGAAGAGCAAAGTGGTTGATTGGGCGAGAACTATGTCCTTTTATTTTACTATGTCCTACCCTCTCAGGCTTGGTCAGGGTCTGTGTCGCAAGAAGCCAGCGATATAAGGCATTCAATGCTAAGGAAAACAATGACTCCATTGTCGTTGTCCGCACCACATCGTGGCTGCTGTGCGCTTGCGTGTGCGTTAATCTTAGGGCTTGTGATGTGCTCGTCAAACTTGTATCACGGCTGTAAGCGTTTCGTGGTTAGGTACTTGCCGGGTCGCCGAACAACCTCCTATGAACATCTTTATCGCAGTTTATATTGTGCTTATGCAGCAGTGGCATAGAGGTAGAGCATCCGCCTCGCGTGCAAGAGGACCGTCGTTCGAATCCCGGTGCCGCGCAATTTTCCACCTGATTAAAAAAAAAACGCGTGTTGATAAAATTGCGCAAACCAGCCTGGTGTGCGGCCTGATCCCAGTGACCAGAACCGTTAACGCGCGCACTCCCTCACCAGAGCAGGATTGTCCACCCTGGTGCAGCACTTGGTCACAACCTCATATATGTATACAACAATCAAACCCCGGCTCCTCAGTCCCCAACAGCTGCGAAGCAACTGACCACGGCGGCGCTCAGACCTGTGACGCAGCATAGGGTGCTATGAATCTCTGGGTCCGGACAGGACACGATTGGAATCTGAACCTGGCAACGTTTAACGCTAGAACGGCATCTAGTGAGACCTGAACAGGGGAAGCAGAAGGTGGGTTTAAAATTTAATCTGCAGAAAACTAAAGTAATGTTTAACAGTCTCGGAAGAGAACATCAGTTTACGATAGTTATCGCGGCACTGGAAGTGGTAAGAGAATACATCTACTTAGGGCAGGTAGTGACTGCAGATCCGGATCATGAGACTAAAATAATCAGAAGAATAAGAATGGGCTGTGGTGCGCTTGGCAGGCATTCTCAGATCATGAACAGCAAGTTGCCATTATCTCCCAAGAGAAAAGTGCCCAATAGCTGTGTCTTTTTGTATCGTTCATTTATCAATGAACGACCGTCACGCAAACTTAGGCCACTGAGTATGTAAAACAGGGTAGGTGCCGCTCTTCAATGGACCTCTATGACGCCAATTTGGATCACATGGGTGTGCGCAGCTGCGTATATATGTGCTGTTCTTCAGCGACAAAAAAAAAAAAGACATTTTAAAATTTATTTGGTATTGGGCAGAATGGAACCCATGTCTCATATGTTCAGGTAATTTTGTCTGAATATTCCGGGTGTTTCAGCGAACACAAGCATAAATGTTTAACAATTGCCTGTGGAAGATTTCACACAATTCTAGTCCATTCTAGTCCTGAAGAGAATAGAGGCTTTCGTGTGAGACGGCGATCCGCCGTTCCACTTGCTCCCTCGGGATCATGAATGGTTTATATATGCTGTGTATGTCGCCTTCGTATATCTGAATATTGTCTAGTCAACTTTGTTGCTCTCGGTCTTGCTCGTCAAGGTGCGCCGACAACTATCTGCTGCTTAAACCTTGTTTGGTAAGAACATTCCAAGAGCGGCGCTCGGAAGCAGCAAGTTCCAGCGCGATCTAGCCACTAGCGGTAACCGCACATATCGCTCTGGTCAGCCGACGTCCAACTCACCGCGCACACGACAACGGGAGCCGACGCCATGACACTGGGGCCGCCGTGCGACAACATGGTGCCACAAATTCGCGTTGGGGCACACGACGCCTGCCTGCGCCGCCGGTGGACTGATCACCCAATGCGCATACTATAGGGGCTTGCTTGGCGAACAAACGGCTTGAGCGATGCTCTGGCGCCGTGTCGGTGGCTAGCGAGACCTGTCTGCGAAAGACCGCCCGTCGGCGACCTTGGCTGCTGTGCGTGTATATTAACTTCGCCGCCGCCGCCGCCGCCGCTGCTGCCGCTGGCAGACCGCGAGCTATGCCCGGGGACGTAATGGTCGGGTGAGTCCACGGGGAGTACATGCCGCATGCACTCGTGTAAGGACGGCACTTTTGTTTTTCTTAACGATCTTGACGAGGTGCGGCCCTTACACAGGGGTCACTGGGGCCATATCGGTCAAATTTTTCCGGGTCGTGCGTAATTCCCGTGTAATGATTCCTTTGTAGCAAGTGGAAGCCTTTTTTTTTACGTATATATGTAGAAACATGGGAAGGTAGGCTACGTTACAGCCGGTTATACCAAAATATCAAATTCATTACCCGAGCAACAATAAAGAGAACAAAAAGGAAAAGCGAGAAGAATATCTCGGCAAGCACTATACTCACGTGAACACAAGCACACACAGTTTTTTTTACGGGCAGCAGCACCGAAAGCACAGTCCAATATATCTAAAGGATGGTAACCTATCACACAGGAACGAGAAAGTCCACGCAAGTCTTTTCATGCGTACATATATGAGGGCAACACGGCCGCGACATCAGCCCGTTCGCAAATGCGCAATACACCCCTATAGTCACCACTGTCGCTGTCCCCGTTGCTCAGGCTTCGAATGGTTATAGCACACTCGTGGATACAGCCGTACGCCGTACCATTTATGGCGTTAGATATACGCCTATGACTTTAAAGCTCTTCAGACATTGTCCGAAGGCACTGCGCGCGAGCTGCGGTGTCAACGAACTTTTTGTTTTCTTTAAACAATTTCTTTTCTCGTTATTTGGGCTGCCAAGCCTTGAATGTGGCTCTTATACACGAGTGCGGCCCTTACTCGAGAGTGTACGGTATACGTCGCGACGTTGACACGCGTCGCGCGCAGATCGCTTATACGAAAAGAACGTGCGCGCGTCCACGGAAAAAGGGAATGTGGCAGGGCGTAAATCTGCCATCCGACCACAATGCTGATGGTGATGCACTTAGCGAACGCTCGGGGATCGAAGGGGCACCCGTTTGCGAGAGGTAACGTTGGGACATCGCGTCGCAGAAAGGAAAAAATGCATGCAAGAAAAAAAAATAATAAACAGAGAAACGAAGTAGAAATAAGACAACGGGTAATACAGTTGACTGTTAGGTCGCTTGGGGTACCGCATTACCGAAGAACCAAGTTCAGACGACACAGGCAGAAAGGGAACAAAGCTGAGAGTGTTAGCTGCTCACAACTGTTTACTAAGCCGGGGGGGGGGGGGGGTATTTGGTGGACGCGCGCGATTGTTTTATTTACCAATGAGGGCGATAACGATAACCGCTCATTTGACATACCCCTAACGCCCGTCCCGCCTGTGGCTTTTCTGCTTTCCATTTAATTCAGCGCCGTGTTTGCGCTTTCTCCTTTGAGGAAAGTCGGAGTAATATAATAACGCTTCCCAAATAAGAGAACGCCTGCAGCGTTTTGAGACGGGTGACGCAACGCGGGAAAGCTCGATCGTTCAATTCAGCGGAAGACTCACCCGGCGACGCATAGCGACATCATATTAAAGCGAAGCTTTCTACGTCTCACCGATTCGTCCGTGAGCGCTTAAAACTCATTGCAGGGAAGCCAACCTACACATATGCGTGGAACAGTACAGTTTACATTCGCGGTACCGCGCCAGCGTCGACTGGCCGGCCGGGCAGTGTCTGATAACGACGCGAAGCGAAGAGTTCAGAAAGTGTAGCGCATGCGCTACTCTTTCTGGCACAAAGTTTACTGCGCACAAAGTTTACTGGAAGCGCCTGCTAGGCATGACACCACCCACCGTGGTTGCTCAGTGGCTATGGTGTTGGGCTGCTGAGCACGAGGTCGCGGGATCGAATCCCGGCCACAGCGGCCGCATTTCGATGGGGGCGAAATGCGAAAACACCCGTGTACTTAGATTTAGGTGCACGTTAAAGAACCCCAGGTGGTCGAAATTTCCGGAGTCCTCCACTACGGCGTGCCTCATAATCAGAAAGTGGTTTTGGCACGTAAAACCCCATAATTTAATTTTAGGCATGACACCACCCCTGTCGCGATTAACTGAGCTCCCCTGCTTAAACATCAGCGACAGCAAGTGCGCGTGAACACGGGCTCGTCTTAGGATCTGGAAAATGCAATCCTAAACAAGCAATCAAATCACATATGCATGGCATCGGGTCGCTCAGCATTTATTAGGTTCGTTGCGTGGTCGTTAGCTTTGGACTTTGACTTTGATTCAGTTTGCATTGGGGCAAAGCTTCGCGTTGAACCATCTTTCTTTAAGAAAGAGGACTTGGATTTTTTTTGTTTGTAGCTCCTAAAATGGCTATAAATACCGCTCTCCTTCCTTCCTTATCCCCAAAATAGCCCTTGAAGCCATTCCTTAATACAATACAATACAATGCAATACAATATAACACAATACAATACAATACCCTTTATCGATTTCTTTATCACATAGATAGTTCCGTGGTATAAAGTTTGTAAACAGGGATAAGGTGCCTCAGAAAGGCTGGCCAACGTTTCGGTAGGAGGACCCGTGGTCACTTTAAGCACACAGTTCTTGTTAGGTCACCAGGCAGTGGTGGAATATTTTCGTACATAAAAAGCAAACAACTGTAAGCTGATTAAACTGTAAGCTGATGTAAACTGTAAGCTGATTAAGCTGTAAACTGATTACCTTGCTTACAAACTAACGCGGTACGTTGTGAATGTGTTGTGCTTTATGCCACCACGATAACACACTGGCATTATTTGCATTTGCAAAACAATTGAACGAAACAGTAAATGTGTAGCGTGTTGTAACGCCACGATAACGCGTTGCCATTACTTATACAAAAAAGAAAGAGATTAAAAGATAAGCAAATAAAATGCATGGTAAATGTGGGGCTTCCTAAATTGCTACAATTACACATAAACGTTATTTTACAAAGCAAAGGAAGTGAACGATTGAAAAGCAAGCACAGTTCCCTGATAGTTGCCTGAACGTATACATCATTTCCTCATTTCTTTCGTCATTTTTTTCGCGCTTGTCTTATATTAGTCGACCCTAAGGCCATTAAATAATTTTGGCACATGGTAGTTTTTTTACAGCGAAGTTGTTGGCTTCTCGGTGGTCGGTATTTTTAGCGTTCATCCGTGGCTCGTACCCCAGCAATGGCTCGTACCCCAGGTAAACAGGCAAAAATGCAACGGCTCATACCCCCGTAAGGCAAAGGCTACAAGCGCTCAGCAAGAAGGATAGGATAGGAATAAATTTTGTTCGTCCAACGGTTATTGATGTTGGTTCCCGGGGCTAGGAAAAGAAACTTGATTAAAGAATGGTCCGGCAGTTTTTGTTGTGGTGGCCTCAGGTGGCGGCTCGGAGTCCTTGGACTCGGGCGGCATCTTCGGCTTGCCGGACGGCCCAGAGCTGGCTTGCCAACTCTGAACTCTTGAGAGCCGCCTCCCAGCGGCGGTGACGCCGATGGGGAAGGTCTCCGGCGGCTCCCGCAGTCGGGGCGGCGTCGGGAAGAAGCGAGCTCGAGGCTTCTTGTACTCTGGCAACGGCCACGATTATGGACGCGTCGCGAACGGAGGTGTGCCCTTGTTTCCGGCACATTCCCAGAGCATGTGTCGCAGCGTTGCTCTCTGTCCGCACGCTTTACACGCTTCTGTTGGATATAAACGCGGGTAGCAGTGATGTAAGACGGCGGGGCTAGGGCAGGTGTGCGTCTGGAGCAAGCGTAAAGTTACGGCCTCGTTCCTGTTTAATTCATCGTGCTGTGGCGGGAATGTGCGTATTTCGAGTCTGTATAGTGTTGGGTGAGGTCTCTGAACGTGGTTAGGCGATCGCCCCACGCCCACTGTGATTCTTCTTGCTGAATTTCTGTCGTAGTGTCTCGATCCGCCAGTTACGATGCCCCGCTATTGGCGGCGGAGGCGGCGGCCACATGATCTGCGGCGGCTCGGCGTGTGAGACCTCGAGCCGTGGCGTAGGCCGCCTCGTTGTCCGCGAACGGAACATCGGTGTGTGCCGGGGTACAGAGGAGGAAGACCGTAGAATTTTCGGGTTGCGAGGGCGATGACGAGACGCCGTCGTTACAAATTTCGAGTATGCGGGCCCGCTTGACGCGACCGCGCGGGAAGCCGCGGATTGCCGCCTGCGAGTCGCTGATCACGATCGCAGCGTTCGGCACCGCGGCGAGTGCTAGGGCTATCGCGGCTTCTTCGGCCGCCTCCGTGTGTTCCGTGGTCACCGTGGCGCTCGCGAAGCACTTACCCGTGCGGTCTACAACCGCGATCGCGTGTGCGCTTCTCCCTCCTCCAAACCGCGCAGTGTCTACGTACACCGCCTCGTTGCTGTTGCCAAACTTCTTCTGAAGGTCGCTTGCTTGTTTGTTGAGTCTCCCGGCGCGGTGCGTCGGGTGCATGTTCTTGGGAAGCGGCGGGATGATCAGGCGGTCGCGGACCGAGGCCAGAAGCGAACAGTGCATACATTTATCGAAATCACCCATACAACAGAGAGAACAGCACACGTTTCAATAAAGAACAAGATCAAAACAGGCATCCGAACCATCAATGAAGCATTGTATACCTCCCTCAGTCGTTGTAGTGATGGTTTTGCAACGACTTCGCTGGACATCTGCTTTCGTAGGGTCGGGGTGGCGAGTCAGTTGTTTACCATAGTTGGTAAACACTAGTGGCTTAAAGTATATTTCCCTTTTTCATAGTGTAATGTTCTTATTTACTGGTGCCTTGTATTAATAAGTAAAGTAGTGCTTCATGAGCACACTATAATTAAAGAGCTCACGGACTTGCCGTACACCTAGCGCTTCATATCTCTGTTTTATACTTGTTTCGTCTGATGCGGCACCATAAGTTATGTTTTTTACTATTCTTTCAATAATGAGGCTGATCTCGTGTTCTTTTGTTTTCACAAGAAGTGCCGTACAGAGTGATACCATGTCTTAAGAATGATTCTGCCAATGCCTTATAGTCGTGCCAGGTAAGGTGTTGGTCGAAAAACTAAACACAAGTATTTTACAGTGGCCTCAGGAGTTAAAGCCCGACAATTGCAATGATTACAAGGATAACGATGCTGCAGAATTACCCTGCTCACAGTTATTACCTTGAGGGCATTCTTAAAACACAATAATTTAGTCTTTGTTCGACTCAAATAAATACGGTTTTGTTGAAATCATGCCGCAACCTTAGATAGAGTGTTTGAAGACTGCTGAATCCCTTTCCTGATTCCCAATGTCAAGTGAAATCGAAGTATCGCCTGCGTATGAAATATCCTTGATTTTATAGCTGCACAAGAACAAGAACCGATACATATACGTTAAACAAAATAGACTCTAGCGTACTTCCTTGAGGAACCCCATATTTGATTTATCTTTAAGTTGCTGTAGTTGTCTTATAACTTGACCCTTGGTACCCTGTCGCGAAAATAGTTCACAAAGAACTTGTTGGACTGTCCACGGGAGTCTAATGCGTATAATTCTTTTTAAAAATAATTTTTGATCGTTTGTGTCAAAAGCTCGTCAGATCTAAAAACAACGCCAATACTACATAATTAATCTCACTCGAGCTACTGACGAAACCTGAAAATTCCTCCAGAAGATAAATGGCCGTTTTTATTCTTTGTAAACCCAAATTGAGCAGAACAGGTTAACGAGTTTTTTTCACCAGATGATTGTACGTTAATGCTACGTGTTTTTTCATGATGTGAGCAAGTACTGATATTATTTATATTAGCCTATATTTCCCGCATTCACTACTCTTAGCGCTTTTGTAAACTGATCTAGCGACCGAAACTTTCGTTTCTTTTGGTATATATCTTACCTGTAATTATACCATTCGGTATGTTTACGAGAACGTTTTTCATGTCGTTAAACCTCCAAAAAGCACGCGAATAAGAATTAGGTCATAGCTAGCAGGCTTCCCTAGCTTCATGGTGCTATTTATTTATGTACAGAATACCTGCGTCACCTCGAAGGCACTATTGCAGAAGGACAGTTAGAGAAATATATATAAAATTGTTCGCAAAAATAAGTAAAGAATACCCAGAGTAATGTAACATCAAAGTGGGAACGTACAATAGGCTAACGTTTTCAAGCGTAAGAGAAAGTTAAAACAATATTAATAAAGTAATGCGTTGCCACAAACACAGGCGGGGATAAAAATCGTGATTACCAGATACTGAAATCATTCCTCCGGTAATAAATTCCAGTCTGCCGCCATTTGTGGAAGAAAGGATTTGGCAAAACGATGCGGATTGCAGCTGTATTCGCGCACCTTCTTGCTGTTCATTTATTTACAGAATACCTGCGTCCCCTCAAAGGCACTATTGCAGAAGGACAGTTAGAGAAAGATATATAAAATTGTTCACAAAAATAAGTAAAGAATACCTAGAGTAATGAAACATCAAAGTGGGAACGTACAATAGGCTAACCTTTTCAAGCGTAAGAGAAAGTTAAAACAATATTAATAAAGTAATGCGTTGCCAGAAACACAGGCGGGGACAAAAATCGTGATTACCAGATACTGAAATCATTCCTCCGGTAATAAATTCCAGTCTGCCGCCATTTGTGGAAGAAAGGATTTGGCAAAACGATGCGGATTGCAGCTGTATTCGCGCACCTTCTTGCTGTTCATTTATTTACAGAATACCTGCGTCCCCTCGAAGGCACTATTGCAGAAGGACAGTTAGAGAAAGATATATAAAATTGTTCGCAAAAATAAGTAAAGAATACCTAGAGTAATGAAACATCAAGGAGGAGAGGAGACAAAAGAAAAGAAAGACAGGGAGGTTAGCCAGTGTAAGTACCGGCTGGCTACCCTGTGCTGGGGAAAGGGGTAAAGGGAATAAAAGGAGAAAGAAGAAGAAGAGGAAAAAAAATAAAAAAATAAAACTCACACAGTAACGCGAAGCTACGCTCTACAACATTCACATGAAACATCAAAGTGGGAACATACAATAGGCTAACATTTTCAAGCGTAAGAGAAAGTTAAAACAATATTAATATAGTAATGCGTTGTCACAAACACAGGCGGGAATAAAAATCGTGATTATCAGATACTGAAATCATTCCTCCGGTAACAAACTCCAGTCTGCCGCAATTTGTGGAAGAAAGGATTTGGCAAAACGGTGCGAATTACAGCTATATTCGTGCACCTTCTTCGAGTGGTCGAGTCGAGACATAAGTTGGCCTCTTCATAGTAAAATATTTCTGCGCGCAAAAATATTTTACTGTGAATTCGTACCAACTCGTCCAACTATCAGTTCTGTTACATAAGTTGGCTCCGACATGTGGTTGCGGTTATCAATGCCTGCTTGGTTACAGATATACGGCGGAAGAATTTCAGACTTCATTCTTTCTCTTCTGGTGATTAACGTTTCCCAGTCCAGCAATGCTTTTATTTCAGTGATACTTTCGAAAGGGTTGTAATTATTGGAGTCGAAGAATGCAGCCTGATTTTTAGGTTTTTCTATTACTTGTATCAAATAATCCTGATATGGGTCCCAAATCATAGAGGCATAATCGAGGATATAGCTGACACGCAAAAAGTAAAGTGTTTTTTTTAACATCTTTGGACGCTGATTTAAAATTTCTACGAATTAAAAACATCTTACTTGCCTGAGATGCTGATTGCTGGATGCGTACGTTCCACTTAAGTTTCGGCGTGAAGTAAACACCGAGGTACTTGCACTCTGAGACGCTTTCTATTGTTGTGTTTTCAACTTTGTACTGTGTTTAAGGTTCGAATTTTTCATTGAAAAAAACGGGCGTGATTACACTCATTAATATTCAGACTCATTTGCCATCGTAGACACCAATTTGTTATTTTATCAAGGTCCCTCTGCAAGATTGTTACATCTAATGGTGAACTTATTTCTCTGTAAAGAGCACATTCGTCTGGAAATCATTTCAAGGGGGACTGTATGTCATCTGCAATGTTATTAATATATGTAAGGAATAACAGTGGCCCAGAACGCTGCCCTGGGGCATTTCTGAAGTTGCGGTAATGTGTGATGAACTACACCCATTAAGAACCACACACTGTTTACGACCATTCAGATAATTACAAATACAGTTTCGGGTTTTATTATGTATGTTCAAAGACGCTAACTTAATATTCAGCAAGTGATGAGATACTGTGTCGAACGCTTTCTAAAGTCAAGGAATAGTGCCTCTACGTGTTTATTCTTATCAAGGGAGTTACTGATAAGGTGCTGGAATTTAAGTAATTCTGCGTTGAGAGAGTAACCGTTACGAAAACAATGCTGCGAGGCAGTAAAAAAGTTAATGGATTCAAGGTATTTGAATAATTGCCTATACAATATATGCTCAAAAACCTTGCCGGATACTGAAATTAAGGATATAGGCCTGTAATTTTTCTCATTTCTCGTCTCCTGATTTAAAAATAGGATTACCAGCCGCGATTTTCTAGTCCTGTGGAACCAACCCGGTCTTGTACCAGATTTGAAATATAATACAGAGATATTATGCGATAATGACATGGCATTTCTTTAGAATGTAGGACGGAATTCCATCAAGACCCATAGATTTCGATGTGTCCGATTCCCGCAAAAGACAGTCGATACCATGTACATCGATATACAGGCATGCAATGGTCAGAGGCAGTGACGTCGTCATTAGTCTCTCCGAAAACACAGATTTAAAATATACATTAAGCATTTCAGCATTTTGAGCGTCTGTCGTTATAGTAGTGCCATTCTATTTTAGGGCGGGATATGAAATGTCATTAAAATTAATGAAATTACGGTGTTTTACGAGCCGAGACCGCGATCTGATTATGAGGCACGCCGTAGAGGGAGACTCCGGAACGTTGGACCACCTGGGGTTCTTTAACGTGCACCTAAATCTAAGTACATGGGTGTTTTCGCATCTCGCCCCCATCTGAAATGTCATCGGTTCTACTTATTTTTATATATTTTTAGAAAGCTTTAGGGTTTTCCTCCAGGTCTGCGTTTAATCGGGCGAAAAATAATTGCTTCGCTTTCTTGATTCCCAGTTCTAGCGTCCAGTTTGCATCCTTTGAGTGCTGGCGGTTGAGTGAAGCGTTATTACTACAGCATTTTTTCGTTCACGCTTCTAGCTTTCCAGATCCGTCTACGCACTTAAATACTAAGTCACCGTTTATTTATTTTTTCTTTTGCCGCAGGAGTTTTACAGGAACATGTATGTGTAGTGGTTCTAATAATTTGATGCGAAGGGTGGACCACAAATGCTTCGCATCCCTACTGACATAGGCCAGAAGGTTGGTAAGTACGATAATTCTGCCTGGCTGTTGTCAAAATTGCCTTTATCACATAAAAATACTCGCCGTGCACCCAACCACTGAAATGTTTAAGTTTGTAATGACCACGTCGTGGTCACTGAGGCCAGGTTGCGTTGAGACTTTGCTCACAATGTTGCGGTCGTTACAAATGACAAAATCTAATGTAGCCTGTTGTTTGGCATAACATAAGTTGTTTAACATAATTAGTTCGCGAAAAATTGTATTGGTTCATGATTCGTTAGTTATTGGACCGTCAGTAGTCCAAGTTATGTCTGGTAGGTTAATAGTGCCGCCCAGAAAAACAGTATCAGAGAGCACTGATAAAATGTCAGCAAGGTTATGAATTTCTTATTACTGCCGGGTGGTCGGTAGAAGGATCCAAATACTAGTTTGCACCTCTTTGAGAGGCACACTCGACACTCGACTGATTCTGCATCATTCTTAATATGAAGTACTTCGCTAGGCAAATGGTTTGACATTAAAATAAAAACGCCTACGCCGTGCCGGTGTCTATCTTTACGGAAGGCAGTAAACCCCGGTGGGAATACCTCGCAATTCGCGATACTCTTACTTAACCAGGATGCGGTGCCTAGTAAAACGTGCGGCTGCATCGTTGCAACCATAGAAGCAAAGTTGTCCTTCTTTCTGATGCTTTACGGTTAATCAAAAGAGCGGAAAATCCTTTAGGTCCAGCCAAGGTGTTCATGTCAGTTTGAGGTGACTTTTCATGTGCATGTCATTCTCGTAAAAATCTGGCGCAGAAATCCGCTGCCACGTTAATCCCCGGTTTCTTTTGAGAGAGGGCAAGAGCCTTGAATGGGAATCGCTGTACGGGGAGTGTCTGGAGACCGCGCACCGTTCTCTATAGTTGCGATAGAGGCTTGCGTGGATCTAGCGACTAACAGAAGGCAGTCCAACGTTGCGATTCGAGCTTGTCTAACCGGCGCTGGATCTTCTTTTGCGTGCGTCTGGAGGTGCGTAAATCGTCCATTGTCTTCGTACGTCGGTATCTTCGTTCAGCACGTTGTCGGATTGCTCGAAGTCGTTCTAGTTCCACATCAAATTCCGTCACTTTCGAAGAGTATGCGACAGTACCTATAGTGTCTTGCACCGCACTCTTTATTGCCTCTTCCAAGTCGAAAGATGGATTGGCGTGGCAGTGTTCTTCCATGATAGAATGAAATTTACACCAGTCCACTCTTTGGATCGTATCCCGAATTTTAGAAGGGGACGTACAATCCTCTGATCTTGACGTACGTGGGGATATGGTCGCTTCCGTCCGTCTCTATGTCCGCAAACCACCCGACACGTTTGACAAGGCTTCGTGAGACGAAAGCCAAGTCAAGACAGCTGCTGTATGTGGAGCCACGTATAAACGCAGGACTTCCATCATTCAACAGCCAAAGTTCATTACTGGAGGCGAAAAATACCAGAGCTCTGCCCCTTGCGTTGATCTTCAGACATCCCCAGAGTATATGATTGGCGTTGAAATCTCCAATAACGACCCAGGGATTGGGAGTTGAGGAAAGGATGTCTCGTAGTCATTTGTGATCAAATCGACTTGACGGAGAAAGGTAGGTGCCCACAAAAGTAAAGGTCAAATTCTTTTTCCTTACGTTTAGGCATATATATTGATTATCGTCATTAGGTGGTACATGCTGATGAATGTAGGTGAGCTCAGGGCGAATAAACACCAAAACATTACTGTTTTCACCAACAGTTGACGACATAAACGATTTATATCCACAAAGCCTGATAGTGTTCGATAAGTTCGGCTCGCTAATGATGATAATGGGAAACATATTGGCATACACGAAGCGACGCAAATCCGAAATGCGCGCTCTGCGTCCGCGGGCATTCCACTGAAAAATAGCTGCTTGCCGGAGCTCATCCCTAAAGGACAGTGGCCGGGGAGCCATTATCTACTCAAGGGTTGCCAGCATCGGACTCAGAGCTTCCAGTACTTGAAGCGCACTTCTAGCAGACGGTGTGTGCATGTTGTTTAGCAACACGCGAATAGCATTCATTAAAGGCCTAATAAGTGCTATCACTTGCTCATCTGTTTTTCGCAACCCCTCGCATACAGCACCTTGCTGTACTGGGGGCGGCTTCTTCTGCGGCTCTTCTGCCGGTCGTGTACGCGGAAGTGGCGGCCATTCCTTTCTAGAGAGAGATCTGGCAGTTTCCTCTCTTACAACATCGGTGTTTCGGGTGCTGGAAGCTTCCACTGATGGTGCTGCTTGACGAGTTGACTTTTCTTGAAACGTTGATGTTTTCCGTCGTGAAGTCCTTCGACGGTGACGTCGTCTTCGCCGCACTTTCACAGCGGCCTCTTTGTGGGTAGAGTTGTCTCTCACCATTTGTTTAAGAATGGTGATCTCTTTTTTGATTTGGGGACAGTCTTCGGAAAAGGCGCAGTGATCACCCTGACAGTTAGGACACTTCAACGTGGTTGCGCTGTAGTTGTCTTCTGAGTAGGGGTCGGCGCATCGAGGGGACACGGCGGAATTTCTGCAAACACCCTTTACATGTCCAATCTTCTGGCAATTGAAGCATTGCATTGGTCTTGGAATAAATGGTCGAACCTGGTGGCGAAAGTGGCCAACCTTCACTTAGGATGGAAGGCAGTCGCCTTTGAACGTTATCCTCACAGAACGTGTGTTGCCGAGGCGACCAACATGCACAATGACGTTGTGTTCACTTGCTGGTTTTATGAGAACTGGGAGGTCTGCGTTAGGTATTTCAATGTCAATGTCATAGATGACTCCTGTTATTGTGGTACCATTCGATGGCACGATGGAGCGGACCTTGATGTTTCCCAGCTGCGTTACATGTTGTAGTATGTTCAGCGCACTCGGGTTCATCACATCGATTGCCAGAATGTTTCGCCTAGTGTTTATCCTGACATCCTTGATCTCGTTCGGCACGGTGTTTTCTAGATACACGGAGAGTGCTTGCCTGTTGAGGACGCGCAGATTGTCAGTAACGTTCTGTGGCACAAACAGGATGGAGTGAGGCCATCGTTGAGGCGCTGTTTTCACGGTGCTAGAGCTGGACGCCAAAGATGCGTTGAGAATTCTTAGTTTGGCCTTGCGGTACTGGACAAGTCGAAAGCTGTCTTCCGAGAACTCGTAACCCGATGAGGAGTACAGCTCTGTGTCCTCGCCATCACTCGACGTATTTCCTCGCTTCCTCTAAACGATGTCCGCTAGTGAACGGGAACCGGGAGGATCCTCGAAATGTTGTACATCCATTACCGCGATGGAGGGGGCGGTAGACCCCACAAGGGCAGTGAGAAGTCCAGAACAGCACAGAGACGGGCGAGATGTGTTCCACAAGAGATGCAGTTCCTAGTAGACAAAAAGAAATAGGAACCTTATGGACTTTCGTCTATCGACAGTCTATAGAATTTGTATCAACAAAAGACCAAATCTATAGGAACGCAAGGTCGTATATAAATAAGTACTTTCTATAGACAGTCTAAACTCGTTTTTTGTAAGGGACCACTATAATGACAGCGGATGGTGAACTACAGCAGCTTAAACGGCTCGAAATAGCCTGAAAGGTTCCCCATTTTTGCGCAACGACTGCATCTGCGCACTGTTTGACCTCGCCGACACGATGTCGTCTGAAAACGAAGGGAAAAAAGAAAACAGCCGCAACTAGTTGTCATCCGTATCGTTGCAAATGACATCGCCTGATGCCAAGAAGAGCTGCGCAGGAAGCGCTGGGACTTGTTTACGCCCAACATTAGCCGCCTCGCGTATAACTAACTGCATTGTAGGCGCACACGTACAGGCGTGGGAAACGCGGCGTTGCGAGTTTGTCACTCTCGGCGGTGAAACAAAGGGCGCAGCGCATCGATTACTTTGACGGACAATTCGCCGCGACAGACCTTGTTGGCTTCTCCGCAGCTTGAGCAAAGCCTGGCGTCTTGCACCGTTGTTGCAGCCCGTGCGAGGACATCACGCGCATATTCGCGACCGCAAAGACACAAGCGCTGCTCGTGCCTTTGAAATGTAAGGGGTTCTTCGCGTTGAAAAGTAACGAGGCCCTGTCAATAACACGGTTGAGACCTGCTGCGCGGCACTACTCCGTAAATGCAACGACAGCGTAAGACCAAGAGGAGGGGGAGAAAAAAAAGTCACGTGCGTCTTTCAAGCAACTTCTGAACGAGGGAAAGAGAAAGTTTTTCTGGTATTTGAGGTAGAAGACAAAAATATAAGAACAGGAAATGGAAATGCACCTGAACCGCTGACCATGTCCGGTGCGGTGGCATGTAATTGGCTCTAGGATATCACGCAAAGTTTCATCATTATATGTCCATGAGCGATAGTAGCATTGGAAACGTGTTGCAGTTCCTTTGACGTGAGACGGCAGCCGCTCGTAACAAAGGCAACTAGCACATCGCCACTGGAATGGCAACGTGACTCGTTTTCGGAGAATAATGAAGGCGACGGCTCAGCACCGTGGATTGACGAACAGTATAACAAGGCGTGAAGCACACTGAAGCATTGTGTGTTTTTTTACTCACTTAGTGCGCAAGCTCATGCAAAGATACGGAGATGTCTGTCTTTTGCTGCAACCACAGTTGTACAGGCTGCTTGAATGTCTCTCCCGTAGATAACTCCGAAAGGTTCGTGAGCATCGAACGAGGCTGAGATAGCGAGCATCACGATTACAAATTGTCTGAGTGGACAGTAAGGCCCTTCTTGGAAGTCTGAATATGCGACAAATGAAAAAAAAAACTTATTTTCTTGTCCGAGCTACTTCTGTTTAATGTTGTTTTATCTCATCACGCGTGTAAATAAACACCCGCATTCGCGTGGCAGTGCTTAAGCTAGAGTAGTTCGTAAAAATAAGTATCAGCTAATAGTGACTGAAAACCCATTATGAGCGACGGCGGTCGGCCCAAGACAAACACTTCCCAAGAACGAAAATCATTCTGAATTCAGCCCGATTTCACCCCGTTCTGCCCTACGCTTTATGGTGAAGACATGTAGAGGCACATTCTCGCGCGAGACCCCCTTGCAACTACCGTATAATGTAATGACCAAACCTTTCTCCGTGCCACTGAAAGTTGAAAGATATATGCTCAACCTAAGTTTTCATCTTGCACGAAAGCCATCGCACTGACGAACGCGAGTAATTAGCAGCTTGCAGCAAACGTGACCAGCAAAGAGAAACACAACCCGTGCTTCAGGTTACTCTCCCACTGCTTCTAACTCGCGAAAATAACGAATTGTTTGGGGGCTAGCCATTGTTCTAAGCGAAATCAACGCAAAGGTTGAACGCTACACTCCACAGTGTTCCCAAAGCCAACAACCCAGTGAAGGAAGGAGAAAACTAATAGTCAAACGAAAAGAAAGAAAATTGGAATTAGTGGTCTCATGTGTGAAACCTAACGCGTTTTTATAGGAATACGATAAATAAGAGAAACAAGAGAATAACTAATAGAAGAGCACTAAAAGAAATTTGCTCAAAGCCGGTTTAATATATATATGCACATGCAAGGACCCCGTAACACGTCAACGGTGATGTTCATTGTGCAGTACAAACTCAATGTTACTAAACTGCACCAAAAAAAAATAGTTACCGAAAGTTTCTATTTAGCGAAGTGACCGTCAGAGACCGAAAATCGGCGTCCGTCTAGAAACATTTGCGTTGACCTTTGACTGGCTTACTGCCGCCGCTTCGCAGTTTGCCTGGAATACAGCGGTGTTGACAGGCGAAGCAGCACCTGCGTCTCATTTGCGCCGCGAAATGCTAAACGGCGGCGAGGACACGTGTTCTTTGGTGTTTACACCGAAACTACAACGCTTTCCATCACTTAGCCTTCCTGTGCTTCGTACTATACAGTTTCCACCTGTCGTGACACCGAATGGCTGTGCAGTTTGTGTGCGACGTTCATAGCTTCTCAGGAAGCAAACGTAGAACGCGGTCATTAAAGACGTAGTTCACCATTTGGCGCGGTGTCAACTCCGCGGGGGGAACCTGCTTCTAATTCTGGTCCGCTGAAGCTCGACGCAAGACGTGAATGAATGCTTTCGCGTGATTGCGCGTGCATACGACTTCGCCGTCGGGCAGGTGACAAACGCATTGAGATGCGGGCGTCATGTTGCAGTGAAACCACGCACGCGCATATAACGGGAAACGTTTACGAACTCGACAGACGAGCGACATGTGATGTATGGTCTTCCTGCGGCAGCGAGTGGAGATTTCCAGCACATGTACTGCGTCGCATCTTTCGGCAGCGCGCTTTGAAGCGCAGTGGAGGGCGGCACTCTGAACAGTGGATTTTGAACCATGGCGCTCAGTAGCTCAGTTATCTTAGGCGAGGTTACCACTGACGCCGCTGTGACGCGTCTCGTCACCATAATTATCGTGCGACCGCTGCAGGATGAAGCGTTCCCCAATGAACCCTCTCTTGCTTCTGCTGACTCCGCACTATGTGCCGGCAAATTTCCTAATCTCATCCCACCACCTAATTATATGTGTCGTCCTCGAATGGTTTCCCTTCGATTAGCACCCAATGATCGCTGCATTAGATGATCTGCCTTGCTCCGTGTCTTTATCTTAACCTCCACTAGAACATCAGCTACACGTATTTGCTCTAAATCCCAAATCGCCGTGTTCCTCTCCCGCCCCCTGCAGCACCTCTTATGAGAGCTGTGAGTGTGTCCGGTATCGAAAGGCCTCTCTTCAACAATATTATCGAACAGAATGGAATTTAACGCGCTCTGTATTCGTGGAGTCGTAGGCAATTAAATTTTGCTGCTACCACGCACTCGCGGCCTCCCTCCCCCCCTCCCCTCCCTACCCTTTCTTTTTTGTCGTTCCTGGTGCACTTGAAGCTATGCACAACGTCTACACGTAACAATGACAGTAGCGTTACGCCCATCATTGCACTGACCTTTTGCATCAGCGTGACTTAGAGATTGCGTGAGTGCGACCTTCCTTTGCGACGCCCAGCTCACAGATAATGCATTATCGGCGCAGTATTTGCCTGCACAATGTGGCGCCTTCTCCCGAACAGCGATGACGACACATCGAACATTATCGCCATCTTCATACACCATCGAAGGTGGTAACATCTTAGAAGGAGATGACGCGCTGGGATATACGAGCAATGTTATTAGTAATAACTTTGACACGAAAGAAAGCGTAGTCCAGACTCAACGAGGCCCAGAAACAGAGGAGCATGAGAGTTCAAAATTTAACGTAGAATGCTCTTAGTTCAAAAAAAAAAAAGCAGAATGCCGTCTCCCTAATAGCACGGCAGTAGGACCAGACGAAGTATCAGTACAGCTAATCAAGCAGGTGGGTCCAAAGATCAAGGCACAACTGTCTAGTGTCATAGAACAAATGCCGAAAACAGAGAAAATTACGTTTGGATGGTTTGAAAGCACGATGAACCTCACCAATAAAGACAAATGTTATAAGGATAATGCGAGCTCGCACAGACTACTTGCAGTAAAGTCGGTGATATACGAGGGCCGTTTTTTTTTCAACCTCCGATCGCTCCGTGCAGGCGCTACGCGGGCAGCAGAAAGCGGACATGCGCTGTAGGCAACTGCGCAGCTCTCGCACTACACACTCCGCCATTGTTGACATTCAGTTGTCAGTCGGCATTGTGCTACAGCCACGTAAACATGGCTGCCATTATTGTTGCTCCCGCCAAGTGTGAATTGCGAAGTGTTATTCGTTTTCTACAGGCTGAAGGCCATGGTGCTGCAGAAATCCATCGGAGAATGAGTCGAGTGTATGGGGAAAACTTCATGAGTGATGGTGTCGTGCGTGAATGGTGTCGAAATTTTAAAGATGGGCGTAATGATGTGCATGATGAAGGGGGTGTTACGAACTTTGCACCGCTGCACCACTATTACGACTTTGTGGTCCCGTAGCGCTCGTCACCCGTTTCGTGACAGAGCGTTGGTAGCGAAGACTCCGAGCCAGGCGTCGATGAGAATAACAAAAGGGACTTTATACATTATATACAGGTTATCATACAGGACATGAACGGGTCGGCACTGGGGCCGAGTGCTCACAACAAACGCGACTGTTCCCGCACGACGGCGTCCGGCGAAAACGCGTGACACATCTCACCCCAGTCGGGAGCGACACTGTCTCCCGGTGGGTCGGCGGATCCTGTTTTTCAGGCAGCGCGTCGCTGCTTTTATAATCCCCGAGAACCATTGTCACTCAAACGGCCCAATACAAAGTCAGCACACGACGGTCGTCCGAGGGGTCCAACCAGCGACCGCGCTGGCCACCCGGTTCAAAGTTCGCGCGCGTGGTGACCTCCATGCAAGAGGAGGTGCGGCGCCGGGCTGTCTGGTACTCGCGGACACGTCCAAACCTGCTGCTCGCCGAGGCTTCTCCCGCAGGATCCCGCTGCCTGACGGCTCAGCATCTTGACTTGTGAAGGGAGAATTAGGGCGCTCGCAGGATAGATTCTGCATCTTGCAGATTCGGAATCCGGGCTTGTGGTGATGGCACAACAGCATCCCCGCCCTCAGATAAGGCGCCGGGAAGACGAGCTGCCTCCACGTGGCTCGGATGCCAGGCGCGCACGTTCGTCAGGCCCGTCCAAGTTCACGTCCAGTGTCGGGACGCCAGGTAACTTCACGTGCCCAGGTCCGACTCGCCAGGACAGGAGCTCTGCTCACCGCGTCGTCGCCAAGGCACCTTGACCAGCTCCGCTCGGGTCGTTCCTAAGACCTTGCTTCTCGCCACTGGTCCCGCTTGGTCGTTCTGCAGCTTGCAAAACCGACCGGCAAAAGGCAACACCCAACACGAACAAGTGCCCTCTGTCTCCCGTCAAACACCAGACAAGGCCATAATTCAAATCAACCTAACTAAATTGCTATCCCTCTTTTTGCTCCCGCTGCAACAAGAGGCAGGTGTACGATCTAGTACACAAGGCTCAAACAACCAGTTTTCAAATTAACAACACAACAAAATAGACAAGAAACAATTATTAATCAGCAATAATAATTACAAATGGAATGGTCCCCTTGAAATCACTTGGACCGAAAACATACCACTGAGGAAGCAAATGAGGTCATTCATTTTTCCCGGCGATATTTTCGCGGAATCCGAAGCTGCTTATATTTGCGACCCTGCTTATCCGTGTAGCGGCGGTACAATAAGCCAGATTCTTTGCCAAATGAAACCCTCTTTTTTTTCACTCCCCGTTTGACGCTCTTCCTCAGATCGGCTAATGAACAGTCTTCCTGTTGCTCGCGAATCAGACTTTCTCTTTCAACTGCAGCCTGCTCCTGCCGGCTGGCGGAAACCGGAGCGAGTGTGGAGCCCGCGTCGCCTAATTGCGGCGTCGAGTCTATATCGCGGCTAGCACTGCACGCGTCACTCCCACTCACTTCCAGGACCCGCTCGCCTAGGCCAGCCTCCGAGCTCTGCCTCTCCCGTGACTGCTCGCCACTCAAGTTACCCTGATCGGTCCCTATACCGCACAGCTGTTCGCTCACCGACGCTAAGTCAAGTTCCCTCGACAGCGGGCGCGCTTTGGATCGCGTGGGGGCCATGTACGCCACGTCGGCAAAGAATGATTTGCCGTGATCCCTCAGCAGCTGCTCCGAGTTATTTGAGAAGAGGTAGGAAAATTGCTCCGGGAGGGCGGCTGACACAGCGGCTTCGGTGTTAAGTTTCCCAAACTCTCCTTCAATGATAACTGTTGCGATCGGTAAACAGACACTCTCCTTCTCGGCCACTTGCCGTATCCTAACGCACTCTCCCGTAAAATCACTCGAGGAGACGAAAGACGGGTGAACAACGTCCATAGTTGCTGCAGAGTCCCGCAGTGCTCGGCACTTCTTGCCGTTTACCTTAATTTCCTGCACATAGGGCTCCAATAGACGTATGTTTTTGTGAGTTTCCTGTATCGTTGCAAAAGCAATTCTCTCTGGGCAGCTTGCAGCGATGTGCCCTTGCTTTTTGCAATTGTAGCAGGTTAACGGTTTCCGTTTTTCAAAAGAACGCGTCATTTCGTTTCGCTGTTTCGGACCATCGTCGTCATTCTGAGATGCATTCTGTCCTTCCCTTACAGTTTCTTTGGTAAGGGATTCGTCGTCCCGAAACTCGCGACGCGTGATTTGCTTCCGTTCGTCGGGCTTCCCGGAAAACCAATCTCTCCTATCAGCTTTTTCTACGCGCACTGCCTTGCTGTGCAAGCTGCGGCGTGTGTAATACTCTTCCGCTAACTCTGCTGCCTTGTTTAGCTTAACCTCCTTTAGCCTATCTTGCAGCCAGAGCCGGACATCCTCATCAATGCAACGGTAGAACTGCTCCAACGCGATGCATTCGACAATTTTGTCGCGGTCGTCGTAAACCTCTTCGCCCTTCAGCCATTCCACCAAGTCGGCTTTTAGACGAAACGCGAAATCAACATTCGACTCCTTGCCCTTTTTTGCATACCGGAACCTCTGCCGGAAAGCTTCGGGCGACAATTTGTACTTCCGCAGTAGAGCTTCCTTCACATCACTGTAGCTCTCAAACGCCTCTTTCGATAAGCAAGTTATTACGTCTGATGCCTCCCCAGGAAGCAAGGCTAACAGATTCTGTGCCCAAAGGGATCGCTCAATGCTATTCCGTTCACACACGTGCTCAAATTTCACGAGGTATTTGGCCATATCCTCTCCGACGACAAAGGGTGGAAGTTGATCGCGTATTCTTGGAACATTAGAAGTGAGACTAGGCGCCGGCGAGTTATTTCGGATCTCCAACTCTTTCATTTTAATCTCGTGCTCACGAATCTCTCTCCTTTCCTCCTTTTCCTCTTCGCGACGTTCCTGTTCTCTCCTTTCCTCCCTTTCCCGACGTTCATTGATACCCGCCAAGGCCTCTGCGGCTTCCTCAGCCGTTACGTCCCCAGTCCTCATGACCTCAAGGATCGCATTCTTTCTTTTGGTTGAGCCCAACTCAATGCCCAACTCCTCACAAATTTCGAGAAGTTCCTTCACCTTGTACTTCTCCATCGTTCACACTGTCCTCCTGCTGTTTACCCTTTTTGAATATACCTGCCGTACGCTACTATAACACTACTAGTAAGACATATGCAAGTATATCACACACTGCCCCGTTTTACCCCCTCAGCGTCCCCTGGTTTTCAAAACACTCTTACTAGGCTTGAAACACACAAGGTTATCACAATGCAACACCAAATCCTTCCCTAAGCTACTATAACCTGTGTCAGAGAAAGTCTGGTGTTTGAGGTAAACTTCAGGCACTCACCGCGCCGAGGTAGCTGATGCCGGTCAATCCCGTAGCTGCCATCCAGTGTTACGAACTTTGCACCGCTGCACCACTATTACGACTTTGTGGTCCCGTAGCGCTCGTCACCCGTTTCGTGACAGAGCGTTGGTAGCGAAGACTCCGAGCCAAGCGTCGATGAGGATAACAAAAGGGACTTTATACATTATATACAGGTTATCATACAGGACATGAACGGGTCGGCACTGGGGCCGAGTGCTCACAACAAACGCGACTGTTCCCGCACGACGGCGTCCGGCGAAAACGCGTGACACATCTCACCCCAGTCGGGAGCGACACTGTCTCCCGGTGGGTCGGCGGATCCTGTTTTTCAGGCAGCGCGTCGCTGCTTTTATAATCCCCGAGAACCATTGTCACTCAAACGGCCCAATACAAAGTCAGCACACGACGGTCGTCCGAGGGGTCCAACCAGCGACCGCGCTGGCCACCCGGTTCAAAGTTCGCGCGCGTGGTGACCTCCATGCAAGAGGAGGTGCGGCGCCGGGCTGTCTGGTACTCGCGGACACGTCCAAACCTGCTGCTCGCCGAGGCTTCTCCCGCAGGATCCCGCTGCCTGACGGCTCAGCATCTTGACTTGTGAAGGGAGAATTAGGGCGCTCGCAGGATAGATTCTGCATCTTGCAGATTCGGAATCCGGGCTTGTGGTGATGGCACAACAGGGGCCAAGGACGCAAATCTGTCGTTTCAGATGACCTGGTTCAACGAGTTGACAGAATGGTTAAAGAAAACCGCAGATTCACCATTACTGCTTTATCTACGGAATTTCCAGAAGTTTAATGGTCTGTTTTGTACTCTATTGTTACTGAACGGTTACGCCAGAAAAAAAATTTGTGCACGTTGGGTCCCAAAAATGTTGACGGACGGCCACAAAGCTCGACGAATGGCGTCAGCTTTGGAGTTCCTTGAGCGTTATCAGGATGAAGGAGACAGCCTTTTGAAATCAATCGTGACTGGGGATGAAACCTGGATTCAATACGACACACCGGAAACAAAATGACAATCACAACAATGGATGCATTCAAATTCACCAAACAAACCAAAGAAATTCAAGAAAACCTTCAACAACAGAAAGACCATGGCTACTGTGTTTTGGGATCAACAAGGTGTGTTGCTTGTGGAGTTTATGGAGCCCGGAACCACAATCACTGCAGCTGTTTATTGTGAAACTTTACGACGTTTGCGTAGAGCCATTCAGAACAAACGAAGAGGAAAGCTGACCGCTGGAGTTGTTCTGATCCATGACAATGCCCGTCCACACACTGCTGGATCAACTCAACGGCTTCTCGAACAATTTAGATGGGACATTTTCGATCATCCGCCATACAGTCCAGACTTAGCACCCTGTGAATTTCATCTTTTTCCTGGACTGAAGACGTGGCTTGGTGGGAAGCGCTTTCAAACCAACGTCAAGGACTACTTGAATTCATTGGCGGCAACTTTTTTTGAAGAGGGTATTGCAGAGCTTGTCCACAGATATGACAAATGCCTCAATCTCTTCGGTGATTATGTCGAAAAGTAACCGTAACTGTACTAATCTTTTGGTAATAAAATTATTGTTTTAGATGAATTTGTCTTTTATTTATAGCCTATCGGAGGTTGAAAGAAAAACGGCCCTCGTATATAATGGCAATGCAAACCACAATATTATAGCTGTTGAAGTGACTAGAACAAAATTTTTAAAAAGCGGGAACTACAGAATGGGTGCAGGCCAGGCATACGCTTAGAGAATACTATCTTTGTGCTAACTCACTGCATTGAGATCTCAGCAGACCATTATGGACAGCATTTATAGATATTAAGCTAACTTACGGTAACGTAGACAGGGAATTGCTATTGGTCATTCTCAAGCACTAAGGCACAGATTATGATTTAGTGGAGCTGTTGAGGGAGGTGTTCACAGACAACCAAGTATAAATTATATTAGAAGGCCGGAAATGCAAAGAACTATTAGAAGTTCACCAAGGACTTATGTGAAGGTTCTCTCTGTCTCCATTGTTGGTCACGCTTTAAGGGCGCAGAAAGACGACTGGAAAACAGTGAATTAGGTTTTGATTCGTCTTACATCCGTAAGGGGCAAGAAAGGGTCCCTGGGCTGATGTATGCGGACGACATAGTGCTATTAGCAGACAATTCAAGGGATTCGCAGAGACTTGCGAATACGTCTGGCCGTGAAGCGACACATCCAGGTATTATATTTATCACAGATAAATTAGGAATTATCATCTATTATATTTGGTAAGGGTATGCAAGCAAACGGAAAGAATAACCAGAAGAAATCATCAGGCAAGACAGAGAGAAAGCAATAGGAGAAGGAATGGGAAAGTTGGTACATGGTACGTTCAAGTAACATGTACCAACTCACCGAACAAGCCTCTCCTACGATCTGTAATGAAGAGACGAGTAATGATGTGGTATAAATTCAACAGCAAGTCATGTCCATAGTCACGCTATTAAATACCTGGGTGTAGACATAAACGGAAATACCTACTGAAATATCTACCAGGATAATCTGACAATGACGAGGAAGAGGAATGCAGCAATAATGAAACACAGATCACTTTTGGGCTACAATAGATATGAGGTCGTGCGAGGAACTTGGAAAGGAGTAATGATGCCAGCGCTAACGTTCGCAAATGCCCTTCTGTGCTTCAAATCAGATATCTTGTCGGGGCTTGATAGACAGATAGATAGATAGATAGATAGATAGATAGATAGATAGATAGATAGATAGATAGATAGATAGATAGATAGATAGATAGATAGATAGATAGATAGATAGATAGATAGATAGATAGATAGATAGATAGATAGATATATAGATAGATAGATAGATAGATAGATAGATAGATAGATAGATAGATAGATAGATAGATAGATAGATAGACAGACAGACAGACAGACAGACAGACAGACAGACAGACAGACAGACAGACAGACAGACAGACAGACAGACAGACAGACAGACAGACATACAGACAGACAGACAGACAGACAGACAGACAGACAGACAGAGAGAGAGAGAGAGGCAGTGAGGTTAACCAGATGCACGTCCGGTTTGCTACCCTCCACTGGGGGAAAGGGTATGGGGACGAAGAGAGGGAAACAGGAGATAGTGAGAGAGCACAGTTTCGGGCACATTTGAAGGTTCGCGTCGAGTCCACACACGGTTGCCAAGACCTGTGGACTTGAGGTATTTCAACAACGCTTTCGTTGCCATCGACGCGTACGGCCAAGGTCCAAGGATTTTCATTTCCGAAAATGGTCTATAGTCCAGCTGGTTCAATGCTGTCCGGAGAGCTCCACGCTCGACGTCGTACTGGGGACAGCTGCATGTTAACCAAATATCAGTAGGCTGATTGGTATTGGGAGCCCATGGTAAAACCACAAATGAGGAAGTGCAGGGTGACATGGGGTGGGTTTCTTTTGAAGTCGGAGAAGCGCAAAGCAAAATTTGTTTTAAAGAAAGACCCAGGAACGTGAATTAAAGGAAATGGAACATCTGTGCCTCAAAAGCGTAGACACGGAACGGAGGAAGAGGTCAACTAGTTGGCGACCAAGTACTGGCTAACTGAAAGTGCAAACAGGCAACCCGGAGTCATGAAAAAGAAAGTGAGAGAAAATTCACCGACGATTAGGATACTACCTAATGAGAATTTTGAGCGCAGCTGTTTGAGTGTTTAGAATTCGCGATAGACAGTGGCAAAGAGTTTGATTCCGAATGACAGGGTCCTCTCGGCGGCGGCCCTGAGCCTCTGCGGCAGACGAAACACTTCCACGGGTTGCGTCGCTCATTGTTCAGAAGGAACTGGCTTTGTATTATTATTTATATTGTCGCGTGGTAGCGGCAGTGAAGAACGACACAGTGTCGAAACTGTGAGTTACAAATTTAGGTCTTTATTGGGCGAGCTAGTGCCCAGAAAAACAAAGCTACACTCAGGCACAACAGCGGCAAGCAGAGTCGGCAATCGTCGAAAATGTGATCTGCGGCTCAAGTGCATCGGCTTTTATACATGACTCGTCGAAGGTTCCAGTGTATCGCTGGTGCCCGCATGGCTTCCAGAAAGTACTACACAATTCGCGTCGCGCATGCAATCAGATTACAAAATGTTTTGGTGACAACGGCCAACAGATCGAACTATCGACAACATTCGAGATACTTCTGATACATGCAGGTGCGTCATGCGTCGAGGGATAATGTTTAACGTTTGTTAGCCGCTGAAAAGTGGGAACCGAAGAAGTGAACAGACGACGAGCGGTACTCTGGCGCCATCTCGTAGCGATTGTCACAGAACACGTCTTGCGCGGCACTACGCTTTTCTTCTCGCACTCTCCTCCTCGTGCTCTCTTCGCTCTCGCCGCCTTCCCGTTCCCCGCTGCACTCTCCGTTGCTCTTTCATGCTTCGCTGCTGTGCTCGTTCGCTCGGTTACGCCCACGCTCGCCGCAGGAATCGGTGCCTAGGAGCTGTGCTCTGAAACAAAGACGGTGAATCGGATGCAAAGAGTAATAAAAAGAAGGACCACGACGACTTACAAGTACGACACGAAATGAATCAGGAGGGAAAATCTTTACGATAACACAATGGAAGTGCCTTGCTTTTTGAGGCCCGAGCTGGCTACCTGAGGTCGCAAACATACCGGAGCAAGTATTCCAAACAGGATGAGGCATGTGCCCGGTCCAGCAAAAGTCCGGAAACGACTCAGGACATGGCAATGGAATGACAACATATTCAACCAGCAAGACCCGCAGGGAACGTTCCCCTTCCAGAAGAGCTAGGATTCAAAGCGGGGTGAGCAGTCACGATGAGCAAAGGACGTTTACATTGATGGTGGAAAAAAATATAGGCAAAAGGTTGGTAAAATCGGAGTCGTTACAGGCATAGGTAACTGAAGAACACGGAGATACAGGTTTTTATTTAAAGACGAAGATCAGATAGACAAAATGCCAGACGGCGATAGATGCAGTAAAACTGATTAGATCAAGCAGGCTAGGTAACTGTCGCAGCCCCGTTTAGAAAGGAATGTAAATAATAACAATAATAATAATAATAACAATAATCATTGTCGATGACATTTTTCCCCTTTTGATTTTGCATGAGTAGAAATACTCACCGTGTTTACTTCTGCGTAAAAGTAAGGCAGAAATGTGGTGTGAATGACGAAGATTTGAAGCAAAGATGCGTAACCTCTCGAGCGATACTGTGGGCAAGTTGCTGCATGTACAGGAACGATATTTGTCTCGTCAGTGCAACGTGCACGCTTTCAGTATTGTATAATATATTCACCAAGATAATTTCCAATGAATCATGGCAACACTTGACTTCAGTCAACCAAGAGAACAAGCTGGCCTCAGAAAGGGATATTCTGCAACATACAATGCATCACATCGTGTCACCAATCAGCTGATTAAGAAATCTGCGGAGTACAATCAGCCTCTATATATGGCGTCCATAAATTATGGAAATGGATGCGATTCAGTATAGATGTCAGCAGTCATGAAAGCATTGCTTAATCAAGGAGCACAGAAAGCATACGCGAATATCTTAGGAAATATCTGCAAAGATTCTAGAGTTACCTTGGTTCTCCACAAGAAAAGTAGAAAATTACCTATGGAGAGGGTGTCAGACAAGGAGGCACGATTTCTCCAATGCTATTCACAGCAAGCTTATAAGACGTATTCAGGCTATTAGACTTGGAAGGCTTATGAGTGAAGATCAACGAAGAATATCTAAGCAACCTTAGCTTTGCAGATGACATTGTCCTGTTCAGCGCACTGGAGATGAATTGCAACAAATGATTGAGGGCCTTAACCGATAAAGTGCAAGAGTAAGGTCGATTATTAATATGCGGAAGACAAAGGCCTGGCAAGGCCTTTGTCTGTGGCCTTTCTGTTTCTGTTTCTGTTGCTTTCTGTTTTCTGTTGGCCTTTGTCTGTTTGCCTTTGTCTGTCTGTGGCAAGGCCTCCTGGCAAGGAAACAAGAATTCATGGCCGCCATTCAGCCTCTAGAGTCTGTGCAGGGGTACGTTTATCGTGGTCAATTACTCACAGGGGATCCTGATCATGAGAAGGAAATTTACAGAAGAATAAAAATTGGTTGGAGTGCATATGGCAGGCATTACCAAATCCTAAAATAAAGCGCGCAATCATTGCATTCTACCGGTGCTAACATATCTGGCACAGACTTGGAGGTGAACAATGAAGCTTGGGAACAAGTTAAGGACCGCGTAAAGAGCGATGGAATGAAAAATGTTATGCGTAACGTTAAGAGATGGCAAGAGAGCGGTGTGGATCAGAAAGCGGGGGATAGCAGATATTCTAGTTTAAATTAGGAGAAAGAAATGGACCTGGGCAGCACATTTAATGCGTAGGGTAGATAACCGGTGGGCCATTAGAGCTACAGAATGGGTGCCAAGTTAAGGTAAGCGCAGTCGATGACGGCAGAAAATTAGGCGGTGAGGTAGAATTAGGAAATTTGCAGGTGCAAGGTGGAATCAGGTAGCGCAAGACAGAGATAAATGTAGATCACTGAGAGGGGCTTTCGAGCAGCAGTGGACATGATGATGATGATGATGATGATGATAATGTGCATGACAGTATTGCCTACCGACCAAAACGCCAACCGTTTCCGCCGTCGCCTGGGGACGTCATTAACGGTGGTGTGGTGTGTATACAGCGTAAGCACTCTGCCATTGGTTGAAAGAAAACTTAGGCTCGCATTTTCTGGAAAACACACGACGCAAGGTAGGCATAAAAGCATTGAAATGGACGGCACGGGAGAGAGCACCACTCACTCACTCACTCACTCACTCACTCACTCACTCACTCACTCACTCACTCACTCACTCACTCACTCACTCACTCACTCACTCACTCACTCACTCACTCACTCACTCACTCACTCACTCACTCACTCACTCACTCACTCACTCACTCACTCACTCACTCACTCACTCACTCACTCACTCACTCACTCACTCACTCACAGTCGGTAAGACTCACCTGAAAAGCGCATTCTCGACGCTTGTGTGAAGTGGCAAAATGTCTACATAGTATTCTATTTCATTTTGTAGATGAACCGCAAACAACACCTAGATGGGTCGACATCGAAAGCGTTGTATAGAAAGAGGCAAGTACGGGGAGTATTTAAGCTTATGATAGCGTTCAAAATCGCAAGAACAGCGGTATTTCAGATCTCTAAAAGCGATTCGGGACGCGACGTGATGCGAAACATTGGAAGATTGCGATGGCATAAATATACTTTGCGGGGTCTCCTCAATCTGCGCCACATGCAGCGCAGTTATTCTTTTATCAGAAACTATATATATATATATATATATATATATATATATATATATATATATATATATATATATATATATATATATATACTTCTTGAAATCTAAATACTTTAGAATGTTGGTGCGTTTATCCATAATACAGGGCAACATATGAAAAGTGCGCTTATTAATGTTTTACAGCATTGGCCCTTACATTTGATTGCCGCGTCCTTAGATGGTATTAGAGAGAGAAAGAGAGAGAGAAATAAAAGAGGGGAAAGTAGTTGGTATTAGTTTAACCAGAAGTCCGCGTGCTGGTTGTGAATATTCATCAGAATATTACATTTCTCGATGCCATCTTACACACAATATTTTTCCGTGGTCGGTCCTTTCGCGATTACACGTTCCCCTCTCTCTCTATCCCTCCCTCTCTCTCTGCGTGAGTGCGCACGTAAGTGGATGCGACTGCACACTCTGGGGTCTTTGCATGCGTCATTACAAGGCGTCCATGCCACCGGATTAAGCATCAGCAGTTGGTACAAAGCATTAGAACGCGCCCTTGGGGACTACAGTGGCGGCCTTGCACTCAGCCAAGGTCGATCGCTTTCCGAGGCCGATTCGCTATAGCGATGAAGCCAGTAAGATCCGCTGATGAAAAAGTACTCGTACGGTGCGTGATATCAATAACGTTGATGCGTACAGGATAACGCGCACATATTCTGATTGCACGCGTCTACGAATATCACGAAGTTAGCTTACTCGCACTTCGGTTGCAAGTAGAACTCATAAAATAAATATGTATATAGCCACGGGGCAGTACGCCAGTACAGTATACACAGTAGTGCTGCAAACATTAATAAATGTAGCACGCACATAAATAATACAAAATAAAAATAAATAAACGAATAAATAAACATACCAAAAGGCTTAATGCAGTCCTGATGTTCGAATGCTTTTAGCGATGCGCAATGCCACCAGTCGGCGAAGGTCATCGTCTCTGTAATGCTCGATGTTGTTGCTCTGGTGTTCTTCACTGCGATGTTCCGTATGGCGTAGCTTCTATGCGTAAAACACGATCGATCAATTATCTTTATTGAGCTTTGATACGTTCATATCCCTTGGTTTTAAGCGGCGTCCTTGCGGACTGACGATAAGTGCTTTATATTCATTCAGCACACGATCATCTAGTTGCCTTGCCACAGCTGAATGAGAAGCGGCGTGAGGAATGTAAATGAATGCGCCGAGCGAGTTAGAAACGTACCTATACCTACGAACAGAGTAACGCGCGTGACTGAGATGTCGAGTATGTCGCAAGGACGACGTGAAAGCCGGGACGTCTTACAGATTAATTGCGCACCACATGAGCTTGTTGCGACTGCAAAAATAAAGCGAAAACGAGAAGCTTTTTACATCTTTTAAAGAACTATCTTTGACAAACACAATTAGTTTAAAGCATAAACAACTTGACAGAATATGAATTTTCATCTTTATTTTTATTTTCTCGCAAAGTTCGTTCCTATAGCCAGTGCTCATTGCAAATCTCTGCAAGCACGATCTGCTTGAATGTAGTCGAAAAATTTCGAAGGCGCTTAAGCTTGGCAGATTCTCACGCTTCTCGGCAACTGCAGCTTATGCAACCGTAACGTTTACCGGGAAACGCTGGCAGCGGAGGCTATGCATGAAGGCAAGCTTTGTGGTAGAAACGTGGCCTCCAGCGTGGGCCGATCCAGGAGGTAGTGCACAGCAGCGCCAAAAAGACAACAACAAGTTTTCGGGTTTCTGCTATTGTTTCGCACTTTCAATGTTTAAGTCTGAGAAGATTTAAAATAAAAGGAATGCGCTGTCGGCGTTTTGTTTCATGACATTTGTTTGTGGGCTGTCATTCTCAAAAATTCCAAGGAACAACTTTGTCAACAATGTAAGATAAGGTACGAGCAACTTTGGCGATAGAAAGGTGTGGCAATATCACCCGCACACACCGCACATCATACAGCAGGGCGTGGCATTTACACATACCTAAATAAAAGCGGAAATTTTCGCTCACGGACTACTCCACCGACGCCGACACCCAATTTTCTGTGAGGCGGGGCCCTTAACGCTATCGCGTTAAAATCGACATTTTCACGCCAGCGTTCGGGAAAATGCGGCCTGCACGCAGAGCGTGCCAATGCGCGCCTGGAAACGAACGATGGCCAGAGCGCATGGCGAACGCGCGCAACGCCTCCTACAAAATGTTATTTCGCCACTCACTATATATATAGGCTATATGATATGCAGTTGTGACCTTTGCATGTTTACACACACAGCTCCCGAAGGGCTTCCAGATCCAAGCGCTGAGCGAACTAAGCATGATGTTGCAATCGAATGCTAACATACCGGGCCCTCAAGCTTCTGTCAGTCTTGCTCCGCACTTAAATCGCCGCTTTTATGCGTGAATTAAACCAAGAAATACGCAGGAAATGCTACATAACACGCTCGAGGAGCAAGGTGAGCTTCTTATAGACCCTTGAAGAACACATATAAATCCGACGTCAACTGCCGGACAAAACTCATCTTTGTCCATCTTTCTTCCTTTTTCTCAAGATACACGGTTGCCAAGAGCATGCGAGCGGACGTTTTATGGAATCAGTCACACCGCTGCCACATGCACGACGTCGTTTGGGCCAGTTGCCGGGGGGCTGCGATTTTTTGCACGGGACGCCTTCTGTCTCCGGATCGATAGGCTTTTTTTTCTATCGCGGGGTTTCGTTGCCAACGACGTCCATCCGCGAGAGTGGGGGCGGAAGCGAGAGAGGGAACTGCTTTTCCGAGCCACAGTTGTCCGGTCTCAACGTTCTTCTTTTTTTTGTCCGGTCACTGGCGTTTCGCTCTCACGCGCCGTAGGGGTGGCTTCGCTGTAGAGGTACTGCCAACTCTGCGCGCACGCACGGCTGCTTCGACGAACCTGCGGGAGAAAAGGTCGCGGCCGGGACTACGCCCCGCGCTATATTTTGCGACTTCTGGAGCGAAACCATGTATAGGGACACCGCTGTCCCGCTTAGCGACACGGAGCGGGGACTTTTGCGGAAGGGCATTTGTCGCGCCTCTGTGCCACGATGTTAACTGTCATTTCTTTTTACCATGCATGTTAACACTTTGCAGGACGGTGTGTAATTTTTTACAGAACTCTCGAACTCTCGAAACGGTATTTCAACAAGTGGGAGGCACTGTACGTCCCAGAGGTGCTCGAACGTCTCAATGCCAAATTATATCTAAGCACTTGCCTAGCGAATCAAAACGCTTAGATGTTTTTGCCTGGCGTAAGTAAGCGGGGCGCTTAGAGGGATAAATTTGCAACTGATTTCACTTGGTTACAACAAGCCGTTACAAAAATTGGGACGCATCTGGTCCCGCTCACACTACGTGTCTCTTTCCGAAAAATGGGACTACTTGTTCTACTGATCTTGGAGGGCCTCAGTCAAGAAGTGCCGGTAAACACTTCCCTCGTAAAACAGACCGGAACACTATAATGGGGCCCAGCGGAGGCCACACCCAGAAAGCTTGGGCGCAACTTTCGCCAGAGCATCGAAGCCCAACGTAATCAGCGCCTTTATGCACATGCATGTTTTTGCGCGTGCACCCACAAGGTTAATATTTTCGGACTAGCTCACGCCTCAAGACGCAAGAGAGAAGAGAAAGCAAGGACAGGAAAGGCAGGGAGGTCAACCAGAAGAGCATCCGGTTTGCTACCCTACACTGGGGGTGGGGGATATGAGAATAAAAAGAGAATACAAAGAATAGAAAGACGCAAAAAATGTGTGCTTATTGCAAGCTAAAGGTGTAAATCTAAATGTAGGATAGAGCAGTAACTTATGCGCATCTTGACAACTTCTTTTTTCTTGCGAGCCAAATTGTAAGCCAAATTCAGAAAACCGTTCCACCAAGGAAAACAATCTTCCTACGTTTTGCACGCTTGTCGCTACTTAGTACAGTTTCCTAAATCTATTTTCGCGTGTCTTGAAACCTTTGTATAGAAGGCCGCACAAAACAAATCAGATAAATGCGCTGTTTTGCTGCTAAGGAACATTTTCGCGCGCATCAGAAGGTGTGACCTATATGTCCCATTGTCCTAAGACAAGTCAACCATGTCTCTCGGCTCTGAACACGTTCTTTCTGATTGCGGCCGCTACGTACTTGTATTTGAAGGCGGCACTATATACGCTCTCATGCGCGACTCAAGCTTGGAGCTGCAGCCCGTTCTCGGCCGCCACTTGCGCGTTACGAGCCACGAAAGCTCTGCTTGTGTTTCCTAGGTACACGTTAACGAAATCTCGTAAATGTGTTTATTGTGATTGCATGTGGCTGTTTGCGTGTTTATGTGATCACTACGTGTGCTATAATCATCTCCCATCACCTGTAGTAGCATGCGAGGCCACAAGCCAGGCTGACATCCCCCGAATATCATTAAAGATGGTACATATCTCACTCTCCCTGAGTCAATGCATAAAACACCATTTAAAAAAAGGCGTTTGATTAATGATCCTACGTATTGGGCTTGACGGCCACTAGCGCGCGTCTGTTGCCCTCACTTTATGCGCAAAATGAAAAGAAAAGGAAAATCTGTGCGCGAATGAGCGAGCACACCATGCGACGACCGCGAACCGTCTCGCCCTGAAAAACTAAAGCAAAAAAATAATAATAAAATAAAATAAGAAGAAACCAAGCCAGTATCATTTGGGTCTATAACTACAATTTCAGTGAAATTGTCAGACGTAACCTAAGCACCCACCTTCTTTATCAAAGCTGAGTTTAGCGTTATACTACCGAGTATAGTCGGTTTTCCTGTATGATATACTCGCCTCTTGAAAGTTACGAAAGTTGTACAGAGTGAAAATGTTTTGAAACCTGATAATGTGCTCCTCGCAGCGATGTTCAATATCTAAGCTATTCATTAGAGTATATCTTGGTCTTAAAAAGGATAATAAATGTGACTTGAACCCTGTAGTGTCCGAACAATGCAGTTCCACGGCAGGAAGAATTAAAACTTATTCACCTCTATTTTTGACGATGGAGAGTACATTTGTGAAAAAAAGCTAATAAACAAGGAAACAAACAAACAAACAAGAACAGCAAAACGTCGGGGTAAAAACGTAGTAGTCATAGGAATTAGCTACAGATTACATGACTTGCTAAGCGATCCTTAATTCAAAACTCACTCGAGCGTATCAAAGAGGGAGACAGAAGAAAGGGGAAAGGCAGCGAGGTTAGCCATAAGGGGATATCCGGTTTGCTACCCTACGCTTGGGAGAGAGGGTAGGGAAGGCAATGTGACAAGAAACAAGAGACAGAGAAAGAAAGCGAGCCCAGAAACAGTCACACAGTCGGTCGCTGTCACTGCATACAGTCACCACACATCACAGTAGCACTTCTAGCACTGTAAACATCAGCTCAGGCTACAGCCGCTGGTACAATTGTACCAGCGTCTCTAAAAACTGCAACAGAGCCCTCGTCGCCCTCAGCTGCGATGGCTTGTGATGTCGGCATTCTGAACTGGTTTCCTCTGTTAATGGTATTTGGCCCAACCGCGCTACCGAGATTGCGAGCGATCGTCTCTGTAAATTGTAGCGAGGGCAGTCACAGAGAACGTGTTCAAGAGTCTCCTCGCTACCACAGTCATCACACGAGGCGTTATCGGCCCATCCTCCAACGTATCAAAGGCGCTGCTATAGGATATGCGTTAAGTTACCATGCTGAGAATTACAGGGTTAACACGTATACCACGTAACTTCAATAAACTTAGTGCACAAGACGTTAAAAAAACATATTTTTAAGGTTTACCGCATATTTAGGAGGGTGCCACGCGACGACAGAAACAACCCGCGAATCGCAAGCGACGCACAACGTTCGATTCGGATCTCGAAAACGTAAGTAACGAACCGTCTTTATTAAAAGATAAAGCGAGAAAAAAATGGGGGGAGGGGTACAAGAAAAAAAATGAATGTACACGTGACCTCAGCGCCTAACGGAACCTCGTCCACAAGGCAAGCGAGCGCGTGCACCGACTTTTCCAGGCAAACATTGTTTTGTATCTCCGCAGGAGACATACTGTCTGCGCTGCACAGCAACGACAGTGTATAGTAGATAGCGCGGCGGCCACATGTGCATCGGTGTTTTGAAACCACCCTTCCAAAAGGCGCGCCGAAAGGAAAGAAACGAAAGAAAAGAAAGAATCGTGAAAAAAATAACACAAATGCCGCGTTAGAAGAACAGCGACCTTGCACGACAGGCGTTTCGATTCTCTGCACGCGAGACAGGTGCACGCTCCAACTACGACGTACATGCGGCCTAGGCCTCATGGAGCGCATGCATGACCGATCCGACGTCTGCCGCCATGTGCGTTTTTTTTCACTTTTTCTTTTTTTTTTCAAACTAGCGACTTGCTTTCATGAGCATGGCAAAGAGGCCACACGTGCATGATGCGAGTTTCCGCTGCGCTATATAAAAAAAAGAAAAAGAAAGCTGCAAATGTTCACAACGCAAGAAAACTGCGCTGTATCCATCGTGGTGCGATGCGCATGGTTGCGTGAAACGGATGAGGGTGACGGCGATGTGCGCAACTGACGCATGCGAAGTTTCTTTGCGTAACAACTTTTCGTCGGAGTTCCGTTTTACACATGCCCGTCAGCTCTCTCTATCTCTCTTTGTCTGCGTTCTATATACTGTATGATAGTGACACAATGAAAACCTATATGGAAGCCTATTCTAGCTTAGGCGTTCTTGTATGTCGCCGTATCACGTGCCTGTTATGACTGCGCCAAAATATGCGAGTGAACGCGTTCTGCTTTGCGATTCAACAAGCATCCTATATGCTTCCCAACGTGCATGCGTAAGTTTTGCTCAGTATACGTGAACACGTTTTAGGTTGTGGGTTCTCATAATGTTTCTTCCTTTTATTGAATTCAACATATATAACACTCTTTGTTGCGCACCTAAGAGAAAAGGAGAGGTTTAGAAGAAGACAGGAAATGAACGATAGGGACATAAACGGGAATAGCGTCAAGTTTGCTGCCCTACCCTGCTGGAGCAGCAAATATGGATATACGATGAGAGAGATAAATAGGAAAAGAGAAGCCCTTATCAATAGGCAGGTGCGAACACGGAAACTACACTATGCAATTAGAAATTCACACAAACGCCCACACGGGCAGTAGACGTGTGCTAGAGAGAGAGAGAGAGAGAGAGAGAGAGAGAGATCAACTTTGCATGCTAGCGGCGCTTTATACTGGTATCATTATTGGTATCACTAGCCGAATATCACGCTTTGCGCTGGCATCACTACTGAAGAAATGCAAGTAATTGGTTCAGGAACTCCTCCATAAACTTGCAACACCTTATGAGCCGACGAAGTGCTCGTTATCATGGCGGATAGCGCGAACGAACAGACAGTGACGTTCAAACATGAGCTATCTCAAAAATAGTGATCGAAACAACAAGTAGTCGAATCCAAATGCACGGTGGGCTGTCTCAAAGTTGGAGTTTAAGAAATTATCACAATCCAATGCAAATTTTGGAATCTATACGAAGCAAAGCTTTCGTCAAGTCAGTGTGTACGCGCTATACAACTGAACGGCGATGCGTACATTCGCGTTTACTTTAATTCTATGCAGCGTGCAATGTTAATGCTCATCTACTGCAAAGCTCGCAACTTTAATCCCATGCATCTTTCTTATGTTTATACACTACTACGCTCACAAGCTATGCCGAAATGCAAGCGCCATGTGGTGCTTGCATTTCGGCATAGCTTGTGAGCGTTTTGCTGTCCTGGGCATGGACCTGATTTCAGGCCGATGCACAGTGTGGGACGCCTACGAAGCGATGTCACGAGGGTGAAGGCGATGTATGTCGAGGAAGAATCAAGGTCACGATTGTGTTGCGCTGAGTTTAAGCACTGAAAGAATGAAGGAACTCAAGAAGAAAGGGCGAATTGCGCTTGGTCCTCCCGTCTCGTGTTCTTTCATTTTTTCAACGTTAAAACTCGGCGCGAGAAAACCATGAACGTGCATCAATCATATAGCCCTGATCATCGCTTTACTGAGAATCGTGACGACATGCTATGCGCAAAGAAGTGCGACACATACCTAGCTATAGATTTAAGGCTTGTGTACCTCCTGTGTCACAGTAGCACATATTTATTCTGAACTGCCCGGTTGAATCCAACATCGAAGCTGCAGATTTCATCGATTTTCTCCCGCCGTGATGCAACTTCACTGTGCCACCTCTGGTTGGGGGTGGCTTTTACGAAAGCCTCCTCATTACTTATTGGAATGTCCGTTACACCGACCTGTGACGCGTGCAACTGTGAAGAGATGATTGGGCACGTGTTGTGTTTTTGTGATCTCTATGACAACGAACGCGACGTTCTTCAGAGGGTGTTAAACCGATTAGATAACAGACCATTTTCAGAGACTAATTTCTCGGACCATGGCCCCATGCGTCGCAGGCTTACAAAGCGACGCGGGCACTGCTACGCTTCATGAAAGCGCCTGGCCTCAGTCACCGATCGTAGGCGTGAAGTCATGGGCATCCGCATGTACTCCCACCGATAGTGCCTTCTTCCCTTCCTCTCCTTTCTTTTCTTCCCTTAAGCCCCTTCCCCTGTGTAGGGTAGCAAACCGGACGGGCATCTGGTTGACCTCCCTACATTTCGTTCCTTCCTTTTTCTCCTCCTCCTCCTCCTCCTCCTCCTCCTCTTTTATTCTGAAGGATTGCCGATGAATGGGTACTCCCCTAGTGGCACATAACGAATGGATGAATCAAAGAAAACCAAGCTAATCTATGAAGCGATGTATTCTATCAAGGCCAGGTTGGCGTTAATAGCCGGCATCACGCCGACCTGTTGATAGACGCTATGCGTTCTATACATAATTTATAGAGAACTCCATGCCTGATAGCTATAATCAGACATTCTGTGTCAGCGTCTGAATGTAATAATTTTTTTTTACAACGCAGAACAGAAGGGCGCTTACTCGCGGGCATCACTTTGGCTATCAGCGTGCGGGGGTAATACAAGCCTGTTTGCCAGTACTTGCATTCGAAGCGTGTTTAACCTTCACACACACACACACACACACACACACACACACACACACACACACACACACACACACACACACACACACACACACACACACACACACACACACACACACACACACACACACACACACACACACACACACACATATATATATATATATATATATATATATATATATATATATATATATATATATATATATATATATATATATATATAGATAGATAGTGTCGACCTGGGCAAACTATCCCTCGCTAAATATTGTGTTCGTTTTGCCAGCGATTTCCTTACAATAGTTTTAACCTATATCCTTGCCGGCCTTTATCATTTACAGCTTTTAGAGCGCAGTATGTAGCTCAAAGAAACGGGCAGTTTTGACCTGTGTCTTCGTTGCCGGCAGTTCCCACACGCTTCACACTGAATAGGGCTGGCACGATGATGTACCGTTAGCAATGGCGCACCGAGTATGTGTGGCAAAAAAAAAAAAGGTAACATCCGTGTAAGCGCAGCATCATAGAAAAGATATAGGTAGTGCTGTTTACATTCCTGATGTCAGGCTACACATAACGCCCCGACATCTGACGTGTTACCTGGAAGTAAGCGAAAATGAAATTAGCGAAGATGGCGTCGCTTTGCCAACGAGTCGCTTAGCTGACATCCTATTATTGCCATTATAACGGAGAAATTGCGGTCACTGGCCAAGTCAAGGCGAAGAAGACACAGAGACATTTCGGGACCCGTAGGACTGTGTGTTTTTCACCTTGACTTGGTCAGTGAACCCAATTTTTCCATCATCTTGTTACCTGACCAGACAGACTTTCGTAGAACTCTTGGTTACTGTCAGTATAGCCTGCTTGTAGTGAATTTAAGGGAAGTTTATTCAATATATACATTGAAACAATAATCTTTGTGCACTATACCGATCTTTCTTTCTTTTATCTCATTATACGGAATTTTTAAGATTGCCTTCGGAAGATAGCACAATTCTAATCCTTGAGCGGGATTATTCAGAGAGGCGTACACTAATTGTATTAAACACCAAATGCGTTCTCGCCGAATTATCAAAATTGCGCTAATTAGGTTTCTGACTAGTTATTTGCGGCGCATATTGCAACTTACGAATGGCAGCCGGTGAGTTCGCAAGGCGTATCCATTTGGAACGAATTCGCAGGATGACACCTGTTTTCAGATGTACATTTCAAGGTGTGCGACGAAATACATGGGCGTCCTAGTAACTTTCGTGCTTTGATGTATAAAACGGCGTTTTCTTTAAAAAATTAAGTGGAACAATAGAGCATTTTACAAGGTTTGACGGCGCATATCTCGAAGCCGGTGCCATCTTCAGAATTCGTTCCAAGTCGATACTCCTAGCAAACTCACCGGCTTCAATTTGTAAATTTAGATGTGTGCAGCAATGTAGTTAGTTAAAAAAACTATATTAGTGGCATTTGATGAGTATTCGACCACATATTTTCATTTCTCGTGGAAGTAATGTTCTCCTATTCGAGTGATCTAGTTCATGAATTAGAATTGTGCTATCTGCCATAGGCGATTAAAAAAAAATTGCATAGTAAAAAAGGAAAAAGGAAGGACGCCTTATGTACAGGACTGTGTGCGGTGATATATGTTCGGTGATGCATACCATGTTTACCGAACTGATAGTCCTTTATCGTTTGCTAATGAATCATCGGCGATGTATACACAGCAAGCTATTGGCAGAGTACACTGAAAATTATAGGGCATACCCACCACTTTCCGGAACCGCCAACTTATATTATAGCTCACAACTCCCTTGTCTACACGCGACCAGAAAACTTACGCATGAGAACTGCGAAGGGATGGTGTCTTAGTATCCCTGCACACAGAAAGCACACACACACACACACACACACACACACACACACACACACACACACACACACACACACACACACACACACACACACACACACACACACACACACACACACACACATACATACATACATACATACATACATACATACATACATACATACATACATACATACATACATACATACATACATACATACATACATACATACATACATACATACATACAACATACATACATACACACACACACACACATATATATATATATATATATATATATATATATATATATATATATATATATATATATATATATATAGCTCTCCTCTTATGCAGCCTTATTTCCTTCCTCACTAAAGAATGCTTTAAGCGTTGTGTTCAGGCGTACTTGCACTAAGATTAACGTGCCAAATGAAGAACACCTGCCGATATAAGCCTAAAGAGAATGACTTGACTACATCAGGTTTTTTCACCGAACGATTAGAATAATAGCTAGGAAACAATTTTTTTATTTATTCGATTGACGTTGATTTTGCTAAGTTCTGCCGAATTTAATAAGATCACCGGGTGTTTTGACAGAATCAGGGATCTGATTCGACTTTGGCTTAACAAGGTATTATATTACTCCATGTTTTATTCCCGACTTACATATTGTTTGCTTGTATGGGGTACAACATATCAACAAAGTTATCGACAAAAACTGATAGTCTTGCAAGAAAGAGCCATTAGATACTTCGAAAACTACAGGGGTAGGTAGGCTTCAATATTTGAGAACTCATACTATTTTTATTAAACACACTATGCCCAAAGCCAATCAGATATACTATTTTAGGTTATTGCAACATATAAAAACTAACAAACTGTATACATGACAATCATCTGAATCAAAATGTGACTATTGCCTACGCGAAGAAACTAGGGAAATCCAAAGTCTAGAGCAATTTATGGGAGGCAGCATCTGAATTACCAGGTTCCTCAATTATTAAATCACCTAAATTTACATGATTACAGTAATTTATCTAAGAAATCTATGAAGATGCTCATCATAGAACATGAAATGCAATATAGATTATATGTATATTTTAGCATTTTATGTGGTAACACATTGCTATGGTTGTTTTGCAATTGAATAATACAATTAATTTATGTTTACCATGTTATTTATTTCCCTAAACGTAAAATCGTATCTACAGATTCGTAGTCAATCTATATTACTATTGTATAACTTACGTATTTCTTTCTTATTTCACGCTACTAATCTGCTCAATTTGATTTGGATAATATGTTTACCTCCATACTGAACATGTAACATTGATTTGATATGATGTGACCATTGTATTTCATATTGACACGTGTACTTTATCGGGCGACCACGTTTAGCCGCCTAACAAATGTGATCGCACAGCGCGGGACGCGCTTGCATGCATCCGAACTTTCTGGAAAGTTATCGATGCTTGTATCCGCTGTCTGTTGTCGCCGAACCTTGTGTTATCTGATTTCATCGCTTGACGCGAATGGTGTAGAACTTTATAGAAGGCATGCGGGTCCCAACGATTAGTCTGGAACATTCGATGACTGCTGTATAAAAGCCGACGCGCTTGACCCACTGATCAGATTTACGACGATCGCCGACTGTGTTCGCCGCTCTCGTTGTGCTTTGAGTGTAGCCTGTTTTGTGGGCACAGGTTCGCCCAATAAAAGCTAGTTTTTGCCTTTCACAGTATTGCTACTGTGTGCTTTGACGTCACGACCACGTGACAATATTATGTACCATAGTGCTGAATGCCAACAGGAGCGGGAGCCCTTTGCCAGGCATTGGTAGCCTTTTGCTCCTGCTCCCGTTTCTGTAACACAAGCAAAAAAATAAACCTTCACCTTCACCTTTACCTTCATCACCTTCCCTCTTTCTACGCACAGTAGCATGTCAGCAGTCATGTATACACGTATGCATGCCGGCAAAATTGCCTGCGCTTCAATTAAGGACGTCTCTCTCTCTCTCTCTTGTGGTTGTCGTGGTACCAAGACAAGCAATGTGACGGTCTAAAGACAAAATATGGCGCAAAAAATTACAGGCGACAGTGCACATTTTATTACGACGAAGAGCAGTCAAACAAAATCTTGCATTCCGGAATGAGAATGCCTGACGCAAAGAACCATTAGTCCGTGGAAAGCACCATACCGCAAGTGTACTTTTATGATTATATAAATAGTCTTTAAAAGAAACAGCGCTTTTATAACATGTAGCCGCTGCAATGTATATAAAACAGACTTAGCTCGAGCCAAGCACAACAGATTTAAAAAAAGTAATAGAAAGAAGAAGGACTCGTTGTCATATGATGCTTTAAGGAGACTTAAAAAAGAAATAACGCTTTTATAATATGTAGCCGCTGCAACGTAAATACAGCAGACATCGGTGGAGCCAAGAACAACAGATTACATAACGTAGGACTCCAGTGTGCTTTCCGGCATTTTATTAACGATATTTGATGTCAAACTCGTAACACGCGCGAATTTTTGCTGGTGCTTTACGCGAACAATTAAGCCGTCCAGGTACATGCGAGCAGCGTTTCGACTCGTCTGCACTAATAATATTTGTACGTTATCATTGTTGAATACATAGTTATAACATGTAGTTACATAAGCTGTATTCCGCCTGTAAATTCTTACTCCGCTTATTGAACTTCTCTCTTCTAATTTAAGTTTTCTGACCCCGTTCATCAAATGACGGCCTAGAGGCGCACTGTTCGTGACCGTAACTACAGGATTTGTCAACAGGAGAACAGGGCGGTCTCTGCGCACTTGACTTAATTCCACCATCACAGCCCTGTCTGTAAACAACAAGGTGCGGGAGAGCCAAGGTTTTCGCAGAAAGCGTCTGTTCGCTTTTCGCGCGAGTAACTTGCAGCCGAGCTGTGAGAGCGAAAATAGAACTCAACGAAGGAGGGGGCTTGCCTCCCTGACTCGGCTTTCGAAGCGCTTCTCGCTTGCTTTGAAAGAAGCAAGAGTTCGCGCTAGAGTAAGCAGATTTTGAAAAGTAGATCGGCGTTTTCCGGCTTCTTTTCAGTATAACATCCAGGTAATATATATACCAAACAAACATTTCGCGTTTCCGTGCGCCTTAAAGGAGCCGAACCACTCGTGGTGGGGACCTCCCACGGGAACTCCGCGCCCAACCAGCCGTTCTAAGCCGGGGCGCTCCGTGGGCCAGTTGGAGAGAACGAAAGCGCCCCGAGAGACGGAGCGCACTCTAGAACTAAATAACGGCATTAAAAGGCAAAGAGGAAGGCGTCATCATCTCCCTCACCGTGCGCTCCTTCGAGGCGACGACCTTGGACGCAAGACGCCGCAGGAAAGCCACGACAGAAGACGGTTGGCAGCGAGAAGGCGACGAAATGGCACCGTCACATTGCATCCAGGCGCACGCCGGACACTTGGGCGAGTGCGCGCGCGCGCGCACGTCGGACCCGCGTTAGGCCTAAACTCCCAGCCGAGGACGAGCCGCTAGGAATGTTCGTGCGTGCGTGCTTGAGTGCGTGTATGCGTGCGCCAGCGCGCCCTGCGACCGCACAGCAGCAGCACACTTCGACCAACGTGGTTCAAATAAACACAACCATGCACGGCGCCTGCTGCTGCAGCGGCGGCGCCGGCGTTTGGCGCGGCTGGGGCGTCGTCTGCTCTCGCGAGTGGGTCTGTCGTCTGCTCGCGAAGTGGCGGTGAAGGCGGCTGTAAGAAAAGCGAGCACCAGCACTCGCAAGAGAAAGTGAAAGTTCGTAGGGCAAATACAGGAGGAGGACAACCATCGACTCGTTCTGCTCCATAGCTCAATCAGTTTGGTCTTGACAGTTTATTTGCACGAACACGCGCGCTCGTCGCACGGGCTGCGAGACGGCGTCGTTCTCAATGCCGCCGCCACTCATAGAACGCCGAGTCGGCACCGTTCGTGTGCTGCACTGCGCACTTTGAGTATGAAAGCCGGCGACGCCATCTGGTACGTTCGACCCGACACGAACGGGAAGCGCTCGTTTCAAAATAGTGACGAAATTCTGTAGTTTGCAAGCGTGCTTCTCGCAACACGTGGACGGCTTCATTAGGTTGCAAGTATATACCCCAGTGCGCACACGCACGACAAATGGGCACCTTGCCCCTCCAGAACACCCCTGTGATTTTACACCTTTATGATAGGTCATCATGCATGTATGGCTGGTGGAACCGAATTAAATACTATCTACATAATAAGGCATTTCACAAGGAAGTTTAGCTTCTAATATTTAGTGCAGAAAACTAGATTGCTTCGCTGCTGGCTACTTATAGGTTACTGAAAACACACACACGCAAGCGCATTCACCCACTCGCTCACACACACTAAATTATAGCAACCACGAAAGTGGGCTTCTCCTCTAAGAGCCCCTTATCGACACCTTCTTGTGGAGAAGCCTGATTTGACGAAAGGTTCTCAAGAGGCAGCGCGCAGCGCGTGCATTGCAGTACTACACAGACGTGCAGTTTTACGCACGTCTTTGCAGTTTGCACGTCTCTGCAATTTCTTTGCAGTTTAATCACACAATCTGGTATCGGTACTTACTCTCTGCAATTGCGATAGCCAGTTGATACGGCGAGTATCTCAGTTTAATGGTGTGACTCAAGCCGCCGTAATGACTCAATCCACCGGAAATCAAGGCTCATTTTCGTCCCACTTCGTCTACGGAATGACATCTGTCGCTGGAATCACTTTGTACATTTCATTAAGGATGTTCGCCACTTGCACAGAGAACGCTTCCCCATGGCTAGGGCTTCCAGTTTCTATGCGTTCGAAATGCGTTATCTGGCATGTCGAAAAAAGGTGACGTCATGGTCACGTGATAATAAAATCATGCGCATTACTTTTATAATGGACCTTGTACATGTTGTGCAACGCACGGATGCGCGCTTTTTACATAATACAGTAATTTCCACACAGAACGTTATCGTCCCAACACATTTCGCATTGTCTTCACGTCGTATAATTTGCGAGCTGCTCACTTTGCCATTACTTATGTTCCTCTCAGTGATTTCGCTTGCTTAAAGAGAACTTTTGTGTTCAAATTCCAAAACGAGACCACTGCTTATTTTGTGTTAGTAGTCTGTAAAAGTACCGGGAAAATCCCAAACCTTGGGCTGCCAGACAACAATACTCCCAGCTTCTCCCCGGTTTTCCTCTTTAAAGATAGCACCAGATTTAAAAAAAGAATAAATTATGGGGTTTTACGTGCCAAAACCACTTCCTGATTATGAGGCACGCCGTAGTGGGGGACTCTGGAAATTTCGACCACCTGGGGTTCTTTACAGTGCACCTAAATCTAAGTACACGGGTGTTTTTGCATTTCGCCCCCATCGAAATGCGGCCGCCGTAGCCAGGATACGATCCCGCGACCTCGTGCTTAGCAGCCCAGCACCATAGCCACTAAGCAACCACGGCGGGTACCATATTTTTTACCCTGTGAGCCTCAGCAAACATGAAACCCGAAAACGAAGGACCTGGACATATATCTGACCACCTCATTTGTCCGAAATATTATAACCTAACTTGCGTCTAGCCTTAATTATCATGTATATCATTATGATAACGAGCAAACCTGGAGCAGACCTTTGTTGCAGGTCCACCCACTGTCCTGTCATTAGTTCGCCCTTTCCATATGTTGCGGGAACACTGTTCTGATATAGGGTCTCCTTTAGTAGCGCTGAGGATACTTCGCAAAATCCATTAGCTATGTCACCTTACGCACCGCTAATATCTAGAAAGGCCACATACTATCATAGTTTGTTGTTTTCGTCGGCCATTTCTATATACACTGTGATTTCAACATGAAGATTATCATTTATGCACCTTGAAATTATGAAACTATTCTACTGATTCTGCACTTCTCCCAATATCTCGTTCTGTTAACGGCTTGACGCCGCGAGCCAACTTGGCAATCTAGCTCGCAAAAGATCTCTTTAGCAGAGTGGAATACCGCACATACAAGGCGCACAAGAGTGCACAAGCTAAACCCGTCACTTCAACTCAGACCTCCGGCCGGTCTGCACCGACGCAAAGCGTCTCTTCTGTGTCGGTTGTGGCTTGGAGTTCCCTTCACGAAAGCCTACTGAGCACTAATTGGAATGGCAGATAGTCCTACATATGATGTTTGCGGGTGCGAGGAGGACACTGACCACTTATTGTGCCATTTTCCTCAATTTTAAGCACAAAGACAATCTTTGTCCAACGCATTGAGGAAATTCGATTATCGTCCTCTGAATGAACAGACAGTACTAGAGAACCATCCCCACCGATCGTCGGCTCAGAAGGCAGTGAAGGCATTTTTGTGCTTTCTCGGAAAGTCTGCTTTGCGAGAGCGGCTTTACCTCAAGTACTGTCCGTACACGTATCTACACCTTCTCTCTCCCTTCTCTCTGTTCCCCTTCTCCTTTCTCCCAGGGTGGGGTAGCCAACCACACCCTTGACTGGTTAACATGCCTGCCTTCCTATATTCCTCTCTCTCTCTCTCTCTCTAACGGCTTGAATGATAACATGTGTGAGCTACCGACGATACTGTAATCAATCCGCAAAATTTTATGTTGGTTTTATCTTCAACATTTTTAGTAAATACATAATACTCGTGTGTACCATATTACACAATATATTCTTGTCCCGTATGGCTTCTTTTTCTGATTTCCTTGTTGATTTGTCTCGTAGTTCCTTAATTAGCCTCCCGCGTATTCAATCCAAAGTTCTATTGCACTGCAAATGTTCTTTTTTTTTTTAATGACGCAACTACCATTTCTCGTTTCAGTGTATCTGCATTGCTCCTCCAGTGACAGTGACAAGAACTTTATTAAGAGTGTCCTGAGGAACTCGATTGGGGGGACCGAAGGCTCCCCGATCAAGTTGGTGGCTCCGCCCACGACGGGACAGGGAGGTGGTGACTCTCCGCGACGTCGCGGGCCCTCTGGACGGCCTGTAGTTGGTTTGTGAAATCCGAGCTCTTCAGCAAGGCGTCCCACTTGGACTTGTTATGAAAGTCGGAGCCCGCGTTGTACGGGCACAGCCAGAGCATGTGGTCGAAGGAGCAGCACGCGTGACCGCATTTGGAGCACGATTGCGGGAAGTTCGGGTCTATCCAACTCAGCGCTCTAGGGGTGAGGTAGGATCTCGTCTGTAAAAGTCTGAAAGTAACAGCCTGAGCCCTGTTGAGTTTCGGGCTGGGGGGAGGGAATTTTCTTCTGCTTAGTCTGTAATGTGATGCAATTTCATGAAAGGTCGTAAGATTATCTGTGAAGGAGCAATCCTGCGGGAGAGCCGGACCGTTATCTCGGGCGCGGTTCGTGAATTCACGCGCCAGGCAGTTGGCCCGCTCGTTAGGGTTGCAACCCGCTTGGTTAGTTACATCGTTCATGTGCGCCGGGAACCACGCTAATGTATGACCTCCAATGTGTTCTCGCGTAGTAATACGAAAGGATCTGTTGACGATGTCGGCTGCGTATTTACAGACTAGAGCGGACGAGAAAGCCCTAACCGCCGTGCGCGAGTCGGAGAAAATGGTCGCTGGGCCTTTTGCGGCTTGAAGAGCCAAGGCTATCGCGGTTTCCTCCGCCTCATTCGCGTGTTTAGCGTAAATTGATGCGGCGCTGATAAGTGTACCGCGCGCGTCAACGACCGTGATTGCAAACCTGTCTCCGCTGCCATATTTGGCGGCGTCGACGAAGAATGCGTCTGCCCCGTAAGGATCGATTCGTCGAAGGATGATTCTAGCCCGCGCTCTTCTGCGACCTTCGTTATATATTGGGTGGATGTTCCTCGGCACGGGCTCAACCTTTATACCTTCACGGTCTAATTTAGACAGGGGGTGTCTGTCGAGCGGTGCCTGTATAGGGAGCTGACCAGCTTCATCGAGAATTTTGATTCCCGGCTTAGTTGACGAAAGCCTGGAGATCTGTGCAATAAACTGCGCTTCAATTAATTCGTCTGTGGTATTGTGAATTCCGAGTTGAAGTAATTTTACTGTGCCAGCGGACTGTGGGATACCGAGTATTCTTTTGATGACGGACCTGATGAGCGTGTCGAGTTTGTTCCTTTCAATTTTGCTCCATTTGAGGTACGGTGCCGTGTAAGTAATGTGACTGATGAAGAAAGCTTGGAAGACCCTGAGTAGGTTGTCCTCCTTGAGTCCCCCCCTTTTGTTTGCGATTCTAGTTATGAGTCTTAATATGTTTTTCGCCTGCGCACCCAGCTTGTTTAGAGCTTCTGCATTACAGCCTTTGGCGTTGATTAAAAGTCCTAAAATTTTGATGGAGTTCACCCTCGGAATGGGGTGCCCTTCTCGTGTTGTAATTTTGACTGGCAGCGTTTCCAGAGGCTCGAGGTTCCTAACGCCCTGCCTCGACTGTCTGTAGAGGAGGAGTTCGGATTTGGTCGGTGACAGCTTGAGACCCGTGCTTGTAAGAAATTCTTCCGTTACATCTATGGCCGCCTGGAGAGATTGCTCTAGATCGGCCAGAGATCCCCCCGGGGACCAGATTGTAATATCGTCTGCATAGATTGCGTGGCCTATGTTTGGGAGTGCGGCCAGCCTCTCGGACAGTTTATGCATGGCGATATTAAATAGCAGCGGGGATAGGACCGAGCCCTGAGGGGTTCCGCAGTTGCCCAGTTCGTAAGGACCGCCCGAGATCGTGCCCAGTCGAAGGAACGCTGTCCTTTCCGATAGGAACGAGAGAGTGAAATTAAAGAATTTCCGCCCTAGGTTGAGATTGGAAATTTCGGTCAAGATGTGTTCATGAGCCACCCTATCAAAGGCCTTAGTGAGGTCGAGTGCAATGATAGCTCGTACGTCCCGCGTTTCGTTATCGAATATAGATCTTTTCAGGAGGAGCATTGCGTCCTGTGTGGAGAGTCCCTTTCTAAAACCCATTAGATTATGCCTAAATAGTTCTTGGTTTTCTACGTGTTCGACGATTCGATTGTGCACTGCATGTTCTGCCACTTTGCAAATGCACGATGTTAGAGAGATGGGACGCAGGTTACTTATGTGCGGAGGTTTCCCCGGTTTGGGGATGAGCACCACCTTGGCGGTGCGCCATTCCGACGGGACCTGCCCCGAGCTCCACACCTCGTTTATCTCTGCCGTTAGGATTTCGATGGCCTTGTCGTCCAGGTTCCGGAGGAGCTTGTTGGTGACCCCGTCTGGCCCCGGGGCCGATCTTCCATTTAGGTTGAAGAGTACGTCTCTGATTTCTGAAATCGTGAAAGGTTCGTCTAATTCTGGCCTGTCTAGCCCCGTGTAAGCCGCTCTCGCGCTTACGCCTTGCGAATCTCCTTCCTTGACGGGTAGGTAAGTTCGCGCCAGGTCGTCGACAATTGCATCGTTTGTGAGGCCCGAGGTGACCTGTTTATGTATGACCCTATCGACGGCGAGATTTAGCGCATTTCGGGACTGTTTATCGTTTAGGAGGCTTTTAAGCAGATTCCACTTACTACCTCTTCTCATGCGACCGTCCGTTTCGTTGCACGTTTCGTCCCACTGTTGCAGGGCCAGTTGCTTGGAATAGCACTCTATTTCCTTGTTTAGTGATGTTAGTTTTGCTCGCAGTCGGCGATTTAATTTCTGTGTTTTCCACCTCTCTCTAAGAGCGTGTTTAGCCTCCAAGAGATGCGCTAGCCGCGAGTCCATTTTGGGGACCTCCAGTTCTGTGTTAATTTCTTTGGTCGCGTTTTTGACGGCCTGTTTAAGATTGGTAATTAGTTCTTTGTAGGATTCGCTTGAGGGGGCGGTTTCGGCTCGAATTTTCCGGAAAAGATCCCAATCGACGTATTCGTATTTGACCGGAGGTTTGGGTTTGACCCGCACCGCGATATCGAGAACGTAGTGGTCACTACCCAAGTCCTCTTGGAGATTATCCCACGTGCCCTCGATATTTCGGAAGAATGTGAGGTCGGGCGTTGTGTCTCGACTGACCGAATTACCCCTTCTAGTGGGAAACCTAGGATCTGTAACAAGCGTGAGGTTAAAATCGGCTGCACATCCGGCTAAGTTTGTGCCCTTCTTGCTGTTAAACCCGTATCCCCATTCCGTGTTCGGAGCGTTGAAGTCCCCCGCAATTAAGAGGGGCGCGTCTCTGGCTGCCCTGATTGCGGAATGGAATAGTGCATTAAAGTCCCTGTTCTTACCTGCAGGCGAACTGTAGACGTTAAGAATAAAGACATTCGCGTTGCTCGATCTACTGGGCACGAGCTCGATCAGTTGTGCTTCTAGTCCGCTACGATAGTTTGGAACGGTGTGCTCCACAAAAGAAACGCTCTTTTTAACTAAGGCGGCGATGCCTCTCCCCGTTTCGCCTTTGTACGCTACTGCACGATACCCCGACAGAGTAATCTCCCTTTCCGCGAGCGTCTCCTGCAGTAAAATGACTTGTGGCTTGTCTGTCACCGATCTGACGAGCTGACCTAACGGAGCCTTGCGCCTCTGGAAGCTAGCGCAGTTCCACTGCCAAATTTTAACGGTATTGTTATTTGTGATAGCCATCCTGTTTACTGTGAAATTTTAGAAGCCTATGGCGCCCCCGTCGGGATTTGATCCAGTCGGGAGCGGTTCAGTAGGTGTTGTTTGTCTACTTTTGGGTTGAGCCCTAGGTCTTTCTAATAGCGTTACTCTCGACTCTATGGCGGAGAGCATTTCCATAATCCTACTCAGGGTCTTTTCCAGTTTACCCTCGGTTTTGACGGGGGAAGCCGAGGTGGCGGACGGGGACTCGTTGACCTCGGTTATGTCACCCTCTTCTTCCTCCTCTGTGTCGCTAAAAGGTTCCGGGTTGGGCGCCTTGCGTTTCGACTGCCCGGCTAACGGGCCTGGGTTACTGTTGCTAACCTCATGCCGGTTTATAAGTTTTCCCTTCATGCTGTTAAAAGATTCCTTAAGCTCTGCGAGCTCGCGTCTAAGTTCCCTATTTTCTGCTTCGAGCGCTTGGATACGGAGATCGATCCTATGCTCTGGCTGTGCCTCACCTGTCGTTCCTTTGCTTGATGCGTTCTTCTTCCCAGACGGCTGTGTCGCTCCCTTGACCTTGTCAGCCCACGTGGCCCGCTTGATCGACTGGGAGCGAGACCGGGATCTCGATCTAGAGGAGCCTTGCCTCGGTTTGGGTTCTCTCCTTCTCGAGCGTGAGCGCCCTCCGGATAGAGATCGGGTACCTAGGATGGAACCGCTCCGCGCAGCTGGTGCAACCGACGAGATGTCGCCAATTACTTCGGTGACGTCAGATTCTTCGTCCAGTTGTGCCTTCCTTGCTCTTTGTCGGCGTCTTCGGCGTCGGCATCGTACGATGTACGGGATTTGATAGCGCTTTTTGCACGTTCGGTCTCCGGTGACGTGGGGCCCACCGCACGCCTCGCACTTGGGGGTGCATTGATGTTCTTCTTCGTTGTCCGATTTTGCTTTTCCGCAACCGCGACATTTACCTCTCTCTTCCTCGCTGCTGATGCAAACGTCGGCACGGTGGCCTACGTGGCCGCAAGCATGGCAAACGTCGACTTGGCGTCGGTATAAAGAACATGGCAACAAGGCTGTGCCGCAGATCACGTGGTTGGGCACACGCATGCCTCTGAATAAAATCACGACTACGTGCGAGTCCTTGATTCGTCTGGCTTCTAGTGCCGTGGGATTTCTTTCATTCACAATCATGTTTCTGAGCGTGCTTTCATCGTGACAGGGGTCGATGTGCCTTATTACGCCTTTGCACGTATCTTCGGGGGCGGCGACGTATGCCGAGACTTCGTAGGCGCCATACTTGGTATGGATTTTATTTAGTCTCGCATAGGCCCTCGCATTAGAAGCGTGCGGAGTGGCGATGATTAAAATATTCTGTACCTTGTTTGGGCACACGGTGTCTTCCTTCGTTTGATGTTCAGGCAGGGCCGCCGCCATGGCCAGGGCTTGAGCGAGCAGTACTACCTCGGCTTTTGATACGTCGAGGCCTCCCTTGGGGCGCACGATAACCTTGATCTGTTCCTTCGGGAGCTTCGGAAGTCGCGAAGCTGCCGTTACTTGCGACAACAAACTTTTAGCCGGTCCCTTGGCAGTGCGGTAGCCAGCCGTCTTGTTTACGGTACCACGTTGGCCATCTCGTAATGGCGGCCTCTTCGTCTCCTGCTTTTTACGGTTGCTGAGGGCAGTGATCCACCCCGCACCGTTGAGATCTTCTTGGGTTACGTCCATGCCTTCCACAGTTACGACTTCGGGCATTGCGTCGCTTTCGATGAACGCACGTGTCGTCGCTTCAGTCGCGCACAGAGACGGGAAAACGCGAGCGTGGGACTGCCTCTACAGGCAGGCCTGCCTGCACGGCCGCACCGAGAGCAGGCTGTGCCCGTTAGGGCTAGCTCCCTCGTCGGCGTGATCGTAGAGCGAAAGCCTCAGAATATGGCGAGAAGTCCACCCACCGATAAAACTCTGGCATCGGTGGATTCCTTGAAACTTGGCGGTTCCGGTGAGGTATATATATCCAAGCTTCTTGGAAAGACGCCCAAAAATATTTAAGAACGCGGGAGCCGACGTGGATACGTCTGCACTGCTCGGCACCTCTTCTTCTTCTCCATCCCATTGCTCCTCCAATTTTTTTTTCTCCGCCTGCATCCTGGATTTGATACTGAATTGGTTCATTTTTTTCTACGGATTTAAAGCGGTTTCAGGATTGTCCTCAGGCTTTGTGTTTTCTCGCGCATCACCGAGAACCGGCAAAATTTTGTACTTCCAAAAAAAATCTTTTTTTTTTTCTGCACCAAGATCTGGGCTGCCTCCAAAATGTTTGTCAATTTCCCATTGTGAAAGCACTGCCCTTTTTTGCTCCTTCGTGTCTTCTGAATGCTTTGCGCCAATCTTCAGTTACGTCATTAACCCTTTTATTTGCCATAACCCTTTAATTCTATTCATTGAACATTTTCTTTCAACACGTTGCTTGCGTCTACAGAATCATGAAAATCGTACAGCTGCAGAAGAGATGAAGCATTTTCAACTTTTCATTTAGTATTTGCGTTTTCAAGTTTACAGAATGTGTACACCATGTACAGGATGGGCGACACTGTATACAGGAACGTCAGATATGACAACATCAGCTACTTCATGCCACCCTTAGTTGGAACTTCCAGCCACTTGAAATATTTGGCTGATGTAAAACAATTAAAAAATAAATGAATCCACTAAATGACGTCCTACTAACGGCGAGAGGAAATTTCCAGCCGGGTAGTACCTTCCAACTCGATTTACTAAAGCAGTTTACACAAATTATTCAGACTTACAACACAGGTTGCAAGCTTTAATGTACTTAGGGGGATATCGCGCACCAGCTGCGTGGTTTGTTTTTCCTTTCCACCACACATCTTGCTTCGCGAAAATTTTGCCATCATGATAATTTAATGCCTGCCGTAATCCCACTTCTCTGCCTCTTTTCAATTTCCACTTCACGTGGCCGCTGCTAAACTAGTTATTTGGTGGCCGCTTAAATTTCGGGTGGTACCTTCTCCAACTGCCTGCAGTGTGTCTACCAAATCTAAATGTCTAATTTCTACGATTTTTCCAGATTTTCCACGACAACCATGACCGAAATTCTTCGACTAATTTTAAAAAGTAACGCGTAACAAAAGTCAAATTGATGAACAAGTAAGGTAGCTATCGCCAAACTTTCACGAACTGTTTCTTAGTCTAGAAAAAGTTCAGCTCGTCGATGAGAGAAAGGCAATGTTCACTGCGAACGGGCCAACAACGATTACTCAACTGACGCCTCGCAGGAGCTAATCACTGTGTCAGATCGTAATAGGTCGCGGTGAGCCATCACGGCTATCACATACTATGCGTCGTCCCATCTGTTGAACTCTGTTGAAATATATACAACTTCAGACAGCAGAATGATGGCAGCCTGACGTATTGGCGGAGCACTTGCTTGGACTTGACTTATTTCAAGGCGCTTTGCGGCGTGCACAGACAGTGTTCCCTCTATCACGCTTTCCTCTTTCTGTTCCCCCTTTCCCTTCCCCCAGTGTAGGGTAGCAAACCGGACGATCGTCTGGTCTGGATGGTGGCCATTCCTCTCTCTGCTATCTCTCTCTCTGTTGAACTTGCACACATTCAGTAAACTACAATGTTTATTACCAATGGAAGGAAGCGCGATCTCCGATGCCTCCAGCGGCGCATGCGTTTGCCTGTCGATGTAGCGCATCGCGGTAGGACACAGCGTTTGCTAAAATGCGGTGTTCTCGTGAAGGTGCGCTAACAGTGCGAGGCTATGCTTGCATACTACCACGCTATCCTATTGCAGGCCTGCGCAAATTGCGCTGGGCGAATATTACCCAAGATAGAGGCACGGCGTAAGGGTGGATGTGCTCGTCTACTTTACTTAAGTTGAATCGTGATGAAATAAAAAAGAAAGCAGCGCACAGGTCACATCGGCTGTGGCACTTCCCCACCACGAAATCGGTTGGAATATGCAACTATCCATGGGCGGAAAGTCTTCATTTTCCGGTGGGGGGGACCTGCCCGCACTCGAACAAACTTCGTGTGAGCTCGAAGAATTGTTCTCTGAAATGACAGCCTTATATGAGTATTTACAAGAGCTCATATATAGTAGGGGACAGTTCAATTTCACAGTCTGAGTCCCTTCGCACCACCAAGAGACTGGCGTCTCCCGGTGGTGTAATTTTCCTTCCGACGGTGGCAACCTGCTTGCACTTGCATCCGCCAATTCCTCGTGTGACCTCGAAGAATTGTTCACTGAAGTGACGGCCTGATATGAGTATTTACAAGAGCTCATAGTAGGGGACAGTCCAATTGCACAGCCCGAGTCCCCTCGCACCACCAAGAGACTGGCGTCTCTCGGTGGTGTAATTTTCCTTCCGACGGTGGCAACCTGCTTGCACTTGCATTCGCCAATTCCTCAAGTGACTTCGAAGAATTGTTCACTGAAGTTCACTGAAGCGTTCACACGACCTCAGACCTCTGGCGGCTGCTGCGTGTGGCGCGACCGCGCGGGGCCCTATCCTGAAAGCGATTTGCGGTGAGTACAGAGTCTAGGTTCGCCGGGGGCTGATAGCTTCGCGCGTGTGCCGTGTTCTCGCAGCTTAGTTTGCGTTGAAGCGAGAGGAAGCACGAAGGTCAATTCGCACGCTGCTGCTTCCACGCGCCAGCGTTGCGACAGAGAGTATCCGCGCTCATCGAGAGAGACGTGTTTTTCTTTGCCTGTGCTTGCGTGACACCATGCTTGTTAATTTAGTAAGCGTACGTTTACGACTTTATACGGCTGATAAAGCTACTATTCTTACTTCGTATAGCTGTCTACTAATTTGCTATCGCAAATGATGCTTCGCCTTTCGGGCGACACGGCGACATTTTCTTTTTCAGGGTCAAGAAAGCACGCTAGACAATTTGAAAAGAGGTGAAGATACATTCTATAGGCATACGATGTCCGTATCATTAGAAATAATTGTTAGTTGGCTACCTCCCACTCCTTAAAATATGCAATAAACCTTGTCCTGTGTATAGATTTAAATTTATTGTGTCTGTGCATAGTGCTCACAGTGAAAACTAAAAAAAAAACTTTTTTTTAAAGTGAAAAGTATGGTTGAGGCAGCCGCCGCTAGTGCTTCTCATGCGCTTGTCCTATTGTCAGAATTTGCAGAAATAAAGCGAAAGTATGAATTAAAAGCCGTGCACGTCTGCGCCAACGATGGTGCAGTAAACTTTTAGCCACAATAAAATTTTAACTAGACAGGTAGAGGCAACCCAAAGAAACCTCAAATGATGTGGGTGACAGAATTCTGGTATTGACGCCCCCGGAAAACAAACAACTGTTGAATTGCGCAGCTCAAGTGTCAACGAAGCGACCAGTTGACTCTGCGCCTAGCAAATGGACTTCCTCCCGGCGCCCCCTTAAAAACCACATAGTCCATTCAGAGCTCTTTCGAACATTGCCCCTCCCGAAAGTCTATGAACCCTTCCGGCTATTTCGGTAGTACACTAGGTGCACTAGGTACACTTAAGTGCGGTCGCATACGGCACATAGAGAGCGGCACATGCATGTCGTTCGGGTTTCATGCACGTCGCGGTCTCGCAGTGACTAGGAAAATCTGAACTGCGCAGCAGACTAATGGGCGCCGGAAACGCCTTTCTCTCACCACCTGCAAGGTAACGCCACTACGAAGTAGACGCATTGGGGCTACACGAAGCCCTCCGCCAAGTTTTCCCAGTGCTACTCCTGGAATTCCCGAGTGTGTTGCAGGTCATCGTGTCGTAGCTACCGCGGAACGTCGAAGGCGAGATACAAAATGCAAACGTCGCTGCCGTGCTCTCGATGATTGAAAGCTTTTATTCAAAACAGGAAGAGAGGTAGAGTCCTTATGGGGCTCCGCAGTGGGTGGAGTCTCTATTCCGGGACCCCATTGGTACGAGCCGCCAGCTTAGCCCTCTCGAGGTTCCGCGAGCAAAGGACATAGTGGGCTATCAAAGGTCCGGCGCAGTTCAATTTCCTAGACAGCTACAAAGTGCATCGACATTTCCCAGATTCTTTCCAGAAACGCCGAATTACCGAATATTTCCGTTTTCCCGGTTGTTAGACACCCTGGCTTGTGGTGTGCATCGCAACTTCACATTCGCACTGAAATTTTTTTACAGCGAAGCTGTATGTGGCTAGCCGATTCATCCGTCCGTCTGTCGCCTGTACGCCGAAAACGACTCCAGCGCAACCCCATGCGCATGCGGGCAAAAAAACAAGAGAGAGGCGCGCGATTGGCTGCGCCAGTAGTGACGTCGTTGCTCTGCGTCGCAGCAGTTCCTCTCAGGCTCCGAAATGAGTAGGCTATGCGCCATACGTACTCCTGAGGAGCAGGCAGCTTTCGTTCACTCACTATCATTCCCTTCCTCCTTCACTTCTGCCTTTCCCTTTATATAAGGTATCCGTCTTCCGTCAATAAAATTTAGTTGACAGTCAGTGCCTGTGTCTCGTCCTTGTTACTTTGTGGTTGTATGTGTTTGCGCTGTTAAAAATTTTATGTCGAGGCAGCTTTCGATCAGCAACTCCGCGAGCAGAACTGGGAGCGAGCTCGTCTACGCTGTGCCGATGCTGCAGCCCGAGCACAAGAACAGGCTCGTGCAGCCGATCGCAAGCAGCCACTGCGTGCCGAGGATCCGGCAGCCTGCCAAGCCGTCAATTAATGAACCGTCGGGATTAACCCAGTGTTAAAACACCGGGGCCGTTCGTTCCAGCTTTGCTGGTTAACCATCTGTATGGAGTGTAAACTGGGATACATAGCGCAAGAACGACACAAGGACGAAGCAGGAACACGGGACGAGCGCTTTTATCTAAGAAAGAGTTTGAATTTCTTGACATAGTAGTCACATGACTGCTTTTATTTTCTTTCCCTTCAGTGTGTCTGCTAGGTCGATTCAAATAGGTCGCGAAGCTTCGGGCGAAAAGCGGTTCAGTACAGATTGTCACCGACATCAGCATGGGGGGTTATGGGAACAGCGATCGAAGCGCGACTATGTTTGGAGGGAACAAACATTGGGAAAGAAAAACGCGTTCTTTAATTCAAACGAGACACAGTTAGATTCATTCAACGAAAATAAAATTTCTAGTCAATTTATATATTCGTGATGAGTTAAGAAAATACGTTTAATTTTATTATTAATAATAAATGCATTTCTTTTCAGCGCCCATCGCTACAGGGGGCGTTGACGCCACTATCACTCGCAGTGCAATGCACGTCTTGAAATGGGCAGAAAGGCGCACTCGTATCACCTGTTGAAATGCGCCCCTTTCACAATTTGTGCTTTCTTGCTTGTCGAAGTTTGCCTGAATTTGGTGACGCGGGTAGCTTCATTGCTTCTTAACCTGTTCAGTCAAAGGTAGTGAGTTACGACCGCCAGATAATTGTGTAGTTGTTTTCGTGCGACTGCGCTGGCCGACGGGCTTGGCATTCGACAATAGGACTAGCACTCTACACCTAAAGCTTTCGTCGGCCTCCGAAGAAACTATATTCTGTGCAGGGATGCGATTTCGATAACCGTACGGCTGGCCTTTTCCTGCATCGCTTTCCAAGCTGAAAGCTCGAAACGCCCATCAAGACGAATGGCGGGGCATTTCAATATAAAACTCAAAAGGAAGAGCAACAAAACAAATTTCGCGCCTTCGAAAACAAAATGACGTCACTTCTGCTTTTAACGGACATGGCGTCACGTTATTTTTACTTCCGCCGGAAGTGTTCCCACCACATACAGATGGCGCTAAGCCCCATGCGCGAACCGGCGATGGACCACCATGTTTTGAACGTATGGGCTCCTATGGAAGCTTCGCTACCAGGTATATTTACCTTGGTGTCTGTTGCAGTGGCGTCCCTGTGAGTAAGCGCTCGTCCCGTGTTCCTGCTTCGTCCTTGTGTCGTTCTTGCGCTATGTATCCCAGTTTACGATTGAACTACCAACACGCCCAAACTTCTTCCCTGTAATGTACGGAGTGCTTGGGCGGCGATTTTTTTTTTCTTATCCTCCCTCGACTAACGGGAATAAAAACAATCGCAAACACCGATTAAAGAATGCTTTTCATGTTCGAGCTGTCTGGTCATTGCGCCGGCCCATGTGATGCAGCAACTGGATTTTTCTTGGCTACGTTGCCAAAGTGAAATGAAATAAGTTAGTTGACGGTACCTTCCAAGGTTTCAGTTACATCTATTACCTTACTTATTGCAGATGTCTTCTGGCATCGGCTTAGTGAATCTGCGACTGCCCGTTTCACGATTGCTCACGATTTCCCACAATGTTTACGAAAACACGTATCTTGCCATCATTAGGGCATGTTGGTAGTAGCTACATTGCCACCAAGTAGAAGGCGACAGAAAGGGGTCATTTTAGTATCACGTGCCGATCTCGCAAGCAAGGCCGGCTGCTCATCCCCTCTTATCATCACGGAAGCGACCAGTGATAAAGCCTCCCTCTTTCTATTTACCGTTCGCTTATACTCCCAGCGTAGGGTATCAAACCACACACTCGTCTGGTTGACCTCCCTGCCTTCTCTCTCTCTCGTCAAAAGAATGGTGATGCAACGTTTACGACTACGGACCACAATGGTCACAACTTTATTTTCATGCTATTATTATTTTGGCACTGCACCGCTCTCAAGCTATGCCGAAATGCGAACATCAGACCAGACGGGTGTAGTGTCGGCCGTCTACGCAGCAGTGTCAAGAGGATGAAGGCAATGTATGACGCTTGTTGAAAGAAGTGCACCGGCCCGAGTTAGCTTATAGTCCTGTGAATCATTGTGTGCACACGGTGTTCACTCTTTTCCTCTTTTATTTCCCTTTCCCTCAGTGTAGGCTAGCAAATCGTAAGCTAGTCTGGTTGACCTCCCCACCTTTCCTGTCCGTGTTTTCTTTTGTCGAAAGAAGACTGGTGACGACAGGTGTATGCACAGAGAAGTACAACTCACATCTAGGTACATTTAAGTGTTCTATACCTCTTGTGTCACAGTGGCGTATATTCATTCTAAAGGATTGACCAGGAGAAGGCACACACACAAGCAGTAGCGCATACCAAATGTTTAAATCAAAGACGATCAAGTAAATAAAAGTTTCTAGAATATAACGCGCTACTCCACTAAGAGCTCGGTGTGCTTTATAAGTACCTATGAGCCGACATATGTTCTAGTTTTATGCCGGAATTTTTTACTGCGCAGAACAAAAGTGCGCTTACTGGCACTGCCGTGTCAGCCTGCAGGGCCATCTGAACATACAGTCGAACCTCGATATAACGAAGTTGTACTTGCTGCGAAAAACTTTGTTAAATCGCAAATTTCGTTAATTGTACGTTTTAAGCTTTAGCATTAAAACAGCTTTACGAACTCCCAGGGCATTTCTGCTGGATAGCATCTTCTTAGCAAGCATTTATAAAAAAATTGCAAGAAGGTCGGGTCATGCTAGCACTGTTATCAGCCCCAGCGCGTGCGGTGCAGATCACGCCGAGAGCAATGCACCAGCGTGGTTCAAGGCGTCCGAGATTTGAATGTGTTCCGTCGCGCGGCGCCGCAAATCTTGAGCGCCATAGCTGACCGCGCTTAGTGTAACGAAAAACAAAAGTGTAAAAAGATACATATATTCGTCCCGAGCGCGCGCGCACGCACGTACACACACACACAAATAGTAGGCGACCCTAATTTTTGACTTAGGGGTCTCTTAGTGGCACTCGCACCTCGGCGTTGGTGTTCCTTAGGTTAAGCGTGTGAAGGTATTTCCTCTGGCACGATATGCGGGCAAGGAGGAAGCGCAACGCTCGCCACCTGGCGGGGCGTAGTCCCCAAGCGAGCGGCGCACGAAGCGCACCTCATGCGCCCTCTCCGGTGTTGACGTCAGACTTTGTAAAGAGCGCGCGCGCGCAGCTGTTTCCAGTAAACGAGTAGGGGTGCGATCGGAGATAGTTGTTCGACCGGTTACCGGCGCGTGCGATTGGCCTACTCCGCGCCGACGTCGCCAGCCGCAGGGCGCGGTCACGTTTTTGGTGACGTCAAAATGACGACACGCTCCTGTCAATCATCTTGCAACCGAGCACCTCGTCTGCTAGGCGCCGAACCCGACGGGAGTTGGGAAGTTTAGAGCGATCATACGCTCGTTACGAGACCGGCTTCGCATGGTGCGTGTGATGGATTGGATCCAACCGATGGCTGCGGCTGTGGAATGGCACGTTTGGATCCAATCCATAGTTTAATTCGAGAAAATGGCACTTGCGTTGGGAACTTCGGTTGTTGCGCTGCCGTTGCTTGACGAGGAAGAAGAGCGAATGGAGCTGCGAAGAGCGTTTGAAGAAATTGCAGAAAGCGAATTCCGGCGTCGCTTTCGTTTGTCGAAGCAAATAGTGCGTTGGTTGTACAGCGAAATCGACTCCATCATCGGGTGCCAACGAGCCACTGTAATGTTGTTGCTGCCTCTTGAAGTGCACCACTGTTCCCGTCGTTTCTTTTCCCCCCCTTTTTTTTCTCGCTGTGCGCGACACCACCTAGGGACGACGCAGAGGAACTAATAGCTATAAATTGTAGTAGTCACACCTACTACTACTGGAAAACGTGTTTACGCTCGAGGAGAAAAAAATCATTGTTAGAGAAAGATTTCATTCATTGGAAGACGAAAAACATTTCGTTTTGTAGTATACTGTCTGCAAGAGACGACAAACCAGAGAAGTAAACTTCCGGGGAGTTCACCGCTTGCCGATTGGTTGCTCTCTCCGCCCCGTTCTCGCAAATTTTGCACTGCAACTTTGTGTCGCTGCAGCAAGCGAACAGAACGCGTATCGGAGATCACATTCGCTCTGCTAGGCAGACGTTCAGTCTACGCAAGGCAACTGTTTTCCTTTAATTAGCCGGTTAAATTGTCACCCTCTTGTGCGTGACGTCATTACTTCCGCTTTCTACTTGAGTTTCCAGGAATTTCGCCGAAGTCGTGCTCACGTGGCGGGTCTCAAGTCTACGATTCTGTGCTATGGTGTGCAGTAATAAGTAATTTCTAATTAATCCAGGCACTACAATAACTCGACTAGTAACTAAATTTATGCTCTGATGTCATATCTATGATCAAACCCATGAATTTTTTTACTGTACTATTTTTTTAGAAGTACTTTTTCTATTTATCTTGAATTTCATCCCCGGTCGTGTCGGGGGGCGAGCCGGAAGTGCTGCGCCAGAAACACACGAGTGTCACTCGATGCTCGTGCCACTAAGAAGAAAGGTCACAGTTTCGCCAGAAAGGCGGAGCACTGATGGCGATAGCGAAGAGACAACTACACGAAGCAAGGTTCTTAGCTTTATCGGTGTCACGTCACTAAGGCAAATATTAACAGATCTCACTCGATGAACACAAGCTTGCAGTCACAACGCGAGCACGCGCTTCGCACTGCGCCACTGAAACCCGAGATCATGCGACCGCCAACACTAGACACGCGGGAACAAAATGCGCGTGAAGTACCAACTATTTAGGCTCTGCCTTTGCATTTTCAGCGGAGAGGTTACCTCCAAGATTACGGCGCGTCCGCGCATGGACGCGAGCGAGGAGGAGACGCGCGTGCTTGAACACGTTAACACGCGCTCGCTCCCTCCTTATCAGAAGGGAATCGTCAGCTCACACGTTTCTCCTGGCGCTGCGAGCTGCCGCGTCCGCAAGTTGTCTACCAAGGCGACAAATAGCGTCCCGGTGCGCGCGCTCTGACGACGGTTTTGCCCTAAAACTTTTCACGCAGAAAAACGCCTGAAGTAACTTTTGCCTCGGCCGACATCTTTTTGTTAGGTTTACTAGCCATACAGGCTTCAAGTGCATGCTTGAAATGGCAGAAAGCTTCCATTAAATTGAATCTAGGTCGCAAAATTACTTTGTTAAATCGCGAAAGAAATAGTTTTCAATGCAAGACCGCGAAATTAAAATAATTCGTTACATCGGGAATTTCGTTAAATCGGGGTTTGACTGTAGTTGGATTTGGCACACATATAACCTTCACATACTATTCACAAATGTATCCACCTCCACCAAGATACTGACGGACCCATCAGCAGACAGCAGCAATGTCAAACCAAGGACCTTAAGAAAATGCACAGCAGCATTTGTGCAAAAAGAGAGTACGACTGACTTAAGTGACTCCACGGGCTCTGAACTCGTCTACTGAAACAAAAGCAAGCTCTCATAGGGGATACCACAATCTCGTGAACTACTTTGCAATGCACACGTCATCCTTATCTGCTACAGTATTCTGCCTGCTGTGGCCTCCAAAATACGTGTACAACTATTCAGAGTCTGTGAGGCACATTAAACCTTGTGCCAGATTTGTGTGCATAATGCAGCAGATTGTGCATTCAGTTGCCAAATGCACATTGCCCCGCAGACAAATTTGGATCCAAGAGGCAGTAGTGGGCAGTTATTTCTGCACCTTCCAACAAGGCGAAGGAAAGATGAGGCAATGGCCCAATGACACTGTGATGACATCTCTCATCGTAACAATATAAATAATAGAAAGAATGAATGAAAACATCAAAGCTTCAAGCTTTTAACAGCCTTCACACAAAATAATAAAAATTATGTTGCACCTCTTGTTAATTAACATGGCAGCTGCACTGCACGAGTCAATCATGGTTTCTGTTTATGCTAATGGGCTGTGCCTGAAGACAGTCAGACAACCAAGATAAAACAAATCAGTCAGATTTATTTACGATTCTCTTACTCCACACTATCGCACATTATATAAACAAAAAGACATAAGCTCAGAGTAATCATAAACGTCACATGAAATACAAGTCTAAATTATCACAACATACAATTTCAGAAAAAAAAGAAAGAAAAAGAAATCAAGTGCCCCAACTATGCGAAAACATCCTCATAAGGGGGCTAGGTAACACTAAGTGTTTGGGCGGTGTAGGTTAAGGAAACGCAGGCTAATTTTCTTTCTATCCATGTTCTCCCTGTCACGTTCAACGTACAGCTAACTGTGCTGCTGTGCATGTGTTTCAGCACGTTTTAAGGCTAAGTGTGCTGCACCACGAGCCATCTACACGCTCGGGTATCACAAAGGCAAGCACCACGTCTGTGAATGAGTAAACGCTTTTTCTCGTTTCTCGGGTGCAAACGCAGCCCAAACGGCAGGATGAGAACAAAAAATAAAAGCACCCAAACAGGATTCAAAATGCCTTTCCTACAGACCCCCCAAAAAAGGAAAATGTGATTAATGTTAGAAATCACCTAGATGTGCGCACCTCGAAGCACACTGTTCAGAAGAAAGGTAGACGCAAGTGATGACAATGTCTCTGCTGTCTTACACGAGGAAAACAAAACACCAGTGGGCGAACAAATATTGACCCTCTCAACACGTCCTAATTACAAATTCCTTCAACAAGCAACACGTGAAACAGCAAGAGTGGTAAGCTAGCGCTAAAGCGTAACATCATAGCAAACCTGCCGCTGCACGGAGCAAGAAGCGAAAGAACGTTGTTGCCAACATCCTACTGTCTACTAGCAAGTATGATAGGGAAACTAGGGAACCCATATCTCACACTGCATCATAGCCAGTGGCAAATAAAAGCCCTGCTGTGTGTGGGTGACCCACTTTTGAAAACCAAGCATTCTCACATTTTCCTTGTGCAGGCACACATACAGAAAAAAAAAACACCTCGAGATAGGAAAAAAATTAAGAAAACAAGTACACCTGAAATGAAGGCGGGCTCAACAATTTGAAAGACCCATGCTTTTTTTCTTCTGCCTTCGCTTTCTGTTTTTCTTTTGTTGCTCGTGAGCAGCACGACCCGAGTTGCGCTAGGCAGCTAGGAGCTTAGTCAGGCGGCCGCTTCTCGGAGTGCTTCTTGGTGAACTCCTCAGCGTTTTTCAGGAACTTCTTTCTGTCTTTGCTGTACTCCTCGGCAAGGTCGGCACGCAGCGGGTGCTCTGGCTCTGGGTCATTGACTAGTGCAATCAGGGCCTGGATCACTGCACAGAAGAAAAAAGACCACTCGACACTTAATTCAACTGCAATGTTTAAAGTGGCAAAACTGCCACGATACATCAGGTGTCTTGTTCAAATGAAAAGCAGACCAGAACAGCTCTCCCCACTTCATTTGTATCCACCACTGAAACACACATTTGAGGCGGCAGCTTTTTTCTGAAAAACCCCTGCTTAATCTACATTTTTATTTATTTATTTGTTTTTTATTCCCATAGTTCCAAGAGCTAGAAAATAATGCAGACAGTGGGAATCGAAGCATTCTGCAGGGAGCTAGCTAGCTATCCAGCACTGTTGGCGGTTCTGCAAATCGTTACCAGATGGACCAACATCTTTTTGAAGATCAAGCAAATATGAGTGCATGACGCAAGCTGTGGGCATGTGTGTCATTACAACAGCAAAATTATGTTAGTATGACAGTGATGACATGAGCAATTTGTTTGAAGTAATTGATTAATGGGCTTTAATGGCACAAGGGCCAGTTCTAGCCAAAGAGTGCCAAACGCATTGTGTAATGTGTAAACTATGGTAAAGAATGTAACATGCCTGTAGAAGGGCCTAAAATGAGTCGCTACAAATTGCTTAGAATATAAACATACTAAAATAAAGGCAATGATTAGTTATGTGTGCTATGATCATGAAATCTTTACAATGAAGGATGACTATAAGAGATGCGTAGGCATGTACAGGCGCCGACAAAAGTGGTATACTCCATGCAGCAGGAGCCGGAGTGGCGGCACACTGCATCGTGACACCATCTACAGGCGGCATCTGGGATCGAGACAGCCAATGGCCAATGCCTGCAGATAATAAAGGGCACCCATTGGCTGTCTCGATCCCAGATGCTGCCTGTAGACGGAGTTGCGATGCAGTTTGCCATTGCTCCGGCTCCCGCTGCGTGGAGCATACCACTTTTGTCAGCAGCTGTACACGCTCTACAAATATGCTTCCACTGCAGCTACAATCTTCAAGGGGAGGTCATGCTACAAAATAACCTTAGTAACAAAGTGCTTTTAAGGCATCAGTTTCTGATAGACAGTTTAACAAAGTTTTAAAATTAAAAGGGGGTACGTTGCTGAGAAAAAATGCTGGGTGGAGGAAGGTCCCTATTGCAAAACCCAGTATCCAGTGCCATGCCGGATTATGGGCCAGTGTTGCGCACAGGATGCTAGCATGCTGGGAAAGTGCGGCATACTGGGAGGCACTGTATACTGGTGTGAAAAGGAGCTCTAGCGTGTGAGATACGCAGTACCTGGCCACCGAATACAGAAAGCAATGCGAGAGCGTTCTAGTGCAATATAAAAATGAGAAAAAAGTAAAAAAAAAATGCCACCAGGATTCGATGCTCATACCTACAGATCCCGAGCCTGGTACTTTACCTCTGGGCCACGCCAGCACATGGTGTGGTGTGAATAATTTGCCACGTCAAGACCCAGGCGCAGTTTTAGTTTTGTAGACATGTCTCACAGAGACATGGTAGATGCGCAATCGCTCCGCAACTAAAACTTACGCCTGTATCAGGCAGAAAAAGTTGTTCTCCGTGCTCAATAGTATGCTTAGAAGTGCCACAACACATTTTCTTTTGCGAATGGTATTTTAACTTCGAAAAAAGTCCTAGATGAACTGCCAACCTGGGACGCTGTATGGGCTGTTAGTACTGCCGATTTTGACAGTCGTTTCTTGTTCTTCGCGCCAGGAATATGCAACATTTTCTTCGTTCAATAATCTGCTTCAATCGACAGATCTGTCTAGTCGCATATCTTTGTCAGAGAAGCATAGGCTAGTGCTGGCAGCCTTTGGCGACAACACATATACGTATGTTTATAACGCGTCATATCGGCGCTCATCGCTTCTTGTGGTGACACTGTAGACACGAAAAAATTATTTAAGAACACCGATGCGAAAGCTGAAACAGTGTTCTACCCTTGCTAGACTTGTTGATCCTCGAGCCCAGACGGGCCAATAGCGTGTAGATGGACTCAGCAGGCACGCTTGGCCTAAGCTTCGGTGGAAAAGAATGATCTTGGCGCAGGTATTGGGCGATTGCTAAAATGTGTGTATTTGAATATCAGAGCCTTTTATCTTATTTTTTAGTACACTCTGGAAAGTGGAAGTGCTCGAATTGCCTCAGGTTTGTTATAGGTACAATATTATCAATCAGCGGGAGGCTTCCTAGGAGTCCGTTCGAAAGCATCTGAATGACTTCTGCGTTTCATGTCGACTCCACAACATTGCAACCAAGCGACAACTCGCAGCCATCGGTTGCGTACAAACCAATAAAAAACGAGACATCATCTGCGTTTGCATGACTTCATCAAGAATATCCGCCCAGACTAAAGGGAAATGCAAAAAATGAAAGTGATCTTCAGTGTCAAATACTTATGCACAAGAGGCATAAACCATGAAAGGTGCATAATCACGCACCTTTATTCCAAGCTGCAACACGAATAGACCTTTATGACCCAAAGATATAGCGCTATTTAGGACAAGATTTTAGCATCTAGAAATGAATATTCAACAGCGCCTATACTCCTTGCGTACTGGAACCAGTGCAGTTTCCAGTGCGAGCAAGCAAACTGCAGCGAGAACCAGTGCACCCCAGCATCATAGCAGTGAAACGAGCATCTCGTCCAGTGTGACCCAGCTCCAGCATTCTCACTGGTGTCCCAGGGACTCCCAGCGAGTGCCAGCATCCCCAGTGCGATCCAGTGTAAAAATAATGCACTGGGTTTCACACTGGAAGGCACTGGAAGACGCTTGTTTTTGCTATAGGGACGTGCTCACAATGCAGGGAAGGGGAGTACTCTTTTCTCTATGCTTCTGTTTCAGGGCACTGAAGAAGAACGTGGATAACTGCACGGATCACTTCCAGACAGTAGGTAAGATTGAGTGTCATAGGTATGCCCTATCCTTAATCTACAAAGCAGCACTTCCTTGTACGTTTCTGCCCTTTCAGATACCCAATTCCCGAAATTTGGCTTTATCATGTGCAGCTTCAGCATCCCACTGCCTTTGCCAATACTTCCTCAACTGAAGCTGCAAGAAGAGTTTAAGGTCTGTGGCTGCTATGGGTATATATATATCTGTATGACTGAAGGCTATTCACATAACATTTTCATCAGCAGCTACATTGCCTTTTATGCCTCTGTGGCCAGCTACCCAGCAGAAACCATTGACTTGGTTGCACACATGCTGTGCATAGCAATGAGTATAGTTCATTAGAAACAGGGTTCTTATGTTTTTGTAAGCTCATTAGGGATCCAACGATGCTCATTGAGTTTGCGAACACAATAGCTTTAGCGTCATTTGTCTGCTTTATATGTTCGACAGCCGAGAGTATTGTGTGTGCTTCTGCAGTGAATATACAGGTGCGTGGATTTAATGCAATGGATGTTGAAAATGACACTGCCAGAGCTGCATAAGCCACACCAGAAGGAGACTTGGAAGCATCTGAGTAAAATTCTGAGCAGCAGCACTTCACTTGAAATTCAAGTAAGTGAGAACATATAATGCATTTCAGGTGCACGTTTTTCGATGGTCTGCATTCCCAAAGTGGTGAAAAGCGAGTAAGAGCCATTAGGATGCTTTCCCTAAGCGTGAGACACGTGTTTCCTTTGCCAATGCTTCCAAATGGAGGGATAAAGGAGCCCTCATAACTGGTCGGTTACGATAAAGCCTGGCAGTGAATACATTACAAATAATTGAGCGGCATAAAAGCTCCAACATTTGATTCTACCTTCAGGAAGTGTGAGAAATCTAAAAGTGTCCTTTGGAGATGTAGGGACCATTCATAGCACTCAACATAGAAACTTTCTACGGGACTAGTCCTGAAGGCACTGGTGGTCGGGAGGATACCCAGATGGTGAACAGGATCAAGAATCTTTAAAGCACTAGGTGCAGCAGAGTGATAAACTATGGTGCCGTAGTCAAGGCGTGATCATATCAGGCTCTCATACAAGCTTAGGAGGCATTGCCTGTCACTTCTCCAAGATGTGTGTGACAGAAGCTTCAGTAGAATAATGGTTTTGAGACATTTCTCTTTAATATGTTTCAGGACAGGGATAAAAGTTAGTTTGGAATCTAAGATTACACCTAAAAATTTATGCTGAGAGCTTACAGATAAACGTTCTCCATTCAGGTAAATATTGGGATCAGGTAATATTTCTCTTTTGTTTGAGAAGCGCATGCACGTACTTTTCTGTGGGTTAGGCTAAATCCATTCTCATCCACTGACTTAGTTTGTTTAGGGCGAGCTATACCTGTTGCTCGCAGATTGCAAGGTAACATCATCTGAATCCAATCTGCACATCATCCACGCATAGAGACTAAAACATTGTGTGCGATATAACGATATGCAAAAAATTTATTTTTAGAATTAAAAGTATACACAGCTCAGCAACCCACCCCACCTGCCTCCTGAGTGAATCATTGGGCTAGAACATTGCCAATTCTCACACAAAATATTCTGTTTAATTTTAGATAATGCTTAGCAAGTTGCCACAGAAACACATTCCAGACAAATCATGGAGAACCCCAAAATACCACATAGTATTCTCCATGGCTTTCTTCATGTCAAGAAATACTGATAAGAAAAATTGCTTGTATATAAAGGAATTTTTTTTTTTTAATGCAGCGCATGTGATTTGTCTAGTCTACAAGATTAGTTTTTCGTCTAGGTCTCATGGCCACATAGATGCCATGCATACCAGGCAAAATCAGGGCTGGTATAACGTAAAACTATTCCACCGTTTTTGTTCCAAACGGCCATTAACTTTCTGTGGTATGTCAAAATGGCTTGGTATCTGCCCATATGGGTGTGGTGCCCGCGCATATGGGCTGAACCCGAACCATTCTGACCTACCAGGGAGGGCCGATTGCCCGTTTGGAATAAAAACAGATCGGAAATGTTTTACGTTATAGGGCCCCAAATTTATTTACACAAGACATTTATTCATTAGTCGGAGAAGGAGGATTACAATGGCTAATGTCCAGCATTTCATCTTATTTTACAGTTACTTGACAGTGGCAGACTTCGCTGTCAAGAACTTAGCAGAGTATGCTTGCCCGTAGCAAGGCCCGGTCTGATGATCTTTCACCAGGAACATGCACTGCAGAGCTGAGTCGCACACTGAGTCCTGAACTCAGTCGCAAATCTTCTTTAACAAGATGAAAATGCGCTTGCATTGTGCGTTGCTATGCAGTATAACCAGCAAATCAAGCGTCAGCTTCGCCACTAGGTCAAACGTGAACTTTCCATCTGCGTTCTTGTTTTTTTTTTCTACCACAGTCCACTGCACATAGCACCTTTCTTCTTTTAAAATGGCCTATGGAAAAACGTGAACTTGCAGTTCTGCAAACTGAACTTCCAGTGCACCTATAGCGTCCTTCCTTGATTCACATGTGTTTCGGGGTAGCATACAAAAAGTTCTAAAAAAAAAAAAGACGTGAAAATGATGCAGCGGATAGAGAGTCCAGCCTAGCCAGTTCTGCATCTTCTGAAGTTGCATTTTTGAAGTATAAATCTGCGCCTGATGTAGTCGCAGGCTACAAAAAGCAATCTCGGACTGCAGAAAAGAGCTGTTGCTTCTCAGGTGTACTCAGACATTCTACAAGAGATGTTTGGCTCCCAATTATGAGGTCACTGCCACCCTTCTGGCTCTTGATGTCCTGATTAAAGACTTGCAGTGGTGAAGCAGCAGTAATGATGACGTTAGGCTGAACAAATCTAGTTAAAAGCTCTTTAAGCAGCTGCAACAAAATAGAGTTCAGAAGATGAACCTGAGGTGCTTGTGACTGGAGCAGACAGTTTGCTTTTTCAAAAGCTAGTAGCACAGTTAAAAAAAAAAAAAAGAATGCCAAATTGATGTCAGATGCGAGGAAGAAAAACGCTCATTCCTCGCGAGTCAGGCCAACTTGTTGAGTGCTTTCTGGCTGAACTCCCCAACCTCATCTACCGAAGCTGTAAGATTCCTGGGGATCTGATACAGTTCGAGGAGTGTTGGCCCCAACTTGTCACTGTTTTCATTTTTTTTAAGAAGAAACTAACCATCCTATTCAGGCACATGCCTAGGGACAACCACCAAGTTGGGACTTGTTTCAAAGTCATGCGTGTCCCAATGCTGTGAATTTCTTAAGTTTGCCCAGTCTGTCCTTGCGCATAGCCCTTTTTTTCAAGATAATAAAAAATGTCCATGAGGACTTCATAGAACTTGGCAGGTAGGCAGGTGGCTGCTTTTTCAGCTGCAAGATTGATCAGTTGCACGGGCAGCTAACTACAATTATTTTTTTTGTGCTTCCTTTAAAATAGCAGCCATGCCACCTTTCCTTCAAAACATTACACTTGCATTATCAGTGCTAAATGCAATGCAATTTGACGTAGGTATATTAAATGAATGCAATGCGTCGAGCACGAGGTTGCCAATTTTTTAGTCAGTAGCCTCTCATTGAAGTGCTTGCATGCACAACAGCTTGCATTCAATCCACCTACATTCCTTTACGTAGCAGATTGCCATGACAGGGTAAAGATGCGATGAAGTGTCATTGCTGCTGTCGACTGCAAGGGCAAAAACACACTGCTTCAGGTTTTCCACCATTGCACCTTGTGCCTCTGTAGCCATTTCACCAGCAATAGCAGTTGCCTTGTTACCATAGTTGCCTTGTCTACCATATCGATGCATTCAAAGCATCGGAAGGGTGGTGTGCGTTCTTCAGAGAGTGAAATGGCCTCGTTTTTAAGACTGTGTGCGGCGAACGAGGTGCTGTCAGCGAAGGCGTTGCCAACAACTGGAAGAACGCTCAGCTGCTCGAACACATTGCCGCCTACAATCCAAATGATATATTTAATGCTGACGAAACAGCACTTTTCTTTAAGGCTTTGCGAGACAAGACTGTGACCATGAAAGGACATCCCCGCATCGGTGGCAAAAGATGCAAGGAACGCATCACCATTCTCTCAACCGCCAACATGACAAAAACAAGAGCACTTGCCGCTTGTCGTCATTGGAAAGGCACAAAAGCCACGGTGCTTTAAGAACATGCCTGCTCTTCCGGTGGAATACCGAGCGAATAGAAAGGCCTGGATGACGTCGGAAATTTTTCGAGGCTGGATGAAGAAGTTAGACTGACAGTTTTCCAGAAAGAACCGCAAAGTGCTAATGGTGCTGGAATATTGTAGTGCGCATAACAGCGTCACTGGACTCTACAACATAGAAGTTGTTTTCTTGCCGCCAAACACATCGGCCCTCCAACCGATGGACCAAGGCGTAATTCAGTATGTCAAGACCAAATACCGCAGGCGTTTGCTGGAACGTATGTTCCTGTGCCATGAATCGGCAAGCAAAACGACGTGAATCTTTTGAGCGCGGTCAACATTCTTGCCCATGTTTGGCACAACACGCCTGCGCACGTCGTCGCCAACTGTTTTAGACACAGTGGCTTCGTTGTGCGTGAGCCTGGCGATGATGCAGTGGCCGAAGTGTAGTTAGACGACAATGGAGATGACTGCGAGGATTTCGAAGGAGTTCTGCTGGATGCGGTGACGTTGATTACGTCGGCATTGATGACGGTGTTGTTACAGCCGGCTCTCTTACCAATGAAGAAATTGTCAGGGACGTGCTGCACGGCGAAGATTCTGAGGAGGAAGAGGAGCCGCGAGAGGAGCAGCCTCGGCCCCCTCGCACTGTGAAGGAAGCCACGGAGGCCCTCGCTGTGTTGGAAGAATTTTGTTGGGACACTGCAAACAGCATGCGAGCTGCTAACCACCTGGAAGGACTTTGAAGAATAGCATCCGCGCGGGTTTCTGTGCGAAAGCAGACGAGCATCCTCGATTGCTTTGCACAGTAAAGGTATGTTGATTTTGTTGTCCGCTCGATAAGTCAACATTTGGTTAATTAGGACATAATTTACGGTCCCTAGAAGTCCAAATTAACGAGCTTTTACTGTACTGTAATAACTAAAGCAAAATTTATGAACACAGCACCTCAACCTAAAGTTGGCTGCTTCTGGGATTTGAACCACCAGTCTTCAAGGAGCACAAGATGGGCTACAATGTACTTCTAAAAGAGCTTTAAGTCGGCGTGAGCAAGTATTTGGCTTTCAAATTTGAATTTGACAGTAGCTGATCAAATAATAATTTGATCCGACTTTCGTATTTATGCTATTCGTAAATACGAAAGTATGACGAATATCAAGAAGGCTGCCAATATAGTGACAAGGTTAGGGTAGCTAGAATTTACATTCAAACTCAAAATTGTACCAAAATTTTTTATCGTTAGGAAGCTTATCTTGCTGTGTCTGCTACTCATGGGCACATGCTTTGGGCGCGTCGAAAGCAGCACACAAAGTTTCTTTGTTGCTATTCCGCCACACTGGGATGTAGATAACCATGTAACTGTCACCAACCTGCTAGCTCAAACTAAACAGCACGTCCTTCACTTACTCAATTGTAACACTAGTATTTTTTATAATTTTCATTGCTTTAAGTCAATCCTCGCATTTTCATTCGAATTATGACGAAATTTCTCGGTTTTTTATCGTTACGTTGGCAACCTGTAACTTTGAGTTCCAATGCAATCCGTAAACAAGTTGACTGAAGTCAACTTGTCAGACAGTAGACTCTCATTAAATGGAACTTCAAGGGACAGAAGAAATTAGTTCCATTTAACAGAGTTCCGTTTACTGAGAAAGATGTGCAAAGGTGCAGCGCTATGTGCATACACCCTCTTAACACCATTTTAGGGAACCTTAAGCAATAGAAGGCGAATGCAGCTGATAGCTTTCCAAAACGCACAGGAAATTGCAAAGGGCTTTGGCACAGCATTAACAAAATTTATTATGCATCTACTAGTTGCTATGAGTTGAAAGATTTATCTATTCTCACTTGCTTGAGCCCTTGCCACCGCATTTCCAGGATTGCTTTGTCCACAGAACACAAGCTTTGCATGAACATTTCAAATCCTGGTTCTTTCCAGAAAAAAAAAAAAGTCTTGATCCTGCACACCTAATTCTGCTCCTTGAAGTGCAGTAGCTGCTTCTGTGGTAGCTACCTATGGAGATGCCTTTTGTGAGATGCCTCTTCTTGCTCATCCTAATCTTCTTCATTGCATACCACTGCAACAATGCTTTCCACTGTGTTGTCGGGGCAAGTTAAAACGTCACTGCCTATGTGCACATACTCGTCAAAGTCCATTGGGATCTCCCTTAAAGGGCCCCTAACCAGGTCTGGCCATATTGAGCTGACAAGCGCAGAGCATACATTGCGCGAGAACAATCGTGTCGGGAAAGTATTACATCGCTACGTACCGCAGAGAGATCCGATATTTTAAACCAAACGCCATTTTTTCTTCTTCTTGCGGCCGCCGCGCTCCAAGTTGAAGGATAGTGTATTCGCGTCCCTGTGCCTACGTACTCGAGTCCGCAGTGTGAAGTCGCTGGTGGTGACATGTGACTTTGAGAATTGTTCAAGGCACCATCTGTTATTTGTGTGATCTGTTGCTTGAACTGACGAATTGAAGTTTAGAGAAATAATAAAACACACGAATGGAATGTCTGCATGTTTTTTGCTTTACTTCCCACCGAAGCACGAGAGATGTCGCTTCGTCTGCTTGTTCCCATGGTCATGCGGTCACGTGCGCAGGTACCGAAACTATGCCATTTTCTACCTTGTTCCAGTGTGTGATCACACTCTGCAATCCACTTGTCCTGCCTCAGTATTCGTCTAGCACTGAATTATACTGCTAGTCAAGTGTCCTTGTGCACAGTGCGCAAAATCTTGCGCTGCGCAAAACAGCTTGCGCGCAACGCCGCTAGTGAAATTGCGCATCACCGAAAGGAAAAGAGCGAGAAAAACCAAGTGAAGGCGGGGGCCCGTGACATATGTGTCATGCGATCCTCGAAGTCCGGCATGGGAGAACGCAGGGAAGGAATTTCGCTTGCGAAGGCTAGATGGGGAGAGTGGAGAGGGAGTCTCACTATGCACTGGAGCCTGCCTGCTGAAATCATGGGCTCGTGGCACTGAAATATTTCTATCTCAGCTATTAATGAGATGACGAGAAAACTTTTTGCGGCAGAACGCTCCCCAGAGGACGTGTAACAACTTCCAGCATATAACCAAAATCTGCTATGGGGCCTGGTGAGGGACCCTTTAATGCACACTGCTCTAACAAGTCTTGCTTCTAAGTGGCATCTTCTTCACTATCGTATTCACGCAAATCCTGCATGTTAGAAGTCTGGTCATCTGAAGAAAATTCTGCATGCCTGAAGCAATTTGCTATGGCACTTCCCGTCAGTTGCCTCCAGGCACCAGCAACGAGGTGAATAGAACTAAGAATGTCCACCTTGTATTCTTTCTCCTGACTTGTGCATACCAGAATCTTCTGCAGGAGACTCTTGCGGAAATGGGCTTTGAGGGCTGTAAAAGTGCTGTGGTATTAGTTGGTACGAACTCTAACTGAATCGACTTCAGTTTTGTTACGGTCCCATGTCCAGGGCAGTTGTCAACAAGGAGAAGGACTTTCGTTTTCTGCCGCAAAAATCACACACCATCTATGTGAAGCCACTTGCTAAAGAGAGCCTGCATCATCTACACTTTTGTGTTTGACTCGTAGATGATGGGCAAGGTTGCTATTCCCTTAAAGGGGGGGGAGTGTTACTTTCTTAACACCAGCAATTTCAGTTTGTTGCTGCCCGACATGCTGGTGCCGATGGGAACAGTTAGCCTCTCTTTGCCAAGTTTGCCACCCACGCATCGCTCACCTTTAAAAGTGAGCGATTTCGGTGGCAGGAGCTTAAAAAAAAGCGCCAGGTCGTCCGCACTGTAGATGTCATTGGTCATGAAATGACTTAGGATCTCCGGAAGCCAAAAGTGACAATGCATAATCAGTAGGCCTCAGTAAACATTGAGTTCCAAGGTCATGAAATAGAGAGTGAAGTACTGGTGATAGAGGGTGTGACGTACGACTTTCTGCTATCCAGACCAGATATAAAGAAACTAAATATCAACGTATACTGGGACGATGTGGTTTTAGTGGAAGGACTATCAAGGGAAGAGACACAGCAGTGTAGAAAAGATAACCTACAAGTTGTCAAGTGCGCGGAGGATATTGCAACGACCTACCCTGAACTGGTGTGCATAAGAAGCTATTCACAAGCGATGAAGTCACACAAGGTGCCTTTCGAACTAACTGACAATACTGTCATCCGAAAATCACCTTATAACATGTCAAGAGAGCGCAAGATATGGTTGAAGAAAGAATTGCAGGATATGCTAGACGCCGATATAATCGGACCTTCGGTGTCACCCTTCGCCTCTCCCATAACAATTGCGCCGAAGGAAGATGGAACTTTCGGACTGTGCACAGATTACAGGGCTCTCAATCACCAGACAGAACTTATACCATTTCCAATGCCGAAGATAGACACGATTATAGACAAGACAGGTGGTTGCCAAATTTTTCTCGTATTGACTTGTGCAAAGGTTTCTGGCAGATGCCGTTAACCAAAGAAACAAAAATTTACCCTGCTTTTATCACGCCCTTCGATCTGTACGAGCATAACCTGCTTCCTTTCGGCTGGAAAAACTCGCCAGCATGGTTCCAGAAGATTATGAACGAAGTCCTGAAGCCTTTCGTAGGTGTCTTTTGTAACATGTACATAGACGATATTATCGTCTTCTCCAAAACAGATGCTGAGCATGAGGAACACCCGTCTCTGGTATTAAATGCCTTGAGCTTGGCACACCTCAAGGTTAATTTTAAGTGCATTCTTTCAAAGAATATAATAATAATATTTGGGGTTTTACGTGCCAAAACCACTTTCTGATTATGAGGCACGCCGTAGTGGAGGACTCCGGAAATTTTGACCACCTGGGGTTCTTTAACGTGCACCTAAATCTAAGCACACGGGTGTTTTCGCATTTCGCCCCCATCGAAATGCGGCCGCCGTGGCCGGGATTCGATCCCGCGACCTCGTGCTCAGCAGCCCAACACCATAGTCTTTCAAAGAAAAGTTGTGCTTCTTGGAAGAGTCATTGATGGGACTACCAAAGCACAAAACAAGAGTACGTGGAGAGGATATCCCAAATGGTAAAACCATATGACGTCCACTCATTGCGTAAGTTTTGGGAATTAGCGAGACATTTCAGACCTTTCATAAAAGACTTTGCCATAAAAACGATATGCCTCGCGCGCCTAACGCAGAAAGAAGTTCCATTTGAGTGGGATGATGAATGTGAGAGAGTCTACCGTGATCTCGGGCACAGAATCTCTGCTGACCTTATTCTATGCATACCAGATTTCACTTTACCCTTTAAACTGAATACCGACGCCTCACATTGTAGAACAGGTGCAGTTTTGTACCAGAAAGGTCCAGAAGCATTCGGCCAAGAAAAGTGACACGTAGTAGGTTACTACAGCTACACCCTCAAGCCATCTGAAGTCAACTACACCACTACTGAAAAGGAAGCTCTTGTAGTCCTTAAAGCAATTCAGTATTTCTGTACATACCTAGAAGGTGCAGAGTTTACTTTGTTCACCGTTCACCAGGCTCACACTCATCTCTTGAATATGACCCAACCTAAGGGACGCATTGTCAGATGGCTGAACTAATCGCAGCAGTTTGATATCACCATCTCCCACAGACCTGGACCCCTTTTGACTGATGCAGATGCATTGTCTAGACTGATGATACAGGCCAACAATGAACAATCGGAAGAAATCAATGAAGGTAAATTGTGGGAAGGCACGGAACAACTGATTTTTATAGAAGGTCGCTATCAAGTCCTGCCAACACTAGTTTCCAGGGTGCTTTATTTGTACCAAGATAGCCCAGAATCTGGAGGACACGACGGATTTTGGCGCACCTACAACACGCTAGTCAAGAGATTTACATGGCCTCACATGAAAAAAGACGTCAATCAATACGTTCGTTCATGCCACATTTGTCTAGTCAACAAAGTGCAATATAAGCAGCCTACGGACGCCATGATAATACCTTGCCACTCGAACGTGCCTTTTGAAGTTATACACCTGGATTTTGACGAGCTAAATAAGAAACGAGAAGCAGTCCGAAAAACGCAAGCTTTTCTTTTGGCCATAGATGAATGCACCAGGATGGTCGCGGCACGGGCAGGAAAAGAAGATGCGAATAGTGTCATCGCCCTTCTCAAAAGGGATATGTTTAGGACAACCAGGACGATCGTGTGTGACAACGGTCCAGCGTTCAAGAGTGAAAAACTAGCAAGATAGGCTCGAGACCACAATATATCAAATTTTGTGCGCCATACCATCCCGCGGTGAATGGACTTGCAGAATGTGCTATAGTTTCCCTGGTGGATGGAAATGCTCTTTAGAAGCAGCTGTAAGACATCACAATCGCTCCTACACCGATGGCTTGGGATGCAGCCCACAGTTCGCTTCTTCAGGAGAAACCCCTATTCTTCCGGCAGACCGTGAGCTGGGGCTGTTAGGAAATCTGAAGATCGTTGAGAAGAGGAAACAAAAATCGCAGGAGAAGAGGTATTGTAAACGAATGAAAAAAAATTTAGACAAGAGAAATTGCTCGGATATTCCAGACATTCAAGACACTGACCTCATTCTAGTTAGGAAAGGAATAAGAGAATCCAGTGCCAAATTTTATGGTCCTTAGTCTTTGACAAAGACAGCCACTCAGAAAGGAATATTGAAGACTGTGTGGTACATAGGTGAACGTGGCTCAGTTGAATGTGCTTCGATTGGAAACGTTTTCTAGTATTGCCCCAGGAGGGGTTAGCAAAAGAAACCTGGAAGCAGTATGAGCCTTCGTATATAAGATGAAAAAGCGCAGGAACATGGGTACAGGAGAAGAGGAGAATTAAGTTAGAATAAAGGTAGACAAGATGGATGCCAGTTCCACAGCAACGCTTTACGTCTATTGTGTCCTTTAACTATGAACGCTACAAGCTATAATATATTATAACGCCTCTTTGGTTGTGAATTAAAACAGGATCATCATCATCCTCTAAAGCACATCCGATTTGATGCTACAGTGATCCTGGTTGATGCGCGCGCCAGCCATGTTCATCAACCATACGTGTTGTGATCTGCAAGAAGAATAGGACACCTAAGCACTTCCGAGTTGTGAATTCAAAAGCATTAATGTCCACTTGAAAGCTGCTGAGTTATGAACTCCTTGCGGGCAAGCGAGTGCGTTTTGATTTGGCCTTATCGAGGCGCAGCTTGAACACAGGCAAAAGCTTGCGCACATAACACAGGCTTCAGAGAGGGATAGCGAGGGTGATTTGGCATCACACTGATGCCTTCTCCCCTTACACAACACCTGCTGTGCTACTGCGGCAGCAGGCGTTCCTCTTTGCCCGCTCTGCTCTGTCAAGGTGGGCTCAAGCCGTAGCGTCGCAGCCTATGGGAACTCCATTGAGGCACACTTGTGATGTGGCGTCACAGCCAATCTGAATTTAGGGATACCATTTCACTGCTACAGATGCCAGATGCCATTTCATACTTTCACATTAAAAAAGAAAAAAAGAAAAAGGAATTTGCAAGGAATGTGGTCTGACGTTGAAGACAGTGTCAAGCACAACAAGCCCGCTCGTGAACCATCCCAAGAGCAAGCACCATGCACAATGAGTTTAAGTCATCCCAGGAAAGAAAGAAGCCTAAAGATCCAGGCTAGTGAACTTTGCTGACTCTGAGGAAAGGGAAAGGTCAGCAGTCAGAGTGCAAAAAAGCAAACGACGATTTTTATCGTGCATATGACAATTTTCATTGCATATAGCTGCCAAATACAAGTCTAATTCAAGACGTAGACACAATGTTGAGTCAGTTGGTACAGCTGAAAGATGCCGTCTTAGTTGAAATGGCAACGCTGGAAACTGGTGTAAGCCGCCTTTCACCAAGTGAGTGGAACGTTGCAGAAGGCATGGTAGAGGCCCTGCATCCCACTGAAGATGTGAATGCAGATGTTAGTGGACAGAAGTATGGAAACCTATCATTGGTTGTGCCACTTCTTTATGGAACGGAGCAAATGCCCCAAGAGACACTGCCATTGAAATTGAACCAGCTGTGCTTACCAAGAAACTGCCAAAAATTAACAGACGATTACGATACTCCCTAATGCGAAGCATGTAGCACTCCTCGCATACGTTTCCTGGTAAGGATTACTGTTGAGCACGCTGCCGCAGCAACAGCAGCTTGACTGTAGCATACGGAGCAGGGAGTGACATAACTACACTTCTGTAGGTAAAAGAAGAACCTGTCTAGCAAATGATTTGTGTTGTGACAGTGCTATGGGAAGGCCACGTATAGTGAGGACTCCTGAAGAGCAGCGCGCATGCAAGGTCCACTCTTTGTAGGTGCACAAAGTAACAACGAAAGCCAAGTCGCAGGCTGTCGAAATGTCTTATGCTAATAATTAGGTAAAGTGCATGTGAATGTCACCACGTGAATAATTTCAACCTACGTTGCAATGGGCAATCATTCTAGTTGCCTACGGCTTCGCTGTCCAATCACTTTCATAGCGTGGATTGGAGAGCATTTTTTTTTATTAAATAGAATTGGGCAAGTAGCATTTCCTTTTGTGTTATAATGCAATACAATAATAACTTTATAAGGACTAGACGAGTACTAGTGACAGAATTTAAATGCAGAGTGCCTTAGGCAGTGGGAAAGTACTTTAACGTCTACGGGGAGTCTCTCGTGTCCTGCAGTTACCTCAATTCCTAGATTACTAAGCCTCTGTTCGCAAAGATATTGACGCCTTGGAGATTCTCGAGCACTAGTCTATCACTTTAGCATGACCTAATTTTTGCCTTTAGTGTTCCTTTCATTCTATAGGATTGAAATATCAACAAAATATATTTTCCAGATTTTCATGTATGAATTGAGTTATCAGTGCTGTCATGTTAGTGTATTTACTTGCATAATGATTGCACTCTCATAATGATCACAGCCTGAACTTGCCATAGCAATATGTCGTGTGCCAAGTCCAGCTGATGATTATCGTGCTTACCATCTGTCGAATGCTACACGAATGATTCTTTAAGACATGCCAAGCGGTCTGCGCACACCAGATTCTTAAGCAGACGCCCCATTTCATTCCTTTCATCACTTTCTGCACTTCCAAGAGAAAAAAAAATCTACAAACAAACTTGCCTTGGCTTTATTATTTGTAGGCTTTATAATGGTTGTGGCCAACAATAACAACACCACCACCAACAACAACAACAACGAAAAAGGCACCTTTCGATTCCTCTCATCTGCACTCTTGGGCACGCAACAAACCGAGCGGTAATGACAGTAGCCACGTTTACATTCATAGGTTAGAAGTGTACCCTATTTATATGCCGGTGCCTGTAACACAGCCAAGATATTCACCTAGAAGAAACATGCCTTATTAGGATCATAGTGAAGACAAATGCTGCAGTTTTCACAATAGTTTTCGCCATGTGTTTCTGTCACTGGCGGCTGAGCACGCCCATCTGTTTCTGTCCCCTCTAAATGGACATGACTACGTTACTGCCGCAAACTTGCCGATATCAAGGATATTATTCATTACTGACATCGAAGAAACTGTACCAATGCACCTAATGTACTCACGAGAAAAAAATTGCATTTGGCACGTTCGGCTTGGTTTGTCGGCGGCCGCTCTTGTTTTGATGTCCCGCACTGACAGCGGCAGCCGCCTGCTTGTTGACCCGATGCCATCCCGCAGCAAATGCGGGACAACAACATGCACGGGACCCACCGGCTCAACATCCCCTGCTGCAACACTACGATTCGTGCTGAGCGGGCAGGTCACAACTACCGGGCAAAATGCCTCGCTCAAAGAAGCTGCTGACATGGGCCGAATTCGAGGAGCACAAATGCCAAAGGCACAGAAATGACAATGCGCTTCGGGCCACTTGGGTCTCGCTAGCTCTGTGCGTCTCGTGCTGCAATGATTCATCATGTTTTCCCGGTTAGTAGGTTGTTTCTTAAATGTTTTGGAAAACATATGAATGAGGTTCTACTGTATATATAATTTTAATAGACAGGGTATATGAGGCTTTCATTACAACATGTACGAAGCTCAAATTTTTTGAAAGAGATGCCTACATAATATAAAATGGACAATAATACAGTGTATCCAGGCTAGTTGTTAGCAGGCTTGCTTGTAATTTTGCCGGCATAAGTTTGCTCATGTCTAGAGAGGGCAAGCATGGAAAGCAGTTCCGCACCTTGGTCCGTCTTGGTGGCCGGCTTCCAGTTGTCCGCGCTGATGATGGGCAGGCACACCTGACCCTTTTCATCAATGTTGGGGTGGTAGATCTTGGTCCTAAAGGTGATTTTGGGCGGCTTGAATGGGTATTCAGCTGGGAAGTTGATTTCTATCCGAAAAGCCCCCTTGTTGTACGGGCTGTTGTCCTGCATGACGGGTCACAACAGAAATTCAGGCAGGTGTGCCTAAACCAATTCAAGCTCACCCTAGACATCACACAAAGGAAGGCTCCATAGTAATTCTGGCCACCTGTTCCCAAGACAATTATTCTGAACCAAAAGAATGAAAAATGTTGAAGTCTACGTCCGTTGAAGTGCAGCCATTGCAACCAGGTATCAAGTGAGGAATTTCACCATCAGAAGCCATTTCAAGTCTGCTGCAGGACAAAAGCCTCTCCCAAGAAACCTGTCCTACATAAACCAAATTAAATCAGCAAATTTCCCATCGTCACCCATTTAGACCTCCTTGCCCTCTACTGCATCTTTGGTGCTAAATTACTCCAACAGACCACCAGTTTTTTTGCAGATTTTTCAGCAACTAGAATATCCTCACCCATAATTTTGTCACCTTTTTGTCCTTACGTGTCACACTTGTGACTGCTGCCTGGACATTCTTTTCTATACTTTCAACTTTGTCAAAGGGAAGCTGACATAATATCTTCAATATTTTTTTATTTTTTCCCATTACACTTTTTATTAACCTCACTAAGATACTGTCATGTATCAGAGTGCTCTAAATAATTTAAGGTATAATACTTGTTTCCTTCAAAAAGACAAGTCTACTTGTCAAAACATTGGCTTCTACTTTCATCTTGTTCACAGACAGTTTGCTCATCGCTTTGTTTTCAGGAATGTTTTCAGGAATTTTTTCAGGCCTGCTTCGTTTCTGCAACCTCTGTGGCTGTAGCACGGAAGTGCAGCCAGAAGATAAGTGTAGCACTCATTTTCTTCATTAACAGCGCATTCATCATAGCTAGCCTTATTATTACACGTCGGCAAGCTTTGCTTGGTGTCATGATTTCACAATGTCAATGATGCCAAGTTCGGTGTTTTGAGGACAACTTCAGCATCAAATTAAGATATAGGTTTAAGCATTTCCTACTCTTCTTAATTACTAATACCCGTAGCACACGAGCAAGAAAATGGCATTAAGTAGTTAAGGCCTCAAGTTCCTGAATTACATTTTTTTTTCGGCAGAGCTACCACACGTCCAAATTTAATGACATTTGACAAGATGATGTTGATACCCTAACAGTGTCTTCCGAAATGAGCAAGTTTAGGGCAATAATAAAAAGATAAACATGCATTTACAAGTTTAAAGGGCCCTTCAACAGGCCACATAGAGTATTTGGGTTGGATGCTGGAAGTCGTTACGTGCCTTCTAGGGAGCGTTCTGCCGCAAGAATTGTCAAATTTGGTCCATTAATAGCCAAGATAAAAATATTTCAGTGCTGCCAACACTTGATTTCAGGAGGCGAGCGCCACTGCCAAGAGAGACACTCTCTCCACTTGCCTCGTCTAGCCTCCACAAGCGAAATTTCTTTACTGCATTCAGGAGAACGCAGGAAAGAAATCGCATCACAGGTCCAACTTTCACTTTTTTCCCCCTTGCTTTTTTGCTGCGCGGCGCATTTCCGCTGACTGCATCGGGTGTGAGCTGTTGCATTTGTCTCAATCCGCTCAGCACACAATTTTGCGCACTGTGCATGAGAACACCTGAATAGCAGTATAAGCCAGTGCTACAAGATTGCTGAGACAGACACAAGCGAACCTCAGAGCAGCTAGATCATGCACTGCAACATGGCAGAAAATGACGCAGTTTCGTGGTCTGTGCGTGCGACTGCATGATGTGGTGACAGATCGACGAAATGGAAGTACAGACGCCGACCATTTATTCAGACGTCACGGGGACTGCGAAAATGTCCGAATAAACAGGTGTCCGAAAAACCAGATTAAGAAAAAAAAAATTAAGTCCTTTATTTCCACGCACTTATTCAGGCTCGGCAGTAGGCTTGAAGAAATCGTGAATGCGCCGTTGCACGCTGTTCTGTTTAAGAGCAATCAGATAAGCCTGAATCTCGGAGCACAGTCACTGCTTGTACACGCTCCGCATGCGACGGCAGCGTAGCACATGGTGCGCCATCTTCCGACTAGAGTCATCGTCCGGCGGTGCAGCAGAAACCTGACAAACGATCTCGCCATCGTCGAGTTCGGCGCACGTCAGTACAGCAGTGCCAGCACCTGTGAAACTGTCAAATGAGACGGTGTCCGGATTGCAATGCAACCACTGCGCAGCTCTCGGCAGAACATTTTCTGCGTCAGGTAGGGAGCACATCGGGAGGCGACAAATCTTAGGCCTCCCGGCACCCGCTTGCCGGCATTCCCTAGCGCAGTCTGCGCGGCGGGCACAATCGCCGCCATTAGACACTTGACGCGATGTTTCCGTATGCCGTGTTGGATCACTGGAACCTCGACACGGCACACAAAGCAAACACCACCATGCCGACACCAGTCGCACAAACGAAAAACGCGGCCTACTCGCAGCGTCGTGTGCAAACATGTGCGCGAAGAAACAAATCAGCTGCTGGATTGTCTTGACATGGCTTACTACGCTGAAACCGGAACAGCTGTTGAACCACTCTATCGAAAACGATGATGATGATTTGGATTTGGAGTAGCGTCACTTTGTGGGGCAGCAAGGAGGCTCCGTTCAAAACAAAAAGGGCGTTCAGCAAGTCGAACTATGCACCGGTCAGAGTCGGTGCATGGTGCTCTTGAACGAGTTGGCTCAAGGAGTGTCCGAAAAATCGGATGAGAGGTTGCAAGGTGTCCGGACTTTCGGCAGTTCTTATACATTATGGTCTATGGGGAGAATGGCGGTGCTGCGAAGCAGACTGAATGATCGAGCATGTCCGAATTTTTGGAGTCCGGAAAATCAGTCCGCGACTGTACATCTCTCTTTCTGCGGTGCAAAGTAAAACAAAAACATGCAGAAATTTGGTTTGTGTGTTTTATTATTTCTCTAGACGTTAATTGGTCTACTGAAGCACCAGATTACACAAATAGAAAATGTTTCCTTGAATAATTCTAGAAATCGTGCCAACTATGAGCGACATCTCAGCAATGCTGTGTACATGGCGCATTTATGTGATACGTGTCGACTCTGCAGCTGGAAGCGCGGTGCCCGACAAGAGCAAACGGCGTTCGTTTAGATTTCACTTCTTTCCGCAGCACATAGCGACGTAACAAGACACGGCTGTTAGCGTTCATTGTACCGTAAAAACCGGAATATAGGTCGAACTTTTTTTCAAAAAACCATCGCGAAAAGTCGATCCACGACTTATATACCGGACATTGGCGGAAAAACTACGGAAGTCTTGCAACAATGGGCGGATAAAGTAAACAGCCGCCTTCGCCATTGCCATCAGCAGCAGCGCGGCGTCTATGGCAGCATGGCGACGCTGTGGCACCGGCATTTTGCGTTTCCATTGTCGCAAAGTTATAATAATTAAAGGCTGCACTTTCATTTTGTTTCAAAATGAGCGGGAGCGGAAGCTGACGTCAATTCACCGTCGCCTTCAAGAAAAAGGCGATTGAGTACGCGGAAGCCCACGGCAACCTGGCGGCACAGCGCGAATTTGGAGTATCCAAAAAGAGCATTCGGTAGTGGCAGAGGCAAAAGCAACGTATTACAACTTGCAGCAACCAAAAGAAAACGTCATTTCGTGCCGGATCGCAGCGGACTGCAGAACTGGAAGGCAAGGTTGCGGAGTCCGTCCGCGAGCTGCGTGTAAGATCGCTGCCTGTGACTGCCAAATGTATCCCTTTGAAAGCGGTAGAGATCGCACGCGCCTATGGACTGGCCAGCGAGAAGCACTCGTCATCCGACTCTGATCAAAGGCGTTGCTCTGATTCGGAGTAGCGCTTGCGCACTTCGTGCCCTTCTGTGTACTGTATACCCGACGAATTTTTAACAGTATCGCGCGACCATCGACCCGCGCGTTTGTCAGCACCTTATCATCACGGCACGGAGCGGCGAAATAGCGAAAGCAAGGGCATGTGTACACATGCGCGTATCTCGTTTGTTTCGCTGCTCAGCGCCGTTAATAAGGTGTTGACAAGCACGCGTGTCGATGGTCGCGCGATACTGCTAAAAACTTGGCCAGGTGCACATGCGAGCAGCATTTAAATAAATACTGTCACCATTGTGCAACCCCCTGAGTCGCATTTGTTTCAAGGTAAGGGTGTCCTGTCTATCGGTATTTTTGCCATTGAAAAAGATTTTTTTTTCATTTTGAGAATTCGTTAGTTGGGGGATCGACCTATATTCCGGTCCGACCTGTAGTCCGGTTTTTACGGTATGCCCGGCGCTTGTCATCTCAAAATGGCCAGACCTGGTGAGGGGCCCTTTAACCTGCTTTCAAGGCTAGTGAAATGTAGAAATAAGCATACTATGGTGCCGCTGACTTTAGTTTGTCGCTGTCTTTTACAATGTTACAATTGAAGTACGATGGCGATGAAATCGTCCTAGCTGCATGCTTGCTGCCAACATTTAACATTACTCCGTTTGTCGCAGCATCTCTTCTAATGGTGGTGTTGTTTGCATTATATAAACTTCAAGCGCTTCTGAAGTGCTTGGTGACGAATGGCATTAAGGCAAATGCTATTTGATTTCCTTGTGAGGGCACCATGCAAAGGACATTTAATCTGAAGGCATTAGGAAGTTAATGGCATTTTCTGCGCCCAAAAGCACAGGTATGTGTCATTTTATGCGTGAGAAGTCTGTGGTAGTGGTTCTACAACTTTGAAAATGTGTGTCAGTACTCCTTTAATCTTTAAACTTTGGTCATATGGTTAGTGATGATAGAGCCCAGCATTTATATATATTATTTTCAAGGGTATCTTGCCATTCCTGATTTCGGGAGTGTCTGCCACATGCGAAGCAATCTCGTATTGAGCAGCAGGATGCCTAGCCACATAGCTATTGCGGCGGGACAGGGGAGTATAAACGCCTAACAGTTAAGTTGGCACTGCTGTGGTGAAACTCTGCTCTATCATACCAAAAATGTGACATGACTTAACAGACATAGTAAGTCCAACACTAATAATTATACTTGCTTGTTAACTCACAAGTAGCACATCACAACCTTACTGCAATGAAAGACAGATGCACCTGTTATAATACACTGCCACTTCACAGCACAAACAAGAAAGATGTTATAGCGTGTGTTTACGATGCATACAGACTTGGGGTCACTGGCTACGTCATGCTGAATATGTATATTCTTGTCATACCATCAAAGCTAAGCAGTGCGACTCTTGGTCAGTATTTAAAAGGGGGCCACCTGGGAACATCAAGCTCTAATAGCTCGCTTCAGCAGTAATACAGATTTGAAGTAAAGTCAAATTCCGGAGTTTTAAGTACCAAAACCACAATTTGGTCACGAGGCACGCCATAGTGGGGGACTCTGGATTAATTTTGATTACCAGGGGATCGTAAACGTGCCCCCAATGCACGGGACATAGGCATTTTCGCATTTCACCCCCACTGAAATGCTGCCACCACGGCCAGGATTCAATCCCACGGTTTCGTGCTTGGCAGTACAACACCATGGCTGCTAAGCCACAACGACGGTTCATCTAATTATGAGGCTTCTGATTACGAGTGAGGGACCCTGGGTTAAATTTGACCACTTGGAGTTCTTTAACATGCACCTAAATCTCGGACAAGCATTTTCGCATTTGGTGCGCATTTCATCCCCAATGAAATGCAGCCCTCAGGGCTGCGATTGAATCATGGCTGACCTGCAAGACAGTTTTGACTGTGCCTAGAGCAGGACCGTTACATTTGTAGCCCAGGAACAGGAGATTACCCTGATGCCGGCAATATTTTCCTACACTGCATAATGACAAATGGAAGGACTACCCCCCTTTTAAGCGCTATCAGTCAGCTTTCTCTAAATGCAGCAGCTAGCAATTTGGGAATGTCTTGCCTAACAAGCCTAACTGGGCATCTTTTTTCCCATTACAGTCAAAATTCCAGCTAGAGAAAATTAAAAGAAATAAGGTGTGCAATGATGCGAAGGATATGCATGTTGTGAAGAGGAAATACCAAGCAAAGGGAGGGCAAAGGAAAGGACATTGAAGTAAATAACAGGAGATGCTCGAAGGACAGCCGCTTGCCTCTTTCTTTCTACAAGGTATATAGTCTGCCGTCTATAGCATTGGTTAAATTGGTTCTCATCCAACTATGTTCAAAAGTTCTCAGAGGTGCTCATGCCTTCCAATCATTTTTTCATTTGAACATCAGACAAATATAGACAATCTTGCAGGCGGAAAACTGCTGTACCAATCATGATAGTCTATTTGATCGATGTGATTCAGAGGCTAGTATGCACCCACCACCGCGGCTCGGTGGTTATGTAATCAGGCTGTTGAGTATGTGGTCATGGATTCGATTCCTAACTACTGTGACCGCGTTCCCATGCGGTGGGATAAGAAAAATGCATGGTGCCATGCTTTGAGTGTACGTTAAAGAAACACCACATAGTCAAATCCAACGTCCTCTACTACAGAGCCCCTCATAGTCCCCTGTGCACCTTTGGAATGTTAAATCCCACAATTTTTCTCCAGGCTAACATCAAAGTGAACTATGCCGAGTATGGTGCCCTAAGCTTTCACACGCTGCCCGACTTGAAAGCATTCTGCCTTTTTTGAAGCCCTGTTCGCATAGCGTGCCTACTTAGCCATTATGGGCTAGGTGTGATATTTACACACAAACTTTCATTCGAAAGCAATCAACATGATGTATCAGAAACGATATACGTATGTGCACACGTGCCCTCCCCACACACACACAAGCCTCTTTTGATTTCGGCTTATCGATTGCACTTATGTGTATTTTATGCTGGTATGCTGTGAGAGACCAGAAGCACATGACTGGTTGAGGACAAATGCGGCTAGTGTTTGCCTAAGCAATGCAGCCCACAAGAAAAAGTAAAATGAACCAACACATTTTTCTCAGTTTACATGTTTCACATGAGCACAGTGCATACTGGGTGCCCCAGGTAAATGCCAGTAAGAAATAAAAACATGCACAGACACACACGAAAAAGGGAGGGCTTTATGCGAACAGCACTCACTGTATGTTAACGAGCATTGTTCATGTTAGCAATGAGTATTTTTATTCACTGTGTACAAGTTATGAAGTGTATTTAGCTAACTTTTAATTAAATTCTGATGTCTTGTGTACCAGAATCCTGATCCGATCAGGCCAGCCATAGTGAGGGACTCCAGATAAATTTTGACTACCTGAGCTTATTTAACGAGCACCTAATGCACATTACATGGGAATTTTTGGATTTCAACCCATTGAGATGGAACTGCCAAAGCTGAGATTTGATCACACGACCTCACACACAGAAGCCCAATGCTATAGTTTCCAAACAACCATGGTGGGTAGCTAACCTTTCCTTCATATAATCGTTAAGGCGACATGCAGAAATTGTGGAAGATGTCAAACTATGACCATGAACAGCCTTTTCAGCCTGCCCCTGGCTTCCATTACAACCTAAGCCTACAGACATTTTGCAATATTGCTGTAAAATATGAACAGCAGCAACAACTGAATGAATGCCAATTCCACTCTTTGATCTGCAGTGCACAGGTCCCTGTTGCACTGTTTACAACACTGAAAAAGAAAACAAATGAACAAAAGGCCATTATAACATCTGCGCAATACTCACAGGTACAATCAATCCCTGCCATGTGAGCATGTTTTTTTCATCCACTTGGATGTCCCGAAAGCATTTTGTTCCCGAGTTCCGGATGTCTGCAAGTTCCTGAGAACAAACAACGCATGAATGTAAGTGCCAATAGAATTATTTACAATGTGCAAGAACAAATCTTGCAGTAAGCAAGGAACCAATATGAACAAAGAACAGAGAACACTGAGAAAGCACAGCTTATCAGCACAAGGTTATTTGTTCCCAACCGATCGCCATCAATGATGATAGATATTCTCACGTGATATAATTCATAGCCCACCACTGCTGCCTTGTGGCATTCAGTGACTTCACAATTGTTTTGTAGCCCACCCAGTACACATGTAAATTAAATGTAATGAGTGAGACTAACATACATCAGAGTGGCTCCTTACTGCAGCTATATTGCCACCAATCCAATCAGAATGTACTGAAAGTGATGCTTCTAAAAGTGATCAAAGGTGCTGCAACACTAGCTTCTTGTTTTATATGCAAACTCCAAGTGACAGTAAATAAATAAAACATACTTTTTTGCAGTGCAAGATATTGTCACGTGTAGTGACGTACGAAGAACACAGTAGCGATACTGTGAAAGACAAAACTAACTTTTATTGGGCAAACCTGTGCCCACAAAAACAGACTACACTTAAGCACAACGATAGCGGCAAATACGATCGGCGATTGGCGAAAATCTCATCAGCGGGTCAAGCGCATCGGCTTTTATAGATCAGTCATCGAATGTTCCAGAGTAACCGTTGGGACCCGCGTGTCTTCCACCAAGTTCTACACTATTTGCGTCGCGCATATATGCAATCAGATTACACAAGTTGCGGTGAAAGACAGTAGACGGAACCACTGATAACATTCCAGAAACTTCTTTTACATGCAGGCGCGTCCTGCGCTGTGCAATAACATTTGTTAGGCGGTGAAATGTGTCGCCCGATAAAGACAAGTACATGTGTCAATATACCCACCAACCATCCTGACAGGTACTTCATGCCCCCTTCCTTTTCCCAGTTTGAACATTTTGTGAATGTTCAACCATGTAAAAAATTCCAAGCGAGGGATGTGATATGCAAGGTCACAAAAAAATGCCACAACGTTTACAGCAACATGCTTGCACAATATGCTTTTTTTTTCAAAGAAACATTAGGTTATGCCTAGCATTCTTCATACCATCGCTCTTTGTGCGGTCCTTAACTTGTTCTCAAGCTTCTTTGTCAGTCTACGAGTCTCTGCCATATGTCAGCAACCGGGAAAATGCACTGGTTATGCACCTTCCTTTTCAATGATAATGGTAAGCTTCTAGTCAGGAGCTGACAATGTCTACCGTATGCGATCCAACCCAGACTTATTCTTCTGTGAATTTCGTTCTCATGATCAGGGTTCCTGTGATTATTTGACCTAGGTAAACATACTCCTTCACAGACTAGAGGCTGACTGGCGATCCTGAACTCTTGTTCCTTTGCCTGGCTATTTATCATTATCTTTGTCTTTTGCATATTAATCTTCCACCCCACTCTTACAATCTCTCTGTTAAGGTCCTCAATCATTTGTTGTAACTAGTCTGCATTGTTGCCGAATAGAACAATGTCATCGACAAACCGAAAGTTGCTGAAATATTCGCCGTCAATCTTTACTCCTAAGCGTTCCCAGCTTAATAGCTTGAATACTTCTGAGCACACAGTGACTAGCATCGGAGAGATTGTGTCTCCCCTGTCTGACCGCTTTCTTTATAGGTATCTTCCTGCTTTTCTTGTGTAGAAATGAGGTAGCTGCAGAATCTCTGTAGATATTTTCCAAAGTATTCAGATAAGCATTCTGTACTCCTTGATTACGTAATGCCTCTATGACTGCTGGTATCTCTACTGAATTAAATGCCTTTTCGTTATCTATGAAAGCCATATAGAGAGGCTTATTGTACTCTGCGGATTTCTTGATAACCTGATTAATGACATGGATGTGATCCATTGTACTGTATCCTTTCCTGAAGCCAGCCTGTTCCCTTGGTTGACTAAAGTCCAGTGTTGCCCTTATACTATTGGAGATTATTTTGGTAAATATTTTATATAATACTGGGACTAAGCTAATGGGCCTATAATTTTCCCATTCTTTAACGTCTCCCTTTTTGTGGATTAGCATAATGTTTACATTCTTCCAGTTTTCTGGCACCCTTGCAGTCGATAGACACTCCATATGAAGAGCTGCCAGTTTTCCAAGCATTACGTCTCCTCCATCTTTGATTAAATTGACTGTTATTCCATCTTCTCCTGCTGCTCTTCCTTGTCTCATGTCTTGCAAGGCCCTTCTGACCTCATCGCTAGTTATAGGAGTTTTTGTACCCTGTTGATTACTGTTTCTAATGGAGGTATCCTGACTCCTCTGGGTATTGTACAGGTCAGTATAGGAATTTCTGCTTCCTTTACCATATTTTCGAGATTGCTGATGATATTCCCCTGCTTAACTTTCTGTGCTTACAACTTGGTTTGTCCTATGCCAAGTTTCTTTCTCACTGATTTTAGGCTGCGCTAATTTATGGCTTCATCAGTCTTTCTCACTTTTAGTTTCGAATATCACTTATTCTCGCCTTGTTGATCAGTTCTGACAGTTCTGCAAATCATATCCTATCTGTTGAGTTGGACACTTTCATCCGTTACTTGGGAGAGCTTGCCTACTGGTCGCCTTGGTGCCTTGCCTCCCACTTCTATTGCTGCCTCTGACGCCAGCCTAGTTACGAATTCATTCATTAGCTCTATGTCATCATCATCTCTCTGTTCTAAGGCTGCATATTTGTTTGCAAGCACCAGCCTGAATTTGTCTGCGTTTACCCTTACTGCCTCTAGGTGGACCTGTTTCTTCTTGACCAATTTTGCTCTTCCTCTCTTCAAATTGAGGTAAATCCTAGCCCTCACTAATCTATGATCCCTGCACCCTACCTATCGCTTCTACATCCTGCACTATGCTGGGATCAGCAGAAAGTATGGTCAATTTCATTTCTTGTTTCACTATTCAAGCTTTTCCAGGTCCTTTTTCTGTTGCTACGCTTCCTGAAAAAGTTGTTCATTATTCGAAGATTATTCCTTTCTGGGAATTCTGCCAGCGTCTATCCTCTAGCATTTCTAGAATCGATGCTGTCGTTGACAATTGCTTGTTCACTAGCCTGCTTTTTCCCTACCTTTGTACTGAACTCGCCCATTACTATATATTAGTAATACAATATATATACAATATATATAGTATATTGAGTTTGCACTTTTCTGATCGCTAATTCAACATCTTCATAAAACTGGGGCCCTAAATGTAAAACTATTCCAATATGTCTTTATTGCAATTTTTTAATGTCAAATTTGCGTAACCACCTACGCAAGCATCGGGCGGTGACCTGCAGGGTTGTCTGAACAAACCTATCAAACGGTCTCCTCGTTCATAGGAGGTCACTTTTGTTTGCTTGGAAAATGAATAACATTGCCTGCACTGAGCGGCTTGTCTTATCTAAGTGGCTGACAAGAGGCAAGCAGCACCCTCAAGTGGAGAGGGGTTCGATGGGGCCAAGCCATTGTACTGAATATCGATAACCGGATGAAGAGGGTGGTGCCAATGTCTGCAATGGAAGCTTAAGAATGTTGCTGGAATGGGTCCTCAGCAAAAAAGAGTTGGCAGAATGAGGTCATAACCATGCTGAAATTGCTAGAAAATGTTACACAGACACGTAAAAAGTTTTATTATACGCAAATAAACCCATGCTCTATGGCAGGTGCAAGTAGCCAGTGCTTCGGCGATTGGCAGCAACCATCTTTTATTCCTTTCGGAAAGGGGCAGCCTGTGGTTATTCAGAAGAAAATTAACTTTTGTTCGGCATATTAATGCACCTTTAACACGTACATGTCACTTTAAAGCAATGAGTTTTTGTGGTTTTGTGACGTCTCGTGACAGGCAGGTGAAGTGGGTGCAGCCCGAAAACTTTTGACCAATAGCCGAGGGCTAATGGCAAAAAGGCGGCGAAACAGAAATGACTATTTTTCATTTGTTCGGTCAAATCACGCATAATCAGAGTGTATACGTCATATCCGATGAGGAGCTATCGCGGTTTGCGTGACGTCGCATGACTGACAGGTGCAGTGGGGGTGGCCCCGAAACAGTTTTTACCAATCGCAGCGGGCTGATTGCAGAATTGGAATAGAAAAGTTTGGAATAGCTTTATGCTATAGCGCCCCTGATCTATTTCCTCATCATCGCGACTGGATGTTGGAGCACAGGCTTGTACTACCTTTAATCTATACCTCTTTTTAAGTTTGATTACGACTACAACTACCCTCTCATTAATGCTGTAGAATTCGTCAACGTTGCACGATATATTCTTATGGATCAGGAATCCTACCCTGTATTGCTTGTCTAGGAGACCTCTATAGCAGAGGTCATGTCCATTATTAGGCAATGTATAAGCCTCACCTGTTCTAATCTCACTAAGGCTGACGATATCCTAAACAATGTCTGATAGTTCCTCAGAGCCCTGCTAAGCTAGCCTCGCTCGAGAGGGTTCGGGTGTTAAACGTTGCAAGGGTCTATACATAAACATAAAGTGTGATATTGGAACAGAAGTCGAGCATGTTCTTGCTATTCACCGTGCAACATATTATAGCTTGCACAGCTTGGAAAGAAAAATCGCAAAGGTGCTGGCAGCAAACTCTTTCTTTTTGCTGAGCACCGTCCACATGAGAGAGGTCACATCAGAGGCTTTAAATCTTCCTTCGGATAGTACTAAGTTCTGAACATGACTTGCTAGAGATTTTCATACTATGTGTGTACTTCAGGTGATTGTACATCAAAGCAGTTTCTGGCATTGAAGTGGCATTTGTTATCCCTGCAGCTGCCTCTCTCAACACCAATTCTTTAAACCCAGGGGAGCCGGACAACTGCTTTGTTTCTGCCAAGTGTGCCCTGAAAATAACTTCGTTTCTTGGAATCTGGTGCCAGTCACACCAAATGATGGAGCAACTGCCACTCATTCGTCACACTCAGTGGGTGCAAGGAATGTGAAGGAGTGAGCCTCGTCACTGGCATATAAAGTGAAGCGTTTTACGACTCACGGATTCATTTGTGAGTGCTGAAAACGCACTGCAGGAAAGCTTACACATCTGCACAGAACACTACAGTTTACATTTGCAGTACGGTGCCAGTGTCGAATGGCCGGCTGGCCAGTGCCTGATAACGGCGCGAAGCTTCACAAACTTTGCAAGAGCAGTGCATGCGCACAAAGTTCACTGCAAGCACAAGTTGCATCTGCTAGGCATGACACCATCCCTGTCGCGATTAACTGAGCTGCCCTGCTTATTGGAGACGAGTGCATGTGAACACTGGCTCGTCTTAGGATCTGGAAAATGCAATCCTAAACAAGCAATCAAATCACATGAATAGCATCGGGTCATTCAGCATTTCTTGGGTTCGTTGCGTGGTTGTTGGCAATATATACAATCCTAAATAAGCAAGCAAATCACATATGCATAATATTGGGTCTCAGCATTTCTTGGGTTCGTTGCATGGTGATTGGCTTTGGACTTCGACTCAGTTTGCATAGGGGGAAAGCTTCGCATTCAACCATCTTTCTTTGAGAAACGGGCTTTCATTGTTCTTCGAAGAAGCACCTGAACAAGCGAGACTTGTTTTTTGCATGTAAAGGTTTAAGAAGAGCTTCTGCAACAGATGATTTATGCTAAGTGGCACTGGTTCACCTTGAAGCACGTGTGCAGCAAGTGTGAGGATGCACGAAGTGCAAGTCATGCACTCGCGTGTTCCCTTTTGAGAGTGCACAGGACTAACAACACTTTGGCAGATTTACTGTACAATTTCTTACTTATCGTCCGCCATTTACAGCCAACTGGCTGCTTGGGCAACTAACTGACAAAGCATGGAAAGGCATGGTATTAGAATAATATCATTACATTATCCCTGCCTTGCTCTCAATGGCTTCACAAAGATGAGAGGCTTGTTAAACACTTTCATGAGGTTTGCTTCTGATTCGCCACTTTATATTAGGTATTTTTATTCAAACTGGAAGGGTGCTTACCCACACTGCTTTGTGACATGCTAACGCAGCTCAACTACTGTTAAAATAAAAACATCACATGCGTACTACTGCTTCACTTCCAGTGATGCGAGTTTATTTTTTACTACCAAATAATGCAGACGCAAAGTGCTACCCAAGCAGGAGAGTGGTAGTGTCAACAGACACTGTTCAAGAGCATCAACGGTAGTACACTCTACAGAAGCGTTAGGCAGAGCGTTCCAATCAATTGGCCAAAGAAGGAAGTGTTGGATCAGCTTCATTCGTATGGATAGTAAGCCGTTTCGCATTTCTTGCAGCCAAAGGTAGTATACGAATAAGCATGTATACGAATGCTAAAAGAAAGAACGTTGCTTTGTACGGTGGCATGCACGCTAACAGTTAAGAAGAGGAACAAACCCCCCAACAAATAGAGGTGCTCATAATCGACTTCAAAAACGAGCAAGCCAGCCATGCCCAGCGCAATAACTCCGCTTTGAGGCACGGCGGGCGGCGTTTATATTTAGCGCAGGCTCAACGCCCCGAAAGCGTCAGGCGCCGGCGCTTACCGGCCGGATCGCAACGCATGGTGAAACGGCGGGACGCAAAGACTTCAATGAGAAATCCTGCGCATCTCGAAGGAACACGGCCTTTTTCATAAGCGAAACGGATAAACGACGCGCGCCTTGACGAGATACGAACTTGTTTACCAACTAGTGAATCTGCACACGGTAGAACAGGTGGTGATCAAGAGCAGAAAATTAATGAAGTCAGTTATGAGAAACGAGAAAATGATGTGGTTGTGATGATTACATTTATTTATAGCGATGTCAGGTTAGGCGCTGTATTTCGCTAATGTGGGGACACCAAAACCTAAAATGCGTCGTCTATCGGCAATGCTCCGAGATTCAAGCTCATTAAGACACAAACGGTGCGCCTGTGGTGCATATTTTCCCCCTTTTTTAATGAGTACAGAATGTAATCTAAATAAAAGAAGAAAAAAACAACAACCGGCAAATCCTTCGTCCGCTGCACCTACCTGAACCTTTTCCACGAGATTTCACTCAATGACAAAGCAAGCGCTGCCGCACAAAGCTTTAAAATATAAAGGGCACATAAACGTGCGGTAATATAGCCCATATTACGACCAAAATCCCGTGACAGGAAGGGCGCCAAGTGTTAAAATCTGAGAAACGTCCGATTCAAGAGGCGGTGCGGCCCACCGATTTGATAGCGAAGTCTAGGCCTACTTTATGAAGCGCCGCGAAGAGGAAACGCAGAGAAAAATTATCTGCGAAGGTGAAGGAAAACGCAATCAGTAAGAACATAAGATCATTACACACAATGTCACTAGAAATCGCGCTGTCGTAACGTTCCCAAAGCGTTAAATGCAGTTAGATGGACGAAAATGACTCACTTTTACCAGCCGCCTCGTCGCTGCCATTTTCGAATGATCCAGAAGCCGGCGACTCCTTGTGGTGCGCGTAGGAAACACACATTATGAAATAACCAGATAAGACGCCATGCGTCAGAACCACCTCTTTGGTGAACTGTGTAGTGACCAACCAAAGGCTAGACATCACACTGAATACCTTTTGATAAAAATCTTAAGATATGAGTGAAAATTAACTAAGCACCACTCTGACTCGATATGTACGGGGTCTGCGTGTTTCGCTGCGTATGCTCGAATAAATGTTTTGCGTTTGAATAAAGGTTTTCACCGCTGCACTGTTCAAGTTTTGCAGAAATATATAATTTTGGAGTGTACGTCGTATAGTGTAACATTTGGCAATGTTAATTGCATGGTTTTTAAGAAAAAATTGAGAATTTGCCTGCACTTATGGGGATGCGAGCTGCTGCCACAGTAGCGCCGGCATAAACTTGTGTCGCCGCCTTAGCTGCCTGCCGGCAGCTGCAGAAAGCAGCGTTTCAGGGAGGGCAGTCGCGTGGTCCAGGCATAGTTTCATACAATTATTATACTGTATGAAACTTAAAGGTTCCAGGAAAGGGCAACAAGCGGGAGCTTTCTCTAAAACACTGATTTCTGCAGCTGCCGGCAGGCGGCGACAAAAGTTTATGCTTGAGCCATTACTGCAGCAAGTCGAATCCCAATAAGTGCAGGCAAATTTGCACTTTTTTCTTAAAAACCAGGCAATTCAGGCTATTTAACGTGGCCGTCGAAGGGTCACGTTGAATAGGCCGCGTCAGAGTTGGCCCCTAGCTAAAGCTTCCTGAGCAAGCTTTAGCTCGGGGCCAACTCCGACACGGCTTATTCAAACACATGTAAAACGCAAAAACGTTTTTCTGAGATAACCCCTTGACCGATTTTGATGAAATTTGTTGCATTTGAGAGAGAAAGTTAAATTCTGGTGACTGTAGTAAGCAGAATTCCTACTCAGGGCCTGAATTTTGTTAAACAAATTTTCAAAATACGAAAGTTCGAAAGATATAGAAGCACGAAGTTTACAAATTCATAGCTCTGCACCAAGAACAGATATCGCGGTTCTTTAAACGGCGTCCATTAGTTCATTCAAAGCAGACGAATTTCATACGTCAATTTATATCTTACGTGAATTTGTTACGCTGTTTACAAATGTTCTACAAAAGTTGTGTTTCCATATTGCAAATCTTGTTTAGATTCATGTGTAACATCAATTTTGTCCGCTTTAGGTGTTCTATGAGATAATATTCACACAATTGCATTATCATTTTTCGGTGCTTAGTTACAGAGCTGTAAACCTGATAGTTCCGTTTTTGAAAATTTGAGATTTTTGCCAATCTTTAAGGAAACATTTACGACATAAATCGAAAATTCGAAACCAACTGTCACTAGAGTTTAAGCTTTTCTTTTAAATGCAACAAACCTCGTCAAATTCGGTGCAGTTGTTGCTTAGAAAAACAAATTCTCCTTTTACGTGTATTTAGATAGGAGCACCTGAGCTAACAGCAGTGGGAATAAGGGCACTCTTGCCTCAGTCCCTTGACTATAGTCCATTGAATAATCTGCATCGTGCAGCCACCTGGTGGCACCGAGCTCAACCAAACACAGTAGCACTAACGAAGTGTATTCTTCTTTGCTGCTGGTGTAAATTTTTCGCAGGAGCGTAATTGTTAACTCATTGTTCTTGTAAATGTTTAAAATGTTGTGCACTTGGTTAAAGCAATGTTAGTTCTTTGCTTGGCTGCTGAAACTCCGCGCCACCAGGTGGCTGGACCGTGCAGACCGATCAGGCCGCTCACGTACGTTTACGCTAAAGTTTCATCAGCTTTGAGTTTATGCCTCCACCCATCCGTCGAAACGCCCAGCTCGCCTGTGGTTACCGGAATACCGGACACATTCGGAGCTGCGACAGAATACTCGCAACGCACGCTGCTTCGATAGCTCTCGATAGGAGTCGAATGCCAAGCAGCTGGCGGAGGGGCTTCGCGCGCTAGCTCCTGGGCAACCGGAAGTAGACGACACGACATGCCATCATGATGCAGAGCCAGTAAAGGCGTAGCTTAGTCCCAATCACTCGGCGAATGAGTAACTTGTAAGCGTCCGTAGCTCTCTTAATATGAGACACTTCACACAAATTGTGGCACGAATGGGTTATTTTAGATAAAAAATAACGCACAGCGCGAAGGACAAGGACTGCGAGAGACGACATACAAAGCGCTGACTTCCAACAATACCAACAATATTTTATTGCGTTGCCACATCGCGTGTATCGTGAAAAGACCGCCTTCATCACCCCAGACGGCCTCTACGAGTTCAAGGTTATGCCATTTGGACTGTGCTCGGCGCCTGCAACGTTCCAGCGCGTGATGGACACGGTTTTAGCAGGATTGAAGTGGCCGACCTGTCTCGTTTACTTGGATGACGTCGTTGTATTCGCCGAAAGTTTTGACGATCACCTTAGGCGGCTTGCCACAGTACTAGAGGCCATCAAGTCATCAGGGCTCACTCTGAAGCCAGAAAAGTGCCGCTTCGCTTACGATGAGCTTCTATTCCTAGGCCACGTCATCAGCAAATCCGGAGTACGCCCCGACCCGCAGAAAACAGCTGCCATCGCAAAGTTCCCGCAGCCCACCGACAAGAAGGCAGTGCGTAGATTTCTTGGCATGTGTGCCTACTACAGGCGCTTTGTCAAGGACTTTTCACGCATCGCCGAGCCGTTGACACGTCTAACTAAATGTGATGTTGAGTTCAAGTGGGAAACGCCGCAGGCCGACGCATTTGAAGAACTCAAACGACGCATGCAGTCGCCGCCGGTACTTGCGCACTTCGACGAGTACGCCGATACAGAAATCCATACTGACGCCAGTAGCCTAGGCCTCGGTGCCGTTCTAGTCCAGAGGAAAAATGGAGTCGAACAGGTGATATCTTACGCTAGCCGGTCGCTGTCAAAAGCGGAAGGCAACTATTCTACGACCGAAAAGGAATGCCTCGCCATCGTTTGGGCTACAGCTAAATTTCGCCCTTATCTTTATGGCAGGCCATTCAAAGTCGTCAGTGACCATCACGCGCTGTGTTGGCTAGCGAGTATAAAGGACCCTTCAGGACGACTGGCACGGTGGAGCCTCAGACTACAAGAATACGACATCACTGTAACCTACAAGTCCGGACGAAAACACTCCGATGCCGATTGCCTATCACGCGCCCCCATTGACCCGCCGCCGCAAGATGACGAAGATGACGACGCCTTCCTTGGCATGATAAGCGCGGAAGACTTCGCTGACCAGCAACGGGCAGACCCGGAGTTAAAAGGCCTGGTGGAATATTTGGAAGGGCGCACCGACGTTGTCCCCAGGGCATTTAAGCGCGGACTGTCTTCCTTCACGCTTCAAAACAGTCTCCTCGTGAAGAAGAACTTTTCACCAGTCCGCGCCAACTACCTTCTTGTTGTCCCGTCAGGACTTCGTCCAGAAGTATTGCACGCCCTACATGACGATCCGACCGCTGGACACCTCGGTTTTTCCCGGACACTCTCGAGGATACAACAAAAGTATTATTGGCCGCGCCTGACCGCCGACGTCGCCCATTATGTCACAACATGCCGAGACTGTCAGCGACGTAAGACACCGCCGACAAGGCCAGCCGGATTACTACAGCCAATCGAGCCTCCTTGCCGACCATTCCAGCAGATCGGGATGGACTTGCTGGGACCCTTTCCGACGTCAACAACCGGAAATAAGTGGATCGTCGTGGCGACAGACTACCTCACCCGCTTCGCTGAAACTAAAGCACTGCCGAAAGGTAGCGCAGCCGAAGTGGCGAAATTTTTTGTCGAAAACATCCTGCTTCGACATGGCGCCCCAGAAGTCCTCATCACCGACAGAGGAACGGCCTTTACAGCGGAGCTCACCCAAGCCATTCTGAAATACAGTCAGACAAGGCACAGGAGGACCACGGCCTACCACCCGCAGACGAATGGTCTTACGGAGCGGCTGAATAAGACCCTCGCCGACATGCTAGCGATGTACGTCGACGTCGAACACAAGACCTGGGATGCCGTCCTCCCGTACGTAACATTCGCTTACAACACGGCGGTGCAAGAAACAACACAGATCACGCCGTTTAAGCTGGTTTATGGCAGGAATCCGACGACGACGCTCGATGCCATGCTGCCGCACGTCACTGACGAGGAAAATCTTGACGTCGCTAGCTATCTCCAGCGCGCCGAAGAAGCCCGGCAGCTCGCCCGCCTGCGGATCAAGAACCAGCAGAGGACCGACAGCCGATACTACAACCTCCGACGACGCTTTGTCGAGTACCAGCCCGGTTACCGTGTTTGGGTTTGGACCCCTATACGCCGACGAGGACTGAGCGAGAAGCTTTTGCGTCGCTATTTCGGACCGTACAGGATCATCCGACGTATTGGCGCACTGGACTATGAGGTCGTGCCAGACGGCATTTCGCTGTCACAGCGGCGCCGCTCACGACCTGAAATTGTCCACGTTGTGCGACTCAAGCCGTACCACCAGCGTTGACAAACTTTGGGACTTCGCGTAACTGACCTTCGGACTTTGTTTCTTTTCGTTGTTTTGTTACTTATGTTAATAAGTGTCCTTTTGTGTTTCGCTCTCTTTGTAGCATCGGGACGATGCTTTTTAAGAGGGGGGTATTGACACGTGTACTTATATTTATCGGGCGACCACGTTTCGCCGCCTAACAAATCTTATCGCACAGCACGGGACATGTATCCGAAGTTTCTGGAAAGTTATCGATGCTTCTATTCGCAGTCTGTTGTCGCCGAACCTTGTGTTATCTGATTTATTCGCCTGACGCGCATGGTGTAGAACTTTGTGGAAGGCATGCGGGTCCCGCCGATTAGTCTGGAAAATTCGATGACTACTGTATAAAAGCCGACGCGCTTGACCCGCTGATCAGATTTTCGACGATCGCCGAGCGTGTTCGCCGCTATCGTTGTGCTATAAGTGTAGCCTGTTTTGAGGGCACAGGTTCGCCCAATAAAAGTTAGTTTTGTCGTTCACAGTATTGCTACTGTGTTATTCACCGTCACTACCACGTGACAATATATACAAGAGGGGGCATGCGCAGAAAAATGAAAGGCAGTCACAAGGGGTGTTCTAACAGCAAGTCATTGTACTAAGAGCATGGTCACTTGAAAAAGATTAGGATTTCTATCTGTTTAGATACGTGAGTTCAATAGGGATCAGCGCGATAGAGGGGGCACTAACGCACATACTACCAAGTTTTCTGATGAAATCAGCTTCCACAATTTCCCGGGTGAGCTGTCTTGCGGCAGTAAATATGTTGACAGACAGGCAGGTGCTTAAACGATCGTCTAAGAGAGCACTGTAACAACGTCCACTGCACTGAACAAAACCACTTGGGCATCCATTGCCAGGACTGCGGCTCTCTTTGAAGATACTGAAGTTTTAGCGAGACACAGCTCACAGCTCACCCGGGAATTAGCGGAAGCTGATTTCATCAGAAAACTTTGTAGTATGTGCGTATGGTAGTATGGTAGTACGTGCGTATGCATAGTATGGCCCTGTTGACGCTGAGCGAGGACAGCGCCGGTGCCATGACCACTCGCGTCAGTTCGTACTTCAGTGGGCAAACAAGGGTCAAAGTGTGACTATTGGGGAAGTTGTGAGCCGCTCAATCAGGGTAGAGAAGGCTTTCTCCTGCAGTGGTCCACAAGAGAAAGAGACGCCTTTCTTAAGAAGGTCAGTGAGAGGGTGAGCGACGTCGGCAAAATTTTTCAGAAATCGCCGGAAATAAGAGCATAAGCTCAGAAAACTACGGGCATCGTTTGTTGAACAAGGTACAGGAAAATTTCGCACGGCGTGAACTTTCTGTGGATCAAGTTGGATTCCGGCGGCGTTTACGAGATGGCCGAGCATGTTAATTTAACGGTGACCAAAATGGCACTTGGAGGAGTTTAGCTGAAGGCCAGCCCTGCGAAACATGGAGAGTATGGTTGTGAGGAGCCGCAGGTGGCTCTGAAAGTTCGGCGAAAGCGCAATCACATCGTCGAGGTAACAGAGGCATGTAGACCATTTCAAGCCGCGCAAGAGAGAGTCCACCATGCGCTCGAATGTAGCTGGCGCACTGCATAATCCAAAGGGCATGACTTTAAATTGGTACAGACCGTCCGGTATGACGAAGGCGGTTTTCTAGTGGTCCATCTCATCGACGCTAATCTGCCAATAGCCGGAGCGGAGGTCAATTGATGAAAAGTATTGGGATCCGTGAAGGCAATCAAGAGCGTCATCAATACGAGGCAGGGGATAAACATCCTTCTTTGTTATCCTGTTGAGGTGACGGTAGTCAACGCAGAAGCACCACGAGTTGTATTTTTTCTTTACTAAGACAACCGGTGATGCCCACGGGCTACTGGAAGGTTCAATGCTGTCCTTATCCATCATCCTGTCTACCTCTTTCTGTATGATGACCCTTTCTGTTGCGGAGACACGATATGGCCGCCTATGAATGGGGCTGGCGCCGCCGGTGTTGATGCGATGCGTGACAACAGATGTCTGGCCAAGTGGACGGTCGTCCAAATCAATGATGTCCCGATAAGATGACAGGAGGTGACGAAGAGCTGTTGTTTGCTCGGAAGGAAGGTCAGGGGTGATCATCTTAGAAACATCGTCCGCAGGCGTCGAGTACGGAGGAGTGAGTGACAAAGGTCCGTTAGTACTGAGGAAGGATTCACAGGTCAAAGAAGAAATCTCAAATCCTTCCAAAGGAGTGTTATGCGCTATGGCGATACCGTGTGGCAGCACATGCGACGAAAATCCAAAATTGAGGATGGGCACGCGAGCGCAGTTCTCGCGGATCCGGATTAAGGTGCTCGGCAGGACAATATTGCGCGACAAAACCACGTCAGCAAGCAGCGACACGACGTACTCGCCATCCAGGTACGGGAGGACAGGGCGTCAGGAGGACATTTGTAGCCGCCTGTGGAGACAACCTTGAAAACTCAGCAGAACATAAGCGGTGTGAAGCACAAGTTGTTGCTTCGGCAGGAAGCGCCAGATCCAACTGTACAACACCTGCGGAGCAGTCAATTTGGGCAGAGTGTTTCGAAAGGAAGTCGAGGCCGAGAGTTAGGTCGTGCGGACAGTGTTCAAGGACGATAAATAGAACAACGGTATAATAGCTCCCAATGGTCACACGTGCTGTGCACATTCCAAGGACAGGTGAAGGACTCCCATTGGTGACTCGCACAGTGCACGTGCGGGTGTCAGAACCTTTTTTGAGCCTTCGGTGGAGAGCAGCGCTCATAGCTGAAAGCTGCGCTCCTGCATCAACGAGAGATCTAACAGAAACGCCATCAACTTCAATGGCCAGTAGGTTTCCACATGTAGGCAGGGTCAACAGAGGATTCGTGGGCCGGGTCGGAGTTGCAGCTTCACCTCCGGGAGCTGCACCGCCTAGTTTCCAGAAGCGAAGCGACCGGTTGGAGAAGGGGACGAAGAGCGCTGAACGAGAAGCGAACGGGACCTACAACCTTGCGGAGTCGAGGAGCGGCTGGATCTTGGTGGAGCACTCTGGGCGTTGATGTTCCTAGTCGGCGTATAGGGCGAGAAAGTACGATTGTCTCGTACTTGGCGGTAGTGACTCGGAGACGACCACCGAGGAGGCGACGACCAGTGGTCACAGCAATGACGGGCGATGTATCCAATACCGGAACAATTAAAACAGATGGGTTTATCATCCGCTGTGCGCCAGTCAACTGGGTTGCGACGGAGTGGCGGAAAGCTTTGCGCCTGGGAGCGAGCGGCCGGAGAAATCTGGTAGGTGTTTGTATGGCGGACCGAGCAGAGAGATGGACTGCCCAAACTTGCTATTTCCTCCCGAACGACCGCTTGTATAAGGGAGATAGCGGGCACGCTTTCCCGACAGTCGGAACGAACTGGAGCCGGGGCCATGGCCTCAAGCTCACGGCGAACGACGCGCGTGATATTTTCCGGTCCTGTGGGCTGAACGAACCGCGGGTCTTCGCAAGAAGATGTCGCGGCGGTATTGGGCAATCGGTCGAAAGTTTGAGCGATGAGGCGGCCCTTCGCTTGTTCGAAGCGCTGGCACTCCTTCGTAATTGCGTCCACACTGGCAGAATCCTTACACATCAGGAGATTGAAGGCATCGTCTGCAATACCTTTCAGTATGTGACCAATCTTGCCTGCCTCAGTCATGTGCAGTGGCGTAGCTAGGTCGTCTGGCACCCGGGGCCCATATGTCTTCTGTCACGCCACCTCCCCCCCTCCCCGGGGTGTAGCCGGCGGAAAGAGGGGTGTCTTCAGACGTATATGACACCCCCCCCCCTATTGGCCTCTTGCACCCGGGGCCCACGGCCCCCGGGCCCCCCCTGTTGCTGCGCCACTGGTCATGTGGTTATCAGCCTTGCGACATAGGGCCAGCACATCCTGTATGTACACGACATAGGATTCTATGGACATCTGAGCGCGGCACGCACGTTCTTTTTTTGCTGCCAGTTGACGACCGACAGGTCTGCCAAACAGGTCTCGCATTTTTTCTTTGCAGACATCCCAGCTTGTTAGGTCAGCTTCGTGTGTGTCGTACCAGTGCTTCGCAGTTCCTCTTAGGTAAAATATCACGTTTGTCAGCATCATTGTTGGATCCCACCTGTTATTGTCGCATACTCGCTCGTACATCGTAAGCCAGTCCTCGACGTCGGCGTTGTCCGTGCCACAATATGTCCCTGGGTCCCGCGGATGAGTGACGTTGACCATTAGCACGGGCTGCTGAGGCGTTGTCGCTTGTGTCGGCTGATTTGCCATTGTGGCGGCAGGTAGATGACGACCGCTGCGAAGTTCCGTGATTGTACCCCGCACCTCCACCAAAATGTTGCAGGAAGAAAGCAGGGCCACGAGTGTAAAATAATCTATATTTACAACTGATGTATTTGGCGTTCAGGGAAATGCCAGACTTCGTCTTCCTCTGGTCCAATTCAACTACTTCCTTCCCTTCACCGTAACTATACAATAAGAGTATCTCGCAAGTGAAGCGTCCCGTGGCCCATTGCTTTCCGCAAAAGAAGAACTAACAAAATCGAACTCTCACCATGCGACAATTTGCTGCACCACAACAATGTCCTTTATTGTTATATTGTGGGGCGGGGGCACCGAAATGAAAAATCGCAAAGGAAAGCATGTTGGCCACCACTGAATACCTACTTTGGGCACCTACTGAAGGAATATCGAAGAAAAAGTGAGACGCTTGATCCACCGAGAACCATACGCATTCTGCTCGGTATCCAGCACCGGCGAGACAAGACTTTCTGGTGAGGTAGCGCTCAAGCGAACGCGTTGCAATCCGTCGAGTCCCCACAGCGATGGCGGCGAGCGACCATAATTTCTTTTTCTTGTCTGTTAGCCAGAAAGCGTCCAAAACTTGCCATGCGAAAATCCAGTCGGCCAGAGAAAACCGAACGCGCACCTATGTGCGCCGCGAGGTGGTCGGGGCAACACGACAAAGGTATCTGCATAGCGCAACAAAACAGGGACACAAGAGGAAACGAATACGAAGTCAAGCGCTAAGTATCAACAAAGAAAATTTACTTCCGGGATCGGTCATACTGATACCCCCAAACAACCACCTGCGCTGTGATATCAACGCATGAAGATGCACTTACGTACATGACGGTATGAAAACAATCTAAAACGGATACACCAGGAAAACACAAGAAAACTTAAATGACTTATTGCAAATGGGGTCAGCATTGTTTGTTGTGCTATACAGATAGCTTTCAATATTCTGCCAGCGCATGGAATTGCGATGCACCATGTCTTTGGCCCTGTGTTTCTCATTCCCTGTTCTGTAACTAGGTGAAGTTGAGTTCAGTATAGGAAAAACGTATGTGGTATAAACGCAAAAAAAAAAGATTAAAAAAAATTAAGTATGGCACAGTTGTAATGAACCAAAATGCCAGCCGTTTTATTACAAGGCATTCATTCGTGTGACTGCAGCAGTGCAGATATCGAATGCCAGAGCACAGCGAAATTATACGAGGCCTCCGAGATTTTTGCACAGTTTAGTGAGGACTGCTGCTAGAGCTTCACAAAAATGAGCTTAGATGGCGCTACTAATCCACAAAGGGAGGGGCAGGTTCCCTAATAAGTGTAGAAAAAAATAAAAAATGATACAGAGAGACTAATGCTAACTTCGACTGGTCGCTTCCATCCCCCGAAGCAGAGTCGGGCAGATCCGGCGTTCCCCGAGCTCAGAGGTAGAGGACGAGCGCGCAAGCCAAACGTGGGACTCGCTCTCGGAGCAGGCAATGGCAGATGCTAAACCACGTGACTACTACCAACGTCCGATGTTTCGCTTATCGAAAGCTCCCGGCGCTGCCGGGAAAACCGGCGGACGCGCCGGCGGGACGAGCGTTCGTCGCAGTGGCCTTGGTTGCCTAGGTTACGGTGGGCCGTCGCCAACAGCAGCGACGCGGCTCTGCGATGACGTTTCAATTTCGACGACCGCTCCGACGACAGGGCTCGGAGCGCCTCAGAGCGCTCGAAGGTGGAGGAGAGCAATCGAGAAGAACCAGCCGAACGCAGGGCGGGCACCCTCTTTCAACCAGCCGAAGACAACGCCGCTCGCGAGAGCGCTCCAGAGCGCTCAGAAACTACCAGTCGAAGATAGCATAAGAACGATCCGGTGTTGCGACGTGCTTCCTACAGCTTTTCGATTTTTTTTTTATCATTGAGCGGTATTACCTTTTATATTTTTCTACGACACGATATTTAGGAAATGTTGGTGCCCTTATTTTAAACGAATTCTACGAGAGGCAACCGGTCGATATCCCGCACTTCCACTAGAGAGAGCGAGAGAAAGAGAAAAGGGAAGGCAGGGAAGTTGACCAATGTCTCACCCGGTTCGCTATCCCCTAGTTTGTCGCTAGAAGAATGACGAGAGAAGTCGACCGGGGCAGCGAACGGCACCTTTGTTGTTGTGGGCCTGAGTGGTTGCGGCGCATACCTACTGCGGGGGATTGGCCATGAATCGGGTGGTAAATTAAGCGCATAAAAGCAAAAGAATTAACAGTTTATGATGTTGGAACTTAGAAAGTAAATGTTTTGTTAGAGGAAAAAAAGCAATCTGAAGGAAACCGCGAATTAAATTAATAAAAAACGCTAATAATACGGAAATAAATAAATAGATAAAAATAAATAAATAAATAAAACAATAACTATGGTGGTGAGTAGGGCCGAACAGTCTCTCATGGGAACTGATTAGATTCAATGATGCAATTTTGGATTGCCAAGCAAACATTTCTGCGACTGAACCCAATAATACAGGTTTCAAAAGATAGGATCCCTGGCAAAGATAAATCTAGGCCAATATTGTGAAGTGGGGTTTCCAGTAATCTTTTTCTGATTGCAGAAAAACGCCTACAAAACCACATGAAATCTTCTATTGTTCCTGCTTCGCCAAGGAATGAGCCTAATGGTGAGGGGACAGATCAGACTTGGATAGATAGAAGGTTAACGTATGTATACGGCAGCGCAACCTCGTGATGGATGCTTCATTTTCTCGTGTTTTGCTAAATGCTCTGTGCCAAGAGTATATAAGATGTCGGTAATCCACAAAGCAAGTTATTGAGTAGCCTGACGCTACCTGCATAATGACACCCCTACGAAATATAGCAGCGCTGACATAAGCAGTAAAATGACAATATGGCACAATCGGGCAGCTTATCGATGCCTTGGCTAGAGAATCTGCAATTTTATTTATAAGTAGTCCTTTACGGCCAGGCTCCCAAATTAACTGCAGTGGCACAAGACCAACGTCGTTTACGTCATCTATACGTAACCATTCCGAGAATGCACGTGGGTTGTGATATGGCGGTTATAAGTTAAATATATGTAAAACGCGCATGACAATATTTGTATGCACCCTTTATACAAACCGCAACATTCCATGTTAAATAAACTGAAATCGCCTGCGGAAGCAGGCTTCTTCACATGGACATGTTCATTGCAGAGCAGCCAGCTTTCAAAAACACGTGATGGGTGCCTTTGGTAACTTTGCACACGCAGGCTGTTATCCGCAAGATGGTCAAATTATATTTTGTAGTTAACCTAGCCCGAGTACGTAGGCTGGGATATAGCGAAAGTTAATAAAAGAAAAAAACACCGCGCAGTGGATACAATGATTGACGATTATCTCGTTTGTTGCTGTAGTCTTTAAGACATGAAGAGTCGGCATGACTGCCATGTACCGCTTGATGTTACGCTTCTACCAGTGCAGCGCCCCCCCCCCCCCCCCCCCGAACGCCTCCTGCATCGACTCTGCTCCCGTTTATATGTTCATCGTTAAAACTTCCGAGCCGCTTAGCGACCTTAGTACTAACCTAGCCGCCATGACTTTTCTTGGAGGCGCGTGCCACAGTTGACGGACAATTCGTTGTAGCTTTGGTCGGGTCTTAGTTTGCATCACACGAGCAAGATTTTAAAAAATTTGGTTTCCCATAAGTGGTTATTGACTGACTGACTGACTGACTGACTGACTGGCTGACTGACTGACTTGACTTGACTGACTGGCTGACTGATTGAATAACTTGCTTTTAGCAGCCGTGGCTTTTGGATATATAATACACAGCGGCATGCATGCTGAAATGTTGCATTAAATGCGCGCGCGTGTGAGTTATCGCGTCATTAACACTGAGCATGTGAAGTAGGCCCATGCCAGATATCATCTTTTGCTGAAATGCATCGTACATGTTCATAGCGTCGGAAAACGGTGCAAGGAGTCATTCATCCTTCCTCTGAACGTAGCTTCACACGTGGCGGAGTTGGTGCCGATGAGGTTGCGCTGTGACGCAAAACAATATCGCTTAGCGCTCACATTAAAAACTGCGGTCTTCATCGCCAGCCTTTCGTGCGTGTGGACGATTTGGACGTCACGCAGGCGTGCTCCAAACGTTTTAACGAGCCTCTCACACGCCGCCAGCGACTATTCTGTTCATTCCTATGGAAAGAACGTGCACGCTATAGTTGCCGCCCGACTAATAATTCCATTGGCGGGGCGGCAGCCTATACCGAGCCTGTACCTCTGGCATCATGAAGTCGTTTCGTGCTTACGTCTAGTAGAGAACGTCTAGAGCACTCGAGTGTATTGTGAGCTCTCATGCCCTTCTTGGGTCAGCGTTGTCGTAGCAACAGACTTAAAAATAAATAAATAAAATATACCATCTTATGATAGGAATAGTAATTTTGACTTGCGTGTGTTCGCGTTTAATTACAATTTAGAGGTTATTCTGTAAGCAGCAAACAATTAGTTGCGCTTAGTTTTGAGCAAACCAACTTTACGTGCCTTCACCAGGCAAGCTTAGCTGTGTTAGGCCTACGAGCCATAAAATACAGAATCGAATTCGGAATCAGCGGCGTCTAATGAATCGATCTTCATAACACACGCTAGTTGAGAGAAAGCGATAACCGCAGTAACTTCTCCTATAGGTTTCGAACTTCACGCGTTACCACGACTCGAACCCAGTTTGGTGCTATAGGGTTAAGCCGTCGCTTCGATTGGTGCCGCCATGTTTGCTGACGCAAAGCCTTTGGCGCCGCTATTTGGGCTCCCGCTAAATCGGTGAAATAGCATTCCCAACGCAAAACCCAAACGCAGTTTGCGTTTTGCGCATTCGCAGTGGCTTCGACGCTATTTCTTTGGGGCCCCAAAACGTTTGGAGCTCCTGTTCTAAAACGCTCTAATATCTGCAAATGTATTCTAGGGATTCTCGTAAGCAAGTAGCGGCGCGTGGCGTCAGTATAGCTTTTTGCAGTGCTGCAACCTTTAAATTTGATAAATGATTATTACACGAAATTATTCGTTATTGTTCTGGACACCTGCCGGGGTGGCTGAGTGGACATGACACTCTGCTCCTGAGCGCGAGGACCCGGGTGCGATTCCTGGCCGCTGCGCCCACGTTTAGATGGGGATGAAATGCATGAACTATATTGTGTAGTAAGATGTAAGCGCGCGTAAAAGAGGCCCAGAAATCAAAATTGATTCGATGCCTTACACTACAGTGTCCCCATTAGCCCACTGTGCAAATTCAGGACATTAAAATGAATGAATGAATGAATGAATGGTTCTCGACGGGTTGAGTAAATGGCCGGGAATTGAGCCCGCAATGATAATGCTGCTCGTACGTTATAGCAAGGTTTGTACGATCAGACGACTGCCAATTTCGATAGAGAACGTGCCATTAGCGGAGGCAGCTGGACTACGACAAGGCGGTCTTACAAACGTTAAAAAAGAAAGAGAAAAAGAAGGAAAAAGCTTTTCAATTTAGCACCCTAGCCGAGTGGGAGGGAGCCGAACCGGCATCTTCCACATTACGCGTCTGACGCTCTGCCAATTGACACACCGCGGTGGCCATCCCGCCGCCCCCTTTCTTCGGTGCTTGTGTATGCGTACAAGAGTAGACCAAGAATTTCTAGCAAGCGCCATTCACGGCGCATGGCGGTAGAGGAGTATCCTTTTTGGTCATTCCCGTTACGCGTAAGATGTGTGGATTCTTCGCACACCTGTGGCAAGTTATCTTTTCGTCTCACAATCATTTCCCTCTACCGTATTATTTCTACATTTCAAATAACTGTAAGAATCAACCTCTCCTGTGATTTTTATGGATTTGTTGTCAGACGAACAAAAACTCGAGCCCCTCAGATCTCTTTACTCGTCTCGCCTTATCTCCCAGAACTCTCTTCGAATCTCGGCATGGATTTAGATGGGAGATGGTTATAGCTGACCACGCGAAAGGACCTTGCCAGTGCTCGATCCGTTCTTAAACGGCAACAAAGTCGGTAGCCGACGTCTCTGATAGTGACCTCGGCCTTGTTATTCATTGCGGGCGTGCCGGAAGGCCACGAGTGAAATCTCTACGCGCTCTCTGAGACGGCGGCGCTGCGACGAATAACCAGAAGGTTGCTCACGGCCTGGCGCACTTTACTGCGCTCCACGACAAGGTCTGCGACCTTGCTGAGACATCGCGGTTCCTTTCTCGAAGTTAGGCGCCTCGCATTTATACGAAGCATTACCCTAAATCCTGTAATTCGAGCACTATCCGCTCGTCCCAGTTCACTGAGGAAAGAAAACACGTTTTCCTGTTTGCATTGTAGTGGTTGTATTGCTTCGGTTATGGGGTCCTACCTTTACACGAGCATATATCTTACGGTAACTAAGTGTACTGTGTGCAATAAAAATGTTTTGCGCATTGCATCGGAGCTGCGCTGTAGTACTGTGCTTACATAGCATGTGGCCTTCGTGAATTGATAGCAAATGTCTTCGTTTCTTCCTCTATGTGAGGTGGACTTGTCGAGCACGAAATATTGCACAGCGTATGCCAGAATGAAGCTCGCATGCGCCATTCTTCTGTTTGGGAAAAGTTTTTCAACCATCGCCAACATGTTAACCATCATTGGGTAGATTTTGATGTGGATACGTGATGTAAATATATAACCCAGTTTTAGCGTCTTGCCGACTTGTGACCCTTGGAAAAAAAACAAAACATGAAGCCACATGTCAAACAAGGTACAGGCGTAACCAGCGTGAAAAGCAAGGCATTTCGTGCTTTTTTTTTACACAGTGGACGTAGCATAAGTGTTTTGCGTCTTTGAAGTTATTACGTGTCATCGCGAATTCAAAACGACCAGACGGAAGAACGCATAAAAGAGAGATTGAACGTATAGAGAGAGAGGGGAAAGGAATGTTTCTGTGGGAATCGGGCAAAATGCGCAGTGCTGATGGCGCTCGCGTAAACATAATATGCCGTAAGCCGTTCTTAAACGGTCAAATATATGCCTACGATGGAGGTGCTGACCGGGTTTTACAAACACCATGACCCACGCGCAGCTACGCAGCAGACGTAAGTTTTCTCGTTGTCAAGTGACGTAGCATTAAGAACAAAAACAGAAGACTTCCACGACCCTGCGGTGCATGACAAAATCAAGCCTTGTGTGACTGCGAGCCGGTCTAGTTTCATGGCAAGCTTTGTTCTTGGGACATAATCGTGAGTCGATGGCGACATAGCAGATAACGAAGCTTTTTTCTTCCCAGAACAGTTACGCATGCACCAGGAAAGGTAGAAATGGTCATGGGGGCTGCGTATTTTGTACTAGTTAGCAGCATGCTTGCTTGTCCCGCGCTTGACATCGCTAGCGGAACTTGGGAGGACATAAGGCGCAATATTAGGTTGCCGTATGGAAAATTAATATCAGTATGTTCATTTAAAAAGTCGTTACGAGTTCTTATGTCTCATGTCCTAATTGATATGTCTTACGTTTCAAAGGCTGTAGAGAAAGTTGAAACGGATTATCGCGCTATAGGTGGTTATTTTTAACATCCCAGAGCTTCTTTGAAACGCGCAACCTTATCATATTAGTACAAGGTCTGCAGCAGCAAAATAAATGTTGAGCATTATTAAGAGTCTTGGAGTCTTGCCGTAACCCAGATGGTGGCACAGGGCACGAGACAAAATAACATCACAAATTTATTTTTAACTAATCAGTTTAATTGGGCTAGGTCGGTCTTAGTAGCGCCCAGTATTAGCAACCACGAAGCTGCGTTCTGTGAAATCAAATTGACGTACGAAAAGACGCAAAACTCGATGGCTAGAAATGTGTGCCATTACATCTAGGCGAACACGAATCAAATAACTCTTGCATTGCAAGAATTATTACCAGGATTGGAACTTCTTTCCTATACAAGCAGCGTCTGTCACTTATGGTTTCAGTTCAAAACCAAACAGCTTGAGCTTCAAGAACGATATGTGACGTCATGGGTGCAGACCATCTGGCACTCTAATTTAAGCAACGGTTTAAGTGACCGGTCCGGCGACATTTTAATATCCGCTGACCTTAATAAAAATGTGAATACACGTTCTTTTTTTGCACTCTGATTATCTGTACCAAACCATATGGCTGCAAGATATTTAGTTTTCTGAAAATGAATTTTAAAGATTGGTTGTGTGCTCCCGACTCATGCCTACGAATATATGGCTTTTTACTGGCCACCCTGTGTTTACGACGTCAAAGACTACACCGCCGCTTCGTCAACAAACGACGAAGCTGAGACAGAATATTATAACAGCTCGCAAAGCGAACCGTTCACTTGGCCTCATATGATTGGTCAGAATTGTGCTTGCGTCACCGGCTGTCAGAGACCGCGCGGCGGCGCCGCAAATTATGAACACGTTGGTGCCAAGAAAACATGCACTCACCAAGAATGAAAGAAAAATAAAGAACAGACGTATCGGGGCCCCGTACGAGATCCTTGATCACAATGAAGGTATAGGCTTGGGCGCGCAGCTATCTATGGGTGAGGTGGCGCAGCGTTCGGGTGTATATCTCGAGAAGATTACCCCGCGTCCTGTTTATCGTGCGTCTGGTTGACTGAATGTAAAATGATTCTAAAAGCAAACGGGCAAATAAGTGTTTCTCTCTTGCGATGATGGCTGCCGAGTCCGAGTCAATGATGTGTCCGGCTAGTTCGTGATGTTCCGCCAGGGCGTTCGAGGTTGTGTGGCCCTTGGCGACGTCGCATGGGGAAAATTCGATTTTGTTGCTTCTTTTGCGAAAAGTGACGAGCCGCAAAACGCTTCAGTTGCCGGTACTCTTACTATATTATTGCGATAGCAGTTCTATGTACACTCCAGGCACATTGCTGCCATCGCCGTCGCCCTTGTGCTCCGCAAAAGTCCAGGGCCGGTAACATCGTGACCGCGCGCCGCATGCTGTATGGGCGAATGAAATCGTAAGGGGGGGAGGGGGCATGGGTGAGCTGACGACGGTGGCTCCGTCTTGTATGCACAATGGAGAAAAGCGAGGAGGAAGCACGCCGCCTTCCGTCGCGCTCGATACATCGGGGTGAGTGGAGGGATGGTAGGCGGGCCCTAGGATTATGTCATTTGCATGTGATTGGCGCAACCTGTTTAGTTGCTTTGTTTGATGCATTATATACACTGACTTTTTTAGCTACGTAGATTTACTTGAGACTTATACGTATATTTAAATAAATTTTTGCGAGCTTTCTTGTATACGTGCAGTGAACTTTGTTTCCAGTGACAGTTTTTTGCCCTTTATCAAGCTGTATCTTCGCATTTGTATATTCCATTGTATCTTCGCATTTTTAATGTACGAGGGTGAGTCAAATGAAAGTGAACCAACGAACCCCGCGGAATAATAGTTCTGTTCGTTATCTGCGAGGCATGCGCGTAGCACTCAGGCACCTCTCATTTGCAATAGTGACCCGCAGGTGCGAGGGTAGATGTTCTTTAATGCTCTCATACACTGGGTTGAACATGACTGCGTGACGTAATGGACGCTTCAGAAGTTGAGCAGCGTTGTGTCGTGAGGTTTTCTGACAGCTGAAGGTGCTTCCTAAAAAGAAATTGCTCACCGTAAGGCTGCCATGTACGTTGAACATTGCATTTCATTGGCCACTGCGAAGCATTGGAGAAAATGGTTCAAAAAAGGACGTGAAAGTTGCAAAGAGGATCCAAGACCGGGCCAGAGCCACCGTGCAATCACCCCCAACCTAATTGAAAAATTTGGTGAGCTTATTATACAAAAACGGAGGTTAAGCATCCACGAAGTGGCAGAGTGTGCGAACATCAGCCATGGTTCGGTTCACACCACAATTCATTAACATCTCGGTTATCGGCTCTTGTTTGCGCAATGGAACCACCGCTAGAAGACGGAGAGGTTCGGCGCTGCCTCGATTCATCTGATCGGGTATCACATTGAGGGTGAGGTCTTCTTTTCTGCAATTATGACCGGTGACGAATCATGGTGCCACTACTACGAGCCTGAAACACGACGGCAAAGCTTACAGTGGAAACATTCGAATTCACCTCTCCAAAAAAAGGAAAGGCCGTTGTTCCCGCCGGAAAGATGTTGTTCAGTTATTTTCCAATCGTCAGGGGCCATTACTAATCGAATTTGCTAAACCTGGAGAGACTATCAATCGTTTTCGATACTGTGAAACGCCGGATAGCCTGCGTGTCGCAATCAAGAACAAACGACGTGGAAATTTGACGAATGGGGTCATCTTGTTCCACGACAATGCTTGTCCCCACGTCGCTGATGTGGTTAATACAAAATTGGCAAAGTTCAATTGGGAAACGCTGCAACATCCGCCATACAGCCCAGACCTGTCGCCTTCCGACTTCCATATTTTGGTGAATTGAAAAAAAGAAAGAAACAGCTCAAGGGAACCAGATTCCTGTCGGACGATGACATGAAAGAGTCAGTTACAGAAATCGCCACTGAAATCACCGCTGTCTAGTTAGGAAGAGTTTTGGAAGCTCCCCGTGTTGTCAGAAGCCGTCATCAGCTTTATTTGGTGCGCCGCGTGTACTGCGTGTTTAGCACGAGTTCTGCATGTTTACGTTACGCTATTGTAAGACCTGACGTTGACTCATCGTGACGTCACACGAAGCGGCTGCTCGTTTCGGTTTCGGTAACTCGTTTATACGCGATTTAAAATTATTGATTAGTTTCTATGCAAATTGAACCATCCTACCGGTGATAGGACTGTCGGTGCCATTTGAAAATGACAGTATCCTAACATGGTAGAAAAAAAAAATTGGCTGTGGCTTAGCTAAGGTTAAGCCCAGGATGCGAAGCATACTAGCCTTTATTTTAACACGACAGCGTTAAGGAGCTCGTGTCGCAGAAAAGCCGGTGTGGTCGGCGTCGGCTCAGGCGTGCGGCGCTTGCTCAGGCGCATATTTCGTTGTCGCGCCGAACGCTGCGTTGCTCGACGCTCACCGCGTCCGATGCGGGGCGCGTAGTCGCTGCGCCGTAGCAAAGCCACCTAGAAACAGTCTCTGTAGCACGCCGCAACCTTCGCTTCTCATTCCAATGAGCAGCTCTGTCTCCAGGAGGCATCTCACCTCGTGAGTGTCTAGCAGAGGCAAGCGCAGCTGCTTATATACCGCCGCGACGCCGCGAGCGACGGCGCGAGTTGGAGCCCCGTTTCTCCTCTGTCGTGACGTCACGGTGTCACGTGGTCAGCCTTGAAGGCGACGCCGCGAGCGACGGCGCGAGTTGGAGCCCCGTTTCTCCTCTGTCGTGACGTCACGGTGTCACGTGGTATTGAAGGCGACACCGCCGCGCCTGAGGAGCTGGGTTGAGCTCTAGTAATATGCTTCGCATAAAAAAAAAAAAACAGAGTTGCCCTTTGAAGGTGAGCTACAGCGTCTGACTAGCAAAATTGATGTGCATTCTATGGCTTTACGTTCAAAAATCACGGCCTCATTGTGAGGCACGCCCTGCTGGTAGACTCCCGATTAATTTTGACCCCCGTCTTCAGCGTGCCCCCAATGCAAGTGACACGGGCGCTTTTGCATTTCGCCTCCATCGTAATGCGGCCGCCGCGGCCGGGATGTGATCCCGGGACGTCGCGCTTAATAGCGCAACACCGCAGCGGGTGGCCTTACCGCCAAAAGAAGCAGGATATACAATATTTGTCCGAAAGCTCTCAGCTCCCGGAATTCGCGAGCAACTCGTGGCCATAACTAAAATTGTGCAAACAAAAACTGACGATTCCACGGAGAACAGAGCCACCTACTGGAAGATCTGTAGGCGTTCCACATAAGCCAATTCGTTATATTGAGTATTGTTCCGTATGCGTGACCTATTCGGCCAGATAGCAGCAGCCACGTTCAGTGAAGACCGCGGCCTTTCGCCAGTGCAAATCTTCCCCTTAGCAGAAAACCATCAACAATTGTCTTGCTGCCATGACAATAGGCTATGCCTCACAAATAGCGCTTGTCACTACTCAGACGTGAAAACTAAATAGGAAAACAAAAGGAAAGACCAAGCCTGAGCTAAAGAAAAGGAGAGAACTGCTACTGCTCAATATTCTTTATGATGATGATGATGATGACTGGAAAAGATGGCGCGTACTCAGAACAGTGAATTGGCAAGAGGTAGATTGAGTAGCTTTCTTCGAGTTATCATTACGTTTGTATTCCTATTTTTTGTTTTTGTTTTCCGGACCGTAGTGCCCCCGATTCGTTTCCCGGTTATAAGTAATTTTCATTCTTTAGAGTTCATATGAATTTTCTTTTTGTCTTACCGCCTGCATCTTGCTCAGTACAAGCGTAGTGGATAAGTGCCATTAATTTAGATCTAGAAGATGAGCGTGGAGTCAGCGAAGACAACTACCGGCGCTTCCAAATTACTACCGAGGAAGTCGGCGGTCCTCCAGAAGCGAGCGCGTCGATCACCTGCACTTCGATCAGGGAAATCCGGCTCCGGAAGAACAAGCCCTGCAAAGGTCTCGGCAGACCAGCCTGCTGAGCACCGCGCCCTGCCTACCGACAATGCCAGGTTCGCTGAAACGTTGCGAATGGAAGGTTGTACGTTTCATTAACATATGAAACGTCTCTTACTTGCCCTGACTCTACTGCGAGGAATCACTGTATTTCGTTTGGAACTGCCGCGTAGCATACTTCGAGGCATGCTGCTTGCCCGAAGTATACGGTGGGAGCATTGGGACCGCTCGTTGAACGAAGTGAAGGCGCCCGTATAGTTGCACCGAGACTGTTTACTACAGTTGACCGTTTTCTGTACGCTCGCCATTAGTATCGGCATGGCCTGCTTCTTCTTAGCCCGAAATGAATGCACGCTTTATGGATGATTTTATTTAAGTGACTATGTCAAGTGTTGTTGAACGATTGCTACAACTTTTGAAATAACAGTTGTTCCCCAAGCGACTGCTCGAAAAGGTCTTAATCGATGTTAATGAATGGCTTTACTAATCGTGTGTCAAAATTACTTTGGGCAACCTTAAACGACAGTGAACAATATGAGGTTGGTTTTATTTCGCTCAGGAAGCCCGGCGATACTTAAGATTAGATTATATGTCGAAGTTCGATCTTACCACTCTCGCGTAAGACTAGCTTCACCTGTTAAATCTCCTTCATCTTTGATGCTTTTTCTTTCTTTCTTTTTTTACGCTTGTGCAATTAGCTGGAAATATGTCTCTTTTCAAGCTTGGTTAAAATTATGCAAGACGCGCGTTTTAATTGCTTGCTTGGACGTCTAGATTTATCTAAATTCTGTTGTTTGGTGAAGAGGCTGAAGTGGCATCACTAATGTGACATGTCATGCTACAGTGATGTAGTGCCTTTTTTTCTGATTCGTAAAAACATTTATTTTCAGTATTGTATCAGTAACCCACAACAAACAAGGCTCTCTACGTGTGTTAGTGAGGTGTAATGAATTTGTTTGATTAGTGTCGTTGTCATGACCGCGCAAGTAGAGAGGGCTTGTCACTTGTTTATAATTGACAAACTGCCAACTTGTGTGGCATCTAAACTTTTTAGTCGCATTACATGAAATTCAAACCACAAAAATTTGTTTCATTCGGTACGTGGTATTTTTCTAGTATGTATAAGAGAGTTCTGTCAGAATAAGGAAATATCAGATGTTATATTTGATACTGGAAGCGATATTTTAAGCGTTCGCGTTTCATTTTGTTACAGAATTAGAGTATTCGAAAGCCTCTACATATATTGTTGACTTTCTAGCATCATACAAATTTTTTTTAGAATAGCGAACTACGACCACACGTTAGATGCAATAGTGACTTTAACGATATATAACAGCAAACTGCCAGGTTAAAGGCCCAGTAAACCGAATTTGCAACATAATAATACAGCCATGCGGCCACGGCCGATTGCCACGGAGGTGCACAAGCGAGCTCTGACCATACAGAGTAAGAAACTGTTGTCACATGTTGCGTTTGCGATGGTATATGCTATAACTAACTCTTCTTTTATTGTATTTCGGTGGATATGATAGATGTAAGATATGCGAAGTTCGCATAACAGCTGTCAACTGCGCGTGGAAAAAAACAAAACGAGAACATAAGTTGAATGGTCACTCAAGGAAGGACCAAGTGTGGGTCAGAATCCTCGTGGAACAGGACGAGAACAGTTACACAACGACTGCACCACGTCTCGGGAGACGTTGCGGATCTGGGGTGCAATCACGCTTGGGGACCAACAGCGATTTGTTTTCTGGCAAATTCTTCCGGCCACAGAGAGGCGACGACGGTGATGCTATCCGAGATCGACGCAACTCCATACTTGGCGGCCCTTACTATCGCTGCTGTAAGAAAGGCGCATAGAAACGTGTACGCGGGAAAGCTGTCGAGCCGGCATTTGACCGAGATTCCGTTCGCAGCCCTTCTCCGAGGCGGTGCGGTGACTCTCCCGGGTCGCGTACGAATGCCGCCGGACCGTGCACCAGTCGGCGAGACGGAGCCCCAGCGGCCGAGACGTCGTGCCCGGAGAGCGGGTTGCCCAGCGGCACCGGGTGGACCGGCCGCGCCCGGGCCGTCCTCATGGACGAGGGGGCGGCGGGCGCCGAGCGGATGGGCAAGGAGTGCCCGCCGGCCGGCGGGGCCAGGCGCAGGAGGCGGGGCTCGACCGAGAACGTGGACGCGGCTGAAATCTCGCCGGCGCGCACGGTACGAATCGTTTGCAAATGCGTCGGGACGGAAAGACGGTTGCCGGTATCCTCTCGCAGAATGTAATAGAACCTTTTTTCTAGCGACTTGCTCCGCGCAGTAGAAATGAATGACTTTATTCATTTCCCCATGAGAGGAATTCCGTGGCGAGGGGTTCTGGATAGGAAGCTGCGCGCAGGCAACTTGACTAGACCAAAAGATACCTGTCAAGGGCAATAGAGGGCACCGGGCACACAAATGTGAGTATGCAGGTGGGTGAGCGTCAGTGTATAGAAATGTACGTACACAAACAGGAAGTAGTACATTTGAATAATTAAGAAACGATTAGTACGGTAAAGCAAATGTGAAATGAAACGAAATATGAAATTTATACATGAACGTTGTAGATTATTAGTTAAAGCATTTTTGTCATTAAAGAAAAAAAAAACTAAAGAGAGAGGTGGCGCTTCCGGCAGGCCTGAAGATCCGCCAATACACGGCGGCCGCATTTCGACAGAGGCGAAATGCAAAAACGTACCTTAATCTAGGTGCTGTTGTGCCATTACCACAAGCCCGGATTCCGAATCTGCAAGATGCGGAATCTATCCTGCGAGCGCCATAATTCTCCCTTCACAAGACAAGATGCTGCGCCTTCGTCCGGGAGAAGCCTCGGCGAAGCAGCGTGTTTAAACGTGTCCGCGTGTGCCCGACAGCCCGGCGCCGCACCTCCCTTGCCTGGAGGTCACCGCGCGCGCGAACTTTGAACCGGGTGGCCAGCGCGGTCGCTGGTTGGACCCCTCGGACGACCGTCGTGTGCTGACTTTGTATTGGGCCGTTTGAGTGACAATGGGCCTCGGGGATTATAAAAGCAGTGACACGCCGCTCGAAAACAGGATCTGCCGACCCCACCGGGAGAGAGTGTCGTCCCGACTGGGGTGAGATGTGTAACGCGTTTTCGCCGGACGTCGTCGTGCGAGAACAGTCGCGTTTGTTGTGAGCACTCGGCCCCAGTGCCGACCCGTTCATGTCCTGTATGATAACCTGTATATAATGTATAAAGTCCCTTTTGTTATTCTCATCGACGCCAGGCTCGGAGTCATCGCTACCAACGCTCTGTCACGAAACGGGTGACGAGCGCTACGGGACCACAAAGCCGTAATCGTGGTGCAGCGGTACAAGTTCGTAACACTGGATGGCAGCTACGGGATTGACCGGCATCAGCTACCTCGGCGCGGTGAGTGCCTGAAGTTTACCTCAAACACCAGACTTTCTCTGACACAGATTATAGTAGCTCAGGGATTGACTTGGTGTTGCATTGTGTTTAACCTTGTGTGTTTCAAGCCTAGTAAGAGTGTTTTGAAAACCAGGGGATGCTGAGGGGGTAAACAGGGCAGTGTGTGATATACTTGCATATGTCTTACTAGTAGTGTTATAGTAGCGTACGGCAGGTATATTCAAAAAGGGTAAACAGCAGGAGGACAGTGTGAACGATGGAGAAGTACAAGGTGAAGGAACTTCTCGAAATTTGTGAGGAGTTGGGCATTGAGTTGGGCTCAACCAAAAGAAAGAATGCGATCCTTGAGGTCATGAGGACTGGGGACGTAACGGCTGAGGAAGCCGCAGAGGCCTTGGCGGGTATCAATGAACGTCGGGAAAGGGAGGAGAAGGAACGTTGCGAGCAGGAAAGGAGAGAACAGCAACGTCGCGAGGAGGAAAAGGAGGAAAGGAGAGAACAGCAACGTCGCGAGGAGGAAAAGCAACGTCGCGAGGAGGAAAAGGAGGAAAGGAGAGAACAGCAACGTCGCGAGGAGGAAAAGGAACTTCGCGAGGAGGAAAAGGAGGAAAGGAGAGAGAGGCAGCGACGTGAGCACGAGCTTAAAATGAAAGAGTTGGAGATCCGAAATAACTCGCCGGCGCCTAGTCTCACTTCTAATGTTCCAAGAATACGCGATCAACTTCCACCCTTTGTCGTCGGAGAGGATATGGCCAAATACCTCGTGAAATTTGAGCACGTGTGTGAACGGAATAGCATTGAGCGATCCCTTTGGGCACAGAATCTGTTAGCGTTGCTTCCTGGGGAGGCATCAGACGTAATAACTTGCTTATCGAAAGAGGCGTTTGAGAGCTACAGTGATGTGAAGGAAGCGCTACTGCGGAAGTACAAATTGTCGCCCGAAGCTTTCCGGCAGAGGTTCCGGTATGCAAAAAAGGGTAAGGAGTCGAATGTTGACTTCGCGTTTCGTCTAAAAGCCGACCTGGTGGAATGGCTGAAGGGCGAAGAGGTTTTCGACGACCGCGACAAAATTGTCGAATGCATCGCGTTGGAGCAGTTCTACCGTTGCATTGATGAGGATGTCCGGCTCTGGCTGCAAGATAGGCTAAAGGAGGTCAAGCTAAACAAGGCAGCAGAGTTAGCGGAAGAGTATTACACCCGCCGCAGCTTGCACAGCAAGGCAGTGCGCATAGAAAAAGCAGATAGAAGAGATGGGTTTTACGGGAAGCCCGACGAACGGAAGGAAATCACGCGTCGCGAGTTTCGGGACGACGAGTCCCTTCCCAAAGAAACTGTAAGGGATGGACAGAATGCATCTCAGAATGATGACGATGGTCCGAAACAGCGAAACGAAATGACGCGTTCTTTTGAAAAACGGAAACCGTTAACCTGCTACAATTGCAAAAAGCAAGGGCACATCGCTGCAAGCTGCCCAGAGAGAATTGCTTTTGCAACGATACAGGAAACTCGCAAGAACATACGTCTATTGGAGCCCTATGTGCAGGAAATTAAGGTAAACGGCAAGAAGTGCCGAGCACTGCGGGACTCTGCAGCAACTATGGACGTTGTTCACCCGTCTTTCGTCTCCTCGAGTGATTTTACGGGAGAGTGCGTTAGGATACGGCAAGTGGCCGAGAAGGAGAGTGTCTGTTTACCGATCGCAACGGTTAGCATTGAAGGAGAATTTGGGAAACTTAACACCGAAGCCGCTGTGTCAGCCGCCCTCCCGGAGCAATTTTCCTACCTCTTCTCAAATAGCTCGGAGCAGTTGCTGAGGGATCACGGCAAATCATTCTTTGCCGACGTGGCGTACATGGCCCCCACGCGATCCAAAGCGCGCCCGCTGTCGAGGGAACTTGACTTAGCGTCGGTGAGCGAACAGCGGTGCGGCACACGGACCGATCACGGTAACTTGAGTGGCGAGCAGTCACGGGAGAGGCAGAGCTCGGAGGCTGGCCTAGACGAGCGGGTCCTGGAAGTGAGTGGGAGTGACGCGTGCAGTGCTAGCCGCGATATAGACTCGACGCCGCAATTAGGCGACGCGGGCTCCGCACTCGCTCCGGTTTCCGCCAGCCGGCAGGAGCAGGCTGCAGTTGAAAGAAAAAGTCTGATTCGCGAGCAACAGGAAGATTGTTCATTAGCCGATCTGAGGAAGAGCGTCAAACGGGGAGTGGAAAAAAAGGGGGTTTCATTTGGCAAGGAACCTGGCTTATTGTACCGCCGCTACACGGATAAGCAGGGTCGCAAATATAAGCAGCTTCGGATTCCGCGAAAATATCGCCGGGAAAAATGAATGACCTCATTTGCTTCCTCAGAAGTATGTTTTCGGTCCAAAGCGATTTTAAGGGGACCATTCTATTTGTAATTATTATTGCTGATTAATAATTGTTTCTATTTTGGTGTGTTGTTGATTTGAAAACTGATTGTTTAAGCCTTGTGTGCTAGATCGTACACCTGCCTCTTGTTGCAGCGGGAGAAAAAAAGGGGAAAACAATTTAGTTAGGTTGCTTTGAATTATGGCCTTGTCTGGTGTTTGACGGGAGACAGAGGGCACTTGTTCGTGTTGGGTGTTGCCTTTTGCCGGTCGATTTTGCAAGCTGCAGAACGACCAAGCGGGACCAGTGGCGAGAAGCAAGGTCTTAGGAACGACCCGAGCGGAGCTGGTCAAGGTGCCTTGGCGACGACGTGGTGAGCAGAGCTCCTGTCCTGGCGAGTCGGACCTGGGCACGTGATGTTACCTGGCGTCCCGACACTGGACGTGAACCTGGACGAGCCGGACGAACGTGCGCGCCTGGCATCCGAGCCACGTGGAGGCAGCTCGTCTTCCCGGCGCCTTATCTGAGGGCGGGGATGCTGTTGTGCCATTACCACAAGCCCGGATTCCGAATCTGCAAGATGCGGAATCTATCCTGCGAGCGCCATAATTCTCCCTTCACAAGACAAGATGCTGCGCCTTCGTCCGGGAGAAGCCTCGGCGAAGCAGCGTGTTTAAACGTGTCCGCGTGTGCCCGACAGCCCGGCGCCGCACCTCCCTTGCCCGAAGGTCACCGCGCGCGCGAACTTTGAACCGGGTGGCCAGCGCGGTCGCTGGTTGGACCCCTCGGACGACCGTCGTGTGCTGACTTTGTATTGGGCCGTTTGAGTGACAATGGGCCTCGGGGATTATAAAAGCAGTGACACGCCGCTCGAAAACAGGATCTGCCGACCCCACCGGGAGAGAGTGTCGTCCCGACTGGGGTGAGATGTGTAACGCGTTTTCGCCGGACGTCGTCGTGCGAGAACAGTCGCGTTTGTTGTGAGCACTCGGCCCCAGTGCCGACCCGTTCATGTCCTGTATGATAACCTGTATATAATGTATAAAGTCCCTTTTGTTATTCTCATCGACGCCAGGCTCGGAGTCATCGCTACCAACGCTCTGTCACGAAACGGGTGACGAGCGCTACGGGACCACAAAGCCGTAATCGTGGTGCAGCGGTACAAGTTCGTAACAGTGCGCGTTAAGCAGCACAGCACAAAGGGGTCGAGTTGAATTCGGAGACTCGCCACTACGGTCTCTGTCGTATAGTCTATGTGTTTTGGGAAGTTAGGCCCCAAATTTTTATGTGATTTTCTACTTCAAACTAAAGGGCACTGTGCGTTTATTCGTGCACTGATAAAGTGGCACTCCCGTACAACCACTGTTAGAAAAATTTATCCGTTAGGGAAATTATTTACAATTGACTGCTGCTTTGCCGTAAGAACGCGCTGCATCATATATCCATTTTTTTAACGTTAGCATGAATAATCACCAGTGGCATGTAATGCGAAACTACTTATTGAGCTGGATTACTCAGTGAGATGGACATAACTTACACTGGAAATCAAATGTTTGATTGAAGAATTACCAAAATATCACTAATCATCTTTCCAAGTAATCACTTTAGCGCATATATTGCAATATACGAATTAGAGCCAGTTATTTCATAAGTCACGCCAGCTTGAAAGGAATTTTGAAACTAGCACAAGTTTGGAGATAAACGCTGTCAAATTTACGGTGGAAACGCGCACATTTGTAATTGCACTTACTTGTTTTTTCTGAGCGCGTTCTTACGAATAAAAAAAATGAAAAACTACTGGAACACGAATGCATTTCGTCGCAAACTTCGGGACAGCATATCTCATTAGTGGTGCCGTCATCAAAATACGCTCTAAGTGGATATGAGTTTCGAAGTGACCAGCTACAATATGCCAATTGCAATACGTGCCCTAAAATAATTACTCTAAACCTTGATTAGCCAAAGCTTGTAAATCAGTCAAATGTTGATTTTAATATTTCTTGCAAATAATGTCCGCCTCTGACAGTAACCTATAGCTTAAGGGGCAGAAGTGTGCTGTATGCCACGGGTGATCCATAAAAATTTAGTTAACGATGAGAAAAAAGAAACACCTCGTGTAACCATAAACAAATGAAGCACAGGCATAGAACAATGACTTTAGTGCAGCGCCAGCAGTGCTGCGCACAGAATGATTCTTAGTAGCATCTTAGATCGACTGAATCCTTAGTTTAAGGTCGGCATACATAAACGTGCTGAACGCGTGACTGCTAAACGTGCGGTACTACATGTTCGCGTTGTCATGACGGTGAAGAATGCAGGCCGTGCGCCATGAAATTACTCTGACACACTTCGATCGATATTTCTGCCTCTGACTTCTGTGCACGTAAAGTAACTACAGAGTGCTAAAATTAATTAGGAGTGCCTGATTGAGAAGTCCTTCGTAACACATTTGCGGGTTTGATGCGTTAAAGCCTATGCGTTTCTTATTATACGCGTATTATTATTAAGCCTGTATATACGGTCGAGCGTCTCTACAACGAACGCCTCTATGCAATGATATGAGCTGTATAACGAAGGAATAATTATGTCCTAATAATTTTGGAGTCCCCAAGCAGTTCATTTTAAAGGCGCTCGAGTGCAGACACATACATTTTGCAGAATACGGAGAGTTGCAACGGTAATGTATAGTTAATCTAGTCTTGGCAAATAAACTGAAAATTTTATGTAGTGGTAACACAAACATTTTGTCTGCTGTACACCAACCGTAAGGGGGTGTGCCCTGTGTGTGTACATGTTTGCATACAAATATTATTCTACCGCTATTTACCCATGATGTTATGAGGTGCTTCCTGATAATTAGAACTTTCAGAAGACAGGGATAAATGCGCGCCATCGAGGAGTGTAGGGAAACGTTAACTGACTGCATTCCAACGTTTCTTTCTTTCTTCGGGCTTACCAGGCACAATTCTTTGATACCTATGCGAACAGATCTATAGATAGTACAACAGAGGCCGTATAGGCTGCATTTACTTCAAAGAGACTTTTCATTTTTACCTCGCTATCAGCATAGCCGACAAAATAGTTTATTAAGAGAACGATACGGCAAGCGTACAGGCAGACGTGAGAGAGCCTATGTATTGTCAATACTCTACAGTTGTAGCCTACAGAAAGCTTACAGAGTGCCGCAGTTCCCCTTTATACAAAATGGTCATATACTTTTGCAAGGACCGGCGAAAGTAATTTTTTTTTTCACGAGAAACCCACATTTTTTTCCCACCCAGACGAACAACCTGGACACCGGGAAGTTCGGCTCTCGCCATTCGGTGATGCTGCTCGTCTGCGGGGTGGTCGTGCTGGCGTCGGTGTTTCTGGTCCGCGCAGTTGTGTACATTCTCGGGCTGGAGCGTGCCGGTCGCGACAACGCACCCACGACCCCGCCCTGCTACGGAGACCACTGCGCCACGAGCGACAGGCTCTTCGGGAACGTCTCCGGGCAGACCGTCGACCCTTGCGAAGATTTCGGGTTAGAGCGGCGTTTCCCCGAACTGTCTGTTCGCTGTCCTCCCGACGGCTATCGACAACGCACATTTTGGACCCTATGGCGAAGCGAAGCCTTTGGTGAAGCGCTTAACGGAGTTATTTAAATTTTCCCGTTTACGCTCCCACGTTTTTGGCGCGAAGGAAAGCGGAGCGCGCTCCCGTGTCCGCTCGCGTGCATCCGTGTTGCGTAATGTGACAACTCTTGTGATGGCTTGTGTTTCTTCATATTCATTTTAACCATCGGTTCAAACGCCGTCATCGCAGATGTAAACGTTTTAGTGTCGAGGCCCCACGCGATAATAAAACAGGAGCCTACCTACATTGAAAGGTGCCTGTAAGAGGCGAAGAATGATTCGCATTAAATTAAATTATGGGGTTTTACGTGCCAGAACCACTTTCTGATTGTGAGGCACGCTGTAGTGGGGGACTCCTGAAATTTGGACCACTTGGGGTTCTTTAACGTGCACCTAAATCTAAGTACACGGGCGTTTTCGCATTTCGCCCCAATCAAAATGCGGCCGCCGTGGCCGGGATTCGATCACGCGACCTCGTGCTCAGCAGCCCAACACCACAGCCACTGACCAACCACGGCGGCTATGCTTCGCATTGAAGATACGTCACCATTTTCAAGGGGTAGCACTTGCTTTTGTCAACGGGTAGGCTTATTGTGGTCTAGTTGGTACCTGCTGGAGGACATAATTTCCATTAAAAGGACGCATACAAACAGAGCAACAATAACACAAACAAACGCATCGATGACGACACTGGCGGCGCTCATGTTCGCACGACTGTGCGGGGAGTTACGGAAGTAACTGCGACATTACTTGACAAAATGTTGCACCGATAGCTACTATGCTTTATCCATATTCATGTCACACATTTGTAGAAATTGATCCACTCCTTGCATTACAGCCTGCAAGCATTACATGCTTGCAGGCTGAAATGTTATGTCCTAGGACAGGTGCGTTTGGCCCCATGCATTGACTATCCTGAAACAAACCAATCTTGAAACAAGATTTGATTGCTAGACACAATATTCACATTCGGCCAAAATGAGTATGCAAGCACACAAAATCGATTAATTATTTATATTTATTATACGTTAGAAGAGCAAAAGTGCTCATTCTCGCCATGTTTGGCGGCCGATCCTGAGTTAAATGTAGCGACCCACTATAGGAGATGCTAAAGAAAAGAACATTCATGTGGTAGGTGTGGAAAAGAATGTAAAAAGAGTATTGCAAGAAGCAGAACAACAAAAAAGTTATGTGGGGTTGAACTATTGTAACGGGAAATTCAAGAGGCGAGCAAGTGATGATAATGTAATAATACTACACAAACTTCACAGTTTTGTAAAATAACAGGAGAGTTTTTCCTTCGTATGAAAAACTAAATAGAACATTGATTATGTCTCCGTGGTTCAAACAAGGTGATTAAGGTGGACAAGCATCGGAAGCGTAAGCTTAAGCAACCTAAGAAAGGCCGTCCTTCAGAGGGCGGTTCCTGTGTAATATAGAGAGGGTGTTATGAAAATGTGTTCTACATATTCATTTTCATCGAATTACCTGTGTAAATGAAAGAAAGCGGAAGTATACAGCAAAGCATCCTCGTAAATTAAACTTCAAACTTTGGACTTGAAGAACTCCCTTCTGCACCAACGAAAGCTATGATGCTGAAAACAAGAACAATGTGGCACAAACAATTTTGGATAATCTTCAGCAACAGAAAATGTTCTGAAGTAACCAGCGTTTACATATACCAAGGATGCCAGAACTGACAGCAGAGGGCTTTCAAAAAATGCCGCTACAGGTGAATCATATTTGGGAATAAATTTCTTTGGCGTAGCTCTCGCACCAAATGAATAGAATGTAAACGATTAATGACTGAATAAGCTTGCGGAACGTTGGAGGTAATTGGCGATGGTAGAGGTGAATAAATGGCCAGACAGTCAATTGCGAGAACAACCGAAGAAATAGATGTATGAAGTTTCCGTAGTTCTAAGGAGTATAGTCAACAACTGTGCGTAAAATAATTGTGTGGGATCAGGCAGGCGTTTTAGAACCAGTTTAAATATGGTGAAAGAAATACCCAAACCTACAGTTTTTCTTCACTGACAGACACATTTGTTACAAGCGCTTATTTGCTTGACCAGGGCAAAGTTTGACACACTAAACCTTCAGTCAGCGTTAAAGTTTGATTGTTATGGTTTTCAGTTGAACCAAAGAAGCAAGCGCGTCGTTTGCGTCTCTTTTGCTCTCTTTGTGTTGTTTGCGCTTGTATGCTCCGATGAAATTTAGTCAGCAACATCTGCGGAAGTAGTGCGGCCCCTTTAGGGGGCCGTACTACTATTACTCATGTTTACCACTGCATTTCACTCTCGGCGAAAGCGTGTTGCCAGGTCAGGAGAAAGTGACACGAATATCGAACTCATGCAAGCACTACCTTCGCAGGTCCTACGTGTGCTCGTGGTGGAGACCGCTCGATCAGTTTCCCGACCTCGTCATTTCCGCACAGAGCGATCTCGTCGTCAAGTGGATCGAGGGATTCGGTTCTGTGCTCGAAATGGGCGCCGCCGTCGACAAGTCTGGCGTCGCACAGAAGGCGCTGCGTTTCTACCGCAGCTGCATGACCAGAACTGATAGGACTCAAGGCGACGCGGACGTCTTCGTCGCGTTTATCCGGTCGCTTGGCTTGACCTGGCCCGATATGCCTCCGAGCAGCGTCAGCGCCATGGGCACCATATTAGAACTGAACTACAGGCTGGCCCTGCCTCTTTGGTTCTCGCTCAGAGTCGTTCATAGCGCCGCACAAAGCGGACGTCGCAGATTAGTGCTCAAACCGTGCTGCCTGGGTCGGTTGAAGTTCATCATGTGGCAAAACCAGCAGACAGTCGACAAGGGCCGCTACTTCGACTATTGGGTGGCACATTTCGAGGCCCTGTTAGGGAGGAAGTCGCTCCCTAGAGATCGCAACGAAGTCAACGATCTCGCCAGAGAAGAGGCACAGATAACGGACAAGCTTGCGAAGCTTTCGAATGTCTCCCCGAGCGTGCCACTTTTGCTTCGTTTCTCGGATATCGGCAGTCACACCAAGCATGTATCATCGAACGAGTGGCTCACCCAGGTAAACAAATATATCGCTGGCAGCGGGGGAAACCGCGCGTTCACACCTCAAGACGAAGTCCTCGCTAGCGACGAGTCGGTGCTTTCAACCATCGACGACCTGTTCAGCCACTACGCCCGAGAGAAACTCGTCGACCACTTGTCCTGGCAGCTCGTCCAAATACATGCGTGGGTTGTCGACAGCACTTTGCTGGAGATGTGGGGGCCGAATTACTGGCACATCTACGAGCCGATTCTCTGCGCCAGGGAAACGGAGGGCGTCTACAGGCCCGCAATCGCAGCGCTGTACGTTGGGCAGCGCGCGACACCACAGGAGCGCAGCGAACTCGACGCTAACTTCACCGATATCAAGGACATGGCCACTAAGATGATCGCCTCCTCCTCGTGGATCGATCGAGCGAGCAAGGACGTCGCCATCAAAAAACTTAGCGCAATGTCTGTGGGTCTCTGGCCGCCTGAGCCCTTCTTCCGCCAAAGCGAGCTAGAAACTATTTACGCTAACTTTCCGAATGAGAACGCAACTTCGTGGGTGAGGCTGTGGACCAGCACGCAGGAGCTGATGCGAAGCCTCGCCGGCACTCCGCTTCATGAAGCCACAATGAACATGCGATCCGCGTTGTTCCCCGTCCTGTTCGACTACGACTATCTAACGAACAGGGTTGACGTAGCCGTGAGCGCCCTCGAAAAGCCTCTGTATTGTCCGCAAGGGACGCCGGGAATGTATTACGGAAGCCTGGCGTTTGCGTTTACCCTTGCGATGATGAAGATGCAGGATCTGACCGGCATAAAGTTGTACTCGAACGGAGGACTTGTTGAAGCCGGACGCTGGTCGTGGCTTTCGGACAGCACGGCGAAGGTCTACAAGCAAAAGATCGAATGTCTGGGCGAGGAGCCCGTCAGCTTGACCGATATCGCAGCATTCGAGGTCGTCCACGCGGCATTTTCTAGAGGTATGTCCGATTCCACGTCGCTCATGCAGATCAGTCGCGAAATTGACGAGAAGAGGACATTTTTCATGGCTATCTGTCTGCACAGCTGCTCAGTGGAGGGTCGTCGTTCGCCCACCACGAATTGCAACGCACTGATGCGGCATTCGCGGGACTTTTCGGAAGTGTTCCACTGCAAGGTTGGTTCTCCCATGAACCCTTTCAGCAAGTGCTCGTTTTTTAGATAGGCTGACACATACACACTGTCGCATACACACTGAATTGTCGCATACACACTGGCCTTGGCTAGTAAAGTTTGTAGGACGTTGATGGGCAGTTTTTTTGAGCTCAAGTGAACTGAATTTTTTTATACGCAGACGTTCAAGCACGCTTTCTTCTAACACTGTTTCTCTTATAGATCTTTTCGATCAAACTAGTCATAATAATGCTATATTTGCAGTTGTACAAGCACGTCGTGTCTGGAAATTACACAGCCATGCAAATAAAAGGCCGAGCGTATTTTCGAAAATGGGGCTTGGCAAGACCCGCACAAAAAACGCGAAACCTCTCCAGACGTTTACTTGTTGAACTCGTGATCTTACAATACAAATTCATTTACGAATGTGTCCTTTTAGCATCTTTCTAAGACAAGTCTTACGCCTGTGATACCATGTGTCTCAAATGGCCATATGAATATGCTCTCTAAGAAGACCGATGTTGTATTATCGTTATGTGCTACAATATTTTTTTACCATGAGCCCTTCTGTACAAGTGGTATAGTATTTAATATTTCTTTATTTTACCTGGACTCTTCCACCTCTGTCACCGTCGTAGCTATTATGTCGGCCTTCTGCCGATGTTCCTTTCCTTACATCACTGCAAACGTGCTTGTGCTCCCGGTGCAGCACATACGCAGCTCAGTGCTTTACCAATCGTGAGTAAATAACCAACCATGAGTAACCGTGTTTCACCTATCTTGTCTCTCTTTCGGCGATAATACGTTGAGTCTGTTCTGCCAAACCGTTGAAAACACAGCTACACCGATTGGGGCTTTTATCTTTAATGACGGTATGACGCGCATCGTTGTGTCAGGAGGAGCACGAGGTATCAACCACTAAGACAGCACGACTGTTGATGACAACACAGAGATGCGAGCCTTTCGATTTCGCAGCATTCTGTCTTAACTGGCGTTATCGGAAAATTGTGCGCGCGCGCTTTGTTTACTCAGCAACGTTGTACGGTTAAGTATTAAGTAACCTATACACGAGAAAAAGGAGACAAAGAATTGGGCGGAAGCTATCAGAGGATAATTGTAAAAGTAATTCGAAAGCTTCCCGGTTAACCTGCTGAGATGCGCTGCTGGGAACACTTATTGGTTAGCTCAGTTGGGTTAGTGCTGCAAGGCATGTGGGGGGCTGTGGCGTTACTCTGCCTCCAGTGTCGCTCCTCGTTACGTATTAACACCCTTCCGAGGACACGTCTTGTGCATCTTGTGGTCGGCAGGATCGGCCCGTCAAGTTACGCTCCTTTAACTACACTGTCTTCTCGGGATCCACCTATGTTTAACTGCACTGTCTCCAATCCAAGATTGGCTCAATTTTTCTAGGTCAGACAGCTCTTCCACACAAAATGGGAGGTGGCAGAAGGAGGTTGTGCAGAACCAAAGAAGCCCTTCACTCATAAATGTCATGAAGATCCCGCACACAGCGAAAACTGCTGTAAGGGAAGCTTCGGTAAACCGGCAAGACGAAACGGCGCATCTCGATTGGAGACGCGCATGCGGACTTCGGCGGCGAATGCACCGCGCGTAGCCATCTGCCAGGCGGCGCGCAGAAACGCGACACAGCGCCACCACTGAACGCCACAAAGCTCTCTCGCGAATGAACACTGGCGTGTTCAACGTGTTCTTGCTCGCACGTGCTATACGAGTCATTGTACAAGCGCTAACTGCCTCAAAGAGCTACTCAGAGTTGCCGCGACGGAAGTATGCATGCGTTTTGTAGCCTAATGGTTAAACGCGAGACTTTTGCGCTGGGAACCGAGATTCGATTCTATAATCGGACATATTATTTTGTTTTCTGTCTGTGAGGCTATGAGTTGTTCGGTTACACTACAGCCGCAACTTGGCGAGCAAAGTCCGGGTGTTTTCGCTTCAATAAAAATACACTCAATTTTCAGGCTGCTGGGCCGCACTATGCAGGAGGAAGGTGACGTTGTTGGTATCGGGCGTGACACCTACGTCGGATGCTACATATGCAAATAGCGAGAAACATATGGGTCTTCTCGGCGTATTTAATTCCCCCGATTCTTGTGCGACGCATTGCTTACACGAACGGTACGAGCGTCGAACCTAAGTCAATATTTCTAGACGCTCCCGGTAATGAAACTGCCGCACAAACATTCAATTAGACTAAAACCATTCGTCGTGTCTCGCTTCGAGACACGACGAATGATCACGCCACTAAGGCGGCAGCTACGACAGAAGTGCACTGCGAATCACACTAGAATCAAGTAATATGTCGTCATTGGTACAGCCTGTAGCTTTAATGGGAGTTGGACCACCCTCAAAATTAAAGTCGGCCCACCGCCAAATTTAAGTTAGCCCACCAGCACTGGCCAACACTCGCCGGGCTAGTTTATAAATACATGCACTAAATGCCCAAGAAAGAGGTTTGAGTGGATTGGAAAAGCGTCATGTGGCGGTTGCGGGTTACGGCTCCTACCGACCACGATACTGCTTTAGAACGAAGCTCCTAGGCGCCCATTCCTGCGGCGAGCGTCGGCATCGGTGTCGGCGGCATAACCGACTGAACGAGCACAGGGAAAGTTGAAAGAGCGAACGCGGAGCGGGTGGCGACCAATGAGTGCGGCCCTTTCAGTGACGTGCGCCCGCAAAATAGGTGTCATGCGGACCCGCCCAACCACTCGATGCGTATTCGTAACTCCTCTCAGCCGGACCGCTCGTTTCGTACTATCATCTGCTTACGTCAGCCTCGCTCGCGCTTTGGTCTGCTTGGTTTGGTCTCGATCATTCGCGCTTGTTTCGATTGCCATGCTTTGAGATTGTTTTATAATCTGATGGTAGGCGCGACGCGAATTAGTACTTCCTGGAAGCCACGCGGCACATGCTATTACGCTGGGACCTTCAACGGGTCATGTACGAAAATGGACGCGCTTGACCCGAAGATCAGATTTTCGACCATCGCCGACTCTGGTACATGTCTCTCTCAAGTTCTTTGCCTCGCTATGTTGCGGAATGAAAACACGTACAGAGCTGCGCTCAAATTTCGCAGGGAGTATCGTAATCATCGGTGAATCTTTTTCTTTCATTTCTTTCCATCAAAAAAATATAAAGTCTATTGTCTCTTTGACCTTCATATTTAATTGGTTATGTGGTATGAACAAAAATTGGAGGACGCTTAAGCTTCGCCTTCAAGAGTGGGACGCGACAGCGTTCCCGTCGACCCGCCAAGGGGTATAAGACAATGCGCTACGGCACAGCGATCACTTACGATGCGCCCCGCATCGGACTTAGCGCCCACCTATCACGCGGTGAGCGTCGAGCAACGCAGCGTTGGGCGCGGCAACGAAACGTGCGCCTGAGCGAACGAAACGAACCAAAGAACTCGGTGTCTCGGAGGGGAAACGATCTACGCCAGCCAAACGTCGTGATCGGCACGGGCAGAGAGATAGATAGTAATCTAAACCGGAAGCACGGCGAAGCGTCGTCAGGGGAGAGGGAGTCCCGCGACGCGCCTGGCAGCGGTCCCAATGCGCGCGCGGCGCGCCTCCTGTCGGGGCAGCGCCGTACATTGAGAGGAGGGGGTCTTCTGTGTTTGCCGCAAGATGGCTCTGCGTGTGCGGAAAGCGCAGAAGAAATGCAGCGGAAACGCACTTCGCAACTCGTGTAATTGTGACTTCTGTACGTTACATGTTCATAATTACCGATATACACCGCAGTATAACTTTCCACGGCTCGTTTCGAAGGCAACACCGCATTCACTAGAGGCGCGTTTGCACCGCTTGGAAGCATCGAACTCGTGGCTGAGTGGTAGCGTCTCCGTCTCACACTCCGGAGACCTGGGTTCGATTCCCACCGGGCCAATCTTGGAAGTTGCTTTTTATTTATGAAGCGCCTGCCGTGATTTATCGCTCACGGTCAACGCCGCCGACGCCGACACCCGACGCCGACGACACCGGCTTTTCTGCGACACGAGCTCCTTAACGCTATCGCGTTAATATTTGAAGTTTCATGCGAAGTGCTGCAAAGCGGTAGCAGCGATAGCATTGCACTCGAGGTCCTCGGATGGCGTGCGGCTGCGCAGCGGATACAACGCCACGGCAGCTACCAGGCCTATCGCTGGCGTAGGCAGCCTCAACACGCACGCATACGCCAGTGCTTGAGCGTGTGTTTCTGTAAGCCTACCGTAGAAGCACTACCAGGTTCCTTCATTACTTTAAGGTAAGTATAGGAGGACCCTGGCAGTACTATCGAGACACCCTAGCGTGGCGTGATCAGGAGTGCCGCCCTACGGCGTTGCATGAATGGCACCTCCATCGTGCCTGAGATGAGACCGCCGGAAATACCGCCGGCGTTTCTTGAAAGGATTAGACAGATTAGCTTGGCGTTTAGTGCCTTGTATACGGACAGGAACGATAGTGTATAAGGGCGTACAACCCTCAAGGCCGCAGCGGAAGGCATTGTGGCTCGGCTGTCGAGTTGTTTGATCACGGAGCGTGAGCTGCGCGTCCACTGTGGCGTCGTCGCTTTTGCAGCGCCAAATGTCAGGCGTGTCACTTGCGTTTTGAGAAACCCGAGATGTGTTACAATCATGGAGGAAAGAAACAAAATAGGAGAGTCCCTGACGTCACATTTTTGAAGCCCGAAATGCCATCATGTTGGTGTGCCACCTCCCATTGCGCCTCCAACAAGCTCGCCGGAGTATAATGGGCGCGAGCTTTGAGCTTGTGTTGCTACGAATCGCCGGAAGTGCGTGCTGCCGACGCCCTTCAGAACAAAGCCTACGAGTGAGTGAGTAAAAACTTTATTGAATATAAATAAAATAAGGCACGATGGTTGGGGCCCCTATTCCAGGGCCCTACTGGCACGAGCGGCTCGCTGGGCTTGGTCTAGGAGAGCCAATTGGCTCTCCCGACGCTCGTACGTAAGTTATGCCTCCCACTACCTGTTCCTCATTAGCGGATGTTGGTGTTAATATGGGGCTGTCTATGGGCGCAGGCCTCCTGGGGCACTCCCATGTCATGTGTTTTAGTGTGGGTGTGTCTGTGAACCACAGGCACTCCTCAGTGAACCTCGTGGGGTGTATTCTGTGTCGCTGATGCAGGTTGGGGTACGAAACTTCTGCAACAGTTTTAGTGAAGCAGACGCGCTCCTGCGCTTTTCTGTGGCACGTTGAAGAAGACGACGAAGACTCGCACCTTAATTGCTTGTCTTTGTCGCTGGAATTTTTTTCATGCATTTTCATTTCCATTAATTTATCGTTTCTTTATTTCATTTATAAAGCACAAGCAATTTCCCCTATGTTGTCCTTGGTGTCAGTGTTTGTAGGCTTCTTATGATATGACTAATGAAAATCTGGCCCCTCGGTTAACCCTCTTTCTTCTCGTCTGTCGCTGGCTGACACTCACACTCATACTTAAACACAACTTTCACGCTTACATACCCCGCTCCAAAGTAAGCTTGTCTCGCAAACAGAGTTTTTTTCTTCTCAGAGGCCGAGAACAGCATCGAGAGCTTCAGGATCGCGGTTCTTATGACAACGCTGACGTTTGGGGTACTAGCCCCAGCACTCTGCGAAAAACAGCACGTGACTTCCACCACACTATCTCCAAGCGTCCGTGCTGGCCGGTGCCTCTCCTACGCTTTCCTTCTTCCGTGGTTCCAATAGTCGTCGTAGACGGTAAGGTAGACCGCTAAGCGGAACAACCATTTTAAGTCGCCTTCCAGTTCTGACAAGGAAGCCGAAAGAGAAGCCACCTCTGCGACATGACGCGAGGTGGCTTCACGTCGCAGAGGCGTCTTCCGCGCGTCTTCTAGACGGTTCGAGACACGTACCATTACTTGGGCTCGAAGCTGTGGAGTAAGGAAACAGATGAAGGAGCATACCGCAACACTATTGAAGTCGAAATCTGCTGGGCTAGTGGTGGCCGAAGACGTGATCGCACGTCAACCGACGTGGTTGATTTTAGTGTTTCTGCTCTGCAGACAGAACCACAGCAAGGAAGCTGAACCAGCGCGCACCGAATAAAAGCTAATGGCATAAATACTGGGAACCAAATGTCTCCGCAAATATCGATTCTTGCTCCGCGATCTGGACGCAAGAGGTCACGTGTTGGGACACCACTGTGGCTTTGCGGAGCGTTTGCTTGCCAAGGCTGGCTGCGGGATGTAATGCTCCCTCCTATATACTTTTTTCCTTCCTCCATGCTCGAAGCTGTGTCGGTTTCTTCTTAGCCGTTTACGTAGCCTGTCTCCGATGCTGGCCATAGCTGGAACACAACGTTCCAGGCGCGGACCATGCACGCACCACTGATGCTGGTACAGCATGGCGTCGGTGGCGGAGCCAGTGCCGTGAACGCACCTTGACTGTCCATGTAATTACTATCGGAATAAAACAGTTTTAATTTCTCCCTGTTCTTTCCAAATGAATTTTGTATCTGTTGTTTTCTGATACAGTTGAAAGAAGGGACCCTATATGCAACTCCTGTCATAGTCCCCTAGTTGGAAGGCAACCATGTATATGACGTATTAGTATTTTCTCTGCATCCGTTAGGCATCGTTGTTCACGATTTGATTGACTGAAGTGCGTTGTATGGCGGACTGCGAACAGTCGGTTTCAAGAATTAACCAATTCTCAGATGCACCGCACACTTGTTCCGTGTGATCATTACGCGCCCTTTTATTGCATTCGTGACGAGATTACGATAGGGAATACCCTCAAAATGCCCATAACCCTGAAAATTATTTCTCTTTACACCCCCTTTTCGACACTACCCGCACGACATCTTGCAGGTCCCGCAAATTTTCTCTGATTACAATGGCACTTTCGGAAGGAAATTTTATTGCCATTCCTAAAGAAGCGAAACAACTAGAAAGAAGATTGCTTTATTTTATCAGCAGCGTAAGGCCTCTAAACTGATATCCAGGAATAGTAAACGAAACGCGCTCAAAATGTTTGTTTTTTGCACGCGAAATCGTTCGTACGGACTTTGAGGCGAAGACGACACGACGCGAATGTATAGTCGCCCTATATATACGCATCACGTCGCACCTTTTAATTAGGTGCTGTAATGCTCGGGGATATCATACGAATGATAGATAGCTTTCAATCTATACCAGCGCGACAAGGAAATCATGACAAGAGTTCGAAGTGTCTGACTGATTAATTTTCGGACGGTACCGACCTTAAACTTCCGACAAAAATAGGTCAACTTTGGCAATGCGATCATTGAGATACCGTGAAGTTATTGACGTTACATGAATTTATTCAGTTTTTGCTCCTGAACTCTTTAGATGCTTTTGCGGCTAATGACGTTTTATCCTTCTAAATGCGCAAGTTTTTTAAACACAGCAAGGTGTGAAGTCTGTGCGCCAATGTATTATTTGCGAATCGTTGCAATTTATAACGCTTCATTCTGACAAAAATGATAATGATTAATATGCAGTCAGAAAGCCGTTTGAAACCGAAATGAAGAGGTTTAGGCAAATCCACGTATAGTACCTACTGTTCTTTTGCAGGCTGAGCCGCCATATTTGCAGCTTCCGTAGACAATGGCGCCAAAGTTCTCTAAAGTAATTTTTTGTAGGAAACGATGTTACAGGCAACATCCACGCAACATCCAGCAACATCCTTGGGAAATTGTGCTAAAAGGCGCGGGCTTTTTGAAAGGGCAACGCAAGAGAAGCGGTTAACGGCAACTGCTGTATACGGTATCGTAGACTGCTCGCTTCAGAACGATTTGGCCATGCTACAATTACGCCGTGAGACGATTGAAAGCGCCTGTGAGAAGAAGCCGACAGTAATAGCGATAATTGTGTTCCATTATCGATGTTAGTAGCTCGCTTATTCTGGGAATGTAACTTGGATGCTGCTTCACACAGACTCTCGGAGCCCTGTGAAACGACTACGGGTAGGGGAAGCCATTAGTTGACTGTGCGTGGGCCAGTAAATAGGCAGCTTCGAGCATAGGCCTCCTATATCGGCAGATGCAAGACATGCGTATATATATATATTTAGACAAGTTTGTCTGAATAGTTATTACGCACATTCAACTCTGCACGCCACTAGCGAAACTAAAATGATGTTTTTGTCATCGAAGAGGCTGCACATACCCATTGGCTCGTACCACGTGACCCAAGTTGGCGTAAAAGGTTCATTGAAGAGTGGCACAAACATAATGACGCATACCCGGTGACGAAGTTGTCGTGAAAGAAGTTTATTGAAGAGCGACACATTGGCTTTTGGCATATAGCGTGTATGTACCCACTGGCACATACCAAGTGACACATATCCAGTTACACATACACAGTGACCCAAACTGACATAAAAAAAAGCTTCATTGAAGTGTGACACATGCCTAGTCTCACATAACCAATGATCCAAGATGGGCGGAAGTGGGTTCTCCGAAGAGCGACACATAAGCACTGGAACATACCCAGTAACACGAGCTGGTGTGAAACGGTTTAAATGAGGACCGGCGCATACGCAATTTCACATATTCGTGACCCTAGCTGGCCGGTCGATTGGTTGCGGACCCGGTCCTCTCGTCACAGCAGCCCGATACTCTAACTATTTAACTGCGGACTAAATTAACAAAATCACAGGGGGCAGGGAAAGCGACAAATGTAGGCTCTGTTCAGAAACAGGAACACTCACACACATAAAGTGGGAATGCACCTCGCTCCCGTTCTCTCATCCCCCGGTCAGCAGCGAGACTGACTGGACAGCCTGGCTCAGGTCCGGGGACGTCGACCGACAGCTTGAACTGGTGGACTGGGCGGAGAAGGCCAAGCAGGCCCAGGGCCTTACTTGAGCCCTAACCCTCAGCCACGTCCCTCTTTACCCTTCCCCCTTTCAATAAAGTTTATCACCACCACCACCACCACCCAGTGATACAAGTTGACGGAAAAATGGCTAGAGACAGACGCAGATAGAAAGAACGACTGGTAGACCCCCCTCCCCCAAACGTGCGCATTAAAAAATTGAATCACAGTGTCTACAAATGCGTAACTCTGCACCCGGAACAGATATTCCAGCTCTGCAATTTTAATGTGTCAGATAATCTAAAGCAGAAAAATTTGATATATGAGCTTACATTGTTACAATGCTTGCGAGGAATTTGCGAGAGCCTGAATCACAAATTAATAGAATACATCGGAGAGGTGTATAATGCATCAATGCGGTCCACTTTAGATCTATTATTAGGTGCAGTTTATTAAGTGCGATACATTTGCTTACTGCTTAGTTGGAGAGTGTAAACTTAAACTTGATATTCAAGTTTTCTTATTTAAATATGACATTTTAAGCAATTTTGTAGAAAAGCTTGCAAATTAAATAAAGCAGTTTCCTAGGGTCACTATATTTAAAATTTCTTTAAAAACCATAAGCATCTTAAAAAATTGGGCAGTGGTTGCTGAAAAAGAAAGGAAAAAGCAAATAAATTTTGCGTTCCCACCTACTTGAGGCTGAGCTTAAATCACTTTAATTTATAATGGCCACCAATTCACCCGATCTTCAACTCATTGTCTCATGCAGTTAGTCTAGGACACTACGAAACGCACGAGGTCGTGCGATCGAATCCTGGCCACGGCGACCGCATTCCGATGGGGGCGAAATACGAAAACACCCGTGTACTTAGATTTAAGTGAACGTTAAAGAACCCCAGGTGGTGCAAATTTCCGGAGTCCCTTACTACGGCGTACCTCATAATCAGGTTATGGTTTTGGTGCGTGAAATCTCATAATTTAATTTAAATAATTTAACGCTACGAAACATATCAGATAAAGGCCGTATAGACCATGTAATTAACTTTTGTTGTTGAAACTTCCTGTATATTACCCTTAAGAAAAAAAAAGAAACGAACAAAAGCAAAATTAACAAGCAGAACAACATCGTTGAGCGATTTTCCCTGAGCACCGCATTAACCCACACGTTTCGAACTTTGCCTTCACTACTCTCTCAGCGTGCGCCACATCTCTCCCAATACAAATTGGGGGCTCATTTTCTTTTACCAGGATTAAACCGTGAAAATTCGAGAGCTTGTAATCGCACCAGCTGCTTCGTTGTATATAGAGACCAGGCTACACCGGGGCAACTCAATACAGCGCTGCCAAAATGTATATGGCAGCTAATTCCTTATTTTTGCACGCACTGCATGTATAACGGCGTCTGGATTAGAAAAACAAGCATGTAGCGCGACGTCGTTGAAAAGACATGTATGTCAGTATAGGACTGTTTGTCTTCAAGCAAGAGTCACGCCGGACAATGTAATGCGCAGAGTCCGTTGAACGTCCACTTCCTATACTGCTGCCTGTCGTTCAGAATACTCTTTCTGCGCAGCGTGCGCTTGTACTGTAACACATCAAACGGTGAGTTAAGCGCAATACATCAAACATGTAACCTGCATAACAGATTGCGTTTAAAACGGCAAGCGTCGACGAATACGTCGTACGCTACACGCGATAGTAACGCATTCATTACGGACAAATATATTCAGCAGATTGTTCTCTTTCATCACTAACTACTTGAGGTATAACCCCAACGTACATTACTACAGCGTGCACATCACGTGGCGCAATACGGACTCGTCGGCGCAATTTGACGTCACTCCTACGATACCTCGGAAACGCCGATTAGAAATGCGTGCTATCTAGTTGTGGTCTCGTGACGGACGTTCTAAGAAGTGCTGACGCAATCTGGAGGACAGTGGTGGATAGCTCCGAGACTCGTCTTTCTTGGTCAAGTGGTCGACAAAGTAGACCCGCAATCCTCACTTCGCCTGCACCGAAGCCTTTAATTCTGACTGTAATCCCCTCATTATTTTTTTTATTTTGTGTTTCTCTCATTCGCTGTCCCCCTTTCTCTCATTCGCTGTCCCCCTTTCTCTCATTCGCTGTCCCCCTTTCTCTCGATCGCGAGCAGGCGTCACGATTCGCGCCGAATTCCAAGACAACGCCGCTCGCTCAGCGTCGTCTGACCAAGGTCGCCCCGGAACACTCGCTGCCACGCTACGCTTGTTGGCGCTCTGCCCTGGAGGGAAATCCCACCGTCCCCGGCCCGTTCTCGCACACATTTAGTTCGAAACACTCTGGATATAGACGTCAATGCATATTGGGAGAGAAGAGGGTTTATACGCTTCCTGGCGGAGTCGAGGTCTCCACACCTAACGGTCGGTTCTTGGCGAAGCCACTACACGAGCTGCGTCGCTGACACGCCGAGACTTTTAGATTTGGTTGAAAGTTAGCACCGCTGCTGAGAAAGTTCACTTGTACAGGACAATGAGGGCGTCATTGGCGGTGGTCTCTGTAGTCGTTATTATGGGTAAGTGGCTGCTGTTTCCCTGGCAATTCACTTTTTTTTACAAAAGTGTCGATGTTCACTTTTTCACACACAAGAAAGCTCCATGGCTTGCGTGCCACGCCTGCATCTGGGCATTGAAATCACGTGCTCGTAGAAGCGAAATGAAATTGAACCTCGAAACTCGCACGCACGCGCACTTGCACAGTCCAGAGAGAGAGAGAGAGAGAGATAGAGAGAGAGAGAGAGAGAATAAACTTTATTAATGAATGGAACTGGCATTTCTTGCCTTCATTTCTGCGCCCCGAAAGAAAGGTTTACGGCTTGCGAATGAAAGCGGCGCTTAGCTTGCCGACAGAAAAGGTTTGTTTCCGCCGAAAGAAAAGTAACTGACGCGTCCTCGTGCGTTTTGTGAATGAAGATCGAAGTATGTACATTCCGTTTCCTTCAATAAACGTGCTTCGCTGCCGTTAGTGATGAACGACGTTGCGTTTGGCGCGACTGCTAAAAAGAATTACTAGGAAATTTCGCAGTAAACGCATACTTGCTGGCCCGTATACGTTTCGGGCCTACCGCCTAATATCCACACTCCACGTTTCACGTGTCATACCGCTTCTCTATTTTGTTCGTTCCTCGAGCAATCTTCTCTTCTCAGACTTAATGTGTAGCACTTATTCTCTTCCAGCAGCTGTCCACAAATATATGCGAGGCCAGCTATGACGTCGTGTTGTGGCATTCGATCTGTATCGATTCGATATAAGTGTAATGCAAAAGAGAAAAGAGGCCCGCTAGAGCCTTAATAAGTACTTGTAGGTGATTTTATACGTATAAAAGAATGACGCTCTTTAAATCTTGGACTATCTATTATATATCGCCGTCTGATACTTCTTAACTAACGAGGCCATTATGAACATTTCCGCGATAAGCATTCCTGCGATAGCGAGCATGACTGAAGCCGCCCAGTAATGAGTGAGGGCAATTCAGTTTTCTTAAATTCGTAATTTTAATTATATATGGTTTAAAGTACTTCGCGAACTAAACTAAATTATCGCGTTTTACGTGCCAAAACCACGATATGATTGCGACGCACACCGTTGCTGGGGGCTCTGGATTAATTTCGCGACCACCTGGGATTCTTTAAAGCTTGCACCAATACAGCATGGTCCACAAACGTTACTGCATTCCGTCCCCGTCAGAAGGGAGCCACCGTGGGCGGGCATCGAACCCGGGACCTACTGTTCGGCAAGTAGAAATTGCAGAATTGGAAGAGGTGGCGATCGCCATGGCGGCTTCAAATCCTAGTTCCGAATACATCATTACAGACTCGCAAACTGCATACGGAAATTACACGCGGCGCCGAATAGCACCGCTAGCTTGCAGGATCCTCAAACAATCTGCGACCTTCGCTTCGCGCAATAAGCTGATTTGGGTGCCAGGTCACGAGGGTGTAGAGGGAAATGGGTGTGCACACGCTGCCGCCCGAGCTTTTCTCCCCCGGGGTCCCTCCTCCTCCCTCCCCGAAGACTCGGACTTCCCAGTGCCATTAATAACTTATGCATACGTATTACAGCACTTGCGCTTATCGCAATGAAAATACGCGGGCCCGGCTAAGGGATTAGATAAATCAGAAGAATGTCATTTACGAAGATTACAAACCACGTCATTTAGTAACCCAGTCAAGCTACATGCTATTGAGCCCCAATCCTGTTCGGCCGAGTGTAAATTCTGCGGGTAGAAAGCAGATTTGTACCATATGGTATGGGCCTCCAAGGCTAATAGTGCCTTAAAAACTATAAAACAGCCAACGTGGGAAGGATGGGAGGCAGCCCTGTCCAGCTCAACCCTCAAGGACCAGCGAGCCCTCGTGGAAAGAGCTAGGGCGGCGGCCTTAGCCAACGGAATTCCGGAATAAGAATCCGACCACCCTTCTCCTAACTCCCCTCCACTTTTCCTTTAAATAAAACGTTTTCATCATCATCAGCAGCAGCAGAACGTCACAGTAGACGAACCACCACGGCGGGTGGTAGCTTCGCGCACAGAGTTCTCGGGCGTGAAAGTTAGCCGGGAGGAAATATTGTGACGGGGAAGAATACCATGACGACTGCTTGGCAATATATAAAGTCTAATTGCGTGATCTTAATGGAAGAAAAAATACTTACGAGGGAGCTGCTCAGAATGGTTTTCAGGTACTGATACTGAATTAATTTAAATTTTACTTCTCCCGTTCACTCACTTTTTCGCTTCGACCCTCCACTTGAGTTTGGTGTTCTCCAATGACTTCGTAGTTGTTTGCACTCCCTTCGTATGCGTCACAATCCTGTTGCTGCCATTGGGCTTACAGCTCACATAGATATTTATATCTTGATATAAAGCAATTATGGAATGACGGACTGCTAGCTTTGTTACAGCAACCACATAGGCCGCAATAGATATGTCTAAAGCATGTCGGCCATGACGCATTTTTGGTTCCTTCAATCGCTTCCGGCTTATGCAGTCTGCAAAAAGCATAGCTTTCGATATGAGATTATGTTACTCGAACAGAGCCATCGCGTGCGGGTGAATTGGGACACCGCCTAGACTTTACGTACGCTACTAGCGCCATCATGCACAAGTGGTCTCTAACCACGAGCGAATTGTTTCCCAAACACTTTCAGGGAATCATTGACAGACTTCTGGCAGTGTAAATAGCTCTCTCTAGGTTTACCTTATGTTAAACTTTCCTCAGAAATGCTAGTTTTTCTTTTATTTAGAAGCGTTGTCGATTTCCCATAACAAACAGTCATAACGAACCTAATACACCGAGTGGCGTTCGGAACTTTGACCAATGATGTCGTGTTTGGTATAGTTTAGTTCATTGTTGTAGTTTGAGAGCTCGTGTGACGCACTTGTGTGGGCCACCGTGTCGGTCGTCTCGTCCCCCGAACCGGAAAGATTCCGGACGCGTTGCCTCCCGCTTACACCTCGGCAGCGGTGTCTGGCGGAAGTTGCATGCGCGCACAAAGCCGACCCTTTTGAGTGTAAACTCTGGAGAACCTAACGTGTACTTAAAATCCACATGGTCCCGCATTCGGAAATCACTTCGTGCGAAAGAACTGTTGGTATACAAGAAAAAAGCGCTGGTGAATAGTGACAGCGAGTACGACGGGGGATGCGGCTGGCCAGCGGCAAACAATCGTTTGGAGCGAAGCGCTTCCGTAAATTCGGTCCCTGATGTGCAGCCGAGTAAACAATGACCGAAGGCTTCGAAAATGCGCAGGTGTGTTTACCGAGCTGACTGCCGCAATGATCACGACGGACCCCGCATGCCATCGCATACGGACAAAGGTGGTAAGTGCAATAGGAAGCTGATTTTAAAGTTCCTGACGTGAAGAGATTAGAAAACATGCGGGCAAGTGCATTACTGTCGCTGCCGAGTGATTGTTCTTATTTGAAAGGTTCAAGGCTTAGCCGTGTCGGTAATACATTGCGGATACGTTAGGAGCTCAAAAGCGGGCACCGATAGACGAAGCACGCGAACCTTACACTCTCAGTACCTAGGTAATCCACTCGAAGATAACCTGAAAGGACGCTACAATAGACCAAGTTAGGCTGATAGGGCATTCTTTCAAACAAAACTCCGTTTTTTTAGAACTCTCTTTATTTCTTGGAAAGATGTTGGTGACTAAAGCGAGAATGCAAGCCAAACTTCCATATTTTAAATTTAGTGCCGTAACCTCAGCGTTGATAGGTCACTGTGTTGTCACAAACTTCATATAGTTTTTTTCTTTCTTTGTTTTAACTCAGGGGTTTTACGTGCCAAAAAACACGATGTGATGATGAGACGCGCCGTAGTGGGGAACAATGAAGATTTTGACCACCTGGGATTCTTTAAGTAAATCTCTTGCTTGGGCTAGTTGGTTCATGCTTGAACCAATTCCTTGACTTGCACCTAAATCTAAGTACATGGGTGTTTCTCGCACTTCGCCCCCATCTAAATGCCGCCGTCGTGGCCGGGATTCGATCCCGCGACCTCGTGATTAGCAGCCTAATTGCTTTTTGTTTCTTATTAGGACCACTTTGGCACAGTAAAAGTTCTCTAAACATTCTAGGTCCAGTCTATGGCTCTCTTAAACTACAATGTAGTTTATCTTTACCCATAAAAGTTTACTAGCCCCGAGCAGAGGCTGTCAAAAGCCATGACGTCACAACGAGTTGGTCACCACGGCAGACTGCCGAGACCACGCGTATTAAGTTTTTGCGCTTTATCTGGCTTATCAAGCACACTCCCGGTAAGAGTAGCTTTCCGGAATTGTAGCCAGGCAAATTATTAATGCGGCCCAACTTATTTTTTTCTTTATGCTAACCTTCATTTATTTATGTTGGTGCACTTGCCGGCCTTCGTCCGCTTATTAGCTAATAGTTATATACATGATGTTCTTCTTTTTACTTCTGTATCCCATTGCTTCTATCCCAGTGAAGGGAACCAGACTGGTTAGTTATGTTGCGGTTAACCTTCCCGCCTTTTGCGTGTCTCGCCGAACTTTCTCTGTCTTTCTTATTTTACCTGTTCACGCGGTTTTGTAACCATGACGCCTTGACAACTAACAGATCTTTCTTTCTTTTCGATACTTCTAAATTAGATTCGCTCATTGCCTAATTTCTCGTCAAACTTGCGTAATCTTGCTAACTATCTTTGTTTTGTAACAGCGAGGAGCACGGAGCACGGAGTAGAGTCAAATAACATCCTACATATATATATATATATATATATATATATATATATATATATATATATATATATATATATATATATATATATATATATATATATATATATATATATATATATATATATATATATATATATATATATATATATACTGCTCGAGAACGTAGGCTCGAGGGGCGTGGCTTTGAGCTTGCTGAAGTTCCCCAGTTTCGGTTTCGCGCGCTGTGATAGCCGAAATTCGTTGGGCCACAGTTCCGCGGGTAATCGCAATTTTTCCAGGTCCAAAAGCTTCTATGGCTTGTAAGGAGAGTTCACTTCAATTTTTTGATCACGATTAGCCCGCTGAAAGCTAATGTTTAAACGCGAATTAATGTATTTTCATTAATGAGTGACTAATTACCACGTATCACCTGTAAAACCGTGGTTGTCACCGATGACGGCGTGTCTCTGAAGCAACCGACCTTTTATTTTCGAACGGCGTTTGTTAAATGTTACGCCCGATATATGTCTGTTTTGTACTCTTAGCTTCAACAGTCCAGAGCAATGTGAACAAGCACAAGCATCCAATCTTGTTAGTCGACCTGAAAAAAAAGAGGCTTATTGATATTTTTTTACGCGAGAGAAAAATTAGTCGGAAATACCGGAGGTTATGAACAAGGGTTCCGTTTAAAAGTCGCGACGTCTTTTAATGCCTTCGATGTAATAATTTTAGTAAGCGCTCTTTCTTTCTTTCTTTCCCTAATACGGCAATGCTGCAATAGCTACCTACCTTAATTAAGGCACGCCTATACTTTTTCCTGTTGTTATATCGGAATCACATGGTGCCTGTACTAATTTTAGTGTCTATTGTGTTGAAACGTGTCGGCTATGATGGCGTGAGTGCGTGTAGTTAGGCATTGTGCAGCGAGTTTCGGGCTCCAGACGTGTTAATGAGAGAGAGAAAGGCGAAGGGAAGACAGGGAGGTTAACCAGAGATTATCTCCGGTTGGCTACATAGAAAGTAACGCACTGCTTTAAATATCAGTTGAGACATGTAAGCCCTACAACACACTCTCTCTTTTCTCGTGGTTCTCTCGCAGGACAAAGTGCGCAGATACTGCGTCTACCTGTGCCACACGCCTGAAGGAAACATACGGATGGGACTGGAGGAAGACGGCACTCCTTGCAGGGTAAGCACAATGACTGGGCGTGAGTCGTGCTGTGCTTCGATGCGGTACGAGATGAACAGGCTTGAGCCGTTTCAGTTAGCTGTGCGACATCTTACGTATGGCGCACCATTTGTTCTTTCCGGATATATCCTGAGGCGGCAAGGTCAGTGGATAGAGCGCGAGCAAAGCGACTTCCTTGGCAGGTATTCTGCAACCGACACCTAAACGCGCACGGTGTACTTACAGCTCGAAACTTTGACTACACAAACTTGCTATAATTGAATTAATAGCAACAGGTCATCTTGAAAGTATCATAATCGTAGATGCTTACTTGCACATAGACAATGAAGCAGCATTTTGTTTGTATTTCGTTACTTCCTAAATCTGAAAAGTTATGTGAGCAGCTCGCAGTTTAACTCCTTATCTTTCTTAGAGACAACGCCAACTCTCCTACACACCGTTCCTTTTACCGCATTTATGTCTTTACTTCTTTCAGTCCTTGATCCACGAAGGCGCCTGTCGACGGGGAAGGTGCCGCATGGTTCAACACAAGAAGGCCTCCTCTCCCAAACACGACACTAGTGTCACCGAGGAAAGTCCGTAGTCGCCGTTATACCACAAGAGCCTCGATCACCCGTGAGAGCCGACGCTGCAATCACGGATGATGCGTTACCGACTCTACTCGAGCAATGAGCTCGAATGCATCTGCGCGGTGACGGGGACCAATACGTGAAGCAGCAGGCAGCCTTCATCACATAGATTTGAACTCGGTGAACTGCTCTTCTGTGAAGCGGCATTCCTTTATTCTAACCAGCAGTATTCGTAACAAGGACGTTTAGCTAAATGTTTAATACCTGACAAGGGTAACAATAGGTTAAAACGGGTAGTGCCGCTGTAGGAATCGATGTATAAGAGAGTTAGACGCAGCACTATGTCCGATTAAGTGCCGTACAAGACTGCAGTTTCTGGTAAATTGGGAATGATTAGGTCCAGGTGGACTATTTTACCCAGAACCCTCAAGTTAGGAAATGAGAGGGTGTATGATGATGATCAAATCCCCGGTAATTTCAAGTGCGAAGAACCACGAAATGTTCCAGAAAATGTCACTATTCTGTTTTCGTTAATTTGCATCCGAATTGATTAATCGCCAGGGCGTAATTTATTGTGTACATTGCTTGGCAAATATTATGCGTTTTTTGTAGTGATGTCGCGAAATCGAAGTGGTGCACCTAATAAAGACATTTACAAAGCAGTTCCAATTTTGAATGCATGCGAATCCTTATTGCGTGAGTTGGAACACGAGCATCGGAGCGTTCTATACGGTACATCAGTGAGACTCTTTCAGGGAGCGCTCTTCTCCAGAGACATCGAAGGCGGATTGAATCTCGCGCTTTTGGGGCACTCAACACACTTCGCATAATTGGCCTGCAGTTACTAGAAGACTAGAACACCAAGAAGCCACTGTGGGCGTACGACAGTGTGACATTACAATGTGAATCCCCCCACCCCCTCAGTACGACATTCCGCATACATATGTACAACACTATGTACACAGACAATACATATCTGCGAAAGTGGCTTTTATCGTCACTGTGGGAAAAAGGCTAGATGAGCTCGCCCGTTATATATATATATATATATATATATATATATATATATATAGAAGGGCACATTCAGGTGCGGATAAATTCATGCTCCTCCAAAAAGAACTCGTCCGAGAGAAAGGTCCGCATATCTCGCCTAAAGCGGCTCAGTATAGTCCGCATTGAGTTATACAGCGAGAGTTGCGTGCCACAGCTTCGTAAAGATTGCGCCAAAGGCTAAACAGGCCCGCCACTAGCAGAGGGCCCGCAAAACGCCCGCGCTGGAACCTTCCGTGTGAAAACAAGTTAATACACGGCCTGGACTCGAAAAGCCTCATGAAAAGCGGGCCAAAATACGCGTGCGATAACACCATCGATTATCGCGTGCCTGTCTGTCTCCACCGACATGCAGATGGGACATGTGGAGACAGGCGCCACGCTCGCACGTTGTAGCTTGTCCCGAGTTGGGAGCAGTCCCCCAGTCGAGTTACTAAATAAGATCGCGGAGGTGACCAGGCAGTGTAGCCGTGGCTATGCGCATAATGTTTTTCATTCCTGTCATTTTTGTATATTATGCGTTTCGCAACGGTCACTTCCTTGGGGCGTCCGAACCGCGTAGGAAAGGGGGGAGGGGAAGGCCGGTTGTCTGATGCATACTGATAAGTTTCCGATTGCAGAAACGTTAATCTTCAGCCAGCGTGCGCCGACCTCGGCAACCAACGGGGAATCCTGAAATAGTTCTTGAAATACATCCCGGACGATTACGAGCTAAGACACATAGTAATTTCAAAGAGCTAGCAGAATGTTTGTAACTAGTCATACTGAAGTAATTTATTTATTTAAGATTATCAAGGCAATATGATCACCCAGCCTGGCGGCTCGTGGTGTGCTCGAAGCGAGTTTATTATTCGTCTTCATATTTACATTCAATTGTTATCTTATCTCAACGTCATTTTTTTTTTCGTTTCGAAGAAAAAGCGCTAGGAGAGCTGCTACCAGGGCCCGTTCTCGCTTGTGCACGTGTGTTTATCTTGTGGCGAAGGCAGCTTCATGTAAGTAACATAAAAAAAAGAGAAAAGAAAAGAATGCTTCTGTAAGGAGACAAATAGAAAAAACATTCACGCCGCGGTGGGGTAATTGAAATCAGCAGCCTCCTTCATTATTATTCACGATAAACATTGACTGAGAGTATATGGACTGCGTATGCGAAGGCGCGGGAGGGCGAGATCGTTCCTGCGACCTGGAGAGACTGCACGGACTCCAACGGGTAATTAGACACGTATAGGCACGCGGGAATCACCGCGGTTGCAACCGGAGGATTTGGCAACTACTCCGCCAAACACCACTGACGCACGTGGTTAACAGTTGGAGGCAAGTGGACGCATCGAGAAATTGTACGTTTCGTCTCGCCTTGGAAGACCGGCGATAGTTTCCAAGAAAGGGGGGGAGCGCTTGATTTACGTTCTCGAAGCGGGAAGTCCACCAGTAACGCGCTCGTGTCGCAAAAACCCAGAGTTGGTGACGTCGTGAGCGAGACTGTTTTCTGGCCTTGTCACCGCTAGCTTTAGGGCTATGGATTTTTAAAGCCCGCATCTCACGTCGGCGCGTATTGATAAAGCGATCGGGGGGCAGAATGAAAGGCGACCAATTTTGGTGCGTTCGCGTGTCATACTTCCAAGGAATAATATCAAAGAGCAAGTGCCGGTTGTGCTCACGTGCGTTACGTCCGTTGTTCACGAATCTAGCCGCCGAGTTATATGATCCGAACTACAGTCGAAACTTCGCAACTTTTTTTTTAAACGTTGTCCGTAGTTTGGTACGACAAATAGGCTCTGCAGTTTTTGTACACGATATGTCGCTAGAACACGGCACGCTTGTGGCCGGATGAATAATTCTTTGTTTTTGTTTCACCGACTCCTTCCCGCGTGCCCACGACACAAATTCGTAAAGCAAATAGTTACATATTGTTAACCATTATGACTGAAAAAAAAAACTTTTTTTTTCTAGAAACTCGGTCCCTGACTACAGAGATGGGACAAGAAAGAACGCTGGTAGCTTGAAAATTCTCGTTAGAAAAAGATGAATTTTAATCGGTTTTCAATGAATCCGCATAATATGTTGCCCTCACTTATCTATGTCCTAATACTGTAGATTGTATGTATTGCACGCAATTTTACGTTGGTGATACAGGTTGTTACGTAGTATAGTTAGGCATCTATAGAAGTTATGTGTAGTTGCGTCAGCCAGCTTGTTCGCGAAACCGTGCACATGTCTCTGCGTGCTCTCGGACTGCACTTCTGCATTTTCCTTAAACCCGTTCGAGGAACTGTGATTGTCCGTGCGTGCGCTTGCGCTAATTTCTGTGCATTTGCGTCCCTGACCTGCGCAACGTTTCATGAACCTTTACGCCCTTCGTCTTTCTTTAGTGTTTTTCAGGACGTTACTTTTTTGTTTGCTCCCTAACGAGGAGTCGCCGGTGCTCTCTACCTAAAAGTGTCAACCGTTTCCTTAAAGTTTTTTTTTTATATCGAAGAGAAAAATAAACTGAAATAAATATGCTTACTGCATGCACGTCAATACTGGCCCATTAGCAGAGATTGGATGAAGCACTGCTTGCGTCTTTACGCCTGAAAGGAGCGTTCTTAACTCTGCTCTGAATGTACAGTGAACCACGAAAGTTTATGGACTACGGTCTCAGAAAACGCTGAATTTTCTAGCAGTCTGTAACACTAGCGAGAAAAACCATACAACCCAATGTTGTTCGCATATACTAGCAGAGGCTTTGCTTAATTGATCATCAGGGCAATGCATTTAGTGATTTGCTTTGCTTCATTTCTGCTGCCGCCGAATTTGGTACGCGAGGAACAACGTTAAAATCATCATCCGTTAAAATGATCTGGCGTCCGTACCCTCCTCAGCGCAGCTTATTTAGTGGCTCTAAAGATATCTAAAGTGGCTCTATAGAGAGATAAGTATAAAAGGGCGGAGGGTTAGCTTTCAGAACAAAATGTAGCCCAAAAATAGCTACATGAACAAAAGAAATTTTTTTACGCCAAGTCGGACGAGAAGTAGCCTAATTTTGCTACGAATACAGCGATCTGGTAACGCCGAGTTGCCAGGCTGCGTTGTGCGGTTGCAGATATATTTAGATTTTCCCCAGACCCCATGGTCTGTAAATATTCGCGCTCAACTGTACCTCAGGAATCGCACCTTGAGGTGCAAGCTGTATACTTGGATAAGGCATTAATGTTTCCCTACTCGTCCTGCATTAAGTAGGCGCTTGTTTTTTCTGTGAGACGTTGGTTTCAACGACATACTTTAATTTTTTTACGTCACGTGTTTAGTTTGTGTTATGTGTAAGCCAGGTGTCCTGTGTGCATCGTTTTATTCGTTATCGCATTCGCCTCGAGTACCATGCTAGGCATGCAGTTTCCAATAAAGTCTCTCTCTCTCCCTCTTTCGCGGCACGAAGTGAAAGAGGAAGAGAGATGAATGTACTTCTTTACTAAGTCAGTTCCCAAAGTTTGGCCTTTGATTTTTTTTATACCTAACTTATTGTTAAATCGAAGTGTTTATCAAAGGTTACTCTGGCCCGTTAGAATGACAAGAGAAAGAATTCTCAGAGCTGTCAAGCTTCAGAGTGGTCGCAGACAGTTATACGCGTAGGCTGTAGCATGAAGCTACAAAGGAAACCCAGTGCGGATTTCCCAGAAACCTTTATCGAATTACCTTCCTGCCTAAGCACTACAGACTGGTGGATAACAATTTTCCCTTTCATGAACCTTCCTACACCTTACGTGCTTCCGCAGAGGTGATTTGCGACGGCCAAAGTGCGCGAAGTGAAACAAGAGGGAAATGACAGTCGGCTAGGGATGTTTGTATAGCAAAATTTTCTAATCGTATCGAATATGAATATTCGAGAAAATGGACCTTTTAGTATCGAATACAATTTTATTCCTAAAAAAGTGAATTGTACAGATCACGTGATGTTCTTTTTGTAAAATAATATAAACGCATAAATAAAAATAATAATTCGTTATTTGGTACGTGTAATGTCATTCGTAAGTGGACGTCCAGCCTACTGAGGAGCTTGAACGTAAAAACTGAGCAAGTGAAAACTGATCGTACACTAATATAATGACAGTAATAATACTAAAGAACAGAACGCCACCAGACGCACGTAGTGTGCGTTCACACACACACACACACAAACATGCACTGCACATTCCCTTGCATTTTTTCAAAGGATTGCGAACATATTGACAGCGCCTAAACGATGAAATGTTTTGCCTAAATTCAGACAATAATTTCGCATGCAGTCTAACAGAGCAGTATCTTTATAGAAAGGCTGGAAATCATTAAATGAAGGCTATCTTCTTCATGTGTTAGCTTAGAAGCTTGCGCATCCTCGCCACAACCGCTGCCTGTCCAGCAATAGAATCAATCGTAGCAGTCAACACTCACATCGATCTTCCTGCGATGCTATCTTTTACATTCTAACAGAACCAACTGCTCGCCAATTTCGAATAGGTAATACTAGAATCCAATGCGAATCGAAGAGCAAGGACGATTATATTCGTATGCGAAATTACTAATATTTGCCTACCTTTACAATTAACTGCTTCCTTCCATGCGCTTTTGCACTGTTCGTAACATTTTTTGCGCCCTCGTCTTACTTTGCGTTCATTAATTATAGTTTTCAAGCAGTGTTGCCAACTAGAAAAAAAAGAACTGTTAGTTGAGATCTCAAAAAACTCTAAACTCGGGCTATGCGCCTCCCAAATCCGCTAAAACCCCACTAAATGCATACAGCGACCAGAGTCACGTTCATAGTATGTTTTATGGCGTGTAAGCAAAACTCACTTGAAGAAAGAAAAAAAAAAGAGGAAACCCTACCCTGAAAAGAAAGGTCTGCCTCTTTTTGTCCGTAATGGAATAAAAGGTATAAATTAACACTATTATTATTAAGCCGTCTTTTATGTGTGTATGCGACTGTGAAGTGCGGAAACATATCTCAAAACGAAACTAAAAGACAAAAAAAAATGTATGCTTCCTTAAACTGCAATCGCTGCCCGGAAAACAGGTTGAACTGCGAGGTATGGATTTAAATTACATTAAATGTCCTCTGTTTCATCTTTGTATGGTCAGATGTTCACTGTGTGGGGCAGGGTAGAGGGTCGGTGCCGTGTCTGACCCTGTAGACCTCCATCTTACCGGTCTTGCGGACAACGTGCTCGTGAATTTCGCCATTTAAGCAGCATTTATCGTTTCATTGAAGACCAGCCCTTTCACCGAGGATAGCATTTCTTATCTAAGTGGCCAGTGTGTCTCCTAACTTAAGTTCAGTTACATTCAGCTGACTGAAAACAAGCTTGACTTCCGCGTTAGACAACGGAAGCACCAATATTGGTAAAGAGAAATCGGGGAGTTGGCGGATTTCACTGGGATTGAACTGTGAACTCTGCTGTGGTCCTCACAGTTGGGGATTTCTGTTACAGAAATCCCCGAAGGGATTTATGTCACAGCTGTATAACTGCAATTATTCACAACGCCCCAGAAGGAAACCGCGTTTTTCGTCAACCATTCTCGAAGCGCTGACTGCTGTAACAGTTCCTTCCTGAATGTTTGGATGCATTTCACCGGAGCCATTTCACGAGGTAACATGCTGTAAGCGCTCGCGAAAATGGCAAAGAGTGGAATTGCTAGGAACTACCGAAACTACTAGAGCTATTGAGCAGAAGAGGCATGGAGACACGGAGGAAGAAATGCGAAGCACAGGGGTTCTGGATGATGATGATAATTCCCGCTTACTTCCAAAGAGGCGTGGATAAGCTGCATGTTTGCTACACGGAAAGCACGAATGAGTGTCCAAAATGTAATGTTTTTGCGCCACCAATAAAGAACTCTATTTTACGTGAGAACCACTTAAAAAATAACTCGCCGCCCACAACTGAAGAAATTTTTTCGTTAGGCAGTAAAACACACACAAACACACACACACACACACACAAACACACACACACACACACACACACACACACACACACAAACACACACACACACACACACGCACACACACACACACACACACACACACACACACACACACACACACACACACACCTTATGTTTCGTGTAATATAGGCAACCAGCTGCAGTGTGTGTGTCCCATGCAGTTACGGAATTTACCCAGGTGCACAGGTGCACGGGCTCGATTCCACTGAGATGAACGCTCAAAGAAGAAACAATCCTTGCAAGTGGCGCGTACGGGATTTCGTGCACATTAAGAGACGCCAAGTGCGATAATTACTGTCCGATTGGAAGCACGGCCTTTTATTGAAAGGGCCAGGAACGATTGCGACAGTTCTGAAGTATACAAAAACGATTCCGGTAATGGTATTCACAAGGACCGAGCGAGTCGAGTGCACACTTGGCCAAGTCTTCCGGCCGCTCCGACGCTCTGACTATATTCTCAGCGTTCAGTGACGAGGCTTTACAGGTATACTGTTACATGATGTGTGGAAAGATGATTGCAGAAAAGCGGTGGATGAGGAAAGGCTCTGCTCGTAGCCTACAGCGACGCACTAGCGCCTGCTGTGGCATTTTTAGCCAACTTCACTCGATACATGCGCTCAGCGATGTCGTCGTGCGGATCTGGCGAGGGCAGGGGTCCTTCGCTGGCATCTGGAGCAGGAGTGCGCCCCATGAGCATATCGGTGCCGACAGCGAAGCCGGAGAAGGACGTGAACGCCCTGTTCGGAACAGACGACTCGTGGATGGTTCCTTCCTCCAGGTACAGGTAGACGACGTCGTTTTGAGCTAGGTAGAGCAGGGCCCCGCTGGAAATCCAGCTGAAACCGTTGTTGCTGGCGAACGCGGTCACCACAGGCACGCGGTTTCTGCGAAGAGATATTCGGCAGGACCCCTGGCTCGGCGCCATGGCGGTGAAGGAGAAGTAGTACAGGCCGGGCTGCGAGCACCTGTGTACGTATCGTGGAGAAAACAAAACAAAACAAACGAGAGAGACGCTTAATATGCAAATTGTTTTGGAACTGGAAATGAAGTGGGGATATCAATCCAGTATAGGCTGTCAAGCTGTGCTTTCAAGGCGGATTTCTAAAGAAATCGTCACCGCTCCTCCCATCACGGCGAGTTAGAGGGTTCGACTGCCGTCTTCGGTGGGAGTGCAATGCAAAACCCTCCGTGTACCACGACTTAGGTACTCGTTCAAGGACTGGATCGCCCCACTACGGCGTCTCTCACAACCCATATATCGCCTCGGCAGCTTAATAAAAATAAATAAATAAATAAATAAATAAATAAATAAATAAATAAATAAATAAATAAATAAATAAATAAATAAATAAATAAATAAATAAATAAATAAATAAGTTGAAACTGAGAAATATACCTTCGATGAAATCTTATACTCGAGGTCTTATATCTTTGTAATGAGTGTTGAAAATAAGCTGCATAAGTACTACTACTGCAAAGCGCTGGCAGTGGCTCTTAATCTCACATAGAGAGAGAGAGAGACAAAAAGATAGTCAGAAAGAAAGAAATAGGGAGAAAGAAAAATGATATGGGCAAGGCAACGAGGTTTAACAGAAGCTTCTGGTTTGCTAGCCTATACACAGGGAGAAAGGGGAGAGCGAAAGACAAAGAATAGCAGAGGATGTCACATAGTCGCCTAAATAGCATTGCGCGCAGAAATGTTATGCGTTATTTCGCGCACTCACAACAGTATCGAATCAGCCGGGGCAGACATTAGTAGCCTCGGGGCAAGCCTTAATTCCAGAATTTCGCGTGCCAAAATACACGACATGATTATGAGGCACGCCGCAGGGGAGACTCCGGATTAATTTTGACCACTTGGGGTTCTTTAATGCGCACTCAATGGACGGTACACGGGAATTCTTGCATTTCGCCCCCATCGAACTGTGGCCGCCACGTCCAGGATTCGATCCCACACCCTCGGGCTTACCAATGCAATACCAAAACCACTACGCCACCCCCGTGGGTTCACTGGAAGCCTAAGCGTTAAGACGGCGCTGCTATCGAAAGCGACGGCGATGATGGCTGCCGAAACCGCATCACTTCTTTTTTTTTTGGAAGAATGCAGTTGGACAGTGAAGACGTACGGAAGCAGAGGCGTCTGGCGATTACGTGCCACAGCTGCTCACGTACAACAACACGTCAGCAGCAATGCTGTAAGCCTGGCGAGAAGAACGAGCAGGCCGCCAGGAAGAGAGGCAACGACGCTCAACGTTTTGAAAGGGCTACGGGCACTGAACTGCGAGCACGACACAAAAACTCCGCGCTCACAATAGTGTGGGCTTAGAAAACAAGTGTTGAAGAGTCTGAACAAACGCGATATGCCGAGACGATACATGTGGGTCGAGCTAGTCAAGTTGCAAACAAAGCGGCCGCTTAAGAGGATACACTTCCAGAAGCACAGACGTCAGTAAACTATATGCATAAAGACTCAAAGAGCGAACTGAAGCATAGTTGCAAGTACAGAGAAGCTGTAAAGCTAAACAGAACACCGTGCTCGATGTTCACTGTAAACAACTTTAGCGAGACAGTTTTCATAGCGTTGAAAATAACGGCATCTGAGTATTTTGTTACGCTTTTGCTTTGTTTGTTATGCAGTAATTCTGCGCTGCCATGCGCTGTTTTCGCCGACGTGTGACCCACTTGCTTTCTGCGTACACAAATGTTCTATAGCCGTCAAAGGACAGCGGGTTTGTTCGCAGAGGGATCAGGGAAGTTCGGCAGTTATCCTGAGCGCCAAATTTGCTAAGCTCGCTGAAAAAAAAAGAATAAACGTGTTTTCTTTGAACAAGGGTGTAGTGCATTTCTACGTTAGACCAGAGCCAAGGAAACGTAAACACCATGCGGAGAAGGGCAAGTATTTTTGGGTCTCCGTTGGAATTGCCAGTTCCGTGTAATTACTTGTTCCCGATGCGTGACACTCCATCAAATCCGGAAATGACGACTTTGTTCGAGACGGCCACCGAACAAGTCTACGCAGGAGTGAAGAAGCGTGGGCTTTACTTTGAATGTGCGTGCGGTATCGGCTACAGTTTGTCTCGGCTAACATCATTTAATTATGGGGTTTTACGTGCCAAAACCACTTTCTGATTATGAGGCACGCCGTAGTGGGGGACTCCGGAAATTTCGACCACCTGGGGTTCTTTAACGTACACCTAAATCTAAGTACACAGCTGTTTTCGCATTTCGCTCCCCCCGAAATGCGGCCGCCGTGGCCGGGATTCGATCCCGCGACCTCGTGCTCAGCAGCCTAACACCATAGCCACTGAGCAACCACGGCGGGTTCGGCTAACATGCTTCTGCTACTCTGCTCTTTCTTGCTCGACACCTGCGTAACCAATTGAAACTCGTAGCTCGTAACATGTGCCCGTGCTTTTTTTTATTTGAAGATAGATGCTAATCAGCTTCTATTTTTATATCTCCGAGTTCAGAGGGTGGCGCCGTCGGTGCCACTGTGACGCGTCGCGGATTTCACTGTTTCGCATATTTGGGTTATTTTTCTTCTGTGTGCAATGGTCTCGAAGGTTGCCAGCCAGGCTGAGCTTCTGCCTATACTTTTGAACGCCGCGTAGTATTTATATGTCAAGCGATTAACTCCCCACGTGCATGCGATGTCAAAATCTATGACGTCAGGAGAAGCTTTCGCCAAGGTTTCAAACGGGCACCTCCACCCGTCATCGCTATATATATATATATATATAAAACTCTGTCCAACGAAGCCTGAGATCGCTGTAAAATTGACAAATTTGACATTCCAAAGGCGTTTACCAAATTAAAGATCTTGGAATTTCGGCCGAAGAACTGCGGGAAAAAGAGAGAGAGAGAAGAAGCAAGTAGATATAAGGCAGGGAGGTAGATAAGACTAGCGTCCAGTCTGCTACCCTACACTGGAGGTGAGGGAAAGCAAGAATAGAAAGAGGAAAATAGTGAGAGAGTGAGATAATGAGCACTGCATGGACACAGTAGGACGTACAGATCGATTGCAATCTGTCCCCGAGGCCGGTGTCCCTCAAAAGGTCCAGTAGCGCACGAATAACTTTCTGCGCCATCGACGCACTTGTGCGAGGGCCAAAAAACAATTGTTTCAGAAAACGTTCCGCTAGAGTGCAGTCGGCTTAGTGAAGTCTGCGAAGAGCTGTGCGGGGACGACCTATTGAGGACGAAGTGCGCAAGAGATGTTCGATAGTTTTTGTCAAGGCCACAGCTGTTGCACATTGGTGTATCGGCCATTCGAAGACGGAAAGAATACGCGTTTTTAAGTGGCACACAAAGCCATAGGCGGGTGCGAAGTTTTGCATCCCCGTGGGAGAGGCTAGCTTGCACTTGGAGCCGTAATAACGGGTCCAGGCCACGAAGGCGGCAATTAGATGAACTCTACAAGGCTATTAAAGAGGTAATGCAAAATAATTTTTCTCGGCAATCAGAGAATCGATTTCGATTAAATCTGTTGCATCTAAAAGATAGAGTAAAACTGTAGTGACTGTACGAAACTTTTTTGGGCCGTCACTTTGCTTTATATAAAAATTGTTAAGAGGTTAAAAATTCAGAGAAACGAAACTATAAAGTATGATGCCTCCCTGTCACCTGCTTCATTGCGATGGTCTTGCTTTCCTTCACTCCTGTTCAGTTGCGCTAACTCCCGAAAAGGTTATGAAACTATTGGGCTTACAACTCTGGGACCCAGCAATAAAAAACGCTATCGCAACTTTGTAAGGAGCACTTAATCATACTTCCAAAGCAGCCAAGACTGATTTATTACATATCGATCTGAAGTATACTACTAATCTCAGTCTGTGAATGGGACTTTTGCAGAACTCTTGTAGACATTGTAACTAATTCCCGCAAGCTGTAAACCCGTACGTCATGTTTGTCCACTTTAGATGCCCTAACGGATCAAATTTACAGAACTATGATATGTGTTTTGATGCACACTTAAAAGATTGTAAACTTCTAGTTGCTATTGTCCTTTTTTTACTTGCCGGTATTCGACATTTTTTTTTGTAAATGGATTACAGTACCGAAATCAAAGTTATACGTTTACATTCACTAGCAATTTAGCTATCTCTCATGTGCAACCAACTTCATTCAGATTAGTTAACCGATCTTCTCGTCAAAGCATCTCTGCGTTTTGCGTATATTTGAATGTCGACCTCGGAGTTGGCCCCGAGTTAAAGCTTTCTCTAAAAGTATACCCGTGGCGGATTACCGCAACCTCCCAGCGAGGATGTATGAATCATCACGAACCGGAATGCGCCGAGCTCTTTGGTGACTTCCGCTATCATGTTAGTCGGCACTCGGTTGAAGCGAATGTAGGTGCCATCCTGGGTGCCCTGCGTCATGGTGAAGCCCACCATCGCACTTGCTTCTTGCACGGCGAAGAATCCGAGTAGCAGAACTGGCAGGAGGCGCCAGCGGGCAGCAACAGTGGCGTCACGTGGTGCAAACATCGCAAATTTGGCAACTGTTGAAAGAAAGAAAAAATAAAGAAAAACAGACAGAACAGACATGCATAATTCATGCACAAGAAGTTGTTACGCGAACGGCGGAGCGAGATGTGTTATAAGATAACGGCACATCGGCATTTCATATGCCGGTTCAAACGGCCGAAAAGGACAAACGTCAAAAGAATAAATCTGAAGCTGGGGCAAGCGCTATGCAAAGTGCGGTAAAGTGGGTCGCCTGAATATTGTGCGCTAGGAAATCGCAGCGTACAGAACAGCCGGGGCACCCAATAAAGACATTGGTAAGACGAATGTATGATCTTGTTGAAAGCGTTGGTTACAATTCACAGTTTAAAGCTCGACACGTGTACCACAGGCATTGCAGATTACGAGGCCTTTACGAGGCAGTTGCCGGAGCCTTTTATGCTCACGGCGATAGGGCGTGCAATGCATTCTGTTGTCTTTCTTAGTTCCTAGTGCCCTATTTTGTTCTTTTTGCCTGTGCGCGCAAGCGTTTTTTTAGACCTTGCCTTCCAGCATTGACGCAGCTGCTTCTAGACAAGCTGAAATAAGAAATAGGGTGGCTGAGCTACAAAGACTGTAATGTGCGGGCAGCTGATAGAGGCTAGTAGCCTACTGTGCCGGCATTCACACGACACTTCATGAAGATTCCGTACATCGCGGCATTAATATCAGGGTATCATGAAAGGGAATAATTGTCATTAACATAGGCGTAGGACGAAACTACAAAAGAAACCCGTACAGGTTTCTCAAAAGGAAAGCTTCGCAGTTGAAAAAAATATCCATCCTGGTCCGAGGGGATCGAAGCCGGGACCAACGCATTTCCGGGGTGGCCGCTCTATCATCTGAGCTAACCAGGAAGCTATAGCAGATCTCAGAACGAGGACGAATTAATGGACAATTCCAAGCACAGGGACAGTGAATATGGAAAATCAATTCTGCGGGAGCCCGCAAAGCTTCATCAACTTGGAAACTTTCTTTCTGTGCAACCCTTTATGAATTCCTTTTTTTTTGTTTCATGCAACACTCGGGTGAATGACAATTTTTCATTTCAAGAACCCTCCTATACCTTGCAGACTTCCGCAGAAATGATCGGCCATAATCGAGGTTTCAGTTAGTTGTCAGCAGAGTCGGCACTAACGATATCCATGATGCAGATGCACAAGTGAGAAGTAAAAAGAAATCAGCGAATGAAAGAACGAACGAACGAGAAAAATACTGGGTGAGCCGCTGAAAAAACAAAATTAGCCAATCAACCAGCTGACTGGTTAAATAGCGATTATAAAAAATTGAGCCAATCATTACCTATTCATCCAACGGCTACTTATATGTATATAGTTATGCCTAAATACTTGCGTACCTCATTACTATACTGATGTCACATGAATACCAAATGAAACTATTTAAGAAAACAGGTATTTAATATTCAGACACTGCCATTCAACGTTAAAGCAAGCGCGATGTGTCGGATTGTGGGACCTATCCCAGTAAGCATATTTTCTTCCAGTAATCTGGCAGGACGGCCAGTGCAGTCACTACAGTATTTTGGTGTTTGCTTTAACGGAAAAGCAGGCCATCATATAAATAGAGACGCCGTATTCAAGCCTGAAAGACCCAGGAACCTACAGACATAGTGGAGTGCACGCGGGCCTTTTTTCTCCTTACTCGATGGACGGTGACGTCAAGTAATCGGAAGGAGTCGGAAAAGGTCATTTTAAGCGCGACCAGCGAGCTGTAGTTGGCCGCAGGAGCCTTTTGACGCTTTTGTTATTGCATGTCTCTACGCTTCCTGCGCTCGGTTGTAATGTTTATTGCCATGCTAGAACGCTTACGAACGCCAACCCACATGTTAGGACTATGATCCTAGAATAATTGTTATGCTGTTTTATGAGTATCAGGGCCCTGTGTATTGTACATATTGCATCACGAACACTCCACCAAACCAAGGTTTGCCATGACTTGTTGCAGTTTCCCCCGTTACTGTCGATTACGCTGTTTTAAACAGTCCCTTCGTAATATACTAGGGAGCCTAAATGCAAGCGCTTTGCTTGCATTTAGGCTACCTGTAACGTACTGCCCTGCAGCGACGTGCCTAGCCGACTAGCTCGGCGCAGGGCGACAAAGTGACGCCATTGCACAACACACGTCAGAACATTGGACCGTCGCCTGCGATGGGTCCAGGCCGCCGCCGCCGTCCCGTGACCTCTGCGTCGGCTGTCGAGAATGAATGTCACCGGGGTCGCGTCATCGACAACCCCATCATTTATATGATTGCCGTAGCCGCCTGCAAGGTCGTTCGGTGATGGAGACACGTGACATATAGGCCACGAGAACAAGAGCGAGTCCGAGCTCGATAGCTTCTTGTGCTACATATGGTGGAGGGTTTTTACTTGGGGAAGAATGAAAACAAGAACAAGCCATCGGGCTCAGCACCTCTCTTGCGCCAAGCCTCCCCGAAACAAATGTGTCAGCGGTCACCGACATGGCCATCCGCACAAGACCATTAGGGCCGCACAAGCCTCCTAAGAAAAAAAAACGAAAAAAAAACGTGCTTGTTACGGCCCGCCACGCAGTCCATTGTGTTGCACAGACAGGCGTTACTCTAAGTCAAGCAAGAAGAAGAGCTGTAGCTTCAAGGGTTGTGGCAAGTGTTGCTCCATTCAGCAGTTGAAAATGATCTCCCGGTTCACTATCAGGCACTGAAGTTCAAGACTAATGTGGCTTGTTGGCTGTTATAGTTGCATAAGCTTGTGTTCACAGGCCGTGACGAGATGACTAATGATGCCGAGTTAAAGTCGTGTGATCGCGCAACTCCTACGTGAACGAACTGAAAGTAAACAGAAAATTCCTCGATGTTCAAAGCGAGAGTAACTGTATGTGTTGGCGGAATTTTATAGCCTTCCCACTGCATCTCGTGTGTATACAATTTCAGAGATTTCGCATTGCCGAATTGGATTTCTGAACTTTTCACTAAACCTTGTGAAAGCAGACTGGTGTCGTGGAGAAACACGTCGTCCACTTTCAATGAGGACTTGACTTACGATTATTCTTTCGGTGAGGAAATAATTGCTGCCGAAATAATCGGAAACAAACGAATTACAATCGTGAGCCTTTCTGAAAGCAAACATGCCAACGCGTTGGAGACAGCTTCGTACGCTACCGATCACGACGCTCTTTTGTCAGTATTGAAAACTGAGAGAGAGAGTGATGCAGTTCTTTCGTATGCTAGCACCATAACGATCACTGCAAAATTGGCAGAGGGAAACCGGGTGCCAGCGTCTACGGGAGCTGTAAGCATGACCGTTCTGCCTGCATGAGAATTATGGATATTACATGGATTTCCATAAACTTCGTCGTTCTGGCTTTAAAGGTTATTGTGGCGTTGCAAATTGTCATTTTCAAGAAATTATTGCGTTCTGGATGGCACCACTAGCCGTGATTACGTTTGTTCGCCGGGACTAACTGTGTTTCCGCGGAAAATTGGAAAGATAAAGCGCGATGAATAATGCCACAAGAACGTTCGAAGCCATAAAGCAAGAAAATCAGACGAGCCCAAACATCATATTCATGGTGGCTGAACGATAATGGCTCCACAGTTCCTTCTAGTAATTCTTGTAGGAAACTATGATTAGCAAAACGTCAACATCGTTAGTTGTTAGTCAGTGCCTTTCCTGTGAACTTAGCTCTCGTGCTTACACGTACCCCATTTGTACTGTAAGCAAGATTTTAATTATCCGTTTCCATTTCTTTGTGAGAGTTACGACGACGTATTGCAACATATGAAGGAAGTGGTATGTAGCAGTATTTGAAGTTTAATCCACCCGTAACTCACTCTTGTGTCAAGCTTGATATTTTGCCGCACTTTTTCTTTTTTTTTTGCAAGGTGATTTCTCTGCAGCAACACCGAATTGACCGACTTACACAAAATTGCAACATTACTGGTGATTATTTGCTTGTTTCATTATGTGCGCGGCTGCTCCTAAATATTCCTACATATTTTGAGCCGAAGGAAAATGTTGAAAAAAAAAAAAAACGTTGAACAATTGTCTATAAAGTGCCTGATAAGACAACTCGATTTCAAGTAACTTGAAAGGTAAAAAATTTGAACATTTATGTGAGACGAGACGTAAAATAGAATTGTTCTTTTTTTTTCTGTTTGCGAAAATTATTTCCGCCTATGGGCACAAAGAAATGACTACCCCGAAGAAAGACACGAAAGTCCACTCTCCCACTTTTTTTTAAATAAATGTATTTAAGGAAAGGGGGGGGGGGGCTATGTGTGGCGCCGGCAACTCCTCTTCTCTTACGTGATAGTTCATGTAGCTAGTTTGTCTCTGACAGCAAGAACCTCCGACTTTATATCACTATAGATTTAACGAATTTGTACTTGTATATGAAATAAGCAAGGTGCAAAGTGCGTGCTACAAATAACTATATTTCGAGTCTGTTACCGCAAGATTGTGCAGCGATTTCAGTGCAGAATAAATGTTGGCAGCCCAGCCTGGTCTTGGAAAAAGAAACACTTCATTTTGACTCACTAAAAAGTTCTCAAAAGGTGATTTCGTACAAAATGCCAGCAAAGCCAAAGTACTCACCTTTCCTTCCCAGCAGCAGCAGTAGCGGCGTGATTCTGTAGCTTCTTGAGTGCCTTCGATCTAGCAGCAGCCCGGACACAAGTCGAATGGAGCCAGCAGGGCCCGTGTCTTGCTTGTCCGTGTCCTGCTTGTGGTCCAAAGAGTTCTTAAACGCTTCTCTCCTATCCGCGATATGTATATCGCTCGATGGCAGACTTCTTTCTGAAGATGCTTTCGTTTGTGACGCGGATATGATACGATATAAGGCTTTCTTTCACGTCTTTGTGTGAGAGATAAGGGTATGATAAATTGATTTCTTATATACTGGCTTGTACCGGAAATTGTACGTCGGAACTTTTGCTAAGATAACAGTAAGAATGGGGTCAGCATGAACGGATGACTCCCACTGGTAATCTAAAAGGCTGGTGTAGCTGATTTCCTTTTCTGTCATTCGTAGTCTTTTTGGAAGTCCACGGCTTTGCGGATCGGTGACAGACTAATATAGGGTAGGGACTAATCGTGAAGGGGTACCTGCAGCAGTGCCTTAGGTTCGGGACTTGTGCGTGACAAATTGCATATAATTATTTACTTGTCATCAACTATATTTTATAGTATTTGTAACTTATCAGTAGCTTTTTTCTCGATAATGCTCACTGTAATTCAGTCACTTTTAACAGTAGCCCATTATGTGTAACCAGTTACTTCACTGATGAGACAAGCTATAACAGGTGAAGGGGCATTGAGCACTTGAATTTGGCGGAAACTACTGCAGAATGCCTGCAATCGTGCTTCATTGAAGCCTCGCGGATGGCCATATCTAGGCAGGTAAACCTGGCTGCTTATTATTTGTTTAGTCGTCTTGACATAGCACCAGAAGTTGGGCGATGAATCGAACTGGTGCTGCTATGGCTCCACGCTCTTAAAATCGTTTGCTCCCTTTCAGGGTTATTTTGTCCCACAGCGATAATCGTCATCTGCCTCACTTGCGTTTCCTTTGTTGAAAACCCAGCGCTCGCCACTTTCCTTTGTAGAATGCTATATATGCCATGATGATGACGCGCATGCTGGTCGTGACTTGGAAGTACCGGGTTCGTAGCCTTAAAGAAAGGAAATTCGGGTAAGACAGATAACGATCATCGTTGTGGGGACAAGATAAGCTCCCAAGGGTGCAAACGTTTTCGAGAGTGTACAGAGGGTTACTTTGGACGTTGATGCCAAAAAGTCACTCACGGGTCATATTTTTTTTCCAGCTTTCCATTGACCCTACTCGGGTGCATGGCTTCTCCGGGCCATAGCAACAATGAAGCTTCGCACTTTACCGAGAACCCAGACGCCAGCATCGGAGTACTGAGCAACCACAATCTTATGCGCAATGTGTTCGAACGTTGCGACAACGACCTCGAGTATTTAGTCTCGCTATCGATGTCCACGGAGAAAAGGTGACTGCAAAAAAAAAAACCACACACACACATACACACACACACACGCACACGCACACACACACACACACACACACACACACACACACACACACACACACACACACACACACACACACACACACACACACACACACACACACACACACACACACACACACACATTTTACAGTATAGAAAAATGCACAGAGAGAGCCAAACCAGCTCATCCGATTACGAATGGGTTATCTTTTTTTTTGTAACGTGTACAAATCTGCTCAGTTGCTTTCGCGTTCCGCTGCCGAGCACGATCGGGGTTGCCGGGTTCATTCTCGGCTGTGGCGGCCGCATTTTGTCGGTAACGCAATGAAAAAAAAAAGAAACGATAACGACAACAAACACGCTCGTGTAAGGTAATTTAGGTGCACGTTAAAGAGCTCGAAGTTGTGAAAACTATTCCGGAGCGCTCTGCCACTGCTTCATTCATTATTCACTATACAGGGTGTCCCACGTAACTTGTGCCAAAATTAAAGAAAGAAAAGAATATGCTAGTGCCACGCAGTTAGAAAGAACCAAGGTAACGCGCATGGCAATGGAGCCCTGGAGTGAGGATCCCACTCATCGAGGTAAATTTCCTACTTGCTTTGCCAAATAAATGTTTATTCTCTCTCTCTCTCTCTCTCGGAGCAAATCAGACACTCTTATTGTATTACGCCTAATTTCGTAATAGCTAATAACTAACCAACCTCATTAAATATTATATTCAGAGCAGTAGTGTCAATGAGAAAATCGTAGACAATCCTGAAAAATTGCCGTTACAGCTTTCTGTTGCTCAATACGTGCTGCATAAAACTGTTTTGCAAGAAGCCTGAAAGAAGGCCGCGAAAACGTGCAAAAAAGTGCCGTGTTACTATATATAGTGGCGTGGCACTTTTTGCGGGTTTGGCACATTTTTGGCAACCTTTCGCTATGTTTATATATCGTTTATATAAGTTTTCAAAAGTACTGCGTCTTTCAGGGTGACGCGCTGTTGTTTGGGAAAGGGGGCGAACAGGCGACGACACCAGCGTAAAATAATTCGGCACCAGGATACAGTGACATCACCACTAAACGGCCTTTAGTCGAGTTTCTCAGGCGACGAAGAGCCTCCTTATACTTAGGCTCGCAGTGTTCGATAAAGCAAACAGGCGCTCCGCCGAGCTAACGTCACTTCAAAAGTCCAAGCGCGTGGATGACCCTTACGTTTTCGCACTGTGGCGAGAAACACGGCGAGTGATTACAGCTCCTAGCTTCCGTCGGGGTGAATGACACACGAGCGCCGAGAAGGCGCCAGAGTGTAAGAGGGAGAGACATGCTATAAATAATATAAAAAAGGAAAGGCAGCAGGCTTCGCAATGGAAGCAACTGCAATGCTACCACAACAAAACTGTGAGGCTGCAGCGGCCATAAGACATCGAGCACAAAGCAATGGAACCAACGGAGCAGGCACATCATTTCAGTGGCACGCGACATAGAACCAAGGCGTGAGCGGCGTTATCACCAGAAAGAAGTCGAATCGGCTCTCGCCTTTAGTCACCGTGATTCATGACTTGTACATCGACGGGCCAGCGCCAACCACTTGATCATAAAGTTCGGCGATGGCATTGACCCCGCTATCGCGACTGGCCTCTCAATCGTCAATGATTAGAGACAGGAAATAGGCTGTGCCGTGGTCGGGAGTTGTCAGTTGAGAGAAAAAGAAAATGTCCGAAGAATAATGACAAAAAATGTATCTGAGAGATGTGTTGCCAACAATCTTTTGTGATGTTCTACATTAGCAGGAGGCAACGTCATGGGGTGTAAACTAGAACGAGTTAGTAGAGATTTCCGGCACCAAGCAGGAAACAATTTTTTTATATGATGTGTTTCTTCCATTTGTCATTTGTAGCGCTTCCTGGTGCCCACTAATCGGCTATATGAGTTGTTTTTATAAACTTGTTTGTATACGCTTTTGTCATGTCTTGGCGTTCTCTATACAAATGTATCTCAATAGTTCTATTGAATGCCTATGCCGTTCTTGTGTGCTAGTGTTGGTTTATTTTCAGACCTTTGTTTTTATGCAGCGTCCATAACGTCTCCGAGCAACAGTCATGAAGAAAGCAAAAGTCCCCTAAGCGTATTTTAGCCCGCATGCTTCCGAACTGGTTGCTTGGAGAATATATACAGGCCTTGGTCTGCAGACTGTCTGCGCACATTCTTCTCTCCGCTGTTCTTTCCCTCTTTAATTACCCCTTACCCTTTCCCAAGTGTAAGGTAGCAAACCAGAATCTTATCCGGTTAGCCTCCCTGCCTTTCCCATCCTGTTTCTCTCTCTCTTTCTACGGTATTGAAATTAGAGTATCTATATATGTTTTATGAACGCGGTCTTAATAGGCTTTGTTCGAGGGCAGTCCGCTCGCCTTTCCTAAGCTTGAGCCAGAGCACTGGTTACCGTTAAGAAAATAATAGCACAATCAAAGCAACAAGGATACCAATTTAGAAAGATACATGTTGGGAAGAGTGCATTGCTAAGCACCTGTAAGTCCGACTTGCGAATGCATGGCGTGACGTAATATTGTCTCTTGAGATTAAGACCTCTCTGTTCTCAGCGGTTGTTGCGCCCAAGCAGCGTCTACGTGGAATTATAGGTGGGATGCAAAGATTAATTAAATTAAATTATGGGGTTTTACGTGCCAAAACCACTTTCTGATGATGAGGCAGGCCGTAGTGAAGGACTCCGGAAATTTCGACCACCTGGGGTTCTTTGGCGTGCCCATAAATCTAAGTAAACGGGTGCTTTTGATCGCCCCCATCGAAATGTGGCCGCCGTGGCTGGGATTTGATCCCGCGACCTCGTGCGCAGCAGCCCAACACCATAGCCACCGAGCGACCACGGCGGGTGGACTCAAAGATTAACAGAGCTATTATCGGTATTTTAAGCATGTTGAGTTTATCCTTAAACATTTATGTTCACGCTGTTCATCCCGAACTAAGACGTCAAGTATGATAATAATGACATCTTGTAAAAACACCGCGGCATAATTTATTTTACGGTAGCGAGTACAGTATATTGAATACGTTGCTAGGCTATAAAATGAGTGATGGCAGTGCTTATAAGTATGATTTTTGTCACAGTCAACATTACCTATAGCGGTTGTTTTTCTTTATAATGAAAGACCTAGATTTTATCGAAGGGAAAGAGGCGTGATTCAACGGCATGTTTTTGCCGATGGCAGCGGTAACGCCAGATGTGCGGGGGAAAGAAAAAAAAGAACCAGAAAGCTCGTCTTCGCGCATAGTGATCGCCGCAAGCGTTTCCCGATAGAGATTACGGTTGCATAAGCTTCAGTTTCCGGGAAGCGGCAGCTGTAGCACACGAAACGTGGAGTGACGACACTACACTTTCATATGTAAAAGAAGAATCCACCTAGAAACTGATTTAACTTGTGTTGTGATAGCGCTACGGAAAAGGCACGCATAGTTAAGACTGCCGAAGAGCAGCGCGAACACGATGAGCGACGAAAGGAAGAGCAACGTCGATATGCACGAACGAGAGGGGGCAAGTGTAGACGGGAAAAGGGCTCGCATGGTTGATATATGCGAAAAAGCGCGGAAGAGAATAACAAATTGAGTGTTAGGGGAAAGGCGGGAAAGATTTGGAAATAGAGGGAAAAGCGAGGTTGAGAATCGGTGGCATAACGCGTTTTGTGCCTTTGTTAATGATATGAGAGTTTCACGTTCAAGTTACAGCTTTTAGCGATGCTAAGTTTCCATGCGACAAATTGATGACCGTCGGGTGTAGGCATTTAAACTTGTGTATGAGGTACGCTTATGTATATTTCCTCTCACGACGTGAACGGAAATTTGTTTGTAGTATATAGAGCCTTGCTTTATCGAATACATGGCCATGTTCATTGAAGCGGCTGGTTACTGATTTAGGTAAATGCTGTGGTCTTTGTCCGCGACGCTCACGGCGCGCACGCTCCGATTCCGCGCGCGCCGGACGACCACCGCGGGTTCGAGCACTCCGAGCCGCCGCGCGCGCAGGGCACCGCGCGCCCGCGCCTGCTCCGTGCCCGCTCCGTGTGCCGACGCGCGGCTGCGTGCGTACGCGCCCCGCCGGCCCCACAGCTTAGGGGAAGGCGCGACCGCGCGCGTGCAGCAAGGGAGACCCTAGGCAGAGCTCTCGAGAAGCCAGAAAGTATATTTATTAAACTGGGAGTCAATACAAACACACGTTTTAACGTCACGTCCGAATATGGATCTGATGAGACAAAACATGGCCGAATGGTCGCCGGTGGCCGCTAGAATGGCGCACCGCGACAGAGAGAGAAACAAAGAAATGAGGAACAAAGAACAAAGAACTCGAGCAGTAAGAATTTGCCTATCCTTCGGTCAGCGCCTGCCATCGTGCGCCCCACAGCAGAGAAAAGGGAAATAGAGAGAAACGACAGACGAACAGACGGGGGCACGATCGGTAGACGCTGCCTCAGGACATCGAGACGACGGAAGAGTGCGTGTGCGCCCGCCGAGGCCGGGACCCCGACGAGCCGAAGTAATCATCGGCCGGCGGCGGACAAAGGGGGCCGCCGCCGGCAGAGAGGAACACGTACGCACCTTCGGACGCCCCGATGTGGTCTCCCCGGGCGCCCGTCTTGCGCGCGCTTACCCGGAGCGCACGCAAGCAGGGCCCGAATCCCGCCAAAATCTTAGCCAATGGCGAAAGCCTGTTGACCTTCGCGTGGGCGGGATGACAGCAGAGCGACAGTGTTTTATGACCCGCTGCCACCCCGTCCAGGCAAGGAGGAGAGGGACACGGAGCCCCCGGCAACACAACGCAATGGCTCCACACAATCACCGGGAGAGCCGGAAACCCCACAATGCATATAAATGAAAAGCATATAAATTAAATGTATATAGGTGCATGTGCTTTAGGTAGATGCATAACAATTGCATCCGAAGCAATAAAAATAAAAAAAACAACCCATAATGGTGTCTGGTAATAAAACCAAAGCAGCAGCTGATGCCAACATCAAGGTATATTAGCCGTTTTTTGAAGTATATTAGAAGTCCCTGCACATCAAGAAAGAAGACGGATAGCAGTCTGAAGAAATAAACGAGGCAAACTGATGAATAAAGTAAAGTAATAAGCAAGGGAAATTACCTGCTGTTAGCCTACAGTGCACCAAATTATATTTAAAAAAAACTTTGGGGGCCGCAACCTTCATATGGGGGCGGATGACCACCGAAGGTGTTTAGGCTGCATACATGGGCTCCATACATTATGAAATCATACATTTTCTTAATACGGCACCACACCACACCTCCCATGCATATATGCCGCAACCACTGCTGCAGCCACGCCGGCACCTCCGACGCGCGTGACGTTATAACCACAGAAGCCCAGGCAACGCTCTTTCTACCTTCTCTTACAACACTGAATCTAACTGGTTCTATTCCTAAGAAGTCAATTATTTTTGAAAGCGGAGTGCTTGAAGTCTGCTTAACCTCCGCCGTGGGGTCGGCCCGATACTGCACTCTCTACGGTATCGGCCCGCGCATTCCTGCACACACAGGCCGTGATACGGACGTAAGCCGGCCAGCGTGCCGCCTCCCCCCGCCCCTGCGAACGTGTGCCCGGTATTACACTACCTCCGGGATCGGCGCACTTATTCCGGTCACTCCCACGGACGTAAGCCGGCGAGGGTCAAGTCCCTTCCCCCCACCTCCTGGAACGCATGCGGGGGATGTATACAGGAGCTCGAGGCAAGAAGCTTGGCTGTAATATTTCCCATTGGCGAATCATGTACGAGTATGCATTTGGAATGATGTTTATTGTGTCTAGCAATAAACCGGAGCCGTGTAGTACCAAAATGTCATAGCTTAATGAGCTTTCTTCGCAGTACTTTTAATTTTTTTGGGGTCCTACTATGTACACAAAAGGAAAAGGGGACAAAAAGGCTTTTGTTAGTACGCCCTACTCACTGACTGCACTGAAAACATGAGCAAGCACCTTATTGTGAAATACTGACGAGTGACGTTCGCATCAGCAGAAGCGCTGCTGGTGTAAACTATTGTGGTAAATAAATGAGAAGGCAGGAAGTAACTGGTTTACTGCACAAAACAAGTTTGCTGGCAGTGCTGAAGAAAACGAAAATGCATGTCAGTGTACAGTTTCAATTTTGGTGAACTCGAGGCTGGAAAATAGCAGGATGTTTGAAGCAAGGTGTGAGAGCCGGTTCGAGCTGTGTGCCTCACAGCTCAGCTCAGTGTATAACAGCTGTGTCCTACCAGTGCTCACCTACGGGGCAGAAACCTGGAGGCTTATGAAAAGGGTTCTACTTAAATTGAGGACGACGCGCAACGAGCTATGGAAAGAAGAATGATGGGTGTAACGTTAAGGGATAAGAAAAGAGCAGATTGGGTGAGGGAACAAACGCGAGTTAATGATATCTTAGTTGAAATCAAGAAAAAGAAATGGGCATGGGTAGGACACGTAATGAGGAGGGAAGATAACCGATGGCCATTAAGAGTTACGGAATGGATTCCAAGGGAAGGGAAGCGTAGCAGGGGGTGGCAGAAAGTTAGGTGGGCGGATGAAATTAAGAAGTTTGCAGGGATAACATGGCCACAATTAGTACATGACCGGGGTAGTTGGAGAAGTATGGGAGAGGCCTTTGCCCTGCAGTGGGCGTAACTTGGCTGATGATGATGATGATGATGATGATGATGATGAACATGCTAGTAAACTTATAAAAGAAATCTATTTATTTTTAGAGCCAGTATGTCAGCCTAAAAAAGCAAAGAAAAAAGCACATTCTCTCTTGAAAGAAATCTGCCTCACGGAGTGTTGCTGTACCCCGTCATAGCTGTGTAGCCAGGCGCGTGGAATCACGAGGCAGCCAGATCCCGATATTTGTCTGGAACCGTGCTCGCGCCGTGTTTGGACGCGAACGACGGGTCCCGCACCATCTGCGCATGCGTAAGCGCCGGTGCGAGCTTTGGCGCGCAGGCAAGCGTACTTGTGGGTTGGCCTGTAGTGGGAAGCGCGAGAGCAGAAACCCGCCGCATACACGGCCTCATTCATAACGCGTCTCTGTGGCTGCAATGCGGCGTACCGCTGCATTGCTTCAATGATGACAGACGGTTTTAGAATAGTGTTTGCCGCCTTATCTACACCTTAAACGCAAGCACCTTTGTGGGACGTCACGGTACGCGTCCCTTCAAGACGGTTAGTTTAACGTGCGGGAACGCAAACATAAGAAGGATGGATGGATGGATACTATGAGCCTCCCCTTTGGAGCGGGGCGGTGGGTTGTCCCACCAAGCTCTCGTTTTTATCTTGCCTAATGTCCTACTTATGTTAAAAAAGAAGAAAAGAAAGAAAAAAAATCCATGGTTAATTCCCATAACCAAACTTTCTGAACCCTTATTGTGAACTTTGTTTTTGCACGCCTCTCTTGTTTGTCGTTTCCCTACGTTTCTTCCGCCAATCTTCCAATCGACGCTTACTATAATCTCTACTGCGGACACGTTTACTTTCCGTCTGCTCCCGTGGAACCCAAGGGCTTCAAGGAGGCCAGAAACGCCTAAATTGACCACTGAGCAGATATCTTCTCATTCTAATAAAACATGCTCCATCGTTTCCCTAGCTTTACCGCAGAACGCGATCTGGTGCCTCGTGCCAAACTTATCCAAGCCACGGCAATCCATTAGCAACCATCCTGTTGTTGCCATGCGGACGCGTTACGTTTGGGTACACGGACGCCGGAATCTGCGAACGATCTCAGAAATTGGACGCGCTGTGCACTCTTAACTAACGTTTCAGGTGAGTTCAGAGGAAGCGAAAGCTCGTTTCAATGGTTACTGGCGATCAATGTGAGCGAGAGCGTAGCCATGACGAGAATTCACGCTGAAGCGGGAGCCATGGGGACCGCCAAGTTGCACAACGCTATTAGCGTGCGTAAATACAAACGTTAAACTCACCAAATAACTTATTTTGTTATAGCGCAAGCTTGACACGGACAACAGAAGGCACATCTGACACACAGATATGCCTTCTGTTGTCACACAGATGTCACATCTGTGTGACTGGACAACAATCACACAGATGTGACTGCTGTCCGTGTCAAGCTTGCGCTATAACAAAATAAGATATGCCGTACCAACAAGCCCCTATTGCTATCCTCATCGCCAAATAGCGTACGTTATCCTAGCGCACGTAAACCACAAAAACCCAATAACGTTCAGAGCGCTCGCAGTGATGACAACCACAATTTCATAACGTACGTAATGCGCTTAGCGTGGTTGCAAACGCTAAACTAAGGCGTTTAGCGGAATTTGTCCGGATTTAAATTTTATAGATGAAAGGTGAAGGGGAAATCTTCACGGAGAGAATTGGCTTTCGAATTCCGGCTACGTGTCGCGATGCTCCTTCCTAGTTCAGTTTCTTTATCCATGCTCCCTGCTCGTAGACACCGAGGGGATGGTGATATCAGGTGTATGCCAACTCTTTCATCAGGATTGTTAGCTAACTACGAAAGGAATTAAGTAACGTCAATATAATCTGTCAACGATGACAAAATATTATCATGAAAAAAATAAAAAACTACTTAATTATCAATGACAAGCTGTAACTCTATCTAAAGTTGAAACAGCAGAGATGGAACAAAAAAATAAATAATTAAAGAACGTGTTTGTGCGGCTCATTAGAGACACTTTTCTTTTTATTCTCTTTGTGGCGCATCTGTAAGGATTCGCGGATTTCTAGTTTATCATCTTTCGATGTCACGGAAAATGTGCTTATCGGATCCGCCGAAGTGTGTAAGCGGCACCCACGACAATCGAATAGCCACCGGAGAACCCACTGTGTCATTTTATTTATTAATTTCCTATTCTCATTCCAAATGAAGTTTATCCTTCAGTCTTTTTTGTTTCTTCTTAAGACCCCCCAACCCACACACACCAGTAATAAATAACTAATCCAACCAAGCCTCTTATGAACCCCACATTCAGTGTGACGCCCTTGCAAGATTATGCGTGGGAGGCGACGCAAAATTACTCCCCGAATGAGAGAAACGGAGGGACATGGGGCGTTGCGCGGCTTTCTTAAAATGGAGTGTGAAAAGAGATTATTTTCCTTTCACTAGCAAATCGCTTTCAGTGTTGAGCGACTGTCGCCATGAAGGCTGTGTTCTTTGAGGCGTGATGGTGGGCGCCTCAGCCACAGCGCTGTTACGTATATACCGACGCCGCTTCGCCCATCCCCCGAGCCCCACGCTCTTTTCTGCTTTGTATCTGCCACAAAGTTTGGCCGTTATCCTTTCTTTCTACGTGTGGGACTGCTTCTATGCGCCGTGGCCGTTAGAGATAGCCATGCCGTATAGCTTTTGAAGCCGCTTATCTGCCCTATTTCGTCAGCGATAAGCCGTTCCCACCATTCTGATAAGCTTCTTCGGTATCCGGAATCTACCCGCTTTATTGCTGTTTCATCGTTTCTTGGAAGTGGCAGCTTGTGCAAAATTAAAGCTTTCGGGTGGAACTTCTGATGGTTTTGCGTCGCTGAGGTGCATTATTGCGAGGGGATACTAACACACGCAGGTAAACCGCGTATCCGCCACCGCAGTCGAACGGAAATTATCCGACTGTATCTGTTTATTAGGAACGGGAGAAAGCACTACTGGCAGGACATGAGTGTTATCTGTAGAGAAAGCACTACACCGGTAAATTAGATTTTAACAGCATTTGTGAATCGAGAAAGTAATAGTAAGGCCGTGTGAGAAGGATTTACTAGGGACCTATCCTGTTCCAGCTAACCTGTTCCAGCTAACCTGCTCCAGCTAACCTATCCAGCTAACCTGTTCTCGCGCAAAAAAAAAAGTGAGAAATGTCGTGACAGAGGATTTTTGAAAGCATCGTTGTCGGTACTTACACAAAGCTATTCTAGTCTGAGGAAGATCTTCAGTGCATTAGTAACACTGTTCGCACAAGACTGTAATTTTGTCAGAACTGACCGCCGTGGTTGTTTACTTCGGCCTACGAGAAGTCGGTCAATACGCGAAAAGCCGCAGTCTCGCAGAGACGGGCGCTGGGGTGAAGTTTTCGTTGTTATGGTCCTCTACGCCTTCAATAGAGGAGTTTGGTCAAGGCTCTATACTCTTCTATTGCATCTGCGCACATCCGCTCTCGCATTGTGCGTGGTTGAAATCCCTTTTACGCAACGACACGAGCTCAACTCGCCACGTCTTGGATGAAAGAAGTATTGGAGCATGCAAAGCTCACGTCTCACAAGTGTGGGCGGAACTGCGGAAACAAGCAAGTTTCTGTGGTGCATACACGCTAGGATACATAGAGAAAACAAGAAAGTGAGAACGCTCCGAAGGATTGTGAAATAACGCGGAGAACTGGGAAAGGGCCTCGGCTACAAACAAGTCGCCGAACATGAATGATGCATCGCAGGGTCACGTGACGCAACTGTCGCACTGCGCCTCCACACATTTGAGCTGGCTTTTAGAACGCCACGGGGATCGAAAAGATTACTATGTCTCCTCCCCCCTCCCCTCCAAAAAAGCCTGAAATATGAAAAGAACGTTGGAACCGGTACACTGCCGCGGCTTGTTGCCGGGTGCAATACTCTTGCACAACTGCATGGACCAGCAAGCAAATGGGCTCTGCACTTTATATACATAGCATTGGATTGCGAACACGTCCCTAAAAGCTCCAGAAGGGTCCACGTAGCATGCAAATGTCTGCAAGCGAGCGCAGCTTGTGGATCAGGCAAGCCCGCAAGTGGAGTTTTTTTCTCTGATTTTTCGAGCTGAAGATCTTTACTATGGGCTGAGGTCACCATCATAGTCACTCATATGTGCCAAAGCGCTTGTGCATGTCACAGTCGACCAGGATGAAGGACATTTGTGCAAAGAAACGAGCTACTGTTCGTGCTGGGTCTACTCGTGTTAGTAGACCCAGCACGAGGCTTGCGCAACATTTATATTAGCCTTAGCTAGGTGCAAAAGTTTTGTTGCCGTTGACTAGCACGAAGTAGTGATGTATTAGCATGATTCAAAGTTTCCTTTACATACTCAGGCTATCAGGAGTAATAAGAGAGTGATGGGCGCCGCGCCACGCGAGGTGATGTGTTACATCTTTGACCTTCGAATGCACAGAGGATACACACGACCGAATGCAGCACTTTTCAAACGACGTATGGCCTTTGCTCACTGGCCGCGCTTGTCAGCGTTACGCTCGACTAGTTTGAAGCACCGTGAAAATTTTTATGCCGGGGTATCATTCAGGCTAGTATTAGAGGCAGTGTCGAGAGCCTGGCTAAACTCACGGGGAAATCCTTTAAAAGGCTTAAGGCGTTAGCTCTCGGCTGCATCAGGTGCTTCTTGCACACACGTGTACCTCGCATTGAACGAACAATCCGGAAAAGACGTAGTAACCGGCTATATCATTCTATGTTTTTGGGTGGGCCGGCTATATGTAGGCCGTAGATAATATTTCACGTAGCAGTTTGCAACTGAAAACCAGGGGGGTTTCGTTCTGGTTGTTTCAAATGTAATGTACTTTTAGAAGGATCACCGCAACACAGCCCTTATTGCAGCGTTACCTTTGCAAATTGCAACGCAGCGCAATCGCTCAGGAATTTCCAGTTTCAGCTAGCGCTCTTCCTTGGAGTTACTACACGAGTGCCCGTTACGAGCGCTGTAGAGCTGAGGAAAGGTCGGTATACAAAGATCGGCTGGCAAATATCGTCGCGCATTCGTGTAGAATGCGTAATGTCCATCGTTTTCATCTACAGCCTTGCATGAGCAGGCATTTGATTTGAAGGCAGACAGATTGTGCACATAACCATATTGTGACAACAAACTGCCCTTACATGTGGAGACGGTAAGAGGAGATTTAGAAACATATATTGGGACCACATACCTTAAACTGGTACGTAATCGGTGCCCCAGCCACCCGCCCCTCCTTCACTTGATTGCCGCCGGTTTCTGCAAGTATAGCCCGCCGAAGCCATCAACTGAACTCATGCCAGCAATCGTTTCAATCCTGTTTCAATCGGTATCAGAATTCA